>NC_133324.1:657614638-659019638 GCF_042186555.1 Aquarana catesbeiana
ACTAGATTGGTGATGGAGGGTGACTATTGAGGCTCCTTGGTATTAGAGGGGTATTTTTATTTAGTTTAAAACTTATATGTGGTGGCGTGGCCTGGACCAGCATGGTGTGAGGAGCACAACACGGGAGCTCCGCTCGAGAAAAACTCAGTTTCTTAAAATCCTATGCCTGCAGGTGGCTTTTCTAGCCTAAAAACACAGCTTACCTACTTCCACACCTATAGCTGCCATGTCGCCTCCCAAGAAGACAGCATACACAATAGCTAAACTCGACAAATACCGGCAAGAGAAGGGGACTCCAGGTGAAAATGGCGCTGATGCATCTTCCTCCTCTGAGCCAGCGTCAGACGACACGGCCCGTGTGCTGGAGGCAATTTCGGACTGTAAAAGCTCCCTAACATGTAAGATTGAGGAGGTAGAGATTGATGTGTCCCTAATAAGACAGGACTTACAGAAGCTCCGGGAGCGGGTCACTGAAACCCGAATCAGCAGAGTAGAGGATGAAGTGCCGCCATTACAGCATGCTACTGAACACATACAACAGCAACTCCATACCATCCTTTCAAAGCAAGATGACACGGAGAACCGTCTAAGACACTGTAATCTCTGCTTCGTAGGACTGCCTGAAGGTGCGGAGGGCTCCGATCCTCCGGCATTTTTGGAAAATTTGCTCATCTCCACCTTTGGAAGACCAGAATTCTCTACGTCATTCGTGGTAGAACGAGCGCACCGTCTAGCGGCTAGACCCCCTCTGCAAGGTGCACCCCCCCGGACATTTATTGCCAAATTCTTGAACTTCAGGGACCGAGATGCCATCCTCCGTCTCACAAGATTAAAGGGCAACATCCCCTTCAGGAATTCTGAAATGAAAGTATTCCCGGATTTTTCAGCGGAGGTGCAGAAGAAGAGGGCACTCTTCACAGAGGCGAAGCGCCAACTCCGGATCCGACACTACACGTATGCCATGTTGTTCCCTGCCAGGCTTCGTGTGGTGGGGGACGACCATACCCACTTTTTCGACACACCGGAGGCGGTCTTCGCATGGCTGGACGACCGGGCTGTTCCCAACCGCCCGCCACCGGGAGAATGACACTGCTTGCTGGTCCCCCTAGCACGGCCGTGCTGAAGACACAAGGCTGTTCTGGAAATATCACTCGTAAAGGCTCCAGAATGAGGTACTATGTTATTATCCCCCTTTACTAATACATTGGGAATACTGATACTTTTGCTTGCCCAAACTGCACACTGTTTTCACCTCCCCGGCTCCTACTTCGACCAGCACAGCATCACCGCAGTTGTCGAATTCCTCAGACTTCCTCGAGCCACTCCCTGTTAAGATGACTAGTGATTGGGCACACACTTTTATTCCATGCTACTTTTTCCTACAACACTATCCTGTGCGCCTGGTACTGAAGGTTACTCCCCTCGCACTGTTGCTGGCTCTTCAGCGGATGTTCGTCCCCCTAGTCGCGGGAGCCGTACCAAGCCCCGCTGTTCCAATTCAGGAATGTAATGATACTGTTATACAAGTTAAGTTTTCCTGGCCTGTCTGGGAGTACATCCCCCAGGTACATTCGAGCTGGGGGTGTGACGTACCCAACCAGGCCAGCGTATTTGTTCAAGGTTATTTTGAGTTTTGTTATAAGTTAATCGTTCTTATTATCTCTTCTCTGATGTATGGGTATCTAAATTGGTATACAGGTAATGCTAATGGCTGTAGATATGCACGGGCAAGATTTGCCCGCATGCGCTCTGATTACTCAGCTAATATCTCCCAGCTAAGTTGCACAAGCATGATACGATTTCAGGACAGGCTGACGCATGATGGGAGATATACACACATACTGATTATAATGCCATGTCATCTCTAAAATGTCTAACATGGAATGTCCGTGGCCTAAGAGCTAAACCTAAGAGAAATGCAGTTATGGCGTATCTCAAAGAGCAACATGCACATGTTATGGTATTAGTAGAAACCCATTTAACTGGTCAATTAATGCAATCGCTTAAAAAAAACATGGTTGGTTCGCTCTGTGGAAGCCCTTACACATTTACCCCTTCGAGGTCCCAAGGCTCCATATGATTTGACCACCTCCATGCAAACGACTCTAAGGGCCCGGAGGGCAGGACTGGAACTTGAGAAGTTCCCACGAAATGCAGTCTCCCCGCACACCCCCCTTTGGAACAACCCTACCCTACCCCATCTCTACTCATTACCAGACCCTAAAATATGGGCCAAATGCGGTCTTAAACTGATATCTGACCTCACCACCGGCACCGCCATACACCCCTTCAATCACCTGGTATCCCAATACAATGTGCCTCCCTCGCATCTATTTCGCTATATGCAACTGTCTCATGCGTTTAAAGCCCAAATAATACCCAACGACACGCAAATAGTGCAATCCGATCTGGAGAGGGTCACAAGATATGAATGCACCAAGAAACCGACCTCAGTCCTTTATGCACATCTCCTCAGAGTTTCCTCTCCAGATCTGTCAAAGCTCCGGCAGCGATGGACACAGGATATCCCGACACTAGACTCCGAGGATTGGGAGGACATGTGGGAATTCCCCTTCAAAATCCTGGTCTCACTTCGAGACCGTCTCATACAATACAAAATACTACACCGGGCATATCTCACCCCATATAGATTGCATAAGATGAGAACCTCCCTGTCCTTGGAGTGTTGGAGATGTACTGGGGATCCAGGTGATTTTACACACATTTTCTGGTCCTGTCCAGCAATTAAAAACTACTGGTCAGAAGTACTATCTGTAATACAAGAAGTGGTGAGAACAGATATAGCCCCAACCCCGCAGATCTGCCTTCTAGGTTTAGTGGAAGAATTAGCCCCCAAGATAGCAGAGAGAACCCTCATAGGGCTCCTGCTCTTTTATGCAAGGAAAATGATCACACTCTGCTGGAAAAAACGTGCCCCGCCATCCATATTGTTATGGAAAACACATGTCAATAAAGTACTACCACTCTATAAGGAAACCTATCAAAATAGGGAATGCCCCAAAAAATATGATAGAGTGTGGGCCAAATGGCTAGCTGAGGCCTCCACGGCAACCGCAGACTGATTGAACAGGTACATAATACCAGTCTACGGGAGAAAGTGATACTGATACATTGGTTGATTTTATGGTAATGTAATCTCTGAAATGGGTTTATTTGAGATCTAATATTGTCCCTTGGGTCTCAACTGATAAATCTGATCCTGAAATACTTTAATTGAGCAGGAGCCAATACCGAACTAGGTTTGTTTGTTGTTGTTCTTTTCTTTCGGACATGCTACAGCTGTATGATATTAATGCTGGATGCAGCCCAATGGCCGGCTGGCACTGACTCCTGCGTGGGTCTAGTCCCAATGCTGTGGCATATTCAGCCCACTCTAGAGGTATTGCGCTCCTAGTGGCCAAAACAACACAATTTGTTGTGCTGACATTGAGATCTGACCCCCAGGGCAAGTTCCTGTTTATACACTGCAGACTGAACGGACTAAAAATACTTTTGCTATCAATATACATACCCCCTCCATTCCAGTTCAGTGTTATCAATGAGGGGTTGGCGTTTATGGCACAATTTCCCACAATTCGGGCTATGTGGATGGGGGATTTTAATACTGTAATGGACAATAACCTAGACCGAATCTTCCTGACATCCCCGACTGACTGCACGCCCTCCCCTACACGATTTGGGAAGCTCGTGAATGAGATAGGACTGGTAGATACTTGGAGGTCTCGTCACCCCTCAGTAAAAGCATTTACATGTTTTTCTGCGACACATAACACCATGTCACGAATTGACCTAATCCTGATATCTCAGGAGCAATTCTATCCCCCCGTATCCTTTCGGACTATGCCCCATGCTGGGTAGAACTTGAGTTGAGCTCTCCCTCCTCTTCTTATGCCTGAAGACTTAACCCCTTCTGGCTCTCAGTTGTCCCTGGTTTGGACGGCTTGGGAGAGGAGTGGGAGTTCTTCTTTCGCACAAATATAGATTCAGCCCCTTTTGAAATTGTATGGGATACGTTTAAGGCTCATGCCCGCATGTTATTTTCACAACGAATAGCAAGATATAAACGAACTTCCAACGAAGTTATTCAACAGGCAGAAATAGCAATGGCAGAAGTAGAAAAAGCCTTCTCAGATCACCCCTCCACTGAGACAGCGAATCAGGTAAAATTACAAACGCGCATAGTGAATGCACTTTATTTTGAAAGAGCAGAAAGAAAAATATTTTATACCAAACAAAAAGTGTATGAGTGTGGGGAACGTGCAGGACGCCTGCTGGCCTACCTGGCTCATATGGAACACAAACCGCCCACTGTAGTTGCCCTACAGGATAATACGGGTGCCTTGATACAAGACCCTGATAAAGTGGCCGATGTGTTCCGCTCCTTTTACGCTTCCCTATACTCGTCCACCACTAATAAGTCCAGGCAAGATATAGCGGATTTTCTATCAAATGTAACCCTCACACAATTGACCCACACTCAATTAGAGATGCTGGAGGCGCCTATCACCAGGGATGACATTGCAGAAGCAATGTCACATCTCGCTCCTTCAAAAGCTCCTGGGTCGGATGGTCTCCCCCTGGAGTTCTATACTGCCTATAGTGAGATTTTAACCCCCAAGCTCCATGCGCTTTTTACTCACATATTCAAATCTGGTTCCCTCCCAAAATCAAATGAGCGAGGCATTCATTGTACTCATACTCAAACCGGGCAAAGACCCGACACTCCCCGAATCCTATCGTCCCATCTCCCTTCTACAATTGGACATAAAAATATTGGCCAAGGTCCTGGCACTATGTCTAAATAAGGTGATCCTGAATCTTATACATCCCAATCAAAACGGATTCATGCCGGCAAAAAACGCGGGTTTAATCTACGCAGGCTGTACATGAACTTGCAGGCCAGCCATGACCGGACAGGTTCCAGAGTGGTGGTGTCCCTGGACGCTGCTAAAGCGTTCGACTCTGTCGAATGGGACTACCTCTGGGACTGTCTGGTCAGGTTCGGTTTTGGGTCTAAATACATTTGATGGATTCAGCTTCCCTACCAGACCCCGAGTGCCAGGATATTGGTTAACGGTAAAACCTCAGGGGCCTTCCCACTGGCCAGGGGCACACGACAGGGCTGTCCCCTTTCCCCTTTACTTTATGCCTTGGCGGTAGAGCCCCTGGCAGCATCACTACGAGAACATCCGGGGGTTAAGGGTTTAAGCCGGGGTCATTTGGTTGAGAAAATCAGTTTATATGCGGACGATATGCTCCTATACCTAGAAGATCCAGGACATTCTCTGCTAACGGCCCTTGAAATTATAAAGCAGTTTGGGAACTACTCTGGATTAGGAATTAATTGGGAGAAGTCTCAGATACTTCCTGTAGATATTGGGGCCCCATCAGAGACGCAGGCTTCTTCCCCGCTCATCCGTGTCAGTGAAATCAAATACTTAGGCATCAGAATTACGCGTTCTTCGGAGGATTTTTTTAGGCTGAACTTGGAGCCGTTGTTCAAGGTATTAAAGAATAAAACACAGATGTGGTCCAGACTACCATTGGGAGTTATGGGGCGAGTAAATCTGACAAAAATGATTCTACTACCCAAATCTTTGTATGTCTTATGGCACGCACCTGTCTATATACCCCTGAGATTATTTAAATCCTCAGAAGCTATTCTAAACACATTTGTGTGGGGCAAAACACGGCACAAATTGTCATGGCAGGTGCTGAAAAACCCCACTGATTTAGGGGGCACAGCATTGCCGGACTTTAATTTGTACTATCTGGCAGCACAGGTGTCCCATTTTTTCCACCTAGACAAAGGAGATAAAGAACGGTTCATGGCTTTAATAAGCTCTCAAGCCACGCGAACACATACCCATCCCTTTCAGCTCATTCTTAGAGACCCGGGCGAGCCTGGTAGCCTCGACGACCGCAAGGGCCTGTTGTACAACTATTGCAAGATATGGGCTGTAGTCAGACGCAAACTTAGATTCCCCTCTACACACAGTCAGACACCATTATGGAATAATGCATGCCTATCCGAGCTATTACATTTACCGGACCATGATCTGTGGATCTCTAATGGGGTGGTTTACTTAGCAGACGTTTATAATGGAGACATTTTTAAATCATTCCAACAACTGAAAGACGATTTTGGCCTCGCCAATTATATGCATTTCCGATACCTCCGGCTCCGCCGCGCTCTCCAAACCCAATTTCGAGAATCCCCTCCAAACCTGGAACAATTGGATATCCTAGCCGTGATAAATGGCCCGGAACACCAAAAGCTGATTTCCATATTCTACTCTTGCCTACTACGCCCTACCGAGGTGGCAATAGCTTATCAACTGAAAGATCGTTGGGTTGGAGACGTGGGTGAGATGGAGGAGGAGTAATGGGAAGAAGTCCTAGACGCCTGCAAAAAAGTTTCTCATAAGACTTCAGACCGTCTCACACAATTGTTTATTGTGCACAGGTCCTACCTGACCCCCCCCGCGGTTAGCCAAATTCAGAAGTAACTACAGCCCACTTTGCCCTAGATGCGCAGGATCTCAAGGAACATTTTTTCATCTCCTATGGCTATGCCCAGTGATACAGGATTACTGGTCCCAGATAGTTAAATGTATTCATGACAAAATGGGCTCCCCCCTAACACTATGCCCGAAACAATGTTTATTAGGGGTGTTCCCAAATCCTGAATCAGACAAATTCCATTACATATTTCTACAAGAAACATTGTTTATTGCCAGAATGCTCATCGCAAGGAAATGGCTCAGAGTGATGCCGCCCAATATTAGGGAATGGGTTGCATCAGTTAATGCTACCCTATAAAAAAGAAATTTATGCTCATAGAGGATGCCCTACAAAGTACGGAAAGATCTGGGATACTTGGTTAAATGAGGCTTCCACCTGTGATGAACTAGATGACATTCCACCTGACTGAATTAGGGACAGAGAGCTAATACTGCTAGTAGATTGTAATAACCGTGTTTACAGAGGTGAACCAAAAATGTTTTTGTGTATGAATATATCCGTATCATATCCATTATGCTGCCTAAAAATAGAAGGCCTAGGTACATTTGTTATCCGTTCTATACTGTACTTACCTGATACCTGTATCACAAATTTGTTATCCTGTAACTATGAACAATCTTTCAATAAAGAACGTAATTTTTTTTTTTTTTTTACAAAACTTATATGTAATGGGTAGTTACTCTAAAACACAAGCTAAGAAAGTCATTAACATGTTAAAGTACAGTATACCTACACTCAGTGAGTAAAACTGCATATAAGCTTTTACATGTCATGTAATTTTAATAGACATTTTAAATCTTTAGATCTGCTGCGTTCATAAAAATAGCGCCTGCAATGGAGGTCTTTTTCAGGCACTTCCTGTTATAGGGTGACAGCATTTTTGTCTCTTGACTGCTCTCCTGCTTTGTCACTCTGCCACAAGCACTCCTAATGGAGGCTTCAAACACTATGCGTTGCACAACCATGATCCGCTGCCATCACTGTCAGGAGGTGGAGGGGCAGCCGGGTGACGCCACTCTCTTTACTTCAACCAATCAGAAAAAGCCTGGTTTTCATTCATAAAAACAGGAGACTTTTCCTGAATGGCAGAGAAACACTAAGCCCATCTCTATTTTATCCAACAGAGACAGAAAGTCACCCATACTGCTGACAGAACACCGCACCACTTACTGTATGTAGCCACTGCTACTACTGTCCATTATAGCACACCTAGTGGTCACATTGTTCGGTGTCAAAAATTAACCCCAAGTGATTCCAGTTATCACATGCCTGCCAACATCCATATACATACTGGAAAAAAAGGACGTCTGGATAGGACTTTTTAAGCATTACACATATTTGCACATAGAACTGCATAAAATATACGGTAGTTTTTTTTAACATATTAAAAAAAAAAGAGAAACATTAAAACAGATACATCAATATAGAAACTGCATAATCAAAACATATTGGGTACAAATCTCTTTAACACATTTTAAAATGTGGGAATGGGATTTCTTCCTCAGGGAAATTAGAATTTTTAAACACTGGGATACATACAAAAATGATATATGATATAACAAGCAATTGATATTCATAATAAAAACATGTAAGTACAAGCAGGCATCATAATAGACTTACAAAACCCAAACGATCACAGATATATACAGCCAATAAAATCACCACCGTATTAAAAGATCGCAAAGCAATCCCCCCAGGACGAGCTCCGGAACTGCCTCCCTCAGCAAAACCTATGGGAACCAACTCTAATGAGAAAACAACTAGTTAAAGAATATTAAAAAATAAAGGGATGCATAGTAGTTCACCCCTGTATGTATCAATTATGCTAGCAATGGAATTAAATAAACATATACAGTGTACCTCTCATGCACATGCCACTTAAAGTAAGGTGTTTCATAAATGCCAGAAACCACAAAGTAATAAGATTCTAAAGGTCTGGTAAACACATAAAAGATAAAGATAAATATATAAAATTATCTAAACCAATATATTGGCACATACAAAGATTTGAGACCAGGAGAGTTTCCATATACCTACTTTAGCATGTCCATGGAATAGCGATTCAAAACGCTTTCATCACAGGGGTAAAAATCCAAAAGAACTCCCGTTTTAAATTGGGTGAGTCCAAAGAGCACTCTTTGCTGTTTCAAGTTAGTCCCGAATTGTAAATGCAGCACAAATGTGAAGTACTGGCAAATAGCCCTATAGTACATAAAAAGGGAAAAACAAGGATGGTGCCCACGCCAAACATATGACATCATCACGCATGGCAGCGCAACACAGTAACATGTGGGATCCCACCCGTGCCATACCAAAAAAGGTCAGGTGCCAGGAGAATACTGCCAATAGGGATAGATGCCAAAAAGACCAGAGGCCTGGTCCTGGCCAAAGAGCAGCAGATCTTGCCCGTCATCCCAAGTCACAGATCATCTTGAGTGCATCAGATGACAGAGGCAAAACACCAAACACCTTAAAGATACAGCACACAGTCCAAAAACACAGCAGTGTCACAATACTCAAACCATGAAATGTAAGCATTCAAATAAACACTAACTACTATCCATATAGGATCGATTACTTAGGGCTCTTTCACACGGGGCGGATCAGTGATGATCCCCCCCGTTAACACCCGCTTGCTCAGCGGGGATCGCTCCGCAGCGACGGACCTGTCAGAGCGCCGCTCTCCCCTATGGGGGATCGGGTGATGACGGACCGTAGTGTCCGTTGTCACCCGATCCGATAACGGATGGAAAAGTAGGATTTTCCTCCGTTACACTTTTCAGATCGGAGCGGGTCGGATGTCAGCGGACATGTCACCGCTGACATCCGACGCTCCATAGGGATACATGTATGTCCGTTTTTCATCAGAAAACGGAAGGATGAAAAACGGACATACGGATTCCTCGTGTGAAAGAGGCCATAATAGGGTGTGTGATAGACAGACAAATACAAACAAAACAACAAAAACAAATAATATACAGTAAAGCCATCAGATCAATGTATAGCATCTCAACTAGAGCACCAGAGGGACAGATCATTTTTACCAACTTGACATTACACAAAAAAAAAAAAAAAAAAAAAAAAAGGGGATAGAAAAAGAATGTTGCAGAAAAAAATTCTTCTGCAATGGAAATCGTTAGTTTGGGTCCAGCTTGACCCAAGAAAACTATTTAAAGCGATATTAAACATGGAATTTTACTTTAAAGAGTAACCCATTTTTGCTTGCCCTTTTTCAATTACTTATTTTTAAGTAAGAAAAAAAATCTATGGGTTTCCCTTTTTTTTGTGCCTAATCTTATCTTAATCCCTTATGCCCCGTACACACGGTCGGACTTTGTTCGGACATTCCGACAACAAAATCCTAGGATTTTTTCCGACGGATGTTGGCTCAATCTTGTCTTGCATACACACGGTCACACAAAGTTGTCGGAAAATCCGATCGTTCTAAACGTGGTGACGTAAAACACGTACGTCGGGACTATAAACGGGGCAGTGGCCAATAGCTTTCATCTCTTTATTTATTCTGAGCATGCGTGGCACTTTGTCCGTCGGATTTGTGTACACACGATCGGAATTTCCGACAACGGATTTTGTTGGCGGAAAATTTTATATCCTGCTCTCAAACTTTGTGTGTCGGAAAATCCGATGGAAAATGTGTGGTGGAGCCTACACACGGTCAGAATTTCCGACAACAAGGTCCTATCACACATTTTCCGTCGGAAAATCCGACTGTGTGTACGGGGCATTAGAGCTAGTATCTACAAATCTTCCCTGACCCTCTGAAAAGTGCACCTTGTTAAAATAGAGTTAATTACCTGTGGGAGGAGTTACAGAGTTTCCAGGAGTGTCATACCGACAATGGGAGTTTGGATCCACCCCCTTCCTTCTCCTCACTGTGATTGATGTTGGCTCTAGGCTCTCTGCTCCTCCCAAGGGTCCCAAAACTGGCTTTTATCAGATATTTCACTTTAGATTAAGGTTTAATGTACACGGGACGCTGAGGCAACCTCCTCAGAACGATTCTTTTGACAGCTTGAAACCGGCATTTAAAAACGCCAGTTTTGCCGCGTTTGCACGCCGCGTTTAGCGTCTGAGCGTTTATTTAAGATAACATCATAGGACCCTCCCAAAGCCCAAAAAACAGTATTATTTAACTATTTCAGCCATTCTGTGAGACCAGAGAGAGTAGCAGCAGCTGAGAGAGCAGCAGTGTACTTGTATCTACCTCAATTTCGGTGCTTTTACTATGGATCCCATAATGAGCATATGTGAGGAAAAAAATGCAATTTTTTTTTAATATATTTAATTTTTAAATTGCAATTGATTAGTATATTTTGTTTATTTTTTTATTAAGCTGTATATGTAATTTCATTTTTATTTATTTTTAATTGTTTATGCAAAATTTAATTACAATTTTTTTTAATATATATTTTTAAATTGCAATTGATTATTATAATTTTTTGTTTCTTTTTTAAAAGCTGTATGTGTAATTTCATTTTTTTTTTCATTAATTTTTTTTGGCTTTTTTATGCAAATTTTAATTGCATTTTTAAAAATATTTTTAATTAACCCTAACCCTAAACTTGTTTTTCAAGGGGAAAACCCTAACTGGAAACCCTAACCCTAACTTGTTCTTCAAGGGGAAAACCCTAACCCACTAACCCTAATAGGAAACCCTAACTTGATCTTCAAGGGGAAAACACCCTAACTTGTTCTTCAAGGGGAAAACCCCCTAACCCTAATAGGAAACCTTAACCAGAAATCCTAACCCTAACTTGTTGTTCAAGGGGAAAACCCTAACCCTAATGGGAAACCCTAACCCTAAATTTCATGCAACTATGTTTGATCAAGTTGGGGGTGAAGCTCAATGGTGGGGCCATCTAGTTGAAATCTAACAACATATAGGTCAAATTCCAATTATTCTTTGGCTAACAGCAATGCTAGTGGTGTATTGGATTGGATCATGCTCATTAGGGGTATATAAATGGTCTATGAAGCATAGCAAACAAATTACAAGTTTTTAAACATTTTTTTAGTGGTTTTTCATCATTTGCTATCATTTTTAAGTTTTGTAATGTAAAAAAAAAATAGGGCACCTTTACAAACGCTTTTAAACGAAAACGCGGCTAAACGCCGATACCGCGTTTAGAGTCGGAAACGTCAGCGTCTGAACTCAGAAAAACCTATAAAATGCAACTGCCTAAAAACGACATTAAACGAACCTGTGCACATGTACACATAAGATAACAATGGATTAGTTGAGGGGCAGCTGAAAAAAGCATCCAACTGCCTCTGAACGTCTGTTTATCAGCAACAGTGTACATGAGGCCTTAGAGGGCAATGAGTTCTCAGTTTTCCTCTCCCCTGCAGCATTGCTATGTACTGAAAAGGTATGCTCTCTATATATTACATTGTGTTCATTCACAAAACAGATTGTCACAGCAAACGGGTTGATGTTTACTATGTCTTGCCTTATATAATTAATACAGTGGGATGTTTAGAGAACATTTCATGTATTGGTTCAGAGGGTCGCTGAGCATGAGAAGTGTTGGCTGACACAAAGCATGAGGGTAGAATGTACTGCTTAGTTTTGCTTTCCCATACTTCTCCTTTAGGACTCTCCTCTACATTGCTGTTGGAGCTTTGCATCTTCACTGGCCTCTATCTGGCACAGTTCTCCTCAGCCTGCCTTTTTGAGTACCATTGCCAGACCCCACTGGATTGAACGTTGTGGGTATAGCCTGAAATTCACCTCAGGGCACTGGGTTCAGTGTAGGGTGCTTTACAGGCACCGTTCTGGCATAAGTCAGCTTTCCAAGTTCAGAACCACTGATATAGCCTCAGCGCTTGCTGGTTGGGTGAAACCCTGGAAGCTTCCTTATTTTCATAGGTCAGCAGGTGCTTTTATTGCTTGTTCCTGCTGAGTTTGCTGCATATAGAGTTTACACTGTGGGATAGAGCACTGACTTCATCCTCTGGATGCAGTGTTGTCCGCTATCTCTTTTCTGCCATACAGCATTGAGTAGGCATGTCCTTGCTGCTGCTCCTGCTTGCAAAGAACCACAGGGAATTTAAAACTTCCATTTCTTCTGCCCACCTACAGCTATTTTAGTCACCTCTGGCCATCTTTCCCTTGCCTGCAACCAGCTGTCTTGGTTCCTTGAGTGACTGAGGCCTTGCTTATTACCCTAAACCTCTATGTGGCCTTACTGCCATATGGTTGTAATATGTTTAATTGTAGATCAGGTGGGGTAGAAAGGGAGTGGGAGGGGAGTAGATTGGAGAACAGTCCCAATGTACCAGGTGCCCTTAGATCACTTTCTGCAAATGGTTCTGGGGCTATTTGCAACATGCCTACTTGATGGTGCCGACATATGCAGCTTGGAATCATGTTACACTCTGATCTTCCTTGGAGTCCTCTTTAGCTCAGTTGGGAATGGCTGGGTGCACTGCCCTTTCAGCTGAGGTCTTTAGCACAGTCACACAAGACTTTATGGTCCAAATCACCCAGCGATTTGCTGGCTTTGATCAGAGACCATAAGCACGTTCCTTTGCCCTCTCTCCTGCAGATTATATATTTGATTTGCCAGCAGCTTTAGCAACTTCTGTGCCATAGGCTACAGAGACTTTGTCTGATTCTGAGTTGCTCCAGTGCTTTGCTGTGAGCAGCTTCCCCTGAGGAGTGGCAGTCTACTGCTATTACTCCCATATTAAAGGAATGCGCAATACTCTGAAACTAGAGGTTCAGCCTGTTGCCTCTACTAGCGCTGCCTCCAGCCCTGGGTCATTTAAAACTGCAGCCTCTCCGCCCCTCTTCTGTGCTCTTGGCAGATAAATAAAGAATTAACATGATCTGCCTATTTGAAGGGGTGAAGGGAAGAGAAGACTGCAGATAAACAAGAAAAACCTATGTAGGAGGATGGTTTCATCTCTGTGTATCAGCTGAGGCTGTTCACTGGGTATATATATCAGGGTTTACAACCACTTTAAAAGAAATCTAACCATAGCTGCGGTTGATCCCCTGCTTACTGAACAGGTGGAATAGATAGCTGTAGCATTAAACTTTAATTGTGACAGTTTGTTGGAAGCTTCTTGTCTCATTTCCCATGTGTCCCACACAGGTCTCGACAAGTTCCAGGCGCCAGGTCGCAATTGCGACTAGAAATTGCGTCCTGGTGCCCAGGCTTTTGTCAGCCCATTCACTGTTTGCTCCAGGCGTGAGCATAGCATGTCAGAAGTGCAGAAGTTGCAAAACGATTGGCTGCGACGCACGCCAATCAGAGGGAATCTCCTGTCAAGTCCCTCCTCCTCCTACCTTATTGGCCATTTTCTTGTGGTCTCTAAGGAAGGTTTAGGGGGGTTTGCTTATATTAGGCGTGTTCCCACACCTCAAAAAAAACGAAAAATTTTCCCCCTTATAATTATACTAACTGCTTCCCGCCTGCCCGCGGTACATTTACTGCGGGCGGGTGGCATGAACAGGCTGGATAACGTACATGTACATCATCCAGCCTGTTCCGGGTTAGGGGCGCACAAGCGGGTGCTGTTCCACGCCGACACTGGCTACAGCGGGATTTTATCAGCAGGTCCCAGCCAATGATTTATGGCTGAGACCTGCTGATCAGCTGTAGCTAATCACAGCACTGTGTGTATAAACACACAGTGCTCTGTACACAGGACAGCGATCTTTGGGGAAAAAGAAAGAAAAAAAAAAAAAGAAAACTGGCCCCTAACTTTTTTAGCTGGCTCCTAGATTCAAAGCAAAATTTGTCAAGTCCTGGTCCCACATACAACTGAAATGTCTTTTTGTTTCCCCACTCCCTTTACCTCCACACTTGAGACCCCCTATTATTCCCTGCCCCCTTTCTTAGTTTCTCACCTCAAACATTTCTGAATCACTGCAGATTAGTAGATCATCATTGAGCTCTCTTGGGTGTTCAAGATCAGGATGTCATTCCCCAGTTCCTGTGTCAGAACAGTTTCAGGGGTTTTATTCACAACCTGTTCACCGTTTCCCAGACCCAAAAGGGACAATCACCCCATCTAGGATCTTTAAGCTCTGAATGCCTTCATTTGGGTCTAGAAATTCTGCATGGAATCCACCAAATCTGTCATGGCCTCCTTTCACCGGGGAGACTTTCTGAATTCTATGGACATCAAGGATGCTTATCTTCATGTCCCCATCTTTCCAGCACATCAGCGATTCTTAAGCTTTGTGATGGGGCCCTTACACCACAACTTCATAAATAGGTCAATAGCCCATTTACAGCCAACAATAACCAATGGTGGGTGTCAGTCCCAATTTGTGTACAACATGGTCCACGAAGGAAAAGGGAAATGTTGAGGAGCACCGGGGCTTTGTGACACCCAGATATTTTTTAAATAGTCATGCACCGTAATAAAAATATAAAACAAACAAAAATGTCACCTCTAGTAGAGTAGAGGGCATCACTGAACATTAAAAATACAAATAGCACTCGTTCCTTTTTTAAAACAATAAATCTACTCCCTCAGTGAATATCTGATGTAATGAACAATAACATATCTTGGAGCAACTTTGTGTCTTTAAACATTTGTAATGTTTTGTTTCCAATTTATTATACAATTCTTGTTTCTGTCAGTGACTTTCAATATCTGTTAAACCTCAAAAATGTAAAAAAAAATTAAAACATAAAAAAAAAATAATTACAAATAGCATTAAACATGTACAAGGTAATAATTCCTTTGTGGACCATGTTGTACACAACTTCCTAACCCTGCCCTCAGGCCTCTCATCTGCATCTGTGGTATTCACCAAGGTGCTGGTTACAGTATTATACCGGTTGTGCTTGTGTGGTGTCTCCATTATGTGATATTTAGAGGATTCCTGTTCAGGGACTCGTTGGATAAAGTGCCTTTAGCTGTCTAGATGTCACAGCGGTTCAGATGAAATTGAAAACTTCAGAAATCATTACTGGAAATGGCATATCATTTGGACTGATTCATCTGTCACCGAGGACAAGGTTGTCCTTAGCTTAAGTGCTCAGGAATCCAGCTCTTTTGAAAAAAAAAAAACAACTCATGATGGATGGCAAACTGTAGGGCTGGGGAGGATTCCTGGGTACTGTCGAACGGCTAGCTTCTGTTGGCCTGGCTGCAGCACACACAGCCCAAATGTCGGCCGGATTCTATTGAACCGGCCGATGCCGCCTGACATTTGGTCTATGTGTACGGGGCTTGATGCCGCCTGACATTTGGTCCATATGTACGGGGCTTAAGGCCGCCACCTGGTCTTCTGTTCACATGTTCTACCAGGTGGATGTTTCAGCCTTATCTGATGTCAGATGTAAGGTCCATCACATGGCTTTTTCAGCTGCAAGCAGTCCCCTGTTTGTCTGCTGTGTTATCCTTATGCCTGTTAATGATTGTTTGGTGTGCTGCCCACCCCTCAGTTGGTCTGTTTTTGGACATCCTAAAAGGTTAAAAACTTCCTGTCTCTCTCAATGCAAGAGAAAGAAAATAGGATTTTTGTACTTAGTGTAAAATCATTTTCTTGGAGACCATTGAGGGACACAGGTTGATCATACTCTTGCTTTTATAAAGTTCAGAGACAAAAAGTACAAAATCAGACAGCACTATAAAAACAATGAAGCAACTTCAGCAGTAAGGAAGTAGGAAAAATATTGCTGTTTTCATATAAAACATTTTTAGCAGGGTGGCATAGAAAGATTTTGGTTACAGTAAAGAAGGTAGTGATAACACTGACACCTGCCATAACACAACAAAGGCTCATTATTAACTGAAAATTGTTACTTACCCAGCTACATTAAAAAGAACATCAATTCTATCAATTTCCTTAGACAGTTTTTCAATTTGGTCCTTTTTAGTCACATCCAGCACTCGTGTCTCTATACCTAAAGAAAAACATCAAACTAATCAAATAAAGTCATGTTGAAGAGGATCTGTGCTAGGAGAGGGGGTAACTAGAAAAGGTAATATGGTTGGGGAAGGGGAGGGATTAGTGCTAGGAGGGCAAATTTGAGGGGTAGAGGATTTGTGCTAGGAGGGGGGAAGATTTATATATTTTTTTTCCTTTTTTGGAGTGGGGGAATTTGTGCTAGGGGCATATGCGTAGAGAAAGAATTTAAGCTGGGGGGAGATTTGTGCTGGGGTGGGGATTTCGGCAGTGGGGTGGGTTAGTACTGGGAGGAAGTGGGATGTATGCTTAGGGGGTAAGCATGCAGAATTGTGTTTGATTTTTTTTTTTCGGGGGGAGGGGTTTTGGCATGTTCTTCCTGGGCTCTAGATGACCTTGTCCTGGCACTGTATATACAGTGGGGACGGAAAGTATTTAGACCCCATTTAAATTTTTCACTCTTGGTTATATTGCAGCCATTTGCTAAAATCATTTAAGTTCATTTTTTTTCCTCATTAATGTACACACAGCACCCCATATTGACAGAAAAACACAGAATTGTTGACATTTTTGCAGATTTATTAAAAAAGAAAAACTGAAATATCACACGGTCCTAAGTATTCAGACCCTTTGCTGTGACACTCATATTTAACAGTCCATTTCTTGAGTCCAGCTGTGTTTGATTATACTGATTGGACTTGATTAGGAAAGCCACACACCTGTCTATAAAAGACCTTACAGCTCACAGTGCATGTCAGAGCAAATGAGAATCATGAGGTCAAAAGGAACAATTGTGGCAAGGCACAGATCTGGCCAAGGTTACAAAAAAAATTTCTGCTGCACTTAAGGTTCCTAAGAGCACAGTGGCCTCCATAATCCTTAAATGGAAGATGTTTGGGATGACCAGAACCCTTCCTAGAGCTGGCCGTCCGGCCAAACTGAGCTATCGGGGGAGAAGAGCCTTGGTGAGAGAGGTAAAGAAGAACCCAAAGATCACTGTGGCTGAGCTCCAGAGATGCAGTCAGGAGATGGGAGAAAGTTGTAGAAAGTCAACCATCACTGCAGCCCTCCACCAGTCGGAGCTTTATGGCAGAGTGGCCCGACGGAAGCCTCTCCTCGGTGCAAAACATATGAAAGCCCGCATAGGGTTTGCTAAAAAAAAAAAAAAAAAAAACACCTGAAGGACTCCAAGATGGTGAGAAATAAGATTCTCTGGTCTGATGAGACCAAGATAGAACTTTTTGGCCTTAATTCTAAGCAGTATGTGTGGAGAAAACCAGGCACTGCTCATCACCTGTCCAATACAGGCCCAACAGTAAAGCATGGTGGTGGCAGCATCATGCTGTGGGGGTGTTTTTCAGCTGCAGGGACAGGACGACTGGTTGCAATCGAGGGAAAGATGAATGCAGTCAAGCACAGGGATATCCTGGACAAAAACCTTCTCCAGAGAGCTCAGGACCTCAGACTGGGCCGAAGATTTACCTTCCAACAAGACAATGACCCTAAGCACACAGCTAAAATAATGAAGGAGTGGCTTCACAACAACTCAGTGACTGTTCTTGAATGGCCCAGCCAGAGCCCTGACTTAAACCCAATTGAGCATCTCTGGAGAGACCTAAAAATGGCTGTCCACCAACGTTTACCATCCAACCTGACAGAACTGGAGAGGATCTGCAAGGAGGAATGGCAGAGGATCCCCAAATCCAGGTGTGAAAAACTTGTTGCATCTTTCCCAAAAAGACTCATGGCTGTATTAGATCAAAAGGGTGCTTCTACTAAATACTGAGTAAAGGGTCTGAATACTTAGGACTATGTGATATTTCAGTTTTTCTTTTTTAATAAATCTGCAAAAATGTCAACAATTCTGTGTTTTCCTGTCAATATGGGGTGCTGTGTGTACATTAATGAGGAAAAAAAAATTAACTTAAATGATTTTAGCAAATGGCTGCAATATAACAGAGTGAAAAATTTAAGGGGGTCCGAATACTTACCGTCCCCACTGTATGTAGCAGGTGCTGCCGAGCCTGACCTTCCCCTCCCGCACATTCCGTGGGCAGAATGTACACAAGCGCCCCTGAAAGAGGAAACTGAGTGGCTGTCCGTGTCTCCATCCTCCTGTTGGCCCACCCTTGCTCCTGTCAGCAGCGCGGGAGATAAAAAGGACCAGTACAGCTGTGAGCGCCCCCCCCCCCCTCCTCCCACTGCTATACAGGTAAACAGAGCGGCACTTAACAGGATCGCCACCCGCTCTGTCCCCTTCCCTATGGCTGCAACAAGAAACTAATTAGCAAGAGAGAGAGGGGATCTTGGGACATGTAGTCCCGGAAGACAGACGGCCCATTGGATTTTACAGGGGGGGCAAACTACAGCCCCCAGCATAACAAGGGGAGGAAGAAACGAGGAGCCCGGGAAAGGGACAAGGGAGGGGAGAGTTATGAGGGAGGGAGAGGGGGAGACACGTTTCTGCCCAGCACTAAAGAAAGTGTGGAGAGAGAACGTGCCATCTGGTGAAACCCAGGACTTCAAGGAGAGAGGACTGCGCCACCAGAGGGAAAGCAGCACAGGTGAAGAAAGGAACAGAGCCACTACCAAAACAAAGATCAGGGCGCTACTCAGCAGAGTCGCCCGGGCAACCCAGAATGAGCACACGTACACCTGGAAGTATCATTATTGCTGTATCGCTGGGTCTGGTGAGAGGGCCTTGCGGCCACTACTTGCTACCGACACTAAAGACAAAGCTGTTAGGAGCTACCCAACCAGCCATCTTATAGTTCTAACACTGCCTGAAGGCCTCAATGACCACCTTAAAGCATGCCAACGAGCTCCAACGTTAGTCGGTGAAGATTCAGGACCAAAAGACGGTCCTACAACTGTAACTGCCCCAAGACCCAGTTTGTTGTTGCCATTTAAAGGGGTACCCCACCTTCTATCATTTCTATGAGTGCACTCGCAAACCACTAAGAAACTGCAAATCCTTTAGACACGTGTAGAGTGCACATGTGTTACTGAACATCGTTTTACCTATACATTCATTGATTCTATTTGTTTACCATTATTACCTGAGAGCAGTTCTCTCTGCTTAATAAACCACACTTTAATTGTAATTTATGCAAGTTCTTAATTATAGTTTTTTTAGTCTCTACCACTAAACAGATGCGAGTTTGTTTATTGCCTTGATCCTACAGTAAGGTGGAAGGTATGTTACACTTGTGTTGTTAACTTCTACATATACAGTAAATGTAGATATACAGTGCCTTGAAAATGTATTCATACCCCTTGAAATTTTCCACATTTTGTCATGTTACAACAAAAAACGTAAATGTCTTTTATTGGGATTTTATGTGATAGACACAAAGTGGCACCTAATTGTGAAGTGGAAGGGAAATAATAAATGGTTTTCAAAATGTTTTACAAATAAATATCTGAAAAGTGTGGCGTGCATTTGTATTCAGCCCCCTTTACTCTGATACCCCTAACTAAAATCTAGTGGAACCAATTGCCTTCAGAAGTCACCTAATTAGTGAATAGAGTCCAGCTGTGTGTAATTTAATCTCAATATAAATACAGCCGTTCTGTGAAGCCCTCAGAGGTTTGTTAGAGAACCTTAGTGAACAAACCACATCATGAAGGCCAAGGAACACACCAGACAGGTCAGGGATAAGTTTGTGGAGAAGTTTAAAGCAGGAATAGGTTACAAAAAAATATTTCAAGCTTTGAACATCTCACGGAGCACTTTTCAATCCATCATCCGAAAATGGAAATAATATGGCAGAACTGCAAACCTACCAAGACCTGGCCATCCACCTAAACTGACAGGCCCGGGCAAGGTGAGTATTCATCAGAAAGGCAGCCAAGAGGCCCATGGTAGCTCTGGAGAAGCTGCAGAGATCCACGGCTTAGGTGGGAGAATTTGTCCACAGGACAACTATTAGTCATGTACTCCACAAATCTGGCCTTTATGGAAGAGTGGCAAGAAGAAAGCCATTGTTGAATGAAAGCCATAAGTTGTCCCGTTATGCAGTTTGCGAGAAGCCATGTGGGGGACACAGCAAACGTGGAAGAAGGTGCTCTGGTTAGATGAGATCAAAATTGAAATTTTTGGCCTAAAAGCAAAGCGCTATGTGTGGCGGAAAACTAACACTACACATAACCCTAAACACACCATCCCCACTGTGAAACATGGTGGTGGCAGCATCATGTTGTGGGGATGCTTTTCTTCAGCAGGGACAGGAAAGCTGGTCAGAGTTGATGGGAAAATGGATGGAGCCAAATACAGGGCAATCTTAGAAGAAAACCTGTTAGAGTCTGCAAAAGACTTGAGACTGGGACGGAGGTTCACCTTCCAGTATGACAACGACCCTAAACATACAGCCAGAGCTACAATGGAATGGTTTAAATCAAAGCATATTCATGTGTTAGAATAGCCCAGTCAAAGTCCAGACCTAAATCCAATTGAGAATCTGTGGCAAGACTTGAAAATTGCTGTTCACAGAAGCTCTCCATACAATCTGACAGAGCTTGAGCTATTTTGCAAAGAATGGGCAAAATATCACTCTCTCTCTAGATGTGCAAAGCTGGTAGAGACATCCCCAAAAATACTTATAGCTGTAATTGCAGCGAAAAGTGGTTCTACAAACTCAGCGGGGCTGAATATAAATGCACGCCACACTTTTCAGATATTTATTTGTAAAACATTTTGAAAACCATTTATCATTTACCTTCCACTTCACAATTATGTGTCAATTTGTGTTGGTCTATCACATAAAATACATTTACGTTTTTGGTTGTAACATGACAAAATGTGGAAAATTTCAAGGCTGCGTATGAGAGTGTGTACAAAAATGTATATATATATATATATATATACACACACACACACACACACACACACACACACAATCTCACAAAAGTGAGTACACCCCTCACATTTTTGGAAAAATGTTATATCTTTTCATGCGACAACACTGAATAAATGACACTTTTCTACAATGTACAGTAGTGAGTGTACAGCTTGTATAACAGTGTAAATTTGCTGTCCCCTCAAAATAACTAAACACACAGCCATTAATGTCTAAACCGTTGGCAACAAAAGTGGGTGCACCCCTAAGTGAATATGTCCAAATTGGGCCCAATTAGCAATTTTCCCTCCCCGTTGTCATGTGACTTGTTAGTGTTACAAGGTCTCAGGTGTGAATGGGGAGCAGGTGTGTCAAATTTGACGTTATCGCTCTCACTCTCTCATACTGGTCACTGGAAGTTCAACATGGCACCTCATGGCAAAGAACTTTCTGAGGATCTGAAAAAAAAAAAACTGTTGCTCTACAAAAAAGATGGCCTAGGCTATAAGATTGCCAAGACCCTGAAACAGCTGCAGCACGGTGGCCAAGACCATACAGCGGTTTAACAGGACAGGTTCCACTCAGAACAGGCCTCGCCATAGTTGACCAAAGACGTTGGAGAAGAGTGCATGTGCTCAGTGTCATATCCAGAGGTTGTCTTTGGGAAATAGACATATGAGAGCTGCCAGCATTGCTGCAGAGGTTGAAGGGGTGGGGGGGTCAGCCTCTCAGTGCTCAGACCATACATCACACACTGCATCAAATTGGTTTGCATGGCTGTCGCCCCAGAAGGAAGCTTCTTCTAAAGATGATGCACAAGAAAGCCCGTAAACAGTTTGCTGAAGGCAAGCAGACTAAAGACATGGATTACTGGAACCATAGCCTGTGGTCTGATGAGACCAAGATAAACTTTCTCTTTTAACAACAAGGTTGGTCTTTATTGAAGAAAAGATGGTATACAATACAGGATAATTCAGAACAATATAGTGGTCTCATAGTGATACATACATGTCATATAGAAGGAGCAGGTGCATAGCATATAGTTAGATTAACTGGTTCATGACAGCAATAATAAGGGGGGAGAGAAAGTGTGGGGGGGGGGGGGAATGGGGGGAGGGGGTGGAGGAAGAAGGGGAGTAACAGGATAAGGTGGGGGAAGGGGGGGGGGGGGGCAGCAAAGAACACAATACAGTGCACAGCAGACAGGAAGGTGTTAGGTCATATCAAAGGAGACCTCATCCAGGATCAGTCCAAGGCTGCCATACTCTCGTATACTTCTGAGGGCATCCTCTACTTATATATGTCAGTTTGTACATAGGTAAGACAGCATTGACTGAGTTTTCCCACGCCCTCACCGTGGGAGATCTACGAGAATTCCATTTTAATAAAATCTCCCTCTTGGCATAGAAGAGCAACAGCGAAACTAACAGCTTGGTATATCTAGGTCTCTAGCCATCATCATGTATGCCTAACAAAGCTAATTCAGGCGTCATAGGTATCTCAAGTTGTAGACGAGCGTTAATGCCTTCCATGATTGCAGACCAGTATAGGGATAGTCTGGGGCAGGACCAAAACATATGTATGTAGGAGCTGTCAGGAGACTTACAACGGGGGCAATCCGGGGACCTCTCCGGGTATATTCTATGCAGTCTCTGAGGCGTAAGGTATATCCTATGGAAGAACTTGGTTTGTATTAGTTTATCTCTAGAGGATATCACCAGTCTAAAACTTTCCGCAAAGCTTTCCTCACAAGATTCCCTATCTAGGGCAGGGATATCAGCCTCCCACCTAGTCCAGAGTATGTCCATCTTTGGAGAATCTTTAGACCAAGATAAACTTATTTGGTTCAGATGGTGTCAAGCGTGTATGGCGGCAACCAGGTGAGGAGTACAAAGACAAGTGTGTCTTGCCTACAGTCAAGCATGGTGGTGGGAGTGTCATGGTCTGGGCTGCATGAGTGCTGCCGGCACTGGGGAGCTACAGTTTATTGAGGGAACCATGAATGCCAACATGGACCAGTGAAGCCCTGGTGAACTCCATGCCCAAGAGGGTAAGGCAGTGCTGGAAAATAATGGCGGCCACACAAAATATTGACACTTTGGGCCCAATTGAGACATTTTCACTTAGGGGTGTACTCACTTTTGTTGCTAGTGGTTTAGACATGTGTTGAGTTATTTTGAGGGGACAGCGAATTTACACTGTTATACAAGCTGTACACTCACTACTTTACATTGTAGCAAAGTGTCATTTCTTCTTTAGTAACATGGTTATAATTTTCTGTCATTTTTAGTTAGGAATTTTATGGGCCCATTCACACCATCCCATTGTGCCACACGCATTACGTGTGTTGGTGATTGCACCTTGTCAGTGGATGTGTGTTGCAGCACAGTGCAATATGTGCCAATGTACTAATGCGTGTTTTGGTGCACTGCTATAAATGGTGCAATTTTTGGTCCTTTGTAGTGCAATAGCCAGCTCAATATAAAGCCCCAATAAATGGGCTACCCTAATGCAAGACACATGCGTGTAATGTACCTCAGCGGACCAGGCTGGCGTTAATGGGCTCTAAAACATGAACTGAAAGTAACCTTTGTATGATTCCAGCTCCTTCAACTTCTCTCCATTGATATCAGTTGCAATCACCTTGGCTCCTTCTTTAGCAAATGCCTTAAAACAAAAAGAAAATAAATAAGTGAATTCATGCAGTTATCACATATTTGCTTCATATTTTCTAAACAACTTTAAATTTCAAGACATTAGGATACAGTAATCATAATTTTCTATGCACTGTGTTTCTTTTCACCGTTAGGCCTCATGCACGCTGGAGGTTTTTAATGTGGCTGTTGGGATCATCTGGCCTTTTTTTTATGTAAATGCCTCTGCATGTTAGCCTATGTGTCCATGCACACACAAACGTTTAGAAGAGTTTAGAGGCAACAGCACCTAGAGGCAGAACCCCCCCACAGCCAGTGCATTCAGGAGCAGCGCCGTTTTGGCAGAATCTAAACGTGTGTTAACACTAGGCACGCTTAGCGCTTGAGTGTTAATTTATTTCAGTGGCCAAAATAAATTATTATTCTGGCCAATGAAATGAATTAACGCCCAAGTGATTGATGCGGTTTTTCTGCCAAAACCCTGCTGCCAGGAAAAAAGGTATCTAGGAAAGATTAGCAAAACATCCAGTGTGCGCATGCGGCCTTAGGCTCCTTTCACACGGGGCGGATTGTGTTCCGTGTCTGCTCAGTTTCTGCAGAGTGAACACAGACAGAGCCTGCTCTGCTCTATGGGTTGCCAGAAGTAAACGGATTACGCTGTTCCTTTACACCTGACTACCTTCTGTTTCGATCTGCCTAAACGGAAGTGGATGGATCCCCTTCTATTTTTTTGGGGGGGGGGCCTAGATCGGACCTAGCGGTAGGCGGGAGTACAAGGACACAAGTCTGGTTACATTGCCTCTCCATAGGAATGCATGCACCTTCCGATCAGGTCCGCCTGAAAATCTGATAGGTCTCAAAACATGCAATTAATAAAGCCTAATGCTTGGCATTAGAATTGAGAAGAAAACTTCTTATCTGCTGGCAAACAATACAAACAGTAATGTGGTAAGAAGAGAGAAGAAACTACAGGTGAGTGTTCAACCAACTTTGGCCCTGTCAATAGATGCTAAGGAGCATGACCAGGGCTAACGAGTGGATGTCACTTTCTATAGTGTTCCTGGGTGTAGAATATACACATTTTATTTTCTGATTTAATTTAATTCTCGGTTGGCCAGGAGGAACGCAATTCTGATGCATTTCACACTATGACTTGCTTACTCACCATACAGCGCTGCCATATGTATTAAAACCTACACATATTAGTGCTCCCTGTACTCAGGATAAATAGGATAAAAAAAAATGACTGCAAATATTTGAATACCTATTACATTTTACAAAATATATTATACATACAAACTGACTAAAACTTTTTTTTTTTTTAATATATCTTGACCCTTTTGCCAGCTAATATTAACAAAAATATGGGAATTAAAACGTTGTACCTATCTGTTTGCATTAAAATATGATTTCTTTTCGTTTATTCAATGTTTTCTCAAGTCATCATGCTGCTTATGTTTGATGGTGTACTATCGGACATGCTGTAAATCTGACATCTAAATGTTTGCAGTTGGAACTCTTTTTCATGTTATGTGACCTAATTTTATAAAGGAATAAAAAAAAAAAAAACAACAACCAAAAAAAAAAAACCACAACTTTTTACCTATTAAAAGTCTTATGTGACCCTAAAAAATGTAAAAAAGGATTTTGGTTAGCAAAATAGTGACAGTGGTTAATGTGAGATTTAGCAATGCATGAGGAAGCTGCTAAATTTGCCCTGGTCACAAAAAGGTTAAAGTCCATGTATGAGTAAAGTCTAAAACAACATATTCAGCACAGTTCTCCAATACGTGAGATTTCCTCATGTTATGTCTTTTTAAAATGCCTGCAAATGCTGGAAAAATACCCGATGATCCTGCCTGAAATGCAGGCAGATCGTAACTTCCTGCAGTGGGCTGACAACACTGCCACTGCTAAATGTAAACCCTAAGCCATGTTATCAGTTCTTTGCTAGACAGCTTCTCATTTACACAACTTCCCCTCGTTTAACATTGTCAGCACTCGTCCTCCTCCTGTACCAGTTGCTTGTGGTTTCTTTTCCTCCAGTTCAACAGTGGCAATGTCATTAGTCTATTACAGGAAGTTGGGCTTTGACTGAGTTTCTGGCATGTATTTTTCTGTATTTGCGGTGTTTTACAAGAGACATGTGGACATTTGCATGTACTGAAGAGCTGATCTGAATAGGTTTTTTATTTTATATATTTTGAACACAAGTACACTTTAAATACATGCATGTAAAAATAGATAAACCAGAGGAGAGCAAAGCTGCAGAAACACATTAGGATATTCAGACTTACAATGGCAGCAGCCTTTCCAATACCCTGTGCTCCTGCTGACAACACAATGACTTTTCCATCTAAGCGCCCCATTACACCTAAAAGAAAGAAGAGAAGTTAACCATCTGAACTTATTTCACTGCTAGAAAGATGTAACATAGTTAATCACATTGAAAAAAAGGCACAAGTCTAATTATTTCAACCAAATGAATTAATAAGTAAACTGAAAACTTGCAAATACGGAAATCTAAACAGTTGCTCCAGAGGATGGCAGAGAAAATAAAAAAACATTAAAAAGTGTTACTTAGCCCACAACATTAAAATCTGTATATGCAGTAAAGCATGCTTACTATACTCACTGTGGAACCTAAGGGGTTAATCCTCTGCATCGTGTAAAAAGGCTGTTTGATTCCGTCTTCTCTGATCCTCCCCTTCTTTTAGGGTCTGGTCCACACCTATGCAGGCTGCAGTTTGCATATTCCAGGTGCATTTCGCGTTTTGCAATGCACGTTTTTGATCCATTCAATGGAACCAAAAACCAGAAAAAAAAGTCACTGGCTCTTTCCATAAAATGCACAGATGTGAACGTGACCCATAGGAAACCATGTTGAATGGACTGTATTGTGTTTCTGCAAAACTGAAAACACACTAAAAAATGCATAGGTGTGAACCAGGCCTTACTGTCCCCAATCCATTTGGTGATAGCACAAAGCCCTAGGAATCACGCTGCACATGCTCAGTTTGGTATTGTAAGACAGTTTTCTTTTTTTTTTGGCAGGGTGCATGTGATCAGCACAGGGCCAATCAGCACTGTCCAGACAGAGGGTCAGGGGGCATGCAGTCTTATAGACAGTCAGAGGGGAATGAAAACTCCTACAAGCGTTAACCAGTGCTCGGCCAGACACTGAAAGAAGTCACAAGACTGCTATATACTACTGATGAGAACATTTAACATTTAGTTATTTAGCTGTTTATATTTGCTAATATAATTGCATTTCCAAGTTCTGTGTACTGTGGGAGATCAGATATAGTTAATGCAGGGTCCTGGGTTTAGTAACACTTTAAGCATTATGCGTACCTAATATGATCCAGCAGGGGAAACAATAACTTTCTGAGGTATGGGTCAGCAACCCGTTGATCATGGGAAGGTGACAGGTAGATTGCAGTGGAGATTAACATGCCAGAACAGATAGTTCAATGCCTTACCGCCACATGCAGAGAATGCATTAAGGCAAACAAAACTTCTGACTTTATAACCACTTTAAGCCTCATTTGCCACATAGTTGCCCAAATCAAACAGTGCATTCAGATCCGCTTGCACGTTAGACATATCTTATAGGGACTTTATTCAATTACATAGCTTGGTGTCATCTGCAAACAAAGAAATGTACAGTTAATCCCAAATTCTATATCATTAATAAATAGGTTAAGGCTCCATGCACACTGAAGCTCATAAACTGATGTTTTTTGGGAGTTTGGACGTTTTTTTTAAGAGCCCATAAACTCCCCTCTATGTTATCATATGTGTCCATGCACACATGGACATTTTTGAATGTTTATCAGCAGTGGAGTTTATGGGCTGTTTTCTGAACGCCATAAAATCGCGTTCAGGAGTCGTTTTTCTGACCACAAAAAACGCCAAAGGCTCATAAACGTTGATAAACGCTCAAATACGTGGCTCACCTGCGTTTAACGTTTTTGATCCATTGAAAAAAAAACAAACAAAAAACGCCAACATGGAAAAACACTAATAAACGCTATTGCAAAAACGTTAAAAAAAAGTTGAAAGACTCACTGCAAAGCTACTGCCGTTTTTATAACGTTATTTTAACATCCAGTGTGCATGGAGCCTTAAAAGGGTTGCAAAACTGAACCTTGGGTACACCACTAAAGACTGAATGTTTTAAACCTAGAGATGTTAGAGCTGGAGAGATGTTATTGCAATGTTATACTTGTGGGACCACTGTTGCCACTACTACAGTGATCGCTGTCGTCTTCTTGGTTACATGCTGGACTGCTGCCCTGTGGCATAGTGACCACAGGGGCTCACTTTCTCAGGACGGGCCCCATTTACAGAACGCCTTGCATTTTTCTCAATGAAAGCAAAGCACTCTCCCATTGGACGAGATGGAGATTGTGACTTCACCTCCCTGCCTCTCCACCTCATCCAATCAGAGAACGCCTTGCATTTATAACACATTATGCAACTCTGTTCCCAAATTCATTTTATACCATTTAAACACATAGGGCTTTCTTGTGGTTGTATTTAATAACCACTGGGTTGTCTATTCTTTTTACTATAAAAAAAGAGAGAAAAAGACACACATTTTTTAATAGAACGGTTTACCCTACTTTCTTTTAAGAAATACAACAAATAAATAGTCTTTTTTCAAAAATATAGATTAAAATGTTTTCTGCTACATTTCTTATATTGTTTAGTCTGTGTGAAAATTAAAAGGGGTTGTAAAGGCAGAAGGTTTTTTATCTTAATGCATCCTATTAAAAGGGACACTAAAGGTTTTTTTTTTTTTAAACATACATGTCATACTTCCCTCCTCTGTGCAAGGGTTTTGCACAGAGTGGCCCCGATCCTCCTCTTCTGGGGTCCCTCAGCGGCGTCCTGGCTCCTCCTTGCATCGAGTGCCCCCCCGGGGAAGCACTTCCCTAGGGACACTCATGCGGGCGTGCTCCCGAGTCCTGCTGCTGCGTCCATTGACAAAGACAGCGGGACTTGACCCCTCCCCCTGCGTCATTGGATTTGATTGACAGAAGCAGAAGCCAATGGCTGCGCTGCTATCAATCTATCCAACCAGGACCGAGACACCAGCGAGAGTTGGTGTGCTCGTTCCTGGCGCTGGAAAGACAGGGTTTAGGTAAGTAAAACAGGGGGCTGCTACACTAAAAGGAGGTTTTTCACCTTAATGCACAACCCCTTTAAGATAAAAAAAACCTTTTGTGTGTAGCAGCCTCCCCAGCACCCCCTAATACTTACCTGAGCCCCATCTCTCTCTGGCGATGTCCACGAAGGTCTAAGCCATCTGGGACACTCCTCCTGATTGGCTGAGACACAGCAGCGGCACCACTGGCTCCTGCAGCTGTCAAAGTCAGTCAGCCAATCAGGGGAGAGGGGCTGGTGCTGGTCAGGGCTCATGGACACACGGAGCTGTGACTCGGCTCCAGTGCCCCCACTCGATAAGAGGAAGGGGCCAGGATCAGCAAAAAGGGACCTGAGAAGAGAAGGATCTGGGCTGTTCTGTGCAAAACCAACTGCACAGAGGAGGTAAGTATAACATGTTTGTTATTTTATTTTTTTATTTTTTTTAAACAAGACTTTACAATCACTTTAGGCTGATCATCCACTGATCTAAAGTCAGCCGGTCAAGCAGGAATTATGGTATGTATTTGTAATTTATGAACTCTCATATACGGACTTGCTTAGCACATTTTGTGAGGCTCTAAAATGGACACCATCGTACAAACACCCCTAAATTACCCATTTTTGGAAAGTTGACAACACAAGGTATTTGATAAGAGGCATAGTGTGTATTGTGAAGAACTATTTTTTTTGCCCCATCATTTTGTAAAATGAAGAAAGTAAATGATAAAGCTATTTCTCACATACACTATGGGAATACAGTAATACCTCGGTTTGCGAGTAACGCAGTATACGAGTGTTTTGAAAGAAGAGCAACATTTTTTTTTTTAATTTTGACTTGATATATGAGCAGTACAATCCATGTAGTAAAGCGGCTGGTGTATGCAGTACTGTATATGGCCAGAGGTCCGGAGGCGCTGGTGGCTCCCAGCGCTTCGTGGAGAACTGGGAGACACTCCCAGCTGAGTGGGGTGGGCGTAACGTGTGTCGGAGCACCCGAAAGTGCCAACAGTTCACGAGTGTCTCTAAGAAGCACTGGGAGCAACCAGCGCCCCCGCACGTCTGGCCACATACAGTAACTGCATACACCAGGGCCCCCGCACGTCTGGCCACATACAGTAACTGCATACACCAGGGCCCCCGCACGTCTGGCCACATACAGTAACTGCATACACCAGGGCCCCCGCACGTCTGGCCACATACAGTAACTGCATACACCAGGGCCCCCGCCCGTCTGGCCACATACAGTAACTGCATACACCAGGGTCCCCGCCCGTCTGGCCACATACAGTAACTGCATACACCAGGGCCCCCGCCCCTCTGGCCACATACAGTAACTGCATACACCAGGGCCCCCGCCCCTCTGGCCACATACAGTAACTGCATACACCAGGACCCCCGCCCTCTGGCCACATACAGTAACTGCATACACCAGGGCCCACACCCCTCTGGCCACATACAGTAACTGCATACACCAGGGCCCCCGCCCCTCTGGCCACATACAGTAACTGCATACACCAGGGCCCCCGCACCTCTGGCCACATACAGTAACTGCATACACCAGGGCCCCCGCCCCTCTGGCCACATACAGTAACTGCATACACCAGGGCCCCCGCACCTCTGGCCACATACAGTACTGCATACACCAGGGTCCCCGCCCCTCTGGCCACATACAGTAACTGCATACACCTGGGCCCCCGCACCTCTGGCCACGTACAGTACTGCATACACCAGGGCCCCCGCACCTCTGGCCACGTACAGTACTGCATACACCAGGGCCCCCGCACCTCTGGCCACGTACAGTACTGCATACACCAGCAGTGGTTGTGGAACAAATCATCTGAGTTTCCATTATTGATATACGAGTACTTTGGATTACAAGCATGCTTTTGGAACAAATTATGCTCGTAATCCAAGGTATTACTGTACTTACAATTACACCTCAAAACACAGAAGGTGGAGCAGAAGGAGTATGGGAATACAACATATCTAGACTTTTTTGCTGCCTAGCCACATAGGGGGCAAGGACACTTTTTCAAGCTTTTTAAGGGGCATAGGTTGCACATTTTATTTCCTGACTTCCTTTCACTATTTTTAGGTCCTTCAGTGCCAGGACAGTAGAAACACCTACAAATGTTGACATTTTGGAAAGCTGACACTGCAAGGTATTTGTTAAGAGGCATGGGAAGTCTTTTGAAGACTTCATTTTTTTTGCTGCACTTTTTTTTTTAAATCGAGGAAGAAAGTAGAATTTGGGTTATGCTGCTTCCTTCATAAGATTGTACCCTGGCAAAACAAAGAATTAAGGACAGCTGCTGTACTATACTGGATTAGCATTGGTTACATACAGTAATCGGCACTGTATTCTAGCAGCAAAACAAGCAACTTCAACTCTGTTGTTGGATATAAAAAGAGTTGGTCTTAGCATATCTAGGGGTGGTATATATATATATTTTTTTTTTTTTTTTAAACCAGAGGGGGATTTTGTATTAAAATATGTTACCAGACAAAAAACTGACGAAAATTCGTCCAATAATCTGATCGTGTGAACAAGGCTTTAAGGTGCCTGGCTAGTAGCTCAGGACTTGAAATTTTGAGCCCTGCTGTAAAGTATATAGCCAGTTCAAAGGCCATTTCACGTGGGCAGTAAAAACAAGTGGTTAATCTGCGTTTTGATCTAATCCTAACACACCACCTAAATGGGGTGGTACACATACCACAACTATGGCAAATTCAGCTTGCAGTGTTTTAACAGGCAGTACTGCTTATCAAAATTGCCTATTGAGGTCAATGGGCCATGCTGCAAGCATTGAGTAACGATGCCGGCGCGGGCTCCATGCGCCCGCATCTCTGGACTGTGGGACAGGTGAGTGTCTGATTATTAAAAGTCAGCAGCTACAGTTTTTGTAGCTGCTGACTTTTAAAATGGGTGGAACTCCGCTTTAAGGAGAGAGGTTTTAACCCCGTAGGTAATATAAGCCATGGCTTATGTGAGCTCCTGAAATTTAAAGTGACTGTAAAAGTACTTTTTTTTTTCCTTTAAAAACACACATGTCTTATTTACCTGCATTGTGTAATGGTTTTGCACAGAGCAACCCTGATCTTCCTCTTCTCTGGTCCCCCCCCCCCCCCATCACTATTAGCATTTAGTTGCTTTTAGGTGTTAGGGCCCTTTCACACTGCTCTGTAGCAAAATCACGGTAAAGACGCATTTTACTGTGTTTCAGATGCATTTCTGTTGTGTTTTTGACTTGCCTGCACATGTGAAAAATGGACATGACTCAAAAATGCACCAATGCAAATTGCGGCGCGTCTTTACCACAGTTTTCATTCATTTGGGAAGCTGCATTTTTTGTTATAGTTACATAGTTGGTAAGGTTGAAAAAAAGATACCAGTTCAACCTGTGTGAGAGAGTGTGCTTGTATTTATGTCAGTACATTGTAAATCCCTGTATGTTGTGATCGTTAAGGTGCCCATCTAATAGTTTTTTTTAAACTATCGACGCTCTCTGCTGATACCACTGCTTGTGGAAGAGAATTCCACATCCTTACCGCTCTGACATGAACCCCCTACGCCAGTGGTTCTCAACTCCAGTCCTCGGGACCCACCAACAGGCCAGATTTTAAGTATTACCTTGGACAGATGCAGACTAGAATACTGCAATCACTGAGCAGCAAGTGATATCACCTGTGATGTATTTCACCTATCTTGCAAACCTGGTCTGTTGGTGGGTCCTGAGGACTGGAGTTGAGAACCACTGCCCTACGCAGTTTAACCATTTCAGCCCCGGAAGGATTTAACTCTTTAAGGACCAGGCCAGTTTTTGCGATACGTCACTGCGGCGCTTTAACTGAAAATTGTGCGGTTATACGATGCTGTACACAAACAAAATTGGTGTCTTTTTTTTCCCCCACAAATAGAGCTTTCTTTTGGTGGTATTTGATCACCTCTGAGGTTATTTTTTGCGCTATAAACAAAAAAGGCTGACAATTTTGAAAAAAAAAATATATATATTTTTCAGTTTTTGCTATAATAAATATTCCCCTAAAAATTAAACAAATTTCTTCGTCAGTTTTAGGCCAATATGTATTCTACATATTTTTGGTAAAAAAAAACAAAACAAAAACAACCAAGCACCACAATAAGCGTATATTGATTGGTTTGCGCAAAAGTTATAGAGTCTACAAAATAGGGGATAGATTTATGGCATTTTTTTAATTATTTTTTTTTTTTTTTTTTACTAGTAATGGTGATGATCAGCGATTTTTAGCGGGATTGCGGCGGACAGATCGAACACTTTTGACACTTTTTTGGGACCACTGACATTATTACAGTGATCAGTGCTAAAAATAGCCACTGATTACTGTATAAATGACACTTGCAGGGAAGGGGTTAACACTAGGGGGGCGATCAAGGGGTTAAATGTGTTTCCTGGGAGGTTTCTAACTGTCGGGGGAGTGGACTGACGGAGTACAGAGAGATCGCTGTTCCTGATCACTAGGAACAGACGATATTTCTCTACTCTCCTGTCAGAACGGGGATCTGTCTGTTTACATTGTTGACGAAACGTGGCTAAATGCGAGTTACCACGTTTACTAACTGTTACAGGCGTTTCAAATGCCTCTGAACATCCGTCCTGAACGCATTTTTTTTGCTTTCCAAAAAATGCTTCTAAACTCAACTACCTAGAAACGACCCTGTGTACATGTACTGATAAGAGGGGAGAGTTCAGGGGCAGCTGCAAAAAAAACGCCCAACTGCCAACTGCTTCCAAACGTCGGTTTAACAGCAGCAGTGTACATGAGGCCCAAAACTTGCTTCCGGACTCTAATTTAAGCAGTACTCGGTCACTCATAGTACACCCTCCTCAGACAGCGTCCCCACTACACACAGTCAGTCCGCCTTTTCTGTTTGTTATGCCGCTCTGCTCCTCCTGCTCAGCCGCCCCTGTAAACGGTCTCCTGCAGGGCTCATCAGCACATTCAGCTTCCCCCGGTCAGCCTGCCTCCCTCTGCCCCGCTGCTTCTCTGGTCTGCCTGTCACATGCCCCATCCGGTCTACGGATACACTTACCTGCCTCCTCTCCCAGCCAGCCAGCCAGCCTGCCTCCCTCTGCTCCCGCCGCTTCTCTGGTCTGCCTGTCACATGCCCCATCCGGTCTACGGATACACTTACCTGCCTCCTCTCCCAGCCAGCCTGACTCCAGCTCCACAGTTCTGATGGCTCCGAGCCTGTCGCCTGGTCCTTGGGTCTCTCCGCCACCTCCCCTACAACTTTCTCCCACACTTCCTCACACCACGCTATGTGCACCACCTTAAAACTCTGAGCTTTTGGTGCGGCTTTCAAAACCGCATCAAAGATGCAGCATGCAGGACTTTTCATAACAAACTGCACCTGTAACACAGTGGTGTGAAGGGTCCCATTAGGATTTAAAAGGGAAACATTTTTCTTGCAAGCTATAACACAGGAAAAACATATCAGTGTGAAAGGGCCCTTAGGGTTTAAGACTTAAATTTTGTTTGCTGCATGGGGATTGATGGTTCGTTTATACGTCGTAGTGTTATCATTTCCTTAACCGCTTGCCGACCAGCCGCCGTCATTATACTGCGGCAGGTCGGCACGATCCCGTGAACAGTCATAGCTATACATCGGCTCGTGGGATCGGGTTAGCAGGTGCACGCATGTGCCTGCTGCACAGCGGGCGTACCGATGCTCGTGGCCGACGGTCGCGATAACCGCCGGCCACGAGCCAGCACAAGGGACAGAACATGGTAGTGTGTGTATGTAAACACACAAATTTATGTTCTGCTCTGAGAGGAATGACAGATCGTGTGTTCCTATTAGCTAGGAACCATGATCTGTCACTTCCTCTAGTCAGTCCCCTCCCTCTTCAGTTAGAATCACCTCCCAGGGAACACAATTAACCCCTTCACTGGCAGTGACATTTTTACAGTAATCAGTGCATTTGTATTGTAAATGCCAATGGTCCCAAAAATGTGTCAAAATTGTCCGATGTGTCCACCATAATGTTGCAGTCACAATAAAAATCGCAGATCGGCACCTAGTAATCGGCATTACTAGTAAAAAAAATAAAAAAATAATAAAATGCTATAAATCTATCCCCTGTTTTGTCGGAAACCAATCAATATACGCTTATTGCGATTTTTTTTACCAAAAATATGTAGAAGAATACATATCAGCCTAAACAGAGAAAATGTTTTGTTTAAAAAAAAAAAAAAAAAAATGGGGATATTTATTACAGCAAAAAGTACAAAATATTGTGTTTTTTTCAAAACTGTCGTTATTATTTGTTTATAGCGCAAAAAATAAAAGCCGCAGAGGCGATCAAATACCACCAAAAGAAAGCTCTATCTGTGGGAAAAAAAGGACGTCAATTTTGTTTGGGTGCAATGTCGCACAAACTCGCAATTGTCAGTTAAAACGACGCAGTGCCGAATTGCAAAAAATGGCCGGTCATTCAACAGCCAAATCTTCCGAGGCTGAAGTGGTTAAAATGTACACGCATGGGCAGCTCAGTTTATAATCCAAGACAGTGCGCCTGTGTGCCAGGATAAAGGAAGTCGTGTGCATGCTCGGGAGTGACGTCATCCCACACTGGCTAAGGTTGCCGAAGACAATTCTCGGGCAGAAGTCGGGAAGAAGGTGCCAGCAAGAGCGACCTCATGAGCATCAGACTGTTGAAGTAGAGGTAAGCATTGTGGATTTTAGTTCTGCATTAGGGATTTTTTTCACCACATGCTATTGGGTGCATTTGTAAGAGCAGTATGACTTCACTAGAAAAATAGATGTATTTCAATGAGCCTAGTTTATACCATTGTAGTGCCATCATGTGCGTTTAAAAAAAAAAAAAAAAAGTACCACATTTTAGTACACTGGAATGCACTGCAAATGCATATGAACACATGCACACACGTAAATGCAACTTTGTAAAAATTTAAATAAAAATATATATATTTTAAAAAAATGCACCGTAAATGTGCAGTCAATACGGGAATTGTGCTGTAAATGGGCCCTTTAAATTGAACTCCAGTCTTACCTTCAGTGCACAGGCTCCTCCTCTACTGTACTGACATTGCTCATTCTGATTTCACTTCCCATTGTGTGCACTGGAGGTTGCAGCAAGTCATATAGAACCCACTTCATTTCCTGGCTGAAGGACATCCAGGATCATCTAGCTCCTTCCTCTCTAGACTGTCCCTGGCATGTCCCCTTCATTCGCTGAAATTCAGTTTGTTCAATCACAGAGGTTCAGCGTCACGTGCGTGTTACCTAGAGTGGTCTGCGTGCAAATACAGCCTGTCTAGGAATGCCCGCTCCTCCAGACTGATATCCACTAGAGCTGCACGATTCTGGCCAAAATGAGAATCACAATTTTTTTGCTTAGAATAAAAAGATCACGATTCTCTCACGATTCTCGCAATGTAAAATCTTTCACATTATACAAAAAAAAAAAAAAAAAAAAAAAAATGGGCTAACTTTACCGGTTAGATTTTTTTTTAATTAAAGTAATTTTTAAAAAATTGCATTTGAAAGACCGCTGTGCAAATACAGTGTGACATAAAATATTGCAACAACGACCATTTTATTCTTTAGGGTGTCTACTAAAAAATATATATGTTTGGGGGTTCCAAGTAATTTTCTAGCAAAAAAAAATAAAAATTTTAATTTGAAACCAACAAATGTCAGAAAAAGGTTTAGTGTTTTAGTGGTTAAACTTTTTTCACTTACACAGGATTCTATTCCATTGACAAACTGTTACAATATTTATACTTAAGTTCAACTGATAAAGAATGTTTTGTTTCTTGGCAGACTGCCGGTTTTTCTCTTCCTTTCTTTTGAAGGCTGTGGCTTCAGAAGAGCAGATAGAATTCTTTGCATAGAAAGAATTGTGAAACACTTTAGTCAAGATCGCGATAACGATTCTTGACGATTAATCGTGCAGGTCTAATATCCACCCATCAGGGCATTTTAAAATTTTGCATAACTTTTCTCAAGAGCCAGCCCACTGCTTACAGCTGAGCTTAGAGCTCCCGATAAAGAGTACCAAGGCAGGTTGCTGTGATGTTGTCAGGAAGTAGAACACCCTGCCCATCCCATTAGCCATGATCTACCAGCATTGCATAGAGAAGCACAGAGACCCAGTTAAGACAGCATTAGGTCTAAAGTAAGGTATGTCATGAAATTGGTAAGGTTTCATTTAAAAATGTCATTAGCATGTATGAAGGAAGCAAAACGTAAGCAGCACTCTAAATCTCACTAGGTGATTTATTACATAGAGTAAAGCAACTGCCTTACATCTTAGTTCAGGATTACACTGTGTTACTCTGATACCTAAATATAACTAAAGGCAAAACTTTTTTTTTTTTTTTTTAGTTTTGGGTAGGGTGGAGATGGATTAGAACACTTATCAGTTTGTATTGCTGTCTTTCCCTCTGTTAGGGAGATTCACCCTCTCTATTTGTCCTGTTTATCATTATCACTAAAAGTAAAAAAAAAATAAATAAAAATTATATATATATATATATATATATTCCAAATTTTGGGTTATCCCCAGAAAAGTAAGAGAGGCAATGGCCAAAGGGGACACTAGTTCTGGTGACCTGGGGGTCCCCAAGGAATTCCCTTAACCACTTGCCGACCACGCTATAGCTGAGTGATGACTACAGCGCAGCCAGCTAGTTCTGGGATGTCATCACATGACGGCATCCCGTGATCGTGCCCCCCACGGGGTGCGGGCGGCGAGCTCTGTGATTGCAGTGTCCAGAGGACACTGTTGATCACAGATTGAGGTAAATAGCCAATCAGGGGCTCTTTACCACGTGATCAGCTGTGTCCAATCACAGCTGTCAACAGAAGCCAGTTATCGACACTCCTTTCCTCGTGCTGACAGCATGAGAATCGGAGAAGAGAGAGCCGGTAAGCGGCTTCCCTAAAAAGGGACATCTACACGGATAATCAGGGCACTGATCATCAGTGTAGGCCCTACAGTACCCACAAGTACTGCCAATCAATTCCCACCAGTCAGGATGAGCTCCGGCGTGTTCGCAAGCTGCACATGCCGAGTCTGCCAGGAAGTCGGCACTGCACTGCGCTAATTACAGGCAGTGAGACATTTCCCAATCTCTACAGCCGCACATCGGGAAATTTCTCACTGCTTGTGATTATCGCAGCACCGTGCTGACTTCCTGGCGGGCTCGGCACATGCAGCTTGCGAACACGCCTGAGCTCATCCTTACCCACCAGTGCTGCCTATCAGTGTTCATCAGTGCAGCCCCATAAATGCACATCAGTGAAGGAGAAAAATTACCTGTTTGCAAAATTTTCTAACTATGAAAGTTTTTTGGTTGTTTTTTTCAAAATGTTTGGTCTTTATTTAGCAAAAAATAAAAAAAACACAGAGCTAATTAAATACCAGTACAGTACAGTGTTGCATGACCGCGCAATTCCCATTCAAAGTGTGAAGGCACTGAAAATTGGCCTGGGCAGGAAGGGGGTAAAAGTGCCCAGTAAGCAATTGGTTATTATTTTCCAGCTGATTTTTTATTATTTACTTATATAAATTTTATAAACTATTAATACGTTTATTTTAAGTTACTATTTAATCAGTAGGCAAGTGGTTAATTTGCAGGGATTTCCTGTTTGGCTACGGGACAGGAAGTGAAGGGAAATCTCCGCAACCCTCCCATCCAAAATGCAAAAAAAAAAAAAAAGTTTTGCCTGTGGTGTTAGTCTAGTCAGTATTTGATGACATAATAAACAGAAAAGCACACTGACCAACCATCACTGTAAATTAGGATTCTGCAATAAGCTCTTATTTCTTTCCTTCTTTTTCTCCTGGTGTTACCTTTATATTCCATTACATCCAGTGCATGTTGTGGTTGGGCTTCTGTTACACATACAATACAGCATTTACTAGAGCTAGAGTTTAGGATTATAAAGCACAACACTGCTTGTTTCTTCCAGCATTGCAGTCCACATGCTGCTATATAATAGAATAGCGCTTTGACAAATGACAAGTGCTTACCTCAAATACCCGATAGGATGAAATCAATGGCTACGATCTTTGGACTGACAACAGTCACGTGACGTAGAGGAAGTAAGCGTGCAGAGTCAGCGTGCTAGGAACAGGCTATGTGGGCTCAGAGAGTGTGCTGCCACCCAGTGTTTACTATTGGTTATTGCACATTTCTATTTCACGCATTGGCTTTCAAATGTACTTTGCTTGCAAGGCAAACCCCCCCTTTCGTGACCAGGCCATTTTGTATTTGAAAAAAAAAACTGTATTTTTTTACTTTCTGCTATAAAACATACCCAAATAAAAATGTAAAAAAAATCAAAAGTCTTCATCAATTTAGGCCAATATGTGCATATGCTACATATTTTTGGTAAAACAAATCCCAATAAGCGCATATTGATTAGTATAGCATCTACAAACTATGAGATAGTTTTATTCATTTATTTTTTTATTAGTAATGGCGGTGATCAGTGAGTTATAGCGGGACTGCGATATTGTGGCCGACAAATCGGACACCTGTTACTTTTTGGGGACCAGTGACACTAATACTAAAAAATATACACTGCCACTGTACTAATGACACTGGCATGGAAGGGGTTAACATCAGGGAGGATCAAAGAGTTAACTGTGTGCCTAGGTTGTGCTTACTTACTGTGGGGGAAGTGCTTTGACTAGATAAGGCAAAGCTCAGTGTTCCTGCTTTGCAAACACAGGACCAATTACCTTCTCTTCTGACAGAATGACAATCTGCCTTGTTTACATTCAGATTGTCGTTCTGCCTGTGACCTCTTTAATTAGCGGGTACCGGCGGAAATCGAGTCCGCGGTATCCGCTGCTGGGCTCCCGATATGTATAATCACAGTGGTAGCGCACAGCTCCCAACTGTCCCTGATTTCGAGGGACTGTCCCTGATTTCAAACAATTTGGAGCAATGTTCCTCTGTCCCTCATTTTGGTCCGATCTATATGTATATAAAATGCACTTTTTATCTTTCAAAAAGTTTCCCAGTGCTAAATCTTTCATCCAATTTCTAAATTGCTGCATTTGTAAATTTTAAAGGCCAATATAAAGGAATAGTAGTGGTAAAAAAAAAGCCCTTGTGGATTTGCTTAACCTTTTTTTTGGTTAATTCTCCTTTAAGGGGGTGTGGCAGGGGGCATGTCCTGTGCCTACATACATTTTTCATTTTTGGCTATTTTGAAAAAAAAAAAATATATATATATATATTTTTTTCAAACGCTTCTAAACGCAAACGCGGCATGTAAACGTGGCAAAACGGACGTTTTAGACGTGGGATACTATCTGTCAAGCTAAATCGTTCAGGAGAGGTTGTAAAAATGTCCCGTGTACATTAAGCCTAACAGAATATGGTTTTGAGGTCTGACCATTTTGCAGAGGAAATTAACAGGAGTTAAATGGACTGTGCCCACAAACGGACAGTCTCTTAAGGATTTAAACATTTATTAGTCACAACAGCTTGAGGAAGATTTTGCAAAATAATGCAGCACAGACAATTAAAAGTGAAACTAACAACCTACAAACAACACAGATTGACAACATCAAAAATATTTCAGTGAAAAATCTCCCCCCCCCCCCTCAAAAAACAAACAAAACAAAAGTAAAAAATACTTGCTCTAAAACACATCTGTGTTAAAAACTCATAAGGACACCCAAATGTACTCTTGCCGGCCCCTCACACAATCTTGCCTCTTTTCAGGGCGAGGTAAAGAATGCTGTCTGCAAGCTTTATATAACATAGGTTTGTGTGCTAATGAGGCAATTGAAAAACACATGCACAGTCCATGAAATACACAAAAATGCAAGTTCACCCAATATAGAGACATAACTTCAAAGTGGGTACACCTGTTAAGGTTGTCCTTAAATGGTTCAATACAGGGCATTTTCACCCCCTTCCTTCCCAGACCAATTTTTAGTTTTCAGCGCTGTCGCACTTTAAACGACAATTGCGCGGTCGTGCGACGTTGTACCCAAACAAAATTGACGTCTTTTTTTCCCACAAATAGAGCTTTCTTTTGGTGATATTTGATCACCTCTGTGGTTTTTATTTTTTGCGCTATAAACAAAAGAAGAGCGACAATTTTGAAAAAAACACAATATTTTTTACTTTTTGCTATAATAAATATCCCAATTTTTTTTTAAAAAAACAAATTTTTTCCTCAGTTTCGGCCGATACGTATTCTTCTACATATTTTTGGTAAAAAAAAAAAAAATCGCAATAAGCGTATATTGATTGGTTTGCGCAAAATTTATAGCGTCTACAAAATACGGGATAGATTTATGGCATTATTTAAAAAAAATTATTTATTTTTTTACTAGTAATAGCGGCGATCGCGATTTTTTTTCGTGACTGCGACATTATGGCGGACACATCGGACACTTTTGACACATTTTTGGGACCATTCACATTTATACAGCGATCAATGCTATAAAATTGCATTGATTACTGTGTAAATGTGACAGGCAGTGAAGGGGTTAACCACTAGGGGGACACAAGGGGTTAAATGTGTTTCCTAGGGAATGCTTCTAACTGTAGGGGGCGGGGACGTACAAGGGGAGGAGACCGATCAGTGTTCCGCTGTACTGGGATCAGATCGCTCTCCTCTCACCTTTACACACACAGATCCACGGTCCGGCCCGGTTAACGGGCAATCGCCGGTGCCCAGCGGACATCGCGGCCTCCGGGCACATGCACTGAGTCCCGAGCAACGCGGCGGGCGCGCGCGTGCGCCCCCTAGACGGCCGGGAACCCGAGGCCGTCATATGACGTCCACCCAGGATGGGAGATCCCATCTGTGGACGTCATATGTCTATACGCCGGTATTGAAGTGGTTAAATTACTAACCCAAAAAACAACCCAAATGCAGCTAGCACAAAATAAGCCTGCCACAAAATTACAGATGGAACAAACACCCCCCTGGTCCAGGGGGCAAACAAAGAGCCTAATATGGACAAAAGTTATACAACAAATACCATTGCAGTCTATGGGAACTGACTTGTTAAATTTTGCTAGTCCCCACTTGGCTAGCTTATCTTCTAGTTATTGGCCTTAAAATGGGTATGGGGGCCCAGGTCCCACCCTAAGGGACATATATCAATGTCACCAATTTGGACAACCCCAGAAACGAAAAGTGCCTTTAAAAATGCAAAATTGCTTAAAAGCTAATAACTTGGGGGGGGGGGGGGGCTTACTCTGCCTGTAAAGTGGTGCATCTGTAGCATGTATCCAAAATGCTGCTTCAAAGATGGACAGCTTTAGAGAACACTTACAAATCTACATTGCAGCTGCCCCAGGTGTGATGAAACGCGTAGGGAGAAGCGGTGTGCTGACATCACCGCGTTACACGCAAGTCCCGGAACTACGGGCTGCTACCGAGAGGCGGACGGCTTTGTTTTTACTCTGCTTATGATGATTTTTTATGAATGTAAGTGCAATACCTCCTATTATTTTTTATAAAATAAATACCTTGAGGTTTTACGCTGTGGAAGTTTTCCATTATTCTTTTCTGGGAAACATCTGTTACAACCTTCCTGTATAAGCTACAAAACTCCTGCCAAGGCGCTGGGATCCTGACGTGTGCAATCAAAGGCCCCAGCTGGGTATCAAGCCACAGGCGTGCATGATCTCCTATAATTAAGAGATCCACGGGAGCCAGTAAGCGGCAGTTTGTGTGGAGGTAGAAGGCTGCCCTTTTTTTCTCTTATCACCATTCTTGGGTGTTTTGTGTGATACTTGCACAGAGACCAACTATCAATAGTAAAGGAGGGATTCGCGCTCTGTTCCCGGCGCACCGTTTTCGTAAATCTGAAAATGTGCGTTGCGCCTCGCCCTGCGCCTCTACTGGTGGCGCACGCCTTTCATAAATCAACCCCATTGTCATGTTCAAGAAGCCAGTGGTGAGATGATTTGAGCTTTGTGACATGGGGCATCATCCTGCTGGAAGTAGCCATCAGAAGAAGGGGACACTGTAGTCATAAAAGCATGGACATGGTCAGCAACAATACTCAGGTAGACTGTGGCATTTAAATGATGCTCAATTAGTACTAAGGGGCCCAAAATGTGCCAAGAAAAAATTACCACCACCACCAGCCTGAACAATTGATACAAGACAGGATGGATCCATGCTTTCATGTTGTTTAGGCCAAATTCTGACCCTACCATCTGAACATCGCAGCTGAAATCAAGACTCATCAGACCAGGCAACATTTTTCCAATCTTCTATTGTTCAATTTTGGTAAGCCTGTGCGAATTGTAGCCTCAGTTTCCTGTTCTTAGCTGACAAGAGTGGTCTTCTGCTGCTGTCGCCCATCTGCTTCAAGGTTCGATGTGTTGTGTGTTCAGAGATGGTATTCTGCATACCTTGGTTGTAACAAGTGGTTATTTGAGTTACTGCTGCCTTTCTATCATCTCAAACCAGTCTGCACATTCGCCTCTGACCTCAACAAGGCATTTTCATCCACACAACTTCCACTCACTGGATATTTTCTCTTTTTCGGACCATTCTCTGTAAACCCTAGAGATGGTTGTGCGTGAAAATCCTAGAAGATCAGCAGTTTTTGAAATACTCAGACCAGCCCATCTGTCACGAACAACCATGCCACGTTCAAAGTCACTTAAATCCCCTTTAATCGGTTTAAACTTCAGCAAGTCATCTTGACTACATCTAGATGTCTAAATGCATTGAGTTGGTGCCAAGGGATTGGCTGATTAGCAATTTGTGTTACCAAGCAATTGAACAGGTGTACCTAATAAAGTGGCCGGTGAGTGTATATTTTCACTTCTAGCACAGATATATTACAGATATTGTACAATATCTGTAATATACTTAGAAACGCTAAGAGAACGGTATGGGAGAGTCTCAATGGACGAATTGCATTATACTGTAGACAACTCCATTTTATTAATTTTTTTCTCCATCCAAACCCTCAGTATTCGGCCACGATTTTTTTTTTGAGAAGCGCTTTATCTTAAGAGTCCCCCCCCATTACATACTATCTTGCTTTTATAGAAGTTACTTTTATCTATGGACGCTCAGGCAAAACCAATTTATATACGTGAATGGGAAAGAGATTTCCCTTGAATTTAAACTCATTGTATGGTGTGCCCCCCAAATATGTTCTTGTATATTGTAATAGCACCCCTCCCCCTCCTCATTACCTCTTATTTAGTGGCCACCAGTGTATAGGATGTATCCCCTTCAGTTCTCCCACATAGAGGAGTTTAGCTCCCATGGTTGAGACAAAGGATCTTCCATTCTATTACTAGAGTAGGACTCACTAATTCGGGGGAACTTTGTCACAGTAAGTGGGATTAGCACTATATGACCATATAGTGTGACCAAACCCCCATATTTTTTGAATATGTTCAGGTGTTTTTAACTAGCCCTGCAGGAAATGTCATTCTTGTATGTGTGCACTGTAAAATATTTTGTACTGTTTGTAGGTCTTATAGCAGCACCATCTTGAATTTAAACGAATTGTATGGTGTGCCCCCCAAATATGTTTTTGTATATTGGGCTATGAGTCTCAGCTGCACCATCCATACCACCTGACCCATTTGAGTTCTGTTGAAACTTAAATGCAGGAGAATGGTTATAAACTGCTCACTCGGTGGTATCGGGTCCCCTCTAAGCTAGCAAATATTTACCGATCAATATCCGATTTCTGTTGGAGGGACTGTGGAAATTGTGGAAAGCGCCTTCATATTCAGTGGGAATGTCCCAGTATTTTCCCATTTTGGTTGGATGTTAAAGAGTTTGTAAAGTCAAATTGTTTTTATAAAAACAACAAACATGTTATACTTGCCTGCATTGTGCAGTGGATTTGTGCAGAGCAGCCCGAATCCTCCTCTTTTCGGGTCCCTCTTCTGTGCTCCTGGCCCCTTCCCCCTGTTGAGTGCCCCCACAGCAAGAAGCTTGCTATGGGGGCACCCGAACTGAGTCACCACTCCCTGTGTCCATTCAGACACAGAGCCGTGGCCTGGCCCCCTCTCTTTCCCAATTGGCTAGCCAACTTTGCTTGACAACAGTGGGAGCCAATAGCGCCGCTGCTGTGTCTCAGCCAATCAGGAGGGACACTCGTGGACATTGCTGGACAGAGATAGGGCTCTGATAAGAATGAAGGGGGCTGTTGCACACAGAATGCTTTTTATGTTAATGCATTCTATGCATTAAGATAAAAAAACCTAACTTTACAACCCCTTTAAGGACCAGATCAAAGCTATAATAGATGCGGATTTACCCAACTCTCCGATACACTTCCTATTCCATGTACACTATTCCAGTCAGCCACTATGAACAATGCATGTTGCTGCATGAATAACAAAGGTGGATGGTATGATAAATCTTATACCATTTGGGCTACCTGGATCCACTATAGCTCCGACTACAAATGCAGTAAACGCTTCTTTTAAAGGATAAGTTCAACGTTCTGAACATGTTACACCCATATTTAGGGTGTAACATGTGCAACATCTGACAAGGGACAGACCCCCTCGTCCCCCTGATGCACCGCATGCCGCCTTATTTGGACTATGCTTTAACTTCCCCAATTGGGGGACCGGCTGGTGTTCTGGATATCAATGAGCTGATTCCACTGACAACGCACATTGAGCTATAGCATGCTCACAACCATCTGCATGCTGATACGGGTTTAGGACACCTGCCTTGCACCAGCATGCTGTGTGAATTACTACCATCTTGCCTCCACTATTTGAGATCCCAGCAGGATATGGCTTCACAGCGCACACAGAGGAATCATTATACAGCAGGTATGGGACAGTGAGCGTATGACAGCCTGCACACTGGTCATTCCAGCATCACCACGTGAGTACCCAGTGACATCACTGGCCGAACCATATAGAGTATAAGAGACTTATCTGTCATTTCCTCATCGGCTCACAGTGATCACGTCTGTCCACTTTCACTTTCTTGCTGTTTCTCTTGGACTTTATAAGCGTGGAGCAACCAGTATTACACACAGCCTATGATGCAGTCCATCAACTTTCACGCAGTAGCAAGATAGCAGCTCTACGGAATCTCCCATATTGTTTCCACTCTTGTAGATTGCTTCACCTGACATCCTATTTCATTACATGGACTGTCAATTTCTCATGGCTAGCCCATTCATATATATACCCAGCTGTGTTCTTCGGTACTGGCTCTCAGATTTTTCTGTTTTTTGATTCCACTGCTTACGCCCATTGTGGCTTTAAGGTGCAGTGTCACCACTTTCAGGACTCTGTATTGCCAGTATATTTGAAACGGACCATGGTCCAACCAGTATGTAGGTGCCGTTTTTACAGGGGATCCAATCTTGTAGGGGGCCGCGGTCACACTGTCCGTAACTCTCCAGGAGGGCTGCTCTGGGCTCTTATTGGGGGAGTTTGTGTTGGGGTCATCAATTTTAGTGGGAGGGTGTAGGAAAGTGGGTTAAGGGGATGGTCATTTTTGTAGGGTATAGCTACCTCATCTTGACGTGATGACTTTTGTTCATTTTTAATAAACATAATTATTTTGAGGAGATAGCTATTGAGCGTTTACAATTATTTTTGTTTTGTTATATGTGCAGCATCTGACCCATCCCCCTCCCTGTGGCAGCGAGCCAGGTATCTTCTCCCCAAACTCGCTGTCACAATTCAAAGTGTGCAGTCGTTCAGGGCTCCGCCTACATGGCCACATCTTTGATTCACAGATCCCTGTGAATCAATGAACTAAAAGTACTGACAAGCCTTTGCAGCTGATGGCTTGTAGTTCTCAATGAACTTCTAGGACATTGGTGAATGCTCTCATAGTACATGGACTGTGCCTATACCACTGACACGGGCAGGTTACTGAATTGCAGGAAGTGTACCGAGAGTCTTCAGGATCCTGGCATTGTACCCATGATCTAATTGCAGGTGCAAGGTTTTACAGGCTCCAGTGTTTAAAAAAAAAAAAAAAAAAAAAAAAAAAAAAAGGGGGGCACTTTACCTGCAAAAAAGATGTGTATTTATAATTAAAAAAAAAAAAAAAATATATATATATATATATATATATATATATATATATATATATATATATATATTATATATTATATTAGAAAAGGTTGAACTTTTTCCTTTAACAATTAATGGCACTGCAGCACACCAACAAGAATGCGCATGTTGTTTGCGGTGGAAACACACTTGATACTCTCTCCTCCTAAATTGGACAGACTTATTCTGTGGTTTTACTTTTTTTTTTTTTAACTAGGGGTGCTTTTATGAAATATCCCCCGATATATCACTGTAAAGATATAGGATCTTTCTTCTCTGCAGCCACACTTGCCTAACACTGAACAGGAGTGGAAGCTTGTCCTTAGATCTGTAAGCTACAACGATTGGTTCCTGGAGCCATCTAAAAGATACTGTAGCAAAGAGATGAACTCGAACAGCACATACCACTTCTATAAATTGGAGGGAAATCTCATAGGAATGTGGTTGAGGAGGACAGAGTTGGAAAAAACAGTGTCCTGGTTAAGGAGAAAGGAAGAAACCACTTTGGGAAGAGAGACCTTAGGCCTTAAGACAACCTTGTCTCTATGTCTGCACAAGAAGGGGGGTTCTTTATATGTTACGTCCACCTACTCAGAAACTTGCCTCGCAGAAAGAGGTGATGGCAATAAGGAAGGCCAAATTATGAGTGAAAGACAGAAATATCGCAGATTGGTTCATAGGGAAGTTTTTGGAGAAACAACAAAACTAGGCGGAGAACACACATGGTCACTGGAGAATATACGAGGCAGTGCCAACAGGGTGAAGATGCCAAACTGTGCTGCCGCTATCAAAGATGTATGAGTAGTATGTGTCAGAAACCACCCCCCCCCCCCCCCATTCAAAAAAAAAAAAAAAAACTAAGAAACATTCTCCCGTCCTCCCAGCACACAATTCCCCCTCACTAATATCTCCCCACGCCAAGCACTAATCTTTGCCACCCCATGCCCTCTTGGCTCAAATACCCTCTTCTAGCACAATCCCTACCGCACAAATAACCCCAATTATCCCTAGTAGCACAAATTATACCCCAAAATCCTCCTTCCCAAGACACCCCCCCCTCAAAAACAAAGATATTCCCCTCCTAGCACAACCCCCCAAAAAAATGTTTCTCTCCTGCTAGAGCAAATTGGGTCATGATTTATTGGGGTTTTTTGCCTTCCTCTGGATCAACTGTGGGTATAGGATTGTATAATTTTATTCCCCTTCTATTAGTTAAACTAGATGGTCTATTTTCAACCAGACTAACGATGTAGAGCAAATCTTGCCCCCCCCCCCCCAATCCCCCTTCCTAGAACAAATAATTTCCTCCCAGCACAAATCCCCTCTATATTTCCCCTCCTAGAGCAAGTTTTGCCTCCACCGCCCCCCAAATTCCCCCAGTCATTTTCTCCCTCCCTACCTAGCACAAATTTCCTCTCCCACAATCCATACCAGAACAAATCCTCTTTCCCTCACCCCCCCCCCCTCCCAGCACAACAAATCTCACTCAAGATACCACTCCTACTACATCAACCCCAAAAATCTCTTCCAAGAACAAATCCGTCAGAAACCATGAATCAGACCCGAGACAGAAGTACAGTTAAATCACAATTGTTTAACCACTTGCCTACAGGGCACTTACACCCCCTTCCTGCCCAGGCCATTTTCCAGCTTTCAGCGCTGTCGCACTTTGAATGACAATTGCGCAGTCATGCTACACTGTACCCAGATGACATTTTTATAATTTTCTTCACACAAATAGAGCTTTCTATTAAAAGACCAACATTTTTGAAAGATTTTTTTTTTTTAATTAGTTACAAAATTTACTGACAGAAACTAAGTAATTTCTTTCCTTCACTGATGTGCGTTGATGGCCACTGATAGGCTGAACTGGTGGGCATTCATGAGGTGGCACTTATGGGCACTGATGAGGAGGCACTAATATGCCGCACTTATGGGCATTGATTGAGAGCAGTGATGGGCAGCACTGGTAGCCAGGACTGACTGGCATTGCTAATGACACTGATTGCTGGCACGTACTGATTGGTGACACTGTTGGCGCTATATTGTGATCAGTGCCCTGATGACATGTGTAGATGTCCCCCTGCGTGGTCACTCTGTCAGTGTGAGACGAGGAGCACCGATTACCGGCATCTCCGTGTTTACATGTGACCAGCTGTGATTGGACACAGCTGATCACATGGTTAAAGAGCCGCGGACGCGGCTTTTTACAGAGATCGGGGTCGTGCCATGTCCTAGCAACACGGCACGGGCACGTGAGAGCGGCCGTTCTGGGACGCCGTCATGTGAGGTAGTTCCTAAACGAGAGCCGCACCACCCCCATTTGACGGTGGGCGGGCGGCAACTGGTTAATAATAAAAGTAAATAGAACAGACGTAGTGAAAACATAGCCAAAGTTCGGTAAGCGGAACGGATAGTCAGACAAGCCAGAAAGTCAGGAAGCCAGAGATCAGCATAGTGGAACAGCAAGCAAGCTCTGGAGCCAGAAGGAATGTCAGCCAAGCAAGTCTTTAACAGGAACGCAGGAGATAGTCTCTGTGATGTTGACCAAGGCAAAGGCCAAGATCATCTGGGCTGGACGGCTTAAGTAGGCAGGATTGACGAGCAGGATATCATCAACAGGTAAGTCACTGTGGAGAGATAGGAGCTGGCAATTAGCCGACAGCTGAGCGGCCAGCTCAGAGGAAGGAGGGGCTGAGCCCAGCCCTGACAAAATCTTACCCCGTTAACACTCCCTCCAGCACAAATCCCCCTCCTAGCACTAGTCCTCTTCTCCATCCACTTGTAGCACAAATACTTTCATCCCTAGCACAAATGTGTCCCCAGTGCAGTTTTTCACCCACTCCAACACACAGATCTCAGATGCAGTGTGGTACAAGGCCATGGAATTGCAGCTCGAGGAAACCGCTGACCGTCAGATCAATACTTTATAAGGTTTGCTTAATCAGCCGTTCCCAAATCCTTTGCTTGGAGGAGATGGGGTGGGTAAGCTAACCCTACACGGTCCCAATCTAACAGCTCTGATCCAGGAGCGCTGCAATGGTAGTGGTGATTCTGCTGTCAATATCCCTGCCAGCTTCTAGCGGCAGGAACCCTCCTTGTCGAATTGCCTGCAAGTTTAGAGTGTTTTGGAAACCTGTATTTTATAGCACAGCCCAGGTTTTGGAGAAACAAAAGAAACTACTGTTAAAGGGTTAGATCACCAATCTGGGCTATCCTGGAATCGCTGATGGAGAACAGGGAGAACAGTTGGGATTTGAAATCCCGGGATTGCTGGAGGATCAGAAGTACGTACCGGGGGGGTGTGTGTCTCTGGTGTTAGTGCACTTTACATTCTTTCTGTAAGAGGTGAACAATCTGAACTATAGGATTTTACAGATAGGTGCTTAGCCTTCTTTTGCTGTGTTCTTTTTTTTCTCCTGGTGATGTCCTTGATAAGCTTGTCCAGGGATTTTTTTCCATCAAAAGGGCATACACAATAGACATTCCTTGCACTAAAGTTCCACAGACCAAACTTTGAGCCAAAGGGTTTCATGTGCACTAAAAGAGACTCCGACATTAAGCAAATAATATCCAGTAACCCCATCAACACTATAGAGCAGGGCCACAGGCACGAGCACCAGGTGTTGGTGGACAGAGGAATCCATTGAGTTCCAGGAGTTCTAAGACATGTTCTTAGACCAGACATCCAAGGTCTGCCAGGTGGCAGCAACAGCAGGTTGCAGGGCAGGGCAAGGGAGAGTAAGGCCTTGGAAAGGGCTTTTAGCCTTTTATCCATAGGGTCTTTAATCATCGGGAAGTCCTCTACAAGGACGTTTTGTTAAGACATGAAAGATCTGCATATGGCTCACTTTTTAATTGAACCACTCAATAGGATATTGTTGGGGAATAAAAAAAAAAAAAACGCCTAGCAGTAAGAAGGGTCGCTGGTTCGAATCCTAACCACGACACTACCTGCCTGGAGTTTGCATGTTCTCCCTGTGCCTGCGTGGGTTTCCTCCGGGTACTTCGGTTTCCTCCCACACTCCAAAGACATGCTGGTAGGTTAATTGGATCCTGTCTAAATTGTCACTAGTATGTATGAATGTGAGTTAGGGACCTTAGATTTTAAGCTCCTTGAGGGTAGGGACTGATGTGAATGTACAATGTATATGTAAAGCATAAATTGACAGCGCTATATAAGTAACTGAAATAAATAATAATAATAAGCCTTAGTGGCCTAATTTACCTGTAATTAAGCATGTCCCATGATGTACAAAGGCAGATCCTATAGAAATCTTCTGCAGAAGGATGTCTAGTGTTCTTCCCGCTGCCACTCCCACCTAGCCTCAGTTTTGTGGCAAACAATTGGGAGAGATTGCAAGAACAGAAGCAGAAGTATTTAACCGGTAATTATAAAAATCATATTTTCTTTGTAATTAGGGATGCACTGAAATTTCAGCCGCTGAAAACTAATCGGTCGAAAAAAAAAAAAAAAAAAAAAAAAAAAAAAAGAAGGGGCCGAAAAAGCAACGTGAATGCATTATTGATGCACACTTGCAGCATTTTAACGGGGAGGTGCATTTTTTTGGTGCAGTTTTTTTTTAACTGACCAAAAATGCAGCAAGCAGGATTTTAACATCACAATGGAAGCGCAATGGACCAGTGTGAAGTGTGAAGATATGTATAGAATTTAAAGCGATGCATTTTTCTTCTTATAATCTTTTTTTCCCTTTTCTTCTCCTTTCTTATTCCTTCTCTTCCTTTTCCTAAGCGGGATCATGCCTTCCATAGCGATTTCTATGTTGGGCCTTAGGGGAGACTTGGTGCCATTGTTCGGGCCGCTGTAGGAAAGTCCACTTTTTTGAGTCCTTCAGTCTATAAAGTCTACTGCCGGGAGGTCCAGTGTTTCCACAAATAGCTGTAGATCATCCTTCGTATGTAGAGTTGCTGTTCTACCATTTCTTGAAGCTGTCAAGCTAAATGGAAACCCCCAACGGTAATTCACCTCCTTTAAAACGCAGGGCTTCAAGCAGAGGCCGGACAGCTCGCCGTTGGAACAGAGTCCTGCGTGTTAGGTCTGGATATAGCGATAGAGTCATGCCTTCAAATAGGATTTCAGGGCTGCTGCGGGCCATTTTCATAATGGTTTCCTTTATTGTATACTTATGTATTCTACATATAACATCCCTAGCTTTCTCCCTGTTTTGAGTGGAGTATGTGGGGACTCGGTGAATCCGATCTATCTCAATACTTTCAGGTGTGGAGGTCCCCATAATCTGACAAAAAACTTTTTGGGCCACTGAGGTTAAATCAGTTGTTTGAATTGTTTCAGGTAGCCCTTTTATGCGGATGTTCTGCCTTCTGTCTCTGTTCTCGTAATCATCGAGCTGATCCTTATATAGATTTAGGACATCCTCATGTTCCTTGATCGAATCCTGGACCTCCGTCACTGCCTGTATCATTGCCTCATAGTTCTCTTCCAAGCTTTCCACCCTATGCCCCAGTGCCCTTGTATCTTCTTTTAGGTCCTCTACCGCCTACTGGAAAGCCTGCTCCACTGTGCTGATTAGTTGCTGGATATCAGTCTTTGTAGGGAGGGCCCTTAGTAGATCTTTAATTTCCTTAATTTCTTTCTCGGCTTATCCCACCCCTCCCTTTGGAGCCGGGGACCGTATCTCCCTTTTTTCCCACGGGGGGGTCCGTAGAGTAGCCGCGGCCTGCCAATGCTTGCTTTTCCTCTCTCATTACTGATTCTCCCTCCAGAGGTGGGGTTCCTCTCTCTATCATAGCAGAGTTTCCCTTGGAGTGTGAAGCATCCAGAGCCTTACTATTTATGGGTTGGGGTTCGGGGGGGGGGTTATGTTCCGACATCAAAGTGTCCCCTTTCTGTGTGTCTCCTTTATTTTCGCCCTCTTCTTGATCTTTTTCCATCCTTTCCATATTAAGCAACTCCGTTTCAAGTCCCAGACTATCTTGTCCCCCCCCCTACTATATCTTTTCCCGTGCTTGGGGAGTGTTGCTTAGTATTAGGGATATTTCTCTCTGGTAGCTTCCTCCCTCGTCCTATTGTCGGGGATCCCCTTCCTTGCTCTATGTAAGTTCGTCCAGCCACTTGTACACCACGACCTGATGTTAACGACTTACGCTCCATTTGCTTCCCGCTGTCTTGCTTAGTCTCTATTGTCCCTCCACCTCTCTCCTTCAGCCCCCCTAGATGGTATCTCTGCTCTGCACGGGGGGAGAGATAAAGTCTTATCCCTCCTGATTCACTCCGATTTCCTTTTGCTGGTTGCTGCGCAGCTTGTCGGCGTGTAGTCATTATTAATATCTATATCTCATGTATAGATTTTTAGGGAGGGAGGATCGTTAGTCCATAAGTCTTATAAAATCTTTTAAAGTTATGTATTTTACAATTGGGCAGTAAACTAGATCTCTCCCCTCTCTTTCCTCCCACCTTTTGGGGGAGGGGGAAACCCCCAAATTACAATATGGGTCAGTACAAATTACTCCTGTTCACAATGGGGTGTTCCCTCCTTTTCAGTTTTGCAGGGGGGTGTATGCGGAGATGTCCTTCTGGGTTTGCAGGGTATGTGCGTTAACTCTTTTCCTTTTACAAGTCTCAAAGGGAGGGAAAGAGGAGATTTTTTTGTGGGGTTAACTAGAGAATAAATCACTTTCTCAGTTCATCAGAGCTCATCCAGAATCTTTCACCTTGTAGTGCTATAGGTCAGAGAGGATCAGAGCAGACAGTTTTTCAGTTATATTAATCGTCCTTGTCCCTCTGATCCTACTCTACCTGACCAGCTTCCTTAGCAGCTCTATGCTTTCCAGTGCAAGAAATGTGTATAAGTGTACATTTAAGGTGTAATTTTGGTTGATCCTACCCGGTTTCCAGGGATGTCCATGCACCTCATCCTTCCAGCATTCACTTCCCAGGCGTCTCTAAAGCACAGCTGAGCGGTGTATGGCTTCTCAGGGCTTTTGTAGGAGCCGCCGTCCCGCTTCCCCCATACCGCCGTTTGCTGGTAGTTCACCCGTCCTCCGGGGTTCCGGGCTTCTCCTCCCCCGTCCTCTCACCAGCCAGGCACACAACAGCAGCTCTCGATCCACTTGTCACAGCCGCCCGCTAGATTGCTCACTGCCGCCGCCCCCTGCCGAGCACAGAGAGACGCCAGCCGACCCTCAGTCAGCCAGCTGAACGATGAGCGCCTGGAGCGCAGCAAACATTAGATGTCAGGTGTCAGCAGTTCGTTCCAGGTAGGTCTGCATTTGTCAGAGGCATTGATAGATTCAGACACAGGAGCTCAGACTAGCATCTGCATGATCGCTCAGGGAGGAGCCCTTGGACACTCACAGCCTTACACCTGTGAGCATCGCCTCTCCCTTCTCCCTTCTTTGCATTTTTCTTGAGCTTTTCTTCCGCTAAAGATGCCGATAATGGCCGACAAACTCAGGATATTAAATTAAAAAGTCAAATACAATAGAATTATATATAAAAATATATATTAAAAAAAAGCGAATTGTCGGTTTCGGCCAAGTGCATCCTGAATTTTAGGTTTCGGCACCAAAATTTGAAAAAAAATCGATATACTGTGCCACAAGTAGGGAGTCAAGTGTTGTTGCCAGTCCAACGTTGCACCCAGAAAGAGGAGTTAGAACGTGCAGTTGCAGTAACCCAACATGAAAGAGGCAGCACATGGAGCACCGGTTCACTAGGCACCACAGAGAAGGGAGGTTTGCGGAGGGGCAATAGCTCCGGCTATAGGTGTGCAACTACATGAATGTTACCAATTTTAAATAGAAAATTGGAATTAGTTCTTCTGGCTCTCAGTTGCTAAAAGGTTAGTCGTCAGCGAGAGAGGGGCACTTTGGGCATGAATGTTTAAAGTGCTTTTTCCCTGTAGTCACCACTGAAGCTTCTGTAGGCAGGATTAAACCAGGAGATTAGCAGACCATGGTGCTGCAGCTTTAAAGTAGCCTGCAGCAAACTCCTTGCATGCCAAGGGGAGTGCCTACAGCAGGATTCAGTGCTATTCAGTAACGTGGCAAGTCAGCCTTGCTTCTTCAATCTGATGGAGTCCACGTATAGTCCAAGACTCTGCTGAGGAGTCAACTGATCCAGAAGCTTAGGTAGGAGCTGCAATGGCCATGGTGCAGCAGGAATCTTGATAGGAGAATTGTCTTGTAATAAAATCCTCTGCGAGATTGAGAGGTAAGCTTCTCTTAATGAAATGAAAGGAAGTCCATCACCAAAGGACACTAGGAAAAAAAAAAAAGTCTAGCTGGGAGTGGAAGGGCTTATATAGCAGAATGGCCCTGTGGCCATTTTTGCCAGTGTTCAAAAATCACCTGACGGTAGCTTCATATAACCCAATAGTAAAAATTCAAGATCCTGTGTCCTGTACAATTAAGAATCAACCACTAGATGGCTGCCATGGTGACAAAACCTTCCAAAATATGAGAACACTTTTATTGTGGCAAAACCAAGCATAGTTTCTGTCATCCTTTTGCTGGTATATTACAGGAATATTACAAGTCATACTCAGGCAAACAAAATCTGAAAGTAGTAAAAGTAAGAAATATTGCACTTTATTAAGACAGGGATCACAAGTATACCAGAACAGACAAAGTACAATAAGACATACATATAAACACATTTAAGGAATGTGACATGTTCATTATCAAAAGTCACTAATAAAACGCAAAAACATTTTCTAATCAATCCCCAACCATGACGGGTGTGTTTATTTCTAAAAACAATAATGTGAGTATTATGGATTCCAGTAGTTATTCCTATGAACACTTTCTAGAATTTCAGGAGGCACATCTAATTTTTGTGCAGACAACACTGTAGTGATCGCTGTGCTATTTGTTGTGCAAAGTCACTTAGGACGGTTTACATTCATTGCCATGCTTGTTTTTGTCTGCTCGATCCCACCAGTTGTTAACTTCATTTGTTTCAGTAGTAATTCCGCTGTTTAGATCTAAATCTGCATCTAAAAAACAGAAATAAAGTGAGAAAATGTATTTTAGAACCTATGACAGCTCAGTGCAATACACAGTTGATGCATAACCCCATACTCCAGGGACAAAATGAGTGTAAAGTGGGAACTGGAGGATTTTATATACAGTACACAAAAGGCCACATACTGCCCTACACAGGAAGAAGTTTATTTTTTGACTGATAATATGGGCTTGGTTCAGCATGGGAAAACTAAAAAAGTTTTTGTCAATTTAAAGATTATCCAAAGACAGGTAACTGCAGAATATTACATATATATATATATATATATATATATATATATATATATATATATATATATATATATATATATATACACACACATATACATACACACATATATATATATACATACATACATATACACACACACACACACACATTATATATATATATATATATATATATATATATATATATTACTGCAAGTAAGCATTAAATGTATTTTGTGCTTTTACCTGCAACTTCTGCGATAGGGTCTCAAAGTGTCCAGCAAAACTGCATGTACATTCATTCTGTGCAAACTAACCAGCTATTGTGAGAATGGGGCAAATTTCAATGTTCATTTGGATGGTTATTTTCCCTTCTGGTTGAATATAGAGAGGTGCATTCATAACAAACATTAGGAAAATACTGCATAATGGCCACTAGATGAAGGGGAGGATCATAGGAAATAAATACATCTCGGCAAGAGGATATACAATGTAAGAATTCTAGAGAATGCTGGAAGGAATTGGCAGATAAAAACGTAGCCATTGCTACTACGGATCTTTTATTTTTGCCCATGCCATTGAGCTTTCTCTAGAATGGTTAAATTGTATTTTCTTTGCTTAATAAGATGCATTTCTTTCCCAAGATCATCAGCTCAATCTAGTGACCATAAGGTGGTATTTTTCCAATTAATTATGTTTGTTATGAATTAACCTATTCTTACCCTGCCCATATTATTTAAAGTGATTGTAAAGCCTTTTTTTGTTGTTTGTTTTTTTTTTTAAATAACAAACGTGTTATACTTGTTTTTGCACAGAGCAGCCCAGATCCTCCTCTTCTCGGGTCCCTATGGTGCTCCTGGCCCCTCCCTCCTACCGAGAGCCCCCACAGCAAGCAGCTTGCTATGGGGGCACCCGAGCCAAGCCGCAGCTCCCTGTGTCCATTCAGACACGAAGCTGTGGTTCGGCCCTACCCCCTCTCTCCTGATTGGCTGACTGATTGACAGCAGTGGGAGCCAATGGTGCCGCTGCCAAGTCTCAGCCAATCAGGAGGGAGAGTCCCGGATGGCTGAGGCACTTGTGCAACGTTGCTGGATTGAGATGAACCTCAGGTAAGTATTAGGGGGGCCGCTACACACAGAAGGTTTATCATCTTAATGCATAGAATGCATTAAGATAAAAAACCTGCCTTTACAACCACTTTCCGATCTGACACAGTACATACACTGTGGCAAGTCAGCACAATCACGTACCTGTACATCATGTGCCTGAACCAGGTTTAGGAGCGCACATCGTGCCCCTCCCCCACGATCACAATGTCAACAAAGCGGTTACAGCTGTGTTGCCAAAGTTGTGATTGGCCCACTGCTACCATATGATACCCGGGACACACAAAAAAAAAAAAAACCCCGATGACCCCCCCCCCCCCCCCCCAGTAAAACAGTAACATTGAGCTAATCGAATGACACGATGAAAAAAAAAAAAAAAAACAAACAAATAAAAAAAAAAAAAAAAAAAATAAGCATTTTTTATTCAATTTTTTTTTCAAACATACTGTCACCAGTGTCCCTGATCACCATCACATCAGTCATATGACAATATTGTGCTGTACTGTACTGATGACAGTATGTAAAAAAATAAAATCTGTCCAATGAGGAGAGAGACAGGGGCTGGAGCTGCTGGGCTCATGCTCATCGCTGGATCGGATCAGGCTCAGATAAGAAAAAGGGGTGCTCTAGGGGGCAGCTGCAGCAAAGTATGTTTAACACCTTAATGGGGTTGTAAACCCTCGTGTTTTTTCACCTTAATGCATCCTATTCTATGCACTAAGGTGAAAAAACTTCTGACAGTGACCGGGCCCCCCCACCCCGGTTTTACTCACCTGAGCCCGTTTGTTCCTTCGGCAGAGACACGCTCTTCCCATTTGCCCGGGGTTCTCGGCTCTTGATTGGATAGACTGATAGCAGCGCAGCCATTGGCTCCCGCTGCTGTCAATCAAATCCAATGACACGGGGCCGAGTCTGGCATTCTGTGTCTATGCACGCAAATGCTGGACTCGCCAAGGTAACCCCCAGGGAGAGAGTTTCTCCCAGGGGGTTTACCAATGAGAGGAGGAGGAGCCGCGCTGTGCAAAACGAACTGCACAGTGGAGGCAAGTATGATATGTTTGTTATTTAAAAACAAAAAACAAAACTCGAAGGTTTACAATGTTTACAATCACTTTAAGGTGAAAAATCTTGAGACTTTACAATCACTTAATTTCTTCATTTTCCAAAAAAAAAAAAGCAATTTCAAAAAAGCACACCATTCCCCTTACCAATTGCCTCTGACTGTCTACTTTCCAAAAAGGGGTTATTTGTACTGTCCTAGCATTTTAGGACCTGAGACAGTCAGGATTGATGAATTTTTAAACGTATACACCATTGTTGGTAGACGCTATAATTTTCACACAAACCAATGAAAATACACTTATTGGGATTTTTTTTAATCAGTAATGTAGCAGAATGCGTTTTGGCCTAAATTTATGAGGAAAATGGATTTTATTGGATAGGTTTTATGATAGAAAGTAGAAAATTATTTAGTTTTCCCCCAAAACGTTTTTTTTTTTTTGTTCATTATGCAAAAAAATAAAGTACCCACCAAAAGAAATCTATTTGATTAAAAAAAAAAAAAATAAATATATATGATAAAAATGTAATTTGCGTACAGTACTGCATGAGTTCACACAGAATGAATGTAATGTTTTGCTGGATGAATAAAAAAAAAAGACCCATAAATCTCTGACTCCTACCATTGTAATAAAAGGCAGCCCCTGGTTTTCTTTTGGTGGGATTATTGAATGGAATATTGTGGTGACCGGAGGAAAAATGATTGGTTCCAACGTTTGGAATTTTTTTTTTTTTCATATTTACCTATAAATCTATGATTTAATAAATAGGCATACGTGAACATATAATGTCCTTACACTCTAGAATGTGCATAACAGTGCTGCAAACGTGACCATTTATAAAACACACCACCACATGAAGCAAAGTGTACAAGTTCTTTATGTCAAGACCAGACTTGATGATAAATAAACAAGAAACATTACAATTATAGGTATGTACCTACTACTACCCAGGTTCAAATACATAAAAGTCTGTGTCAAATAAGGCCTCATGCACATGGAGGCAAAAAACACCGCTCTCAGGGGCGGCTGGAATTTTTCCACCTCTGAACCCACCTGCAAATTAGCTAATGTGCACATGCAGACGGTTTGGCACATTTTTTGTAGGTGGCATTGAGGCAAAAATAAATGGTGCAGACACGCATTCCCAGGTAAAAAGTTTTTGCGCTTTTTTCTGCGCAAATGCACATAAGCGGGCATAAACACACGCTTATGAGCATTAATTTTTATCTAGTACATTCTAGCCAACAGAATTAGTTTATGCTCAAACCCTTGTAAACTCTACAGTATATGCATGTAAACGCACATGAATGCAAGGGAAAAAAGGCAAGATTAGAGGCATTTTTCCTGCCAACTTCTGGCAGCATAAATTCATATGCATGAGGCAAAAAAACAGGAACCAATTCCACTTGCTCTGCTACTTAAAAGTATGTAGCGCTCACCTACTTAGGTGTGTGCTAAAGTGGGGAGTTAGGATTAGTGTTAGGCAAAATTGCCAGTGTTTTACCCTGTTGGTGTAAGCTGGTGAGTTAATGTGTTGGGAGGTTTGTTAGAATAGAAGGTGGTGTGGCCACCTATACTCTGTCCTGTAAGATTTCCATCACTTTCCCTGAAATGTTCTGGAAAGTGGGTGGACTGAAGGAGAAGAGTGGCAGGTAGTTTTGGAGACTCCTCTGAACCAATCATTGTTTTTGCTTGGGTAGAGGCAGGACTGCTATAAAAGTGAAGGTCACATGCTTCTGGGTGGTTCTAGATTTGAGAAGAAGAACAAGACAGCATGTAGGGGCTGGTACAGCTCGAGTGCTCTCCCCTTCGGGGGAGGGGAACGTGCCATGTGGAGAGGAGAAATGGAGGAGACATCAGGAGGAAGTTGCTACTACTAACAGAAACAAAGGCTGGGAGAGGACCCTCTGTTGCAATCACGGACGGTTGCTCAGGAGTACAAGTGAGTGTAAACCCAGGGAAACAGTGCTTCTAAGAGACTTAAAGGTGTTAAAGTGCGGGTCTTGGAGGAGGTACAGATCTTCGGCCTTAAAGAATCAATACCTCGCAAAGAGCATTGGTTTGCGGGTCAATACAGACGTCTGTGTAAAAGGTGTCGGGCCTTAAAGAATTAATACCTGGAGAAATCCAATCAGTCAGCCCATAGAGCTTTATTCAGAGTATTGTTCTTTGGGTATAACTTGGAAGTGCTGTACGGCCGGGAAGTAGTAACAAACAGGAGGAAGGAAAGCTGCAAAGTGTAACTGTAAGCAAGTGCAGGTGGAGAGTTATTTACAGTGGTTCTACATGATCTGGACTATGTATTCACAAGATTTGCTTCAATTAATGCTGAATCTGTAAGAGTTATTCAGAGTGACTCTATAATGCAGTACCGCAATGAGTGCCGGAAAAGAATAAAGTTAAATGTTTAAATGTTCTGGACTGTCTGCTGTGTCAATCTATGAAGGAAGGGGGGTAATGGAAACACTACAGAAAAGAATGAACTACCCAGCAGCTCCTACGGAGGTAGCGCACTACAAGTATAATACACAGCACAGATCTCATGCATAATCAGCTTTTTGCCGTTCAAGCCTGCCCAGTGCTAGGCAGTATTTACAGCCAGTGGGATACTGTTAACCGCTTGCCTACTGGGCACTTTTACCCCCTTCCTGCCCAGGCCAATTATCAGATTTAAGCACCGTCATAATTGAATGGCAATTGCGCAGTCAAGCTACACTGTTACCCATATGAAATTTTTAAAGATCGAAAATTCTGAAAAACAAAAAACTTTTTTTTATAGTTCGTTATAAAATTTTGCAAACAGGTAATTTTTCGCCTTCACAGATGCAGATGTGCGCTGATGAGGCTGCACTGATAGGCGACACTTATGGACACTGATGGAACTGCACTGATAATCAGGACACTAAATAGTGTAAAATGTCCCTTTCACACAAGCCGGTTATCAGCTCTCCTCTCCCTCATGCAGTCAGTGTGAGGAAAGGAATGCTGATAACCGGCTTGTGTTTACTTCATGATCAGCTGTGATTGGACACAGCTGATCATGTGGTAAAGGGCCGCTGTGATTGGCCCTTTACCCTAATGTGTGATCAGCTGTGTCCTAAAGACACAGTGATCACAGGGTGTACCGCGGCAGGGGTGATCATGGGAGGACGTCATACGACGCCCTCCCAGAAGTGACGGGCTGCGCTGTAGCCGTCGTTTGGCTATAGCGCAGTCGGCAAGTGGTTAAAAAGCTGTGCATGTGCCAAGCCATAGCTGTATTAATACTACCTAAGCTGGCCATACATTATACAATTTTCATATTTAATGTCCTTTAGACTTACCTTCATTTAGTGCAAGGGCCTGTGTGATTGCATACATATTGAAAGTGTTTAAAGTCCACCCTAACAATAAAATCCCTGCATTTAGAAATCCATGATCTAACACTAACCTATCTAGCCCTGTAAAGAAGAAACTCGATCCGACCTGATCCCACGCTGAGCTGTCAGCTGCAGTTTCGCTGTGGAGGCGGGTGCAGAGGACACTGCCGACAACAGAAGCCCCATATTAAGTCTATGGGTGACGTCACATCCCCATTCATTTCATAGCCGTTGTTGGCTGTGTCCTTCTGCAGAGTTTCCGCCGTTGGAGATTGGATCGGATCAGACCGGCTTCAAAAAAAGGTATGTATACAGGTTTCTTCTTTACAGGGCTAGATAGGTTACTTAGTGTTAGATTGTGAATGTCTGTAGATGCAGCAATTTTAGTGTTAGGGTGGACTTACACTTTAAGTTTGACCTTTTAGATCTTATATTGTTTTGGTTAATCTAAAGGAAAATTGTACAAGAAAATTAAATAATGTATGACCACTTCTTTTCACCAGGAAAAGAATGGGTGGCTTTACAGGTTTTTGTTACTACAATTCCACTTCACAAAGCAGAAATCGTACATCTAAGGGGGCCTAGCCTATTTAACAACAGTTCTAATATTTTACCAGCAAAACCATTTCATGTACTGCTCATTGCCTCAGATTTGACATGGTTGGGTGTAGGATGGTTTGAAGGGAAATTCTCATGAACCTTTACAAAATGTCTACAATTCAAATGACATAATTGACTTTTGTCCATGCTACGTTTAGAAAACAGGATATTTTACAGACAAGGAAATCTAAGGGAGGCAGCAAGTAGATTCTTCCATGCCAACTATTGAACTTGCATATATAAGTTTGAAAACCAGTCCCCAAATCTATTTATAGCAGATTTTTCCAAATTTGTGATAAATCTTTTTATGCAAATACCTAAGAGAATCTTGCAGGTAAATACTAATACTACACTACACATTAAATGATTGTCAGGTCTTGACAAAAATGAACAGTGACGATATATACCAACACACAGTTACCTGCATCTACACAAGGGTCTGAAGAAGGGTTAGTATCTGAAGGGTTAATGTGTGATGGAGGTGGATCTCGATCTGTCAAAAAAACATTAGTATAGATTTACATTTTTTTTTTTTTTCTGGAAAAAATCCTCAAGAGCCAAGGACAGATGTTAGTAGCCTGGAACTGTTTAGTGAATAGCTTTGTGTGCTGATGATAAAGCCTGGTAAATAACAGCAGCCAATGTAACAAGCATAAGGCAAATAGTAGATGATCATTATGGAACACATGGGTACCACATTTTGATATACCTTTGACCTTTTCCTGCTCTAATACATACATAATCCTGCTGTACTTCCAGCGCTGTATTTTACCATTGCTAGAGACTTCCTAACATATGATATGTACATGGTCTACTCATATTTAACTTTAGCACCATAATTGATTGATAAAAGAAAGCCATTTCCACAAGAACACCTTTTCCAAAACATCATTCTATAAAACTTTCTAAACAGAATATATGGCCCTTACATCAGTCTAGTAAATCTTTGTCAGAAAAACTTTTTAAGTGCAAGTTTTCTCAGCAAGTTTATATCATAAGTGGTACTCAGATTCATTAAGATTTCTCAAAGTGGTCACTGCAGACCTTTTGGTATAAGTCCTGGTTCTTAGGAGGTCATTACACTAAAGCAGGATGGCATTGTACCTTCACTTGTGGACCATTTACCTTTCACTTCGAAAGGAAAGGCAGTTTTAGCATTGTCCTAGAAAGCATAATCATCTTTTTTTTGTTCAGGACATCAGGAAGATAAATGGCTTTTACAGAGGGTTATAAAATCCCAGACTCAGAATTCTGATCCTCTCTTAGTAGCGTCAGACTAGACCTCCAAGCCCAAGATTCATTGTCAGACTAAGGTTGGCTATAGACCATTCGAATATTGGCTGGTTCAGCAGGAACTGGCCAAGATTGAGGCTGAATGTACAAAGTTCATCAATCAACTTTGGGACAACCAGCCTGCCGAATTTTACTTGCAATTATCCTTAGCAATAACCAGTCTTCTGCCGGTGGGGAAATTTGTGCTGTATATAGCCTGCATGAGTCTGCGCAACCACCGAGGTTCTTATCAGTGTTGGCTATTATTCTAAAAATGGGTAAAAAACACCAGGGTAATTCATTCAAGAAGGCATCACAAAACAATGGTGTTAGCTATTCATTAAAAAAGTACCAGTGGGGCTAAGACAAGGAGTGTGAAAATCAAGGCTAGGTGATGAACTTCCAAACTAGGGCTGTCTGTGCAAAGGCCACAAAGGCCTATATACTTGACCTGCCATCACAGCGGGTTATCTAAACATGTAGAGCTGGAAATGCTAAGTCATAAAAAAATAGTACAGTAGACTATACTACTACTACATTTCAAGATGATAAACATAGCCATAATTACCTGGTAAAGTGCCAAGTGTGGAGTTGTCAAAAAACTTGGATGGACAATAGGACAAAGATTTGGACCATTCAAATAATTTATCTTTAGGCAAATCTGCAGGTTCTGGCAAGCTGTGCTTTTTGTGTGGTGATTCATTCAAGTTACTGAACAACTGGCCTTCAGTTCTAAATGGTGACACAGCACGCTTTCTATTCTGCCCTGTTTTTCCAGGGGACGAGGCAGGAACACTGTGCCTTAATGTCTTGTTTGGAGACATCACCTGGAGTTTGGGTAAGAGTGTCTTGTGTGGGGACATGACTTGTGGTTTGGGCATGTCTGTCTTGTTTGGGGACACTGCACGTTTTCTGTGCATTCCAGTGTTTCCAGGTGAATGTATATGGCTGGGTGGAATGTCAGATTTATGTGGCGGGACAGTGGCTTGTTTGTACACCTCACTGCTGCTTTGTGATGCATCTGCTAATGAACTAAACAAATTGGAAGGCGTTTCCACACTTTTTTCTTTTAGTTTAAGTTCATCCTCTCGAATGGTTGATGCGCTCCTTAAAAAAAAATAATAATAATTAACAGCTGTGAGATATGTCAGATTAACACACATACTTATACCTTTAAGCCTTTATTTTAAAAAGGTAATGTATTTTTTTATTTTGGCGTTTATAAAGTGGTATTTTAAATATTTGTGCAAAAAGTAAGCACAATATAGGGTCCATCCCTGTAAAGAAAAGATGCTTATACTTACCTATGACAGACCACCAACGGCTACAGAGCCTGGGCAATGACGCCACCCATAAGCTTACTATGGGGCATCCTTTGTCAGCTGTCCCTCCTGTACACTGAAGCCAGTGCTGGCAGCCAATTGTTTGACCAGACCGGAGTGCCCTCAGCATAGCCAAGTATAGACATCTCTTCTTTTACGGGGTAGTTAGAATAAGCTTAGAATGGGGGTGGGGGAGCAGGTTTGGGTTTCACTGGACTTCCACTTTAAGATCTATTTTCGACAACAGGAGTTCCAAGCTTCCAGAAAGCTGGTGTGCTACCCAAGAGCTCCCCACCTGTTGGCTGCAAGTAGTGAATATAAAATATACTGCTACATATGCAATTTATACATAATTTACCTGATAAGAAACCACTGCACATTACCTTAAAAAATGACTTAATATGTAATAGATTTCCATTTTTACTGATAAATTACAAAGTGTAAAGCGCTTATCCAGTAGGAGTAAGAATAAGGCTTTAAAACTCACGCCTCAATTTCTTTAGGAGCCCTCCTTTCGTCAGCAATTTGTGTTATAGTGCATTAGTTACTTTAAAACAAAATCATCAGAGACCTGACAAGGTTGTTTAAGTTATGACACAGCTTTCATAGAAGGCTTGTGTCACAAATATATTATAACGATGCCCAGTGAAAGCTTACTTTCATGTGTAATGGGTAATCTATGTATAAAACCAATGAGCATACCTTTCATGGGGATTTTCTCTATTAAAGGGTAATCAAATCACTTTTACCTTGATAGCTGATGGCACTTTTTCCTGTAGTGGGTAATTTCCCTTTTCAAAGAAGCATTTTCTGACTGAAGCATAAGCATTGTTGTACTCTGCACAATGCCACTACCACCTCCACAGGTCAAAGGATATGGTATAGAGCCATTCTTGTCAGAACAAACTGTGGAAATAATGAATAGTAATATAAAAAGATAGTCAATACCAGAACAGCAGGTTCTCCCCAAAACTGTAAACATCCTTATGTACTCCCCTCTCCTTTAAATATTTAAGTATGGTCATCACCAAGGACCCCCCCCCCCCCTATTTTTCTACCAAAATGTTCATATAGCCTCAGTCCTACGGTGGTTACTAGGGCCTTTTGCATAGTTAACCAATGTTATGCTTTATATGGACATATGCTGTATTTCCATTTTAGGGAGAAACTCTTCAAAAAGACACATCTGGTAGATGTCCTTAATATGAGACAGTTGCTGATGCACATATTTGGAGGCACCTAGATTGGTAATTGGGTCCTGGAGAGGGGAACTGTTCCCACCCCCATTCTAAGCTTTTTTCTAACGACCCTGTAGAGCACGTATGTCAAACACAACAAATCCAGCCCAAACCTGGTCATGTGGCCCTCATACCCAGAACTTCATTCCACCACCTCCGGCTCTTGCCATCCACTGCCACTTTGCTCTAAGCGGCTCCCGAATCTAACAGATTCCTGCATGCATTTACAGTGGGGACAAATCTCCAGAGAGCAAGTAGTCTCCTTGCAAGGCAAAGCCAAGCCAACTTAAAAAAAAAAAAAAAAGGGGGTAGTAGAACCGGGTCAGGTAAGAGAGCAGAGATGCGGGGAAGCTTTGGGGGTTCAAACTGTACGTAGTGCACCCCTAAACTCTGCACTACACGTAGTGCACCCCTAAACTCTGCACGTAGCGCACCCATTGAATTGCACTCTGTACATAGCGTACTCTAACTCTGTGCATAGGGAACCTCTGAAACCTGCGCACTCTATGTAGCGCATGCCAGTTACAACCGGCCCTTTATGGGCAACAATACTGCTGATATGGTTCGCGATTAAATTGAGTTGGACACCCCTGCTGTAGAGGAAATAGGTCTATGCTTACCTACTCTGAGGACTCTGGTCCGGATGTGACGTCACCGCATAGGCATTAAAGCCATTATCAGTGAATGCTCATCTTCATGATGGGGAGATCATGTGACCAGACCAGAGTGCCCTCAGCCATAGGTAAGTATAGGAATCTTTCCTTTACAGGGTAGTTAGTTTAGGGCTTAGAAGGGAGGCGGGAGCAAGTTTAAGTATAGTCAGTATTTGACTGAACATCTACTTTAACGAATCAAGTTCTTCCTTGTGAGAAGGTAATTTATGGTAAACAAAACTCCCCTCTTAAATGTCAGAATATCTGGGATTAAGATGTTGGGTTACATTCACCATCAACCTAATAGACCGATTTTACACTCTTGTGTACTAGGGTATGGCTAACAATCACTTGGGTCCTCCTCTCTCTATGGGATGCCTTCTGTATTCTGAGCAGCTTTGCTTTTGCACAGTGGCGGCCCACTCATAAGGGCGGGCCCCCCTCCAAGCCATGCGCACGGCCCCTAAACTCCATGCAGGGCACTGGACGCATGGATTTCAATGTGTGTGTTTTTTTTTTTTTTTAAGCACATGATTAGAGCCTGAGGCTCCAATTGGCTTCAAAAAGGGTGGGCTGGGGGCGCAGAGCCCACCCAGTTGTGTGACATTATCAAATTAATATTCGCTAATGCCTTCCTGTTTCTCCTTCCGGCCAATCAGGAAGTGGGTCCTAAGACCCGATTGGCCAGGGAGTCTTAAGAATTTTTTTGGCATCAGTTTTTTTTTTTTTTACCCTAAAAAATTGAGCACCAGCCGTAGCTGCTTTTGCATATTTGCAAACGGATTCCACAAGACTGCAATTTTAAACAGTGGATATTGTACTACCGCTGTCATTACTGTAAATGTAATGATTCTGTAAAACTAAGTATTCCCTTAGCTCAATATGTAGTTTAAAAACTATATATATTCTTACGTACTGGTAGTATCGGCATCTTTTTGTGATCGTCTAAGTTGTTCTTTCGTCTTCCTCAAGCATTCTTCCTTGTATTCCAGAGAAGACTTTAAGGAAGCTATTCTGTTTTAAGAAAAAAAAAAAAAAAAGAGTACAATTATAAAGATGAAGAAAAAAGAAAAATAGGATTTTTTATAACAGCTTACCTTAAAATCCTTTTCTTTCGATGGACATCACGGGACACAGAGCCTCAGTAATTACTGATGGTTATATAGGTATCACTGGTGATTGGATTGGACACTGGCACACCCTAACCAGGAAGTTCAACCCCCTATATAATCCCTCCCCTTGCAGGGATACCTCAGTTTTGTAGCCAAGCAATATAGTGTATTAGAAGAGGGGCGGGACCTCTGTGTCCCGTGATGTCCATCGAAAGAAAAGGATTTTACAGGTAAGCTGTTATAAAAAATCCTATTTTCTTTCTCGAACATCACGGGACACAGAGCCTCAGTAATTACTGATGGGATGTCCCAGAGCAATGCTATCTGAGGGGGGGGAACCACAACCAAGTAGGGTGCAATCAGACCTGAGGACCCTGTACCGCTGCCTGCAGCACACTATGCCCAAAGGCGATATCCTCATGCCTTCTCACATCCACCTGATAGAATCTGGTGAATGTATGAACTGAAGACCAGGTTGCGGCCTTGCAGATCTGAGCCATCGAGGCCCGGTGATGCACTGCCCAAGAAGCACCAATAGCCCTTGTGGAATGTGCCCTGATCTGAAACGGAGGAATCTTCTGTTTCAAACCGTAAGCTTGAATGATCAATTGTCGAATCCATTTAGAAATGGTAGCTTTTGATGCTGCCTGTCCTCTACTGGGACCCTCTGGCAGCACAAACAAAACATCCGTTTTGCGAATCTGAGCAGTCGCTTCCAGATAGACCTTAACTGCTCTTACTACATCCAAGGAATGTAGTGATCTTTCTTCCGGAGAACAGGGATCTGGAAAAAAGGAAGGTAGAACAATGTCTTGGTTTAGATGAAAATCTGAAACCACCTTCGGTAAAAAACTAGGATGAGGGCGCAGTACCACTCTATCCTTGTGTACAATCAAATAAGGCTCTTTACAGGAAATTCTAATACTCTTCTAGCAGAAGAGATGGCTACCAGAAAATTTAACTTCCTTGTCAGCAAGACCAAAGGAATCTGACATATTGGTTCAAAAGGCTGTTTCTGTAACACAGACAGCACCAAGTTTAAGTCCCAGGGGTTTAAGGGTGCCTTAACCGGAGGATTAAGATGCGTCACCCCCTGCATAAAGTTTCGGACCAAATAATGCGAAGCAAGTGGCCGTTGAAAAAATACTGATAAGGCCGAGACCTGGCCCTTGATGGTACTTCAAGGCCAGCTTCATCTCTAACCCCAATTGTAGAAAATCAAGAATTCTACCGATCACATACTTTCTGGGATGCCAACCCCTGGATAAACACCAGGATATATAAGCTCTCCAGACTCTATGATAAATCATTCTGGAAGCTGGCTTCCTTGCATTGATCAAGGTAGATATCACAGGACATGAAAGCCCACGACTCTTCAGAACGTGGGTTTCAATAGCCAAACCGTCAAATTTAGCGTTTGTAAAGCAGGATGGAACACTGGACCTTGAGATAACAGGTCTGGTCGTACTGGTAGTGTCCACGGGGAACCCACCGTCATCCTTACTATACCACGTCCTTCTGGGCCAAGCGGGAGCCACCAGAAGAACTGACTTCCCTTCCTGCCTGATCCTGCGAAGGAGTTGTGGCAGTAGCAGAATAGGCGGGAATGCATAAATCAGTGAGAACCGATGCCACGGAATCGCCAACGCATCCGTCCCGCATGCAAGAGGATCTTTTGTCCTTGCCACAAATCTGTCTTTTTGTTGAATCGGGATGCAAAGATCTACATCTGGGACCCCCCATCTTTGGCATATGTTCCAAAAGACGTCGGGATGCAGAGACCATTCCCCTGGAAGTAACCGCTGGCGACTTAAATAGTCCGCCTGCGAGTTCTCTATCCCTGGAATGAAAACTGACGATATGCATGGCACATGCCTCTCTGCCCAGACTAAGATCTGGTTCACCTCTCTTTGAGCAGCTTGGCTCCGGGTGCCTCCCTGATGATTGACATAAGCCACTGCTGTGGCATTGTCGGACTGGATCCTGACCGGGCAACCCAGTAGCCTGATAGTCCAGGCCTTTAGGGCTAGATATACTGCACGGATCTCCAGTATGTTGATGGGTAAGGTCCTCTCGGACTTGGACCATACCCCTTAGACCGCAGAATGTTCCAGAACTGCTCCCCAACCCGACAGACTGGCATCTGTTGTTATCACCGTCCAGGTAACTGGTAGAAAGGATTTCCCCTTCTGCAGGTGTTCGGGTATTAGCCACCAATTGAGGCTGATGCCACCGCATGTGACAGGTGCCTCGGAAAGTCTAACGCCTGAACCTTCTTGTTCCAGGCCGACAGAATACTGTGTTGCAGCATTCTTAAATGAAACTGGGCATAGGGAACTGCTTCGAATGAAGACACCATCTTCCCTAGTAGCCTCATACAAAGGCGGACAGAAGGACCCTTCTTGGTCCTGACTGCCAGAATCAGCTCTCTTAAAGCAGTGATCTTTGCCTGAGGTAGAAAAATTTTCTCCTGGCTTGTATCTATGATCAGACCTAAATACTCCAGTCTTCTTACTGGTTTTAGGAAAGCCTTTTCTAGGTTGAGGATCCAACCCAGGCGTTCCAGATACCTGACTGTGGTCCTCAAATTTCCGTTCAAGGAGGCTACCGACCAGTCTATCAAGAGCAGGTCGTCTAGGTATGCTATGACAGCTATACCCTGAGCCCTTAATCTGGCCAGAGGAGGAGCCAAGACCTTTGTGAACACTCGAGGTGCAGATCCCAAAAGGCAGAGCCACAAACTGGAAATGCCCCCCCCCCCTATCTCGAAGCGCAGAAACTTCTGATGAGCAGGTAAAATGGGCACATGCAGATATGCATCTCTGATGTCTATTGATGCCAGAAATTCTCCTCCCTGCAGGGTGGAGACTACTGTCCGAATTGATTCCATGTGGAAGGATTGAATCCTTAGGAATCGGTTCAGATCCCTTAAATCCAGAATGGGCCTGACATCCCCATTTGGTTTTTGGACCGCAAAAAGGTTGGAATAGAAGCCCAATCCTTGATCCTTCGCGGGAACTACCACAATGACCTCCTGTGACAAAAGTCACTCTAATGCTAGAAGGAGCGACTGCTTCTTCTCTGGATCTCTGGGGACACTTGACCTGAGGAAATGAGAAGGAAATTCCTGAAACTCCAGCTTGTACCCTAAGGTTACCGTGGAGATTACCCATCTGTCCTGGAAATCCTCCTGCCAGAGCCCTGAGAACTGTCGCAGTCTTCCCCCCACTCGAGTGAGCGGGGGGCGCCCCCTCATGCAGGGGTCTTAGTGTTTTGCCTAGTAGGCTTCTTCCCCCAGGACTTCTTTTGTCCCTGGGGTTGACTCTTGTCTCTGGACCCAGATGGAGGAGGCCGTCGAGACTGCCTGGAGGCTGAAGCCCCCGGAGCTAGGGAAAGAGTCCGTTTGAAAGAGGGACGCTTACTCTTCTTCTTAACAGGTAAGAGAGTGCTTTTCCCCACAAGAGATTCTCTTGATATAGTTTTCCAAGTCTTCTCCAAACAACCTTTCACCACGAAATGGAAACCCAGCCAGCTTCTTACATGGTGCTTCGGCTGACCAATTTTTCAACCATAGGATTCTACGTATATGCACCAACCCCAGTGAAAGACGGGAGGTTTGCACGATAGAATCTCTAATGGCGTCAACAACAAAGCATAAGGCCGCTGGAAGGTTAGCCAACCCCTGGGCCTGCTGTTCAGGTAAAACTTTGATGACCTGTTTAACATGGTCTCTTAAGTATTGACAGACTCCAATCGCTGCTACTGCAGGTTGAGCCACTGAACCTAAGGAGAAAACATCCTTCAATAGGGATTCTATCTTTTTATCTACAGGATCCCTGAGCATCTGAGCATTGTCCACAGGACAAGTCAGACTATTATTTACAGAGGAAATGGCGGCATCAATGGCCGGTATTCCCCACATTTTAATAAACTTTTCTTCCATAGGATAAAGTGTAGAAAACTTTTTCGGCGGAAAAAAACGTTTATCTGGGTGATCCCACTCAGCATAAAGGAGCTTTTCAAGTAAATTATGAACAGGAAAAGCCTGTGCTGTTTGAGGAGGTTTCAGTGACCCTAAAGAATAAGAGGGTTCTTTAACTGATTCAGATATGGGCAACTTAAATGTGGAGTGGACCAATCCAGTAAGGATCTGCACTAAGACTTTCTCCTCTTGGGAAGTCGCAGAGGGTCCCTCTCCACCTGATTCCTCCGAAGAGGAATCATCCGTCCCATCCCGATCCTCTGAAAGGGATTCCTCTCCTTTATCCCAGGGCTCCTCTTCCTGAGGGTCTTGGGGAACAGAGGAAGGCCTAGTGCGTTTTCATCCACCAAGTGAAGACGTAATCACGGCCATTAATCTTTCCTCTAAACCATTAATGGTTGAGGAAAAAACCTCCTGTGTAATATATACAGGGGCTGAAGTGCCAGAAGCAGGTATAGCCCCTGACCCCGATGGCTCTCCCTGGCCCCTCGGGGGGGGGGAGGGAAAGCTGCAGACAAAGGGCCCTCAGAACCTGAACGAGATCCCCTAGAGTCTCTGGTTCTTGGGGTGCTTGAACCTCTTCTGCCCATAGTGCAAAGCAACAAGGTGGCGGTATCAAAAAATGAACACTGACTGCTGAGCAATGTAGTCTGGCTAAAAGCCTTGCTACCTAATGCTCAGTCTGGTGTTACTTTAGTAAATGCTGCCTAGGAGAATGCCTGTGTCCCACCTTACTTGCGACTGTCAGCTCTGTGTCCCTCCAGAAGGCTTAGTGCACCTGTAATTAGTGCCTTTAATAGCCTGCAGCCGGTCCTGTGGGCGTCTGAGCACACTGTGCTGACGCCCCGCCCCCCCTTCAACCTCGGCCCCCCCTTCGTTTTTTGAAAAAACTAGCGCTTCCCGCGCTAGCCGACCCTTCTGAATCAAACATGGAGGAGGCTGGGGGAGGGGGAGGAGGGATAGAGGCTGGTAATGATGGGCCTGCCTGTGTAATGGCGGCAGTGGCGACGGCGGTGAAAATGCGGTGTCTAACCGCCTTACAGATCACCTGCTGCCTCCCCCTAGTCTGGGGGGAGATATCCCTGAGGAGAGTCCCCATCCCATCCTACCTGGAGCTGGCCGGAGGAGCTTGTACAGCGTCGAACACTTGAGACAGACATCAGCATGAAAAGGTATGTGCTCTTGGCAGCCCCCGGTGGTCACAATAGGCAATGCATGCATTTACCTTAAAGGAGAAACCTACTAGAATTAAAAAATTCTGTGGAATCTCCCTTACCTTATCCAGCCGCAGGGTTGTTGTACAGACCCAATCTTCGCCTCTCACGGTGGGCTCCGTTTGAAAAAAACGTCAGAGACTGGGGCCCCCTACGAATAGGGAGATCCACAGTTCTGGCCCTGTAAAGCACCCGGCTAGAAATTAGGCTAGAAAAAACATTTTCTAATAGGCGGGGTCCAGCTCTCTAAAAAGAGAAGCGTTACAGGTAAAACCTCGTTTCTTCGGACACGAGGCCCGGGTACCATCCAATTCGGCCTAGAAAAGACACTTTGGAATGGATCCGGTTCGCCTGGCCTGCCCCAGTATAGGATAATCCCTTTGGAGCTCAGCACAGGACATCTTTACACGTCCATCACCTAAGACACTGGCGTAAAAACTGAGGTATCCCTGCAAGGGGAGGGATTATATAGGGGGTTGAACTTCCTGGTTAGGGTATGCCAGTGTCCAATCACCAGTGATACCTATATAACCATCAGTAATTACTGAGGCTCTGTGTCCCGTGATGTTTGAGAAAGAAATAGGATTTTTGTACTCCATGTACAACCCTTTTCACAAGAAGTTATACTGTTGAGGTATACTGCCACCTATAGGAGGAATTAACACTGGAAAATGAAATCTGGAAAGCAGCCGAAGATTACATCTCCTTTATCCCACATGCAGTACCAAGAGCATGATCATAAGCACAGAGGGGTGAGACCAGAGTCCTTCAATTGACTCCAAGAAAGTGATTTTTTGTTTGCATACCTTTAAATCATTGGAGTATAGTACAGTACATGGGAATTAATTCATAGACCATGGGTTATATGTCGCTACGTTCAAGTTACAGGACACTGGCTGCCCCCCCACCCCCCCCGTGTATCCATATAACCCAACCCGCTCTGAGGCTCCAGTCTTTTGACAAGCAATAAGGAGCTCACAGAGGAAAACAAAAAGGGAAGGAACCTGCTTCCTTTACTATATTCCAAGTTATGGAATATACATGTATGTCAGAAGTACCATTATGTTTGTTATGCAATAAACAGAAATCAATTTATAAACCATGGGACGTCCCCAAGCAATACCTCGAGGGGTAGGCAACAAAGCCACTGAAGCAAGCAACAGCGTAGACTCAAACAGCCACTTGGAAAACAAACAGGTTTAGAAGAAAATAAACAAAAGATCAAGTGGTGGCACAGGCAAGTGAGGAGGAGAGATGCCATATCTTGCATAAACCAGACAGTGAAGGATGGACTTGTTCCCCAAGGGAGAAGCCCTATAAAAAAAAAAGCAAGATGAGCACCCAACTAGGTGGAAGGGGTAATCCGATGGGAGGACCTTCCTGCGAAGAGAAGATGGTCAGGTCCCAAGGGAAGACCTGATGAACACCTGTAGATGCAATGCCTGGCCCTTTCCCATATGGGAGGAGAAAATTATAGGTTATGCTCCCTGGCAGGATATTGGAAGTAAAGACTTGAAATTTCCATAAAGGCAATAATAGTCAGAGAAGCAAGGAAAACTGGCTTCCAAGATACATAACCCCCGAATTGCAGAAGAAAGGGGAGCCAAGGCAGAGCTGCTATCACTGCCAGAAATAATGGAGAGGAGGTTCTTTTTTTATAAGCAAAAAAAGGGACAGCCTTTTAGAACAAAAAGGGAGGGCTCTGCTTGTCAAGAGGCCCTGCACAATGGCATGCTAATGGCAAGGGGACAAAACATGGGGTCACACATGCTGTGGCCTCCCTACTCAAACATGATGGTTAATGTCACCTACAGGCGATGAGCAGTTTCCAGCACCAGAAGAAACCTGACCTGTCATAGGCAATTAGCCCATCCGAGGAATACTGTCCACTAGGCCACCTGAGTGTTCCTAAGAGGCAAGGGACTAGTTTGTAAACCTGAACGCAGATGCCTGAATGGTAAGTGACCCAGTGACCCAAAAGGTTCTGCAACCAATCCCCCCCCCCGACCTGAAAATTGAGTGGGGAAGACCCCTGCAAGCTGAAAAAAAAAAAAGGTCTAAGAGCTTAGCAAGTTTCAATCTACCAGCCTTGCAGGCTGTCAGAGAACCGGGTGGGTGCAAAACATCATTTACCAAATTTCCTATCAAAGGGGAAGAACTCCAACACACAATCAGGTGAGGTCCAGGACCCTTCAGGGTGCTTTCAGTCTGGTTGGAGGTAAACTATGAAGTAGAGGAAAGGTCTTTGCAGCTGTAGTATCTCTTAAAGACCCAAGGCTGGAGACAGCAGGCTGATCCTTCATATGTGGAGTAGTGCAAATCACATCAATAAGGGCAGAAATTGTCTTTTGTACCTCTGAGGTATTCTAAGACTGAGATTTCTCAAAGACACTCAGAGAGACTGAGGACTGAGTCAGAGATGGAAAATGTCCCTGCCTCTTAAGACTCTGGGAAGATCAGAGTGTAATATGGGGAGTGCACTTCGAGCGTCTGCGATCAGCAGCCCACAAGGATTGGGGGTGAACACAAAGTCTGAGTGTGAATGCAGTAGAAGCCCGACAAAGCAGACTCACCAGAGCCAAGGCTGACTCCTACGATTTAGAGCCAATAGCATAGCAGGATTCCAGACTACAGACATCAGTGCCCTGATAAGGTGCAGAGTATGTTCACAATCTTTAGGACAATGTGAGCTGAGGTAACCCATTGCAGTGGGACCGTTCTCACTGTGTATAGCTGCAGACATGTTGCAACCACATGCCAGTGTTGCAATAGCTCATGGTACAAGGCAAAGCCCTCAGGTACTCACTCTCCAAAAACTAGTAGTTGATGTGGGTCTGAAGGCCTGAGGTGACCAATGTCACTGTAGACGAGCAGTGAGAATGGACCAGACCGGAGATCCATGTGGCTCTTTTGCCAAGCAGGAGCAGCAGCAGGGCAATGCTTTCTCTATGCTAAACAGTAGGAAAAAGCATAGAGGACAACACTCCACCTGGTGGATGACATCAGTCAATCCATGGTAAAAACCAGTGCAAAGCCGGAAAGTCAAAGATGCCCAGCTGTGCAAACAGCAGGATAGCGCCTGCTGCTCAGCCAGATTGGCATAAGCATGGTGTCTTCAGAGACGGGCAAGGGTAAAATGCCAGTGGCTCTGGACCTGGAATGTGCTAACTAGTTACCAGCTCAGGTTCTGGAAAGTGCATAGTGCAGACAACAGTGCCTAAAGGTTACTTCCAGTCCAACAGAGTGAGGGTGCAGCTCTCAAAGCTAGGATGAGGAAGGGTGGATGATCTGGCCAGCTGCCATTTAAAGACAAACTCAAGCAGCAATGTAGTAAGAAATCTTGACTGAAGAAAAAAAAAAATTGAAGGAAAATAATACCTAGCTAAATAGGATTAGTCCTTTTCCCAGCAGAGCCGAAAAAAAAAGGATCTTTTTCCTACTAGGACACTGGGGAGTTGAGGAGTTCTCCAGGGTAAGCCTACAGGCTTCTTTGCCAATGTCCAATCCTCCTGTAGACGGCAATATAACCTGACGGTATTGCTTGTGTACCTTGATAGAGGAGAAAGGAAAACGCATATGCACTTTTTTTTACATTACAATTATCCTTATAGATGATTATATAACAAAGATTTGTAATATATTCACAATTCAAATTGGGGTTGCAACTTCATCAAAAACTGATATTATACTTACTGCTGGTCTGTAGACTTTGACAACTTTATTCTGTCCATTTCCAACTTTACCACTTGATTTTTAAGACTGTCCATTTCATCTCGGTATGGTGCTGCACCTTGGGCTACCTTTTCCTTAGGGGTGAAAAAAAAAGGCAGCCTAAATATTTCTGCAGAGTTTGGGCTTTAGAATGTTAATATATATAGACCAATGTTTCTCAACTCCAGTCGTCAAGGTGCCCCAACAGGTGATGTTTTCAGGCTAACCATTATTTTGCACAGGTGATTTGATCAGTTTCACTGCCTTAGTAATTACCACGGCCGTTTCATCTGAAGGATATCCTGAAAACATGACCTGTTGGGGCACCTTGAGGACTGGAGCTGAGAAACATTGATACAGACTATACAACATCATTAACAATGTCTAGTCTAGTTTAGAGCTCATATGCAATAAATTTGCAACAATGTAAATATCTGGCTATAGTTATGTTTTAGTATGTCCATGCGCTATTAAAGTGGAAGTCCAGTCAAAAATGAAAATTATTCTATTAATTATATGTAAAATATCTTTATCAGCCTCATTTTGGTTACTAGCTGCCTGAGAGAGATAGAGAACAGGCAAGCCTGGTGGGTATGTTACGTTCACTTCACGTGGCTAAAACAGCACATGGCATACACAGAGACACACACTTCTTACAAACTGTTATATGGCTTCAACTTTAATATGCTGCAGAAATTGTGTTCTACTAAACTATTATGTGCCTTGAGCTGAAATATGCTTCAGAAATGTATTTTTAATATGCTATTATAGTGCTGCAAATCTAATCTGCAGCAGATATTTAAAATAACCTATTATATATGGGCACCGTGTGCATGGGGCGGCACCGTGATGGGCACCGTGTGCATGGGGCGGCACCGTGATGGGTACCGTGTGCATGGGGCGGCACCGTGATGGGCACCGTGTGCATGGGGCGGCACCGTGATGGGCACCGGGGGCGGCACCGCGATGGGCACCGGGGGCGGCACCGTGATGGGCACCGGGGGCGGCACCGTGATGGGCAGCGATCACTACTTTGATCGAGTGTAAAGTAAAGTTGGATCACAACTGCATTCAGTCACACAGCTTTGGAGTCGCACCAGTGGAAACTTAGCCAAAGGCTAGAGAGCGACTTTGGAGTTTGAATGAGTGCAGCTTTGATCTAACTTTACTTTCTCTGGATCAAAGTCGCATCAAAGCATTGCAGGTATCTTTTCAAAGTCGCTGATTTTAAAAGTCGCATATTAGGGAACGGGTACCATTAAAATCAATGGGCTGTGACTTGTCATGCAACTTTGGACACATAGTCACATGACAAGTCAAGTTTTCACTATAGCGACCTCAAAGTTGCATGATTTAGAGTGCAACTTTGATGCGACTTTCTCTGGAAAGTTCTCTGGATCAAAGTTGCATCAGAAGTCGCATCAAAGCATTGCAGGTACCTTTTTGAAAGTCACATAGATGGGAACAGGTGCCATTAAAATCAATGGGCTGTGACCTGTTGTGCAACTTTGAGTGTCCAAAGTCGCATATCAAGTCATACTATTGGAAACAGAGCCTTAGTGTGGTTGTCTGTACTATGATCATTGTAGACTGTGAGCAATTCACATGCAGATTATAGTGTTGTGCGATTTGTGTCCATTCATTTTGAACAGGTTCAAGTCACACCTTATCAGCTCCAAAGTCGTGCGTGCTGCAACTTTCGGAATGAACTGCAACCGGATGATATGGTCACTTAGTACCAAGCTATCCGATGCAAGCAAACGCACTGCCTTTGTGACTTGCATTTGGGGTGTCGTTTAGATTGCACTGACACCAGCTGCAGATTTTAAGGTAAGTGCGACTTGAATGAGATGGGGAAACACACATGGATCGCAGGTTCAGTGCACCACATTCTAGTTAGAATTGAGGCCATGACCTCTTAAAGTGTTACTAAACCCACAACCGTAAAATCAGCGTGTATATGCAGTAAAGCATGCTTGTTATACTCACTGGAGAACCAGAGAGGTTCATTCTCCGCATTGAGTAAAAAGGCTGTTTGATGCTGTCTTCTCTGATCCTTCCCATTCATCCCCAATCCATCTGCTGATAGAACAGAGCCTTGGGGGCACTCTGCACATGCTCAGTTTGGTGTGTATTACTAGAGAGTTTTTTTTTTTTTTTTGGGAGGATGCATGTGATCAGCACAGGGCCAGTCAGCACTGTCCAGACAGTGGGTTGGGGGCCTGCATCCTCAGAGTCAAAGAAGAATAAAAACTACTCTTACCAGCTTAAGGCTGGGTTTGCACTAGTTTCCCCGCATCCAATTTCGCATGTCAGGAGACTGTGACCGGCTCTCTATGGAGTCGGTTCACACATCTCCGGAGTGGCTCCGGTGCAAATTGCACAGGAGTCCTTTGCGTCTTCTGGTCTGTTTCAAGTCCGAGTTCTGCCAAAAATTCAGACTAAAATCGGACCCGAAACTGTGAATGGAGATGCACCGGACCCCTGCTGTGAGCCGCTCTGTGCTGCGGTGTGAACCCAGCCTTAACCAGTGTTCAACCAGACACTGATAGAAGTCACAAGACTGCTATATACTGCTGATGAGAAAAGGTATTTAGCAGTTTAATATTTACTAAACTAATTGCATTTCCATGTTCTGTGTACTGTGGGAGACCAGATATAGTGAATGCAGGGTTCTGGGTTTAGTAACACTTTAATCCTCACATGGGGAGGGTCTCTTTAAATTAAAGACTTCAAACTTTTTGCTTACATATAAAGAATACATAGAAACAAAAAAATAATGATTTAAAAAGCTTGCCCTCATATGTAACTTGTATACAATGCCTTGAAAAAGTATTCACACCCCTTTTCTACATTTTGTTACAACCAATTGTATTTTATTGGGATTTTTTGGCTAGACCAACACACAGTGGCACATAATTGTGAATTGGAAGGAGAATGATAAATGGTTTTCAACTTTTTTTTACAAATAAATATGTGAAAAGTGTGGCGTGCATTTATAGTCAGCCCCCGAGTCAATACTTTGTGGAACCACCTTTCGCTGCAATTACAGCTGCAAGTCTTTTTGGGTATGTCTCTACCAACTTTGCACATCTAGAGCAGCGTTTCTCAACTCCAGTCCTCAAGGCGCCCCAACAGGTCATGTTTTCAGGTTTTCCCTCAGATAAAACAACTGTGGTAATTACTAAGGCAGTGAAACTGATCAAATCACCTGTGCAAAATAATGGAGAGCCTGAAAACATGACCTGTTGGAGCGCCTTAAGGACTGGGGTTGAGAAACACTGGTCTAGAGAGTGAAATGTTTGCCCATTCTTTGCAAAATAGCTCAAGCGCTGTCAGATGGAGAGCGTCTGAAGAGCACTTTTTAAGTCTTGTCACAGATTCTCAATTTAGGATTTAGGTCTGGATTTTGACTGAGCCATTCTAACACATGAATATACTTTGACCTAAACCATTCCATTGTAGCTCTGGCTGTATGTTTAGGGTCGTTGTCCTGCTGGAAGGTGAACCTCTACCCCAGTCTCAAGTCTTTTGCAGACTCTAACAGGTTTTCTTCTAAGATTGCCCTGTATTTGGCTCCATCCATCTTCCCATCAATTCTGACTAGCTTCCCTTTCCCTGCTAAAGAAAAACATCCCCACAACATGATGCTGCCACCACGTTTCACGGTGAGGATGGTGTGTTCAGGGTGATGTGCAGTGTTAGTTTTCCGCCACACATAGCGTTTTGCTTTCAGGCCAAAAATTTCAATTTTGGTCTTATCTGACCAGAGCACCTTCTTTCACATGTTTGCTGTCCCCCCCAGATGGCTTCTCACAAACGGGACTTCTTATGGCTTTCTTTCAACAATGGCTTTCTTCTTGCCACTCTCCTATAAAGGCCAGATTTGTGTAATGCATGACTAATAGTTGTCCTGTGGACAGATTCTCCCACCTGAGCTGTGAATCTCTCTCCTTGCCCGGCCAGTCAGTCACTCTTTCCATTTTTGGATGATGGCTTGAACAGTGCTCTGTGAGATGTTCAAAGCTTGGGATACTTTTTATAACCTAACCCCACTTTAAAGGGGTTGTAAAGGTTCCTTTTAAAAAAAAAAAAAAAAAAAAAAAAAGAAAAAAAAAAAAAAAAACCACACAACACAATAAACATGTCATACTTACCTCCACTGTGCAGCTCGTTTTGCACAGAGTGGCCCCTCGGCGGCTGTCTTGGCTCCTCCCCACATCAGCTAACCCTCATTCTGGGAAGCGCTCTCTCAAGGGGGTTACCCGCCTCACAGCGTGCCACGTCATAAATTTGATTGACAGCAGCGGGAGCCAATGGCTGCGCTGCTATCAATCATCCAATGAATGAGCCGAGAAGCCAGTGCGTTCACGACGCGGGACTTTCGAGGGCTCAGGTAAGTAAACGGGGGGGGGGGGCTAATCGCCGGATGTAGAATGCATTAAGGTGAAAAAACGTGTACCTTTACAACCCCTTTAAACTTCTCCACAACTTTATCCCTGACCTGTCTGGTGTATTCCTTGGCCTTCACGATTCTCTTTGTTCACCAAGGTTCTCTAACATCCGAGGGCTTCACAGAACAGCTGTATTTATACTGAGATTAAAATTACACACAGGTGGACTCTATCTACTAATTAGGTGACTTCTAAAGGCAATTGGTTCCACTAGATTTTAGTTAGGGGTATCAGAGTAAAAGGGGGCTGAATACAAATGCACACCACACTTTTTAGATATTTATTTGTAAAACAATTTAAAAACCATTTTCCTTCCACTTCACAATTATGTGCCACTTTGTGTTGGTCTATCACATAAAATCCCAATTAAATACATTTACGTTTTTGGTTGTAACATGACAAAATGTGGAACATTTCAAGAGATATGAATACTTTTTCAAGGCACTGTATGTACATAGATATATTTATCTTGGGACAGCTATATTACACAATGGCTGTGTGCTTTGGAAGGTGATCATCACTAAACAGTTTGAAATTTCAGATACACTTACATCAAATAAAACCAGAGCTCTTAAAAAAGAGTGAAGACAAACACACTTACTTGGAGAGCCTTTATTTCTTTTAGGGCAGTCTCAAGATTTTTCTCTTTTTCAGAAACTTTAGCTTGCATTTCAGAAAGCGCAGTTTCTGTGACACTTGACAAAAGTTTCTCTTGTAAACGTGATGCTTTCTCACCCTTTTGTTTAGCATCTGCTTTGGCTGAAGTGACCTCATTTTCAAGCTGCTGAATCCTGCACTGCATTTTCTACACAAATGAAAGTAGAGAAAAGTTATATTTGCAAAAGCACATAAAAAGCATTATAGTAGTTCTAAAAGGCAGGTGTTTTTTTCCTACCTGAATGCATCACTGAGCACTGCTGTGTGTGTGTCAATAGACACACAGAGCAGGGCTTAGGAGCAAGCATGCATGAGCAAGCCACTTGCTATGGGAGCGCTTTGCAAAGGGGAGGAACCGATGGGAGACCCCACAAAAGAAGGCTCTGGGGTGGATCCTTGCAAAACCATTGTACAGAGCAGGTAATTATGACAGGTTTGCCATTTTAACTACTTAAGCTCCGGACCATTTGGCTGGCAAAAGACCAGAGCACTTTCTGCGATTCGGCACTGCGTCGCTTTAACTGACAATTGCGACGTGGCTCCCAAACAAACTTGATGTCCTTTTTTTCCCCACAAATAGAGCTTTCTTTTGGTGGTATTTGATCACCTCTGCGGTTTTTATTTTGTGCGCTATAAACAAAAAAATAGAGACAATTTTGAAAAAAAAAAAAAAAAAAAAAAACGCATTATTTTTTACTTTTTGCTATAATAAATATCCCCAAAAAATATATAAAAACATTTTTTTTCCTCAGTTTAGGCCGATAAGTTTTCTTCTACATATTTTTGGTAAAAAAATAAAATAAATCACAACAAGCGTTTGATTGGTTTGCGCAAAAGTTATAGCGTCTACAAAATAGGGGATAGTTTTATGGCATTTTTAATGATAATTTTTTTTTTTTTTTACTAGTAATGGCGGCGATCAGCGATTTTTATCGTGACTGCAACATTATGGCAGACACGTCGGACAATTTTGGCGCAATTGTGGGACCATTCACATTTATACAGCGATCAGTGCGATTAAAAATGCATTGATTACTGTGTAAATGACTGGCAGTGAAGGGGTTAACCACTAGGTGGCGCTGTAGGGGTTAAGTGTGTCCTAATGAGTGACTCTAACTGTGGGGGGGAGGGGCTGTGTGTGACACGGCACTGATCACCGCTCCTGATTACAGGGAGAGCTGATCAGTGACAGTGTCATTAGGCAGAACGGGGAGATGCTTGTTTACATCAGCACCTCCCCGTTCTTCCTCATCGTGAGACGATCGCGGGTATCCCCGCGATCACGGAGCTCCTGGCGGGCGCATGTGGGCCCGCAAGCCGGCACTTAAAGTGCAACTTACAGGTACGTTAAAATCTGCCTGTACGTGCCCTTCTGCCGCAGTACATCTGCGTGAGGCAGTCCGGAAGCAGTTAAATAATGAAAAAATAAAAAAGGCATTGTACATTTTCAAATGTTTTTGTTGTTTTAAGTAGGTATAGTATAGTTCTATTTCCTGTGTTGTTTGTTAGCCTTAACCCTGTACTGACAGGCTCACACGGCTACAATTTGAAGTGTCAAGATTGATCGATTCCTCTATCTCCTACGGACAGGAGACTTCTTTTTTCGGGCTACACAGCATCCAGCACATGCCTTCCTTCACAAATCTGGGAGTGCTAAATGTGATGAAACATTTTTTTCAAGCTGCATGATGAGCTCTCTTTTAATTGCTCTGCCCCTTTGTGTCTGTGTCAAGTCGTATTGTATATTTTCTGACTTATTATGTTCCATTAGTACAATATATGTATTTGTATCAAATTTTTTTTTTGTTAAGCTAGGTCATAACTCTTCTGATCCTGAGTCAAGATCCTGAGGAAGCATTTACGCGAAACGTGTTGACCTCTTTGGATTGTTGCATTTTAGATACACACAATATGATGTAAAAATGTCAGGTTCAAGCGTTGCAAAGTAGACTTAGGGAAAAGGGTGTGGATCCCACATCAATATCGCGAATTATCAAATAGCACAAACCCACTAACAAAAAACACTTTTAGGATATGGGATGGTTTGAGTAGATTATATCACTGGCAATATAACTCCCCTTTAATTTCCTTACTAGACACAAATTATTTTAAACCTGGGAAAGATGAGCACATGTATTTTATTAGATGGGCAAAGAAGGATGACATAACTTTACAAGACGTTATGACGGGAAATAGATTATGCACTTTCTCTGAATTAACACAGAAATGGGGAAACAGACCACTAGATAGATGGAGATATGCACAAATACAGCACTTTTTACAGACACTCCTCCAGCCACTACGGGGAAGAGGTAATATAAGGCCTATGGAGAGGCTACTCTCTTCCCCGGGTTGCTTGGGCCAGAGTATATCTAAAATATTGGTAGAAGAAACAGAACCTAAATACCCACCCTATTTGGGGAAATGGGAAGAGGAAATAGGTGACCTGTGGGATGAGGAACATAGGTGTAAGATTCTTAGGGTAGCGTGCTCTACCTCTAGGGATATTAAGACAATAGAAATGTGTTATAAACTGATGGCGAGATGGTATGTTGTCCCGCAAATAGTACAGAAGTATAGTGTAGAGACCTCACCAACATGCTGGAGGGGATGTGGCGCCCTGGGGACCTTTGCACACCTATGGTGGGACTGCGTGAAGATCCAGCCTTATTGGGAAAGGATCACAGATAACATTTACCAAATAACAGGAGAGCATGTTCAGAAAGAGCCGTGGATATGTCTGTTCCATGATACGGATAAAAAACAGTAGCTCAATACAAGAATACCTTGTTACCCCACCTTCTGAATGCAGCCAAAAGCCTGATCCCAACTCAATGAAAGGGGAGAGAGGGGGAGAGAGAGAGAGAGGAGAGAGGGGGAGAGAGAGAGAGAGGGACAGAGAGAGAGAGAGAGAGAGAGGGGGACAGAGAGAGAGAGAGAGAGAGAGAGAGAGAGAGAGAGAGAGAGAGAGAGAGAGAGAGAGAGAGAGAGAGAGGAGAGGGAGAGGGAGAGGGAGAGGGAGAGGGAGAGAGGGAGAGGGAGAGGGAGAGGGAGAGGGAGAGGGAGAGGGAGAGGGAGAGGGAGAGGGAGAGGGAGAGGGAGAGGGAGAGGGGAGAGGGAGAGGGAGGGAGAGAGAGAGAGAGAGAGACAGAGAGAGAGAGAGAGAGAGAGACAGAGAGAGAGAGGGAGGGGGAGAGAGAGAGGGAGGGGGGAGAGAGAGAGGGAGGGGGAGAGAGAGAGGGAGGGGGAGAGAGAGAGGGAGGGGGAGAGAGAGAGGGAGGGGGAGAGAGAGAGGGAGGGGGAGAGAGAGAGGGAGGGGGAGAGAGAGAGGACAGAGAGAGAGAGAGGGACAGAGAGAGAGAGAGGGACAAGAGAGAGAGAGAGGACAGAGAGAGAGAGAGGGACAGAGAGAGAGAGAGGGACAGAGAGAGAGAGAGGGACAGAGAGAGAGAGAGGGACAGAGAGAGAGAGAGGGACAGCGAGGGGGGAGGAGAGAGAGAGAGAGAGAGAGAGGAGAGAGAGAGAGAGAGAGAGAGAGAGAGAGAGAGAGAGAGTTATTGGATTTATTTATTTACTAATCTTTGAAATTTTCTTTTCAGGTTTTGTGAAGAGGGATAGTATGTCTAATATAGATTAATGTATTGAAAATGTAAGGCGGAGATACCAACTTTTGAAAAAATGTAATAATTAACAAGGCTGTTTAACCTGAATAACCTATAACAATAAAAAGAGAATATACAAAAGCGTTGCGACTAGGGTTGTCCCGATACCACTTTAAGACGAGTACAAGTACCGATACTTTTTTCAAGTACTCGCCGATACCGATTCTTTTTTTAAATGTTGTTATGCGACAGTTTTCAAAGCACAATACAGATTAGGTGCACCGATATGCAGCACTGACAGGTGGCACTGACAGGTGACGCTGGCACTGACAGGTGGCACTGACAGGTGACGCTGGCACTGACAGGTGCATTTATGGGCACCGATGGGCAGGTGTAGTGACACTGTCATGCCATGAGGAAAGGCTGCTGCAACGCCCATCTTTGTACTCCTTGCACTGAGCCGCATTAAAATCAGCAGCTGCCATCTTGTTACACCCAGCCCGAACTTTATGGGCTGGGTGTAGCAAGATTTCTGCTGCTGGCTTACTGCAGCCGAGTGCAGGGTGTACCAAGATGGGCGTCGGGATGTCCAAGCGATGACGTCAACACGGAGCGTCACTTCCGGTGTTCCGCCCCCTGACTTCCGGTTGCACCGAGTCACTTTATTCCTCTCCCAGGTATCGGATCTGGCATCAGGAGCATTTGCGCGAGTACAAGTACTCGCGCAAATGCTCAGCATCGGTCCCGATAGTGATACTAGTAACGGTATCGGGACAACCCTAGTTGTGACCATCTGTTTGGAATAATTCCCTGGATATTTTAATGTTATTGACAGTTTATACATCATTTTAATGATGTAATAAAAACTTTTTTACAAAATTATATTGTAATTCTTTTTAACCAATAAAGATAGTTCAATTATTTGTGCTAAATATTTAACAGTCAGATGTGGTACGCAGCGGGGCATTTTATTTTTTATGGCTTTGCAGGCAATCTGTCCATTAGGGGAATGCCACCGACCAGGACATCTCTTCAGAGGAGGTCTGTGCCCCTTAATGGGGACTCCGTGAGAAGGTACTAGGGTAGACACTGGAGCCAAAGCACTAAAGAGGAATACTAGGCGAGTAGGGGCAACCCTGATGATTTAGAGCCATTTAGAAACTTTCTCCTGTACAAACCGATCTGAGGAATTGCAGGAGCCTGAGGGAATCTCATCACAGAGAGACTGTACTAAAGTCCTATGTGATGACAAGGCAGGGGACTCAACCTCACCAGACAGAGCTAAGGGGGGCTTCGTATTTTATGTCAATGCCCTCAAAATGAACAGAAAAAAAAACATTCCTGGATTTGTCAAAAGAGCATGAGATGGTGTCATCCACTGCAGTGGGACCATCCCCTGTCTAGATAAAGGCATGGTGCCGCCACATGGCGGGATGAAACTAACTTCGGGTATAAAATGTGTAGCTTTGCTTCCTCTACATTGAATGGTGGTAAGAAGAGTGAAACGTGATACTCCAACTGGTGGATGATGTCAACTCTCAGTCCCTTACTGATAACCCCTTTCTGCGTTAAACCTGCAGAAAAGGTGCCCAGCGGTGCTTATAATGAGGCAGCTACAGGGGCTTAAATGTCACTTCCAGAGTAGCCATACAACATCTAGTCTAGCAGGGTCTGGGTCTGGTGCTCCAAAGTTAGGATAAGAGAACACCAAACCAGATGTCTTGTATGAAGAGACCAGCTGAAGCAACAATGTAAGAAAAAAATCCTGATTGAAGAAAACCTTTTTAGAATGAATCAATTTCAGGCAGAGCAGAAGAAAATATGTCCATCCTTCTAAAATACCAGCAAAAAACTAAGGAATGCTAAGTAGGGGTTATCCTGGAATGGCACACAGATTTTTTTTTGTTATAGGCTAGAAAAATACAAAAACAAAGTTAAATAAAAATACTTCTGTCTTGAAAAGAATTACCTTTAATTCTGCCTGCAGATTTTTCAGTTTCTCACACAATCGTGCATTTTCCTCATCTAGAATGTTGGAATCTCCAGATGGAGCAAAAAGCTGCCTTTTGTGCAATAGCTCTTTGTTCTTCTCTTTTTTCTCCTGTAAAACTTCATCAAGCTGCTTTAGATATGCCACTGTGTCCTGCTTTACTCGTGACTGGACAATGGTCTTTAAAAAAATAAAATATAATATAATAAAATACCAAAGACTATCTGCTCACACTATGCCATTTCAGAAACTAAAGAGCCGAGCAATTATGATATTCTATAAACGTAAAAGGGAAGAAGACTGGGGAGTATTTAAAAGTGCACCTTTATAGCCAATTTACCTTTAATTTCTTAGATAAAAGCTGGACAAGACCAGAAATTCTCCTATTTTCTTGAATGATACCCTCACTGAAACACTTGGCATCAAAGTGTAAACCTTGGCACTCTTCCAGCCATGACAAGAACTTCTTCTTACATTTCACCTCTTCTATAAGGTCTCCTTCCACACTATTCAGAGAGATCTGCACCTCTGAAAATCCATCTTCCACACGCTGTATATCAGAATGAAAAAAACATCATAAGCTAAAACTTAGCACCAGAAATCAGTTGTTTAGGAAGCGAACAGCTTATGCTTTACCTTTATGACATCCATTTTCTTGAAGATGAGGTGGTTTAAGAATTCAAGTTCACAGAATTTGAGCTCTTCTGCTGCACTCTCAGACCACTTTGTGCCATTCTGTTCTAGGCTCTGGCACTGCAACAGCAGCTCGTCATTTTTCTTCTGTACTACACACAATTCATTATCATAGCCAGTCACCAAACTGTATTGTTCTTCCTTGACAGCAGCATTTCTATATATGACCTAATAAACAGGAAAGTACCACATCAGCCAAGAAAAAAAACCATGTACAGTGGTGACAGAAAGTATTCAGACCCCCTTACATTTTTCACTCTGTTATATTGCAGCCATTTGCTAAAATCATTTAAAGTTCATTTTTTTCCTCAATGTACACAGCACCCCATATTGACAGAAAAACACAGAATTGTTGACATTTTTGCAGGTTTATTTAAAAAAAACTGAAATATCACATGGTCCTAAGTATTCAGACTCTTTGCTGTGACACTCATATATTTAACTCAGGTGCTGTCCATTTCTTCTGATCATCCTTGAGATGGTTCTACACCTTCGAGTCCAGCTGTGTTTGATTATACTGATTGGACTTGATTAGGAAAGCCACACACCTGTCTATATAAGACCTTACAGCTCACAGTGCATGTCAGAGCAAATGAGAATCATGAGGTCAAAGGAACTGCCTGAAGAGCTCAGAGACAGAATTGTGGCAAGGCACAGATCTGGCCATGGTTACAAAAACATTTCTGCTGCACTTAAGGTTCCTAAGAGCACAGTGGCCTCCATAATCCTTAAATGGAAGAGGTTTGGGATGACCAGTTTTTCAGCTGCAGGGACAGGACGACTGGTTGCAATCAAGGGAAAGATGAATGCGGCCAAGTACAGGGATATCCTGGATGAAAACCTTCTCCAGAGTGCTCAGGACCTCAGACTGGGCCGAAGGTTTACCTTCCAACAAGACAATGACCCTTAAGCACACAGCTAAAATAGCGAAGGAGTGGCTTCACAACAACTCCGTGACTGTTCTTGAATGGCCCAGCCAGAGCCCTGACTTAAACCCAATTGAGCATCTCTGGAGAGACCTAAAAATGGCTGTCCACCAACGTTTACCATCCAACCTGACAGAACTGGAGAGGATCTGCAAGGAGGAATGGCAGAGGATCCCCAAATCCAGGTGTGAAAAACCTGTTGCATCTTTCCCAAAAAGACTCATGGCTGTATTATATCAAAAGGGTGCTTCTACTAAATACTGAGCAAAGGGGGGCGTGGCTTGGACGTTCATGTAGGCCAGTGTTGCCAACCATCAGTATTTTTACTGGCAGCCAGTAAAAAATGGGCACTTTTCTCCTGCCAGTAAATGCCAGTAAGAGGAAAAGTTTGCCAGTAAAAAATATGGCTGTGATGTTCGGTTTGGTACTGGGCATGGGCAGCTCGGGTCCAGAGCCGGCCAAGACCATCAAAGTGTCTGCTACAGAGTGTTCGGGCGGTACCAGTGGGGGGCTGCTCTGGCAGAGGCGGTGCCTGAGCGTTTCATGTGATGTCATGGTGCAAGGGAGCCGAGCGGCCAGAGTTTGTGTGCGGGTCTGCGGGACGGAAGGAAGGCAAGCCGGGAGCAGGACTGTCAGTGCTGTTTGGACTGGAGGGGACTGAGAGGACCACCTGGCATGGAGAAAGACGTCACTGTGACTCAGGAGGGGGCGTGTCGGTGATCTGTGCTACTGCACACCGCTGTCACTGTGACTCAGGAGGGGGCGTGTCGGTGATCTGTGCTACTGCACTCCGCTGTCAGTGTCACTATGAGAGTTCATTTCATGTGCACCGCCCATTCTAATTTCCTGTCCCTGAGCCACTTACTATATTGAAAATAAAATAAGAAATATGCTTTTTGCCTGAATATCTACCTTGAATCACATTGATAATTGTAGGGCTGCAACTAACGATTATTTTCATAATCGATTAGTTGGCCGATTATTGTTTCGATTAATCGGTTAATAACCTTAAAAAAAAAGTGTGGTGTATAATTTAGTTAATATGTAAAGTTTTTTAAAAAAGAATTTATTCTTAAATATCCCTATTCAGTGGTAAATATAAATAACCAACTATATGGTAAGAGAGCAAAATATCTAATCCACTCTGAGAATAACAGACAGAAGAGATATACTGTATATACTATTAGAGGAGAGATGTACTGTACATACAATTAGAAGAGATATACTGTATATACTATTAAAGGGTGAATCTGGTAAACATCATCAGACTCAGAGATCAAATTGTTTTATTTAAAAAAACAAACAATGTCTTCCTTAAAAAAAAAATGTCTTTTTAAGAACATTCGTTCAATTTTCTAATCGTTAGTGGGGTCAAATCGACGTTTATTTTCAACCACAGTGACGGGAAAATTTGGAAATAATAGAAAAAAAGGAATTTTCAGACAGTGTATGTGGTTTTCGTTCAGAAATGACATTCATTTTAAAAACAGAATGTTAAAAACAAGTGAAAATTTCAAACAACATTCTTTCATTCAGCGAATGTACAAAGATTTTTTGTCTGAATATTCTCGTCTGAAAATTGATCCGTATGGCCAGCATAAGGCTCGGTACACACCTATGTAGTTTGCTTTTGATCTGTTTCTGCTGTGCTTTTTGATTTTTGCGTATGTGATTTTGCTGCGATTTGCGCTTTTGCATTTTTTTTTTTTGGCCAATTTGTTAGGCAGATTAAAAAACACAAATTGCTGCAAAAACGCATTATATGCTTTTCTGCAGCTTCTCCATTGAAGTATATTGAACCACCGTTTTGAGTTAAAAAAAAGTCCCTGACCCTTTCCAAATACGCAGCGGCTGAAAAAAGCATAGATGTGAACGTGTCCCATAGGAAACCATGTAAATGAACTGTAGCTTTTCTGCAAAAAGCACCAAAACCAGGTCTAAGACGTTTAGTAACATTAAAAAAACTAAAATTAGCCCTTTATAGTACAGTACAAAAAAGCAGATAATCACTACTGTAAGGGGTCCATTTTTACTGTAGAACTGAGAGTAATATTTACAGTAGCGATTATTTGCTCTTTTTGTACTATAAAGGGCTCATTTTAGGTTTTTTTTTAACCCCATTATGTTACTGGCCAATTAATCGATTATGAAAATAGTAATCGATTAATTTCATAATCGATTAGTTGTCGATCAATCGATTAGTTGTTTCAGCCCTAGATAATTGCATATTGTACTTATTTGTAGCCTAAATACTGAAATTTTCACTTATAACTGTCATTTTGTAACTTTTGGAAATGGCAGTAAAAACGTGGCTGTGCCAGTAAATTTTGGGTGTCGTGTCAGTAAATTTCAATCTGGTAGGTTGGCAACACTGATGTAGGCAGACGTGCTTCACTTCAGCTCCTGCATCCTGGACTACAAATCCTGTAAAAGAGCCACACATACCGCCGCAATAGACCGGATACTTCGCTCCCGGAGTGGAGCTACCCCCTCTAAGACACCCGGTCAGCAGAAAGGTAAAGCAGGGATGCCTAAAAATAAACCGGAGAGCGAACCCGCCGGCGGGGCGGCCCAGAATGGCGGACCTCCGCTCCAGCAACGTGTGGGGAAGGGGTCCTACGCCGCTGCAGCAGCTAAACTGGGTCAATATGCCCACGACAGCAGCGCAAAAACCAGAAAATATCTACAGTCACCCAGCAATGGAAACTCTGCTAAGCATGGCTCTCCTGAGAAATCCACCCCTGCTAAACAACATGTGCTTGACAAGATGGTGCCGGCGGCCCAGGGGAACACAGTGAGTACACCAAGCTCTCCTATTGCCAACTCTGACCTAGCTAAACACCCTGACATGGACTCCTCAGAACCCTCCTTACAGGACATTCTCACAGCAGTGCATTCATATGGCTCTTCTATTACTGAACTGTCAGCAGATATTAAAAGTGTGAAAGAGGGTCTGCTGCATATAAGGCAGGATATGCAGAAGCTCAGGGAGAGAACCACTGCTTTAGAGGGAAGAGTAAGCTCTTTAGAGGATGAATTACCCCCCATGGCACATGATCTGCATAATGTCTCTACAAAGCATAATGAAACAGCAGATAGAGTGGAAGATATGGAGAATAGGCTGCGAAGGTCAAACATACGCATAGTTGGCATGCCTGAAAAAGCTGAGGGGAAACATCCTACTGATTTCATTGAAGCATGGATGGCTGATACTTTTGGGAAAAATAACTTAACTCCATTCTTCTCAGTGGAAAGAGCTCACAGGGTGCCATCTAGACCACCGCCACCAGGGGGCCACGACAGACCATTCCTGTTGAAACTCCTACTTTATAAGGACAGGGACATTATACTTCGTCTAGCCAGACAAAAAGTAGATCTGGAAATACAGGGAGCTAAGATCTCTATTTACCCGGACTTTTCAGCTGCTGTACAAAAACAGAGAGCAAAATTTACGGAAGTTAAAAAAAGAATGAGAGCCATACCATTGATGTACTCAATGTTATACCCTGCTAGGTTGAGGGTGGTGGCGGATGGAGCAGTCCATTTCTTTGATAGCCCAAATATGGCTGTGAACTGGCTGGATCGACACGAAAGACGCCTAAGAGGAGAACCTCGAGGTCAATCACCCGCCTGATGATTTTCTGGGGGGAGAAAATACTTACCTTCAATCCTTCGCTCACGATTGTTTTTTATATAGGAGCATTAAGAAGAGGAGTAACTGAGTTTAATTGCTAACTTCTACCTTACGCCGATTACGTCTTGTACCTTAAGACAAGATCACAGGGCCCTAGCCCTCACTACTACCCCCTGCGCGGCAATTACAAAAGTTCTTTTTTAAGAGTGCCTAAGTTCACGGGCAACATGTTTTTTGTTTTTTATGTTTCTTAGGTTTGCCTTTTTTGTATTGATTACACTGTTTTTCAATCTGGATTACTCGGACCCCACTTCCGCAAGTGCCCAAGCTGCATGCCTCCGTTTCACTCTGACATAGCTGGAAATAACACATCTCTGCACATGGATGAACTCTGTCCACCACCACGTAATGACTCAGGTAACCTTTGGTCATGGTCGGGGAGATATTTTGTCTGGGTGTTGAACACCCATAGACGTGACCACCCGGTATTGTACCCCCCAGGATTCAATGAGTAACAAGAGAGATACAATTCTTTCGTGGAACATTAGAGGTTTACATGATCCTACCAAAAGAACCGCACTACTTACTTACCTCTCTCAACAGAATCCCACTATAATTTTTTTGCAGGAATCACATCTTACCAGTGACAGTATACATTTATTACGTATGTCTAAATTTCAACAGCAATACCACTCTATTCATACTAGATACTCTAGGGGAGTGAGCATTCTTTTTTCTAGGTCCACAGCATTTAGTAAGCAAGATGCAGAAATAGATGCCGAGGGCAGATATATCTTTTTGATGGGTGTATGGGAATCTCAAAAATGTATTTTTGCCAATATATATATACCTCCACCTTTTACACTAACAGTACTGCAATGTTTTGCTAGATTTTTGTCTAAATACCCCCAGTTGCCGGTGTACGTTTTGGGGGATTTTAACAGTGCAATGGATTTATCTTTAGATGTACGTAAAAAATTCTGTCCCCAGGGACCTAGAATGTACACCCCGCTGGCTAAGTTTCTGGGAGAACTTGGACTGATAGATATATGGCGACGCTCGTCTCCTCTACAGGCCCAGTTCTCCTGTCACTCACTGACGCACTCGACTCTATCTAGAATAGACTACGCTTTTGGGAATGAGTTAATTTGTCGATATGATCCAAAGGTGATATATTTGGCTAGAGGGTTGTCTGACCACTCTCTGGTGCAGCTTAGTCTAAATCTCCAAAAAACTAGTATGCCTGTACATTGGAAACTGAATCCATTTTGGCTTCAATTGTTCACAAACACTGAACATATGCAAATGAGCATTAGCAATTTTCTAGAGGATAATAAACATTCGGCTGCACCTGGGATGGTCTGGGACGCCTTGAAAGCGTTTATTAGAGGGATGTGTGTAAAGGAAATTAGTACAATCAAGACCAGGAGCAAACAATGGGCAGAGGATGTGGCTAAAGGGGTAGAAAGAGCAGAGGAGGTATTTCTGAAGGATCCTAACTCTGATAATGAACGGCAGTGGATAGATGCGCAGAAATTATCCCGCTCTGTACACCTGCAACAAGCTAATAATAAAAGATTTTTTACAACCCAAACATATTTTGAGGAAGGAGAGAAAACTGGGCACATGCTGGCAGTGATAGCTAGATCACAAAATCCCTCTCAAATTATACATAACATAAAAACTAAATCGGCATTGCTAGTGACTGATACACCGTCCATACGGCAAGAATTTTCATCCTTTTATCAGAATCTATATTCTTCAAAAGTTTCTTACCCAGAGGAAGAGCTGACACAGTTTTTGGAATCCATTACACTACCCAAACTCCAGAGTTTAGATAAAAAAAACTTTTAAATGCACCTCTCTCCCTAGAAGAAATGCAACTTGCTATGGCCACGTTCCCCAACTCAAAAGCTCCAGGTAGCGACGGTATACCGATCGAACTATATAAAAGTTTGGAGGAATACTTTTGCCAGAATTACTACACACACTCACAGAAGCAATTAAATCTGATTCCTTGCCGGGATCTATGTATGAAGCGGTGGTAGTGGTAATTTTAAAACCAGGGAAAGAACCGGATCAACCAGAATCATACAGACCCATTTCACTTTTGAATACGGATCTGAAACTTCTTACGAAAATTATTGCCATGAGGATTTCCAAAGTGGTGTCTAAACTGGTACATCCGGATCAGGCCGGTTTCATACCAAATAGGTCCACGGCAAATAACTTAAGACGTCTCTATCTTAACATGCAAATCCCCACAGACAATCAGGGACAAAGAGCTATACTATCGTTAGATGCCGCTAAGGCGTTTGATAGTGTGGAGTGGGAGTACCTATGGAAAGTATTGGCGAAGTTTGATCTTGGGGACACCATAATGTCTTGGATCAAGCTGCTATATAAATCGCCTAAGGCCTGTATCAGAATCAATAACACATTATCTTCATCATTTGATTTATACAGGGGAACCCGACAGGGCTGCCCTCTATCGCCTTTACTTTTCGCTTTGGCTGTTGAACCACTGGCGGCGGCTATAAGGGGAAACACAGAAATAGTAGGCTTTAGACGGGGAGAAACGGAAGAAAAAACTGCATTATATGCAGACGACGCCCTCTTATTCTTAGGTGACACGTCCACTTCTCTGATTAAACTTATGGAACTGATTGGGATGTTCGGAAACTTTTCCAGATTTAAAATAAATTGGGATAAATCGACAATACTGCCCCTAGACCCATTAGTAGGATCCCTTCCTCAAATAGCCGAACAAATTAAAGTGGTGGATAAATTTAAATATTTAGGCATAATCATACACCCTAATTTGAATCAATATATAAAACTAAATATAGACCCACTCCTTAAAAAATTTAAAGAAAAGCTTGTCAGCTGGACCCGGCTACCCCTTTCTGTGGTTGGTAGGTGCAATCTGATCAAGATGATCTGGAGCCCACAACTGCTGTATGCACTGCACAACGCCCCTATCTGGATCCCTATCCATGTGTTCCGCAGATGTAATACTCTATTCCGAACACTGATTTGGAGGGGACAAGTCCCAAGAATTAAACTAGAAACATTACAGGAGATGAAGGACTCGGGTGGATTGGCGGTCCCAAATCCATTTTATTATTTTATAGCGGCTCAATTGCAACATTTAACAGGCTGGCTCCACCCTGAGTCTTCTGATCCTATTCGGAACATTGTGAGTACACAACTATCTTGTGATGGTCTTGTGGAATGCATAGAAGCAGGCGAGTTAGGAGCACTGATACAGTTCCCCACGCTAATACTAATTGACAAAATTTGGAACAAAACAAAACAACATCTCCAATATGACAGATACACAAACTGGTCACGAATATGGAATAATCGTAATTACCCGGAACTCAGTAAGTTGGAGAATTTCTCTAACTGGGGGAAAAAGGGAGTTCAATACATTCCACAATTGTATTATGGGGGGGTCTTACGAGATTTCCAATCAATACGCTCAGAATTTAATTTGCCAAACACCTCATTTTATCAGTATTTACAACTTAGACATGCCATAACAGCACAAAGCAAAACTTCCAAATTGGAACTGTTTAAAACTGGGGTGCTCACACAACTAGCTACGTCATCATCCCGGAAGGGACAAATCTCCGCTATATATGGTTCCCTTATTGACCATGTATCTAGGGCAATGACTTTGGGCTGTAGAGGGGGCTGGAGAGAGGACATAGGGGAAATCTCAGACGAGGAATGGAGTAACATTCTAGAGAATGTACTTAAGGTGTCCCTGTGCCCCTCTCAAAAGCTCACTCAATTATTTATTATTCACCGTACATATCGCACACCTGAAAAATTACATAAATGGCACAGGAGAGATGATCCACTATGTCCTCACTGTCTTATCGACAATGGTACACTTATTCATATGTTGTGGAAATGTCCGAAGTTGCAGAGGTACTGGGCCTCAGTGATAAACACTATCAACAGTATATGGAATATCAAACTTATAAATGACCTTAAACTTTGTTTACTGGGATGGTTGGATGAAGAACAGTACACTCCTCATACGTACATCGCCATTTTGAGGACACTATTCTTAGCTAGGAAGCTTATTGCCAGAAAGTGGCTATCCACAATGAGCCCTACAGTAACGGAGTGGATTGCGGCAGTAAATGATGCTCTAATTAGAGAACAACTCACATATAAACATAGAGGCTGTCCAAACAAATTTGAAAATATATGGGATCCTTGGCTAGACACACCTGGACTGGCCCCATTGAGCTTGGTCCATAATAGAATTTTGGGTGGCAGAGTCCATACAGTAGGAACACCAACATAGATAATAATATAGAACAGGATATAATGTTATTGATCTAGAGATGAAAAACCTTATACCGTATATGTGATGTCTTTAACTGAAACAAATGGGAGGTGGCAGATGGGTAACGCAGAGGCCAATATGTACATAGTTTGCCTAGTCTAATAATAGGTATTGTTGACCCCGTTGGGTCCAGCGGAACGTAAACTAAGGAAAGGGAACAAAACAAAAAGTTCACTGGAAAATGACCAATAGAAGTTATATAGAACAAATAATGACCTGCGAAAGTCATAAGTATAACAAATGCATCGCACAAATGTACCCAATTCAGAGATAAAGATTGATAAGTGCCTTATGTGGAATGTGATGATGTATTTGGCCATGTAACATTAATATTGGTTGTTCTCATGTACTATGACATTGAATTCGACTTATGTGCTAAATTGTAACCACTTGACTTACTGTATTCAATGGAATTTTATTTATCTTTAATAAAAAAAAAAGATCTGATTAAAAAAAAAAAATACTGAGCAAAGGGTCTGAATACTAAGGACCATGTGATATTTCAGTTTTTTCTTTTTAATAAATCTGCAAAAATGTCAACAATTCTGTGTTTTTCTGTCAATATGGGGTGCTGTGTTGTGTACATTAATGAGGAAAAAAATGAACTTAAAGGATTTTAACAAATGGCTGCAATATAACAAAGAGTGAAAAATTTAAGGGGGTCTGAATACTTTCCGTCCCCACTGTATGAATGGTTAAAACAGAAGAACTCCCATGAGGAAAATATAATTTGCTTCCAGCAAGTTGTAGACAGTCAGCACATGCTGGTAAAGTAACTCCAGAATTTTGGCAGCCACAGTTAAGTAGTACGGATTATGTTCTGACAGCAGAATGCTCAACTTACCTTAAACTTGTTGAGCAGAGTCTGCATCTGAGAATTCAGTTTGAAGTATTCAGTTTGTAGGGATTCAAATGATTTCAAATGTGTTGAAGACATTGACTCCTTTATAGCACCCATTGATTGCTTCTGTGCTTCAACTTCATCTTGAAGCTCCATTGAAAGGTTGCTTAGTAAATGGTGTTGATTAGCATACACACTGGAAATGGTCACCATAAGGTCCTGCAACAAGACACAGGTTTTGTTTCACAAGATTCTTTGGTGAATGGAATGCCTCACAGATGACAATGAAAAAAAAAGGTTTCTTCCCTAAAGGGTGTTACCTTAAACTCTTGATTTTTTTGCTGTAGACTTTCAGTGCGTTCTGCAAGTTCATCTTCTTCTTCTTGCACAGGCTCGTTCTGCAATAAATGAAGTACTCTAATTTCTTTCTCTAGGTCATCAACCTTTTCATTAAGGTCATTATTTTTCATCCTTTCATCCTTTAGCTCCTGAAATAAAGTCACAGCAATGCATTAGTACAAATCATGCCTGTAAGAAGCCACGATTAACTAGCAAGGGACCAAACCCTGCTCTTATAAACGATTGTGTAGCTATGCAATCTGTTCAAAAATTACAGTAACCAGGGAAACCATGTTGCACACCAGCTAGGCAGTCACAATTGACACTAGATACTCTAGCAGTATTTCTCAAATCCAGTCCTTAAGGCTCCCCAACTAGGGTTGCCACATCATTTCTTTAATCCAGGACACACATTACACAGTTTCTGTGGCTGATTAAGGTGGTAATTAAACTCTCTTGGTGCCTCATCTGCATTAAATCAGCCTCAGAACCTGTGCGATACATGTCCTGGATTAAAGGGATGATGTGGCAACCCTAGCCCCGACAGGTCAAGTTTTCAGGCTTTTTATTATTTTGCACAGGTGATTTGATCAGTTTCACTGCCTTAGTAATTACCACAGTTGTTTTATCTGAGGGAAATCCTGAAAACATGACCTGTTGGGGCGCCATGAGAACAACTGTACAAGAGAAAGGTGACCTAGATGTAGCAGAGGCACTCAAAAGATGGAGAAGTCAGAGTCACAAGGGCCACACTGCAGATATTTGCCAGCACACCATGAATCAACAAAATAGCATCCAAACTGTATTTTTTAATGCATGATCACAGAGTGGTGCAACGTTTCGGAGCCATGCAGGGCCCATTCATCAGACATGTGATTAGTGTGCAGTAACAGTGTACAGTATTTAAAAAGAACCATCAACCAATCAAAACAGAAAGAAGCAGAGAACCACCCACCCCATGACAGGTATGATGTCATAGGTCCCGCCAAAAAGCAAGTAAACATCAGCAGAAATATAGAGCAAGAATTACTGGATTGCATCATGATACGATTACTGACCTTAATGCTCAGTCTGGCAAGATTCCTCTTGCAAGGCATATGGCGGACAAAATACCCATGTGTCACAGGCACATCTGTCAGTAGCTCTCGATCAGCGTGAGTGTGGGGATCCGAGGTTGCCCGGCAACCAAACGGATCCAATCACATCACAGACTGCTGGCCGTGCATGCGCAATCAGCAATTGCATAGCAATAATAGGATTTTTATTGCAGCTTACCTGTAAAATCCTTTTCTTGAGTACATCACGGGACACAGAGCACTATAGTAATAACTATATGGATTATAAGCCACCTTTAGGTGAAAGGACACTGGTATAACCAAAAAGGAAACAGGAAGTGCCCCTCCCTATATAACCCCTCCCATACCAGGAGTATCTCAGTTTTTGTAGCAAAGCAATATATACACATATCCCAATAAGAGGGGAGGGACCTCTGTGTCCCGTGATGTACTCCAAGAAAAGGATTTTACAGGTAAGCTGTTATAAAAATCCTATTCTCTTTATCGTACATCACGGGACACAGAGCACCATAGTAATAATTATATGGGATGTCCCAAAGCAATGCCACCTGAGGGGAGGGAGACACAAAGCAAATAGCCGCCGCCAGGTGTGAGGACCCTATACTGCTGCCTGCAGCACACTGCACCCGAAGGCAGTGTCCTCCTGCCATTTTACACCCATTTGATAGCATCTTGTGAATGTATGTACTGATGACCAAGTAGCGGCCTTGCAAACCTGAGCCACAGAGTGCTTCATGGGCAGTGCATCACCAAGCCTGACTGCCGGGGAGAGTGCGCTTTAATCTGAAAGGGAAGAACCTTTCTGATCAGGCCATACGCCTGACTAATCACCTGACGAATCCACTAGCAACAGTAGATTTCGATGCTGCCTGACCCTTTCTAGGGCTTTCTGGCAACACAAACAAAACATAAGTTTTCCATAGCTGAGCAGTCTCTTTCAGAAAGGCTTTAATATCTCTCACTACATTAAGAGAATGTAATAAATTTTTCTTCTACAGAACGAGGTTCTGGGAAAAAGGAAGGTAAGGAAACATCTTGATTCAGATGAAAACTAGACACTCAAATAGATATGTGTGAGTCACCGGCGCAAAATGACTGTTAATTGTGTCAAAAAAACAACAAAAGCACCACTACAATTATGTAGCAACCTGGGAGAGCACATAGAACGTGGTGCCGCAGCAGAAAGGGGCACAACAGGCAACTGCCAATAATAAAGACACGTAAAGCATACGTACAGAACCCCTCAAGCCTTTATCTTGTCAGTTTCCAGTCACCTGTAGGTGGCGTATAACCTTGATAGTAAGGATTTTTAAAGCTGCTCTGTGTTTCGTGATGTGCAAAAAATAAAAAAAATTGGGTTTCTGATGAAAACATATTCTTGGAGTGCATAGCAGGACATCATATTGATGACTAGTTAGCTTATTCTACCACTTTCAGGTGAATGGACACTGGTCCAAAAAAAAAAAAAAAAAAGCGGGAGACTTGGACTACACAACTCCCCCAGCTCAACTAAGCGTCAGTTTTGTAGTAAGCAATGAGGCTACAGAGAGACAATAGGGTAACAATCTTTGCAAAGGTATTTAACAGGTAAACCAAAAATCTCCTAATCTTACATGGGGAATGTCCCATAAGCACTGAATGTGAGGGGGTGGGCAATGCAGCAAGAAGGCAAAACAAAGTTTTGAGAAATGATCCCACCTAGAAATAGTGGATTGAGAAGCAGCCTGACTCTTAAAAGCACCCTTAGGCAGAATAGAAAATCAGACTGTGTTACCAAAAAAGTGTTACCAAACCTAAAAATGTTTTTTACCTTAATGCATTGTTTGCATTAAGGTAAAAATCATTTTTAGGTTTAGTAACACTTGAAGTGGTAAATAATGTAGCTGGGTCAATAGTCAGAGAACCCAACTTCTTGTAGAATTCCTCTTTCATGGCAAACTGGTGAGCAATCAGTGTACATAACTTCTTGGAAGTGTGGGTGCACAGAAAAGGAATTGGGAATTTTTGACTGGCACCAGGAGCCAAAACTCGTGACTTTGGGGTGGGGGAAGAGCATTCCAGTAGCAGTATTCTAAGGTTATTGTGTACTACATGAACCAGAAGTGTCTGAGACAGCCCTGGACCCCGAAACAACTCCTTTGAAGACTCCTTTATCAAATTCCATATTCTTAACTGCTTCCACCTCTTTCTCAGGAATTTCCTCAGATGCATCATCCTCCCCTCAGAAGGGGAGGAGCAAAAAAGGAGGGTACCCACATTTGCGTCTCATACATTCTAAGTCAGTGAGAACCCCGAGAGTTATTCATGCAGTCCAAATATGGCTGTTCCCTTGACACAAAGGAAGTGGAGAACTGTGCCACTCAACCAAAGTCAGAACACCCATGTGTCCAGTTGCCCCAGTAGACAAGTGTCCCAATACTTGCTGTACTTGGCACCGAGGAGGATGTGACCGCAGACTGGAGGCAGAGTGGCACAAAGTGGGCTAAGTTTCAGGTTTCAGTGTGATGTAATCAGATTTTCTCATGCTGTGTAGGCTCAAGAGTGCAAAATGAGCATGTGCTATGCTTAGGACCAGTAAAATTGGGCATGCAGGGCCAACCTTTCTGCACTCTACAACCACTATATTTTGCCCCATGGGGAAAAAAACAGCTCAAAACGCCCCAGAACAAACCCAGAAGGTACTGCAAGGGGAACTACCACATTGGTCTATATTAAATAAGAAACATAGCTGCAGGGCCAGCCTTCACCCATCACAGTGGATGCACCCCTAGGGCCTTCAGGAACTCTACTTCTCTCTGGGGGATCACTGCCCTTGACCTGCACAGCATCCTGCCAGTGAAGTTACCGGATGCACATTACCGTGTAATTAGCTGCCCCAGGATTCATCACCGACCGGCAGACATTACAGGCCAGTAACGTACCAGGAATCTGGACATGCCCTTACGAGGAAAATCTTCAGAAAGACCACTGTTGGCACATCACCTAAAACTAACTAAAAACTGAGGCTTAGCTGAGCTAGGAATGGTTATGCCTGAGGCAGGGATTCTGCCTTTTTTTTTTTTGGACAGTGTCTATTCACTTGAAGGTGGCAGCATAAGCAGCCATGAATATGAAGTCCTGTGCCTTGTGCTGTACAATTAAAAGCTTCAGCCCTAAAGGAGAATTCAGCTTTAAATTATGAATATTGTGAAAGCATATACCTGGTGCAGTTGTTGAAGTTGCTGCTGCAGAGAGGACAACTGTTGTAACATCGCATTTATTTCATTTACTTTTTCAGTAACATGGTCTCTACTTTCATCTCTCTGCTTTTTGACAGACTCAAGTTCTGTCTGATGGGTTGTCAGCGATTCCCTTAACTGTTCATTCTAGAAATGAAAAAGAACAGAAAATTAGATGGGTTTTGAGCACCTGTCATATGATCAAACGATCACAAGTTATTTTTTGAACTGAATGGTACCTACAAAATTCACTTTATGCTACTAAGAATTAATCAAGCATTACTGTGAAATCAATGTTTATCTCAATATCACTGGTAAAAGTGATCAGAATACATTAATCCCACAAGTATTGAAGAACTACTACAAAAATAATTTGTATGGCGATCTCAGTGCCTGGAAAAAAAAAACTGCCAACAAAAGCATTAAAGGACAGAAATAGTTGTAAGCTTGCACACAGTACAGTGGCTTTAGGCATTAACAAGTTGCAAACTTACAGCTTTCTCCTGATCTTGTAGATTTGTATAAATGTTTTCCTTTTCACCTCGGACCCTCTGCAGCAGTTGCTGGAACTGCTCCTGTTCCTGGTGGAGAGATGCCACTTCCAGCTCATACTGCTGAACTTGTCTTTGAAGATCGGCCTTATCTGTCTCTAACTGCTGAGCTGCTGCACTTTTAAACGTAACCTTCTCCTTCAGTTGTTCAACCTCCAATGTCAGTTCCTCTAATCTGGCAGACTTTTGGGTTTCTTGTTCATTGAACTCGGCATGCTGAAGTTGCAGTTGCTTGAAGTCCTCCTTAAGTTTAGTAGCCTACATAGTCAATAAAAAGTGATCACACTATCGCATACATAGTAACACCTTGTTTCATTTGCAGAGTAGAAGCTTACAATAGCTTAAGATCCACTAAACACAGAGAGAAATGTGTGTAGAGGAATGGATTACAATCAGATCGTGTGGTAACATTTATTACAGTTGTTACTGACACCATACAGGTTTACTGATGAAATACCAGTTTACATAAATCAGATGCCAGCTTAGAAAATGGCATCATTTAAATATTCAATGACTGTAAAAGGTAGATAGCAGCTCAGACAACTTTTAGTGTGTCTATGTGAAGCTATTAAACACCACGTACAACATAGGAATACAAAAACACAAGATTGCTTCACTGCTGAGTTATTTAGCCTTTGATTGTCAATCACCTCATCTCCAACACATGCAATTATATATACACTACAAAATGTAAGGACCACGAGGTTAAAATACTCCATATAGTTTAGCCTGGATCTCAGGGATACTGATAAATTCAAGTATCAACTGTAAATAGAGTGGAACATGCCCATTATATTTCATAAACTATACAAAATGTTCTCAAGATCTAAAAAAAAATAAAAACTCCAACTCGCCCCCCCCCCCAGAAAAAAACAAACAAACATCACAATGATGTAAACCTGAAGTTTCCATAGGTCAGCCTATAAGGACCACACCTGGCTAGGAGGAAAGACCTAGTAACCAGTGTTCTACACTGATTTTTCAATATTTCTTAAAATAGGGTAATGCTTTTCGAGAAAAAACACACTTGTAGGTGCTGTACTTCCTGAAATGCTACTAAAGGCAAATAAAAAGTGACATATGATTCAGCCTGTCACTATCAACTTGCTTTTCTGACTGCCCCCCCTTAAGTTTTTTTTTTACCTGCAGTTCATTTTTAAACTTTCTTTAAAGACTCAATATTAAAACTGTGCAGCAGTGACAGAATGAAAGAAAATAATATCATTAAATATCACCAACTCATATATACAGAATTCAAATAAATTCAATGTGAAAACATCATACATATGTAAATAATTAGTCTAAATAATTTACATTTTCCGTAATGGTAGCCCATACACAAGCCAATCTATAACCAATTGCATCAACATATAGGGGTTGATTTACTAAAGGCAAATAGTCTGTGCACTCCAAGTGCAGTTGCTCTAGATCCAAGGAGAACATGCAAGGAAAATGCTTTTTTTTTTACCTACAGCTGTGCGATTGAGGCATTAGGAGTAAAAAAGAAGGTTTATGATTTTTTTATTTATTATAGGTTAAAGTGGTTGTAACCACTATAATAAGGCTTACCTGTAGGTACCGTGAATATCCCCCCTAAACCTGCACAGTTTAGGAAATATTCACCGTATCCGCATGTGCCGACGTCATCGCCACATGTGCACTGAAGAAACAGCCCGGTGCCGTTTCTTCAGGAGCCATGCTGTGACCGGCAGCTCCCGCACGCATGCGCGGGAGTGACGCCATTGCAGCTTCGCCCAATCATAGCGCAGGAGCCCCTGAACCCGGAAATAACTCCGGGAGACGTGTCACCGGTCACAGTGGTGTGCGGGGACCGCTGCAAGAGCTAAGGTAAGTATTTCATAATGAGCTAGTATGCGATGCATACTAGCTCATTGTGCCTTTGTCTTGCAGGTTTTTTCTTCTTTTCTGAGTTTACAACCACTTTTAGGAGATACTAAACAGTATCCTTATTTCCCAAAAAAATCAAAAAAAATCCAGACATCTATTACTTAAAGTGATTGTAAAGTCTTTCTTGTACAAAAAGGGATAATCAGAAGAAGAATGGTCGAGATCCAAGCCGGGGTCGGTTCCATTCTTCATCTGATTATCCCTTTTTTACTTCGTTGCCAAACTGGACTTGACCTCGGCTCTTGGACTAAAGCTTGCACGGTGCTCCACACCACTGGCACCCGTGCCACTCGGTGTCCACCAAGTCTCTGTCTTCATCTCCAGAGGCTTCAAGCCATCCATACTTAGCACTGGGGCACAGTTCAGTCTATGAGTTTTTATTCAGCTTTTAATTAACATCAGTTTGATTTATTCAGAGAGCACTAGATATTATTTATTCTATTGCATGTACCCATATCTCAGAGTTGAAGAGGAATCTAGATATTTGTACTGTCATCCCACCGCAATAGCCGATTGGGCCTGCTGACCATTTAACCCTTTGGGAATGCTGTTTTAGACCTTACTGATTCATTCAGGGGTCCATTACACGAGGTGAGGGGCCATTCCGCATGCTGGTGGAGGGTGTCACAGAAGTCACCGTTTATGTTTAACCCTTCACTCTCATCACCGGATATCTGCTAGTACTCTGGGAATCTTTAAAGGACTTTTTAGACTGTTTCTTATTCCATTGCAAATGCACTCGTTAGTTTCATATTTCTTAGCAATGCGGGGTCTAGTGTTGCCCCAAATGTAGCGGAGTGTACAACGTTGTAGGATCTGTAAGTAGTGCGATGGGACGGAGATAGGCAAGACCCGGAATAGATAGAGTATCTTCGGCAATACGGTCATTTTAACGACAGTGGGGCAGCCCAGCCATGCCAAGGGCAACGTGGATCAAGAGGACATAAGATTAGTTAGGTGTGTCAGCATCGCAGGGTAGTTGGATGAGTATAATTCCACAAGGTCTGCGGTCGAGTTAATGCCAAGGTAGGGAATATAATGGGGTGACCAGGAGAATGGTAGGACCTGTTGGAGTTGGGATAGGGTTGATGGGGTTAGAAAAATGTCGAGTGCTTTCGACTTTTGCAGATTCACCACTAGGCCTGAAATTGCTGCAAAGCTGTCTAAGGTCTTGAGAAGATTAGGGGAGGAAATTAGCGGAGAGGAGAGGAAGAAATCATCTGCAAACAGGCAGAGTTTATGATTATGGATTATGGTCTCCTAGCTCAACGCCTTTTATGTCTGGGTAGGAGCGACGCAGGAGGCTTTTTATCCTAATGCATATGCATCAAGTTAAAAAAAAAAAAAAAAGTCTGCCTTTACAACCACTTTAATGGCTATGTCATCTATTTTTCACTAAACAGTTTCTTGCTGTATTTTTCTGCCACCTTGTAAGCGTCCTCGGTAAGCTACTGATCATCACCTTTACCCCCTCATTTCTGTTTATTCGGAACGAGCAGTGTAGGTTATATTGTGGTCATGTGAACACTACAAATCCCATAGTCCATATTGTCTAGCCAGTCTTGGGAACGAGCAAGTGAGATGGCTACATTCTTACATAAAGTGAGACCATTTGTAGCCACTCTCTAAGGAAGTCAAATTAAATATTAAAATGATTTTTCTATTGCAGTTTGATATCCAACGTTACTCAATAAAGGGTAGAAGATTATTTTATGTAGCAAGGAATGAAAGGTCCGTGATCAACTCAAAGAAATGGTTAAATTACCTCCTTTTCTAAATTTTCCTTAAATAGCTGAAGCTCCTCGATCTGGCATGACAGACTTCTTACTTCCTCTGTGAGTTCAATTACTTTCTGGGCAGCTATCCTTTTTTCGCCCTCTGTTAATTCCAGCATGGTGTCCTTACTCTTCAAAGACTCCAAAAGCTGTTCTATATCGCATGATAGTTTTTGCTTTGCCTGGTCAAGTACTTCCTTTTCCTCAACAGCTCTTTTCAAAAGAGTAATATGTTCTTGCAATTCTTTTTGTAGTGAAGAACACTATTAGAAAACAAGAAGGAAAAAACAAGTGTATGCAATATAATACAAGTGAGTTTCTGCACAGATAACATAACCACGCTAACCTCTATACCTGCTCGGAGTATATACCCAAACACTATAATTATATAAAAAGAATTAAATAAAAATATCATCAAAAGATATTATATTTATTAAATATTAATCAGCAAAGATATCAAACATTAGTGAATAAAGTGCCAGTGCTCAGAATAAAAGGTGGATCCTTAAGATGTTACTTTTGTATTTTTTGGTGAATGATTTTTATTCATTCTTTTAGCAATATATATAGTGTTTAGGTACACACACTACCAAGTCAATGTGTATACATTGAGAGAGCACTGCTTCACTTGATTTATTGTGTATTATTTCATAGGTGTTAAACATTAGACAGATTAAAATAACATGCATTTAAACCAATCCAGTCAATAGTTTTCCTTTGTCTTTTCCCTAAGGCCTGGGCAGCAGTGTTAGAAACCTTGTGGAAGATCTCCCTCACTGCTCTTAAACTGCCCATAGCCTTCTCAGTCCCGTGTAACCAGTCTGGTGCTGAAGCCCAGGAGCCCCGCTCATGCTTCACGCTAGTATTCGGCTCTAACAAAATGGGCTGAGGTGTGGCTTCAGGTGGGAGGCTGCAGTTTGTGCTGTCAGTATAAACATAAATTGGATTTTAAGGCTAGGTGCACATCTGTGTGGGTTGGAAACCGTTCCCAACCCCTGGGCAAAATGCGCTGCACATGCAAGAATGACTTTAAAGCAGTTGTACACCGATGGACGGGGTTTTTTTTCCCCCTGCAAGGTAAAGCCATACTGTGCGGCGGCTCCCATCTTGCTTCCAGGTTCGCGGGCTCCGGCTCTGTGACTGGCCAGAGCCGCGATGATGTCACTCTCCCGCATGTGTGCAGGAGCCGCTGTTCACGGCACAGGGCTCCTTCAGAGCGCATGCGCCAGTGAAGTCCCTGGCTGCATGTAATGTAAATATCTCCTAAACAATGCACGTTTAGGAAATATTTACACTACCTATAGGTAAGCTTTATTATAGGCTTACATATGCGTACAAGTCAGTAAAGGAAGTTTACTTCCTCTAATTCTTAATGGCACTCCCCACACATCAGAAAATGTGCCATGTTTTTGGGTGCACAAAATTTAATGGTGTCACAGCACCATGTAAATTCTTGTGGCCGCATTTAAAAAAAAAAAGTTTTTCCCCCTCATGTCACCCACAGGTACAGCAACCCATTTTAATGGCTACCCTGCTGTACCCACACAAGTGTGAACCTAAACTCTAGACTGAGAGGTCATCAGTGTGAGGTCCGTTTTGTTTGTTAGAAACCTTTTACTGCACTTTGGCTATCCTCATTTACTGTACATCATACTGGATATAGCAGACTTGCTGCATTTTTGCCATTTTGCCACACAGTGGAGACCTAAACAGAAATCATACATTACTTTAAAACTAAACTGGAAAAGTTCTGTAAATGTAATTAATGGCCTTATGTATTGCATACCTTTTCTTCCAGCAGGGAAATCTCGCTTGTCAAACTCTCTACGTTCTGCTTTTGCTGTTGAAGCTCTTCTTGAGTTCTTCTAAGATAATTCTGCATTTCAACAGACTAAAAAGACACAAATCAAAATTTTTGAATATTCAAACATCTACAAATTCATTGTGTCAAATCTTCATAGGCTCAGAAAAGGAAACCAACTCCCATTGGCCTTTCCATCTGGGATATTTATATATTCACCTAAATAAATCTATGAAATTATATAAAAACAATAGCCAAGGAGTATATTTCCTCACAGGTAACACAAAACTAAATAATAAAAATTGACAAAATGAATAAATCTCCATATATATATATATATATATATATATATATATATATATATATATATATATATATATATATATATATATATATATATATATATATATATATATATACACACATATATACATACACACACACACACACACACTAGTGCAAGCTGTTTGCCAGTAGATTGTACAGGCAGGCAGTTTCAAGCAGACAGTTGTAGTTCATTCATTCACAGAACAATGTAAATGAATGACATGGCCGTGTGGGCAGAACCTCGGACAGCTGCGGTCTTTACAAAAAGAGACAACATGTATGGGGATCTTCTCCCCATACTGTTGTCACAGTGAGAGCTCGGATTGCCGAGCAGCTGCAAGGGTGGGAACAATGTTACATGTTCCACCCCAAAAACGTATGGAACGTGTAACATGTTCTTAAAGCTGAACTTATCCTAGTACTCAGCCCCTTATCAAAAGGTAAACAAAACATGTTTTTGACAGAACAGATTTTTTTCAATCTTGTTTCAACACAAAAATTTGCTGCAACAAGCACAAGAATATCTTTACATTATAAAAGTTTATACAAAGTAACTAGTGTGAAAGACAGTACCTATTTTAGGTAATTTATCTTAAGACTAAAGCTTAACATGCATTACAATCTGATGGTAGATCTAAAGAAGATTGTACAAACGACTATGTATTGTAAGGGCCTGCCTGACTGGATACTTTAGGTAGGTCCTCATTACATAGTTTTTGTAAATGTAAAATGGATTGTAAAAAGCATGTATGGGCAGTTTGTAAAATGTATGGTGACCCTTGGCTTCATTGCTATGGCACCACAGGTTGGGCAGCTTATGTCTATGTGATGGCACCTAATGAAATACATTTAGAGCTGGGGATGGTATTTCAGACATCTGCAAATTACCTGTTTTTCTACATCTTCTTTGGAGCAATTTAATAGGTCCTTCTCCTCTGCCATGCTACTTAGCACAGAGGAGAGATCAAGTATTTTTTGGGAGGCCTCGGACTTGTCCTTTTCTGCTTGATATAAAGCCAGTTCTTTGTCTTTTAATTGTTGTAAAAGCTGCTCCACTTTTGAAGTCAGCTTCTGCTTACACTGATCAAGATCATCTCTCTCATGAGTAATTTCTTTCAAAACAGTTGCTGTCTCATACAGTTCCGTCTCTATTGAAGAGGACTTGAAGAAAGAAGAAACGTGAAAACACAAAATTACGGTGTGTGAAAACATGTAAATGTAAACCCAATTGTAAAAACATACCTTTTGTTCTAAAGAGTAAACCTCTTTCGTCAATTCACTGACCCTGTCTCTCTGTTGCTGAAGTTCCTCTTGAGTACTCCTTAGATCTTCTTGAGTTTCAATAGACTAGAAGAAATGATAAATACCTTAAAGTGTCATTAAACCCAGACTATGAAAAACTCTCATTATGTGCTATACAACAGTGTTCATACTCCGAAAACCTCTATACTATAGTTATAGCATTTGTTTTGTGCAGCGTGAAATATAACTGGTTGATCCTGCTTTCAACTGTCCCTCCCATTGCAGGCTGAGATTGTGTGGACCAGCTTGTGTGCTCTATGGAGCAGCTTCAATTTCAGTTCCATTCTTAAAGTGATATTATAGGCTTGTCTTTTTCGAGCAGAGGCACTTATGCACATTGCTGGATCGAGATGGTTCTCAGGTATTAGGGGGGTCTGCTGCACATAAAAGGTTTTTTTTACCTTCATGCATGGAGCCTTTAGAACCACTTTAATGTCCTCCTTTTTCTTATCTGTGCAGCCCAAATAACTATAAAGTCACACGTGTGGGCATATACACAGTGGTAATTAACACTCTCCTCCCCCCTCCCTGTCCTCCTATTGCCAAACATTACTGGTACAGCCACAGGCCCTCTTTCTGGGTGAGAAGAGTACTCACACCCCCTAGGATCTCCTTGATGTACCAAACAGGGGTTTGCCTTTTAAAAGGGCAAGCACTCAACATGTTTCTTGCATGGGTGCTCAGCTAATTTTAAGCCATGTAGATGGAGAAAAAAATCATTTTTTTAACAAAGGGTAACCAAGTCATTCATGCAATAGCATAAGGACGCAAGTAAAATGTCTAACCAATTATTCACAGATGTATTCATAAGGATATACCCAAGATTCCAGGCCATGTGCTTAATCCAGAAAACTGGCTGCCATAGGAGTAACCGCAGGTTGCACGGAAAAGTGCTTTAAGCACTTGATCTCTGGAAAGGTTTTACCCCCTTCATGATCAGAGTATTTTTTTGCTATTCATCACTGCGCTACTTTAACTGGCAATTGCGTATACATACAACACTGTATGCAAATTTAATATTTATTTTTTCACACAAATAAAACTTTTTTTTGACAGGATTTGATTACCACTTTTTTTTTATACTTTTGTGATAAAACAAAAAACAGACCGGAAGAATTTTTTTTCTATTCGGTTATAAAACATATCCAAAAAAAAAAAAAAAAAAAAAAAAGAAAAAAGATGCTTTTATAATTTTAGACCAAAATGTATTCTGCTAGCTGTCCTAATCCCAATCAGTGTATATTACTTTGTGTGAAAGCATCTACAAACTATGGTATACATATACTGGAATTTACACAACTATGACACTGTACTGGTAATGGCAGCGATTAGTGACTTATAGTGGGACTTTGATAGTGTGGCAAGCAGGAAGAAAGGCTGCGACGTACAGGTATGTTGTCCGGCCTGGAACCGCCCGCTCGCAGTACAACTACTGTTGGCAGGTGACAAGTGATTACCTACATGCTGTCAAACAAGTGTAGAAGAACATCCTGACAGCTAAGGGTTATTACCAGCATCATGGCTGCAGTTTTCAGCTGGCGATTGGCTTTCTTGTAAAAATTATCCAGACAGTGTTACTAAAAATAAATACATTTAAAAACAACCCCCATCAGGGCTCAGCAGCCATGATAAATTGTGGTTAATTGAGGGGAGAGTATAGCCAGGCAGGATCAGACAGGTTTTTTAGGTGATAGAAGGGGAGAAAATTACACAGCACAAGCACTGTGCTGTATAACATGCTTTAAGGGAACGGGATCTGTTTTTTTGTAAGGTAACACTTTAAAGTGGGTCTCCAACATCTTGTCTATGGGGTATCTGAACACAGGATTATCCTTCATAGGGACTCTGAGGATCTTGATAAGGCAAGAAATGGCAGGAGCTACCACAAGAACTACCCATTTATGCAGGAAACGTTCCTTAACAGTATACTTTTAAGCAAAGCATTTTGGATGAGTAAACATTTTCACTGGGAGAGACCAGTCCCCATGCACTACAGACTCAGCAGTGAGTGGACTTGGAAAGCCTTGGCTGGTTTAGACAATTTAAAGAACCCCGTACAGGATGCTTTGGAGTTAGACTCTGGCTGCACCAATGATAAGGAGGAGGGTAAAGTGTCAATAAGGGAAACTATGGTATCCTTCAGTTTGGATGAAATCTTTTAAAAAGATCTCATCCTGATTAGATTCCTCAGGAATTCCATCAACTTCAAAAGCCACCTCCTCTTCAGGTAACATGTCTGGCTCAAGGGTGAAATCAAAGACCGATTCAGTAGGGGGGATTGAGGAGGCATGATTGCGAACCCTGCTGTTAATAGCTTTGATCAGGCCAAAAACTCTGCTCATACAATCTAACATTGTGGTAAAAAATTCCTCTCTGGATAAAAAAAAGAATGGCTAGAGGCTTGTGCATCACATAGTAACTGGATTTGATACTTGTTTAGAGAGTGTCGTACAGGAGCCTTTAGTGTACTTTAATACTTGATTTGATTGTAGCCGTATTAGTGCAATTGTGACAGAGAAAATTGAGTACTGTCCGTGATACTTTTTTTATTTGCACTAACATACAATTTTTCAGGACAAGCTTTCGGGGTATGTCCCCTTCTTCAAGGTCCAAGCAGTACTGATTCACAAATTTTTAAGCACAATGTGTATGGAAACCGATATCTAAATTCAGGCCATTATTTTTCGTGTCAAAAAGAAGTAACATTCTTGGTTCAAACGTTTTCCTTTCTTGGATAGTTCTGAAATTCCCTTTAAGAACTAAAACATTGAGGTCTTCTATAGTGTGGTCCGGTTGTGAGAAATGATGTCCCACAGGTGTGCATAAACTGTCTTCTTTAAAACTGTTTGGTTTTCTCTTTTTTTTTCTTCTTCTTTAACATTCTGCTTAAAAATGTGTGAATCAGTACTGCTTGGACCATGAAGAAGGGGACATACCCCAAAAGCTTGTCCTGAAAAATTGTATGTTAGTGCAAATAAAAAAAGTATCACGGACAGTACTCAATTTTCTCTGTGTACTTTAATAGATCAGTCACTTACCATTTCTATGTTCTCTCTCAGATCTTCTTTTAATTGGTCTTTTTCAGACAGCAGACTCTGCAGAGTGGCCTGCAGCTCATCTCTCTCTTTTGTAATCTCCTCCATGTGTTTCTGAAGAGTGAAAAACTTCTCTTCAGTGTTAACTTTTTGACTTTGCACACTTGCAAGCTGAGACTCCATGTCTTTCAAGTCCTTCAAAAGCTGGTCCAACTCATTGTTTTTCAGAGTCTCAGTTTGTGCAGCCACTTCAGTTTGATCTTGTCGATTTCCTACAGTTTTCAGCTACAATTCAAAAATAAAAATACATATTTTTTTGTGATATAAATGAAAAAAGACAAAATTTTAGAACAAAAACCCCTGATTTTTTTTCTACTTCGTTATAAAACATATCCAATTAAAAAAAAAAAAAAAATTTCTTCATAAATTTAGGCCAAAATGTATTCAGCTAGCTGTCTTAATCCCAATCCCAATCAGTGTATATAAGGTGGTTTGTGCAAAAGTTATAGCGTCTATAAACTATGGTACATATACTGGAATTTACAGTATCTCACAAAAGTGAGTACACCCCTCACATTTTTGTAAATATTTTATTATATCTTTTCATGTGACAACACTGAAGAAATGACACTTTGCTACAATGTAAAGTAGTGAGTGTACAGCTTGTATAACAGTGTAAATTTGCTGTCTCCCTCAAAATAACGCAAACACACAGCCATTAATGTATAAACCGTTGGCAACAAAAATAGGATTTTTAAAAACAGCTTACCTGTAAAATCCTTTTCTTTCGAAGGACATCACGGGACACAGAGCCACAGTAATTACTCATGGGTTATATAGGGTATCACTGGTGATTAGACACTGGCACACCCTATCAGAAAGTTCAACCCCCTATATAATCCCTCCCCTTGCAGGGATACCTCAATTTTGTAGCCAAGCAATATAGTGTATTAGAAGAGGGGCGGGACCTCTGTGTCCCGTGATGTCCATCGAAAGAAAAGGATTTTACAGGTAAGCGGTTTTAAAAAATCCTATTTTCTTTCCTTTCTCGAACATAACGGGACACAGAGCCACAGTAATTACTGATGGGATGTCCCAGAGCAATGCTACCTGGGGGGGGGACCACGACCAAGTAGGGTGCAATCAGACCTGAGGACCCTGTACCATTGCCTGCAGCACACTACGCCCAAAGGCGATATACTCATGCCTTCTCACATCCACCTGATAAAATCTGGTGAATGTATGGACTGAAGACCAGATTGCGGCCTTACAGATTTGAGCCATAGAGGCCTGGTGATGCACCGCCCAAGAAGCACCAATAGCCCTTGTGGAATGTGCCCTGATCTGAAACGGAGGAATCTTCTGTTTCAAACCGTAAGCCTGAATAATCAACTGACGAATCCATTTAGAAATGGTAGTTTTTGACGCTGCCTGTCCTCTATTGGGACCCTCTGGCAGCACAAACAAAACATCCGTTTTGCGAATCTGAGCAGTTGCCCCGAGATAGGCCTTGACTGCTCTTACTACATCCATTCACTACATGAATGTAGTGATCTATCTTCCGGAGAACAGGGATCTGGAAAAAAGGAAGGCAGAACAATGTCTTGGTTTAAATGAAAATCAGAAACCACCTTCGGTAAAAAACTAGGATGAGGGCGCAGTACCACTCTATCCTTGTGTATAATCAAATAAGGCTCCTTACAGGAAAGGGCTGCTAATTCTGAAACTCTTCTAGCAGAAGAGATGGCCACCAGAAAAATTAACTTCCTTGTCAACAAGACTAAAGGAATCTGACTTATTGGTTCAAAAGGCTGTTTCTGTAACACAGCCAGGACCAAGTTCAAGTCCCAGGGGTTTAGGGGCGCTTTAACCGGAGGATTAAGACGCGTCACCCCCTGCATAAAGTTTCGGACCAAAGAATGCGAAGCAAGTGGCCGTTGAAATAATACTGATAAAGCCGAGACCTGGCCCTTGATGGTACTCAAGGCCAGCTTCATCTCTAATCCTAATTGTAGAAAATCAAGAATTCTACCTATGACATATTTCCTGGGATGCCAACATCTGGATTCACACCAGGATACATAAGCTTTCCAGACTCTATGATAAATCATCCTGGAAGCTGGCTTCCTTGGATTAATCAAGGTAGATATGACAGGACCTGAAAGCCCACCACTCTTCAGAACGTGGGTCTCAATAGCCAAACCGTCAAATTTAGCGTTTGTAAGGCAGGATGGAACACTGGACCTTGAGATAACAGGTCTGGGCGTACCGGTAGGGTCCACGGGGAACCCACCGTCATCCTTACTATTTCTGCATACCAAGTCCTTCTGGGCCAAGTGGGAGCCACCAGAAGTACCGACTTCCTTTCCTGCCTGATCCTGCGAAGGAGTCGTGGCAGTAGCAGAATAGGCGGGAATGCGTAAATCAGTGAGAACCGATGCCACGGAATCACCAACGCATCCGTCCCGCATGCAAGAGGATCCCTCGTCCTTGCCACAAATCTGTCTAACTTTTTGTTGAATCGGGACCCCCCCATCTTTGGCATATGGCCCAAAAGACGTTGGGGTGTAGAGACCATTCCCCTGGGAGTAACTGCTGGCGACTTAGATAGTCCGCCTGCCAGTTCTCTATCCCTGGAATAAAAACTGCCGATATGCATGGCACATGCATCTCTGCCCAGACTAAGATCTGGTTCACCTCCTTTTGAGCAGCATTGTCGGACTGGATCCTGACCGGGCAACCCTGTAGCCTGATAGTCCAGGCTTTTAGGGCTAGATATATCGCCCGGATCTCTAGAATGTTGATGGGTAAGGTCCTCTCTGTCTTGGACCATAACCCCTGAACCGCAGACTGTTCCAGAACTGCTCCCCAACCTGACAGACTGGCATCTGTTGTTACCACCGTCCAGGTAATTGGCAGAAAGGATTTCCCCTTCTGCAGGTTTTCGGGAATGAGCCACCAATTGAGGCTCTGACGCACCGCATGAGACAGGTGCATTGAGAAGTCTAATGCCTGAACCTTCTTATTCCAGGCCGACAGAATACTGTGTTGCAGCATTCTTGAATGAAACTGAGCATAGGGAACTGCTTCGAATGAAGACACTATCTTCCCTAGTAGCCTCATACAAAGGCGGACAGAGGGACCCTTCTTGGTCCTGACTGCCAGAATCAGCTCTCTTAAAGCGGCGATCTTTGCCTGAGGTAGAAATATTTTCTCCTGGCTTGGATCTATGATCAGACCTAAATACTCCAGTCTTCTTACTGGTTTTAGGAAAGACTTTTCTAAGTTGGGGATCCAACCCAGGTGTTCCAGATACCTCACTGTGGTCCTCAAGTTTCCGTTCAAGGAGGCTACCGACTGGTCTATCAAGAGAAGGTCGTCTAGGTATGCTATGACCGCTATACCCTGAGCCCTTAATCTGGCCAGAGGAGGAGCCAAGATCTTTGTGAACACTCAAGGTGCAGTGGCTATCCCAAAGGGCAGAGCCACAAACTGGAAATGGCGCCCTCCTATCTCGAAGCGCAGAAACTTCTGATGAGCAGGAAAAATGGGCACATGCAGATATGCATCTCTGATGTCTATCGATGCCAGCAATTCTCCTCCCTGCAGGGTGAAGACTGCTGTCCGAATTGATTCCATGCGGAAGGATTGAATCCTTAAAGCGGGATTCCACTGTCTCAGAGTTAAGATTAAAATTTTTAAGATTTAAGAATAAGTAACTCACGTATTCCGGTTTTAAAGATCTTTGCTGTCTGTTTTCTCCATAAAAAGAAACTTATAAAATATGCTCATCACGGTTTTCATCTTGCCTGTGGGCATGTGAAGCCCACAGGCATCCTCTTCCGGGATACGGTGCTGCTGATCGACCAGCATGCACCGCCCGTTCTATTCACGATCTCGCGCATGCGCAGTAGAGGGAAATCGGAGCGCCGTCAACAGCTCCGGTTACCATCACAACGAGCGGCGTCGTAGGAAGTCCCGCCCCATTGTGATAGCCCTCAGCGCTGCCTAGTGCCTCCTGGGAAATGGTGACACACATCCCCCAGGAGCACTAGCGAACGGTGGAGCAGAGGGAAGTGATGTCTTCAGCCCAGGCAATAGAAGAGGCAGATTTCGAGGGACCACATAGCAACAAGGAAAACAAGGTAAGGCCTCTTTCACACTAACGATCCGTATGTCCGTTTTTCATCCTTCCGTTTTCGGATGAAAAACGGACATACATGAATCTCTATGGAGCGTCGGATGTCAGCGGTGACATGTCCGCTGACATCCGACCCGCTCCGATCCGAAAAGTGTAACGGAGGAAAAACCTACTTTTCCATCCGTTTTCGGATCGGATCGGGTGACGACGGACACTACGGTCCGTCATCATCCGATCCCCCCATAGGGGAGAGCGGCGCTCTGACAGGTCCGTCGCTGCACAGTGTGCAGTGATGCACCTGTCATCTTCCTGCTCAGCGGGGATCGGCGGAGTGATCCCCGCTGAGCAAGCGGATATTCACGGGGCGGATCATCACTGATCCGCCCCGTGAGAAAGAGCCCTAAGTGAAATTTTTTTTTCTATCCAATTCATTATTTGTGCTGGATTTCCAGCACAGTAAAGCATTTTATGTTTTATGGGTGGAACACCACTTTAAGAGTCGGTTCAGATCCCTTAAATCCAGAATGGGTCTGACATCCCGATTTGGTTTTTGGACCGTAAAAAGGTTGGAATAGAAACCCAATCCCTGGTCCTTTGCGGGAACCGTCATAATGACCTCCTGCGACAAAAGTCGCTCTAATGCTAGAAGGAGCGACTGCTGCTTCTCTGGGTCTCTGGGGACACTTGATCTGAGGAACCGAGGAGAGGGAAATTCCTGAAACTCCAGCTTGTACCCTAAGGTTACCGTGGAGATGACCCATCTGTCCTGGAAATCCTCCTGCCAGAGCCCTGAGAACTGTCGCAGTCTTCCCCCCACTCGAGTGAGCGGGAGCGCCCCCTCATGCAGAGGTCTTAGTGCTCTGCCTAAGACTTCTTTTGTCCCCGGGGTTGACTCTTGTCTCTGGACCTAGATGGGGGAGGCCGTCGAGACTGCCTGGAGGCTGAAGCCCCCGGCGCTGGGGAAAGAGTCTGTTTGAAAGAGGGACGCTTACTCTCATACTGGTCACTGGAAGTTCAACATGGCACCTCAAGGCAAAGAACTCTCTGAGGATCTGAAAAAAAGAACTTTTGCTCTACAGAATGACAGTCTAGGCTATAAGAAGATTGCCAAGAACCTGAAACTGAGCTGCAGCACGGTGGCCAAGATCATACAGTGGTTTAACAAGACAGGTTCCACTCAGAACAGGCCTCACCATGGTCGACCAAAGAAGTTGAGTGCACATGCTCAGCGTCATATCCAGAGGTTGTCTTTGGGAAATAAACGTATGAGTGCTACCAAGGTTGAAGGGGTGGGGGGTCAGCCTGTCAGTGCTCAGACCATACGCCGCACACTGCATCAAATTGGTCTGCATGGCTGTCATCCCACAAGGAAGCCTCTTCTAAAGATGATGCACAAGAAAGCCCGCAAATAGTTTGCTGAAGATAAGCAGACTTAGGATGTGGATTACTGGAGCTATGACCTGTGGTCTGATGAGACCAAGATAAACTTATTTGGTTTAGATGGTGTCAAGCATGTATGGTGGCAACCAGGTGAGAGGTACAAAGACAAGCGTGTCTTGCCTACAGTCAAGCTTGGTGGTGGGAGTGTCATGGTCTGGGGCTGCATGAGTGTTGCCGGCACTGGGGAGCTACAGTTCATTGAGGGAACCATGAATGCCAACATGTACTGTGACATACTGAAGCAGAGCGTGATCCCCCTCCCTTTGCAAAAACTGGGCCGCAGGGCAGTATTCCAACATTACAACCCCAAAGACACCTCCAAGACGACCACTGCCTTGCTAAAGAAGCTGAGGGTAAAGTTGACAGGCTGGCCAAGCATGTCCCCAGACCTAAACTCCATTGAGCATTTGTGGGGCATCCTCAAAACGGAAGGTGGAGGAGCGCAAGGTCTCTAACATCCACCAGCTCCGTGATGTCATCATGGAGGAGTAGAAGAGGACTCCAGTGGCAACCTGTAAAGCTCTGGTGATCTCCATGCCCAAGAGGGTTAAGGCAGTGCTGGAAAATAATGGTGCCCACAAAAATATTGACACTTTGGGCCCAATTTGAACATTTTCACTTAGGGGTGTACTCACTTTTGTTGCCAGTGGTTTAGACATTAATGGCTGTGTGTTGCGTTATTTTGAGGGGACAGCAAATTTACACTGTTATTCAAGCTGTACACTCACTACTTTACATTGTAGCAAAGTGTAATTTCTTCAGTGCTGTCACATGAAAAGATATAATAAAATATTTACAAAAATGCGAGGGGTGTACTCACTTTTGTGGGATGCTGTATGACACTTTACTGGCAATGGCGGTAATCAGCGACTTATAGTGGGACTTTGATAGTGTGGCAAGCAGGAAGAAAGGCTGACACATACAGGTATGTTGTCCGGCCTGGAGGTACCGCATGCTCGCAGTACAACTACTATTGGCAGACGGCAAGCGGTTAGTACATCGTGAGGCAAGAGGTTAGTACCAGGATCATGGCTGCAGTTGCAGCTTTAAGCTGGTGATTGACTTTCTTGTAAAAATGATCCAGACAGCTTTACAAAATTTAAAAGCACCCCCGCCACCCCATGCAAATGCACGCAGGTTGGGTAAATTCTGATTTTACTGCACTTTTGATGTATCGTTGCGCATGTTGGAGTGAGAGCAATAATTCTAGGGCCATCCATGAGTAACTCTAGACTGATAACCGGTAAAAGCATTTAAAGCTTCACCTAAGGACAGTTTCAGTGCCAGGGCCTCTGCTTCCATAAAATATATAATTTTCTAACAAAAAATAGTGATTTTAACATGTATGTGAAAATGGCAAAATTGCCCCCAACAGCTATTAGTTAAAGAGGGTCTCTAATATCTTGTCTATCTGAACACATGATTATCGTTCATAGAGGCTGAGGATCTTGATAAGGCAAGAAATGGCAGGCGCTACCACAGGAACCACCCTCTTATGCAGGAAATTTTCATTCATAGGATACTATTAACCAAAGCATTTCGGAGTAAAATTTTTCACCGGGTGAGGCCAGTCCCCAAACTCAACAGACTCACAAGTTAGTGGACTTGGAAAGCCTTGGTTGATTTAACCAATTTAAAGGACTCCATACTGGATACCTTGGAGTTAGCAGACACTGGCTGCACCAATGCTAAGCAGGGGGCTAAATGGTCAATAAGGGAAACGATGGTACCCTTCAGTTTGGATGAAATATGGTAAAGGTGAGGAGAAAAAAAAAAAAAGGAGAAAGATATACTTCAAAAGTCACCTCCTCTTCAGGTAACATGTCTGGCTCAAGGGTGAAATCAAAGACTGAGTCGGTAGGGGGGATTGAGGGGGCATGACTGTGATCCCTACTGTTAATGACTTTGATCAGGCCAGAAATTCTACCCATGAAATCTGACATTGTGGTAGAAAATTCCTCTCTGGAGGAAGCTGGTGTGGCAGACATGCCCAGTAGAATGGGTTGAGGCTTTCGCATGACATAACTGGATTTGGTACTTGTTTCAAGTGTCATACATGAGCCTTTTGTTTACTTTAATATATCAGTCACTTACCATTTCTATGTTCTCTCTCAGATCTTCTTTTAGTTGGTCTTTTTCAGACTGCTGACTCTGCAGAATGGACTGTAGACTCTGCAGAGTAGCCTGCAGCTCATCTCTCTCCTTTCTAATCTCCTCCATGTGTTTCTGAAGAGTGAAAAAATTCTCTTCCACGTTAACTTTTTCCCTTTGCACACTTGCAAGCTGAGACTCCATTTCATTCAAGTCCTTCAAAAGCTGGTCTAACTCATTGTTATTCAGAGTCTCGGTTTGTGCAGCCACTTCAGTTTTCTCTTGTTGATTCCCTGCAGTTTTCAGCTACAATTCATATATAAAAAGAATAAATGAATCACTGTTCTCCCCCCCCTTGTCCACAGCCACCACTGTTCTCCCCCCCTGTCCACAGCCACCACTGTTCCCCCCCCCCCCCCATCCACAGCCACCACTGTCCCCCCCCCCATCCACAGCCACCACTGTTCCCCCCCTTGTCCACAGCCACCACTGTTCCCCCCCCCCCCCCTGTCCATAGCCACCACTGTTCCCCCCTTGTCCACAGCCACCACTGTTCCCCCTCCCTTGTTCACAGCCACCACTGTCCCCCCTTCCTTGTTCACAGCCACCACTGTCCCCCCCCTTGTCCACAGCCGCCACTGTTGTCCTCCCCTTGTCCACAGCCACCACTGTTCCCCCTCCCTTGTTCACAGCCACCACTGTCCCCCCCTTGTCCACAGCCACCACTGGTCCCCCCTTGTCCACAGCCACCACTGTTCCACCCCCCCTGTCCACAGCCACCACTGTCCCCCCCCCCCCCCCTGTTCACAGCCACCACTGTTTTCCCCCCCCCTGTCCACATGTGGAATAGGAATACAGTCCACAACCACTTCTGTACCCCCCTCTACACAGCCACCACTGTTCTCCCCCCTTGTCCACAGCCACCATTGTTTTCCCCCCCCTTGTCCACAGCCACCACTGTTCCCCCTCCCTTGTTCACAGCCACCACTGTCCCCCCCTTGTCCACAGCCACCACTGGTCCCCCCTTTGTCCACAGCCACCACTGTTCCACCCCCCCCGTCCACAGCCACCACTGTTCCCCCTCCCTTGTTCACAGCCACCACTGTCCCCCCCTTGTCCACAGCCACCACTGGTCCCCCCTTTGTCCACAGCCACCACTGTTCCACCCCCCCCGTCCACAGCCACCACTGTTTCCCCCCCCTGTCCACATGTGGAATAGGAATACAGTCCACAACCACTTCTGTACCCCCCTCTACACAGCCACCACTGTTCTCCCCCCCTGTCCACAGCCACCATTGTTCTCCCCCCCTGTCCACAGCCACCACTGTTCCCCCCCCATCCACAGCCACCACTGTTCCCCCCCCCCCCCCCCCCTTGTCCACAGCCACCACTGTTTCCCCCCCCCCCGTCCACAGCCACCACTGTTCCCCCCCCTTGTCCACAGCCACCACTGTTCCCCCCCCTTGTCCACAGCCACCACTGTTCCCCCTCCCTTGTTCACAGCCACCTCTGTCCCCCCCTTGTCCACAGCCACCACTGGTCCCCCCTTTGTCCACAGCCACCACTGTTCCACCCCCCCCTGTCCACAGCCACCACTGTTTCCCCCCCCCCTGTCCACATGTGGAATAGGAATACAGTCCACAACCACTTCTGTACCCCCCTCTACACAGCCACCACTGTTCTCCCCCCCTTGTCCACAGCCACCATTGTTCTCCCCCCCTTGTCCACAGCCACCATTGTTCTCCCCCCCTTGTCCACAGCCACCATTGTTCTCCCCCCCTGTCCACAGCCACCATTGTTCTCCCCCCCTGTCCACAGCCACCACTGTTCCCCCCCCCCCCCCATCCACAGCCACCACTGTTCCCCCCCCCCCCCCCATCCACAGCCACCACTGTTCCCCCCCCCCCCCCCATCCACAGCCACCACTGTTCCCCCCCCCCCATCCACAGCCACCACTGTTCCCCCCCCTTGTCCACAGCCACCACTGTCCCCCCCCCTGTCCACAGCCACCACTGTTCCCCCTCCCTTGTTCACAGCCACCACTGTCCCCCCCTTGTCCACAGCCACCACTGGTCCCCCCCTTGTCCACAGCCACCACTGGTCCCCCCCCCTTGTCCACAGCCGCCACTGTCCCCCTCCCCTTGTCCACAGCCGCCACTGTTCCCACCCCCTTGTCCACAGCCGCCACTGCCCCCCCCCCTTGTCCACAGCCGCCACTGTCCCCCCCCCTTGTCCACAGCCACCACTGTTCCCCCTCCCTTGTTCACAGCCACCACTGTTCCCCCTCCCTTGTTCACAGCCACCACTGGTCCCCCCTTGTCCACAGCTGCCACTGTTCTCACCCCCCTTGTCCACAGCCACCACTGCCCCCCCTCCCTTGTCCACAGCCACCACTGTTCCCACCCCCCTTGTCCACAGCCGCCACTGTTTCCCCCCCTTGTCCACAGCCGCCACTGTTTCCCCCCCCCTCTTGTCCACAGCCGCCACTGTTGTCCCCCCCTTGTCCACAGCCACCACTGTTGTCCCCCCCTTGTCCACAGCCGCCACTGTTGTCCCCCCCCTTGTCCACAGCCGCCACTGTTATCCCCCCCTTGTCCACAGCCACCACTGTTCCACCCCATTGTCCACAGCCACCACTGTTTCACCCCCCTTGTCCACAGCCGCCACTGTACCCCCCCGTCCACAGCCGCCACTGTACCCCCCCGTCCACAGCCGCCACTGTACCCCCCCGTCCACAGCCGCCACTGTACCCCCCCCGTCCACAGCCGCCACTGTACCCCCCCGTCCACAGCCGCCACTGTACCCCCCCGTCCACAGCCGCCACTGTACCCCCCCCGTCCACAGCCGCCACTGTACCCCCCCGTCCACAGCCGCCACTGTACCCCCTCTTTAACCCCCCAGCTTCATTTATTAGCAGGTGAATGTGGCCCTCAATGCTTTTACATACATTGAATCCGGACCTTAAGTGGAAAAAAGGTGTCTGGCCCCTGCCCTAAGTCCCGTGACTTTCTCCTGCTCCATTCTTCTGTTATCAGTATGATAACTTCTGACAAGTTCTCCGACAACTGTGCTAAAACCAGCCTGCAATTTGTGTCAGGGTGGGTGCTATAAATAGATTAGCAGAGAGCTGGTCTATTGGCAACTCTGCAAGCCTCTGCCTATGTGGAGGGGGGTGCGTACCTTTCCTCCAATCAGCTGTCTCACAGTGTATGGCAAGAATCCACGCCCACAGGTGAATCAGGAAAAGAAAATTTGAACAGGACATGTACTTTCTAAACAGTATATAAAGCTGAAGACAGCTGATATACATGTAAAACTTATGTAGGAGGATTTGTTTCATCCCTGTGTATCATCTGAGGCTGTTCACTTCACTGGGTATATGTGAGAGTTTACATCCACTTTAATTATATTAAAAGGCAGCACCTTCTAAGAGTCTTGTGGGAGAAAGAAAAGGTCTTCGATGTTTAATGAATCTCAAGTAGTCTGCCATGCCTGGTTCCCGATACTCTGTTTATAATATGAACTTAATACAAGTGGCTATCTGAATACCATCCAGAAAGATCTTACCATTTCAGTATTCTTCTCCAGAGCTTCTTTGAGTTGGTCCCTCTCTAATGTAAGATTTTCTTGTGAAGCCTTTAGATCATCCCTTTCTTGGGCAATTATTTCCATTGTATGTTGAAGACAAAGAAGCTTTTTCTCAGTGTCAAGTTTCTCACTTCTAAGAGCTTCCATTTGTGTCTCTGCGCTTTTCAAATCGTTCATGGTTTGCTCAAATGCATTTTTTAATGTGTGCTGGGTTTGCTCAAGCTCCTCATGTTGGCACTCTGTTCTTTGCTGAATTTCTTGTTTTAAATGCAATACCTGCATAGGAGAAATTATTTTACTAGAAAAAGTATAAAAAGCTATTTCCTGCTGCATTGGATTTAAATCCTGTTAGCTGCCAGATGCAACCCCTTTTCATATACAACCTGTGATACATGTGTAGTAATAAATTGATGTGATGCTACAGCCCATTAAACTTGCAGGAATTGCAAAAAGAGCAACACGGGTGCCAGGCTTACAGTCACATGACTCTCAGAGAATCATTCAAGACAAATAGAGCGGCATCATTGTGCACAAGCTCTAAAAATCTTCCTTATTTAGAATCCAGCAGGAGAATAAAATCTTGCATACAGAAAAAGGATGACGCATTATGACTAAAGCCCACCTGGGCTGAAACACTTCATGCTTTTTCTGTATGTAAGATTTTATACTGCTGCTGGATTCTCAAAGATTTTTTGAGCTTGTACACGACATACTGATCTATCCATCTGTGATACATGTGACTTGGCCCAAAAACATAGGATTTGGGATAAAAACTGTGTTACCCAGATATCTTGTTTCTTGATTGTATTTTCTAGACTGGGTTAAACACTTTAAATCTTTGTAACTGTACATGTCCTTTTGTATAATTTGAAAGTCTCAAACATGTATCAAGAGGGAAACTGCTTTCCTATACTTCCATTGTAGTCGGCATTCAGTTTTAGCAAAGCTGATAAAGAAATCTTCTTTCACACAAATACCTGCATCAGCATATCCATTATTTATAATGGAAAACAAAATTGAGTTTTAAAAGTTGTAGCAATGTAACAAATAAAATAAAAAAAGTACCATTTCATCATTTTCCTTTAGATTTCTTTGAAGAAGCTCAATTTCAGCAATTAATCTTTCTTGTGCAATCTTTAGATCATCCCTGTCCTGAACAGCAACATTCAGTTTTTGCTTTAGATCAACAAGTTGCTCTTCGGTTTGATGGTTTTCATTTTGCACAGACTCAAGATTTTTCTTTGCTTCTGTCATTTTATTCGTTAGGCTTTCCACCTCACAATTTAGGCTACTCTTTTCTTCCTCAAGTTTGTTTTTCATCTTCAGAAGTTGTTCATATTCAGATGTCCTTTGAAGCAGCTGTTCTTGCAGACAAAGATCCTACAAAATTATAAGGCAAAATTTAAGGGCCAGCTAATAAACTAAAATAAAAGACATTTTGCTATGTATTTCCATCATACAGCATTATACAGCTCTTGACATACTAATTTGCAGAGAGAGCAGAGGGTTGCTTGAATCACATGCCAGTTGCTTTGAGACATACTGGTCACAAAATTAAGCTCATTACTGTATGTAGTAAAGCCTTTTCCAATATTAGATGGTTGGTGGGAAAGCCTCATATGGAACTTACAAAGCTATTATTAGCACTCTCTGTAATGTTAACATCAAGAACTAGTAAACACTTAAAGCAATGCAAAAAAAAAAAAAAAATGTAAAAAAAAATTACCATTTCACTTTTTTCATTTATATTCTTTTTCAGTTGGTCCATTTCAACAATTAATCTTTCATGTGCGATCTTTAGATCATCCCTGTCCTGAACAGCATCATTCAATTTTTGTTGAAGATGAAGAAGTTGCTCTTCGTTTTGGTGTTTTTCATTCTGTAGACACTCAAGATTTGCCTGTGATTCTGTCATCCTATTTGTTAGGCTTTCTACCTTGTAGGTTAAGCTGTTCTGGTCTTCCTCGAGTTTGTCTTTCATCTGAAGAAGTTGTTCATATTCAGAAGTCTTTTGCAGCAGCTGTTCTTCCAGGTCAACAGCCTACAACATTTTAAGCAAGCTTTTAATTAGGGGCTATCTAAAAAAAAGGTTACATTTTGGTTATCTTTAGTTATTTTGGCATAAATGGCAAGCCTCATCTGAATTTTACATAGCTATCAGCACTCTCTATGGAAGTTAACACTAGGGACGGTACATTACTGAATCATATCACTTTTTCAGTAAGCAGTTGCTTTTCTCAGAGTTCATAAAATAAAAAGAATGATGTACCTGCCCTTCCAGGAATGGCATCAAGTCAGTGCTTGTATCTTTGTCCTGTATAGAGACACTACCAGGAATCTGCATTCTTAGACCATTTACATTTCCCTGATACTGCAACTCTTGGCATCTCAGTAGCTCCTCTTGTGTTGTAGAAGACTGCAGACAAAGCAGTAAAACAAAATTAGTGATTTGACATAATATTCAGCCCCTTCACATATATATGTAAATGTGCCTATTTTGAAAGCCAAATCATAAATATATAAAACTGCACATGGTGAAGACAACAAGACCAGAACAGGATGGTCAATTGTCTTGTGGTCAATCAAAACATAAGTAACCTAAAATCTACTCCCATTCAAAGCCTATTCTATCTATCCTGTGAAAGAAAAGAGGTCTATACTCACCTATTCTGAAGTCGCTCCAGTCTGGCCACACGATCGGGTCCCAGTGCTGGCTATAGTGTAGAGGGATAGCTGACAATGGATTTTCCATAGTAAGCTTATGGGTGATGTCATTGCTCTGGCACTGCTGTCGTTGTCCCTGCTCTCGTCTACACTGAAGTTGGTTGTTGAAGAGATCATGTGACCAGATGTATAGATATATCTTTCTCTTTACAGGGTAGATAGAATAGACTTAGAAAAGGTGAGGGAGTAGAATTTAGCTTAGTTAGGTTGCGACTGGAGATACACATTAAAATGAAATTCTGCCAAGTAACCACATGTTGAGCCCAGGTCAAAGATTATTGAATGCCGAAACAAAAATGCAAGTTTAAACACTGACTGAGAGGGAATCAAACATCTACGAGGAATTTTAGATTTTCTTGATACCTAAACTAAATTGTCTTACTTTGAAAACACGTAAAACAATTTTATTCAGTGAAGTTAAAAAGGAGGCACGGCATCCATTTACTAAAAAATGTCACTTTGTTAGTCACTGGACTGCAAGATGGTTTAAGTAATGTTATTTTAGGGCTGTGTGACTTGGACAATCAGTTCTTCAATGTCATAACTTTTGTGATAATGTTATAAATGGTTCTAATTCAAATAGATAGTAAAAGTTGACCTGACAGTGTAGTTCTTCTCATAATATCCAATAAAAAAAAAAACAGTTTGACTATGTATTAATAGGGATTACCATTTTATTGACAAATTGGCCATCAATATGTGTTTGGCTGCATCAAATAAATACTGTTCCAATTCCTGGTGTGCCATGCACTAGGTCAACCTTTTTCTGCAGTAGTTTGGCACCAAGCCAAACTTTGGGGCACAAAACCTAAATTGTGCTGTTTGGAGTATACAGGGGGTTTGTCCTGTGACAGATCAAGCCTACTGTGAAGCCAAGCATTTCAGCATTGATGTCAGTTTATCCATACTTAACAGTCTGGTCATTTAGCTGGACCTGTACTGACGCATACAGCTTAAGGAGCTTATTTTCCCATTAAACATACTTCCAAATTCAAATAAAAAATGCAAAAGGGGTAATTAAGGAAAATTATTCGAATTATGCAGCCAATAGTTAAATGTATTGCAATTTAAAAGGTGTTAGCACATCTGGAAAAGAAATATACAGCAGAAAATGAATTTCAGATTTCAGGAGTGTGAAGGAAAGAAACAAAATGAATAAACATTTTCTTGCTGCAAGCTTGCAAAGGGTAATGAATCAAAGCCAAACCTGCACAAATTACACGCACATCCAAGTATTTGGGTGTGTGTGCCCATCACCAAAAATGTATTAAAAAGGTGCATCGACATGCAGCTGACCTGCGCTTGACCTACATTAAGCAGGTTTAGCATTCCCATAGATTTGTATGAGAATGAGAAAACAGCTTTATACAAATAAAAACCCATCCACATGGCTGGGTTTGATAGGTAACCATACGAATGACAGTCTAGCAATGCTCATCACTCCTGCAGACAATGTATTTATGTCTAATGCCAATCTGCCTTTATGTAGAAAACCGGCCTGCACAGAAGAAAAGCGTGATTGGACGATTTCACAAGTCAGGCTACTGTTTTTTTGAACCATGGGGGCAGACATATGTAGAAGATAGTGAAATAATATATTTTGGGAAACCCCAATCTACAGAACACAAATACAAAATAGGAATTCCCCATCAGCGATATAGAGATAACATCCTTATGAACCCCGCTATGGATCCTTTCAATGCCTAGTTTCCTTTTGTGGGTGTTGCCATCTCTTAATGTTTTATGCTGTCCTTCACTAATGTTTTATTTGGGAGTTCCTGTCCTATTGGTATACTGCTTTAATTATAATGAATGTGCAGCGAGTACACAGGAAATAGCTCTTCACATCTATATCTTTGGAGGAAGTGGATGTGATCTGCGAAATGCGCACTCATTGATGTCTCATCAGTGAAGCCTCAAGCCTCACAATTGGGTGATGGATCAATATTCAAAGGACCCTTGACTATTATAACTAATATATGAGTGTTATTGTATGATAGGATAGGACTAGGAGGTTATACGTTCTAAAGCACATTTCTTGATATACAACGCTTTTTAATAAGTGGGGTTTCATGCTGTAATATAAATACCAATTTTACGATGGGAAATATGAGTTATGTTGATTTTATATATTAAATTTGTACTTTGATGTCTCTATGCATTGTTTCCCTGGTTGGACCTATTTGGGGGAAATACCAGATCTTAGGTAAGTGAAAGACTGAATGTTGTACATGTGTTAGCCTGTAAGTGACATACCAAGCTTGATGCAGTTTCTATGATTTCTTTGAGGCTGGCGTTTTCACCCAGAACAATTTCCAGCTTGCTTTGCAGGTTCTCTCTGTAACAAGTCACCTTCTCTAGCTCTTCCTGGAGTGCACAAAGTTTATCTGAAAGTTCCTGTTTTTCTCCTTGTAATTTTTCCATTGAGATGCTACTTTGCTGTAGATTTCTCTCCAGCATTTCTAATTCAGAAATATTTTTATCTGTATTATTTAAGTCCATTAATTTCTCAGCAGCCTCCTTTGCTTCCTGGTCCCTTAATGTCAATTGTTGGCTTGTAGTTTCCAGTTTTTCCTTCAGCGTCTCAATTAAGCTTGCTAGATCTTCCGTTTCTTTGCTTTGCGCTGCCCTCTACAATAATGAAATATATTTATAAATGCCAAGAATACTATACTCTTTGGTGCCATTTCTAGCATATAAACATTTAAAATGGAACTATAGGTATTATTCTCATACTTACATCTTCTGTTTGCCTTTGCATAACAGATACCAGCTGAAGGTTCTCTGCTTTAAGGGTATCTAGTAACTGCAGATATTGTTCTCTCTCTTGAGAAATAATGTGGATATGCTGCTGTAGGTGACCAATTCTCTCTTTTAAAATATTTTGTTCAGCTTCTACTTCTAGGCTGGTTGAAACATTCATCTCTTCCTCATCTACTAACACCTCTGTCAGCACTTGAACTTCCTTGTCTTGTGTCTCTTTATCCTTAGAAAACAAAGAGATGCATACTGTCTTATAAATCTGAAGCCAACCAAGATTTTTTTTTTTTTTCCAAAGATGATCACTACATAAACTAGAGTTTGTTTACCCAAACTTCTCCCTTTGATATAAGGCTAAAGCTAAAGAAATAAACTTACTAGGAGCCCATGTTTAGTGGTAGAGAGTGCTTCTTCAAGGTTCCTCTTTTGCTCTGTCATAAATCTTAACTCTTCACTTAGCTGGTCTCTCTCAGTCACAGCGGCATGGAGTTTTCCCTCCAGGTCCAAAATCTTTAAATACAAAATTATAGCTTTAGACTGCATACAGTTATATTTTAAAACTGTAAAACAGACACCAAGTTATTTACACGGATGATGAGTTATTAAATTAATTGGAAGGCCTGCTGCTTGTAGGCTGGGGACAATCAGTCTTGAACAGGCTCACAGATACTGCAGAAAGAGAGGGGGAAAAGAACAGCTGGAGAAAAGGAAAATACATTTCAATGACACTAAACTCTGGTATAAGAAGCTCTATTCAAGTATGCATTCTTAAAAGTAATTTTAAAGAGATTTTAAAAAATAATAAACATGTCTTACTTACCTGCCCTTTGCAATGATTTTGCACAGAGCAGCCCTGATTCTCCTCTTCTGGAGTCCCCAACTGGCACCTCCTTCCGACTGCCCGATCTCGAGCTGAGTTGTTTGCGTCTATTGACAGAGACAGTGTGGCTTGGCCCTACCTCACAGGATTTGATTGACAGCAGGAGGAACAAATGGCTCCTGCTGCTGCCTCCATGTCCAGTGAGCAGAGAGAGACAGAGCTGCTGCTCTTTTGCACAGCACTGGACTGAGATCGGGCTCAGGTAATTATTTGGGGGAGAATTTTTTAAAAATCCTTCTGCCTTTACAACCACCAACTCAAAAAAGTTCTTTCTATTGCTCTCAGCCTCCTAAAACCATATATATTTTACTGCTGTGATCTGAATTCCAGTTAGGAGGGTGCCTATATTTTTTCTACGTGGTACCACTGTATATTGGAATGTAGCCACCCTTTCTTGCTTGCTCCCAAAAAGCACTAGAGATCGGATTTGTGGTGTGCATAGAGCGGGAAAGGGAGAGGGTGTGGAGCCCACCGAAGACATTACAAAAAGGCAGAAAAACACAGTAAAACAATTTAATAAAAATCAATCACAGGGCCATTACGCTGTGGATGTCTAGGGATTATTATTGGAGGGTAAGGCTATCATTAAAGGGGTTGTAAAGGTAAAAATCTTTTCACCTTAATGCATTATATGCATTAAGGTGAAAAAACTTTTGACAATACCGCCGCCCCCAGCACCCCCGTTTTACTTACCTGACACCTCGAAACTCAGCCGCTGGCTCCCGACATCTCTATTGCCGCTCAGCCTGGTCGCTGATTGGCTACAGTGGATGGATTGAAAGCAGCGCAGCCATTGGCTCGCGCTGCTGTCAATCACATCCAATGACGCGGCACGCCGGGGGGCGGGGCCGAGTGATACAGTGAGCGGCTATAGCCGCTGGCTGTATCACGGGAGCGCGCCCGCAATAACTAACCACCATGCGAGGGAGCTCGCATTAAGGTGGTTAGTTCTTGCGGGGAGGAGCTGAAACAGCCGCCGAGGGACCCCAGTGAAGTGAAGGTAAGTATGACATGTTTGTTATTTTAAAAAAAAAAAAAAAAATTACCTTTACAACCCCTTTAAGTGTCACTTTAAACTTAAAGTTGCTGAACTGAAAACAGAACATGATATTTACTTTAACTTCCAGGTTCTTCTCCAGATTACTTGTTTGGCCATTAGAGCCATCCACTTGTGACTTCAGTGCTTCAAATAGCCTGGACTTTTCTTTCAGCTCATCCAGAGCATTTCGCAGTTCTTCCTGTGTTTCTATGGACTGAGAAACAAAACCCCATTTACTACAAGTACTGTAAGAACACTTTCCCAGCCAGCACTGTAACCTGTGATTCTTACCATTTCAATGTTGTCATGTAAATCAAGTTTGAGCTGGTCTCTTTCATCTGTTACAGCTTTCAGTGTTTCTAGCAACTTTTCTTTCTCTTGTATCTGTTCCATTTGTCCCATTACATCTTCATGTGGTGGCTTCTCAGGCAAGAATTTTAACTCTTCATTTAGCTGTTGGAGCATGCAGGTTATTACATATATTTTACGTAAACCAAATAGATAAAAAGGACCCCTTCTACCACCCCACCCCAGACTTCATCTCTAAATACGAGTATGATTTAAAGAAAAAAAGAAAAAATTTAAGTATTAGCGGTATATACCTCACAAACTTGTTTGGTAGCTCGCTCCACTTTGGCTTTAAGGTCATCCTTTTCTACCAGAAGGTTGTTCTTGGCGTTCTCCAACTCATCTCTCTGTTCCGTGACAGATTGGAGGTCCTCTTCAAGAGCATCAAGTTTCTGCATAAGTTCATGCTTCTCCTCTTCCATAGTGGCTAGAGCCAGCTCAGCGGATTTGAGGCTTTCCTTGAGAACGTCCATTTCAGAAATTAAACTCTGATGGTCTTCTTCCATTTTTTTAATGCCAATTGTATCAGAATTTGCTTCACTAGCCTGGATTTTATTTTGTGGCACAAAAGCCAAAAAGCATAAAAACACCAAAGACAGAAAGTAAGTAATTTCTGAAGTACGTCCCATCAATTTTATTATAAAAACAGGGAAATAAACATTAGCTAGTTAAAAGCAGTAACCTTTTTTTGTTTTTCAAGTTATTACATATCAAGATAATATCATAGAGGATACTTGTGTTTAATGCTACTGTAACTTCACAAAGAACCATATATCAAAGCATTTTAAAAGCAGAGTTTGGGATTACAAATGTATAAATTACTGATATGTTGCATGGTCTTGCACAGAGCACTTCTGCCTTTAAACTGATCTGGATGTGTCAGGGGATTTTGAAAGACTGCACTGGGTAATCTTCTATAGGGCTTGTTACCATCATGTCCTCAAGTCCCAACAGCAATTCACATTTTGTAGATTAGCATATTGCTAAGACAGAAATTACAAAAAGAAAATGTGCAAGGTTGATTGCAAAACATGTGTTGGTGGGATTTAGGCCTAAAGCTCCTTTTACACTGCTGTGATTTTACCACAATTTTGCCACAATTTCAGGGAATGCTTGTGTAAACTTGAGGTCTATGGATCTCACCTTGCATCAAAGTCAGACCAAAGTAGTACAGGTGCGAATTGAAGTCGCACAGATATGAATGGTACTCATTGGAAATCATAGGGTACGATGTGTCATGCGACTTTGCAGTCCCAAGTCGCAGTACAAGTCGCACAAATGTGAAAGGGGCCTTATTCATATAGTGCAAAAAAAAAAAAAAAAAAAAATGGGCAAGGTTCCTGCAATATTTGCCAATGATACCAAACTATGGACTGTGAGATTACATCTGAAAATTGTCGAACAGCTGTAGCCACTTTTAACCTGCCATTGCTTTTTACAGGTGGAGCGGCTGCAACTGTCTGCATCTACCTGTTCAGGAAACCACTGAATTCTTGTTGCACTTTTTGCTGTGTGAATGAGGCCTAAAACACACAGCTCTAAATCAGCTCAGGGAGCTCTTCAAGCCTCAAATACAACCTGGACAGAGCAGTATATATTTACACTTTAAATATATAGGTTAAATTGGCACTCCTACAATAAATGTTTAGGAGATGTTCTCATCTAATCTAAGTATGCAATGACTTGTTTATATGAATTGTAATAGATTTTTATTTGATAGCAATATTGTACATGGATTAATGATATCAGTTAAAACTGCCCACTGGAAGGGTAAAGAAAACCAGTATGCTTTGATAAACTGAATAAATATATATACTTCACTGGCATGTTATAGATAAACATATGCATATATAGATGCTAAATGGTATGCGATTTGAATTAATTAGCCATACTGATTCCATGTGTGAAGTACTTCACTAAACCTGTATTTAAATGAATGATTGAAATGAAACCTTCAGATGTGCTTCAACAGATCTCAGGAAGGGCGTAAGCATACTAGCCCGAAACGTAATCCATTCATATCTGAAACTGTGCAGGCAATTGTTGCCTTTGATATTGCTTGGAATGATTATGCTTGCTTTGTAAATCTCTTCTGAAGATATTGTGAAATAAAGCAAAGAAGTTTTTAAGTGCAGCAACCTCTTGGACTTTTCTTCTATATATAAGGTCGGTGGGAAGACCTGATTGCTGGCACTAAACTGTAAGCAGAGTGCGGTTCTCCTCTACAAGTGTATATATCTCTCTCTCTCTCTCATATATATATATATATATATTAGAGGTTGACCGATATATCGGCCGATATTTGGTGTTTTTTACTTAACCACTTAAGGACCAGCCTCGTTTTGGATTTTAGGTGTTTACATGTTTAAAACAGGTTTTTCTGCTAGAAAATTACTTAGAACCCCCAAACATTATATATGGTTTTTCTTCTAACACCCTAGAGAATACAATGGCGGTCATTGCAATACTTTTTTTTGCACCGTATTTGCGCAGTGGTCTTATAAGCGCACTTTTTTTGGAAAAAAAATCACTTTTTTGAATAAATAAAACAGTAAAGTTATCCCAATTTTTTTTAATATTGTGAAATATGTTACGCCAAGTAAATTGATACCCAACATGTCATGCTTGAAAATTGCGCCCGCTCGTGGAATGGCGTCAAACTTTTACCCTCAAAAATCTCCATAGGCGACGTTTAAAAAATTCTACAGATTGCATATTTTGCGCTACAGAGGAGGTCTAGGGCTAGAATTATTGCTATCGCTCTACCGGTCGCTGTGATACCTCACATGTGTGGTTTGACCACCGTTTTCATATGCGGGCGCTACTCGCATATGCGTTCGCTTCTGCGCGCGAGCTCGTCGGGACAGGGGGGTTTTAAAAAAAATTTTTTAAAATTTTTATTATTTATTTTAAAATATTTTATTTATTTTTACACTGTTTAAAAAAAAAAAAATTGTGTCACTTTTATTCCTATTACAAGGAATGTAAACATCCCTTGTAATAGAAAAAAGCATGGCAGGACCTCTTAAATATGAGATCTGGGGTCAAAAAGACCTCAGATCTCATATTTACACTAAAATGCAATAAAAAAAGAAAAAAAAAAAAGTCATTTAGAAAAATGACATTTAAAAAATATGCCTTTAAGAGGCGTGGACGGAAGTGACGTTTTGACGTCGCTTCCGCCCAGCAGTATCTTGGAGACGAGTGAGCTCCATCTTGGCCTCACTCGTCTCCTGACACACAACGGCAGAGGACGCAATCGCCTCCGCCACTACCGACGGCTCCGGTAAGCGGCGGAGGGCACCGGATCGCGGCGGGAGGGCCCCTCTCCCGCCACCGATAAAAGTGATCTCGCGGCGAATCCGCCGCAGGGACCACTTTTATCTGAAAGCCGGCCGCCGCACGAAAACGGGGATACCGGGGTTATGGCAGCTAGCTGCTGCCATAACAACGATATCCCCGTTCAAATTTAGGACGTATATAGTCGTGCGGCGGTCGGGAAGTGGTTAATCGGCATCAGCCGATATCAGCGGACTTGCAAATGACTTTTGTAATAGAAGTCAATACAAGTTGCCTGAAAACTTCTGTGAAGAGACTTCTCCCCTCCTCTGGGCAGCCTGCCAAATCTGATAAAAAGAACCTGAAGGATACAATGTTTACACTTATGAATGAACTGAGCTCTGTGTGTAGAAGCGCTCAGTTTAACCATTTAAAGACTAAATCTTTTCTGACTCTTGTTGCTTACAAGTAAAAATCCTGTATTTTCTGCTAGAAAAACACTTAGAACCCCCAAACATTATATATATATATATATATATATATATATATATATATATATATATATATATATATATATATATATATATATATATATATATATATATATATATATATATATATATATATATATATATTTTTAGCAGAGACCCTAGAAAATAAAATAGCGGTTGTTGCAATATTTTATGTCACACGGTATTTGCGCAGCGGTCTTTCAAACGCAATATTTTTTGAAAAAATACACTAATAAATTAAAAAAAAAAACTAAGCAGCAAATTAGCACATTTTTTTTCATCCAAAAGTTTTGATTACCTGTTTTTGTGTATTTAATATTTAAGATATAGTTTTTTTTTTATTTTTATCTAAATTCTACATACAAGTGAACTGATTGGAGGTTTGTTTTGTTTAATAAATGTTTAAATGTAAAAAATTTTCTGTATTACTTAAGGTTGCTTTCACACTGGAGCAAGCATGCGTTGACGGTAAAACGCTGCTAGTTTTAGCGGCGCTTTACTGTCATTTTAGCGGCGCTATTCGGCTGCTAGCAAGGCACTTATAACCCAGCTAGCAGCCGAGGAAGGGGTTAAATGCGCCCCTGAAGCGCCACTGCCGAAACGCTTTGCAGGCGCTTCGGCAGCGGTGCGCATTCATTTCAATGGGCAGGAGTGGTGGAGGAAAGATGCCGCTTGCAGGACTTTTTTTTTTTAACATCCTGCCAGCGCATCGCCTCAGTGTGAAAGCACTCGGGCGTTCACACTGAGACTGCAGGGGAGCCGTTTTACAGGCGCTATTTTTAGCCCAAAAGCGCCTGAAAAGCGCCCCAGTGTGAAAGGGGTCTAACTGTTAGATTTTATGAGATGAAGGGAAAAAAAAAATAAAAAATCGGCCTAATATATTGGCCCAAAAAAATCGGCTTCACATATCGGCCACCGCAATTTCTAAATATTGGCATCAGCCAGAGAAAAACCCATATCGGTCGACCTCTAATATATATATTTTTTTTAAACACATACATTAAAGATAGTTTAAAAGAGCAACTGGAACCAAAAATGAGCACACGAAGATATGCTTTTATATTGTCCCTTTATGTGATCTTGTGTATTCCTTGTAAAACACTTTTAGAAGCTACCTTTAAAAAGGCACTATATAAAAATAGGATTTTTTATAACAGCTTACCTGTAAATCCTTTTCTTTCGATGGAAATCACGGGACAGAGAGCCACAGTAATAACTGATGGGTTATGTAGGTACCTTTAGGTATTGGACACTGGTCACACCCTAATCAGGAAGGTCAACCCCCTATATAATCCCTCCCCTTCCAGGGATACCTCAGTTTTGTAGCAAAGCAATATAAGTATTAGAAGAGGGGCGGGACCTCTGTGTCCCGTGATGTCCATCGAAAGAAAAGGATTTTACAGGTAAGCTGTTATAAAAAAAATCCTATTTTCTTTCTCGGACATCACGGGACACAGAGCCACAGTAATAACTGATGGGATGTCCCAAAGCAATGCCAACTGAGGGGAGGGGGGGATCACAACCAAGTAGGGTGCAATCAGACCCGAGGACCCTGTACCGCTGCCTGATAAAATCTGGTGAATGTATGGACTGAAGACCAGGTTGCGGCCTTGCAGATCTGAGCCATAGAGGCCTGGTGATGCACTGCCCAAGAAGCACTAATAGCCCTTGTGGAATGTGCCTTGATCTGAAACGGAGGAATCTTCTGTTTCAAACCGTAAGCCTGAATAATCAATCGTCTAATCCATTTAGAAATGATAGCTTTTGATGCTGCCTGTCCTCTACTGGGACCCTCTGGCAGCACGAACAAAACAACCGTTTTGCGAATTTGAGCAGTTGCTCCCAGATAGGTCTTGACTGCTCTTACTACATCCAAAGAATGTAGTGACCTCTCTTCCGAAGAACAGGGATCTGGAAAAAAGGAAGGCAGAACAATGTCTTGGTTTAGATGAAATTCTGAAACCACCTTCGGTAAAAAACTAGGATGAGGGCGCAATACCACTCTATCCTTGTGTTTAATCAAATAAGGCTCTTTACATGAAAGAGCTGCCAATTCTGATACTCTTCTAGCAGAAGAGATGGCTACCAGAAAAATTAGTTTCCTTGTCAGCAAGACCAAAGGAATCTGACGTATTGGTTCAAAAGGTTGTTTCTGTAACACTGACAGAACCAAGTTCAAGTTCCAGGGGTTTAGAGGTGCCTTAACCGGAGGATTAAGACGCATCACCCCCTGCATAAAGTTTCGGACCAAAGAATGCGACGCAAGTGGCCGTTGAAATACTGATAAAGCCGAGACCTGGCCCTTGATGGTACTCAAGGCCAGCTTCATCTCTAATCCTAATTGTAGAAAATCAAGAATTCTACCTATGACATATTTTCTGGGATGCCAACCCCTGGGTCCACACCAGGATACATACGCTTTCCAGACTCTATGATAAATCATTCTGGAAGCTGGCTTCCTTGCATTGATCAAGGTAGATATGACAGGACCTGAAAGCCCATGACTCTTCAGAACGTGGGTCTCAATAGCCAAACCGTCAAATTTAGCGTTTGTAAGGCAGGATGGAACACTGGACCTTGAGATAACAAGTCTGGGCTTACCGGTAGGGTCCACGGGGAACCCACCGTCATCCTTACTATTTCTGCATACCAAGTCCTTCTGGGCCAAGCAGGGGCCACCAGAAGTACAGACTTCCTTTCCTGCCTGATCCTGCGAAGGAGTCGTGGCAGTAGCAGAATAGGCAGGAATGCATAAATCAGTGAGAACCGATGCCACGGAATCACCAACGCATCCGTCCCGCATGCAAGAGGATCCCTCGTCCTTGCCACAAATCTGTCTAACTTTTTGTTGAATCGGGATGCAAAGAGATCTACATCTGGGACCGCCCATCTTTGGCACATGGCCAAAAAGACGTCGGGATGCAGAGACCATTCCCCTGGGAGTAACTGCTGGCGACTTAGATAGTCCGCCTGCCAGTTCTCTATCCCTGGAATGAAAACTGCCGATATGCATGGCACATGCATCTCTGCCCAGACTAAGATCTGGTTCACCTCCTTTTGAGCAGCTCGGCTCCAGGTGCCTCCCTGATGATTGACATAAGCCACTGCTGTGGCATTGTCGGACTGGATCCTGACCGGGCAACCCTGTAGCCCGATAGTCCAGGCTCTTAGGGCTAGGTATACCGCCCGGATCTCCAGAATGTTGATGGGTAAGGTCCTCTCGGTCTTGGACCATAGCCCCTGGATCGCAGACTGTTCCAGAACTGCTCCCCAACCTGACAGACTGGCATCTGTTACCACCGTCCAGGTAACCGGTAGAAAGGATTTCCCCTTCTGCAGGTTTTCGGGTATGAGCCACCAATTGAGGCTCTGACGCACCGCATGTGACAGGTGCATCGGAAAGTCTAATGCCTGAACCTTCTTGTTCCAGGCTGACAGAATACTGTGTTGCAGTAGTCTTGAATGGAACTGAGCATAGGGAACTGCTTTGAATGAAGACACCATCTTTCCCAGCAGCCTCATACAAAGGCGGACAGAAGGACCCTTCTTGGTCCTGACTGTCAGAATCAGCTCCCTTAAAGCAGTGATCTTTGCCTGAGGAAGAAATACCTTCTCCTGGCTTGTACCTATGATTAGACCCAAATACTCCAGGATCCAACCTAGATGTTCCAGATACTTGACCGTGGTCCTCAAATTCTCGTTCAAGGAAGCCACCGACTGGTCTATCAAGAGCAGGTAGTCTAGGTATGCTATGAGTTATACCCTGAGCCCTTAATCTGGCCAGAAGAGGGGCCAAGACCTTTGTGAACACTCGAAGTGCAGTGGCTATCCCAAAAGGCAGAGCCACGAACTGGAAATGGCGCCCTCCTATCTCGAAGCGTAGAAACTTCTGATGAGCCGGAAAAATGGGCACATGTAGATATGCATCTCTGATGTCTATCGATGCCAAAAATTCTCCTCCCTGCAGGATGGAGACTACTATCCGAATTGATTCCATGCGGAAGGACTGAATCCTTAGGAATCGATTCAGATCCCTTAAATCCAGAATGGGACTGACATCCCCTTTTGGTTTTTGTACCGTAAAAAAGTTGAAATAGAAGCCCAATCCTTGATCCTTTGTGGGAACCACCATAATGACCGCTTGCGACAAAAGTCGCTCTAACGCTAGAAGGAGCGACTGCGTCTTCTCTGGGTCTCTGGGAACACTTGATCTGAGGAAACGAGGAGAGGGAAATTCTTGGAACTCCAGCTTGTACCCTAAGGTTACCGTGGAGATTACCCATCTGTCCTGGAAGTCCTCCTGCCAGAGCTTTGTGAACTGTCGCAGTCTTCCCCCCACTCGAGCAGGCGGGGGCGCCCCTTCATGAAGAGGTCTTAGTGTCTTGTCTAGAAGACTTCTTCCCCCAGGACTTCCTTTGTTCCTGGGGTTGACTCTTGTTTCTTGCCCCAGACGGAGGGGGCCGTCGTGACTGCCTGGAGGCTGAAGCCCCTGGCGCTGGGGAAAGAGGCCGTTTGAAAGAGGGGCGCTTACTCTTCTTAACAGGTAAGAGAGTGCTTTTCCCACAAGAGATTCTCTTGATATAGTTATCCAAGTCTTCTCCAAACAACCTTGCACCACGAAAAGGAAACCCAGCCAAGAGCTTCTTACATGGTGCTTCGGCTGACCAATTTTTCAACCATAAGATACTACGCATATGCACTAACCCAAGTGAAAGACGAGAGGTTTGCATGATATAATCTCTGTTGGCGTCAACAACATAACATAAGGCCACTGGAAGGTTAGCAAACCCCTGGGCCTGTTGTTCAGGTAATACTTTGATGACCTGCTTAACATGGTCTCTTAAGTATTGACAGACTCCAATCGCTGCTACCGCAGGTTGGGCCACTGATCCTGCTAAGGAAAAAACATCCTTTAATAAGGATTCCATCTTTTTATCCACAGGATCCCTGAGCATCTGAGCGTTGTCTACAGGACAAGTCAGACTACTATTTATAGAGGAAATGGCCGCATCAATGGCCGGCATTCCCCACATCTTAATAAATTTTTCTTCCATAGGATAAAGTGTTGAAAACTTTTTCGGCGTAAGAAATCGCTTATCTGGGTGATCCCACTCAGAATACAGGAGCTTTTCAAGCAAATTATGAACAGGAAAAGCATGTGCTGCTTGGGAAGGTTTCAGTGACCCCAAAGTAGAAGAGGATTCTTTAACAGCTTCAGGTACGGGCAACTTAAATGTGGAGCGGACCAATCCAGTAAGGATCTGCACTAAGACTTTCTCCTCTTGGGAAATCGCAGAGGGTCCCTCTCCACCTGGTTCCTCCGAAGAGGAATTATCTGTCCCATCCTGATCCACTGAAAGGGATTCATCTCCTTTATCCCAGAGATCCTCTGCTTGAGGGTCTTAGGAAACAGAGGAAGGCCTAGTACGTTTTCTTCCACTGAGTGAAGCTGTAATCACGGCCATTAATCTTTCCTCTAACCCAGTAATGGTTGAGGAAAAAACCTCTTGTGTAATGTATACAGGCGCTGAAGTGCCGGAAGCAGGTATAGCCCAGACCCCAACGGCTCTCCCTGTCCAGCCGTCCCTGGCCCCTCATGGGGGAGGATGTAGCAGACAAGGGGTCCTCAGAACCTGAACGAGATCCCCTAGTGTCTCTGGTTCTGGGGGTACTTGAACCTCTTCTACCCATAGTGCAAAGCAACAAGGTGTGAGGTATCCAAAATGAACACTGACTGCTGAGCGATGTAGTCTGGCAGAAGCCTTGCTACCAAATGCCCAGTCCGGTGTTACCTTAGTAAATGCAGCCTAGGAGAATGCCTGTGTCCCACCTTACATGCGACTGTCAGCTGTGTCCCCTCCAAGGCTCAGAGCACCTGTAGAGTGTGCTTTAAGTAGCCATGCTTCTGGCACTGTGGGCGTCTGAGCACGCTGACGCTGTGCTGATGCCCCGCCCCCCCTCCTTCGTTTTTTCGAAAACGAGCACTTCCTGCGCGAGCCTGTCCCTTCCGGAGTAAGCATGGAGGAAGGCTGGTGGTGGAGGAGGAAGGAGAGAGGCTGGCTGCGATGGGACCTGCATTGATGCAATGGCGGCGGCGACAGTGCGGTATAAAAACCGCCTTACAGCCAACCCGCGGCCTCCCCTTGGCCTGGGGGGAACATTCCTAAGGAGAAATCCCCCCCATCCCATCCTACCTGGAGCTGGTCGGAAGAGCTGTGCAGCGTGGAACGCTGAGACAGAAACAGCATGAGAAGGTATGTGCTCTTGGCATCTTGGCAGCCCCCGGTGGTCACACTAGGCATAGCATGCATCTACCTTAAAGGAGAAAACCTACTAGAATTCAAAATTCTGTGGAATCTCCTCTTACCTTATCCAGCCACAGGGTGCTGTATACACAGACCCAATCTTCACCTCTCACGGTGGGCTCCGTTTTAAAAAAACGTCAGAGACTGGGGCCCCCTACGAATAGGGGGATCCTGCAGTTCTGGCCCTGTAAAGCACCCAGCCAGAAATTAGGAGGTTTAAAGCCATTTTCTGATCTGCGGGGTCCAGCTCTCTAAAAAGAGAAGCATTACAGGTAAAACCTTGTTTCTTCGGACACGAGGCCCGGGTACCATCCAATTCGGCCATGAAAAGACACTTTGAATGGATCCGGCTCGCCCCAGTATAGGATATCAGGATATTCCCTTCGGAGCTTCAGCACAGGACATCTTTACACGTCCAACACCTAAGACACTGGCGTAAAAACTGAGGTATCCCTGGAAGGGGAGGGATTCTATAGGGGGTTGAACTTCCTGATTAGGGTGTGACCAGTGTCCAATACCTAAAGGTACCTACATAACCCATCAGTTATTACTGTGGCTCTGTGTCCCGTGATGTCCGAGAAAGAAATAAAGTTTATTATTACAATTTTTTTTTTAAATCACCACCGTTTACAGGTATCAGTTCATTGATTCTAGACTTTACCTCTGTGGTGTCCTTATGGCTTACTGCTTGTACAGAAATCAGTTCAGCATAATCTGAAATCTGTTTTCTCAGATCTGACACAAGTTGTTTCTGGCATTTAAGCTCCTCCTGGGTCGTCCTCAGTTCATCCTGCGTTTCAATTGACTGAATAAAATATGTGTACAAAAATAAACTTCTGTTAATGGATATTAAAATATGAATACTGACATTGTAAAACAATGCAAACGGTAGCTTAGTAAATGTGAAAAAAGATCCTATAGCTCCAACCGCTGACTGCCAATTGTATATATGAAATATTCATAGTAACCCTGCTAAAACAGATTGTTTTATATACAGACTATAAAAAAAATAAAAAAAAATAAAATAAAAATCGGGAAACGCAAAATACTAAGCATTTACTTTAAAAATACCTAAAAAAGGGACCAAAAAGGAAAAGATAAGATGGGAACTGAATTGGGTGTCATAATGTTCACACCAGAATGCAGTGTTTTTCTGTGTTCCAGAGATGTGCGATATTATGCATGTTTGCATATCACACCTCACTGGATGGCGCATATGCCACAGCTAGCAGAAAGCACCATGCTACTCTAAGGTTACATGAAGTGTCACTTTTTTTTTTTCTTTAAATTTTATGTGAAATGCACAAAGGAGCTGTGTGATTCAATAAAATAATAAGATTAAAAACCACAATAAGATTGCATTACACCGCTCCCTGCTGCACATCACTGCTGCCTAAAAATGGACTGCTGGCAAATGAGGTTTAATGTTGAAAAATGTAAAATAATGCATTTGGGTGCCAAAAATACGAATGCAAGTTACTCGCTAGGTGGAGAACTTCTGGAGGAATCTACAGTAGGATGGAAAAGGACCTGGGGATCCTAGTAGATTGACAGGCTCAGCAATAGCTTGCAAGGCCAGGCTGCTGCAAGCAAAGCCAGCAGAATACTGGCTTGTATTAAAAAGGGATTCACTCCAGACACATGTGAGAATTCTCCCACTCTACAAGACTCTGGTCTGGCCACAGCTTGAGTATACCGTCCAGTTTTGGGCACCAGTCCACAGAAAGGATGTGCTGGAGAATCCAGAAAAGGGCAACAAAGCTAATTAAGGGACTGGAGGACCTCAGCTACGAGGAAAGACTACAAGCATTGAACTTATTCTCTCTGGAGAGGAGACACTTGAGAGGGGATATGAGATCAATGTACAAATACTGTACCGGTGACTCTAGCATTAGGGAAAAAAACCTTTTCAGTGAAAGGAGTTTAAAAAAAAAAAAAAAAAAACACAGCCATTCACTAAAATTAGAAGAGAAGCGGTTTAACCTTAAACTGCAGAGGCCTCTTTACTGTCAGAGCAGTAAGGATGTGGAATTCTCTTCCACAAGCAGTGGTATCGGTAGGGGGCATCGATAATTTCAAAAAACTATTAGCTGGGCAACTGAACGACCACAACAGGTGTATACAATGTACTATGAACATAAACACACACACACACACACACACACACACACACACACACACTAGGTTGGACTTGTTTCTTTTTTCAACTGCACCAACTATGTAACACTACAGAGCACCAAAAGGTTTTTGTTGCAAACAATATATTTTCACACTTAAAAGGAAGACTGTGGAAAACATGCCATCCCTGCTGAGAAAGTACTACAACTACTATCTTACACAGAACTGCTCCTGTTCTCATCCCCTCTTCTTGCCTTTCCTTATAGACTTAAAGAAAACCCGTACAAACAAATATGTAGGCTGCGATTGCTGACCTGTCTGAAAATGCAAGTTGCCTGGCTGTCTGTTTCAATATCATTTGGAATAGTGATTCAGAATAATCAAGAATACTAGTGAAGTAATAATATGCATTCTTGCTCTGGGTCAGAGACTCAAAGTACTGAAACCACTGAATCCGCATGACAGCCACACAATTGGCATTTTTGGAAAAAACGGCACGTTGGAAGCCTGCATATATGCCACAAAACATTTAATTTTTACTCCCAGTTTTCACATAGAAGTGAATTACAGCTGCCAAATCCGTTCTATACATTTATAATTAAACCCCCAACCATGTGTCTGGGGCTTAACTGTCACTCCTGGAAACATGTGGTGGGAAGGAGAGTGGCAGGAGGTCAGAGTGAAAATCTATTTACTGATCTCCTCTGAAGTATGAACCCTGAAGCGATCAGCTCTGAGCATTTCTGGGTTCAGAGCAATCAAATAGACAGTGCTAAACCAGATATAACAGAGTTTAAATGGTGACAGAGGTCTAATAGACCCCGAGGTCTCCTTAAAAGGAAAAAACATGCACTTATTTTTGTTCTACCTTCCCTTGACCTTAAAGATCCCATCATCCCACTTCACAAATGTAGACTTAGAGAGATACAACGTCCGTGACCTCCGTGGATTCTTTTCATCTAGAGCTTTATGTCCGCAGAGCCCCCATAAAAAAAATGTAAAAGCCTCTGGTCCCTATGTACAAATACGACAATTGTGCCACTTTATAGGATATCTACTCACAAGACAGAGAGAGAGAGCAATAATTCTAGGCCATCATTCACTGTGAACATAAAAATGAAGAGTTTTAAAGGCTTTAAAGTGCTGACTATGGGCAATTTTGAGTACTGTAGCTTTTGCAGTTTCATGGGCATGTGAAATTGTGCAGCCGATATTGTCACTCATGTACAGTAATGGTTAGATATTCAATTGCTAAACAGGTTTTATTCACCATTTCAATGTTGTCATTCAGATCTTGTTTTAGAATATTCTTCTCAGATGTAAGCTCTTCAACCTTACACTGAAGTTCATCTATTTGCAGATCAAGCAGTGTTATCTTCTCCTGCAGCTCTTGAATTTTAAGTTGACCTTCTGAGCGCTCAGTTTGCATGATACTTAGCAAGGGCTGCGAGTTATTCAACTGCTCTTGAAGTTGTTCCTTTTCAGACATGAGCTGAAGGTGCTTTTGTACTAAATCCTGTTTTTCTCTAAACAGTTCAGAATGCTTCTGTGCTTGTTGCTGAAGAGTTTCAACCAAAGATGATAGCTACAAATAAATATATACAACTTGAAACAGGATAAAGAGAAATAAAATGCCTCAATCAAAGCATGGAAATTGTACCATCTAGAAAAGTTTGTATATCCTTGAATATTAATGATTAAGAGAAAGTAAATCCTTAAGGCTGCTTCACATGTGGCCAGCTGGGCAGCAAAAACAGGCAGTTAAGCCAGTTTTCACTACTCCCCCGTACTCTAACACAGCAGTCAGAGGGGGTTGTACAGCTGCTGTGGCAAAAATGACAACCCTTGCTGAATCTGGCGGGCCGAACTGTTGCTGAACAGGACTCATTTAGGCGAATGGGGCCGCACTACAACATACGCTGTTGAGGCGGTACAAGCTTTTCAGGCTTAAAACAACCCCCCAGCCACCTGACAGCGGCTCTCTGTGAAGCAATCCACTGCAGATTACTTTTTAAAGGGGTGACAAAGGATGCCAGCAATCTAAACACACACAGATAAGTATATCTATATATTTTTTTAGGCACATCAAGCTCTGCTTCAATTAAGAGGAGGAAAAACACTTACATTGCTTAACTCTTCCTGGAGGTTGTCTCTCTCAAACACCATGGACTTAAGTGTTTCTTCTATGCTGCTAGTGTGAGAAGCATGGTCCTGTGGAAGGAAAAATTAAGAAGGCCCTAAGTGACACTTACTCAACTGTCCTCTGAAGCAAGAAAAGATTTTCTAATCATGTTACCTGCTGGGCTTGAACCAACGCTTCCCTTTCTTGTTGTGCACTTGACAACTATTGTTTAAAAAAAATAAAAAGTACAAGTCAGAAATGATCAATGTGAGTGAAGCATACAAAGTAATACAACTAGACTTACCTTTCCTTCTAATATTTCCAAAGAATGTTTCAGGTCATTAATTTCTTTTACTTGACATTCAGCCTCAATGTCCTTTTTCCTAATTTCTTCATTTGTGAGTAAGCATCTTGTCTGAAGGTCCTCATACAGTATTTTAAGCTCAGAGTATTGCTGCTCAGCTTGCTGAAGCTTTGCCTGTGTGTTGCTCTCCTCCTCTATTAGTTTATCAATCTGTTCCTTTTGCTCTTGCATCTTGCTGTTCTGATCGCATATTATAGATTCCGATTGTTCTTTTTCATTTTTTAAGAGTTGGAGTTCACCTGAAGTTTTTTGTACCTAGTAAACAGTGATCAAAATACTTAATTCTTTATTTTATCTTTTAATTTTAAGCTAAGATAAGCAATATCTGCAATTTACATTTCCAAGTACAGTATCAGAAGACTTCACCCCTGTTAGAGGGGATGTTCCAATATCGTATCACCATTCTATAGGAACGAAAGGATAGGAGCATGGACAGGAGACTTTTTGTAAAGCGGCTGTGTTGCTTCTATTTGGTTTAACAATGGCATTCTTAGAAAAAAGAGGACAGGCAAATATAAGACTTAGTGCGGTTGCAATTACAATTAAAGGATAATGGTACCAACAGGACAGATCTCCCATTAAAAATAATATAGGAACTGGTATTTCATAGTTAGGTTGAAAAAAAAAAAAAAAAAATCTAGTCCTAGTTCAACCAAGAAAAATAAATACAAGAAAACCTTCATATAACAGAGCCTTACCCACAGTTGATCCAGAAGAAGGCAAAAAAACAAACAAACACTCTATAAACCATGGCCCAATTTGCTCCATATTTGGCAATAGCAAATGAGAATTCCTCCCTTATTACAAGGGAACTGGAGGAAGGAGCGCCACAGAAGTAGCAAACATACTAGAAAGGTAAATGTGTCAAAGCTACATTGCACAGGCAGCTACGGCCAGGTTCCTCCCTACCCAAAGAAGGTATTTGGGACCCCCAAGGCTTGGTTTAAGCTTGCGGTTGGGCGGGGGGGTTGCAAAAATGCACGGTTCAGCTGCGTTTCTGCCACCCAATAATAGCCCCACCTGAAGCTACAATAAGCAGCAGACAGGAATGTTTACATGCTGTGGCAGCAGCAAAGTTCCCCCGACATGAAGTGATCAGCGGGCGACAAGCCCCCCCAAACGGTAGACATTCAAGTAGATGGTGAAGTGCTGCAGACGCCCTGCAACCATGTGTATTGCACATTTGATGGCAAAATTGGAGTTAAAACAGGCGGTGAGGAGACGCTGCATTTCTTTCTCACCGCCTGTCAGTAGCCTCTGCACGAGTTCCTAACGTGGATCAGGCTTCAGAGGCAAGGGAGGAGATTTAGACACATGCCTAAATCTACCCCAACTCCCTGCTGTCAATAAGTTATGGCCTGCTTACACGGATATTGGAACCCTTGCTGGGAACAGAGGTCCAAGTCAGCCAAGAGAGCACTGTGCCTTAAGCCCCAGTGTGCTGGTTACCTCAAGAGATTTCCTACTAAAATCTGCCAGTGCCCTCCTCCCCCACAAGGAAAGGTTGTGTGGTCATTTAATACTTGCTGTGACCTGTAGTCCCACAAGGAAGGTACTGAGGGTAGGTAAGCCAAAGAAAAAAACGGATCTGGAACCATTGAGAAGCTAGATACGTTTTCGTGCAAAGACTTGACAATCACAACTAGCAAAAAGGCTGCAACCTACGCCTAGGAGAGAAATTTTTTCCTTTTTTTGCCAGTGTAATCACCTGAAGTTGGCAGCATAACTTCATAATGTCATGGCTATAAAGGTGTTCTGTGATGTAAGAAAGAAAGGGATATTCTTTAGAGGAAAGTGGAGTGCATATTTGGAGCAGAGAGGACAAGGAGGCTATCACCCACACTTTTCTAAAACCTTCACTGTTTAATGTCAACCTTTGACACTCTACTCCTTTTGTGTAAAAGATGAAAAAACATATTTCTCATACAAATTCTCCACACAACTGATCATCAGGCTTTGATGTGCCAACTAAAAATGCCAACATATAAGCATTGCTTAATAAAAAAAAAAAAAAAAAGAAGTAGGAAGATTAATTAAAAGAAAAATTTAAAAAGTTGGTGTAAATTTACTTGTATTTCAATTATTTCAAGCCTACTCTTGTTATCAAAACAATATTGAAGTTTGATGTTTTTGAAGACCCCCACACACCTAATTCATTATGGCTTGTGGATATGCACTGCACACCAGGGATATTTAAAATACAGTCCGAATGTTTATTCACATTCACAATTGTAAAGTGCGACTTTACCTTTGTGACGTGATCACCTGAACAATTGCGTCAAAGATCCGTGGTGTACTGGCGATATATACTTGATGGCTGTGACAATAGGTCTCCTTTATTAAACAGCGAGCACACAATAAGGAGAATTACATGAGGCCTACAAAGCTCACTCTTCTTGCTCACAAGATTCAATGGCATTATATCACATACATCTCGCCGAAAGTGACAATCTCAACAGATCTTAGAAGCAGGGAGCTACTCTCCAGTTGTAAAATGTAAATTATAGAAACAATATAGTACACACCTGACCACAATTTATTACGGTTAAGAGAAGTTTACTAGCAATATAATGCAAAAGGACAGTGCTAACTGTAGGTGTAAAAAAAAAAAAAAAAAAAAAAAAAAAAGAAGAAAAGAGAACCAAAAGCACACACACATTTACCTGGTTCTTAAGTTGTTCATTTTCACTTGGCAAAGTCAATTCTGACAAATAAGAAATTTCCTTTTCTAGAGCATTTTTCTCTTCAAGAGCATTGGTAAGCTGCTTTGAGCAATCAGCAATCTTCTTATCCAGTTCCACCCGAGAAAGCAGATCTGCAAAGCACAATATATTGTAACATTAAAATGAATGACATTTTATCAAATTTATTTTTAAGATTATTACATACTGAGATGAAGGGGTGATGTTCAAATATTTTATTTTTTCCAACACAAGTACAACTTAGAACAGTGGGAAATCCCTTATCAGCATTTTTCACAGCTGTCTTTTCTGAAATGCGAGCCAATAGATGAATTGGTGATGCAACTTGTAGGATGGGACCAATCAGCTTTTATCCCTAGTTAGCTCACATGGATGAGCATATAGAACATAGAGCCCTTACAGACAAACAAACAAAAAAAAAAACACATCTATGAATCTGCCACTGGATCTCATGGATAGGCTTTTTATCAGTAAGTTTTCTGCCAATTCTTTACAATTTTGTAATTTTCTCCTGTCCTATACCCGAGATATGCTTTAGCAAAATAGATACCATATTCTCTTCAGTTTGGCATCAAAAGACCCCTAGAATTTCACTTCAGACCCTTCAGATCCCTTCTAAACTATCTGGTCAGGTTCCTCATTTACAGTATTACTTTCCAGCTGCACAATAAACCAAAACCCATAACTGACTCCAAACTTTTCCGCATAATCTCTGTACAGCTACAAAGATGGATTGTGACCTCATATGAATACCTATATAACACTGTCAAACAGATGGTAACATTCAGGGTACAGGGCACTAAATTGTTCTTGGCAAAAAATTAAAAAGTTTCCAAGCCTTCCAATTGGAGGGTGAACCCTGAATACATGTTTATGCAATTACTAACTTGCACATGTAGTAGTCATCCAATTTGAGGTTCTTGAGGTGATCATGTCTCATCACCCTTTGGAACAGCTCCACTTAACCTCCCTGGCGGTTTTCCCGAGTGTGGCTCGGGGTTAAAATTCAGTACCATTAGCGGCAACCCCGAGCCACACTCGGGATCGCATTGCAGGATCCTGGGGCGGCGTTACTTACATTGTCCCCGGGATCCTGCGATGTCCCCCGCAGTGTCCGAGGGCTCCGTCCTCCTCCGAAGCCTCTCCGTGCCAGGCTCCGTTCCCTGCGAGCGGCGCGACGCACGGGGGCGGAGCCTGGCGGCAAATTCAAAAAACTGTCAAAATCATAACACATACAGTACTGTAATCTTACAGATTACAGTACTGTATGAAATGATTTCACATCCCTTTTGTCCCCAGTGCTCTGGCCCATGCCCTGCATGCAGTTTTACATGATATACACTGTTCTTTCTGCCTGGAAACTGGAGATTGTCCATAGCAACCAAAAAGTGTCCCTTTACGTCAAAAGTGGCTTTAGACCAGCTAGAAAACAGCGATAGTAAATTAGAACACTTGCAGAATTGAGCGATAGTGAATTGTGGGGAAATTTATTTTATTACTATTTTTTTTAATTTTTTTTAATTATTTATTTTTATTTATTATATTATAATTTATGTTTTTGTGTTTCAAACTTTATCATACCTACTAGACTCTGGTTTGGACAGATTTAAGTGTGTTATTGTTAAGATTTACAGACCTACAATATAAAACGCCAAATTTCCATGCAAAATAATTGTACTGCTTTCAGCACCTAAAATCCGAAATAATCATACCGCCAGGGAGGTTAAAAGTAAAGGGTTCTCCACATTATTTCTTAAAGGGAAACTATAGCCATCTCTTTAGCAATATATATTAAGGCCAAATGCACATTGTATCCTTTTCTCCTCTCCTCTGCGTTTTTGTAAGCATGCTCACATGTTTGGAGTTAATGCATTCTGGTAGACAGAATAATAAATTTATTCTGGCTATTAGAATGTACTAATGCACATAAACACACCCAACGTTAAATGCACGTTTGTGCATTTATTCAGCCCAAATGCTCCTCTTCAGAACGTGCAAGGGATGTGTTTTTTTTCCTGCCTCTAAATGCCGCTTCTTTTAAACTCCTGTAAACACCCATGTGTGCATTAACAGAATTAACAGAGAGGCATTTAGTGACAAGAAAAAACAAAAACAAAATCAAATGCATGTAAAACAGGCTTTTTTGAGCTCCAGTGTGCACGAGATCTAAACCACTTAAAGTCAAGGCTTTTTTTTGGCACTTTTTGTTTACAAGCTTAAATCAGCTTTTTTTGCTAGAAAAATGATTTATAACCCCCAAGCATTATACATTTTTTTTTAGCAGAGACCCTAGGGAATAAAATGGCAATCTCTGCAATTTTTTGCGTCACACAGTATGTGGGCAGCGCTTTTGCAAACGCAATTTTTTTGGCAAAAAATACACTTTAATGAACTAAAAAACACAATATTTACCCCAATTTTTTTGTACCACATGAAAGATGTTACGCCGAGTAAATAGATACCCAACATGTCACGCTTTAAAATTGAGCATGCATGGGAATGGCGACAAACTACAGTACTTAAAAATCTCCATAGGCGACGCTTTAAGCGCCTTTACAGGTTACCTGTTTAGAGTTAAAGAGGAGGTCTAGCGCTAAAATTTTTGCTCTCATTCCAACGTTCCCAGCGATACCGCAAATGTGTGGTCCGAATATCATTAACATATATGTGCGGGATTTGCGTATGCGTTCACTTCTGTGGGCGAGCACAGAGGGATGGGGGAGCTTACATTTTTTTTGCCCTTATTTATTTAGATTACTTTTTATTTCTACACTATCCCTTTCATTTATTTTTTTAATCACTTATTTCTATTACAAGGAATGTCACGTAATAGAAATCCCTTGTAATAGAAATAAAGATGACCGATATCTTCAGCCAAAATCCCAGTAAACCAGTTGCAAACCACAACGCATATATACATATTGCAGTAAGCTAGTGGTCAATATGGGGTGCAGCCATGACACTGGTGTTACAGAGCATTCTGTTTTTCTTTCTTACAATCCCTTTTAAACTGTACAGCCCTTTCTGCAGAGCAACGCACTGCAAAATGAACAGACCTTTAGGGACTCTTCCTTCAAGAAGGCCGTTGAGCTGGTTAATCTCATTAAATGCACATTGCAGTTCTTTTTGCAAATCCGCTTGCATTCGTTTGTAATTGGACTTCTCCGATTCTAACTGCTTTTCAGAAGCAGAGGCATCTTTCTCTCTCTGTTGGCAATGAAGTGCGAGTTCATCCTGTTAAAAAAACAAAAAACAAAAAAAAAAAAAACACACACATTGAACTTTATTGATATGTAAAATCATCCTTGTACCCCCCTGCCTGTCTGTGCTTGGTTGTTTTTAAGGATTTTTTGATACCAATAAAGCTGACAACATTGCACTGTGTGGGTGTGCAGCCATTCGTCTTTTTGTTTCAAATTTATTGATATGTAGTTTGGTTTAAAGACTATAGGATTTAAATTATATAATGCCTTAAGTTGGTTGTATAATCTCAGGGAGGAAAAAAAAAACATTTTAAAGTGTTAGAAGACAAGAATGGATAGTATTGCAGCTTACCAGTCCTTAGAAGTGACACTAATGCTTTTTTTCTTTTTTCATACAGGTAAAAGACTTTCAATGATATGTTTAACAGATCAAAATGGAGCTATGTAATCCTGGTTAGCTCACTTCACATACCCCTGCCAGCTCTAATTGTTGGCCATAAGCTCTCTTCGGATATATGCACATGTCTGCTACTTAGCTCCGTCCCCAAGCCATGATGTGTATTTAAAAGTGTGGTCTGTCTAGTTATTATGAGACCTGGCAGGAGTTAGAGATGAACTGGATACTTTTAGCAAAGCTGGAAGTGGTGTGCGAGTGTGAAGGGGGCAAAGAGGTAAGAGGGTGAACTGGCTACATTGCAAGTAAACAGGCTGAGGTATGTGCTCCTATTCTGTGCTGCACATGTCTTTTGTGTACAGTGGGTGTTCACTTTGGGGACAGAAAGCGACATCATATCCCCAGCTACCCTTTTTTCACAGAAGACATATAAAATATATAGTACAATCAAGTTCCTCCACCCCAAACATGCTCATCCATGTCTTTATGGACCTTGCTTTGTGCACTGGTGCACAGTCACGTTGGAATGAGAAGGGGCCATCCCCAAACTGTTCCCACAAAATTGGGAGCAGGAAATAGTCCAAAATGTCTTGGTACGCTGGCGCCTAAACAGTTGCCTTCACTTTGTTATTTTATGCACATAAAACAATTTTACTACATTGGAAAGAAACTGCCCCCCTTTCGGCCCACGCTTTTTTCCGCATTGTTCATAGGACCCTCCCCAAATTCAAATTGATATATAAAAGTAGGGCATGCCCTAAGAAGTTCACCAAAATATGGCAGCCGTGGCTGGACGTCTTGAGGGACTTCTGGGGGAATGTCCTCTCTTCACAGCCATCTCAGTGAGTGGTATGATGTTGTGATTCAGTGAACAATAATTGACATATGTCTACACGTGGATAGTGATTCCTGTAAGCATTTAAAACTTTACTGCCTGTGGGTTTCTGCAAATATACTGCGGTAATGGGGTCGTGTGTGCTGTGAGTGTGAATGTGTGTGTGCATGGTTTAGTCTTTATTTTTATTTTTTTTTTCTTGGGGTATAAATGTTTTCTCCAGACGTCCTAATCGGTCATTTATTCATTATCCAAATTAAGTTGCTGATTGCACTATACATATTTGTACCGACAGTCTGTATTTTTCTTTTAGTTCTGTCCTTTTGTTGTTTAAAAATGAAAATAAACACCCTTTAAAAAAAAAAAAAAAAAAAAAAAAAAAAGGAGTTCCCTTCACTGGAACTAAGGGGCCAAGCCCAACCCCTGAAAAACAAACCCACGGCATAATCTCCCCTCCACAAAATGATTTGGACCAGTACACAAAGAAAGGTCCATAAAGACATGGATGAGTGAGTTTGGGGTGAAGGAACTCGAGTCCTAAACTCAACCCGATAGAACACCTTTGGGATGAATTTGACCTCACAAATGCGCTTCTGGAATAATGGTCAAACATTCCCATAGAGACACTCTTAAACCTCCTGGACAGCCTTCCCAGAAGTGTTGAAGCGGTTATAGCAGCAAAAGGGTGGGCCAACTCAATATTGAGCCCTATGGACTAAGACTGGGATGTCATTAAAGTTAATGTGTGTGCAAAGGCAGGCATCACAATACTTTTGTCAATATATTTTAATTACATTTCAACAATATGGTTCCACAGAACATGAGTTGAGATGCCCTGGATTAAATATCGACTTTAATTCTGGTGCACTTAGTGCTATAAACTCACCATTTTTTCCTTCAGCTCTATGTTCTCACTTCTCAAGAAGGCAGCTTCCCTTTGAGCATCCCGGGTTACAGTTTCAGCATCAACTAAAGACTGTTTCAGTTGAAGTACTTCTTCCAAAATTTTTTCACTGTCACCCCCCTAATAAAATACCAAAACAAAAACATACAAAATTAGGCAGAAAAGAAAAAGGATACAATGAGACTTAGCAGGAATAGGTGTGTGAAGTCACTTCTAGATGCCATCAAAAGGCATCACACGTCTACAGACTTCACGTCACCTTAACCACTTAAGCCCCAGACCATTTGGCTGGCCAAAGACCACAGCACTTTTTGCGATTTGGCACTGCGTCGCTTTTACTGACAATTGCGCGGTCATGCGACTTGGCTCCCAAACAAAATTGACATCCTTTTTTCCCCACAAATAAAGCTTTCTTTTGGTGGTATTTGATCACCTCTGCGGTTTTTATTTTTTGCGCTATAAACAAAAAAAACGACAGTTTTGAAAAAAAAAAGCAACATTTTTTAGTTTTTGCTATAATAAATATCCCCCCAAAAATATATATAAAAACATTTCCCTCAATTTAGGCCAATACGTATTCTTCTACATATTTTTGGTTTGCGCAAGTTATAGCATCTACAAAATAGGGGATAGTTTTATGACATTTTTATTAATTTTTTTTTTCCACTTGAATGGCGGCGATCTGCGATTTTTATCATGTCTGCGACATTATGGCGGACACATCAGACAATTTTGACACATTTTTGGGATCATTGTCATTTTTACAGTGATCAGTGCAATAAAATTGCACTGATTATTGTAAAAATGATGCAGGCAGAGAAAGGTGTTAACCACTAGCTGGCTAGGAAGGGGTTAAGTGTGTCCTAGGGAGTGATTCTATTAGGGGGCGTGGCTATGAGTGACATGTCACTGATCACCGCTCCCGATCACAGGGATCACATCAGATTAGCATCTCCCCGTTCTTCCTCACCGTGAGACGATCGCGGGTATCCCCGTGGACAGAGTCCGCGGGACCCGCGATCCCACTCAACAGCCCATAAAACTCCCCTCTATGTTATCCTATGTGTCCATGCACACATGGACGTTTATCAGCAGTGGAATTTATGGGATGTTGCCTGACGCCCTAAAATCGTGTTCAGGAGCTGTTTTTCTGACCACAAAAAACACTTAAAAAGGCGCATAAACGACGATAAACGCCCAAAAATGTGGCTCACCAGCGTTTTTTTATCCATTGAAAAGAAAAAAAACCCCCTAAAAACGATAACGTGGAAAAACGCAAAAACATGCTAATAAACACGATTGCAAAAACATTAAATGTTGAATGACTGAATGAAAGCTACTGGCGTTTTTATAACATTATTTTAATGTCCAGTGTGCATGGAACCTAAAAGTAGTATGGTTAGCTTGTTTTTTTCAGCATCATCTTTACATAGTTGGATGCAGCATTGCTCCGATGCTGCATCTGTCCCCTGCTGGCTCAAAGACTGAGAACTGAGCACTCAAACATCTCCGATCTCCAGGCTACCTGAGCAGAGAGCTGGTGACTCTCATTCACCACTGTCTGCTCTGACCCCTGCCGCCCCCCCGCTCACTGGAGGCTCCCAAAGGCTGAGCCCGGTGCTGGTCCAGGCACGTGGGTGGATCCCAACTTCATGGTCGTGATCTTGCCCCAGTCTGGACTGGCTCTGTGATGTCGGCCGACAGAAGGCTGCTGAAAAATGGGTCACAGGAGTGCAGAACGTATTGCGATCTGTGATCCATAGAAGTACAGCTAAACAAGCTTTGGCTATACTTCTTTAACCACTTCCTGCGGACGTCATATGACTACGGTCCGGTACGGAACACTATCTATCCGAGCGGGCGTCATATGACGTCTTGGGCTTCTCGCCGCTCCTGTGGGCCCCAAGTGCGGCGATCGGGGATGAGGCGTGTCCCTCGGGACGCAGCTCATCCCAGATCAGTGTAAAGAGCCAATAAAAATCGTCTCTTTACCACGTGACCGGCTGTGTCCAATCACAGCTGGTCACATGCATTGTCCTCATGCACGACGATCGGGGGCGAGGCTTGTCACACTGACACAGCCCATCCTCGATCGCGGTAAAGAGCTAACGAAATTGGCTCTTTACCATGTGATTGGCTTTGTCCAATTATAGCCGGTCACAGAATGTCAACAAACCACGGTAACGAGCTATTACTGGGCTCTTCTCCTCACACACTGATCGTGTGTATAAAGGAGATTGCGGTAACAGCTCGTTACCACCTACAGTATACACCAAGCACACCGAGTGCCTGTCACCAGCCCGCCAGAGTAACCCCCGAGTGCCTGTCACCAGCCCGCCAGAGTAACCCCCGAGTGCCTGTCACCAGCCCGCCAGAGTATCCCCCGAGTGCCTGTCACCAGCCCGCCAGAGTAACCCCCGAGTGCCTGTCACTAGCCCGCCAGAGTAACCCCCGAGTGCCTGTCACCAGCCCGCCAGAGTAACCCCCGAGTGCCTGTCACCAGCCCGCCAGAGTAACCCCCGAGTGCCTGTCACCAGCCCGCCAGAGTAACCCCCGAGTGCCTGTCACCAGCCCGCCAGAGTATCCCCCGAGTGCCTGTCACTAGCCCGCCAGAGTAACCCCCGAGTGCCTGTCACCAGCCCGCCAGAGTACCCCCCCCCCCCAGTGCCTGTCACCAGCCCGCCAGAGTACCCCCCCCAGTGCCTGTCACCAGCCCACCAGAGTACCCCCCCCCCCCGAGTGCCTGTCACCAGCCCACCAGAGTACCCCCCCCCCCGAGTGCCTGTCACCAGCCCACCAGAGTACCCCCCCCCCCCCCCCCGAGTGCCTGTCACCAGCCCACCAGAGTACCCCCCCCCCGAGTGCCTGTCACCAGCCCACCAGAGTACCCCCCCCGAGTGCCTGTAACCAGCCCACCAGAGTACCCCCTCCCCCCCGAGTGCCTGTCACCAGCCCACCAGAGTACCCCCCCGAGTGCCTGTCACCAGCCCACCAGAGTACCCCCCCCCAGTGCCTGTCACCAGCCCACCAGAGTACCCCCCCCAGTGCCTGTCACCAGCCCACCAGAGTACCCCCGAGTGCCTGGCACCAGCCCATCAGAGTACCCCCGAGTGCCTGGCACCAGCCCATCAGAGTACCCCGAGTGCCTGGCACCAGCCCATCAGAGTACCCCGAGTGCCTGGCACCAGCCCATCAGAGTACCCCGAGTGCCTGGCACCAGCCTATCAGAGTACCCCGAGTGCCTGGCACCAGCCTATCAGAGTACCCCGAGTGCCTGGCACCAGCCTATCAGAGTACCCCGAGTGCCTGGCACCAGCCCATCAGAGTACCTGCCACCAGCTGATCCGAGTACCTAGCTGCTGCCCATGCCTCTTAGAATATACATTGGGGTGTTAGCTTTCCAAAATGGAGTAATTTTGTTGGTAATTTCACTGTCTTGGTACTCCAGGACCTTCAAAAGTGTGATAGGTAGGAATGAAATTATAGGTGTAATTTATGCTCCTAGAACGCCTGATGGCGCTCCCTGCATGCTGGACCTCTATGTGGCCAGGCTGCAAAAAAGTCCCACACATGTGGTATCGCCATACTCGGAAGGAGTGGCTGAATGTATTTTGGGGCATAATTGAAAGTTATGCATATGCTGTGTGTGAGAATGAAATTTTTTTTTTTTTTTTTTACACAAAAAGTGTATATATAATTCTTCTACCTTTACCTCCCTATATGACCTTTTTATGCATCTGCTGGGGGAGCAAAAGTGAATATAGAGCGGTATTTGAGCGACAGCCTGCTGACATCACATAAAGTGGTGGCATGCAGCAGTAGTCTCAGGGCTTTTGGAGATATACAAAAGAGAGGCGTTTAAAAGGTACTAACATGCACAGAATATGTTAAATGCATATATAGTCTTCAGGGACGATTTATGGTGAAACGAATTGTCAAGAGACTGGATCTTTTTAAAATGTAGGCTGAAGGAGAATGCTGAAATCTCTGCACACAATCCTTCATGCAGCATAATTTGTACTCAAAGTAGAATTCCATCTAAAATATTAGTTTTGGCTAGATTAAGAAAGTGGGGGGGGGGGTACGCCCTTTGACATGTGCCAAATCACTATTTTAGCCGCTTTAGTACTTATTTATCTTTTCTGGCCTTCCCTATCCATTAGGATAGCATTATGGTAAAGAAAACCGCTCTGAAATTTTCACACTTTTATTTAATCTCAGAGGGGACAAAAAGTGCATCTAGCACTACAGTTCCGGGTTAGGCGCTCTATGGGGGAAAGGTACAGCCACTTCCCTAAACTAATTGTTCTTTTACTATTGACATTATGAGTGAACAATGCTGCCCCAATTGTTTATTCATAATAGCAAAAAATCACTCAGCAATGAGAAGCAGCGTGATCCATTGGCTTGTATGTTTACAAGCAGTAGCAGACAGATTAAAACAGATCTTCAGTGCTGTGTGATCTTTTACTATTATGAATGAACAGGCAGCGCTGCATATTCATAACATAGAAGAAAATAAAATAAATAAATCATACAGAGCTGTAGCAAATCTTCCAATGGGAACACTAGTTCTGGTGACCTGGCGGTCCCCAAGGAATTCCCTTCATTGTCAGGGATTTCTTCTCACTTCCTGTTTGGCTATGGGACAGGAAGTGAAGAAAAATCTCCACAAGGGGACACAGATGGCCAAAAAATATCTGACGGGTTATAACCCTTACTCTATCCAAAATGGAAAAAAAAAAAAAAAAAAAAAGAAGAAGTTTTGCCTATAGTTCTACTTTAAGGTCAAACAAAGACAAGGGGCACCGCACAGGCAGAACAATCCACATGACACCCTGCACCCAATATACCCAATACAGCTTTTAACAAATGAGACGCAAGAGGTCTCTGAAACAGAACACACCACATCGCCACCACTTCCATACCATACCAGACTGGAGAGGAAAGCCAAATGCACCCCATTGCATACTGTTGGTGGTAAAAACGTACAAGCTTCACACCAGGTGAAATAAGCCATCCATGTAAAATGGTACACCTTCCAGTAGGTCGACTTTGTAGACTTGAGGAAGGTAAGGATTGGAGTCAAATTGCCCTATACCTCAGGACTTGGGCTTCAACATCCATGCCATTAAAGCCAGTGACCATAAGGCAGGATGGAAACCTGAACCCTGGGGCTTCCCTGCCAAAAGATTTACGATGTCTGCATACCATGTTCTTGGCTAAGCAGGTACAATCAAAATCATTGGAATGCCCTCTAGTGGAAGAAGGGCATAGATCAAGAAAAAAAACTGACCCCAAGGAGACAAAAGGGATCTACCACAAAGGATTGAGGGTCCTTGGATCAAGACAAACCTATCCAGTTTTGTGTTGAATAGGGATGCCAAGAATTTCACATCTGTGGACAAATTTCTGCAAAATGCCCCCAGGTAAAAAGGGACCATTCCCCTGCATTCATCTGCTGATGATGGAAAAAGTCCACTGGTCAATTTTCCATATCAGGAACATGCATGGGAGAGGAGGGACAGAATTTGTAGTTCTGCCCAAGTAAAGATCGGGTTTGCTGCTTCTCAAGCAGCGGAACTTCTTGTCCCTCAGTGATCGATGATGTATGCCACAGCCATGGTATTGTCTGACTGCACCCTGATGGGGAGACCTAATAAAAAAAAAAAAAAAAAAAAAAAAAGGGGTATACAGAGTAATGTAGAAGAGCCACCCAAATTGCCTCAAGTTCCAGGATGTTGATTGACAACTTCCACTCCTCTGACAACCATGTTCCCTGGCTGGCCAAGACCTTCGAATTCATTGGGAAGAAGATTTTCTGGTATCCAACATCTAAGTGTATATCCACAACTGCAACACAAATGATCTTGGGAGGCAGATGCATTGGCTGATCCGACTCCAAACAGGCAGGATACTAAGCAGAGCCCTGGAGTGAAGCTGGGTAGAGGCCGCTGCATAAAAATAGGATTTTTATAACAGCTTACCTGTAAAATCCTTTTCTTGGCGTAAATTATGGGACACAGAGCCTTAAATAATTACTTAATGGGTTATGGTCCATCTTCAAGTGTTGACACTGGTATACCCAATACAGGAAGTTTGACTCCCCTATATAACCCCTTCTCCTTCCAGGAGTACCTCAGTTCTTGTAGCCATGCAAAATACTTAAACCCCAGAATAAGAGGGGACCTGTGTGTCCCATGATGTACTCCAAGAAAAGGATTTTACAGGTAAGCTGTTATAAAAATCCTATTTTCTTTATCATACATCATGGGACACAGAGCCTTAAGTAATTACTTAATGGGATGTCTCATAGCAATGCTACTTGAGGGGAGGGAGACACAACCCGTAGGGCACCCCCAGACCTGAGGACTAATAATGCTGCCTGCAGAACACCGTGCCCGAAGGCGATATCCTCATTCCTCCTTACATCCACTTGATAAAATTTTGTGAATGTATGCACTGAAGATCAAGTTGCGGCCTTGCAGATCTGAGCCATGGAGGCCTGGCGACGCACTGCCCAAGAAGCACTAACTGCTCTGGTAGAGTGCACCTTAATTTGAAACGGGGGAATTTTACACTTTAAATCATAACCTTGAATTATCACCTGTCGAATCCACTTAGCGACAGTGGATTTCGATGCTGCCTGTCCTTTCTCAGGACTCTCTGGCAGAATAAATAAGACCTCAGTCTTACAAATCTGAGCAGTTGCCTTTAAATAGATTTTCACTGCTCTCATTACATCAAGACAATGTAGTGACTTTTCTTCCCTGGAACATGGTTTTTGAAAAAACAATGGCAGGACAATATCTTGGTTCAGGTGAAAACCTGAAACTACTTTTGGAAAAAAGCCTGGACGAGGGCGTAACACCACTCTGTTCTCATGAATAATCAAATATGGCTCTTTACAAGAAAGAGCAGCCAATTCCGAAACCCTCCTTGCTGAGGATATAGCAACCAAAAATACCAGCTTCTTTGTCAGAAGAACTAAGGGAATATGCTGTATCGGTTCAAAAGGCTGTTTTTGTAACACTGACAAAACTAAAATTCAAGTCCCAAGGGCTCAAGGGTGTTTTAACTGGCGGATTATTCCGCATCACCCCTTGCATAAAACCCCAGACTAAAGAATACGTAGCAAGCGGGCTTTGAAATAAAATCGATAAGGCTGAGACTTGGCCCTGAGTAGTACTCAGGGCCAACTTCATCCCGACGCCTAATTGTAGAAAGGCAAGAATTCTGCCTATGATATATCTCTGAGGGTGCCAACCCTTGGATCCACACCAGGAAACATAAGCCTTCCAAACTCTATAATATATAGTGCTGGAAGCTGGCTTCCTTGCATTAATCAAAGTTGAGATAACGGACCTGGAAAGCCCACATTTCTTCAGAATGTGGGTCTCAATAGCAAGGCCTTTAAATTTAGCATTCGTAAAGTAGGATGGAATATCGGCCCATGTGAAAGCAGGTCTGGCCTTAGTGGGAGGGGCCATGGACCCTCTACTGCCATCTTTACGACCTTCTGGGTCATGCTGGTGCTACCAGAATTACCACCTTTCTTTCCAGCTTGATCCTGCAAAGAAGTCGTGGCAGCAACTGAATAGGGGGGGGAATGCATAGATCAGTGAGAACTGATCCCACGGGGTCACCAATGCATCTGTTCCGCATGCAAATGCATCCCTTGTCCTGGACACAAAGTTGACTAACTTCTTGCTGAATCTGGACGCTAGAAGATCTACGTCCAGAGTCCCCCATCTTTGGCAAACAGCCTGAAAGACGTCGGGGTGAAGAGACCATTCCCTGGGAATAACTGCTGGCGACTTAAGTAGTCCGCCTGCCAATTCTCTACTCCCGGGATGAAAACTGCCGTTAGGCATGGGACATTTTCTGCCCAAGTTAGAATATGGTTCACCTCTCTCTGAGCTGAAAGACTCTTGGTGCCCCCCCCCCCCTGGTGATTGATATAGGCCACAGCCGTGGCATTGTCGGATTGGATCCTGACAGGACAATTCTTTGACCTGGAGGTCCAGGTTTTCAAAGCCAGACACACTGCCCGAATCTCTAGGATGTTGATGGGCAGGGTTCTTACAGATCTTGACCACTGTCCCTAGACAGTCATTTACTCTAGTACTGCTTCCCAGCCTGAGAGGCTGGCATCTGTCGTTACTACTTTCCAGATGATTGGTCTTAAGGATTTTCCTTTCAGCAGATTCTGGGTTAGTAACCACCAACTGAGGCTTTGGGAGACTCTTGGGGACAGGCGCATTGGCAAGTCCAAAGCTTGTGTTTTGTTTCCAAGCAGATGGGATACTGTTTTGCAACAGTCTCGAATGGAACTGTGCATAGGGAACTGCTTTGAATGAAGCTACCATCTTTCCTAACAACCTCATGCAAAAGCGAGTTGAGGGATCTCTTCTTGACCTGACCATCCGTACCAGCTCTTGTATGGAGCTGATCTTTGCCGGAGGCAAAAACACCCTTTTCTGGGCTGTGTCTATGATCAGGCCCAAATACTCCAGCTTTCTTAGCGGTTTTAAAGAAGACTTCTCTAGGTTGAGGATCCAACCCAGACTTTCCAGGTAACTGGTTGTAATGCGTACACTTTGCTCCAAGCGAGCCACTGACTGGTCTATTAACAATAGATCATCTAGGTTCCCCAAGACTGTTATGCCCTGTGCCCTTAGCCTGGCTAGCGGTGGGGCCAGTACTTTTGTAAACACCCGGGGTGCTGTAGCTAGCCTGAAGGGCAAGGCTACAAACTGAAAGTGCTGTTCTACTTCGAACCGCAGCAATCTCTGGTGAGCAGGAAATATAGGGACATGCAGATATGCATCTCTGATGTCGATGGATGCCATTAGCGGTGTGACGTCAGCACGTCCTTGGGAGCCGCGTGCAATTTGATCTGACCTACCTCCACACGGACCTAACAGCTGATCCAACAGCTGATGCTGGCTCTCCCCTACAGTTACGCATTACATGGCGGCAGTGGCGCTTCAGCGGTTCTATGGTGAGAAGCAGTGAGAGATGACTCCTTGCCGATCTACATCTTAGATGAACCACACAGAGGCATCTGTCCATAGGGAGACCTCAACATCCTGGATTATCACAGTCTGACGACAGACACAGTGCGATCAGTGAGATTCTTTCACTTTACCTAGCACTCCAACAAAACGTATGTCAGTTTTTTTTTCTCTATATTTCCTCTAATGCTGTCCCCAAGGACATTCATTCTGCTGCCTCTGTAGATGTCTGTACAAATAGCTCTACTGCAACCTGGAAAGCGCTCATGATTTATCCATCAGCTTGGTCTATGTAATCATTGAATGCAATGATCCTTTGAGAGATCGCTCTATCTATGGTCCAACCTTATGATCGTTTGATTTGTCAGATCATCCACCCACTCACATCACCTCCATACTAGTGATATAGGACTGTCCTTGCCCAATTGGACATTCAATACTGGGAACTAACTCCAATAATTGCTAACCTAATGTGCATGATTATCCTGAAAATATCTTATATCCAGTGTGTATGATGAGTATATGTGGGTGTGTGGCCGCGGCTCCCATTTGATTTTATTATCCTTTGTGACAACGTTGTCCATTTTAACTTGTTTGTTATAACCGTCTGTCCATATTGCTTCTAATTTCACCTTTGTTACATTAATTGGTTAAATTTTTTGGTAATTAATAAAGCTGGTTTTGTATTTGACCATAGTGTTCTCTGTTGACCTTCTGAGAAACAATCTGTTTCTCCCCCCCTTTTTTTTTGCCATATGTTTAAAAGGCCAACTTGAACTGCATCCAGGCTTTTTTTGTCTACATGATAGGTCTATACTTACCCGCGGAAACTAGCCATTACTGCTAAATAATTACAGGTTGATCCGGGCTAAAATCCTTGTTTTTTCGATGGATGCCATAAGTTCTCTTCCTTGTAGGATGGAAACTACTGACTTGATCAACTCCATGCGAAAGGGGCGGATCTTCAGGAACTGATTTAGATTCCTTAGATCTAGAATGGGTCCAACATCCCCATTTGGCTTTGGTACCGTAAACAGGTTTGAATAAAACCCCAAAACTCGCTCTTCTGTGGGGATCTGTATGATCACCCCTTGAGCCAATAAAATCGGTCTAATGCTTGAAACAGGGATTGCCTTTTCCCTGGGTCTTTGGGAACGTTTGATCCCAGGAAACGAGACGGTGGGAACTCCTGAAATTCCAGTTTGTATCCTACAGACATCGTGGAGATTACCCATCTGTCCTGAATTTCCCTTTGCCAGACTAAGTATTTCAGAAGTCTTCCTTCCACTTTGTTGAGGGGAAACGCCTCTTCATGATGAGGCTTTAGTATTCTGCTTTGCAGATTTGCGGCCCCAGGTCTTCTTTTGTGCCTGGGTCTGACCATGAGGTTTTCCTCTAGAGTCTGATGGCGGAGGCCATCGCCACTGCCTAGAGGCGGATGCCCCTGGCGCAGGAGAAAAAGTCAGTTTAAATTAAGGAAGTTTATACTTTCTTTTAACTGGCAAAAGAGTACTCTTTCCACTAGAAATCGTCTGGATGTATTTAACCAAATCATCGCCAAATAGTCGCTCCCCATGAAAAGGGAAACTAGTCAGAAGCTTTTTGCAAGGTGCTTCGGCAGACCAATTTTTTTTAACCAAAGGGTCCTACGCGTGTGTGCTAGCACAAGCGCAAGGCTAGCACAGATTAACAGGGTATATGCATTCTTACTCCCTTCTAGAGGAGTTTTAAGGCATTACAATATTACATATTGAAAGAAAAGTCAGGACTTTGCAGTTCCTATACTTTTAACTTTTCCTTGCTGCAGTATACTGCTGAAAACAGACAGATCCAAACGTCACCCATCACGGCGGGCAGCGTAGTTAAACATTCAAAGACCGGGTCCCTTTTAATAGGGGTTCCACTACTTTGGACCTGTATAACACTCCTTAAGACAACTTTAGGTAATGTAGCAAGACCAAAAAGAGTCCTGGTTCCTAGGGTCCAGCCCTCAAAGAGAAGCATTACATGCCAAACCTTGTTCTTTGCGAGGCCCGGGTACCATCCTGTGGCCACAGTGGCGTAGATGGATGCAGTTGTGGAGGTTTTTTAAATCCAGCATGGATCCTTCCTGGAGCTTCTCAGAGCACATTTTCACTCGTGACCAACACCTTAGACAATGGTGAAAAAACGGAGGTACTCCTGGAAGGAGGAGGGGTTATATAGGGGAGTCAACTTCCTGTATTGGGTATACCAGTGTCAACACCTGAAGGTGGCCCATAACCCATTAATTACTTAAGGCTCTGTGTCCCATGATGTACGATAAAGATATGCAGCTACTACGTTCCCCAGCAACTTCATGCAGTCCTGAATCAAGGGACTTTTTAAACAATCTCAGAGACTTCACTTGAGTTCAAAGCGACCGGTACATGCTTAGTACTAGGTACGCCAGACATTTTGTCGAAACCAATGCAGATTTCTAAGGCTTCAGTACCTAGCCAAACCTTTCCAGTACCTCACCATGGAGTTTCTCCGGGTTCGTAACAACCCCAGAACCAGCATCTTGGTAAACACACTGGGGGTCGTGGACAGGTCTAAAGGCAAATCCACAAATTGATAATTCCATTGTAAAGCTCAAAAACTACTGGCAAGGCTGGAAGATGGGGATGTATAGTTAGGCATCCTGGATGCAAGGAAGCCCTACTGATAAAGTGAAGTATTTACTGACTAGATGGTCTGCAGACCTAGTCATCTGTGACTCCCCAAGTTCAAGCAACCACACTTGTGTCAGAAGGATTTGTCTAGAGAATCAGAGGACTTGGGAGTCCAATCTTGCAGACTGGGATGTAGGCTTACGAAAGGAACTCTTGGATCCTGAAGGCACCGTTGGTTTCTGACCCGTCACCTTTGCCTTCTTAAGAGTTAGGAGTGTGTTTTTACCCACAGTCACCTTTTGAGTGAAGGCATTCAAGAAGGGTTGAAACAAGTATTCGCAGCCTCTCGTTTTTTTTCTCGCAGAACAATTTCACCACCCACCATTTGAGCCATAGAATTCTTTTCATGTGTACAGACAAAGCTCACCCATGAAAGCTGCCTGGATTCTTCCAAGGCATCAAAAAAAACACAGGTTTTTGGAAGTCTTCCAGGAGCTACCAAATGGTAGTTTCCTGTAGGTTTGGGTCTCTGAAATACAGCATGTTTCTCCCAGACTTGGGGCTTGGCAGAATTCCACTGCAGGCAGCAGATCCACTTCTACCAGAGAAATTGATGCCTTTAACCTCTTAAGTGTGGTGTCTTTAAACATCTGGACCTCCTACACTCTGACCCTTCAGAGGTGGCTGCTGAGAGGTGAGAAGGCTTTCTTTCTTCTGTTTTCATCTGGTGATCCAGCCAGTAAGTCTGTTGTTTTTCAAAAGTACAAGCTCTCTTGCAGATGTATCAGTTACAAGGATGAGACAAACCATTTTCCAGTGGCAGGGGTGCTTACAATGACTGACTGTTAAAGCTGCTGGTCCTGTATTGCACCCTCGGTTTTGGGAGACCCTAATCCCTATGCTGGGCGAGACTGCCGTAATAGCAGTCATCGCCGTCCGGTAAGCTGAATATATATATACACTCACTTCATGGTGGATCATCTACTGGTGTTTTTTTCTTCACGTTTCTCTTGGATGGGTGCTTTATATCTACCTGCAGATAGAATATCCCTGTTTGGACTTTTTTTGAGATCTTTTCCTGTTTTTCACATGCCCTTGTAATATATGCTGATCGTTTTATCATTGGAATTTTTCATATTTGTCACTTTGCTCACTTATTTATGTTAAGTCACATGGTAGGATCTTACTCTTGTCAGGATCCTATATGCTGTATATACATTTAGCGCTGTACTTTTCTGTTTATTATATGCTTTGGAGTCAGATACTGGACTTTTAGAGTGCTGGCAGCTTTTGATTTTCCTTTTGTCATTTTTTTGTTTTTTGGTTTCTGAGCGCAGCTTTTACCCTTCGGGTTTTTTTTATATATAACGATGTTATGACATCACATCTGGGCCGACGGATGTAAACAATGCCGGGGACTCGGCCGGAAAGGTCAAGACAGTTCATTTTATCTCAGCCTGAAGGAGAGATGTGGGGTCTTATAGACTCCACATCTCTCCATAAAGAGGACCTGTCACGCACTATTTCTATTACAAGGGATGTTTACATTCCTTGTAAAAGGAATAAAAGTGATTAAAAAAAAAAAACCAAAAGGAGTAGAGAGGGAAAAAGCAGTCAAGCCACGTTAAACATACTTCTGCTGAGTAGCAAAGAAGTAACCATTACCAACACTATCATTCTGCACAGGTTTTACAAATACCTGACCGTGCAAGAGCAGTAGAAACAGGCCAAAAGGGAAAGACAGAAGGAAATACGCGAGGCAAAATGGATTGAAGCCAATGTCTATCACTCGCAGTTTTAAACTCCAGGTTCTGAAGAGTCACTGAAGACCTCCCCTTGAAACTCCTGGTGCTGAAGAGTTGCTGAGCTATTTACTTATAGGGTGAGTGAAGGCAGTAAAACAGTTAAATCTAGTTACACGAGCACTGTGACAAATTCTTTGACTAGCACTGAATTTCTATGTTCAGACTAGAGTAGCTATAGTGAAACCACCTTTACAACAAACAGCACTTAAAAAATACATTAGATACATGGTTACTGCGAATATACTATACCATAGATATTGAGAGATCAGAATATCTGGATTTTTTCAAGAGCACTTCAGCATCTTTCTTTAATTCAGCTATTAGCTTTTCTTGCTCTTTCAAAACTTTTGATTTATTTTCTAGTTCACCCTGGAATTTTAAAGAATAGAACAGCAGTTACATCTCAAGTCTGAAACCGTAAGCAGCCTTGCTAGCAGAAAGATATACAAAAGTTCCAGACTATTCAATACATATGAAGAAGAATGGATAGGTATATAAAAATGTAGTAAAGTTTTACAAACATGGCTTAAAAAAAAACAGAAAAGATTTTACTGTGAAATGGACTAGCTATATTAGTACAAGGATGCACACAATAACACGGTGTGCAGTAATGCACTGTGCATTGTGGTGTGTAACATTTTAGAAAACAGAGCAGGACATCTTTTATGCATTGAAGTGTATTCACAGCCCACTCAAAATTAGTGGGCTGCCTAAAACAAACCAATAAAAAACCCACACAAGCATTGTAGCCCACTTCCTTGGATGGGGGGTGGTGGTTAAATGGCCCCAAAGTTGGAACATTAACTGACCCATGAAGGACTTAATACTTTTTACTGATAAAAAAAAATTAGCAGATATAATTGATTAACATTTGGTCTGTTTTATTATGAAAGACAGAAGTTTAGAAAAACCTCACCTCTAGTTCTTGATTGTATAACTCTGCATTCTTTACTACCTTCTTTAAACTGCCAATTTCATGAATTAGTTGTGCCTAGAAAGCAATTAGCAATAGGGCAAGAAGCATTAGCAAGAATTGTTGATTAGAAAGCCATCACCAAAGAAGCAAACCGGAACCTTCACACAGAAAGAATTTTGGTGCAATTAAGACAATTTTTCCAGCAACCCAGCATTAAAGTAGAACTATAGGCCAAAATTTATTTTTATTTTGGATAAGGTCAGGAAGGGTTATAACCTGTCAGATTTTTTTTGCCATCTGTGTCCCATTGCGGAGATTTCCCTTCATTTCCTGTCCCATAGCAAAGTGAGAAGTGATCCCCGCAAATGAAGGGAATTCCTTGGGAGCCCCCAGGTCACTAGATCTAATGTCCTCATTGGAAGATTACCCCTCTATCACTTTTCTGAGGACAACCAAAAATTTGGGATTTTCATTTACTTTCACTGATAATAGTAAATAGGACAAATGGCAAGGGTGAATCTCCCTAATGGGGGCACAGACAAACTGATAGGTGTTTTAATCCCTCTGCACTCTATCCAAAACTAAAAGAAAGTTTTGGCTTCAGTTATACTTTGAGAAATATTTGTGCACCGATAACCATCTTTTCTCCATGACACAGCATAAAACACAAAGACTTGTATATGTTCTCTAGATTTTACAGGGAAAATCACTAGATATTTTAGTCCTACTTTAGAAGAAATTAAGTTTGTGAGGTTCGGGCTTTATTACCTTGAGTCACCTACCTAAAATAACCATGGGACAACTCATGATCTGCATGTTTGTGAGTGAGCAAGTCACAAAAGTATTGAGGGCACTGGTTTAGCATTATAATCAGGTAACAAGCATTTTAAAAAGGAGAAAAAAAAAAAAAAATTCAAAAGGATTTAATGGCAGCTCTGTATTACATCCGTACAGACTAACAATGCTTGCCAGCTAGTTATGGGAAAAAAAACACAAGGTATTAAATCAGTGATACAATTGCACCTTCAATGAAACTTTACCAATTTTAAGGAATAAATTTGGAACTTCTCTGTGTAAACATGTGCATAGAGAAAGTGGATGGATTATAAAACATGCAGCACAGCAAAGATGAACCATGCAACTCAGGATCACTTCATTCTATCATACATTCAATAATTTATTATTGGTGAGCATTACTATCAAGGTTAATCTATACTATTACGGCTAACTCACAGCTAAATAACTCATGCTGCAGAAGTTTGCACCACAATGGATTAAAACAGTGTATTTAAACAGTAAAGGCGTTTATTTTTAATGTTTTACATAGCTATACCTGGCAGCCTGAAGTGATCTAGGGGGACTTACATTTTTTGACTAAAGTTCCATTTCGAGTAGATTTAGGTGAATTATATAGAATGTATTGCTAACTAAAAATACATTTGTTTTGCTCTCAACAACCTCAAAACAAAAAAAACAAAAAAAAAAAAAAAAAAAAAAAAAAAAACACAACCCACACACGGTGTTGACCAAACGTGAAATATACTTTCAGGGAGACTGAAGAAATATTTTTTAATTCTTTTTAAATATATACATTTGAAAACTGAACTCAATTTTTAATAAGTAAAATATAAATTTGTAGATTTTTTTTTTCTAAGGGTTCATTCATTAAACTCCCTTTGCACTGCATATTAGACTAATACGATAGCACTGTACTGCCTTTACAGTATGCTTTTTGGCGGTCCACGTAGGTTCTCATCTCTGCTGGGTAGAGAGCCAAGTACCCAAGAGTACTCCTGTTTCGCATGGAGTGATAATTTCAGAATGCCAGCAGTAAATATGAAATAGTTTGCAATTTTCACATATACCTGGTGAAGAGTCATTTACTCTCGACTCTGAACTTGAGAAAAACAAAATCACAATAGATTTTCACTAGGGGGTTGACTAATATTGCTTTTTTAGGGCTGATTTTTTTTTTAAAGAGTTTTTTTGGCTGCCTTTAGGGCCGATAGCCAATATCGGGTGCTGATATTCTGTAGATTTAATTTTTTTTTTACACTAATACATTTTTTTATCACTTATTGCTGTCACAAGGAATGTAAACATCTCCAGTAACAGGCATGTTAGACGTACTCTTTATGGGGAGATCGGGGATCTACAAGACCCCAAATCCCTCCACTGCACTTAAAAGTATTCAAAAACGCCAAGATCTGTGTTTTTGAATACTTTCTATTTTTTAAAACTGACGCCTTTAGGGTGAGAGTAATCCGGAAGTCATGTCATGACATCGCTTCCAGGTTACTAGATCCGAGACTGCAGATTGCTTTGTTCGGGTCTCTGGCCAGCCAGCAGACGTGCCAGCTGTTCGCTCGGACGGGAGACCCGGCCTGAGCGGTGGAAGGCTGCCCGCTACTTGTGATAACGGGCGAGCGGCTGCTTAGCCGCATTGGTTGTTATTACAAGTAAGCAGAATGTCAGCTGTAGGCATCACCCCAGTACAACCACTTGAAGCAATATCGGTAAGATCAGTAAGTTTGTTATGGATACCGATTCTTCAAAAAAAGTGAATATCGACCACGCCGATAATCGGTCGACCCCAAATGTTCACGATGTATGCATGCTAACTGCTTCTATGGCTTTTGCTCTTATGAATTATATAGCAAGGATGCAATGTTGACATACAGTATCTTAGGTCTGGAAGTGTAAAAATCAGAGTTTAAACATTTTCAGAGCACGTTTATTACATCAAGGAGGCATTACTTGGAGTTTATTTACCTCATGCTCTTTTTGTGTTTCTTTCTCCAACAGTTCAAACTCGCTAGTTTCATTTTTCTCTTGAAGATATTTTTCCATTATGGCAATTTCTTGTTTCATGCTCTCGTTCTCCACTACAACACTATCAAAGTTCTCTCGCAAAATAGCCAGTTCATTTAGAGCAGTTTCCTAAGACCAAAGAACGTTTAATAATTTTCATTACCTGCAACAGTCTACAAATGAAAGATTAAACTGACACTTACTTTCTCCATCATTAAAGCTTCACAAATTTGGAGACTTTCCACAAAGTCGGTTTGCTGATTCTGAAAAGAAACGCACAAAATAATGCACAATAAAAGATTAATCTGTAAAGCAAATGCACAAGACTGATCCGAAGTAACCAGCGAAGTTCAAATAGAGGAGTATATTTGTACTCTCTAGAGGGCACATGTTACATGCCCTTATGCAAAGATCTAAGGCCTCTTGCACAGTGCAGCTTGAAAAAAAGTACAGTAAAGCTTTTTTTTTTTTACTGGAACTAAATTACAATCCATTAATTGTAATGTGCCTATGCACACAGCCGCATATACAAGTGCCGTGCATTCTTCAGAAAAAAAAAAAAATCTGCATTTTTGATCAGTAATTTACGCCTCATGAGTGCACAAATGTGTGTAAATGTCAATTTACATATTGAGCAGAACAAAAAAAAGTTGCAAGAATACGTTTTTGCGCAAAAATACGTGCAAAGTACATACAAAAAAAAAAAAAAAAAAAAAAAAGTCTGAAAAAGTATTTGCTCAAACAGGAGTATCTTGTGCAAGAGGCCTTAGATGTTCACTTAAATCACATGCACACTGTGTTCCACTGGTGCAGTGCTTTTTTTTTTGAGAAGCAAAGTGGAGAATTTTTGATTGAACCTACAAACTTGTGTATATCTTTCAATCTTCGTCAATTCAGTTTTGCATGCCTTGCCCTTCAGAAAGGCTGGCAAGTTTTCAGTGTGTCCTTGGTTTTGAACATATGTGCTCACATTAATTAAATTCCATCTTGGAATGATAAAGGTTACGGATGAAAAAAACCAGTAAAACCAATTCCGAGGTTAGTCAACACACCACCAGTTTCTGAGCTACTCAGAAATGAAAGTAAATGCAAAAAACAAAAGGATCATGTAGCTTGCATTTACAATGTGGTACATAGAAATGTAAACTTATTGTGTTCTGTCAACTCTTTCAGGGTGCAGTGCTCCAAAATCCTCACTTGCACATACAATAGCTACAGAATCTTGATGACAAAAGAAGATACTAAAATATATTTTGCAGTTAGTAATCAACTATGGAGACACTTTTTTAATAGGCTTGTACTTACACTTGTTTCCAGGTCTGCTATCTTCTGCTCAAGCATCTGTATTTGCTCTTGACAAATATCATGGATGGGACTTGAAAGGTGTTCCTCTACACAATTCTCCTGCACCTGATCCGTTTGTGTGCTTTGTGAATTATTCATTTTAACCTGACTTTGTGTAAGATTATTTGAATCCAAATCTTCCAGCTCATTGTGCGATCCCAAACCAACCCTCACTTCAGGCATATTTTGCAGTTGATCTTTCAGAGTAGTTATTTCCAGCTGATGTTTTTTCACAAGTTCATCTTTCTCCTCTTCTTTAGCTTCAAGTTGTTTCTTTAATTCCAAAGTCTCTTTTTCAAATGATTCTTTATTTATAAGTTCTGCTTGGAGCCGATTATCCAACTCTGCAAGTTTCTGCTCCAGTTCTTTATGGTTTGGTGAGGAGCAATCCTTTAACAGAGCACTGTATAAAATAGCATAAAGTAACAGTGACAAAGGGGATTGTTTTTGCATGTAAACCTGCTGAAAATAAGGATTTTTTACTTCCCTATGAAATCCTTTACTTGGAGGACAGTACAGGACACATGCTTTTAATCATAGCCCCCCCGTGTTATATGCAGCCCCTTCAGGTGACTGGACACAGGCAAACAATTGCGTGATAGCCCATATAACCCCTCTCGCTCTGAGCAATCCTCAGTTTTGTAGGGGAGTGTGTTGGTCTGTGTGTTGGTCTGTGTCCTGTACTCTAAGAAAATGATTTTACAGGTGAGCAGAAAAATCCTCTTTTCTTAATCGTACAGTACAGGACACGGGTTTCTTTTCTCAGAGGCTGGGAGGTCACCGAGCAATATAACCAAGGGGTGAGTAACACAGCAATGCATACAGGCCCAAGAATAGGGAAAAATATGGCTAAAGCTGGTATTAGCAGAGACCAGACATCTAACTAGTAGAATTTTCCGAATGTGTAAAACAGGGTCTAAAGTGTCAGTCATGCAAACCTCAGAAACAGACACCAGGTGCTAAAAAGCCTGAGAGAGATACTGACTGAACGAGTCATGCGAGTCTTAATAGGAAAGAGGAAAATTGCCCTGCAAAGACTTAGCGATAAGCTGCCTACTCCACCTAGAAATAGTGGAACGAGAAGCAGGGTACCCTTTGTTCAAGCCCATCAGCAGGACAAAATGACTATCAGTTTCAGATAGAAGCAGCGGCTAAGAGGTAAACCATGTAACAAAAAAAAGGAGAATAAAATTCTCCCAAGAGGGCCAAATCTAGGACACTAATTGATTCAATAATTTTATTAAATAGAAAAAACACACAACAATTTCATGAAAAAAAGACTGATAGTGTACCTCGCAAGTAGTTTAAAAATAAGACAACGTTGTCATATATTACAGAGGGGATCGCAGCTGCGCATACCACACACACACACACACACACACTCAATACCCACATTTGAGCACTTTGGTCATAAAAAACAGAATCTGTTGCGCTTAGTGTACCATTAAATAGATAAAAAGCAGCTGGCACAAAATTGCTGGGTACAATTAAAGAAATATAAGGAGAAGATGCAGCGCTAAAAAATAATAAATACTATGAAAATGTCCCAAAGCATAAATAAAATTAAGCCAAGTGGAGACTTCTCCATCAAGAGGAAACAGAAACCCTCTATTGGACAAGATCCACCATGGAAGAAACCTCAGAAAGGGATAGGAACACCATCACCCAAACAAACTGACCCTTACCATCAGTGTATGGGTTATACACGTATGTTGTAATCAGATAGCAAAGGCAATCTTCTTAGGGTGAACCAACGATCCTCCATTAGTGTAGCATTAACATATTCCTTCCCCTCTGGACCAGATGGGAAGCATAGGGGTTCCTCTTTTCAACAAGATATTAAACCAAGTGTGATCCAGTGGGCGTATGCAACAATATTCCTTGGCAACAGCACTTGAAAGACCCACATCAAAGAAAAAGGCGGACTTCTCCTTGCTCCTCACCTGGGATCTCCAACCCTACTCCAGTCCTCTCGAAAACCTTTTTAGTCCAACACCCAGGGCTCCTCTCACTCAGGTTCCTTTCTGAGTCTCAAAACCAGAGAGCCTCTGTTTTTTTTCAAGTGCTGTTGCCAACGAATATTGTTGCATACGCCCACTGGATCACACTTGGTTTAATATCTTGTTGAAAAGAGGAACCACTATGCTTCCCATCTGGTCCAGAGGGGGAGGAATATGTTGATGCTACACTAAAAGAGAATGGTTGGTTCACCCTAAGAAGATAGCCTTTGCCCGTTTCCTCTTGACGGAGAAGGCTCCGTTTGGCTTCATTTTATTTATGCTTTGGGACATTTTCATAGTATTTTTTATTTTTTAGCGCTGCACCTGTCAAACCAATAGCCCCAGTAATTTCAAACTTATGTATAAAGCTCAGTTCTCAAAGACCAGGAAATAGATATTATTGCAATTACTGTACAGCTTTTGGTTGCCAATTTAAACAATGGATCAGGTGCCCCATTTAGGTGTGAGTAATATTGAGCAGCGTTCATTGCTGTCATGGAATAAAAAAAAAACGGATTTTTAAAACAGCTTACCTGTAAAATCCTTTTCTTGGAGTACATCACGGGACACAGAGCACCATAATAATGACTATGTGGGTATTACGCTTACCTTTAGGTGGACACTGGCAACCAATAGTAAGACATTTCGGCCCATATAACCCCTCCTATACCGGAAGTACCTCAGTTTTGTAGCAAGCAATGATGATCCCAGAAAGAGGGGAGGGACCTCTGTGTCCCGTGATGTACTCCAAGAAAAGGATTTTACAGGTAAGCTGTTTGAAAAATCAGTTTTTCTTTATCGTACATCACGGGACACAGAGCACCATAATAATGACTATGTGGGATGTTCTAAAGCAATGCACCTGAGGGGGGGGGGGGGGACACATTATCCCTAAGCCCAACGGGCCTGAGACTATAAAGCTGCCTGCAACACGCTGTGGCAAAAAACAGCCTCTTTTCGAGATCTCACATCCACCTGGTAAAACCTGGTGAACGTATGAACTGAAGACCAAGCGGCCGCTTTGCAAACCTGAGCCATAGACACCTGTTGGCCTACTGCCCATGATGCACTAATCCCTCTAGTGGAATGTGCTTTTAAATCCCGGGGTGGAACCCTGCGCTTTAATCCATACGCCTGGATAATAGTCTGACGAATCCACCTGGATATAGTTGAATTTGTTGCCGGCTGTCCTTTTTTTAGGACCTTCAGGCAAGACAAAAAAAACAGTCAGTCAGTCTTCCGGAAGGGAGCTGACATTTCCAAGTAAATTTTTATCGCCCTCACCACATCCAGTGAGTGAAGCGACCTTTTCTCCCTAGTCTTAGGGTTTGGAAAAAAGGAAGGTAAAATGATATCCTGATTCAAATGAAATTTGGAAACCACCTTCGGTAGAAATTCCGGACGAGGGCGCATGACCACTCTGTCCTGATGAAGAATCATAAAAGGTTTTTTGCAAGAAAGGGCGGCCAATTCTGACACCCTTCTAGCCAATGTTATAGCCACCAAAAAAACAAATTTTCTGGTCAATAGGACAAAAGGAATATGCCTAAAAGGTTCAAACGGTTGACTCTGTAAGGCTGACAGTACCAGATTTAGGTCCCAGGGACACAAAGGTGGTTTAACCGACGACCTCAAGTGTGTTACACCCTTGACAAAGGTTCGCACCAAAGAATGGGATGCAATTGGTATTTGGAAGAAGACCGATAAGGCTGAAATCTGTCCTTTAATTGTCCCTAAAGCGAGCTGCAAGTCTACTCCTGCTTGCAAAAAGGCGAGAACCCTTCCAATCGTATACTTACGAGGGTTCCATTTTCTTTCCTCACACAAAGAAATGTATGGACTTCCAGATTCTATAATAGATAGCTCTAGAAACTGACTTTCTAGCATTTATCAAAGTAGACAAGACTGAACCCATAATACCTCGGTCTTTCAATATTCTGGTCTCAATAGCCAGGCCATCAAATTCAGCAACCGTAAAGAAGGATGGAATATGGGCCCTTGAGACAACAGGTCTGGATGGCAAGGAAGGACCAATGGGTCCGCTACTGCCAACTTCACAATCTCCGAGTACCATGATCTCCTGGACCACGCTGGGTCCACTAAGATCACCGGCTTTCGTTCCTCCTGTATTCTGAGTAGTAAGTGCGGCAGAATTTGGATCGGAGGGAAGGCATATATCAGAGAATACTGATCCCAAGGAACTACTAATGCGTCTATCCCGAAGGCAAGCGGATCCTTGGTCCTGGATACAAACCTGTCCAGCTTGGCATTGAATCTGGATGCCAGCAGATCCACATCTGGGGTCCCCCAGTATTGGCAGATCTGTAGAAAAACCTTGGGGTGCAGGGACCATTCCCCTGGCAACAATTTCTGGCGACTTAGGAAATCCGCCTGCCAATTGTCCACCCCCGGAATAAACACTGCCGACAGAAACGGCACATGTTTTTCTGCCCAAGTCAATATATGATCTAAGAAAAAAGCAACAAAAGTGGGACTTTAAATGAAGTACGTGAAATGTCCAAAAAACAAAACCGATGGACTACTAGGAAAATTTTATTAGATTCATGGAAATAAAACATGCATATAGTAATAATATATCAATCACAAATAGAGAGAAATATCAGCAATAGCAGCAGCAAATATTCATGATTCAATGAATACAACAATTCTCCATGGTACACCAGTAGGATTATTAATACACAACCATATACTTTCCACTCCAGGTTTGCCTCGGGGGTCCTGGTCTGCCTTGGATGGCGCCCTGTGGAGTCACCCCCTTCGGTCCGTCCACCTCAGCTCCCGGGGGGTGGTGTCTCCGATTGCCGAGCGAGGTATGGCCTCCGCCACCATTTCACAAACCACAATGTGTAAGCATGCACTCTGTGTGGGGTCTTTTCAATTTCCCCACCTCTGTTTCATGTTTATAATAACTAGATCATTTTTATATCTTTTATTTTAGATCAAGATACGCGCTTGCTCCTGACGAGTGGCATAAGAAGCCAAGAAATGCGTAGAGCTACCATTGTCGCGTTTCCCACCAGCGTCATACCATTTCCTAATTTTTTGAGTTTTTTTGGAGGCTTATTTTGCAGGCAATACCTTTTATTATATGGTTGTGTATTAATATCCTACTGGTGTACCATGGAGAATTGTATTCATTGAATCATGTATATTTGCTGCTATTATTGCTGATATTTCTCTCTATTTGTGATTGATATATTATTACTATATGCATGTTTTATTTCCATGAATCTAATAAAATTTTCCTAGTAGTCCATCGGTTTTGTTTTTTGGACATTTCACGCACTTCATTTAAAGTCCCACTTTTGTTGCTTTTTTCTTAGACTAGTAAAGGGATGGAAACGCATGACCTCATCCGGTCATGGTTTCATTTAAAGTCCCACGGGATGGTCAGTCCCAAACCCTTCTCTAATGTCAATATATGATCTACCTCTCTTTGGGCTGCCCGACTCCTGGTACCTCCCTCGTGGTGGATAAATGCCACTACCGTGGAATTGTCGGACTGGACTCTGACAGGAAGACCCCGCAATCTGGATGTCCAGAACCGCAGAGCTAGACGAGCTGCCCGCATCTCCAATAGATTGATGGGCAGGGTCCTTTCTGTCTGGGACCATATTCCCTGAACAGACGCTTCCTCTAGGACTGCTCCCCAGCCAAGAAGACTGGCGTCCGTGGTTATGACTTTCCAGGCTACAGGTGGGAAAGATTTCCCTCTTTTCAAGTTGCTGGTTCTTAACCACCAAGAGAGGTTCCATAGAACCTGTGGAGATACAGTAGAACCATAGGCTGATCCAAGGTTCGAGCTGACTTGTCCCAGGCCTCTAGAATACTGTTCTGGAACACTCTGGAGTGGAACTGTGCATATGGCACTGCGCTGAAGGATGACACCATCTTGCCTAGGAACCTCATGCACAGCCGAATAGAAGGTGTTAGTTCTTTTTTCACCTTCTGTACAAGTTCCACTATGGAGGCGACCTTTAAAGGGAGGAAGGAACACCTTTTCTTGGGCAGTGTCCAAGACCAGACCCAGATACACCAAGGCTTGGGTCAGACAAAAAGCTGACTTGTCCATGTTTAGCATCCCACCTAGGTGTTGTAAAACCCGTACTGTTCTTGACACGTTTTGAACTAGTATGGGGCGAGAGCATTCCTTTAGAAGAAGATCGTCCAGATATCCTACTACGGAGACTTTCTGAGACCTTAGGGAAGCCAACACTGGGGCCAGAATCTTTGTGAAGACCCTTGGGGCTGTGGCCAGACCGAAAGGTAGTGCCACAAACTGGAAATGACTGCCCTCTACAGCGAAGCGTAAAAACCTTTGATGTGGACCGAAGATCGGCACATGAAGGTACGCGTCCTTGATATCTATGGACGATAAATAGTCTCCCTTCTTCAGGGATTTTATTATTGAACAAACCGACTCCATGCGGAATGATCGGACGTCTACAAAGAAGTTGAGAGCCTTGAGGTCCAAAATGGGCCTTACTTCCCCATTTGGTTTTGGCACGGTGAATAGGTTTGAGTAAAACCCCTTAAATCTTTCCTCGTGCGGAACCATTACAATTACCCCCTGCATCAGCAGATGGTGTAAAGCTAGGAATAGGCATCTTCTTTTCTCTGGATCCAACGGAACCCTTAAGTACAGAAACCGATTTGGGGGGGATCTCCCGGAACTCTATTCTGTAACCGTATTTTACAATGGAAATGACCCATCTGTCTTGAACCAGTTTTTCCCAGGCCTCCCAAAACAGCCGAAGCCTGCCCCCCCACCGGCGAGAGCGGGGGCGCCCCTTCACAAGGTAGACTTGGAGCTGGGCTTGGGTGGCTTTTGGGCCCAGGGCTTCTTCTGACCCTCAGGTCTTTTAAAGCCAGACGGCTGAGGCCGTCCATACCGCTTAGGGGAAGAAGCACTAGGTCCTGGAGCATTAGGAATTTTATAAGAGGGTTGCTTCCCTTTCCTTTTAATAGGGAGTAGGGCACTCTTTCCTCCAGAGATCTTTTGGATATATTTATCCAGATCCTCGCCAAACAAGCGTTCTCCATGGAATGGAAAAGCTGCGAGTAGCCTTTGACATGGCGTCTCAGCAGACCAGTTCTTTAGCCACATGACTCTGCTCATATGACTTGACAGTAATGCAAAACGAGACATCTGTTGGATTGAGTCTTTCAATGCATCTACTGCAAAACATAAGGCATGAGGAATCTCCGATAACTCCTCGGCAGATTCCTCCTGGCAAGGTATGTTCCTTACCAACCTTTTAAAGCGATCCTTTAGGGTTTGGGAAATCCAAATAGCTGCAACTGCTGGCTGAACTGCTGCACCAGCCACCGAAAAGGAGATCTTTAATAAGGACTCTAGCTTTTTATCAGCAGGATCCTTGAATACCTGGGCATTATCCACTGGACAGGTTAAACTTTTATTTATAGAAGATATGGCAGCGTCCACCAAAGGTGAGCTCCATTTCTTCCTGAGCTTCTCCTCCATAGGATATCAGACAGAAAAACTTTTTGGAGGCAAGTACATCCTGTCAGGGTGCTCCCAGTCCGTGTAAACCACCTGCTCCAGTAACGAATGCAAAGGGAATGCTTGGGAAATCTGCTGAGGTCGCAAAGATCCCAAAGTAGAACAGGAGAGTGCGGGCTCCTGAACCGGGGGTAACTTAAACCCAATTCGCACCATCTCAATTAGAGATTGGATAAACAAATTTCGGGAAGGGGAGGCTGAAATTGGCTCTTCAGAGCCAGAGTCCTCAGCCGAGGATCCTTCAGCCTCTCCTTCCTCTCGGTCCTTTATGACCACCTCTTCCAAATCCTCTGCCCATTCTGGTTCCAGATCACCTGGACCCATCTGGCTATAAGAGACCTGGTGCTCTAGTGACTCTCCACTTGGCCCAGGCTCAGGGGAGGGAGATCTATTACACTTCCTCCCCCCCTGTGTTACAGAGGCAATCATGCCAGCTATCTTGCCCTCAAGGCCCGCTAAGGCAGATGCCAAATCCTCCTTTGTAACATAAGCTGAGGCAGGTATATTGGTAGTGGCCACTATGCCTGACAAATGCAATGGCTCAGCCAGGCCAGATGCCGCAGGTCTTTCAGGAGAAACGGAGGCTGCATCAGCATGGGGTTGGTCTCCTGTTTTTAGAGGAGGGACTCTTACCCCTGTGCTTGCCTTGTTCCCTATACCTCGTTTTCTGGAAGACATTGCTTACACACGAGGAAAACAAAAAGGAGTACTCCCCACAAACTATAACCAGCCTTTAACCTGTCACCACTGTGTCCAAGACCACCAGACTCACATGCCCAACTATCGCTCTGTGTTGTGCACGCCAGGAGGTCCATGCCTATAAAGCATTAGCTTGGGAGTGAGCGTGCGCATCAGCAACCGGCAGTACACCCACCGCATGGTGCATGCACCGTCCTAACACGCGGCGCATTAGCGACGCGCACAGCAGTGGCGCACACTCGCGCATGCCAGTATTCAAAAAATGCGCGCCATCTGTAATCCCAGACACAGGTTCAAGGTTACCAGCAGTTTCAAAGGGAAATCTCTCTCTCTCTCTCATATCTATATCGATATCGATATAGATATAGAGAGAGAGAGAGAGAGAGATCCCCAAGGGAGTACTCACCATCCCAAGCAGCAGGGCCTGTCTTGCCAGGCCCAATCTTCCCCCATCACCACGGCGGGTAGCGCCTCTAAGGACCTTCAGGGACCGGGTCCCCCTTTCTGGTTTACCTTGGGCAAGACTGACCAGGAATAACAACTTAACAAGTGTCCAGCGCCTATATAGGACACATTACAAGCAATACCTCGTTCTTGAACCGAGGTTCGGGTACCATCCACTTTAGCTTTGTTAAACCATCCGATTGGATCCGATTATAACGTCTTCAGTGGGACATTTTTTGAAGAAATTTGAAGAGCTTCAACAGCCATGACCATCACTTTCAAGACACTGGCAAAAAAACTGAGGTACTTCTCGTATAGGAGGGGTTATATGGGAGGAACCGTCTTACTATTGGTTGCCAGTGTCCAATCACCTAAAGGTAAGCGTATAACCCACAGTCATTATTATGGTGCTCTGTGTCCCGTGATGTACGATAAAGAAAATAGAGGGTATCATTCAGCAGTCCACAAAGGGATGATTATAAGTCCCTTTTTGAAATTTGATTACTGAACAGATTCCACCTAGTGAAGAAAAGGGTGAATTCACTGATGCTTGAATATTCAAAGGAATGGGCTAAGCATAGAGTCACTTAGTAACACTGATACACCTCCAAGGGGTGTCAGATGGGGAGGCAACACAGGGACAGGAACACCACAGCTGTGTTAATAAGTTAAAGACACTCTCACCATGTCATATGTATCGATCACTTCCCTGTACCTCTACCCATCGGTCCGGTTTGGGCCACGCTCAGTATAAGCCGGTATCCAGACACCTGGAGGTTTTCCTATTGTGTATGAAGTGCCGTTCATGCAGGCTATCCCTTTGAGCCAATAGGTAAAAAGCCGCCGTTCCTCCACCGTCTCAGTGCTTCATTCGTGCAGCGAGCAAATGATCCCCCGATCGACGCGCTGACGTCACGCTGATGCGTTTCACTAGCCAATCAATGCTAGTTTTTTTCTCTTGATTTTTATTAACGGTTGATCCAGGCAATCAATTTATATTTTTAAAAGGCAAACCATATTGCTTACCTCATATTCAAACTTTGGAGAGAAATTTCTTTAGAATGCTATGGAGCCAAGCAAATTGCAAAAAAATATGAAAAGTCCATATTAGGAAGAAGCCATAGGTCTCCAAGTCACCTTGTACTTAAGGACAAGGAAAGGCTGTTTACAAGGTTAAGCTGCCAATTTCTGTGACATCTTGCCGACCCGAGTCAAAAAATAAAAGTAAGTGGTAGAATGAGTAAGGCCAGTCAAAGGAATTCCCCAAATTGGCTCAAAGAGAAGCTTCTGAAGAGCCGACAAGATCCAGATGCCACATCAGATTAGGATGCCTCCAGTGATGCCGAGGATCAAGGGAAGCTAAATCAGGTGCCCCCCAGGACAAACGTCTTTACCAGAGTGTGAATGGACAGAGGTCTCTGAAAGGAAATTTCCAGGGCCAAAACTTGATCATTTAGGGTACTGAAGGTCAAGTGATAAACCAGATCAGACTGGAGAAAGGCCAGGATATATCCTGAGGATTAACATTTAGGGTGGAACTTCTGCTCTTCATGTCAAGGAAAAAAAAAAAAACACACACCTTTCCAAATGCAATGGAAACATTTTGTAAGGATGACTTTCTAGCTTTTAGACGTGTATGAATAGCAGATTTAGAGAGACCTCAGCTTCAATAGCCAAGCCGCCAAAGCCAGCGACTATGAAGCTGGATGGAAAGCCAGCCTTTGAGACAGTAGGTCAGGTTGAGCGGGAAGTTTCCACAGAGAATCCCCTAGGAGATGAAGGATGCCTGGGCCATTTTGGTACAACCAGGATTGCTAGTCCTGTATCAGAGCGCCCCCCCCCCCCCCCCAAGGGCAGGACTTCGCTCACAGTGCAGGAAATGCGACACAGTTACCACAGCAATGGACAGAAAGTGTTGCATGACACAGCATAGCTGCAACAGATCATTTAAAGCACTGCAGCCACCCTGCAACACACTGCTCTAAGCCTAAGTTTCATGCTGCTCACCCCTGCTGCTATGGAAGGAGGGTTCCAGGATCCAAGGACTAACCCCAGGAATGGAGTTAGAGTGCTTTTGCTGGGGGTCTCCACAAGGAAGGGGCACAGCCGCAGACTCACCACTTCAGGGCTTTGCATTCTCTGAGGAGTAATACCAATTGGAAAGGTCTCACTTCTGGAGGGCATACACCCTTCTCCTTGGAGGAGACATTTAGGAACTGGATCACATAGATGTGGCTCGCTACTGCTATTGACCATAGAGCACCACCTGATTAAGTGCACCTGGGTTTACTACTGTACCAAGGGTGAGGACGGGGGCAACATTACAGGCTGGCCACTTCTGTGGTGGGATACAGTTATGGTCCCCTGAGGCCCTGCAAAAGGGACAATATGCTCCAAGTAGCCACAGTGGCTGTAGGTGAATCTGGGAGGAGAAGGAATTTCTCAGTGTGAAGATCAGCAAGGAATCTTAGTCTTTCAGGTAGAATTAGAAAAACCTAGTCAGAAAAAAAACAAAAACAAAAACCTTGTCTAGTAGAGAGGCCCGTGTATCGCCTAAGGAAACTAGCAAAAATTGAGGTCTGCTGGAGTTGGGTGGAGTTATATGTGCTGCCCCTTAATTTTGTTAGCCAGAGCCCATTCACCCCAAGGTGGTTGCATACAACAGAAGGGTGGATTATGGGAGCCTGTGTCCTGTAGTAATAAGTCTATAATTATATGCCAATTCAAAATAGACAGTGAGCATCTCAGCACATGCACTTACGCTTTAAGAACATCAACAGCTTAATTTTCCCATCCTGTGGAGGCTTGGAGGCTGAAAGCTAGATCAGACAAGTTGACCTGACTTTTGATATACACATGCTTATTATAGGTATTGTGGTTCTTTTTAATACTTGACAAGAGTTAATTTTGGTCTGAGGCAGAGGAAAGTTTTAACCACTTCCCTACCGGGCCATAGTAAAAATGACATCCTTGAGCTACAGGCATCATTCAGATATCATTCTTTCCAGCCAGCGATTCTATGCACGATAAGAACAATCATAGCGGCAGTTCCGCCGCCTGATCGTTCTTATATGCGACAGGAGGGGACACCCCCCATCCCGCCGCTATCCATGCTTCTCCAGGCTCTCCCGCGCCATCGGGGGCCCGGGGAAAGAATCGGCCAGCGCCGGCTGATAGAGATTTCCGGTGACCAGATGGTCACCAGTCATCTCTATGACTGTCGGAGGCCAGGGCGCGAGGTTATGACATCACGCCCGGGTTCCCGGATGTAAACAAAGCCGCGATCGCGACTGTCAGCATGACATTTTTTTCTCAATCTCATGCTTTACAGTCTGGAGAGATGTGCGGTCTTATTGACCCCGCATCTCTCCATAAAGAGGACCTGTCACAATAGATTCCTATTACAAGGGATGTTTTGTAATAGGAATAAAAGTGATCAAAAAAAAAAAAAAAAATTAAAAAAATTTAAAACGCCCTTGTACCCGGTAGCTTGCGCTCAGAAGTGAACGCACACGCAAGTCCCGCCCACATATGTAAATGCTGTTCAAACCACACATGTGAGGTATCGCCGCGTAGGTTAGAGCGTGTGCAACAATTCTAGCCCTAGACCTCCGCTGTAACTCTAAACTGGTAACCTGTAAAAATTTTTAAGTACCGAAGTTTGGTGCCATTCCATGACTGTGCACAATTTTAAAGCGTGACATGTTAGGTATCCACTTACTCGGCGTAACATCATCTTTCACATTATACAAAAAAATTGGGCTAACTTTACTGTTTTGTTATATCTTAATTCATGAAACCGTTATTTTTTTCCAAAAAAAGGAGTTTTAAAAATTATTGCGCAAATACCGTGCGGGATAAAAAGTTGCAATGACCGCCATTTTATTCCCTAGGGTGTCTGCTAAAAAAAACATATATAATGTTTGGGGGTTCCGAGTAGTTTTTTTTTTTTACTAGAAAAAGGAAGATGATTTTTACATGTAGGAGAGAAGTGCCAGAATGGAAGCCTTGCTGCTTAACACTGCCCCAACATCCCCCAAGGTAAGCTTTGACTTAAGCCAAGCATGATAAATTAGGCCTGCCTTTTCTTTTATCCACTCCCTTTGTTTTTACATTAAAACAGTATATTCTAATGGATAAGAACCACCACATACAAGCATTGAAAAAGTTATACCTGCTTTGAAACTCTGCATCAGAATTAAGATCAATCATTGAATGACGAAAAGCGGTCTTCTCTCTTAAAGTGATTTTACTTCCAACATCCCAGTCTGGGAAGAAGTCTTCAAATACACGGGCTGTCTCATCAGTTTCTGAAAATTCTGTGCAAACAGCTGGAGGGAAAGAAAAAAAAAATATATATGACAGTCACAGTTGGATTGTCAAAAAACGGAACACTAAAAATAACTTGTCAATATACTTACAATCATCATTCTCAGGTATGGTTTGCAAATCAGACAATTTCGTTCTTTTTGGGAAGCTAGCACTTATTTTGGATCCAGCATCGAATGGTAAAACACCGGCACTGTAGAGCGTACTTTGTATTTTTTCAGCACCCCATGTAACTCTCCTTTTTCGCTTATGCTTGAAAAGGAAATAGACAAATTCAGTTAATACATTTAAAATCAGAAAAAAAAAAAAAAAAAAAAAAAAAAAAAACAAACACACGCACCAAAAACCGATACTAAAGTTACTGTAGATGTACAGTAATAGGAACAATGGTATGTGTAGTGTGCATAGAGCAGTGCACATAACTGCAATGAACATGCACTACTTGCCCTCAACACAACAGAAGTGAGGCGGGAAAAACATTTGGGAGCTCACAGAGAACTTTACAAGGAGAAAAACAGCTTAACAGGGCTATTAAATAGTGAAGGAGTATGGGTTATTTTTAATGAACAAGTATATCGTTTAGCGTTGCTTTAAAGTAATCCTAAAATTAACCATGCATATGAAAAGCTAGGCATCTCTAGATGCCGATTAGTACTCGAGAACCCATTCTGGTGTAATGTAATCACCTCTGGAGCAATCCTGCTGGAGAAAAGACAGGATTAACTCCTGAGTGTATAAGGCTGGTGTGACCTCCTGTAACTTGAGAAGTATGTTTTTGTTTTTTTTTAAAAACTTAAAAAAAAAACAAAAAAAAAAACAAAAACAAAAAACACACACACACACGCTATACTCACCTATTTGGGTGCAGCTTCAATCCAAAGCTGCATCTGCCCCCTCCACCTCTGCAATGAGAACTGAGGGATCAAACACCGATCGCTCAGTCCTCCACTCTGGGCAGAGAGCAGTGACTGTCAGAGTCACTGGCTCTGCTCTGCCCCTCCAGCACTTACAGGAGCATGGGGCTATGAAGGGGACAGGAGCGGCTGGCTCAGTGTCCCAGGAGCTCACCAAGAAGCTGAGCCAGCTGCCGGTTCAAGGCATCTGGGTGGATCTCGATTGGACTGGCTGACTGACTACTGCTGAATACGGGTCACAGGAGTGCAGAACGAACTGCACTCCTATGATCCACAGGAGAAATATAGCTTTGCACATAATTCTTCATTAACTCCAACCCTGCTCACTGGTCTATGAATTTACATTTTAATTTCTGACCAATTAGCAGGTGTTAGGAAACATTATGACTAAACCAAGAATTAGGGAAACTTTCTGGATGGCAGAGTTGTAAAAATAACAGGAGTGACTAAACAGACAAATACTTGATCGGGTAAACTGTAAACATACATACCTGTATATCAAATGTATATTATCTAGCAGTTTGTTTTGGGTTCAATTACACAGCACTGGTGCTTAGTTTTCATGTGCAAGGTTAGTTTTGGTGGTCATACTATATGCAGCTACACATTTTGCTTTGATTCTGTAAAAAAAGTAACTGTAATATACTTCTTTTATAATGGCTTCTTACCTGCTGATCTTCCTGGGACCTAGCAGAATCAACTACAACATTTTTCAAATTGGATATCCTCTCTTCTTTTTCTTTTTGAAGTTGTTGTATTACTGCCAGTAGTTCTTCGTTGGCCATTGCATGTGCTTTTGACACAGAAGATGCCTACAGAAATGTAAGTTTTTTGTGTTTAACAATTCTTAAACATTTTGTGTGTTTCATGCACTCATTCAGACCAAACAAACCTGGTTTTGCGAGGACTGACCACTCTTAACATGAAAAAAAGCAATGTATTTACTTACCTCTAAGTTATCCAGTTGCTTTTTTAAATCCATTATTTCCTTCCTGTATCTCTTCAGCAATGCTTGATCATCCAGCACCTCATTGACATGAGGCTTATTTTTAACATTTTTCGCAGCACTTGCAAACTGAAAGATATAAAAAAAAAAAAAAATATAAAATATATAATATATAATATATACATACACACACACACACACACACACACACACATATATATATCACTGAAGGCCGATTCAGGAGGACTGATTAGGATCTATGCAAGAATGGCAAATTCTGCCATCTAAAAAGGAGGGAAGCTTTACTATTGGTTAACTGCAGGAAGGTCAAATATTGTTGGGGTGCTGTTCAAAGGCAGCATCTGATCACTGGAGACCAGGACCACTGCACTTTGTGAGAGCAGCAGTTTGACCTACCTCCAAACTACGAGACCACACACATTTTGTTTTACTAGGGATGGTTGTAACCTCTGTCAGGTTTTATTGCTGATAAATCGATCACTTCCCATTACAGTGATAAGCGTTGGTCGGTAGGACTTAAACTGCATTTCCAGACAAAACCCATTTTTTAGTTTGAGAGTGGGGAAGATTAAGCACCCTTGTCAGTTTTATACTACTATGCAGGGCTCAGTTAGATGGTCACTCCCTGTCCTAACAAGGTTTTACCAGACAGTAAGGGCAACTATCCAATAGGAATAATAAAAACAAAAAAAAAAACATTTTTTTATGTAGCCCTGATGTGATTCTCCACGCAAAAATAGTTATTGTGTCAAAAAAAAAAAAAACATAAAAAACTAGTTGCTGCGGTCAAAAATAAATTCCTCCAGTGGGTGAAAGAAAAAATATATAAAGTGAAAATAGTGTTGACTGCGCTACCCTAATACCATAATATTAGATACACCACTCTTGTTCTATAGTGAAATAAATCATCTAAAATAAAAAATATTTGTGTAAAAAGGAATATAACTTGTGCAATGGTATGGTAATTCTTCCCATATCCACAGAGAATAGTCCACATGGGGACCCCCTGTGTAGATTGGCACATCACACATTATTAATTACTGTATTTATTGGCGTATAACACTCACTTTTTCACCATGAAAATTGGGTGCAAATAGTGCGTGCGTGTTATACGCCAATAGTTAAATTTTAGCTGCCTCGGAGGGGACAGGGAGGGGGTCGGGATGAGCGCCGTCAGATTAAATACAGTGAGAATCTCCTGTTTACTTGGCAGCCTCTGTAATAGGAAGTCCCGTCTCCTGGGATGCCATTGGACCACTGTTCTGTCTGTTCTGTCTATCATAGGAGATTCTCACTGTATGTAATCTGTCGGCGCTCGTCCCACCCCCCTCCCTGTCCCCTCTAGGCTGCAGATGGGCATCGATCAGGCTGCTGCATTGATGGCAATGGTGAGGCTGCTGCATTGATGGCAATGGTGAGGCTGCTGCATTGATGGCAATGGTGAGGCTGCTGCATTGATGGCAATGGTGAGGCTGCTGCATTGATGGCAATGGTGAGGCTGCTGCATTGATGTGGACTGATGAGGCTGCAGATGGGCATTCCTTATTTAAAATTTAAGTTTTTTTCCTGAAACTTTCCTCTTAAAATGAATGTTCGTGTTATACGCCAATAAATACGGTAATTGGACACTATAATTCTATAACTTTGGACGCCTATATTGGTGTTATGTTGAAATATATTTAGGGGTTGTTTCTTTATGGTTATGAACAAGATGAAGACTGAGACTATGTGACAACAATTACACTATAAACAGTCAACACTATTTTCACTTTACACACAGTTATGCCTCTCAGCTTTTGCCCATTAACCTTCTTAGGACCCCTAAGAACTTAGTACATCTAAAATTGTAATAAGTGAGTGATAGTCTCCAGTCTCTATCCCTCACTGCTAAAAACGAGTGGAACATGTAACTGAAGGTGAACTTATCCTTTAACCCTTTCGCTGCCATGGAAGTTTTTTTGCACACGTTTAAAAAAAAATCTTTAGGACTGAAGATTACATAAAACCCTCAAAACGTTTTATATTTTCTGAAAGCAGACACCCTAGAGCAAGGGGTCTCCAAACTTTTTAGCCCAAGGACCACATTGTAGATTTTATAAATACTGTATTTATCGGCGTATAACACACACCCCAAGTGTAGGAGGGAATTTTAAGGAAAAAAATGTTTTAATGAAAAAAACTTACATTAAATGCCCATCAATGCAGCCTTATCAGTGTCCATCTGCAGCCTTACACAGCGTCATTTGCAGCCCTGGTGTCATTTGCAGCCTTGCCCAGGCTGCAGTTTGAAAATGGCGCTGCCGAGTACACAGAGCCGGTCCTGTGCATCTCAGCGGCTCTCGGCCGCTTTAAGCTCCTCTCGTAGTCCTGCCCAGGATGGGTCTGACTGAGCGGAGCCAAGCGCCGCCCATATACATAGATAGCCTCGGCTAGTTCCGCTCACAGTCACGCCCAAGTCCCTGTGTCCATCATAGGGTGGGACTGGGAGAGGAGCTAGCCTAGTACACTTGGCTATCTATGTATATCGGCGGCCGTTGCTCACTCCGCTCACAGTCGGCGGGGATCGGCGTATAACACACACCTGCGATTTTCACCTCATTTTAAGGGGAAAAAAGTGTGTGTTATACGCCGATAAATACGGTATTCACGGGCCAAAAAGATTTGTTTTTTTTATAAATAAATGAATAAAAAATTTAAATAATCTCATCAGAGCCTTTCCGCACGTCTGTGTACCCCACCCTGATTACACCCCCAGATACCAATAGGGGTAGTTCAAATTTATGTCACGTGATATTACTGAATACCTGGACTAACAAAAGCCCAGGGACCAAGACGCAATTGCTAGTCACCTTGGGGACCCATGATTGGGCCTTGCCTTAAGATACAGAGTGTAGCTTGGAAGCAAGTGGAGATCACTGAAGTAGGGGGAGACCTGGAAGCAAGAGGAGATCACTAAAGGAGCAGTGTCTATTTTAGTGATTTCCAGTGGCCTCAGATATGTAGACCATATACACAATTCCAAGCTGGACCAATATAACTATATAGAACATTCAGATGTCTGGAAATATTCTTTAAGTCTGGACACCTTGAACCATACTGTGAAACTCGACAGAAGAAGGGGAACGGGAGAAAGGCACCAAGCTGCCAATGGTGTAGCAGGATTTATTAAACAGTATGTTAAAATACAATAAAAATGCACTCATAAACACAACAAGCTCCACGTGGAGCCACCAGTGCAAAGTCCAGTCCCAACAGAGACCGCTGCAGAAGCCAGGGAGCCGGACAAAACCGCCAGAAAACCACCACGGAACACTCAAAAAAGGAGCTGTCAGATGCCACAGACTCTGTAGTCAATCAGCAATGCATTTCAGGGGAACAAACTACGCCTCCATCAGGCTGACAGCTCCACAAGCGGCTTGATATATGTCTGTTTTAAGCAACTTTTGAGAGTGCAATTTTATTTTAACACACATTGTTGAATAAATCCTGAACATGAAAGCACTTAAAAGTCCCAATACAAAAGTCCAAATAAGACCGGAAGCGACGTCGTAGGAAACCAGCGGGAGCCAGAAATGACGCCTCCTACCAGCCTTCATCTCTATGGAAACGGCCAACACAGGACTGATGCGAAGAATGGCCATGGAAGCCTTAAGTGACGTACCACTGGGCCTTTGCACCAGTCCCCACCTACAGCTCCATGGCAACCATCACAAATTGGCACAAGGCAGGAAGTTATGCCACGGGACCCAAAGGCACCAGATAACAAGATCTGGGGTTATATCCTAATACAGAGACCCCAGAGGGAGGATATAATCACTTCCTCTTAACAATCACAAGGATGTGCCTAGAGTCTATACATAAAAAAAAAAAAAAAAAGTAAGAAGAATATTAGCCACATTCCTATGGGTCTCCACAGCATCAGATGATGCCTTAGCATGCAAAAAAAAAGACGTACTCATGTAAATAGCACCTACATACATATACATGTGCAATTAATACACATGCCATAAATCATTTCACAGATACAGAACATATATCAATATATGATGAAGATTTAAAACATATCGTATTTATCACACATATACCATACATTATCTCACAAAAGTGAGTACACCCCCCTCGCATCTTTGTAAATATTTTATTATATCTTTTCATGTGACAACACTGAAGAAATTACATTTTACTACAATGTAAAGTAGTGAGTGCACAGCCTGTATAACAGTGTAAAGTTGCTGTCCCCTCAAAATAACACACAGACATTAATGTCTAAACCGCTGGCAACAAAAGCGAGTCCACCCCTAAGTGAAAATGTCCAAATTGGGCCCAATTGGCCATTTTCCCTCCCCGCTGTCATGTGACTAGTTAGTGTTACAAGGTCTCAGGAGTGAATGGGGAGCAGGTGTTAAATTTGGTGTTATTCTCACTCTCTCATACTGGTCACTGGAAGTTAAACAAAAAGATTGCCAAGACCCTGAAACTGAGCTGCAGCATGGTGGCCAAGACCATACAGCGGTTTAACAGGACAGGTTCCACTCAGAGAAGGCCTTACCATGGTCGACCAAAGAGTTGAGTGCACGTGCTCAGCATCATATCCAGGGGTTGATTTTGGGAAATAGACGTATGAGTGTTGCCAGCATAGCTGCAGAGGTTGAAGGGGTGGGGGGGGTCAGCCTGTCAGTGCTCAGACCATACACTGCATCAAATTGGTCTGCATGGCTGTTATCCCAGAAGGAAGCCTTTTCTAAAGATGATGCACAAGAAAGCCCACAAACAGTTTGCTGATGACAAGCAGACTAAGGACATGGATTACTGGAACCACGTCCTGTGGTCTGATGAGACCAAGATAAACTTTTTTGGTCCATATGGTGTCAAGCATGTGTGGTGGCAACCAGGTGAGTAGTACAAAGACAAGTGTGTCTTGTCAAGCATGGTGGTGGGAGTGTCATGGTCTGGGGCTGCATGAGTGCTGCCGGCACTGGGGAGTTACAGTTCATTGAGGAAATCATGAATGCCATGTACTGTGACATACTGAAGCAGAGCACGATCCCCCTCCCTTCGGAGACTGGGCCGCAGGGCAGTATTCCAACATGATAACGACCCCTAACACCTCTCTAAGACGACCACTGCCTTACTAAAGAAGCTTAGGGTAAAGTTGATGAACTGGCCAAGCATGTCTCCAGACCTAGACCCTACTGAGCATCTGTGGGGCGGGCATCCTGAAAACAGAAGGTAAAGGAGCGCAAGGTCTCAAACATCCACCAACTCCTTGATGTCATCATGGAGGCGTGGAAGAGGACTCCAGTGGCAACCAGTGAAGCTCTGGTGAACTTCATGCCCAAGAGGGTTAAGGCAGTGCTGGAAAATAATGGTGGCCACGCAAAATATTGAAGCTTTGGGCCCAATTTGGACATTTTCACTTAGGGATGTACTCACTATTGTTGCCAGTGGTTTAGACATTAATGGCTGTGTGTTGAGTTAGTTTGAGGGAGACAGTAAATTTACACTGTTATACAAGCTGTACACTCACTACTTTACATTGTAGCAAAGTGTAAATTCTTCAGTGCTGTCACATGAAAAGATATAATAAAATATTTACAAAAATGTGGAGGGGTGTACTCACTTTTGTGAGAATATAAATATATTATAAAATAAATATATTATATACACATACATACACACACACACACACACACACACACTTTTTTTATTAAATTAAACCTTTTCTTATTTTTTGGACTTATTGTATATGCATTGGGACATTTAAGTGATTTCATATGTGGCGTTAGTGAATAGAGGTTGTGCCACATCTTTTTTTTCTATACATTACTTTTAAAGGGGTGAAGTGAAACCACTTTACTGTGTAAGCTTTGTGCATAGAATACAACCACTTTAACTTCATTTTGTTTTTGTTAAGACAACTGCACTGATTGCTATTGTGTGTTTCGCTTGTTATTTTTGTTTTGTCACCCTTTTTTTTTTTAAACTTAATCTAGCTTAAACCCTTTAATTACAGGGGAAAATTGCCTCAGTGAGCTACAGACAACACCGTTACAATCTGAGAAGTTCTAACACTTCCCTATTTTACTCAAAACTGCTTCGTTTAGGGCTTTGTGGAGCTATGTTGATATGACTTGCCTAACAAGTACAACTGAGGTGATGTAAAACATATTGCTTTCGATCATTTGTTTTATAAAGCTTTGATTAGAAGAATAATTTAAATCAACCCCTGAATGTTAATTACCTGGAGTGTGCTCAATGTTTCCTCAAAGGAAACAGGCGTAATAGTACAGATTATTACTGTCTTTGTATTTCCACCCAGAGAATTCTGAAGAATCCTTGTCAGCTTGCTGTCCCTGTAGTTGATAAATGCTCTGAATACAGAAAGGAGAGACAAATATGCACCAATGTGTTATAAGAAATACTTAACTTGAATGTAAGAATAACATAACATACTGTCCATGTACAGAACTTACCCAGGCTGATCATCACTAAGTTTCTTAATGACTTGCCCAAGTATAAACAAACTACGGTTAATATTGCACCCTTCTTTTAACCGTACACCTGTAGAATACATAAAATACAGGCATAGCACAAATTGTCCAAGCGTACACCTCTTATACATTCTTTCAATCCAAAAACATTACCTTCGGCCCCAGTTTGACTTGCTCTTTCACTGCCAGCCAAATCAACAAGATTCTGAGGGAAAAAAATAAATATACATATATTACACACACACACACACACATATTATAATATATCCATGGATCAATATATACCTGGTTACAGACATGTACCATCAGGCGATTGGACACTGGCGAAACTGTCAAGTGCCACTGTTTGAACCTTACAGTAAAAAAAAACTGCATCAGCAGAATTTTGGACAGCTATCTGGTACAGTATATCTTTGAAAAGTATGAACGGAAGACCTGATGGCAACCTTACACTGCTGAGATACAGGCTTGGTGCAAAAACGGTGCGGAAAACAGGCTCATAAAAAGCACAGGAGGAGGTTTCTCTTCGAAAATGTAAGCTCTTGCAATCAGATTCCTTATCCATCGAGAGATGGTGGAATTTGAAGCAGGGTATCCCTTGAAAGGTCCCAAGGCAAGAGATACAGGCAATTCATTCGTATGAAGGAAGCATTAGCCTTCAAGTATACGTTAATGGCTCTGACCACGATCAGGCAACATAGAATGATTTCCTCCAAGACAACTTTGTCTTTGTGAAGTATGGGGAAAGGCTCTATGCAGGAGAGGACGGTCAGTTCAGAAACATTTCTGACACATGATAGAGACAAAAAAGGATACTTTTTAGAAGAGAGATCCTAAAGGAATATCCCTGATAGGTTCAAAGGGTGGTTTTCTGCAGAGCAAAAACACTTTGAAGAAAAAAGTTCTTACAAGGGAGAATAAAGCCAGCGGATTTTGAAAAAAAAAAAAATGATATGTATTGGGCTGAGACTTGACCTTTGAGAGTGCTTAAAGGAGTTGTAAAAGGCAGAAAGTTTTTTATCTTAATGTATTCTATACATTAAGATAAAAAAAAAAAAAAAAAAAAAAAAAAAAACACTTGTGTTGAGCAGCCTCCCCAGCACCCCCTAATTACTTACCTGAGCCCCATCTCTCTCTTCAGTGATGTCCGCGAGTGTCTTAGCTGTCCGGGACTCTCCTCCAGATTGGCTGACACACAGCAGCGGTGCCATTGGCTCCTGCAGCTGTCAAATTCAGTAAGCCAATCAGGGGAGAGAGGGGGCGGGGCTGGGGCTCCATATCTGAATGAACTCACAAAGCTGCAACTCAGCTCGGGTGCCTCCATAGCAAGTTGCTGGCTGTGGGGGCACTCAACAGGAGGGAGGGGCAGTATAGAGGAGGCAAGTATAACAGGTTTGTTTTGTTTTTTTATGAAACTTAAACAATCACTTTAAGGCCAAGTTCTGGTCAAGACCATTTGTAGAAAGGCCAGAATGCAAGGCACAGGAGTAATCTCTAGGACTTAAGTGCTGTGTTCACACCAGGCAAAAATATTATTTCCAGGTATGAAAATAGATTTCCTTGATTTAAGCAACGGAAGAATAAGACTCAAACCCCTCTATCCTTTAGGACTGAAACTGGAGGAAAGGAGTCATCCATTTTTGGCCGATCAGGCTGAAGACATCTGGATGAAGGGCCAATTCCCGTTGATCCAAGCACTGGCAGCTGAGGCAATCAATTTATCAAATTGTCCACCCCTGATATGTGGGCCGCAGAGATCACAAGACAGTGAGCTTCTGTCCATGAGATCATCTGATTTGCTTCCTTCAAGGCAGCCGGACTCCTGGTGTCCCATTGGTGGTTGATGTAGGCCACTGTCATGGCAATGTTTTACTGCACCTTGACTGGTTGCCCCTTTAGAAGGGAAGTCCATTGCTTCAGGGTCAACCCGACTGCTCTGAGCGCTGAGATGTTGATGGGGAGCTTGTTTTCCCCCAGTGACCATGTCCTTTGGACTGTCAGCCTCAGAGACTTGCATCTGTTGTGAAAACCTTCCAGTGATAGGGATGGGTGGTGATCAACCAGGGCAGGGAATTCCTTGCTTGGCTGGACAGGCATGAGCAAAACTGAGAAGAGACTGCTTTTTCCAGGTCGACATGGTGATTTGCTGCAGAGTTCTTGAATGGAATTAGGTGAATGGTACTGCCTTGAAAGAGACTACCATTAGGCCTAGAAGTCCCATAGAGAATCTCATTGTAGGTTGTCCATTTGAGCTCAAATTTGGAGCATATACTAAGAGAACTTTCTTTCTTGTAGAAGTGAGGTGCAATAAATGTTATCACAGCAAGTTGTACAGAATTGCATGTCACTGTACAGCAGTGCATCTCGCTGCTCAACAGTGACATGAATGACGTATACTTTTGTACACTTCAAGTTCAGTATTAAAACTGGTTGTAACCGACAGCTGGCAGAGAGATAAAGCGCTGAGGTTTACTCTTCGGCAACTGTCAGTTCAGTGTGAACAGCCTTTAAAGTGCTGCTAACACTACAGCATTGTTTAAGATCCACTACATGTGCATTGTTTTTGTATCTCTGGTCTAAAAAAAAAAAAAAAAAAAAAAAAAAAAAAAAAAAAGTACCATAATTTGTGACCAATCATGCAGGTTAGCTGACCCAGTGCCCTGGCTGCATTGTAGGGCAAACAGAACATGCAACAATTGTTTTCTGTGTGTCCTTGCAGTGACCAACGTTTTACAATGCATTAAAATTCTTGTCACTGCTCAGTGTGAACTGACCCTAGAAGGTAGATGTGGCCAATTTCTCCTTGCAGCAGCAGGCTTTACCTGACACAATAGGAAGATATAAGCGAATGATGTGTGCATGGGGTTACAAATATTTTGAGATTACTTTTATTGTACAAAACAAGAATTCCAGAACTAGACACTTGGTGAAAACAAATGGCAAGGTTTAATATAACTCACCAGGTGAGAAACCATAACTGCTCCCTCACAGCTCTCTGAATTGCCAGGTTCATTGCTCTCTCTGCTTTCAACAATCTGTCGAAAGTGAGAAAAATATTTATAGGCATACTTTGAAAGTTTAAGGTTCATTCATTAACGGTTTTATTCCTACTACTATATTATTATTATTCTGTTTTAATCATGTATATAGAATCATGTTATTTTACAGTTCTTCACAGTGCTTAAGTGAAACTAAAGCATGAATACTTACCTGTCCAACGGTCCCTTGCCAGCATCCAAGCCTCTTCATTAGTCAGCGGGGGATGACAGTGATCCCAGCACTGTAAGCTGAGCATGCACAGCTTAATTTACAGTGCCAGAGAAGACAGCAAGTAGGTAGGGGCATTTTATTACAGAAGAGACAATGCATGTCGCTTCTGCAATAAAAGCCTGCCTGCTCTTACAGCAAAACTTTTAAGTATCCTATTTTAAAAAGGCAAAGCAATAACAATATAATGAACTTACCATTCTAAAAATTGTATGAGACCGGCTACTGTGTTCATTCATTTTTGTCTCCCCATAATGTCTAGTTTCTGCAAAAAAAAAAAAAAAAAAATATATGAATTTCCGCACTTAAAATGAAAATTTCAAACAAAAAGGTTTTTTTTTTTTTTTTTTTTTTTTAAACGTGGGGAAACGCTTGATTTATCTGTTGAGGTTTTATTTGCTTTATGCATTTCACTTGTGGTGGATTTCCCCTACAAGCTGACCTATTCACCAGCAAGACACCTAAAGAAGGGAAGTCCTTTAATAAAGCACATCGGCAGCAATTGGAGACGTTTAGAACGGGAAGGGTTAATACAAACTTGCTTCTTGGGAGGTTCCCAATAGAAGGTGTAAGGGAACATCTTCCCAGTGAAAGCCAAGCAGCCAAATAAGCCTGACAAATGTTCTAACTGTTCCCAACATCATCAAAAAAAAAAAAAAGTTTAAACAAACAAGTTTGCAACAATGTAACAAATTACATTGATTGGTGTGGTGCTAAAGTGCACAAAGTTATGCTTTGCTCATGTTGACTTATTGTAGATATGCAGCAGTATTATTAATTCCTAATGGCACCCCCATGTATCTTGCAAATGTGCAAGTACCATGAACTGCAGTACCATGTGTTTTGGTGCAGAGTGGAGGGGGAAGAAACACCCCCCCCCCCCCCCCAAAAAAAAAAAAAAACACAAACATACACACCACATCTGTAAGAGCAGGAGGGGGTGAACAGTATATATTTTTTTATACAAGTATTTGTAAACGATCACCTTGCAAAAAAGCCCATTCACTTTAAAAAAGGGAAACAAAAGGCAAAACATTTATGTGTAGATATAAAAGAGGGGGTATTTATGTTTTCTTTAGAAGTGATCACATTTCCTCTGCGTTCTCAGCTGCATAGGAGCTGTGGGGGGGGGGGGGGTGGGCGCAACAGTACCTAGAGCAGGGTCGGCAACCCCCGACACACGCACGTGCCAGTCTTTGCGTGGCACGTCAAAGTGATCCTGGGAGACCCACCTTCTACACATGAAAGCTGGTCTAATTCAGCGGCTGTATAAAAGAGAAGCAGTGCAGTTGGTTCCCGCCCACCTCGCCACTATGCATCAGCGCAGCGAGGCAGTCGGATTCCCTGGGGCCAGACAGCGCAGTGCTAATTATGCACTTTTTTCCTCTGTGGCAGCGGCAGTCTTATCAGCTGGATCATGGCTAGGCTTTTGTTTTCTGAGTGTGCACCTGTTGTCTCTGAGCACGCCTCTCACTAAGTAGCCACACGACTGGCTCAAACTCAAAACATGTTGGCTGTGGATGGGGTATTTAACAGGTTGTGTAATGCCCTGTACACACGGTCGGACATTGATTGGACATTCCGACAACAAAGACCATGGATTTTTTTCCAACGGATGTTGTTGACTCAAACTTGTCTTGCATACACACGGTCACACAAAGTTGTCGGAAAATCCGATCGTTCTGAACGCAGTGACGTAAAACACGTACGTCGGGACTATAAATGGGGCAGTAGCCAATAGCTTTCGTTTCTTTATTCTGAGCATGCGTGGCACTTTGTGCGTCGGATTTGTGTACACACGATCGGAATTTCCGACAACGGGTTTTGTTGTCGGAAAATTTTATAGCAAGCTCTCAAACTTTGTGTGTCGGAAATTCCTATGGAAAATGTGTGATGGTGCCTACACACGGTCGGAATTTCCGACAAGGTCCTATCACACATTTTCCATCGGAAAATCCTATCGTGTGTACAGGGCATTAGATTATTACAGGCTTTGTAGGTACTACTAAGAGTAGCACTCACAAAGCCAGATATAAAGCAGCACTCTTATCTCTGCCTCTGTCAGCAAAGCGCTCCCTCTGCCTGTGTCAGCACGCACAAAGCCAGATATAATGCATTTCTCACAAAGCCAGTTATAACAGTACTGCTTTATCTCTGGTTTTGTAAGCAATGCTTTATATCTGGCTTTGCAGTACTTAAGGCACTTATTAATCCACTATTAATCCATTGCTCATAGAGCCAGATATAAAGGAATATTGCTTTTTAAAATGGCTTTGTGAGCAATGTTTAATAACTGGCTTTGTAACCACTAATTTGGAAGTTTTAAAAAGGGAACTACAACTTTTTAACAGGGTTTGGTAACTACTGCTTTACAAATTCTTTTTGTGGCAGTGGCAGGAAAACAGCTGATTCCTACTGCTGTTTTTGACACCCGTGAGTGGCTAGCTGCAATGCCTTGTGTGTTCTGAAGCTGCAGAAATTGGGGTATTCCGAGGTGTGAAGCTGCAGAAATTGGGGTGTCCCGAGGTGTGAAGCTGCAGAAATTGTGGTGGGGAGGAGTGTCATGACAAGTCTGATCATTAGATGAGAGCTGGGCCGAGTACCCAGCACAGCTAGAGAACTGATCGGTGTGTTCTACTTAGTGTGGTCAGTTTTTAATAGGAAAGCAGAGGGACTGGCAGAAACACTAGGGATTTTCAGGGAGCAATACAAAGAGAACAGGATGCTTTTTCTACAAGTACATGGTACAGCAGGCACATATCAGGAATCTAAAATGCTGGGGTAACAAACATTGGCCATGGTTTCCCCACATAGTCAAGTATAATGCCCTGTACACACGAGCGGACTTTTCGACCGGACTGGTCCGACGGACCGAATCCGGCGGACAATCCGACCGTGTGTGGGCTTTATCGGACCTTCAGCGGACTGTTTCTGTAGAAAATCTGACGGACTTTAGATTTGGAACATGTTTCAAATCTTTACGTCGGAACTCCGCCGGACCCAGTTCCTATCGAGAAATCCACTCATCTGTATGCTAGTCCAACGGATGAAAACCGACGCTAGGGCAGCTATTGGCTACCAACTTCCTTATTTTAGTCCGGTTGTACGTCATCACGTACGAATCTGTCGGACTTTGGTGTGATCGTGTGTAGGCAAGTCTGTTCATTCGACAGTCCGTTGGAAGTCCATCAAAAGTCCGTCAGAAAGACTGTCGGACCTTTGTTGCCGAAAAGTCTGCCCGTGTGTAGGCGGCATAAGAGGTTCAAGAGTTCAAATGTCTTTAGTTTTGGATAGATTAGGGAGAAGTTAGTTTTAGCCTATGTACCGCTGGCATTTCCCATCACTTCTTGTCCTGGAGATGGAACAGAAAGCGAGAGGAAATCGCTCCAAAGTGGGGGAAAACAACCCTAGACAACTGTCACCAGAACAAGTTTGCCTCATTAGAAAATTCCCCCTCATCTCCTGTACCCGAGAGAACAACCCAGGATTTTGTATTACCCCCTCCACCCCCTCCCCAGGAATAGCAGGGAGGGTGAATCAGCGGAAATACAGCGGAGGAATTATTCAATGAAAATTGCTAGCTACTAAGTGCGTGAAACTGCTGTACTAAGATTTACAGAAAATAATATCTTACTTTCACCCTTTTTGATCCATTCCAGGACATGTTCAGGACACGTCACAAGCTCTTCATTCAGGTCAGCAACATACACATTTCGCTTTACATAGGGGGGGAAAAAAAACAAAAAAAAAAAAAAAAAAGACACCTTATTAGGCCAGTTTTTTGCTTTTCAGCCTTTATCACCTTTATATTTTTTATACAGATATAAATATAAAACAAAATGGAAAAGAAAGGTTATCCATCCAACATGCTCTCTTTGTTTTGTTTCAGAAGACAGCCTAAGACAAATCTGGTTGAGATTATATATAGGTTTTTCAAACTTGTGGTTTACAAGTTAAAATAATTTGTTTTTGCTCGAAAATTACCCCAAACATTACATACTTTATTTCTAACACCCTAGAGAATAAGATGGCGGTAATTGCAATACTTTTTGTCACACCGTATTTGCGCAGCAGTCTTACAAGCCACTTTTTTAAAGAAAAAAGAAAAAACCCACCAACACACACACACACACACACACACACAGTAAAGTCAGCCCAATTTTTTTTATATTGTGAAAGATGATGTTACGAGTGAGTAAATTAATACGTAAATTAATACGCAACATGTCACACTTCAAAGTTGCGCCCGCTTGTGGAATGGCGACAAGCTTTTACCCTTAAAAATCTCTTAAAAAAATTCTACAGGTTGCATGTTTTAAGTTACAGAGGAGTTCTAGGGCTAGAATTATTGCTCTCGCTCTACCGATTGCAGGGATACCTCACATGTGTGGTTTGAACACCGTTTTTATATGCGGCCGCTACTCACGTATGCGTTCGCTTATGCGCGCGAGCTTGGCGGGGCACGTTTACATTTTTTTATATCATTTTACCTTTTATTTTTACACTGTTCTTTATATAAAAAAAAAAATCATGGTGTCACTTTTATTCCTATTACAAGGAATGTAAACTGCCCTCGTAATAGAAAAAAAAAAAGCATGACAGGACCTCTTAAATATGAAATCCGGGGTCAAAAAGACCTCAAATCTCATATTTACACTAAACAAAAAAAAAAAAAAAAAGTCTCTTTAAGAGCTGTGGGCGGAAGTGACGTTTTGACGTCGCTTTCGCCCTGCAAATGGTATGGAGCCGGGTGGGGGCCATTTTCCCTACATACATACATACATCATACACACAGCGGGTAAAATAAGTATGTAAAACACTTTTCTAGGTAAATATATTTCTAAAACGGTGCTATTGACATGAAATTTTTACCACATGTCGGTAACAACCCATGCAATCCATACATACACAGAAACCAACACAAATAAGTTCAGAAGTCATGTGTAATAAAATGGAATGGCACAGGAAAAAAGTATTAAACACTCTAACTGAAATTTATTTAATACTTCATACAAAATCCTTTGTTGGTAATGACAGAGATAGATAGATTTGCAGTTTGTGGATGATTTTCTTTTACAATGATAAGTATTTGATCTAGGACATGGTATTTAACCACTTCCCACCCGGCCTATCGCAGAATGACAGCCAGGCGGTGGTTCAGTTATCCTGACTGGGCGTCATATGACGTACGTTAGGATAACAGTCGCCGCTATACCGATCTCGATCTCCACCAATGGAGACTCTTTACCACGTGATCAGCCATGTCCAATCACGGCTGATCACAGTGTAAACAGGAAGAGCCGGCGATTGACTTTTCATCACTCGCATCTGACAGACGCAAGTACAGGAGAGCCGATCAGCTGTTTGTTTATCAGCACAGCCCCCCCACAGATGCCCACCCAGGACCACCAGGGAAGGGGGCAACATGTGGATGGCCAGGTATGTACACCATGGCCATCCACATATGAAAACATTTGCACTGACTGGCAACATCATGGTCCAGCAAAAAAAAAAAAAAAGTGATGCCCAGCAATGCCACCCAGTGTCATCAGTGCCACCGCAGTGCCCATCCATGCCCAGTGCCCACCTATCAGTGACCATCAGTGCCGCTTTACCAGTGCTCATCAGTGCCGCTTTACCAGTGCCCATCATTGAAGAATAAAACGTACTTATTTACAAAAAAATTTTAACAGAAACAAAGAAAAACTTAATTTTTCTAAAAATGTTCTTCTAAATTTTCGGTCTTTTTTTATTTGTTGCGCAAAAAGTAAAAATCGCAGAGGTGATCAAATACCACCAATAGAAAGCTCTATTTGTGGGAACAAAATGATAAAAAAAATGGGTACAGTGTAGCATGACCGCGCAATTGTCATTCAAATTGCGACAGCGCTGAAAATTGGCTTGAGCAGGAAGGTCCGGAAGTGCCTGGTATTGAAGTGGTTAAACTATATAAAAAAAGGAAGACCAGCGGAGTTCCAGACTCTTAAGTGAAAATGAATAGTCAGCAGCTACAAAAACTGTAGCTGCTGACCTTTAACAGCCACTCACCTTTCCCACGATCCAGCAGTGTGTTCTCCCCAGCCGTTGTCGCTGTGTGTCCTCCCTCGGCGGCGCCGGCATCTTTACTTCGGGCACTTGTCAGTGACAGCTTGCGGCCTCACAGCCGGGTGCCCACTGCGCATGCGTGAAACTTCAAGTAAACGCCCCCCCCCCAGCTCCATTTCACAAACAGGAGTCTTAAGAGTGGAACTTCCCCTTTTGAGTGGAGTTCCGCTTTAATGAAAGGTTTGAAACTTTAGTTAAAGTCTTAAATTATTGCACGTTCTCTCAGCTGAAGACGAGCAAATCCTGGAATACAATTGAAGTAACACTGTACTTCTCAATGCAGTTCTCACACAGGAGAAATTTCATTTCTGCCTCTAGGGGGCACTGCAGGCCAAAGTCTCCAGTTTAGTTTGCTTGTGAGCTCCATCTTGTACCTCCTACAGTTGGGCGATTGTTAGGATACAGAAGATGATAGTTTCTGTCCTCTTAGGCCTTAATTGACAGGTAAGAGGTTACATTTGTCTGACGAACCAGTTTATCTTTTTTAACCACTTGCCTACTGGGCACTTCCACCCCTTCGTGCCCAGGCCAACTTACAACTTTCATCACCGTGAATGACAATTGCGCGATCACTGTACCCAAACAAAATTTTATCATTTTTTTGAGACAGAAGGAGCTTTATTTTGGTGGTATTTCAACCCCGCTAGGTTTTAAATTTTTTTGCTAAATAAAAAAAAAACAAAAAAAAACAAAAAAACAAAACGGTTTCTTAGTTTCTGTTAGAAAAATGTTGTAAATAAGTAATTTATTTCCTTCACTGACGAGGAGGCACTAATGGGGCTGCACTGATGATCAGTGCCCTGATTATCAGTGTAGATGTTCCCTGTGTGGATTGCCACTTACTGTCTGACAGCGTGCGAGGAGAGGAACGCCGCTAACCGGCAAATCCTGTTTACACTGATGAGCTTTGATTTTTTTATAAGCAAAGTTACTGCCATGACTTCAAAAAGCATGACCGCACACTGTATGTGGGGAAAGGGGCTCTCAGGAGATTTATTTCTGGAGGTGCACCTTTGAAAACATGAACCGAGCACCCAGCATCTGCCCCTGCAAGAATTTTACAAGCTTGGTGAGGATGTCACGGGGGCAATAAAAAAGATTTCTTGATATAGGAACATGTATTAAAAAAAAAAAAAATTGGGACATGCTCTAAAAGGGAGATTTGGGGGTAAAGGTTGGTGATGCCTGGACATACACTTCAAATAACTACCAAGGAGTAAATGAAGATAAACCATCTTTAGCTTACATTCAAATCTTCACGGATTTCCAAAGGCTTCTTTTTTCTACTATCACACAGAAGATCTGTGACCGTTTCATTATAGATTTCCATATATGACACGCGTAGTAAGAATTCCCTGCTCGGTATCTAAAAAGGTAGATGCAAACAAACCATCACATACTGCGCAAAGTTTTTTCCTCAAAGGGTGTTCATATTACCAATATAACATTTGCACACATTAAAAACGAATGACATTCTTTCCATCTGTAACACTAGATTAGGTTAGCAGGAATATTGCCATTATTACAGTATATTAGTCTAAAGGCCATGTTATTGGGAAGAGGGGGGGGGGGGGGGTTGGGGGGACTGGGACAGACCTCCCAATACCATCGCGATCCGTTGTCACAGTGGTCACATGATCAGGAGCTTGTCCCACTTTCTCCTGCTCATAACTAGAGGCAAAGATAGGCCCATACACGGTGCAAATTTCTTTTCCTGCAACAGACCGGGGAATCAACAATGGTCATCTCCCGGAGGGGGGATTTTGCTGGGAGAAGACAGTGAGCATAGCTAGCGGCTATAGCAGTGGCCGGTTCAGCAGGAAAAGGGTATGGCCTGCCTAACACAGTGCACTTTCAGCACAGAAATCGCAGTAGCCCACTCTTCTCTGCTGCACATATGCATTACAGTGGGTAAAATAAGTATTGAACACGTCACCATTTTTCTAGGTAAATAGATTTCTAAAGGTGATATTGACATGAAAAATTTTCATCATATGTTGGCAACAACCCATGCAATCTATACATACAAAGAAACCAAAACAAATAAGTTCAGAAATGAAGTCATTTATAATAAAATGGAATGACACAGGAAAAAGTATTGAACACGCTAACTGAAATGTATTTAGTACTTTGTACAAAATCCTTTGTTGGTAACGACAGCTTCAAGACACCTCCTGTATGGAGAAACCATGCATTGCTCAGGTGTGATTTTGGCCCATTCTTCCACTGTTCTTTCCATAGATTTTCTATTGGATTCAAGTCAGGTGATTGGTTGGGCCATTCTAGCAACTTTATTTTCCTTTCTTTGAAACCAATTGAGAGTTTCCATAGGTTTGTGTTTGAGATCAAATGTTGTGCAGCAAACTTTAAACGACCTTCAACATGCTTTTTCTTGAGCAATGGAGTCTTAAATGGTGAGAGTGCATACAGGTCACGGCAGTTGAGTACATTACTTATTGTTTTCTTTGAAACAATTGTACCTGCTACGAAGATATGGGCTTTAAGGCATAGAGCCTTGGGACTTTAAAGGTGTCTGAATTATGAAAATACTCAGAAATGTATTCCCAATTGAACATATTGGTTAAAAAATAGATTTTATAACAGCGATTAAAAAAGCCATGAAGGCTATAGCAATATTAATTTTGTGAATTTGTAAGATACAATACAGTCACACTGCCTGATATGTAACCACTTTGTTCTCAACATATTTCGCTCAGTGGAACTTCTTCAGGAGATGTGGTATATGGCAATTAAAGTGGTGTTCCACCCTAAAAAAAAAAAAAAAAAAAAAAAAAAAAACCATGACTGTGCCTAAAAAAAAAAAGAATAAAAAAAAAAAAAAATTTGGAAATTTTTTTTACTTACATCTAAATGCCTGTTGCTAGGGGGTCCCTTGTAGTCTGCCTCTTCCAGTGCCTGGGCTGGTGACATCACTTCCCCCTTGGCTCTGCTCCCTCCCTCCTGTCAATCATCGGGGACCCATTACAGGTCCCAGGTGACTGAGCGGCCAATCACGGCGCGCGGTGGGTGCCAGGCTGTGAAGCCACAGCTCGGCACCCACAGTTGCAATGCCGGCGCCGCTGAACGGAGGGGGAGATGAGCGGGGCATCCCCCGCATCGCTGCACCCTGGGACAGGTAAGTTTTTTTTTTTTTTTTCATGGGCCCTCCTCTTTAAACTAAAATCACATAAGAAAAAAAGAAAGCAAATCAATATAGTGAAATTTCATAAATAACATAATATCAGTTAATCATCAGGATACTTCAGTGTAAGGATAGAAATAAAAAAATGAATAATGAAATTACATGAGTAATGCATTAGACGTTATAGTTAATTTTTTTATAAACATAGGTAGATAATTATGTATAATATGAGTGCTGAGTTACTATAGAAAGTGAAGATCTTGCCAAAAATTATAGCTCTTTGAACTTACACTTGGAGCTGAAAGGTCACAAGTATTGGAGACACTTAAATTCATGAACTGCCTTCTCCCATTGGGTTCCTGCCCCCAAGAAAAACTTGCAGAGACAATACAACTGCGTACAGGGTTATTGATGTCCTTTTCTATAAAAGAAAGGGCTAGTGAATAGAGAAAAAATGTTTCTATAAATGTAATAATAATAATAAAAGTAATTGGATAAATAGATGGAATTTCTCAAATGGGGAAACCCTTTTACAATAATAAATATATAATTTACCTTGATGGCACTTTGATAGAATCAATGTTATTCCATAAATGGCATCCCCAGTGTTTATTTGGACAGAAACACTTTTATAATGGGATGTATGAGATAAGAAAAAGGTTATATGTCAAAGAAGCTGCAGGGGTCTGGAGAGAAGGGGATTGATATCCACCAATATCCAAACTGAGCCCTAAACATCAAGGACAAAACAATAAAGATCAGTTGCTAAATATAAAAAGATAAGGGTAATTAAAAAAACATGGCTGCCGCACAGAGATTCTCCCTTGTATGCAAAAAAAGGATGGAGACACCAATTAGCCGCCATATGGGCCTTTTCCATGAATTTCACGACACTATGATGCACTTTGTAGCAGCACTTGAACACGTTCCCCCAGGTGAAATAGGAGGCAATTACGATCAGATCCTCCTACAGCGGGAGGCTAAATGGATTTCAAACCTAGATGCTCTCAAATATCCTGGTTTGAATGACGCTCTTAGCTATAAGCCTTTTCTGTAATTTCTAATTTTTTAATTTTAAATGTGTTTTGTTTTTTTTTTCCTCCTTGCCATTCCTTATAGTTTCATTAACATTACTTAAGTATAATATATCCTTTATAGATATATTTAATCCAGTCGGATATATCTCATCAGATTGATAGACATCTAATATAAATTATTTACTTTCCTTGACTGCCTTCTTCAACTGCATGCCCCTATGTTAATTCTTAAGCTTGCACGGACACCCAGGCATTTGAGAACGTGGGCCTTAATCAATGACCCCCGCCTCAAATGCCATATTGTTGTCCCTGCGCATGTCTAGTGTCTTTCTTTAGAACTTGTATCCTTTGGGCTGCGGGGTTGTTTGAGAGTCTGCGCTGTGGTGGATTGTGTTCCTTTGTGGTTTCCGGTCTCCCTGTGTGTCTCTCGTTCCCCCCCCCCCCCCCCATCATATATGGGCAAAGTACTTTAGTAACCGCACTTATGCAGTCTCTAACACATCTCGCCTTCATGGCGGACGCATGCGCAGTGACACGCTATTTACGTCCGCAGCGTGGCGGCGATGCCAGACGCCGCTACGTTGGAGATTGAACACAAATACGGGGATCTTTTTTCCTCTCCCCGTCATTCCTCTGCTGGACACCACAGCGCAAGGAGGGAAGGTTTTCTCCTTCCCAGTTTATTCACTCTAATCCCGGCTTACACTAGATAAAGGTAGGTGCACTCTCTGTGCGGCAGCCATGTTTTTTTAATTACCCTTATCTTTTTATATTTAGCAACTGATCTTTATTGTTTTGTCCTTGATGTTTAGGGCTCAGTTTGGATATTGGTGGATATCAATCCCCTTCTCTCCAGACCCCTGCAGCTTCTTTGACATATAGCCTTTTTCTTATCTCATACATCCCATTATAAAAGTGTTTCTGTCCCAATAAACACTGGGGATGCCATCTATGGAATAACATTGATTCTATCAAAGTACCATCAAGGTAAATTATATATTTATTATTGTAAAAGGGTTTCCCCATTTGAGAAATTCCATCTATTTATCCAATTACTTTTATAGAAACATTTTTTCTTTATTCACTAGCCCTTTCTTTTATAGAAAAGGACATCAATAACCCTGTACGCAGTTGTATTGTCTCTGCAAGCTTTTCTTGGAGGCAGGAACCAAATGGAAGAAGGCAGTTCATGAATTTAAGTGTCTCCAATACTTGTGACCTTTCAGCTCCAAGTGTAAGTTCAAAGAGCTATAATTTTTGGCAAGGTCTTCACTTTCTATAGTAACTCAGCACTTATATTATACATAATTATCTACCTATGTTTATAAAAAATTAACTATACCGTCTAATGTATTACTCATGTAATTTCATTATTCATTTTTTATTTCTATCCTTACACTGAAGTATCCTGATGATTAACTGTTATATTATATATATAATGAAATTTCACTATATTGATTTGCTTTCTTTTTTTCTTATGTAATTTTAGTTTAATAGATGCCATATACCATATCTCCTGAAGAAGCTCCACTGAGCGAAACATGAGAACAAAGTGGTATCCATATCAGGCACTGTGACTGTATTGTATTTTATTAATTTTGTGAATTTTGTATTGCTATAGCCTTCTTCATGGCTTTTTTAATCGCTGTAATAAAATCTATTATTTTTTAACCAATACGTTCAATTGGGAATACATTTCCGAGTATTTTAATAATTCAGACACCTTTAAAGTCCCAAGGCTCTATGCCTTAAAGCCCATATCTTCTCCATAAATGAACATTTGGGATGTGGTGTCCTAAAATTTTGTTTTTTTCTTTGTTTCATTCCTCACTAAATTGTACCTGATAATTCAAGGTCTTTCTGAAGCTCTCCACAAGTGGCCCTTGGCTCTTAGATAACTCTTCTGATACTTATTTTCACTTCTTTGTCAGAAATCTTGCAAACAGGTCATGGTCTGTTTATGGTGAAATTATGTTCTTTCCATTTCCGGATTATGGCCCCAACAGTGCTCACTGGAACATTCAGAAATTTAGAAATCCTTCTGTAACCAATGCCATCATTATGTTTTGCAACAATAAGTTTGCAAAGGTCTCGAGGGAGCTTTATGCTTTTACCCATCATGAGACGATTCTTGAGTGACACCTTGGTAATGAGACACCTTTTGATAGGTCATCAGTTGAGACTAAACCAGCTGATATTAATTTGCACTGACATGGGGCTGGATTGCTTTCCAATTACTGATAGATTTCAGCTGGTGTCTTAGCTTTCCATGCCTTTTTGCACCTCCCTTATTTCATGCGTTTAATGGTTTTTCACTGGGTCATTCCATTTTATTACACAGAACTTAATTTCTGAATGTATTTGTTTTGGTTTCTTTGTATGTATGGATTGCATGGGTTCTTGCCAACATTTCAAGTCAATAGTACCTTTAAAAATCTATTTACCTAGAAAAAAGGTGACGTGAAATGGTGAACACTTATTTTATTCGCTGTATGTGCTCAGCAGGTGGTTAAAATATTAACCCAGGACAATAAAAGATTATTATTATTATCATAATTAATAGTACTAAAACCTCATTATGCTGGAAAGCGTATTGGGGTTAGAAAGAAATTGTATTCATTCCAGCATTTTGTCTAAACATCTCAAACTTTTCTAACTTTTATGGTGTGAGAAATGGGATGGCTAGGCAAAGGATTCATAAGTTTGTTTGAAGATAAAATTACATTTACAAATCTTTTGCCACATACATTCATACCTCCTTAATGATTCTAAAGATCTCCTTAACGGCTTGAGGTATGATTCCCAGACAATCAGGAGACCCCATCATTGTGTATGTTTTGCCTGAAGAGGTCTGCCCATAAGCAAATATCGTACCTGAAATAGAATAAACATAGGTATTCAGTACTTGAATATTCACAAAATCAATGTAAAATTTGGGCTTTTATGTATTCCATAAGGGAGGGAAACCCCACACAAAAGAATTACCATTGTATCCATGTAGAGCTGAGCGAATAATTGGAATAGCTACTTCTTGATAAACTTGAGCTGTTGTCTCATATGAATTAAAGACACGATCTACAAAAAAAAAAAAAAAAAAAAAAAAAAGACAGAATACTATAATATCACATCATATAGCAAGTTAGTATAGTTACATTAAGGTCAGCTATACTGATTAGACCAGTTTTAATCTATGCACCCTTAACTACTTGTGCCGAGAGAGAAAATGATATGAATAAGGCGTGATTGGGAGATTTTTCTTGGGGAAAATTAAACTTATAAAAAAGTCCAGTAAAGATACTGTCAATTTTTTCTTCGGTCACATATGTTCAAGTGTAAAAAACACATTTTTACCAAAGCTCCAATTTTTTAATTTTATTTTTTTTACGATTTTGTGTAGAGCCGCATTCATAGCTGTCATGGCCCACAGGTTGGACACCCCTAGTATAAAAAGTAAATAAATGCATATTCAGTCAACTTGATCACCTGACACCCAAGCTACATCCAGTAGGTTAGTAAAAACATTTGAAAAACATTACCAAAACTTACCAAAATGAAAAGATCTTGTGCCATCAATCTGCGATACAGTAGAGTTTTCAGCTTTCCAAAACAAGTTGACTTGATCCCCCTGTTCTCTAGAATTTAGAAAGAAATTGTATTTTTACAATGTCTGCTTGTCTGAAGGACACTGTTCATATCATGTTCTTCATTACTAGGATATTTTATGCATGCCTTTGTCGCTACAAAGTTTCTTTTAGAATACACCAAAGGGATTGGTCCTATTACATAAGCAATGCAAATAACGCATTGTTAAAGTTTCACAAATGTTTGAGTGTCCTGGCAAGCTTTCCAAACCATCGTTGCATGTTTTCATACATCATTTTCATTTTTTTTTTTCTAGAGAGTGTCCCAAGAATCTCAGAACCACACATGGGGTCAAAGCTGCTTCTAACTCCCATCAGAACTATGTAATTTACTGACAGAGGCTTGCACAGCAAGACTGGTGGCTGGCCAAAGTGCCAACTTGCACAGTATTTAAAGCAGAACTTTACCAATAACAACTTAATAAAAAATAATGTTCTTTATCACGGAACATACATTCCACATTAATAATTATGCTACACAAATTAGCGTGTGCTGTAAATTGCCTACAGCATTGCTTACGTTTCTTCTTGCTGGAGGTTGCCATTTTGCTGGAGCCCAGAGCCCCTGAACAGCAGTAAATCATAAAGCGGAACTAAACCCAATTGATTTAACAGTGTAAAAAATTATGTTACATTCCTGGAATGCCAGGATTGCCAACTGTGACATTTGCTTGTGTCCTCGACCAAACTGTCAAACCATCAAATGGCTGTGGTCATAACGGATCACATGTGCAGCACCATGGCAGTTGCAGATCAAACAGAAGCAGCTGTAAAAGATAGGAGGGTTTAATTTCTCTTTAAGGCTGTCAGCAGATCGGCCTCTACAAATTCAGCAGTGCCTAAAAATGGAGAGCAACTGAGCATAGGCAGAGCAAGGTGAAACAGTGCAATAGTGGATTTTAAACAGTATAGGCATTTTGTCATGTTACAGCCAAAAACATAAAATGTATTTTATTGGGATTTTATGTGATAGGCCAACACAAAGTGGCACATAATTGTGCATTTGTATACAGCCCTCCTGAGTAAATAATTTGTAGGACCACCTTTCACTGCAATTACAGCTGCAAGTCTTTTGGGGATGTCTCTATCAGCTTTGCACATCTAGAGAGTGACATTTTTGCCAATTCTTTTCAAAATAGCTCAAGCTCTGTCAGATTGGATGGAGAGCTTCTGAACAGCACATTTCAAGCCTTGCTACAGATTCTTAATTGGATTTAGGTCTGGACTTTGACTGGGCCATTCTAACACATGAATATGCTTTGATCTAAACCATTCCATTGTAGCTCTGGCTGTATGTTTAGGGTCTTTGTCCTGCTGGAAGGTGAACCTTCACCCCAGTCTCAAGTCTTTTCCAGACTCCAACAGGTTTTCTTCTAAAGGTTGCCCTGTATTTGGCTCCATCCATCTTCCCATTAACAGACCAGCTTCCCTGTCCCTGCTGAAGCAAAGCATTGCCACAACATGATGCTGCCATCACCATGTTTCACAGTGGGGATGGTGTTTTCAGAGTGATGTGCAGTTTTAGTTCTCTGTCACACGTAGCGTTGTGCTTTTAGGCCAAAAAGTTCAATTTTGGTCTCATCTGACCAGAGCACCTTCTTCCACACATTTGTCCCCCACATAGCTTCTCGCAAACTGCAAACAGGACTTCTTATGGCTTTCTTTCAACAATGGCTTTCTTTTTGCCACTCTTCCATAGAAGTCAGATTTGTGGAGTGCACAACTAATAGTTGTCCTCTGGACAGATTCTCCCACCTAAGCTGTGGATCTCTGCAGCTCCTCCAGCGTTACCATGTGCCTCTTGACTGCTTCTCCGATTAATGCTCTCCTTGCCCAGACTGTTCGTTTAGGTGAGCAGACATTTCTTGGCAAGTTTGCAGTTGTGCGATACGCTTTCCATTTTCGGATGATGGATTGGACAGTGCTCCATGCAAAGCTTGAGGTATTTTTTTTTTTCCCAATATATAACCTAACCCTGCTTTAAGCTTCTCCACAACTTTATCCCTGACTTGTCTGGTGTGTTCCTTGGCCTTCATGATGCCGTTTGTTCAATAACAAACCTCTGAGGGCTTAACAGAACAGCTCTATTTATACTAAGAATCAAATTACACACAGGTGGACGCCATTTACCAATTAGACGACTTCTGAAGGCAATTGTTCCACTGGATTTTAGTTAGGGGTATCAGAGTAAAGGGGGCTGAAAGCAAATGCACGCCACACTTTTCAGATACTGCATTTGTAAAAAATTTAGAACTCTATTTTCCTTCTACTTCGTGTTGGTCTATCACATAAAAGGACCAATAAAATACTAGGAGGTGCATCAAAATATCAGCCGAAAGAAAAAAAAGGTGCCGATAATGGCACAGCAAAGGGGGCGGTCCTCCCCGAGTGCTGCACATTGCGGGGGTGTCATCCTTGCCCGCCCCCAGTACTCCCTCCCTCCTCGTCACGCAAAGCGGCGATCTCCGTCTGTCATGGGCCACTGAAACAAAATCCCACCTCCTGTGATAGGCGACACACTGATCCAATGAGGGAAATTGATTCAGTGTGACGTCTATCATAGGAGGCGGGATTTTGTTACTGCGGCCGCCTGGCCCGGGCAATTTAAATCCAGCTCTGACACAGCGGGAGATCGTCGCTCTGTGTGATCCGGGCACTGGCAAAGCTGCATTGATCTCTTGTACTATGTCTGCAGTCTCTGACCATCTCCTGTATCATGTCTGCTAGAGGTGCACCAAATGGAAATTTGATGGTTAGAGACTGCAGCATTTTTCTTGAGCTTTTCACTAAAAAGGTGCCAATAATGGCCAACAATAAATCCATTTTAATTTTAATATCAATTTAAATTTAATAGGTCAAATACAATAAAATTATAAAAATATAATTTTTTTTTTTTAAACTGTCATTTTCGGCTTTCAGCTAAGTGCATCCTGCATTTTCAGTATCAAAATTTCCATTCGGTGCATCTCTTTAAAATACATTTACGTTGGGGTATAAATACTTTTTCCAAGGCACTGTAGCTAAACCTGCAAAAAGGGGTCAGCCTGAAGTGATCCAACAAGACTACATTTTCTGACTAAGTTCCACTTTAAGTACCGATCCCTCATGGACCATGGGGTGCTCTAGAGCAGGGTTCTCCAAACTGCGGCCTGGGGGCCGGATGTGGCCCTTTGCTTGCCTTCATCAGGCCCTTGAGACTCCATTCTCTCCCCCCCCCCCCCGATACAAGGCACTATTCCTTCTACACCAACAATGGGGCACCGTTCATTCCACTGACACCAACTGCAGAGCCCTATTCTTCCCATTGACACCAATGATGAGGCACAATTCCTTGCCCTGATACCAACAATGGGTCACTATTCCTACCACTGACACTAATGAGGGGGCCCTATTCCTGCCAATGATGGGGCCCTATTTCTGCCCCTAATACAAACAATGGGGCAATTTTCCTCCCACTAATATCAATGATGGGGCAGTGTTTACCCACATTGACGCCAAGGCATTTTTTACTCGCACGGCCCACAGTCCGGCCATCTCAAAGTCTGAAGGAAAGGAAACTGGTCCTTTGTTCAGAAAGTTTGGAGACCCCTGCTCTAGAGGAACATGCAGACAACATGAAAAATATAGGAAATAAAAATGGGACATGTCATTGTGGGTAGTAATAATATGTATAAATAAGTACATTTTAATTGGATTTGATGTCATTAACCACTGAGGGTAGTCCACGATTTTTAGAGCATATAAAATATAATACAGATATAAATCATAAAAGATTAATATATAATAATAATGAATTTAATGCAAACAAAATCGATGGACATAATTAATGCAATTCTTACAAAAATCAATACATTTACAAATCAAAATACATGACACAGATGTAGACTAAAATAAATAAATAAATAGTAATATTGATGGAATTCATAATTAAAACAAGCTTTAGCTAGGCACCCTTAGTTGAAGGCCTGATGCGTTTCTTGGCTTCCTGAAAATCATCAGGGGTAAGATGCACACAATTACTAGAAAATAATAAGGTAACTTAATAAATAGAACCTTCTAATGAAAGGAAATTATCAAAGACAGCCACTTACTAAAAAATAACAGAGTGAAACCCGCATGTTATGCTCAATTCCAGCAATGGGATTAAAGGGTGGTCTGGAACAAACTGTCTCACCCGGGTTTGAAGCAGGGTAATACCCACCTCCCCAAAAAGTCGGAGAAAGGGCCGGGGGAGACGATAGCCATGGACCAACCCAGATGCTCACACCACCTAACCAATAAGTGTGTGTGCACATTTACACCAAAATCTGTGAAAAAAAATGTAATGACTAACTGTAAACAAAGTACAAATGTGACTACAAGGCCAAAAAGTGTGTCCGTTTAACAGATGAAGATTGTGTGTGGTATTTGATCACCTCTGCGGTTTTTATTTTTTACGCTAAACAAAAAAAATGCACAATTTTGAAATATATATATATACACATATATGTCCATGCCTGGAAAGCACGGCGGTCTGCTTGGTTGTTTACATCGCCAGACCGCCATTCTGTCTCCTCTGCGGGGAGCGATCGCGGGTGGCCGGTGGACATAGCGTCCGCCAGGCCCGCTGATCCAAGCCCGTTGATTGGCTCCCCCTGTGGCCAATCAGTGTGCGATCACTATTTTGTGGAACCTAAATATTGCCTTTTGGGAGAGGTAGTACAGGAATTCACTATATTAGCAGTGGGTCGTGCCCTTTTCTATGCCTGTAAACTGATCCTACAACTAAAGAAATCTCCTGACCCTCCCACACACAGCTCATGGGTAAAAAAAAAAAAAAAAAAAAAAAATTATATTATATTATGATACATGTCTATACTGGATTATTAATATAATGGAAATGCATGGCGGTGAACCTCCTCTTCTGGAGTCTCCCACCAGCGCCCGTGGCCCCTTCTCTCTGTCCATTGCCCCCATGGGAAGCCACTTCTCATGGGGGTAGTGGTGCATGCTTGTCCTCAAGCCCTCCTGCTGCATCCCATCACACAGTGGGACCCAGCCCCGCCCTCCGCTCAATCGCCACTGACTTTGACAGCACTGGGAGCCAATGGCTCCTGTGCCCCAGCAAAGCCAGCGAGATTCGGCAGTGAAGGGAGAGATTCGATGCAGACATGCACAGCGCAGGATCCAAATGAGGGCTCAGGTAAGTAGAAGGCGGTGAGAAGGGAACGCTGATGCATAAACATTTTTTAACCTCCCTGGCGGTATGATTAGGTCAGATTTTTGAGTCTCAAAGCGGTACATTGTTTTGCATAGAAATTTGGCGTTTTATATTGTAGGCCTGCAATTCTTGGGAATAACTCACTTAAATCTGTCCAAACAAGAGAGTCTAGTAGACATCCCAGGTATGATAAACGTTGAAACAAAATCATAAATAATATAATAACTCTAACAAATAATTAAATTATACATTTTATTCAATAATGTAATCAAAAAACACAGAAAATGTGTCCAAACAAGGGTGCAATATTACTAGGTCACTAAATATTGGTTTAGTAAACATCCCGGGTATGAAAAATTTTGAACCAGTCTGACGTCACAATCAGGGCAATGGAACCTGGTTTCCTTTCCACTGTCATCTGGCTTGGAGCAACAAACCACGCACATCCTTGTAGGTGCTGACTTTTTTTTCAGTTGGTGGGATGTAGACCATGAAGTGACGACCAGTCAGGCGTTCTGGGTTGACAACGCCAGCAGCACAACGTCCAGCTCTATTCACAGCCATTGATGGTGTTTGGTGGTTCACAAAGATCAGTTTGGCAATCAGTTTTTCCAAATAAAGTCAGAGTGAATCACAGGCTTGTCACATTTTTTGAGCAGAATGTAGGCATTCCACAAGCATTGCTCAAGATGCCACCTGAAGATCTTCTTGTAGAACTTTTTTTGTTGTTTCCTCCATGCTGGATAGAATGTCATTGCTTGGTCGGCTCTGTAAATACCTCCCATGGTGTTATTGTAGTCTATCACTACATCTTCATGATTTCTTTCCCACCTTTGGTGCGTACCATAACAGTGGAGGTATTACAGACTGTACTCATTAGGCACAAATCTTTGCCACGCCATCGCAGTGCCATCATTTTGCCTTTCTGCCAGGCAACCATTTCTCCAGTCTTCAGCTTCTTATTGCCAAACATTGGCGGCATAACGCATCGGTTAGCCCTAACTGTTCCATAGGCATCCGTTTTGTTCTGCAGAAGAAACTCAAAGTTCAGGGGATGTGTAAAAGTTGTCAGTAGTTATGCAATAGCCCTGATTTGGCAATGGCAGTGAAAGAACGGAAGATGTTGTCATTCCATAGTTGCTGTATTTTGGGGTGAATTGTGTTCCTTTCCCAGTGTATAGGACTGAATTCCAAATGTAGCCAGTTGACAATTTGCAGAGCATGAAGAATTTTACGCCAAATCGTGCTCTCTTTGATGCCACGTATTGTATCCAGCTGAGCCATCCCTTGTAGGCCATTAGACTTTCATCTATGCGGATGTCTCTTTCTGGCACATAGCTTCGTTGGAAATTTTTTAGAACCATTTGAGATGCTTCCCAAATTTTGAGTTTTGGTGCAGAATGAGTAGTTTCATCAAATTATTTGTTGTTTTCGAAGTGTGAGTACTTCATGATCAGGAAAAATCTGCACTCTGACATGACCATGCCAAAGAATGGAGTGCCATGTAATTTGTTAGTTGTCCAATACCACTTCTGCAGGGGTTAGGCCCAGAAATTTCCAAATGTCATCTTTGGTCACTGGTTCCCACTTTCTACTTCTTGAAATCTTCCGGTGCGTAGTAGCTTGTTGCTCTTGGTACTGGTTTATCTCCATAACTATTTTTCAATAACCTCATTGGTCAGAAATAGGTTGTAGGTATGCCAAGGGGTGGTCATCTTCAAGGTCTACTTTCATAACAGGTGCTCCAGTAAATGGAAATCTTGGGGGGCGCTGCGTGATCCGTACCACAGTCAAAAGAGCACGAAGTTCACACATCACTGAGCTCAGTCAAAGAATCGTTGCTGTCATCACTTTCTGTGTCCGATGACTAATTTCCCCACAAATCACTCTCGCTCAATTCTGCAAGTAATTATAACTCGCTATCACTAAAGTAAAAAGTGTACTAAAGCGCTGATATGAACTAGTAAATAAATAAGTGACAAATACTAGAAGATGACCAAATAATATAGCTGCAATTATTGTGTGTGAACTGATATCACACAAAAAGTGTTGTATAGATATTCAAAATGTATAATGCGCTAATATTAACCTCCCAATATAACACTTGAAAAAGTCACATGTCTAGTGATGAAACCAGTGGGGAGGAGCCAGTGACGAGCAGTGCTGTGTGTATACTGTTGGCGTGTGAGGAGATACCAGCTGTTAGCAACTGAGCTTACCATATGTGATTTATTCTGCTGAAAAGTGCGAGTGAATTTTTTACCCTTATTATATAGGGATTACATATCACACTGCCTGCGCAATGGTCTCTTTCTTTGTTGTTTCATACAGCGGAAGTTCTTTGAAAGCCAGAAGCAGGCCCATGCTAATGAGCAGCTGAATATATGAGCAAGCCAGCTATCACTGGGGATTACTCATTGAAACCTGTCTATATTCATCAAATCACCAAAGACGTTATATTTTTTCACAGCAGTATGCTGTCCTATTGAGATACCTGTGCACTGTGGTTCTTCACATTAATATATCTTATCTTTATTTTTCTCTCTTTTTAATAGTGTTCAATAATTTATTATTGATATTTAGTTATAGGATTTTGTTATGGTGAAGGATGTTATGTTATTTATAATAGGCTCCATTTGATTACTTTGCACAGGATTCACCGATAAATCATTAAGAGATCACACCGTGTTATATTGTGAGGTTAATATTAGCGCATTATACATTTTGATGTAGAGGCCATGGATGTTCTCAAGTTTCCAGGCACAAAGAATGGCAGAAAGAACAGTAAAACTGCAGGCAGGGCACTGGACAAAGCACTGGGGACAAATGATTTGATACAGTAATGTAATCCAATAAGATTACAATGTATTGTGTTTCACACTTTTTGAAATTGCCGCCGGATTCCACCCCCACACATCGCAATGCTCGCAGGGAACGGAACCCGGAACACAGAGAATCGGGCGGAGGATCCAGCCGCTGGACACAGCGGGAGTACATCGCGGGATCCTGCAGACAAGGTAAGTAACCTCTTCTTGGATCCTAAGTGAGGCTCGGGGTTACCACTAATGGTACTAAAATTTAACCCCGAGCCACACTCGGGAATACCGCCAAGGAGGTTAAGCAAAAAAAAAAAATAAATAAAATTTAGGCTTTAGAACCACTTTAATGTTGGTAATGCTTTTCTTCTGGAACAGATTTACCAGCGGCAGGATTTTCCTGGCAAAATTTGAAAAGCTATGGGGCCAGTGGCTTGATACCCCGGGTCTCTGCCCCAGCGAGCTTACATATCAGAGAACCTTCCAATGTCCTGCCGGGCCATAGGGTCTCACTATTCCTTTGTTATGCTTAGGCATGGTTCTTCTGGTAGTTTGGATTCTCGCTAAATGGCTACTATTACACCAAGCCAAAAGCTACGCTAATGTATTGCATGTCTGTCTCTTTTTCTCAGCCGTATGGCTATACAAACAATGTTATTTGCGCAATGTTCAGGAACGCTGTATTTGGTACTTCTTACAGCGGGGAAAAATGATTTGATACCAGGCAAGTTTTTAAAAGTTTGCCCACTTACAAAGAAATTAAGGGTCTATAATTTTTATCATAGGTGTATTGTAAAATGATAGAGACAGAATATCAACCAAAAATCCAGAAAAAAAAACGATACAAATACAAACAAACGTTATAAATTAGGTTGCACTTCAGTGAATAAAATAAGTATTTGATTCCCCTTGGAGAACCCCTTGCTGGCAAGCACAGAGGTAAGATTTTTGTTTTGAAAAAGAACAGCATGTAATGTAAAGTTGTTAATAAACTGACAACACTGTATGCATTATACCCATCTATGCAGCAGGTGTCGCTGTAGTATTATAGTGTATAGTTCACGTTTTCTATGACAGACAAAACAATACATCCTGTTATATCTCAGTGCATGTACTTGTATATTCCTGCTTCCTGTTCATGTTTCTCCATGCTGTAAGACGTAATATATTTCTCCATGAAAGTAAAGTCGTATTACTGCATCCAAGAAGCTTACAGTGCTTATTGCAATATTCTGCACAAGAGGTTATGGGTCCCAGGCACCCAGAGGCACTGGAAAGAATACCCTCTGAGTACAGCAAGTCAGTGAATACTGTATACAAACTACTGAAACATGGCAAGTGGTTCAGATGTGAAGTTTGCAATTGCAAAGCTGAACAATGCCAATTGCCAGCTGTGGAAGTTTAAACTGGAAGTGTTTCTCACCAAGGATGACTTGTGGCACATGCTGAATACAGACAGACCAAGATGGAGAGACGGAGGACTGGGATAGGATGGACAGACAGGCAAAAGCAATTATAAGCTTGCTAGTGGAAGATGACCAGCTTATCCACATAGTAACAGAGAAAAATAACCTAAGGTACGTGGACTCCATTACAAAAGCTGCATGAGCATTCAAGTCTAAACAGAAAGTTATTTCTGCTAAGGAAGCTATATAAGATGAGACTAGAAGGCGGCCAGCAAATGTGTGACAACATGAAAGCTATGCCCTATCGGAGAGGACTAGGGATGAGCCTAACACCCCCAGTTCGGTTCGCAGCAGAACATGCGAACAGGCAAAAAATTTGTTCGAACACGTGAACACCGTTAAAGTCTATGAGACATGAACATTAAAAATTAAAGTGCTAATTTTAAAAGGCTTATATGCAAGTTATTGTCTTAAAAAGTGTTTGGGGACCTGGGTTCTGCTCCTGGGGACATGTATCCATGCAAAAAAAGGTTTTAAAAACGTCCGTTTTTTGGGGAGTAGTGATTTTAATAATGCTTAAAGTGAAATAATAAAAGTGTAATATTCCTTTAAATTTCGTACCTGGGGGATGTCTATAGTATGCCTGTAAAGTGGCGCATGTTTCCTGTGTTTAGAACAGTCCAAGAGCAAAATGATATTTCTAAAGGAAAAAAAGTAATTTAAAAAGTATTCACAGCTGTAATGAATTGTCGGTCCCGGCAATACACATAAAAGTTCATTGATAAAAACGGCACGGGATTCCCCCACAGGGGAACCCCGAACCAAAATTTAAAAAAAAAAAAAGAAAAAAGCTTGGGGGTCCCCCTAAATTCCATACCGGCCCTTCGTGGGACAGTTTTTATTTTTTTAATAAAAGGACTTGTCCCAAGGCGTGTATTGTCTTTTTTTTACCATTTTCACAAATTTTTTGTGAAATGGTAGGGGTGCATTTGTACCCCCTTACCATTGCACAGGGGGGGGGGGGGGGGTTTGGGATCTGGGTGTCCAGATTCAGATAAGCCCCCCACCCGCAAACCCCCACAACCACCAAGGGTTGTGGGGATGAGGCCCTACTACCCATCAAAATGGGGACAAGATGCTTTGGGGGGCTACCCAATGTCATTTTTCTCTCGGACTGTTCTAAACGTGGGAAACATGCGCCACTTTAAAAGGCATACTATAGACACCCCCCAGGTACGAAATTTAAAGGAATATTACACTTTTAATGTTTCACTTTAAACATTATTAAAATCACTGCTCCCGAAAAACTTTAAGACAATAACTTGCATATAAGCCTTTAAAATTAGCACTTTTGATTTCTCCCATAGACTTTTAAAGGGTGTTCGGTGGCTTTCGAAATTGCCGCTAACACCCCAAATTGTTCGCTATTTGGCGAACACCCGATGTTCAAGTCGAACTTACGTTTGACTCAAACATCAGGCTCATCCCTAGAGAGGACACCAAAGATAACCATATTGTTGCCTTGCTCCTCCTCTGCAGCCTTCCAGAGACATACTGCTCTCATAAACGCTTTAGAAACCAGACCTGAGCAGGAGCTGACAGTGGAATTTGTCAAATGGAAATAATTGATGAATACGACAGAAAGGAAAGAAAATACGCACAGTGATGACAAAGCTCTTAAGATGTACAAAGGCATAAAGCACAAGAAAAAAAGCAGAGCCTGTTTTCACTGTAAGAAGACCGGACTGTTCTATCTGGAAAGCTGAGTAACGAAAGCTATTCACAAAAGAGTCAAAGCAATTACAAAGCAAACTGCAGACACATCATGGAGTGGCACCTTTAACCACTTCAATACTGGGCACGTTCGCCTTCCTGCCCAGATCAACTTTCAGCGCTGTCGCACTTTGAAAGACAATTGTGCGGTCATGCAACGCTGTACCCAAACAAAATTTTTATCATTTTCTTGCTTTCTTTTGGTGGTATTTGATCACCACTGGGGTTTTGTTTAGCAAAAAAAAGTTTTTGTTTTTGTTATAAAATGTTATAAGTAATTTTTCTCCTGCGCTGATGAGGCTACAATGATGGGCGCTCATAAGGTGGCACTGATGAGGCACCAATATGCGGCACTGATGGGTAGCACTGATGAGGAGGCACTGGCAGGCTTTACTGCTGGGCACCGATTGGCACCTCTGTCACACCTGGTGGTCCAGGGTGGCATCCATGGTGGCCCTGGGTGGGCATCCTCAGGGGGGCTGCGCTGATAATCAGCACAGACCCCTGTTAGAAGAGGAGCCGATTGGTTCTCCTCTACTCGTGTCTGTCAGACGCGATAGAGGAAAAGCCAAATACACGGCTTTTCCTGTTTACCACGTGATCAGCTGTGTCCAATCACAGCTGATCACAGTGTAAAGAGCCTCCATCAGAGGCTCTTAACTCAGATCAGAGATGCGGTGTGTCAGGCTGACACACCACATCAACGATCACCGTGCCCCCCGAGGGCATCATGTCTTATGATGTCCGGTCAGGATAACAACCACTTTGCGCGCATCATATTGCTATATGGCGGGCGGGAAGTGGTTAAAGTGACACAAAGCGGCAAGCCATGCGACTGGTACATAGACTCAGGAGCAACAAGCCACATGAGTCATGACTAGCGATGAGACCTTCTTCACAAAAATTGATTACTGTGCAAAAGACAAAGTTTTCCTAGCAAACGGGAAAAGCATCCGTGCCAAAGGTAAAGGCCAGAAGGCAAACACAGTACCCTTGTAAAGAAAGTGCTGTATGTTCCAGAACTAGAAGGCAGCCTTCTATCAGTGAAAAGTCTTGCAAACAACTGTCTCACAGTTAAGTTCCAGGGTAATTAATGCACAATTCACAATGATAAGCAATTCCCCGCAAAAGGAAAACTAGATGATCACTGGCTCATCACCACCCACAGACCAGCAAGCAGGGTGGATGAAAAAAAAAAAAAAGGAAAGTATTTAACCACTTCAATACCGGGCACTTAGACACCTTCCTGCCCAAACCAATTTTCAGCTTTCAGTGCTGTCACAGTTTGAATGACAATTGCGCGGTCATCCATCACTGTACCCAAACTAAACTTTTATAATTTTGTTCCCACAGAGCTTTCTTTTGGTGGTATTTGATCACCTCTGCTGTTTTTATAATTTGCGAAACAAATAAAAAAAGACCGAAAATTTTGAAAAAAAATTAAAGTTTTGCTTTTGTTTCTGTTTAAAAATTTTGTAAATAAGTTTTCTCTTTCACTGATGGGCACTGATAAGGCGGCAGCAATGAGGTGGCACTAATGAGCGGGCACTGACGATGGGCACTGATAGGCGACACTGATGGGTGGCACTGATGGGCATTGATAGGCGGCACTGATGGGCACTCATGGGTGGCACTGGTGGGCACTCATAACGACACTGAAAGGCTGCAAAGATGGGTTCTTATGGGTGGTACTGATGGGCGGCACTGCTGGGCACTGATAGGCATCCCTGGTGGCACTAGCAGTGATAGGCATTGGAGTGGGCACTGATTGGCAGCTGCCTGGGCATTGATTGGCAGCTACCTTTGCACTAATTAGTATTTCCCTGGGGGTCTAGGGGGCATACCTGGTGGTCCAGTGTGGCTGGTGGTCCTGGGCAGCTGTCAGACGCGAGTGAGGAAAAGCCGATCACCGGCTCTTCCTATTTACATCGTGATCAGCCATGATTGGACACGGCTGATCATGTGGTAAAGAGTCTCCGTCAGAGACTCTTTACCTAGATCGGAGTTGCGGGTGTGTCAGACTGACACAATATCCTGCGGATGTCATATGACGCCCAGTCAGGTTATTGAAACCACTTTGCCGCCATCATTCTGCTATATGGCGGGCGGCAAGTGGTTAATTTAAATCCGATTTTTATTTAAAAATCAATTTTTTTGATTTTTATCAAATTTATTTTAATAAAATGCTATTAGGGTAAAAATTTAAAGTTAGTTTTCTATTTAGGATATATTCAGAATTTAGTTTATTCAGCATGAAATGAAGCTTAGTTATGTAGCATGAGGTTGCATATTCTGCAATATTTACATTTTTGGTAAACTTATTTAATGAGATGAGCTGAGATAACATTTACTGCATTGATGCATTCACACAATTTCACAGTAACTATGAGATAAAACAAAGTTCATGACTGAATAGGTTCCGATATTGCTGTTTTACTAACCTGAGAGCCTATTATTCTAAATCGGAAACTACCAGCAAGAATAAGTCCTTACATTTAAACAGCACCTGTCATTTCATTTCCATCATGGCAGCACCTGTTAGCAGGCATCCACTCACCTGCTGTCGCCACATCCCTCACCTTGTTGCGTCACTGCCGTATCACCAGCTGTCCCATTAAAGTGAATAGGACTGTCGGCGAGTCACGGCATTTCCCTGTTCTGCCTAGTGACATAACAGGGATCTTCTTTTCCCTGTCATCGGGAACAGTGATCTCTGTCATGTCAGTGGTAGCCCATATATTTTTGGGGGGTATTTATTACAGCAAAAAGTAAAAAAATTAAATATTGCTTTTGTTTTCAAAATTGTTGGTCTTTTTTTGTTTATAGGGCAGAGGTGATCAAATACCACCAAAAAAAAGCTCTATTTGCGGGGATGAGAAAAAAAAAAAGTCAATTTTGTTTGGGTACGTCGCACAACTGCGCATTTGTCAGTTAAGCAACGCAGTGGCAAATCTCAAAAAATGCTCTGGTCATTAAGGGGGTAAAACCTTCCGAGGCTGAAGTGGTTAAATCCAATTGATTTAAGCCTTTTTACTAGTGATTTAAATTATAATTTAAATCAAATTCACCCCTCCGGGCCTTGCAAAGTGCTCATGAAATGTAAGTGCTAAAAGCAAAAGCCACACGTGCTCCCCTTCCACAGGCATCTCACAGAAAAACTACCCACTCCCTGCAGCTTATACACTGATGTATGCGGTCCAATGAAAACTCCGTCAGGCGGGAACAGATATCTACTGACTTTCATTTATGACTATTCCAGGTACACAACTACTTACCTGATGAAACACAAGAATGAAACATCAGAAAAACTTCAAGAGTTTGTTGCCATGTCTAGCAACAAATTCCAATGGAAACCAGGGATACGCACAGACAATGGTGGAGAATACATAAGCAAAGAAGTGGCATTATACCTGAAGAGACAAGTAACAGTACACCAAACAACCACACCATTCTGAAGAAAAGGGTGTAGCAGAAAGGGAAAAACAAATAAATAAAATTGCACTCTTATAGAAATGGCCAGATGCATGTTGTCGGATGCCAACCTCCTAAGTACTGGGGAGAAGGAGTCATGACAGCAACCTACCTACAGAAAAGACTACCCTCAAGAACCATTAAAAGTACTCCTTTCAAAATGTGGCATGGTACCCGCTCCAGGTCCTAGAAGACTGCGGGATCATTGACAAAGTGCATTACGGCTCATGTATGCACAGTGGGCAGCCGGCTGTGAAGCCGAAAACCGCATAGCCAACTTCCCAGTTAAGATGCTGGTGCTGGGAACCTAAAGACTAGCGAAGAACTAGCCCGGGTGAGGACAGCGCTGGATCCCTGGACAGGCAAGTGTCCTTTTATTAAAAGTCAGAAGCTACAGGATTTGTAGCTGCTGACTTTTTTTAATTTTTTTTCCAGCAAAGTTCTTCTTTAACCACTTCCAGACCACCGCACGCCGATATACGTCCTAACTTTGAAGAGGAATATCGTTATGGCAGCAGCTAGCTCCCAAAACCCCAGTATCCTCTTCTTCGGCGGGTGGTCCAGTTTCCGATAATAGTGGTCTCTGTGGCGCATACGCCACAAGATTACTTTTATCGCCAGCGGGAGAGGGGCCCCCCTTCCGCCGCTCTCTGGTGCCCTCCGCCGCTTACCAGAGCAGTTGGTAGTGGCGGAGGCAATCGGATCCTTCTCAGTGTTAGGTATGGAGACGAGAGAGGGGAAGATGGCCCCCCCACCCATTTCCATACCATTGCAGGGCAGAAGCGACGTCAAAACTTCACTTCCGCCCATAGCTCTTAAAGGGCCATTTTTTTATATAAAAAAAAAAAAATGTATTGCATTGTAGTGTAAATATGAGATCTGAGGTCTTTTTGACCCCAGATCTCATATTTAAGAGGTCCTGCCATGCTTTTTTTCTATTACAAGGGATGTTTACATTTCTTGTAATAGGAAAAAAAATTACATTTTTTTTTTAAAGAACAGTGTAAAAATAAAAAAGGTAAAATAAATAAGAAAAAAAAAAAATGTTTTTTTTTAAACGCGCCCCAACCCGCTGAGCTCGCGTGCAGAAGCGAACGCATACATAAATAGCGCCCGCATATGAAAACGGTGTTTAAACCACACACGTGAGGCATTTCCATGGTCGGTAGAGCGAGAGCAACAATTCTAGCCCTCCTCTGTAACTCAAAACATGCAACCTGTAGAATTTTTTAAATGTCGCCTATGGAGATTTTTAAGGGTAAAATTTTGTCGCCATTCAACGAGTGGGCGCAATTTTGAAGCGTGACATGTTGGGTATCAATTTACTTGGTGTAACATTAGCTTTCACAAGATAAAAAAAAAAAATTGGGCTAACATTACAGTTCTTATTTTTAATTCAATACCGGTAACAGTATTTCCAGGAACCTTCAAGGACAGCTACTTGAGAGATGATTGGCCCCGCCCTCTACAGGAAACACAAATCAGATACAATTTAAAAGGCCCCTCCCTTTCCTCTCACCCTCAGTTGTTTAGAAGATCAAGTAACCTCCACCCAAAGGTGCACTTGGCAGAGGAAAAAACAGAAACCATAATGCCCCATACACACGGTCGGACATTCCGACAACAAAATCCTAGTATTTTTTCTGACGGATGTTGGCTCAAACTTGTCTTGCATACAGTCACACAAAGTTGTTGGAAAATCCGATCATTCTGAACGCGGTGACGTAAAACACGACCGTCGGGACTATAAACGGGGCAGTAGCCAATAGCTTTCATCTCTTTATTTATTCTGAGCACGCGTGGCACTTTGTGCGTCAGATTTGTGTACACACGATCGGAAATTCCGACAACGGATTTTGTTGTCGGAAAATTTTATAGCCTGCTCTCAAACTTTGTGTGTCGGAAAATCCGATGGAAAATGTGTGATGGAGCCTACACACGGTCGGAATTTCGACAACAAGGTCCTATCACACATTTTCCGTTGGAAAATCCAACTGTGTGTACGGGGCATAAAAACACCACCACCAGGTAAGCATGGTCGACCAGTGAAAAAATAGAATAGGGTGGGAATATAGACGCTGTCCTGGAAGGTTCCTGGAAATACTGTTACCGATAAGTCTAACGGGGGTTCCACCCCCCTCACCTTCCAGGACAGTTACTTGAGAGGATAAGCAAGATTTTATACCTTAGGGAGGGACGACAGCCTGAAGCACTTTCCTACCAAAGGAAAGGTCCTGGCTGGAAAGCATCTGAACTCTATAATGCTTGACAAATGCATCAGAGGAGGACCAGACGGCAGCTTTAGAGATTTCTTACCATGAAGCCCCAGCTCTTTCTGCCCATGATGTGGCCATGGATCTCGTTGAATGGGCCCTAATTCTAGAAGGAGGGGTGCGATCTGATGCTTTATATGTCTCACAGATAGCTCCCCTAATCCACCTAGCAATAGAACCTTTAGATGCTTTGGACCCTTTCTTGGGGCCACTGAACAAAACCAACAGTTGGGAGGAACTCCTAAACCCACAGTCTTTTCTAGATAAAGCAGAAGACACCTCTTCTAAAAGACCAAACCTTTCCTCTTCTGTATTTTTGGGAGAGGTGCAGAAACTAGGAAGGACCTAAGAAAGTTGGAAGAAACTTTGGGTAAATAGAGAGGATCAGGTCTAATCACTACCCTGTCCTCAAGAATCCTCAGGAAGAGTTCTTTACAGGAAAGAGACTCTAGATCAGAAACCCTTCACCCTGACGTAATAGCCAAAAAGGACAACTTCAAAGAAATAATTTTCAGGGAAGCCTCATGCAAAGGCTCAAAAGGAGCCCTTGTTAGAGCATTTAAAACTAACGACAGATCCCAGGGAGGAATATGTTTGATGACCCTGGGAGTATGTCTAGATCTGGCTAAAAGGAACCTCCTGACTAAGGGATCTGCCGCTAGTCTTCTCTCTGTAAATAAAGATAGGGCAGCAATCTGAACCCTAAGGGTATTGACATAGAGCCTCTTTTCCACTCCCCCTGCAAAAAATCCAATATACAGGGAGTGGAAAAAGAATCTAAACCAGTTTTCCTTTGCCAGGAAATAAAAGTTTTCCAAACTTTCCCATAGATTCTTCTTGTGACCAACTTACAGCTGTCCAGGATAGTTGAAATAACCCTCTCTGAACACCCCTTTAACTGTAGGATGCGCCGCTCAGCCTCCAGGCCGTCAAATGGAAGGTCTGAGGGTTTGGATGTAACACCGGTCCCTGATGGAGCAGATCCTTCCGAACTGGTAGGGACCAAGGAGGATACACAGATAGGGCCTTCAGAGAGGAGAACCAACCCCTCCTGGGCCCCCAGGGGGCAATCAGAACAACTTCTGCCCTGTCCTGAATAATTTTCTGAACCACTAGGGGCAAGAGGGGAAATGGAGGGAAGGCATAGACCAGAGTGAAGTCCCACGGGAAGGACAGAGCATCTGTCCCCAAGGACTCTGTTTCTCTCTCCAGAGAGAAGAACGCTGGCAGTTTCCTGTTGAGACTGGAGGCAAAAAGATCCACTGTGGGGAAACCCCATCTTAGCACCACCTCCTGGAACGTGCCTTGATGCATTTCCCAACCACTGGAACTGATGCTCACCCTGCTCAAATAGTCCGCCAGCACATTTTCTGACCCCTTGATGTGGACTGCCCTTACTGAAGTGACATAGATCTCCGCCCAGGACAGAATCTGCTGTGTTAAAGACAGAAGCGATTCTGAGAGAGTGCCCCCTTGCTTGTTCAGGTAGGCCACTGTTGTGGCATTGTCTGAAAATATCAATAGGTCTTTTGAATAGACCCTCTCTTCCAGAGATATAAGTGCTTTCCTCACAGCCAGAAGTTCTCTGAAATTTGAGGAGCGACCTGCTTCCTCTGGCAACCAGGCTCCCTGTGCTTGCCAGTCCTGTGAGTGAGCACCCCAACCCCACAGACTGGCGTCTGTGGTAATTTTGACCGGGGAATGTTGTGTCCAATCCTTCCCTCTCTGCAGATGTTCTCGCTGCTCCCACCAGGCGAGAGCAAGAAAATTCCCTTCTGGTAATTTTACCAGCTGATCCAGAGAATCGTTCCTGCGATCCCAATGGAGTAAAAGAAAAGCCTGAAGGGGTCTGGAGTGCAATTGGGCCCAATGCACCCCTGGAATGGCCGCAGTCATCAGACCCAGCAACTGCATGATCCGCCGAAGGGAGGTCTGAGGGAGCAGCTTGAAGGCCTGCATAGATAGAAGAATTTTCAAAATCTTCTCTTCGGGAAGAAAAATTTTTAGGGCAACAGAGTATTAGATAACCCAGGAAAAGTATGCTCTGTGAGGGTACCAGGCAAGATTTCTGCTTGTTGACCTTCCACCCTAATTTTTGAAAAGTCCGCAAAACCAACTGTAGCTCTTGAACAAGAGACTCCTTGTCTTGAGCAAAAATCAAAAAATCGTCTAGATATGGGACGATCGATACACTTTGAATCCGTTTCCCTGCAAACCTGAGGAACCTTCGGTGGCTCTGGCAGATTGGTACATGAAGATAAGCGTCCTGAAGGTCCAGGGTCACCATGAAGACCTTTGGCAACCACAGATTCCTTACCGAATAAATGTTCTCCATTTGGAAACGTCTGTAAACTATGTATTTGTTCAGGACGCTTAAATTTATGACCATATGAAAGCCGCCGGAAGCTTTCTTGACCAGAAAGACGTGAGAATAAAATCCCCCGAAACGTCTGAAGTTCTGGGACAGGAGAAATGACTCCCTCTGTTTCCCACACATAAATCAAATCTAACATGGCTTGCAGAATCTCTTGGTCTCTCGGCAGGTGGGTAAGAAAATACTTCTGGGGAGGAAGACTTTTCAATTCCAGCCTGTAACCCTTTTCCAAAGTGTAAAGGATAAAGGAATTGGTGGAAATTTCTGCCCATTCCTTGACGAAATGGCACAATCTTCCCCCTACCCCAAACCTGGCGTCACTGGGTATTTTTGGAAGAGGCTAAAGGAGCAAAGGGAGTAGAGCTGCACGATTCTGGTAAAAATGAGAATCGCGATTCTTTTGCTTAGAATACAGATCACGATTCTCTCACGATTCTTTAAAATGTTTTTTAAAAGAGAAAAATCAGCTGTAGATGGCGCATGCGCAATCAACACGCCGCTCGCTCCCGATGCTCGGGGCTGGTTATTCATTTAATACAGCAAGGGGGGGATGCTTTTCTCAAAAGGGGCGGATGCATAGTTAACCATACATCCGCCCCTTTGAGAGAAGCATCCGCCCCTTGCTGTCTTTATAACCATATATACATCTGCCCCTTTGAGAAAAGTATCCGCCCCTTGCTGTATTAAATAACCAGCCCCGAGCATTGGGAGCGAGCGGCGTGTTGATTGCGCTTGCGCAGTCCAGGCTGGCACTATGCTCTATGCTGACTGACGTCAGTTCCGGTTGATGGCGTCAGTTCCGATATCGGTGCCATTTGCGATCCACGCTGGTTCCGTGCTTCCGACTGGGAGATCTGGAAAATCAAGCTAAACCAGCTTGCAGATCGCGCGGGGGGGGGGGGGGGGGGGGAATCGAAATCGCGATCTTATATACGATTAATTGTGCAGCTCTAAAAGGGAGCCCCCCCTTTTTGATTGTCTTTGTTAAAGGACCATTTCTTTTTAGTCTGTTGGCTTCAAAATTAGCCTTGTTTTGGAAGCCACGAAAGGGCTTCTTATTCTGGGGCTTATTCCTTTGGGAAAAGAACAATCGTTTACTTTTCTCAGAGGAATGAGCTAAGACCTCTTCTAAGGAAGAACCGAAGAGTTTGCCTTCAAAGGGAATGCCACAGAGCTTATTCTTGGAAGTAAGGTCACCTTCCCAAGATTTAAGCCAGATAGCTTGCCTAGCTGAATTAATGAGAGCAGAAGCTCTGGCTGCGGATTTCACTGAATCTGCTGCTGCATCAGCTAAGAAGGCGATTGACTTGGCAATGAGTGGGAGGGATTCCCTAATCTCTTCTTTGGGGGTGTCGGATGCAAGAAGATCATCCAGACGCTGAACCTATACGTCTAAATTTCTAGCCACACAGGTGGATGCTACTGCAGGGCTTAAGGAGAAAGCTGAAGCATCCCAGGCTTTATGTAGCAATGAGTCAGCCTTTCTATCCATTTGATCTTTATGGACCCCAGAACCTTCAAAAGAAAGATCTGATCTTTTGGACACCTGCGACATAGGGGCATCTAATTTAGGATACTTAAAGAAAACCTCCTCAAATTCAGACTGAAAAGGAAATCTTCTTTTGTGTCCCCTGGATTGGAACAACCTTTTTTCAGGTTCTTTCCATTCAGACAGAATCATGTCCCTAAGAGACTGGTGTACCGGAAAAGTTTTTGATTTCCGTCCCTGTAGGCCCCTATACATTTTATCCTGTACAGAATGGGCTTGTTGTGGCATCTCAATCTGCTCTGAGGTATATATTGCTTTTAGTAGTTCATCAATATCCTTGACTGGAAAAAAATACTTAGATGAGCTACCTGTATCCTCCTCTGATGCAGACTTTTCATCAGATGAAGAAACTGGATTCTCACCTTCTTCCAGATCAGAGGTATCGCGTGAACCAATAGTCTCAGATACTAACAAGGGAAGGGATCTGGCAGAGTTAGAAGGGTCTTGGGCTATGGGTCTAGATGAGGAAGAGCCTAGACTAGTAACCCTGTCATTAAGTGAACAAAAGGAGTCCACTACCTCCTTCATAGAAGTCATTAACTCCTTAAAAGAGGAAGACTCTGAACTAGCTCTGGGTTGAATACAATCCTCACAAAATAGCTTTTTATAACTATCAGAAAGCCTGGCCCCACAGTTCCCACATTTCTTCCTCACCGGTTTGGCCTAGAAAAAAGCAGAAACAAGGACCATAAATAAAAAGGTTCCATACAAAAAAAATGTCCCTTGCTGTAGACTATCCACAGACAAGGGCTTACCATGGGGGCAGTATGGGAGCCGGATGCTGCCGCTGGTTAAATACAAGCGGATGCTCCATCCTCAGACCTGTCCTCAAGCTCCATGAAGCAAGCGGAGAACGGCCATAGAGAAGACTGCTGTACTGAAAAACTGCACTTAGAATGGCGTATTTAGCACACTATACCCCTGCAGCATGTCCTCAGTGTCTCCACGCCATGCTCCTTTAAAAAACTCGGCGTCCAGAAGTGCGTCATGTGACTTCCGGTTCCAGCACCATCTTGCCGCGTCACCGGAAGTCCTCCTGACGCCATCTTGGTACACCAAAATGAAGCATTTAGGAGGACACAGTTCCACACAGCAGAGCTGGGGAAAAAAGGAAGGGAGTTGCCACAACTCACATAGCCAAGTAACCATTAGAAATAGGGAACCCTTCTGGTACAGACTATCATCCAGGACTTGGCCATAAGTAGTCCTGGATGAAACCAGAGAAGGGGGGGGCCACCAACCACAGTTGCCAGACCTTAACAAAAAACGTGTCGGTGCTCCTGGAGGGTCTGGAAACACAAAACAACTGAGGGTCAGAGGAAAGGAAGGGGCCTTTTAAATTGTATCTGATTTGTGTTTCCTGTAGAGGGCGGAGCCAATCATCTCTCAAGTAGCTGTCGTGGAAGGTGAGGGGGAAAGTGTATTTTGTCCAAACAAAAGTGCGATTGTAAGAGCGCTGCGCAAATAAGGTGTGACAGAAAGTATTGCAAAGACCGCCATTTTATTCTCTAGGGTGTTAGAAAAAAAATGTATAATGTTTGGGGACTCCAACTAATTTTCTAGCAAAAAAAAAAAAAAAAGATTTTTAACTTGTAAACAACAACTCTCAAAAAAAGGTTTGGTCTTTAAGTGGCTAAAGTGCATGTAAACCCTCGACCTTTTTTTAGGGCTAGCTTACACTTGCTTCAAAACAAGGCTTTGGACACGCTTTGTTAAAGCTCTCTAAATGCCAGTCAAAGCCCCTGTCACTAAATAAAATGGTTAGCTTACAGTCCTGTTTACACCTTGCTTTACTTCAAAAATTATACCCCATATCCCTTTAGTGGTGCTTCAAAACGTCTTCAAAGCATCCATAGAATTCTATGACAAAGCTCGCTTTGGCTTTTGGAGAGGCTTTAATTCAGCTTCATCTTTGCTTTGGAGAAAATGCAGGTATGAGATATCCACACAGGGCACCTGTCAAGCTTCAACAAAGCTTCAAAAAAACATCAAGGAAGCACCACCAATGCTTCATTGAAGCACCACCGAAGCACATCATAAAAGCATGTAGAAGCGGTAGGCGCTTAAGGCTCTGTTCACACCTAAGTGTTTTTGGGCATTTTTCTGCTCTAAGCCTCAGCTCTAAAAATGCCCAACAAGACAAATCCCATTCATTTCTTACAGCATCTTTTTTGGCAGATTACAGGCGTTTTTCATTCTTTTAGACCCTTTCAGGCAGATCGTGGGTGCGGATATTCTGTAGATTTAAAGTTTACATTTTTACACTGTCCTTTTACATTTTTTTTTTTTAATCACTTAACAAATGTAAACATACCTTGTGACAGTAATAGGCAGTGACAGGTAACTCTTTATGGAGGGATCTGGGGTCTATTGGACCTCAAACCCCTCCACTGCACTTCAAAGTATTCAAAATGCCAAGATCTGCGTTTTTGAATTCTTTCTATTTTTTTTTAAATTGGTGCCTTTAGGATGAGAGAAACCCCAAAGTGATGTCATGACATCGCTTCCGGGTTAATGGATCCAAGACCAAAACAAAGCAATCTGCTTTGGTTTGGTCTCGTGCCAGCTGGTCGCTCGGGCCTCCCGGTGGGACAGAAGACCCAGGCTGATCGGCGGAAGAGGTGGGGACGTCCCCTCCCCCTACTTGTGATAATGGAAGAGCGGCTACTTAGCCGCATTGGTTGTTATTACAAGAAAGCCGACCGTCCACTCTACAGAATGGTACCAGGGTGATGCTAGCAGGCATCACCCTGGTACAAACATTTGAAACAATATTGGTAAGTTTGTTACCGATACGTCAAAAAAAAAAAAAAAAAAAAAAAAAAAAAAAAAAACAGGTAAATATAGGCCGCACCAATAATCGGTCGACCCCTAAATTCGATACAAGAGGTTTAGGAGGCCATAATAGACCTAAGTCCTGTCCCCATCTGCTGCAGTGCTGCTCTCTCTTCCTTGATTCACTGAGGAGCAGTGGGAGCTATAGGCTCCTTCCAGTTAAATCTTGTGAGGATACAGTGGGGTGTGTGGCTGAGCCCAGATTGGGAGCGCACCTGCACGGGTGCCCCCTCAGCACACAACTTGCTATGAAGCCATAAAAGAGGTAAGGGACCACTACTGTTGCACAAAACAGATAATTATAATGTGTTTATTATTTTAATAAATTGCCTTAAATATCACTTTACCTTGATGAATGTTGTGGAATGGATAGAGCGCTTTACCTCTCATACACAAGACTTTATTAACACCAATGAATACTGTGTACAGGATAGTACCTCTCCTACACAAGACTTTAGTTAATACTAATGAATACTGTGGATGAGAGGCGATGGGCTCTTTCCAGTACATAGCATTTATCAGCATTAAAGCGTTTGCTTTTTTTTTTTTTTGGGTTAACAAACACTGATCCTGTTCCCTAAAGCATGTTATACAGCACAGTGCTTGGGTTGTGTCATTTGGCCCCCCCATAACATCTAAAAAACCTGGCTGATCCTGCCCTCCCCTCTGCAAACTGACCATGGTATATCAGGGCTACTGAGCCCTGACACCGTGGTCAGTTTACGTGCCTCCATCAGCCGCAGCTCTGCTATCTGTCCTCCTCCCCCTTCACCTACGTACCAGCCAATACCAAGTACTGATACTTTGTGGTGCAATTTCCATCCATACAGAATGAATGGGTACAAATCGCACAGCAAAGAGTTGAATGCGATATGAGCAGGAATGTGAACGGAGAAATGTCATCAGCACACAAAGAATTCCTCAGAAGGGTCCAAAGCTTTATTTACATGGTCACAAGGTACACATACGGCAATGTTTCGGAGCCACGCAGGGCCCTTTCTTCAGGCAAGTGCCTCAGAAGGGTCCAAAGCTTTATTTACATGGTTACAAGGTACACATACAACAAGGTTTCCATTGTCAAGTGACCACCTCACTTGCCTGACAAAGGGGCCCTGCGTGGCTCCGAATCATTGTCGTATGTGTACACATACACATTGTCGTATGTGTACCTTGTAACCATGTAAATAAAGCTTTGGACCCTTCTGAGGCACTTGCCTGAAGAAAGGGCCCTGCGTGGCTCCGAAACATTGTCGTATGTGTACCTTGTGACCATGTAAATAAAGCTTTGGACCCTTCTGAGGAATCCTTGGTGTACTGATGACATTTCTCTATTCAGATTGTTGGTGGTTTCTAGCCTGTTGTCATTACAGCACCCAGCATTATTACAGCCAGTTCCATGGACATGTGCGTAGGGAATATTGCGATTGGGCTTGAACAGGAATGTGGTGCGATTCCTGTCTGAATCGCATACAGTTTCCCCAACGGCTTCTGTGTGAACCCAGACTTGTCATAGTGATTTTGAGCCTGAGTTCACACAGGAGTGGTGTGGGAAACCTCCCTGCGTGACAGGTTTGGGCTCCTCCCATAGCTTTGTTCTCCGCATCTCCAGCCAGCCACTGAACCCCACACTCCCTGGTCCCGCTGTCCCAGATGGCTTTGATTCCCCCCCCCGCTGTCAGACAGCAAAAGGCCGCTTCACCGGTCCAGGGATTGGAAATCCCCACGGCTTTTTCTCTTCTCCTTGTAGCGATGACAGTATGGGCTAGATGCCTTCTGATTAATCAGCGCCATCTATGTGACAGTGCTGACCAATTAGAATCTCTGTAGTTTGTGCTGTCGGGCTGGGTGGAGAGAGCTGCTGGAGATGCAGGTAACAAAGCCATGGGAGAAGCAGGTGGAGCCCAAGCCGCTGATGTCCACAATCGAATCGGGAGCTGGAGGAAGCCATCATGCAGGGAGGTTTCCCGCACTGCTCTGGATTGAACTCGGGTTTAAAGTCACTATGACAAGCCTGGGATCACACAGGAGCGATGTGGGAAACCGCCTGCGATCTGGACAGGAATCACATCACGTGCAATCCTTTGCGCTCATTTTGTATGGATGCAAATCGCACCGTAAAGTATCAGTAGCGTTTTTTGTTTTTTCTTTACAAGTAGTTATGAAAATACTAAGTATTGGCATCAAACGGGGATTGGAATACGAGTTTTGTATGTGTTGTACTGTATGTCTTACTCAAATGTTGAATAAACAGAATTTAAAAAAAAAAAGTATTGACATCAATACATCCCTAGTACTAATAGAAGCCTTGTGTAAGAGAGGTGACTGGCTCTGTCCTGTACACTCATCACTCTTCTAGCAGCTCTGAGGTGCCTTTCTGTCATGGACTGTGAAAAGAACACAACCATCTTCTACTACTTATTACCTGTGTATAATGGGGCGAACCCTCACACACACTTTCACCGCGTCTTCCTCCGCCGCCGCCATCTCCCCTTCCCCTCTTCTTCTTCCTCCTCAGTGTCAGCTGCTAGCGGCTGACAAGTGACTCGATTTGAATTTCCCTCGTCCTGGCGTCTGAATGGCCCCCTTGCGCATGACGTCATCGCGCTTACCCTGCCTGCCGGAAGAAACCATCTGCCCGTTAAAGAAAGGCGTCCGTGTCGGGGAAGTAAAGTGACCGGTAGATACTCCCTTGCTGGAAAAAAAACCACGATTATTTACGTCTCTAAGACAATGGAACGGTTCTTGCGGGGCGTTTTTTTTTCTACAAGGAGAGACAAAATATATATTTTGCTATGTGGTTTAAAATGGTATCTCCTTATTTGGAATGTAAGGAACGCTGTGAGGGTCGAAAGGGTGTGAGCGCTCATCGTGCGTTATATGTATGAAACGGCTGCAGCGACACCTTTCGTATTGTAGAGTGAATTGCAAGTTATTGTTTTTAGTTCGTCAAGATTTCAATGCATGTCCTCTTCTTGGAGGAAAAAATGTTCTTTATAATGTACCTAAAACCAGACATAAAAAGTGTAAAATATTGCAACTTACACCAGTTCGTGATGTCTGCATTTGTTTGTTTTTTTCAGGTTTTTTTTTTTTTTTTACCTGATCTGTCCCTGATTTGGAGCAATGTCCCTGATTTGGAGCAATGTCCCTTATTCCTCCTCATTTGTCCCTCATTTTTGTCTGATCTATATAGTTGTATATAAAATCCACTTTTTATCTTTCAAAGAGTGTTTCCAAGTGCTAAACCTTTCATCCTATTTCTAAATTGCTGCATTTGTCAACTTTAAAAGCCAATTTAAAGGAATATTAGTGGTAAAAAAGCACTTGTGGATTTAATTAACCTTTTTTTTGGGGGGGGGGGGGTTATGTCCCCTTTAAGGGGCGTGGCAGGGGCGTGTCCTATGTCTACATACGTTTGCTAGTAGGTGTCCCTCATTCCCATCTCAAAATGTTGGGAGGTATGTAAACCTTCCATCCACATTCTAAATTGCTGCATTTGTAAATTTTAAAAGCCAATATAAAGGAATAGTAGTGGTAAAAAAAAGTCCTTGTGGATTTAATGAGCCTTTTTTTTTTTTGTAAAAGTAAGTAACTTCCGCACTGTCAAAATAAAGATAAGGGGCTGGGATACACTGCAGCAAGCACCTAATTGACTGATCCTATGCAGAAAAAAATGTGAATGTATACATGATGGCGTTGCGCTGTGTATAATACGCAAAGAGTGCCAAAACAACAACTAAGGTAAATATACAATAACTATGTGTTAATTAACAAACCTGGCTGAAGTCAAATAAATAGTACAGATTAAATCTATTTGACTTCAGCAAGGTTTGTTAATTATCACATAGTTATTGTATATTTACCTTAATTGTTGTTTTGGCACATTTTTTTTTGGTTAAGTCTCCTTTAAGGGGGTGTGACAGGGGGTGTGTCCTATGCCTACATACGTTTGGTGTCCCTCATTCCCATCTCAAAATGTTGGGAGGTATGGAGAAGGACTACAGAGCGTCCCCCCTCCTCTCATCCTCTCTATAACATGAGGGAGGTGTTCTGTAGTCTAAAAAAATGAACTGGGCAGGGCAGATGATAACATACTTCCCAACTTCCTAAGATGAGAATGAGGCACACCTTAGTAAAAGGTATGTAGGCAAAGGACACACCCCTACAATGCACCAAGTTACGCGGACCATGAAGAATTGATACGCAAAAATTGATTGGTTAAAGCGGAGCTACACTGTCTCTGAGCATCATAAACCAAAAACACTATTTAATTAATTTTTAACCACTTCTAGAACACCCACCGCCGTTATACATCGGTGCTTTGAAGAGGGATATCGTTGTTATGGCAGCAGCTAGCTACCATAACCCTGGTATCCTCTTCTTCAGTGAGCGGTCCGGTTTTAGATAAAAGTAGTCTCTGCAGCGGATTCGCCGCAAGATCACTTTTATCGGTGGCGGGAGAGGGGCGAGGGCCCCCTCCCACCGTCTCCATAACAATGCAGGATGGAAGTGACGTTTTGATGTCGCTTCCACCCTGCATTGTTATGGAGACAGGTGGGGGCAATCTTCCCCTCACTCGTCTCCATACCAAGGAAAAAGAAGCATCCAATCGCACTTAGAGGGCCATTTTTAAAAAAAATTTTTTTTAAATGACAAATTTTTGTTTTGTTTTTTTGCATTTTAGTGTAAATATGAGATCTGAGGTCTTTTTGACCCCAGATCTCATATTTAAGAGGTCCTGCCATGCTTTTTTTCTATTACAAGGGATGTTTACATTCCTTGTAATAGGAATAAAAGTGACATTTTTTTTTTCTAAACAGTGTAAAAATAAAAGGTAAAATAAATAAGAAAAAAAAATGTAAACGTGCCCCATCCCGACGAGCTTGTGCGCAGAAGCAAACGCATATGTGAGTAGCGCCCGCATATGAAAACGGTGTTCAAACCACACATATGAGGTATCGCCGCGATCGGTAGAGCAAGAGCAATAATTCTAGCCCTAGACCTCCTCTGTAACTCAAAACATGCAACCTGTAGAATTTTTTAAACGTCGCCTATGGAGATTTTTAAGGGTAAAAGTTTGTCGCCATTCCACGAGCGGGCGCAATTTTGAAGCTTGACATGTTAGGTATCAATTTACTCGGCGTAACATTATCTTTCACAATATAAAAAAATTGGGCTAACTTTACTGTTGTCTTATTTTTTAATTAAAAAAAGTGTATTTTTTCCAAAAAAAAAGTGCGCTTGTAAGACCGCTGCGCAAATACGGTGTGACAGAAAGTATTGCAACAACCGCCATTTTATTCTCTAGGGTGTTAGAAAAAATGTATAATGTTTGGGGGTTCTAAGTAATTTTCTAGCAAAAAAAAATGTTTTCAACTTTAAACAACAAATCTCAGATAGAGGCTCGGTCCTTAAGTGGATAATATTTAAAGCAGACCTCCACGCAAAAGGGGAAGCTCTCTGTTTGTCTTCCCCCTCCTCCCTCCCTTCGCTGCCACATTTGGCACCTTTTGGGGGGGGGGGGGGGGGGCGGGTACCTGGTTTTGACAGCTACACACTCCCACTTCTGGCACAGTTCGCCATGACCAACTGAGCTGGAAGTTCGCCCCCCCCCCCCTCCTTCCACCGCAGCCTTCTGGGACACTTCACAGGTCCCAGAAGACTGCAGCCCATTCACAGCTATGCTGCAGCAGGAAACCAGCTGTGAAGCCGCAAGGCCTAGGCTGAGACCGGAAGAAAGCTGGATTCGGCTTTGATTGGGTCTCCGATGTAAAATCCCGGAAGCAATGTCACAACGTCACTTCCAGTTTACTGAATACTTTTTAAGTGCAAAGGAGGGATCCCTCCATAAAGAGTACCTGTCACCATCTATTACTGTCACAAGGGATGTTTACATCCCTTGTGACAGCAATAAAAGTGATCAGAATTTTTTTTTCTTTAAAGGAAGAATGTAAAAATAAATAAAATAAAATAAATAAGAAAAAAAATATTACAAATTTTGAAGCGCCCCCCTCCCCGCATGCTAGCGCAGCAAAGAAAATGCATATGTAAGTCGCACCAGCAAATGTAAACAGTGTTCATATCACACATGTGAGATATTGCCGCGATCGTTAGAGTGAGAGCAATAATTCTAGCAAAAGACCTCCTCTGTAACTGTAACCTGGTAACTGTTAAATCTTTTAAACCGTCGCCTATGGAGATTTTTAGTTACCGTAGGTTGTCGCCATTCCACGAGTGTGCGCAATTTCAAAGCATGACATGTTAGGTATCTATTTATTCAGTGTAATATCATTTTTCACATTATACAAAAAAAAATTGGGCTAACTTTACTGTTTTATGTCACGTTTCAAAGACCACGTGACATAAAATATTGCAACGATCGCCATTTTATTATCTAGGGTTTCTGCTAATATATATATATATATATATATATATATATATATATATATATATATATATATATATATATATATAATGTTTGGGTGTTCTAAGTAATTTTCTATAAAAAATATGGATTTTAACTTAAAAGCAACAAATGTCAGAAATAGGCTTAGGCATGAAAGGGTTAAAAAAAAAAAGGAAAACACGTAAATATAATATACTTTCCTATCTCTTTAGTAATGCTAATAGCATAAGGATTAAAAGTAGTTAAAGTATAACTAAAGGCAAAGCTTTTTTTTAGTTTTGGATAGAGTGGAGATTAGAACATTTAAAAGGTTTTTATTGCTGTCTGTGTCCACGTTAGGGAGATTCATCCTCTGTCCTGTTTATCATTGACATTGAAAGTGAAAGTAAAAAAATCCCAGTTTGGGTTGTCTGCAGAAAAGTATTACAGGGGAACTCTTCCACTGGGAACACTAGTCTGGTGACCTGGGGGACCCAAGGGTTTCCCTTAATTTGCAGGGATTTCCTCTCACTTCCTGTTTTGGCTATGGGACAGGAAGTGAAGGTAAATAACCCCAATGGGACATAGATGGCAAAAAAAAAAACCGAACAGGGGTTATATCTCTCCCTTACGCTATCCAAACATGAAAAAGAAAGTTTTATAGTTCCACTTTAATGTTGATTGAGAGCATGACGTTCCACTTTAAAGTGGTTTTTAGAGTGTAAAGATTTTTTTATTTACCTTAATGTATTCTCTGCATTAAGGTAAAAAAAGCTTCCACTGTGTGTTCCCCCTCACCCCCTCCCTAACACTTCCTTGAGTCCTTTATCGGTCCAGCATTGTGGCCAACTGCAGGTCTTCTCTCCTCTCTTTCTGGTCCCACAGGTTTTGCTGAGAACAGTGGGAACCATTGGCTCGTGCTGCAGTCAGTCTTATCCAGCAAAAGGGAGAGCTGGAGGCGGGGCTGAGCCTCACTGTGTGTGTCTATGATCACAAACAGCCCACACATCTGTCCCCATAACAAGTGGGTTGCTATGGGGTATGCACAGAAGAGGAGGAGCCAAGATTGCCAGCAGGGGACCCCAGAAGAGGAGGTAAGGGGTGGCTCTGTGCCATACCATTGCACACATCAGGTAAGTATACCTTCTTTTTTATTTTAAGAAAAAACGTTTTTTTTTAAGTTACAACCACTTTAACAGGCCGAAAGGGGGAATAAGAGAAGGTTCATTGTTAGCGCTTACACATTTTTTTTTGCATAATTATATTTGTTATATATATTTATTATAATTATTTGCATACTTACTACTGTTTACCAAACCTATATTTTGATTACAAAATACATTCTAATTATTTTTAATGATGTAATCTTTGAGCTTCCTGTTCAATATAAAAGATGAGTCTATGTCAAGTAACCACTTGCCGACCGCCTAACTGTAAATGTACTTCATTTACCAGAGCCGTCGGTAAGCCCAGAGCCGATCCGATCCCTCTGATGCCTGGGCATGAAGCCGAATGAGGGCAAGATCCCCCCTACTTGGCTCTATGCCCTTGGAGGAGCGGAGCAATGTCTGACGTCACTTCCGCCTCAAGGCTTAAGGGGAATTTTTTCAAAATGACTTTTTTTCTTTTTGTTTTTAAAGGTTAATGAGAGATCTGAGGTCTTTTTGACCCCAGATCTCTCAATAAAGAGGACCTGTCATGCTTATTTATAGGGATTTTTACATTTCTTTAATAGGGATAAAAGTGATTGAGAAAAAAATAAAATAAAGGGAGAGTGTAAAAATAAAAAGCAAATAAATAAGATTTTTTTTTTTCTTTAAAGCGCCCCATCCCTCCGAGCTTTCATGCAGAAGCGAAAGCATTCGTAGGTCACACCCACATTTGTAAACGGTGTTCAGACCACACATGTGAGGTATTGTGATTGTTAGAGCAAGAGCAATAATTCTAGCACAAAACCTGCTTTGTAACTCTAAACAGGTAACCTGCAAAATTGTTTAAAGCGTCGACTAAGGGAGATTTTTAAGTACCGTAGTTTGTCGCCATTCCAAGAGCGTGCGCAATTTTAAAGCAGGTTAGGCATCTATTTACTCGGCATAACATCATCTTTCACATTATACAAAAGAATTGAGCTAACTTTACTGGGTTTTTTTCATTCATTAAATTGTATTTTTTTCCCAAAAAATTGCAATTAAAAGACTGCTGCACAAATACATGACATAAAAATATTGAAACAACATTTTTTTCTCTAGGGTCTCTAGGGTCTCTGCTAAAAAAAAAAAAAATCATATATATATATATATATATATATATATATATATATATATATATATATATATATATATATATATATATATATATATATATATACATTTTTTTAAATATATGTAAAATGTTTGGGGGTTCTAAGTAATTTTCTAGCAAAAAATACAGATTTTACTTGTAAACAACAAATGTCAGAAAAAGGCCTGGTCTTGAAGTGGGTAATTAAATACCAAATATGGCAAGCTTTAAAATAAAAGAAAAGCCTAACCATACCGTGAAAACAGCTAGTCTATGGAAGCCTATGGGTGATGTCACAGAATTCACAGCTGTTGTCCCCTTACACAGGGGAGGCGGATATTCAGATTAACTGGGACTGTCGTTAAGTGCAAAGATTATTTTAAAGGGCCACAACAATAGCCGACAAAAGACCGTTTCAAAGGACTGCCCCTCCTGTAGTAATTATTCTGCAAGCCCCCTTTAGTTCCCCTGCCCCTTCAACTACCATCCTCCTTTTCTTTTGAACAGTTCATACCCAGCTGGTCTAGAACTAGCATTGCCACCATAAATGCGTTCCGGCACTATTGTTCCAGCACTCAGTAGATTAAACTTTACTACTGCTCATTGCTGCACCTTAGATGGTCTTGCTACTGTTTATGCTGATCTGCATGCCACATGTCATCCTATGCCTAGTACTTACTTGGGGGTGTCAGGGGTATCAGGAGGCCTGAGGTATCAAGAGGGCATGGCCCAGGGGGAACAGAAGGGTATAGTATTGGGAGGATCAGGAGGGCTAGGGTGTCTGTAGAGCATAATACTGGGGGGTAACGAGGGCTGGGGTATCAGGAAGGCATGGTGCTGGGCATCAGGAGGGTCTGGTATTGAAGGGTTATAAGGGAATTTTACTGTAGTGTCAGGAGGGCTGTGCCATCAGGAAGGCATGGTGCTGCGGTATCAGGAGGGCTGTGGTGTCAGGAGGGCATGGTGCTGGAACATCAGGAGGGCTGTGGTGTCAAGAGAGCATGGTGCTGGAACATCAGGAGGGCTGTGGTGTCAGGAAGGCATGGTGCTGGGGCATCAGGAGGACTGTGGTGTCGGGAGGGCATGGTGCTGGGGCATCAGAAGGTCTGTGGTATTAGGAGGGCACAGAAGTTGTTCTTTAGTGCAGAGTGGAGCAGGGAAGGTATAGTGGCACTGATCCTTTCCGGCAATCCTCTCTCAACTTCCCACATGATATCACCCTTAAGTCCCTTGAATTGTGTAGGAGGGCTGGAGGTGATGAGGGTGCAACACTCAGAAGAAGAGCTTGGACATGTCCAGAGACGAGCCTGAACCCACCGAGCAATTCTTGTGGGTTTCCCCACCCCACAGCCGCACATATACAAGGGACAGGAGCTGACTCTTCAGCCTAGGATAGGGTGAGCATGCGCATGCGCCGCTCTGGAGTTGTGGGAAAAAGACCGGGTCGGCAACAATGGGATGTCTTCACGATCTTCCCACTCTCATCACATGCCTGACAAAGAGGTCCTGCGCAACTCTGAAACATTGCACTTGTCTTTATGATGTGATCTCTCTGCAATAAACACTTTTGGACAGTGATTGTAGATCCTTGCTGTGCTGGAGAATATATACACTTTCATGATCTAACCGTCACCTGTGGGCAGAGGGTTGCTAACCCCGATATAAAAGAATACAGAGTGCATACTCTAAATAATGCTGTGATCTTTGAAGATGATCTCTAGGTTTTCAAAACAATAGATGCATTGTGCATGTGAGTGAATCACAGCCACACTTTCAGTTTTCGTGTAACTTACCTCCTCTAGCTGTATACAGCAAGATTCTGTGTTTTTCATGTCATTCCTCCTGGCTGAATATGGTCATCTGACTTCCTGTTTCCTTCCTTTGCCAGTCCTGATACTACATCTCCCATTATCCTTTAATCCTCTGTAGATTCAGTGTGGGCTATGGGAGTCACTTGTACCAGCCCCTGGAGTTGATGTGGGTGAGTTTTAGGGTGTGGGTGTTTGTGGGCATTCATGTGTGTGCTGAAATGGGAGGATTGGAATTCAGTTATCACCGCCCACAGTCCATTCCTCTCTGCAGTGAATTTATTTAATTTCTTCACTTTCCAAAAAATTGTGACAAAAAATGACAACTTTAAAAGACTTTCCTTACCTCTTACTAAATACCTTGGACTGTCTACTTTCCAAAAAGGGGTCATTTGGGGGATATTTGTACTGTCCTGGCATTTTATGTGCCTCACAAAATGGCATAGGCCATTAGTACATCAGGATTGATCAATTTTCTAAAAATATCTAACATAGTTTGTAGACTCTAACTTTAACGCAAACCATTTAATATACACTTATTGGATTTTTTTTTTTTTTTACCAAAGACATTTGGTGTCACGCACATTTTGGTCTAAATTCATGAAAAAAAAATGATTTTATTGGATATGTTTTTCAACAGGAAATAGAAAATATATTTTTTGTTTATATAATAAAAAGATAAAATGCCCAGTGGTGATCAAATACCACCAAAAAAAAATCTATTTTTGGCAGTTAAAGTAGCACAGTGCTGAATAGCAAAAAATGCTGTGATCATGAAAGAGGGGTAAAACCTTCCAGTGGTCAGATGGTTAAGAAGAACCACACTTTTTTGTTTTATGTTTGTGGCAGAGTTCCCCTGTATGATCATAGCCAGGGCTGGTGCTACCACTAGGCAAACTAGGCAGCTGCCTAGGGTGCACTGCTGCCTAGGGCGCCCGGGCCACTGGTGTTCCTACTCTCTTCTCTGTGCAGCAAGCAACTAAGTTTCAAAATCAGCAGGCAGCCGCCGCTCCGTTTGCACAGTGTCAGAGGCGCAGCGGTGGCAGCATCTGTGTTCCGACTCCCGAATGAATGAAAGCAAGCAAACATTCATTGATGGGCACTGGTAGGCTGCATTGATGGGCGCTGGTAGGCTGCATTGATGGGCCCTGGTAGGCTGCATTTGATGGGCGCTGGTGAGGTTGCATTGATGGGAGCTGGTAAGGCTGCATTGATGGGCGCTGGTAAGGCTGCATTGATGGGCGCTGGTAGGCTGCATTTGATGGGCGCTGGTGAGGCTGCATTTGATGGGCGCTGGTAGGCTGCATTTGATGGGTGCTGGTGAGGCTGCATTTGATGGGCGCTGGTGAGGCTGCATTTGATGGGCGCTTCATTAAAAAGGTGGGGTATACATGGGCAGGGCAAAGGGGTTGGAGTCAGGGGTGGAGTCAGGGGTGGAGCCGGGGGGGGGCTGCAAAATTGGGTTTTGCCTAGGGTGTCAAAAATCATTGCACCAGCCCTGCATAGGTCCAAAGAGCTGAACTAGTTAAAGAGCAATGCAAGATCTTTATGAATGTGTTCTTATCTGCAGAGGACAGAGTGCATGTAGTACTTTCTCCCATTTTTTCATGCGCTGTCTAAGGCTAGCTGTGAGGTTGGACAGGGTGTCCCTCCTCCCTCCATGGCTATACAGCAATGCAGTTAGCAAGGAGGCGGCTGCTTTGACTGATAGCACTTTAATTTTTACTTGTGAATGGGCCGGTTCAGAGTTCTGAAGGAGTGCATTGATGGATGCTGTTGAGGCTGCATTTGATGGGCGCTGGTAGGCTGCATTGATGGACGCTGGTAGGCTGCATTGATGGGCACTGGTAGGCTGCATTGATGGGCACTGGTAGGCTCCATTTGATGAGCGCTGGTGAGGCTGCATTGATGGGCACTGGTGAGGCTGCATTGATGGGCGCTGGTAGGCTGCATTTGATGGGCTCTGTTGAGGCTGCTGGGGAGGCTGCATTTGATGGGCACTGGTGAGGCTGCATTTGATGGGCGCTGGTAGGCTGCATTTGATGGCTGCTGGTGAGGCTGCATTAGATGGGCGCTGGTGGGCTGCATTTGATGGGCGCTTCATTAAAAAGGAGGGGTATACATGGGCAGGGAAAAAGGGGTGGAGTCATGGGTGGAGCCAGGGGGGGGGCGGCAAAATGAGGTTTCGCCTAGGGTGTCAAAAATCCTTGCACCAGCCCTGATCATAGCAGGCCTAATCGTGGATGAGGATTTGGTACGATATTACAAGGGGAATCCCACAGAGCTTTTAATTTTTTCCAGTTCCCTTTGATAATCATAGTAGTTATGAATATTAAGGGAGAATCCAACAATTTTTTTTGTAAGCTGCAGAGTTCCAATTTATGTTGCTATTAGACACTAATGTTGGATAACTGTCTGTTATGGATATTAAGGGGAAACACCACACTTAAGTTTTGCAACAAAGTTATCTTTTATTATCTTAGCAGATATTAATTCTGAATGAGGATTGGTAAATTAAAGGGGAACCCCAATGGGCTTTCAGTTTTTGACATGGAGTTCACTTTTATAATTATAGCTGACCCTAATCCTGGATGAGGGTCTGGTGTGAAAATTGGGGTAAAAAACCCCACCTTGGTTTTGCAGCAGAGTTACCCTTTTTAATCAAAACAGACAATAAATCCCAAATGAGGGTCTGGTAAGTATAGTTTCGTTTTTTGGTGGAGTTACCCTTTATATTCATATGAGACCCTATTCCTGCAAGAGGATCTGTTATGATTTTAAAGGGGAACACTACACAGCGTTTAATTTTTGCCACTGATTTATAATCATAGCACATAAGGGTCTAATATGGATATTAAAGGGGAACCCCACACTTTAGTTTTCTGACAGAGTTACCCTCTATATTCATATTAGACCCTATTCCTGGACGAGGGTCTGTTATGATGTTAAAGGGGAATTCTACAAAGGTTTTCATTTTTGCTATGGAGTTCCCTTTTATGAACGTGGCAGACCCTAATTCTGCATGAGAGTCTGGTATGGATATCAGAGAGGAACCCCACACTTTAGTTTTGCAGTGGAATGTTCCTTTAAAATCATAGCAGACATTATTCCTGGATGAGAGTCTGGCATGATATTACAGGGGGAATGCCAAACTTTAAAATGGAAATTCCACACTTTAGTTTTGCTGAAGAGTTTCCTTGTGGCCTAAAACAGGTAGTGCGCACTAGCCTGTCACCTTAAGAATAAGTGATGTATAATAATAATAATATATATTGCAGGGCTACTAAGTAAGGAGCAGTCTATGTGAACTGAGTGTATCGAAGAGTTAAAGCTATGTTTCCTCGCACCACTTTTTACAGGTGACAGTTCCAGTTCCACATGCTTGGAAGTTAGCGGATCCAGCCATCAGGTCCCAGAGGCTCAGTTTCTCAATGCTGGATCACACACGTGCAGTCTCTGGCAGCCTCAGTAGCAGGTCTGTTTTTCCTCTGATGTAGGCAGTTAGGCACCAGCAGTAAGACCTCTCCATCCAGCACTCTTTCTCTCGTGCAGCAGGGGCATGTCCCGCATCAGGTCCTCTCAGCTTGACTTCACCTGGAGTCAAGACTCTGACAGTAGGCCCATCCTCATTGTTCTCTTCCCTGGACTTCTCCCAAGATCACAGAGCCAGCTGCATCTCTCATTCTGACAGCAGCCCGACAGGGGAGGGATGGTGATCGGCAACATGGCTACACAGGCATATTCACAACATCAGTCAACCCAAGAAGCAGTATACATACAAAGAGGAAAGGATCACCGCTACTCCTGACCAGCCCAGGTGAATTAACGATAAAGAGCAGCCTCAGCCTACATGTCTCTACCAAACCAGACATCCTGATGTATTTTCCTCCGCCCGCTGGGGCTTAAAGTGTTTGTTAACCCCCCCCAAAAAAATGCAGATCCTGGTCCCTTAAAGCAGATTACACAGCACAGCACTTGTGCTATGAAATCTGCCCCCCTCTAAACTGTAAAAAAATAACCTGAACTTGCCACTTCCTGTATGGCCTCTCTAAACAAACCACGAAAATCAGGGCTGCTCCACCCTGATCACCGTGGTCATAGTGCCTCCCTCCGTGATAGGCTGCCCTGCTCTGCTCTCTCCCCTCCTCTGTGTCTGTCTCCCGCCGGCCCCGCCCCCGCCTCTATTTTTGTAAAATAAAATAAATTTTTTTTTTCACTGCCAGCCCCTCGATTAGATTAGATGCATTAGGATGTGGTTTGGTGGAGGCATATAGGCTGAGGCCGCTCTTTATGGTTTTATTTACTAACCCCCTGGATTGATATCAGGATACGCCTGCACCCCATGTTCTGGGACACAGGGATATGCTTTCACATCTACTTTGAGTAGCGTCATAAGCAAATAAACAGGTCAAACTGTATACATGTGTCAGAGGTCCTCTTCTTCCACTTACAGTGGGCAGACCTTTAAACGGTGCATAGGGCAATGCCACATAATGAACTGGTGTTTTTGCTTTTTCAAAATGTTGGGCTTTTTACAGGGTTAATTCAGCTTTCTAATAAACATTCAGTGCATCATATGGGCCCAAGAGGAAGCATTGTCATGTTAAGATAAATTTTGCTCCTTTCATTTTGCATACCTGTAGGCCAGCCACAGCTTCCGCAATGTCCATCCTGAGATGATGCCAGTGTAAACGCTGACAACCTGTAGTTAAGGGCAGACTGAAAGTTAAGAAGCTCAAACAAATGATATCTTTCATCCACATGTCTGGGCCATTGACTACCTGCATACCCTGGGTAGCGCACCCCCTTAAGGGCCGCAACTGGGATTCCCCACACTGCACAGCCAGGCACACAGAATTTTCACAGGCACTCCAAAGACAGAAAACAGTCCGTGACTTTGTTTTTGTTATTTTTTAAGGGTTAAAAACTTAGATAGGTATGGGAGGTTATGGAATGCCCACTTCAGCAACAACACTAACAACCTCCTTAGGGACATCTTCCTATATACAATGTGTGTTACCCCCGCAGGGGCTGCTGATTATATATTATTTGTAAATCACGTTTTCCACCTAGCCCATCGCAGCCCATAGAAATAGAAACAGTCTATATTGTGCTTTTCTCTTGCCTTATTAATATAACATAAACTGGGATAGGAAAATGATTTTCTGAGATGCTCTTTTGTTGTTTCATAATCTTTTCTTTGCCTTCTTATGCAAAGACTTAGAACAATGCGGATAATGAAAAATCACTTTGAATGATTTCTTCAGTGGGGAAGACGGAAGTGGATTTACTAGAGAATATATGGTAAAGAGTCACTCTGAATAACTTCTTCACCTGCAGAACTTTTTAGGAACAGTCTGTATCTCTACTTATGCTGGAAGCTTTACTGCTGCCTTTTTACCACTACTTCCCGTCTGTATGGTACTTCCAAGTTGAGCTAAGGAAGAGATTACTCTGAATAATTCCTCCCGCCTGACTGATTGGAATCCTGGGATATTGTTGAACCCAAAGTCACAGGCCATCTCCACCTGTCTCACTGACTTGCGTACCAACATCCCTCAGCCTCTTGGTAGTACCCCTCCCCCGGGCTTTCACTCACTTGATCAACAGTCCATCCTTATCTCAGCTTGGAAGTACTGTACAGACGAGAAGTAGTGGTCAAAAGGTGGCGGTAGAGCTCCGAGCACAAATAGAGATACAGATTGCTCTAAAAAAGTCTACGGGTGAAGACATTTTTCAGAGTGACTCTTTACTACAACAGCCTATGTATTCTCTAGTAAATCTACCCAAGTCTATATGCAAAGAGTTATTCAGAGTGGCTCTTTGCTGTTCACTTTCATTGTTCTCAAGGACCAGACTACTCCCATCTTCCCAATGAAAGGTTATTCAGAGTGACTTTTCATTATCCGCAATGTTCTAAGTCTTTGCATGAGAGGCAAAGGAAAGATTATGAAGCAGCAAAAGAGCATCTCAGAAAACCCTTTTTCCTATCCCAGTTAGTGTTAAACAAATAAAAGCAAGAGAAAACTACAATATGGACTGTTTCTATTTTTATGGGCTGTGATGGGCTAGGTGGTAAATGTGATTTACGGATAGAACACACAAATTGCAGCTCCTACGGGGGTCATGCGCTCTATATATATATATATATATATATATATAATCTTCTTGACACTCCTCCTGCACTTTAGGTGCTTGCAGAACTCCAGCTAGATCACTGTAAAGGAATATGACAGGCACTATCAGATTTAGCAATGGTCTTTTGCAGGCACGAACTTGTGTGTAGCAGTACTTAGTGATCAGCTTGCAATCTCCCTCCTGTGGCTACTGCTCCCAGTACCACCTCTTCAGGCACTGCCAACCCACCTGGCTGCAGCTGCCCCTTTCACTAGACCTCCATGCTAACTTCTCCCAGCAGTCCTCCAGACTTACTCTCTCACCAGCCCACCCCGCTGACTCTGCAGGAGATCTCCCAGAGAAAGGATGAAGACTTGGCATAATGCTGTATTCAGGGAAAATTGGCTACATGTGGCAGTATCCTCCCTTTAGTGCTACTCTACTCACGCTGTCCTCCACTTGCTCCTGTGACTCCAGGAAGGGCTTCCTCCGTGTGTTGTGGCAGGATCCTTCCAGCACCCGAGCCCCAGCCCAAGGAAACCCCCCCCTTCCAGACTAGTGGGTACCCCTGAGAACCACCAACAGTGTCTACAGCACTAACTTTCCGTCTTCCACCCGACTTCCCCTGCTGGCATGACTCATGGCAATTTATGAGGTGGCCTGCCCTCTGCCAGCCCTTTTACTTAGGATGTGCTGAGGCCTTCATACATATTCTAAACAACTTTTCCTAACCACTAGCTCTAGAAGTTTCTACAACTTCCTAGACCAGGGGGAGGCACCAGAGGAGCTGTCGGGATGAGTCATCTGGCCATGACTCACTGAACCCTGACCCAGATACACAGCTCAGGCTTAGCCCTGAGCTAAATAAACTTAACTACACTAACACCTAGCACACACTGGAGGGTGCTACACATGCATGCCCTTTCCTCTCGCTATATGCATATGCACTACAGGGGCAGGTCAAGGGGGGAAACGGGACAATTGCCCCCCCCAAGAAATTAGTGATGGGCCAGCCAGTCAGAGGATGAGTGAGTGGGCGGGCAACTGTGCGAGCGGGGTAACGAGCGGGGGTCGACAGGTGAGTGTGCGGGTGGGCAGTGCAGTCATCGGGTGATTGAGTGGGCGGGCTAGTCGGCAGGTGAGCGGAGGTACTGGCCAGTCAGCATGCAGGCGGGCGGGGAGCAGAGAGATGACATCATCTCTCACCGCCCACCCTGCATCACTGCAGTTCCGCCCTCACTGTGCAGCCGCGGGCAGCAGAGAGATTACATCATCATGTGGCAGGTGACATAGCAAGTGACAATCAGTAACGTGACAATCAGCAACGTGTGCCAGGTGACGTGGCAAGTGACAATCCGCAATGTGTGCCAGGTGACGTGGTAGGTGACAATCAGCAACGTGTGGCAGGTGACGTAGCAGGTGACAATCAGCAACATGTAGCAGGTGACGTGGCAAGTGACAGTCAGCAACATGTGGCAGGTGATGTGGCAATCAGCAACCTGTGGCCTGTGATGTGACAAGTGACAATCCACAATGTGTGACAGGTGACATAGCAAGTGACAATCAGTAACATGGCAAGTGACAATCAGCAACATGTGGCAAGTGACAATCCGCAACGTGTGGCAGGTGACGTGGCAAGTGACAATCAGCAACGTGACAATCCACAACATTTGGCAAGTGACAATCCACCACGTGTGGCAAGTGACAATCTGCATCTGGTGGCAGGTAAGTGGCAATCTGCAACTTGTGGCAAGTGACAATCCGCATCTGAAGGCAGGTCGACGTGGAAAGTGACACACTCAGGGCTCCCACTGATTCTGCATTGTGGTGAGTTGAACAATTTCATTTTATATTACAATGTAATAATAGGAATAATGCGCTTCACTCATCCTGACACTATAACAACCATGATGCCGTGATTATGAAAGCGCTAACACCAGCCATTGCCCCGATAAATTGCCCGCAAAAAAAAAAAAAATTCTGGCAGTGTCAAAAAAAAAAATTCTGGCAGTGTCCCTCCCAAGACTAGACTCTGGATCCGCCTCAGGTGCACTATGGTCACTGGACCACAGGCTCCCTATACATATCTCAGCGATTTCCAGGGTTCACATGCGTTCCTACTGTTGAATGCATTGAATTCTGGAACATGTATTTTTTTTGCCAGGCACTAAACTCTAGTCCCAGATGACATGTGCAATGTCGGGAGAAAAGCTTTGGGAGACGCATCTTTTTTGAAAACAGCTATTAAATGCAAGATATCAAAATAAAAGGTTAAATGGGCTTTTCAGAAAAATTACTATGCACATTAAGATTAACATCTATAGTATGTTTAATCTCTGCAGAGGTTATATTTAGTTTAAATGTATTTTTATTAGGACATTTTTAAAATCTACAACACATCACATACTAGTAGACCAGAACACATGACTTTTGAAGATCAACTTAAAAAAAGAGTCTTAATGAATGTACAAGCATTAGTCAGGCTATACAAAACCACTTGCAGTTAAATTAACAAAGGTGAACTAATCCTTTAAGCTTTGACAGATGACTTTTCTTGTTACATTAGGAGAGTTCACAATTTTCAAGTTTCATTTGCAGTGGAAGGAGGATTGCATGCTAATTTTTGCTTTTATTCCATCTGCAAAGGACTTGGTGTCCCTTGTGGAGAAACGGATAAGAAAACACAATTTGATAGCAATAAAGTATTTTTTTAATAAAACGTGTCCATCTAACATGTTATTTCTGTTTACCTTTTCTTTTGACGTTTTTATCTGTGATGCTTAAATTATACAACTTTAATACTGAAAACAATATTTTTCTTCTTGGTGTTATAAATGTATTTTGCGTCCCATTTTTATTTAGCTGAGTACATATTTTCACCTGCAGAGGGCAGTATAATACTTTGTGTTTTAGAACACATTAACTGGAAAGAGTAAACGTTTTCAGTAAGCATGAGACAGGTTATGGTGGGGTGGGCGTATAGGAGCCTAAAAGCCCTCCATTAATCTACTGCAAGTTTTCAGGAAATCTATGAATTGCAAAGAAAGAGGATAACTGTAATGTCCTCAATACACATTACGCTGTAATCAGCACCATTTTAATAAAGAGGTCTAAAGAATTTAATCAAAATAATATGCTGGATGGAACAGCAGTAAAAAACACGATTAGAGTGCACGCAAAAACAAGTTTAGGAAGTTTCTAGCTGAAAATGTTTCTCAGCGGGCTGGATGACTATGATTGGGCCCATTTACTGTAACGGCCCATTTACTGTACATTCTTGCATTAAATGTACAGTATCTCACAAAAGTGAGTACACCCCTCACTTTTTTGTAAATATTTTATTATATCTTTTCATGCAAAAACACTGAAGAAATGACACTTTGCTACAATGTAAAGTAGTGAGTGTACAGCTTGTATAACAGTGTAAATTTGCTGCCCCGTCAAAATAACTCAACACACAGCCATTAATGTCTAAACTGCTGGCAACAAAAGTGAGTACACCCCTAGTGCCCTGTACACACGGTCGGATTTTCCAACGGAAAATGTGCGATTGGAGCTTGTTGTCGGAAATTCTGACCATGTGTGGGCTCCATTGGACTTTTTCCATCGGATTTTCCGACACAAAGATTGAGAGCAGGCTATAAAATTTTCCGACAACAAAATCCGATCGCATCAATTCCGACCGCGTGAGGACAATTCCGACGCACAAAGTGCCACGCATGCTCAGAATAAATTCAGAGACGGAACTGCTCGGTCTTTTAAAATTAGCGTTCGGAATGGATAGAGCACTTTCGTCACGCTGCAATGTTTTAAATTGTTTAATGCAGCGCACTCTGTTCTTCTTTATAATGCTAGAAGAATGAAGTAGTTTTGCTGCTCAATATTCACACAGACTTCTCACAAACTTCTTTCTTTATTATTTACCGTGATTTCATCAATATATTTTTTTTTTTTGGTTTGTATTTTTTCAAGCCTGTTTTTTTTTTTTTTTTTTTAACTACAGAATAGTTTTGGGTGTGTTTTGTGTGTGAAGTTACCACAACGCTATTATTATTGCTTGTATTATTTAATCTCGAGGAGGTTGGTTGGTGTTGGTGTCTCTTGTTAATTTCACATTGTAGTTTTGAAATGTACCTGCCTCCTCACAAACAAACTGTCCTTTTTGAAGGAAAACACACATAGGTAAGTATAATTGAAATAAAAATTCCTTTATTAAGGGCTCATAACCAAACAAAGAGGGTGGCAACACTGGATAAACATCAGAAATTGGCAAAGCCTTTGGTCCCCAGGGCACACATCAATTATTTTACTGCAAAATTGGTGGCCTGAGGAGTCCTTATCTAAGGGAGTACAATCTGGTCCAGAAGTCCAAGAGATCATGAACAGCTGCAGATGACATGTATGTCCGCAGGCTGTGGTCATACAAGAGCCTGCATCTTTTGTCAGACCCAGTGGCGTCACTAGGGTTGGTGTCACCTGGTGCGGTAAAACATGGTGTCACCCCACCTCCTGCCTAGGCTGCCCAGCACCCTGCAGGCAGCGCACGGTCACGGGGTGCACCCAAAACCAGCTCCTCCCACCTAATCCGGCTGCCACGGGAAATATTGGAGATCCCCGAATGGCAGCTGGGGAGTGTTATAGGCAGCCTCCCCCGCACGGCTGAATGCCCTGCTGGCGCCACTCCGCTGCAAGTTATAGCGTTTAGCAGCGGCCCGGGTGTCACCCCTCTGGCAGGTGTCACCCGGTGCGGGACGTACCCCCCTCACCCCCATAGCAACGCCACTGGTCAGACCAGACTGAACCCAGGTCATCACTCTCTGGTCTTCCTTACACGCTTCCTTCCCGGCTGTGGCTCTGGTGTTAGAGGTGTGGCAGGAGGAGGAGTAGGACCTGGAGGAGGAGGAGGAGGACCTGGAGGAGGAGGAGGAGGACCATGGGTGAGCTCACAAATGTGGCGTTCGCATGTGAGTTGGTCCCTCAACCCCTTATTTAGTGCTTCTAAAATGACAAACTCACATAAGAGGCGTTGGCCCTCCTCCATTTGCAGCATTTTGCAGGCTGTTATGTATGAAAAGTCCTCTTGAACACTGTGGGGTGTTCTGAGGGCCTCAGTAGCCTTCCAAAATAGGCCAATTGCTGCCTCCTCCAGGTTACTCCTCTTCCTGCCACTTTTTCTTTGAAGGCGGAGGGGAGGGACCTGGGTATCGGGCAGCCTGCTTGGCCCGGCCACCTCCTGGCTGAGACTTCCCTGTGTATGAAAAAGGGACATCGTCACAATCAGAAATTAGTACTCCAAACTAACATAGATTTAACATCATTAATTGGACAACCAGAGATATTTAGAAGAATGGTATACCTGGCTCAAGCTGGGCTCCTTCACATGTTGCTGCCTAGAAGGCCCAGGTTGGGCGTCAGAAGCCTCAGCTGAGGGGGAAGGAAACGTGGAAGGAAGACTGGAGAGTGCTGGCCTGGGTTCAGTCTGACCTGACAGAAAATGCAGTCTGTCATAGTACCACAGCCTGGGTACATAAATGTCATCTGCAGCTCCTGATCTCAGGGAATCCTGGACCTTCTTGTGCTCCCTTAGATAAGTGCTCCTAATGCCACCAATTAGGGCCTTCAAATAGGGGATGTCTGCCGTGGGGATCACCAGCGCTGCCTTCCTCTTTGTTTGGTTCTTATAATCAGGGTGGTTTACCTGCCACAGACAGGGCATCTCCCTGAACATATCTATGAATATGTTGATTAACTCCTGATCCTTCAAGATATCCATTTTCTCTGCAAGACACAACACAAGACAAACCCTAATGTCAGGCTAAAGTCTCCTAATCTTGTCACAATACAGGCCTCAATCTAGAATCAGTATAGGCCCAAGTTTAAATCTTACCTTCGTTATCACGATCGGCGCCTCCGATATTCCTTCCTCCGCTCACAGATCGTACGTACTACGCATGCGTGTTACGCTTTATATACACTGCGCATGCGTGAAACTCCGCCCGCCCCTGACGTTCTTTCTAGTCTATTCCCTGCCCCTTCTCATTCGGCGCAATGGGGAAGAGCACATGGCGGAGACACAACAGGTGCGTGCTAATTACAGCAACAACTAGGAGGAGGAGGAGGAGGAAAGCCCGGAGCCAGAAACGTCCCGATCCCGGAGGAGACGATTTAAGGCCTCAAATATGTCCTTTGGGGAGATGTTGGAGATGGTCGACATCCTGAAGAGGGCCGACTATGACGGGAAGTATGGAACTTACCCCAACCCCAATGTCAGAAAGGCCAAGATCATGACGAAAGTTGTCAAGAGTCTGCAGAAGAATTTTGGTGTATGAAGATCCAAGGATCAACTCAGGAAGCGGTGGTCGGACCTCAAATTAAGGGAGCACCATCAGTATAGAAGGATCAGGAGAGTGCTGCAAAAAAGTAAGTAGTTGTGCTGTGTTCCTATTCTTTATTTTTATTACGTTTGTGCTGCTCCATGTGCTTTTCTTAACCATTGTACAGTTTAAAATGGCAACTTTCATGTTCATGGGCACATTATTCGTTCGTATGAAACATTGTTCATTCGGCCTAGAAAACACCATGTTTTGTCCAGATGTAGTTCAAAACATTTTTTCAGGCTTACTTCTGTTAAATACATTTTGTTGTCTAGATGGGTTTGGAACTAGAATGTAGTGCAAACTAGATTCTGGGTAAGGAGAGGACACTCAGCAGCTGTTTACACATCTGGACGCTGGAGCACTAGTGTGGGACACCAAAACACCCTTTTTATTAGGGGGTCCCACACAGGTGCTCCAGTGTATACTATAGGGGTGTCTCCATCTGTGAAGCTTGTACAAAACAGGTAAGTATTCAAGCTTGACAAAGTAAATAAATATTTCTTCATCTTGCAACTCTGCCAAAACAGACAATTGTACCCCACTTCCAAGCAATGTTTCATATTCCTATTTCTGACATCAAATATCTGTGTGCTAAGTATACCTATTTTTTTTTACATAGGGGAGAAAAGACTCGGAGGACACCACTAATCCGAGGAGACAACAGACCCCCCACCTCAGGAAGAAGGGGAAATCCCCCAAAGCCAACAGGAGGAGGAGGAAGGAGACGTGGTGGAAATTGTCACCACAACAGGTAAGTGTCTGTGACCACAGGCTCAGGTAAGAGATGGATGCCGGCATATTTATAATACATGGTGTGTTTTTGTTTCTCTATTTTTAGGTGATCGTGATGTTGTGGATCCAGGTCATTTCACCAGTGAAAGTGCCCAGATCATGATCGGGGAGATCATGGGGTGTAATAGAGACATGGAAAACATCAAGTAAAATATCAATGATGTTCAAAACAAAATGAAGAACATCATTGATGTTTTAGGGAGAGTTTAAAACACCTCAAATCCCTTACTTTGTTGTGCTTTTTTTACGGAAAAATTTGTGTCAACATGTGCTATCTGCCATCACGGGAGATCAATGTATGCGTTTTGGGGGTGCAACCCCTTCCTCAATAATAAAGTAGCTGAGAGGAAGGGGTTGCACCCACAAAACACGTCCCTTGATCCCCCGTGGTGGCAGCTAGCACATGTTGACATTCGGCAATTTGTGTGCAGCTTCAAAATTTGGCTTTTCCAGGGGTGACTTCACCCCATCTGAATGCAATATCAAACACAGTTTATAAAGACTCATGTCTGATATTGCCTTCAATTTATAACAAAGTTGAACTTTGGAAGTTCCAGATTTGTGTATTTCTTGTTGGTTTTAAACATGCCTGTTTTACCTTAAATGGACATTTCTACTTTTATTAATGTGACCCAAAAAATTGTTATACAACATACATGTTGGTTTGTTTTAAAAAACCTTTTATAAAAGCACATGTGATTGTGCCTGTATTAAAAAGATTGATAATCAAGAATGTGTGGATTCTTCTTTCAATGCTCCAAAACTTTTGGTGTGGTAAAATTGTTGTTTTCTGTGACAAACTGGGTTATTTTCTAAGGCCAAATCCACTTTGCACTACAAGTGCTGTTTCAGTGCAGTCTCAAGTGCACTTGTAGTGCAAAGTGTCTTTGCCTTTAGTAAATAACACCCAACAGTGCTTTCTAATGTTACACAATCACGCCATTTTCAGGACTCCCCAAATTTATGTCAGGGTCAGCTAAAAGAAACACAAGCAGTAAATGTAAGCAAATATTTTGTAAGTTAATTTTTTTTTTTTTTTTCAAAAAGGCTCAGAGATTGTCTGGCATATTGATGGCCCCCCTACCCGCAAATTATTCCATGTATCTTAGACGGACCTTGCGGACACTCAGGGGGGCAAGCCAGGACGACCAGCTTCAAGCGCCGTCAGGGTTGATTCATTTACATTAATTCCGGATTCAGGCCCAACTGAGCCAGCATAGTTCACAGAATTTCTCCGTAAAAAGTTGTGTAGAACACAGCAAGCCAGGATGATATGATTGAGTTTATACTCCGCCATGTGTATGGGTGTAAGAAATAGGCGGAACCGGCTGGCCATTATTCCAAACGTGTTCTCTACCACTCTTATGGCTCTGGCCAGCCGGTAATTAAAAACCCTCTGGTCTGGGGTGAGGGTCCTCATAGGGAATGGCCGCATAAGATGGTCCCCCAGTGCAAGCGCTTTATCCGCAATGAAGACGAATGGGAGTCCTTCCGCATTGTCTTCTGAAGGTGGCAAGTCTAAGCTGCCATTCTGGAGACACCTGTAGAACTCTGTCTGGGCGATGACTCCACCATCTGACATCCGGCCATTCTTCCCCACGTCCACATACAAAAACTCGTAAGTAGCGGACACCACCGCCAACATCACAATACTATTGAACCCCTTGTAGTTGTAATAGTATGACCCCGAGTTGGGTGGTAGGATGATGTGGACGTGTTTCCCATCAATTGCCCCTCCGCAGTTAGGAAAGTCCCACCGCTGGGCAAAGTGGGAGGCCACAGTCTGCCATTCCTGTGGGTTGGAAGGAAACTGTGGAGTCAAACAAGAATAAACAATTATTCATTTTGCACATAAACATGGAAAGTAGATCAGACACAAACATTCTTGGCCAACATCAGTCTAACTTTTTTTTTAGGGACTATTTAAAGACAAAGGTATAAGGTCCACCTATCAGATTCCCCCCCCCCCCCCCCATGGGCCATTTTGGGAATTTTATGGGGGGAGATGTTTTGGACAGGTAACCCTCTCCACTTCATTGAGTGATGAATGCCTAAATAACGTGGATTACTTTGGCCAGCCCCTCCTTACTTTACACTATTGGCAGCCCACTGGACAGGTAAGAAGTGTCATAATACAAAGAGGAAAATACACACTGTACACATTTTAGCACATTTTTACATTCTGCTATTACCTATCAAGATAATAATAGGATACAAAAAACTTTAAACAGTACCATTTGAAAGTATTCAGGCAGGCCATTGCACTACATGCTTTGGGGAATTCATCCATAAATCTGACCACAAAAGAGGTGGGTATAGTGTGTATGGGTTTGACAAAGTCAGCAGATAGAGGATTGAGGATAGCTAGAGGATTGGTATCAGCTGAGTTAGCAGTTGGGGGGAGGGAGGGTTCCAAATGATTTTGTGACCCAAAAAAAAAAGCCTCTGGCACTCTGCCACAATTTCAAGCACAAATCACAATTATGAACATTTTAGGGGGTATTTAGGTTAAACCACTACTATGGAGCTGACAAAATACATTGTTAAGTGACTACACGAGGTGAATATAGGCCCAGGAGAGCATGCTGGGGAGGTAAGTGAAGGCAAATATGCATGAAGGACAAAAAAAAATTACATAAAAATCCAGCATGCATGAGGACAAAGGGGACATTTGCAGCATATTACAATTATGGTAATTAGGGAATGAGGAAAGAAACACAATATATTATCAAACACTCTATATAATAAAATGTGATATTAAAGGATAAAAATCTTACCTTAATATACTCCTTCTGCAGGACCTGGATGATGGCAGAACAGGTCTCCGGGATAATGATCCCCAGAGCCTGGGGAGAGATGCCTGTCAAGAACTTGAGGTCCTGTAGGCTTCTCCTCGTCGCCAAGTACCGCAGGGTGGCGACTAGCCTTTGCTCCGGAGTGATGGCTTGCCTCATGCAGGTATCCTGCCTGCTGATATAGGGGGTCAGCAAAGCCAACAAACAGTGAAATACGGGGTTCGTCATCTGGAGAAAGTTCCTGAAATCATCAGGATTATTCTCACGGAGCAAAGGCATGTGACAGAACTGGTCATGCTGGAGCAACCAATTCTTGGTCCATGAACTCCTCCCCACCCTGTTCATGGACTGGGCTTGTGTCAAGGTAAGGACCCCAACACCAAGCCCCCGCACAGCACGAACTCTACGATGAGTACGTATACGCAACATGGCTAGAAAACGGTCGGTTGCTCAGAACGAAGTAACAGAATGCACTGAAGAACAGCAAGGCCTGTGAAGAGCGAACTGATAGTCAGTAAGGAACGAACAAGAACACAATGACAGAGTCAAGGGTAACTCGCTGCACGCACTGAAGAACAGATACAAACTCACAACCACAAACTGAACAGCAGAAAACGATCTGAAAACCACGAGTCTGAAAAAGCGCGAATCGTCTCTCACCAAACTTTTACTAACACGAGATTAGCAAAAGGAGCCCAAAGGGTGCCGCGCTTGGTTCTGAACTGCCCTTTTATAGTCTCGTCGCACGTGGTGTACGTGACCGTGTTCTTGGCGATCGGAAATTCGGACAACTTTGTGCAACTGTGTGTAGACAAAATAAGTTTGAGCCAACATTCGTCTGAAAAAATCCATGGATTTTGTTGCCGGAATGTCCGATCAATGTCCGATCGTGTGTACGGGGCATTAGTGAAAATGTCCAAATTGGGCCCAAATAGCCATTTTCCCTCCCTGGTGTCATGTGACTCGTTAGTGTTATAAGGTCTCAGGTGTGAATGGGGAGCAGGTGTGTTAAATTTGGTGTTATCGCTCTCACTCTTTCATACTGGTCACTGGAAGTTCAACATGGCACCTCATGGCAAAGAACTCTCTGAGGATCTGACAAAAAGAATTGTTACTCTACATAAAGATAGCCTAGGCAATAAGAAGATTGCCAAGACCCTGAAACAGCTGCAACGCGGTGGCCAAGACTATACAGCGGTTTAACAGGACAGGTTCCACTCAGAACAGGCCTCGCGATGGTCGACCAAAGGTTGTCTTTGGGAAATAGATGTATGTGTGCTGCCAGCATTGCTGCAGAGGTTGAAGGGGTGGGGAGTCAGCCTGTCAGTGCTCAGACCATACGCCGCACACTGAATCAAATTGGTCTCCATGGCTGTCATCCCAGAAGGAAACCTCTTCTAAGATGATGCACAAGAAAGCCCGCAAATAGTTTGCTGAAGACAAGCAGACTAAGGACACGGATTACTGGAACCATATCCTGTGGTCTAATGAGACCAAGATAAACTTACTTAGTTCAGATGGTGTCAAGCAGGTGAGGAGTACAAAGACAAGTGTATCTTGCCTACAGTCAAGAATGGTGGTGGGAGGAACGCTGTATCCTGGACTAGGCCGACAAGGCCCAGGCCTAGGGCAGCACTTTGCAGGGGGGCAGCCCTGAAAGATTCCCCACCGGCTTGCACTGTTAATTTTTTTAACATCCCAGTCCCATTGCAGAGATTTCCCATCACTTCTTGCCCCATAGCCAAACAGGAAGTGAGAGGAAATTTATGCAAATTAAGGGAATCCATTGCTCCCCCCCCAGGCCCTCAGAACTAGTGTCCCCATGCAAAAATTTCAGGGCGGGTCTTAAACAGCAAGGGGTGTGGCCTTGATAGGAAGGGGTGGGTCATATTTAAATTAGGGATGCACGAGTTTAGTCAGGCCTAGGGCAGCACAAAACCTAAATACACTACTGGGTGGGAGTGTCATGGTCTGGGGCTACATGAGTGCTGCTGGCACTGGGGAGCTACAGTTCATTGAGGGAACCATGAATGCCAACATGTACTGTGACATACTGAAGCAGAACATGACCCTCTCCCTTTGGAGACTGGGCCACAGGGCAATATTTCAACATGATAATGACCCCAAACACACCTCCAAGACAACCACTGCCTTGCCAAAGAAGCTGAGGGTAAAGGTGATGGACTTGCCAAGCATGTCTCCAGACATAAACCCTATTGAGCATCTGTGGAGCATCCTCAAATGGAAGGTGGAGGAGCGTAAGGTCTCAAACATCCACCAGCTCCGTGATGTCATTATGGAAGAGTGGAAAAGGACTTCAGTGGCAACCTGTGAAGGTCTGGTGAACTCCATGCCCAAGGGCGTTAAGGCAGTGCTGGAAAACAATGGTGGCCACACAAAATATTGACACTTTGGGCCCAATTTGGACATTTTCACTTAGGGGTATACTCACTTTTGTTGCCAGCGGTTTAGATATTAATGGCTGTGTGTTGAGTTATTTTGAGGGGACTGATCTTTCTGGTTCCTTCTGGGATATAGCCTATCTCGTTTTCATTGTAAGTTTTTACAATATAACTATACAGATGTTATTGAAAATGTGGTAAACACTATGTTTTGGATGTATATTGTGCAAATGTTTTTCTCTCTCCAGCAACCCTTGTTTACCACACTCCTCTGGGCCCTTAAAGAAGCCGAAAAGGCGAAACGCATTGGATTTGTGACTACCCTCCCTAACGTGATACCTCAATGAATGTCGATTGTTTTCTATTTGGATTGATCTAATATTTTTGTTAACACTATATACACATAGTGGGAGGGGTCACATAGGGATCATAAGGATTGACCTATTTGTTTTTTAAGGGATATGTATCCCTAATATACATTTATAATTAATTTTGTAACAATAAAATAACTTTTTTTAACTTATGTTTGCGTTCCGATTATCGTTCCGAGTGGAGGTTTTCTACACCTTTTAATATCCCACCCTCCTTTTCTCCTCTGTTGTTTGCACTTCCATTTGGGATGTGGTGTTAAGAATTTCAGCTGAGCTCATGTTAGACCATTATCACAATAACAGAAGCCTACTGGCAAAAAAATGTTTTTATGGCTCTTCTTACTAGGACAGACCAAGTCTTCTTACTAGAATAGAACAGACATTAGGAAGAGTGTCCCCTAGCATTACAGGATGGAGTACCATCTTTTTCCTGACGGCTGTTCATGCTCAGTTATTATCTCTCCTGTCAGAGCTGCTGAGCTCATCTGACCTGACAGTTTGTGTTTTTAAAGGCGAACTAACCCTTCAATTTTAGAACATCAGCATTGAAAGAGCAATAAATGGTAGTTTATTTTTGTCAATCTAATATGCGTTTACTTGAAAACTCTAATTTCATGTCATGAATGTTACCTCTCTGCTGTCCATCTCTTTCCACAATTTCCTGGACTCCCTGCATGCTTTGCAGCTTCCCCTGTGCTGTTTACTTTCCATTCCTAAGGACTACATATCCCATGGTACCTTGCTGGCTGCAAGCAGGGATTCCTGTATTGACTCTGCCTCCTGAAATGCCTCCTTTTAGCACCTCTGTAGTTCAGAAGGCAGTCTCTGTGATTTCTGTCATACATCAGTGCCTGCTCACGGAGCATATTGAATTCATGTCACAAAGTTTAAAAAAGTACTACTTTACAAAGTAAATTTACACACTTCATGATCATTCAGATTAATAAGAGTAGGCTAGAAGGAACTTAAACACAATATGGAAATGAATATATGATTTTAACATTTTATCATAGGTACACTTTTATAAATTGCACAGCAGCACACAAACAAGTGAATTAGTGTAACACAACAATATGAATCTGGCCTTGCTGTTTATAACAGTATTTCTGAGCTACAGGCAGGTATCTATCTGCATGTAAGGCGGAGCAGCAACACTGACATAGAGTAAGCCACAGCATAATGTTCTTACTTTACAGTCCAGATGATAGCTCTTCTATCCAGGCTATTTTTTTCCTTTTGTAACACTGTGCACTGTTACTGTAATGTAGATTTATATATATATTTTTTTAACAGTAAAGGTTTTTATGTATTTAAAAAAATCAAGAGATACAAACAAAGCATTGACAGAACAATGAGTATAGTACTTGCACAATATTACATGTCACAATGTAAATGTGGATATTAGGAAAATCAAAGTGAAATCAAGTTTCATACAGGTGGGAATATAACCGTTAGTGTGGTACATTAAACAAAGAAGAAGGGTGTTAACGATGTAATTCAGGAGCTAACCTATTTCAACCCTGCTTCTTATGACCAGGGAATAGGGAAAAGAGGAAAAAGATGAAAAAAAAAGGGGATGGGGCAAGGGGGAGGGAAGGGAGGAAGAAGGAGGGAAGGGAAAGGAGGGGATGAGGGGAGGAGGAGGGGGGGGGAGCGGGGAGGAAGGCCACGGAACACCCATAACATCCCATTAACTATTGAATAGATTTGCAGTTTCTATTGCATGGTGCAGGAAGTCTCAGTTACAAGCGTCAGACCAGTTTGACCATATTTTTTCATATTTTGCCGGGCAGTTCCTGCTTTCATATGTAATCTTATAGAGTGGAAGGACCCCGTTAATTGTGCTTCGCCATGAGGCTACCGTAGGGAGCTCCGTACACTTCCATCTCAAGAGGATTTCTCTCCTAGCATAAAATAGGGTGGAGGTCAAGGTCTGTCCCCCTCCACGTCACCAAGATAACTAAGTAAAAAGATGAGGGGATCCAGTGGCAATGTGGCACCACATATCTCTGTTAGTACACCCGCCACCTCCTGCCAATATGGGCAGATTTTTGGGCAGGTCCAAGCCATATGGAGGAAAGAACCCCGCTCAAGGGAACATCTCGTGCACATTGGGCTGAGAGAGGGGTATATATTGGCAAGCCTTTGTGGGGTATAATATGCCCTGTGTAAAAATTTCAATTGTATAAAACGGTCTCTGGAAGCGATCATGGAAGGAATATATACAGAAACAGAGTCCTCCCAGATGTCTTCGTCAAGATTAGGGATGTCTTCCCTCCATTTGATTAGAGTGGTCGAGATGTTGGTGTCACCGCGAGATACATATAAAGGGAGGAAAAGGGGTTTCCCCATTACTTCCGATGTGAGGAGTCTCTCAACAGAGTCTGATTCTAGATTAACTGGGTCAGGAAATTGTGAGGTGAGGGCATGTCGGAGTTGCCAGTACAGAAATTGAAAGGAGCAGGGGAGGTTATATGTCCGTCTTAATTCTTGGAATGTCATGATCTTGCCATTTGGCATTATGTGCTTCAGGGTCAGGATTCCCCTTTTAGCCCATACCGCTGGATCAGGGATTGTGTTCAAGTGAGGAAGGAGAGGGTTGCCCCAGAGGGGGGTATGGGGGGAGATTGCCGACGGTCCGCTGCCTGCCGTCCTGGAGCACTGCCACACCCGTATGGTGGTCCTCATGGGCTCCGTTACACCGGGGTGTGCATTGCAACCCCTGAACACCAGGTTGGAAAGGGCCGCATATGAACCAAGAATTGCTGCTTCGAGAGTGACCACTGGGTTTTGTCTAGCTTGGGAGAACCACCAGCGGATCGTCACCAAAACCGCCACCCAGTAGTAAAGAAACTTTGGATGGGCCAGGCACCCTCTAGACAAGGGATGATAGAGGGTACGTCTAGCCACCCTGGGGGGGCGACTGGGAGCGACCCACCCAGATGAAGGTGGTCACAATGCTATCTAATTTCCGAAAAAAGGAACGAGGTATATGGGTAGGGGTTTGGCGAAAAAATATAACAGTTTGGGCAGGTATAACATTTTAATTAGATCACCCCTGCCCACTGGTGTGAGGGGGAGGTTGCGCCAAGTGGCACACTGCTTAGCGAGTTTATTCAGTACCAGAATAACATTCTGGGCCAGGTATCCTCCCGTAGTGGGGCCCACCCGTATTCCCAAATACTTGAATTCCTCGACCCATATGAGAGGGGTACGAGTGTCAATACAAGGTGAGGACAGGAGAAGCGGGAATAAAACCGACTTGTCCCAGTTGATGCTGAAGGTATCAAACTGAGTCAGGGCGGGCCTCAGGGACACGGACGCGTCCCCAAAGTACAGCAGGGAATCATCAGCTTACAGGGACAGTTTCTCTTCCAATGGGCTCACCCTTATGCCTTTAATAGCAGGATCCTTCCTAATGTGAGCAGCCAGCTGCTGCAGGGCCAAGGCAAATAAGGCGGGAGACAAGGGACACCCCTGCCTGGTCCCCCTCCCTAAGGAGAAGGGACCCGACAGGGTCCCGTTGGTGCGTATTCGGGCCCTAGGGTGTGCATATAACATCTGTAGCCATTAAAGAAAGCCAGGACCAAAGGCAAATCTGGAGAGGACCGTCCATAGATAGCCCCACTCGACCGAGTCGAAGGCCTTCTCGGCGTCGAGTGAGGCCACCACCCCGGGGCCCTCCAGGTCAGCGGTTGCTATGTGGGGATACAGTCGGCGAATATTTATGTCCGTGCCATGACAAGGCATAAAGGCTGTTTGGTCAGGATGGACTAGGGCCGTGGTGACTGTATTCAGGCGGTTGGCGAGGATTTTTGCGAAAAATTTTTGTGTCAACTTTTAGGAGGGAAATAGGGCGGTAGGAGGAGCATAGGGTAGGGTCCTTTCCTGGCTTAGGAATTACTACTATAACCGCCTCACTCATCGAAGCCGGGAGGGTCCCAGTTTTCGATGCTGTAAACAGCATCGACTGTAATCTGGGGGCCAGTTCTTCCACCTAAGTCTTATAAAACTCCACCGGGAACCCGTTCGTGCTCGGAATTTTGCCTGCCTGCATCATTTTAAGTGCCTTTTGTATCTCTTCTAATTGTACGGGGGCGTCTAATTTGTTCGCGGAGGCAGGGGTGAGGACAGGGGACATCAATCTCCTCTAAATAGTCAGTAAGGTTCTGCTGTTCATAGGTCACCCGGGTACTATAAAGTTGTTGGTAGTAAGTGGCAAAACACTGGTTAATATCTTGAGGGGTAGAGAGAAGGGTCCCATCCTGGTCACGTATCTGTGCAATTGCTGTCACCCCTGATTGTTCCCTGGAGAGCCAGGCCAAAAGCCGCCCCGTTTTCTCCCCCTGCTCAAAAATGCGGTGGGATTGGTGCAGTAGTTTCTTTTGTGTCAGGGAGGTGCGCAGAAGAAGGGCCTGTTGCGTAAGGGATTGAAGCCAGGTGTACTGTTGGGGGTCACGGGACCTGATATATAGGGCCTCCTGTCTAATCGCCTCGGCCTCTATCCCAGTAAGCTCGGCCCTACGTTGTTTCCTTACTTTAGCAATAATTGATTGATATTGGCCCCATGACAAGGCCTTAAAGGCTTCCCATACATTATTTTCAGTGGCTGTTCCCGGGTTGTCCTTCCAAAACTGTCGCAGCGTATCATGGAACTGGAATTCCACTTCTGTGTCCGAGATCCAGAATCTGGACAGTCTCCAGAGTCTGTCTGACGGGGTCGTTGTCAGCTCCAGGGACAGCAACAGCGGGGCGTGATCTGAGATCCCCCTAGGTAGGATGGCAATGTCCCGGACTCTGGGGAGGACAGGTACCGCCACATAGGCCAGAACAATACGCGAGAAGGATCTATGAGTGGCCGAGTGACAGGTGAAGGTTTTGGTTTGAGAATTTCTCCATCTCCACACATCTGTGAGGCCATATGTTTCGGCCCACTCCGCCAAGCCATGACGGGTCGTGCCAACTGCGGCGCATCTGTCCATGTCAGAGTCCGGGACAAGATTGAAATCTCCCATCAGTACTACATTATCTGGGGGGAACTGTGCTAGCTTCAGATTAAGGAGTTTAAGAGAAGCAGGAGGGGGCAGATACAAACCCACCAGAACCCATGGCAAATCATAAATCAAGGCGTGTATCAGCACAAATCTTCCCTCAAGGATCAAGAACCAGATCAAGGAGCTTAAATGGGAGGGTTTTTAGAACTAGGATACTGACTCATCTGGCAAAGTTAGAATAGGTAGAGTGGTAGTGGTGGCCTACCCATGGTTTTTTTGAGACTGAGCGTTTTGCTTCCAACCAGATGCGTCTCCTGTAACACACACACAGAGGGATTGCACCTTTTTATAAACTGAAAAACTAGGGAGCGCTTAATCGGGGGAATTCAAGCCCCCTGTGTTCCAGGAGAGCATATCAAGGGTAGCCATATAGGTATATCTGTAAAATATAGCCAGGATTAACAGTGATTAAGAGTCGTGATTCACTCCAGGCAGTCGGCGGGAAAGCAAGGAGCGGACCAGGACCCGCCAGCAGTGCAAGTACAGAAAACAAAAACAATACTGTCAAATAACATGATACAAAAAACTGAGAGCCAGGAACACAGCTCAACACACCCGAACTCCCCCCACCCCACCCGACCCCCGAACATGGAGGTGGGTTTGTTTCCCAAAACAAGTGTCAGCCCTGTAGCTGATCGTGGAGGCAACGAGCAAGAGGCAGCTAGCCTCTGTGGATCAGAAAGGTCAAAAGTGTCTATGAGTTCCGGTAAAGGAGTGCCAGTGTGGATCAACCAGAGCCCCGGGGGCACAGTTCTTGGGGTATATATTTAGAACTTCCCCTGTACAGGACAGGAGCAAGGCTGGAGGAGTAAACAGGGGAAGGGGGGAAAAAAGAGGAGGAAGTCCAGACCTCATGCAGGTCTCAAGGTGTGCAAGGTCCATGGCCCTTATACTTAGTACCTCATCAGTGACCGAATGAGTCCCCATCATATCCCCAACAGGGAATGACAGGGTACAAAAGGGTATAAGCATCGGAGGGGCTCAGGATCGCCAGGCCAAGTAAGTCTTCCAGCTCTATGATGCAATTTGCAGGCAAGTGGTTAGTACTGCAACTTCAAGAGTTTATGAAACCATGTCAGCTGCCGCAACTGCAGAGGGGGTCTGCACATATAAATGCAGACTCAAACCTCCCTTCCGCGTTAACATATGGCCCCTCACAGAAAAAATAAAACCCCAAAGAATCTCCAGCATTATACTCACAGTTCCCATGAGGTGGTTCACCTGTGAAGAGTTTCAGCCCATGTAGTCGCATCCCTAGGAGAGGTAAAAAATTGCACTTTTTCTTCGTCTTGCACTCTCAGCCTGGCTGGGAAGAGCATGCTATATTTGACTCCTTTTTCTCTCAGCATGGCACGGACATGATCGAAGGACTTGCGTTGCCTCTGCGTCTCCACAGAGTAGTCAGGAAAGATGAACAGCTTTGTGTTTTCATATTTCAGCTCTCCCTATAGACGTGCAGATCGAAGAACCGTGTCCCTGTCTCTGTAATGAAGGAGCTTAAAAATAAAGGTGCGCGGCGGAGCCCCCTGCGAACCCCTGTTAGCAGGCATGCGATGGGCACGTTCGATGGAGAAGTGTGGTGAGAACCGCGCTCTCGGGAGTGAGGTTGGCAGCAGCTGCTCCATAAAGGTAACCGGATCCAAGCCTTCTGCACCCTCAGGCCGAGGACACGCAGATTGTTCTGTCGGTTCCAGTTCTCGGTGTCCTCAGCCCTGGACTCGAGAACCTTCACCTTAGATTTCAGGATCTGTATGTCCTCGTGATGTTCCCTCTGGACATCCTCCGTGCTGGAGATCCGCCTCTCCCCGTCCGCCACCCGCTCCCTGAAGTTATCCATGTCCCGGCGGATAAGGGCCGTCTCCGCCTGGACGTGGTCGATTTTCATCGTGAGGGTAGATTGGCAGGTGGATATTGCCAGCATCAGGGTGTCAAACGCCTGGGATACAGCCTGGATCATGCCGTCCGGCAGAGATGCAGTCTGTGTCTCCATGTGGCAGGCTGTTGGGGGAGGGGGTCCGGCGTGCGAATAGGTTTAGTAATGCGCTTCTTCTGTGCCCCTTTTTTTGTTCCTTCACATTCCCCAAGCCTCAGGAGAGCAGTCTGCTGAGTTATCTGTGAAAATTGTGCGGGATCCACACCAGGATTAGATTAGGATAAGAGTCCGATGTGGGAGCTCAGGTACTAAGCGTCCGCTCCCTGCACCATCTTGGACACGCCCCAATGTAGATTTATATTTGACCACAAGATGGCAGTGTTTAACATCTGTGCTCAACATAGTCCCAATGCTGGAGTAAAGAGACTGCTGGGATTTGTATGCTGATAGCAGACCTTTTCTCTACAGTGGAGCTGAATCTAAACTACAAGATCCAGAGGCAATCATCAAGGGTCGGGAGTAGATATAAGTAAAAACCTGCTGTGTGGAACCACTTGGACTGCTTTAGCCTGAGAAGACGCAACCGACACTTTGAAGCAGTGTGTTCATTGAGAGGCAGACTGGTGGAGACCTGTTCGCTACAGGATGGCGGAAGGCATCATCATCTTCGCAGCCACATTTTCAAAAGACAAGGGGGCCCCCCAGCTGTATGTTCATCACTTCTTCCTACTCTACCAAAGGACTGGGTGAGAGGGTTCCTGACCCACTTAATGCTATTCTTGTTGCAGACGTTTAATTTCACTCAAGTTCTTAAGCATAGGCCTTTTCAAAAAAAAATATGTGCCAGAGCTCTTTGAGCGCTGCAGCCTGCCTTTCCCTATTGCTTCTCAAATATTGTCTGCAGGTTATCTGACTGAGTAAACCCCTGCTAGGCAGAATTCTGTAGCTACTTATGGCTCAAGCCCAAGCCAACAAAAGACGTAGTTTGCCGCCCAAGTTAAATTTTATTATTTAAAGGGACATACGCCTTACAACCTTTTCTCTCCCCCCCCTATTAAAGTGACTCTTGCTATCAACCCCATCTCTTGAAGTGGACCTTGTCCGTTTATCCACTACATGTTAAAGGAGAACGCTGCAAATCACTTGCCACCAAAAAAGGGATTACTTTGTTCCTTCACATCTTAAAGGGGCAGCACCTATAATTGCACGCCAATTTAAGGACCCAATTTAACCCAGCAGAAGAACTAACCTTACAGTTTATTTGTGTGTAGTAGATTTGACCAACTTTAGTTTCTAAAACAAACCCCTTCAGACCGAGGGCATACAAGTGAGTTAAGCATAAGTTGTTGTTACTCCCCTTAATCCACTTGGGGAATATCTCCCAGTTTGAGAGCTACTGTCTATATTTCCATCCTGCAGGATGGGTGGGCATGTTTAAAGGGGTATTACACTGTATTGCATTGTTTCTTTGCTGAGAGTATTGTTTATCCTTAAGTTATTTTAACCATTGAAATGTTACTGTACACCTTATTGATTTCAATACAGCTTACTCATTTAATTTATAACTGTGTGTGAGTATTTTCCTTGTGGGACAGCCAGGAGACTCCCTGGCCAGGTGGTGTCAGAAGGGGTAGAGCTCTGTTTAGCATCCAGTGATGAACAGCAGGGTGGATTTGATTTAAATCAAGTCGATGAAAAATAACGATTTAAATCATGATTTACAGTGCCTAGAAAAAGTATTCATACCCCTTGACATTTTCCACATTTTGTCGTGTTACAACCAAAAATGTATATGTATTTTATGTGATAGACCAACACAAAGTGGCACATAATTTAGAAGTGGAAGGAAAATGATAAACGGTTTTCAACATTTTTACAAATAAATATCTAAAAAGTGTGGCGTGCATTTGTCAATACTTTGTAGAACCACCTTTCGTGCAATTACAACTGCAAGTCTTTTTGGGGATGTCTCTACCAGCATTGCATATCTAGAGAGTGCCATTTTTGCCCATTCTTCTTTGGAAAATAGCTCAATCTCTGTCAGATTGGATGGAGAGAATCCGTGAACAGCAATTTTCAAGTCTTGCCACAGATTCATAATTTGATTTAGGTCTGGACTTTGACTGGGCCATTCTCACACATGAATATGCTTTGATCTAAACCATTTCATTGTAGCTCTGGCTGTATGTTTAGGGTCGTTGACCTGCTGGAAGGTGAACTGATTGCCCTGTATTTGGCTCCATCCATTTTCCTATCAACTCTGACTGGCTTCCATGTCCCTGCTAACAAAAGCATCCCCACAACATGATACTGCCACCACCATGTTTCACGGTGGGGATGGTGTGTTCAGAGTGATGTGCAATGTTAGTTTTCCACCGCAAATAACATTTTGCTTTCAGGCCCAGAAGTAAAATTTCTGGTCTCATCTGAGCAGAGCACCTTTTTCCACATGTTTGCTGTGTCCCCCACATGGCTTTTCACAAACTGCAAACGGGACTTCTTATAGCTTTCTTTCAACAATGGCTTTCTTCTTGCCACTCTTCCATAAAGACCAGATTTGTGAAGTGCACGACTAATAGTTGTCCTGTGGACAGATTCTCCCACGTGAGCTGTGGATCTCTACAGCTCCTCCAGAGTTACCATGGGCCTCTTGGCTGCTTCTCTGATTAATGCTCTCCCTGCCCGGCCTGTCAGTTTAGGTGGACAGCCATGTCTTGGTAGGTGTGCAGTTGTGCCATACCCTTTCCATTTATGGATGATGGATTGAACAGTGCTCCATGAGATGTTCAAAGCTTGGGATATTTATTTATAACCTAACCCTGCTTTAAACCTCTCCACAACTTTATCCCTGACCTGTCTGGTGTGTTACTTGGCCTTCATGATGCTGTTTGTTCACTAAGGTTCTCTAACAAACCTCTGAGGGCTTCATAAAACAGCTATATTTATACTGAGATTAAATTACACACAGGTGGACTCTATTTACGGTTGTTTCAGCAGTCAGGTAGATACCAGACAAGGATAAGATATACATGTGAGGTCCACCTTGTTACGCCTAAGATGCAATCCCATGTCTGCCAGACTTGGTCGATAGATCTGACACGTTTGACTATCGGGTAGCGGCCCATTCACTCGCTCTGCTGGAGGCTACATATATCTTGAATTCTCTGTAATTGATGCATGTTTGGGTTGTATCTTTGCGAAACCCATTGGGTGACTCTATGTTCAAGAATTCTTCAAGCATTTGCTGGGAACAGGTATCATTATTGACAATATGTTCCATTTTGTTTACATATTGATGCACCTTTTTTTATGATAATGTTTTTATCTATATCTGTACAATAAATATATTTTAAATTTCTATTGTATCTGTGCTCAGTTCAGGGAAATCATCATATCCTTTAAAGTCCTCGTCTTGTATGGGAGAGATGTACTCTAAAATAACTAGGATGTGGATGTGATTTGCTGTCCCTAGAACTGGCTTAAAACTTTATTTTCAGAAGTCCCATTCACTTTAATAGGGCGGCTGGTGATGTGGCAGTGACACAACAAGGTGAGGGAGGTGGCGGCAGAGTGGATGCCCGCTAACAGGTGCTGCCATGATAGATCTGAAATGACAGGTGCTCTTTAAGACCCCTTTCACATTGAAGCGCTTTACAGGCGCTATAGCGCCTGCATAGCGCCTGTAAAGAGCCTCTCCTGTCTCTACAGTGTGAAAGCCCGAGGGCTTTCACACTTGAGCGGTGCGCTTGCAGGACGTTAAAAAAAGTCCTGCAAGCCGCATCTTTGCAGCGCTGTAGGAGCAGGGGAAATGGCGCTTTGCGGGCGGTTTTAACCCTTTTTCGGCTGCTAGCGGGGGTTAAAACTACCCCGCTAGCAGCCGAATAGCGCCGGTAAATCGAGGGTAAAGCGGCGCTAAAATTAAAAAAAATAAATAAAAATAACGCCGCTTTACTGCCGACGCCCGCCCGCCCCAGTGTGAAATGGCTCTAAATGTAAGGACTCATTCTTGCTGGTAGTTAGAATCTTTAATATTTTCAAACAAAATGAAGGTTTCCTAGTTAGAATAATAAGCTGTCAGGTTAGTAAAACAGTGATATCAGAACCGATTCAATCATACAGTTTGTAGTGTACATAGATTTGCAAAACAATGGGATAAAGGAATATTCCTGAACTTTGCGTGAATGCATCAATGCATTGCATGTTATCTCAGTTTGCAGAGCTTGGTTTCATTGAATGAGTTTGCCAAAAATGTAAATATTGCAGAATATACAGCCTCATGCTACATAACTAAGCTCCATTTCATGCTGCATAAACTAAATGATTAATGTATCTTTAAATAGAAAACTATATTTAAATATATTTTTACTCCAAAATAATTTTTATTTAAATAAATTTGATAAAAGTCAAAAAAATACAATTTAAATAAAAAAAAAAAAATCAGATTTAAATAAAAAAAAAATCACATTTAAAAAAAAAAAATCATCGATTTTTTTTTCACCCTGATGAAGTGATATTAGTGGCTCCTGCAGGGCTAGTGCTACACTTCTGTCATTGGAAAGCTTACATAAAGTGAAAGTGTAGATAAACCCATTTGCTGAAAATCTCATTTACACTTTAAAGTGGTTGTAAACCCATTACAACCACTTTAACCTACAGGTAAGCCTAGAATAAGGCTTACCTGTAGGTGCAAGAAATATCTCTCAAACCTAAAATGTTTAGGATATTTGCATAAATAGCACCACCGATGTGCATGCACTGTAGACATCGGGCGCAGGCGCACTGAGCATGCAGTTTCTAACGGCGAACATGCCGTTAGTGGCGGCACCAGCGTGCATGCGCACCGGTGCTGTGACTGGCCGGAGCCGCAATACCTGAAGTCACTCTGGGATAGATGGCGGCGTTGGAGGCGGTGAACGAGGGCCGATGCGGGGGCTTCGATCTCAGGTAAGTCATTCATAATGAGCTAGTATGCTATGCATACTAGCTCATTATGCCTTTGTCTTGCAGGGTGTATTTTTTTTTTCAGAGGCTTTACTTCCTCTTTAACAGATGTATGTCATTTTAAAAGCTGTTTTTAATCTTTTAAAATCTGCAGCTTTCATTAAAACAATATCTGGTAATTCTACCATGAAACTCCCTGTTCAGGCGCTTTCTGTTGTGGGGTGACAACGTCTCCCAATGCTCCTGCATTGTCACCCCTTCATATGCTAAAAGAGGTGAAAGGAAATCAACAGCACTAAGATGGAAAATAGATGAAAAAAATTGAATACAATATTTCATACAAAAACAGGGCAATTGTTTATGATACACGGTGCTTTAGCATACAAAATAACATGCTGCCATTCATGAGAAAGTGGCTGGTGCTCACATTTTTTAGGGGGGAGCAAACAAACTGAAAAATACTGAAAAAAAAAACCCATCAATTGCAGCCTCACTGTGCCCATCAATTGCAGCCTCACTGTGCCCATCAAATGCAGCCTTACTCTGCCCATCAATTGCAGCCTTACTCTGCCCATCAATTGCAGCCTCACTGTGCCCATCAAATGCAGCCACTTGTGCCCATCAAATGCAGCCACTTGTGCCCATCAAATGCAGCCACTTGTGCCCATCATATGCAGCCATTTGTGCCTATCATATGCAGCCACTTGTGCCTATCATATACAGACACTTGTGCCCATCATATGCAGCCACTGGTTACATAGTTACATAGCTAGTCAGGTTGAAAAAAGACACAAGTCCATCTAGTTCAACTATAAAAAAAAACGAAATAAAAAAATATTATACAATCCCATATACCCAATCCTATACTCACAGTTGATCCAGAGGAAGGTGAAAAAACCCCAGAAAAGCAGGACCCAATTTGCTACAGCAGGGGAAAAAATTCCTTTCTGATCCCAGAGAGGCAATCAGATTTTCCCTGGATCAACTTTACCTATAAATGTCAGTACCCAGTTATATTATGTACATTTAGGAAAGAATCCAGGCCTTTCTTAAAGCAATCTACTGAGCTGGCCAGAACCACCTCTGGAGGGAGTCTATTCCACATTTTCACAGCTCTTACTGTGAAGAAACCTTTTCGTATTTGGAGATGAAATCTCTTTTCCTTTAGACATAAAGAGTGCCCCCTTGTCCTCAGTGTTGACCGTAAAGTGAATAACTCACCACCAAGTTCACTATATGGACCACTTATGTATTTATACATGGTAATCATATCCCCCCTTAATCTCCTCTTCTCAAGAGTGAATAAATTCAGTTCCTCTAATCTTTCCTCATAGCTGAGCTCCTCCATGCCTGTTATCAGTTTGGTTGCCCTTCTCTGCACTTTCTCCAGTTCGCCGATATCCTTTTTGAGAACTGGTGCCCAAAACTGAACTGTATATTCAAGACGAGGCCTTACTAATGATTTGTACAGGGGCAAAATGATCTCTCTCTCTCTCTCTCTCTCTCTCTCTCTCTCTCTCTCTCTCTCTCTCTTTCTCTCTCTCTCTCTCTCTCTCAATACAAGAAAGGACTTGGCTCGCTTTGGAAACCACAGCTTGGCATTGCATACTATTATTGAGCTTATGATCTACCAAAACCCCCAGATCCTTCTCCACCACGGATTCCCCCAGTTGTACTCCCCCCTAGTATGTATGATGCATGGATATTCTTGGCCCCCAAGTGCATAACTTTACATTTATCAATATTAAACCTCATCTGCCACATAGTTACCCAATTAGACAGTGCATTGAGGTCGGCTTGTAAATTGTGCCCATCAAATGCAGCCACTTGTGCCCATCAAATGCAGCCACTTGTGCCCATCAAATGCAGCCACTGTGCCCATCAAATGCAGCCACTGTGTCCATCATATGCAGCCACTTGTGCCTATAAAATGCAGCCACTTGTGCCCATCATATGCTGCCACTTGTGCCCATCATATGCAGCCACTTGTGCCCATCATATGCAGCCACTGTGCCCATCATATGCAGCCACATGTGCCCATCAAATGCAGCCACTTGTGCCCATCATATGCAGCCACTTGTGCACCATCAAATGCAGCCACTCATGCCCATCAAATGCAGCAACTTGTGCCCATCAAATGCAGCCACTTGTGCGCATCATATGGAGCCACTTGTGCCCATCAAACGCAGCCACTTGTGCCTCATCAAATGCAGCCACTTGTGCCCATCAAATGCAGCCACTGTGCCCATCATATGCAGCCACTTGTGCCCATCAAATGCAGCCACTGTGCCATCAGTTGCAGCCACTGGGCCCATCAAATGCAGCCACTGTGTCCATCATATGCAGCCACTTGTGCCTATCATATTCAGCCACTGTGCCCATCATATACACCCACTTGTGCCCATCAAATGCAGCCACTTGTGCCCATCAAATGCAGCTACTTGTGCCCATCATATGCAGCCACTTGTGCACCATCAAATGCAGCCACCCATGCCAATCATATGCAGCAACTTGTGCCCATAAAATGCAGCCACACTGTGCCCATCATATGCAGCCACTTGTGCCCATCATATGCTGCCACTTGTGACCATCATATGCAGCCACTTGTGCCCATCAGATGCAGCCACCTGTGCCCATCATATGCAGCCACCTGTGCCCATCATATGCAGCCACTTGTGCACCATCAAATGCAGCCACCCATGCCCTTCATATGTAGCCACTTGTGCCCATTAAATGCAGCCACTCGTGCGCATCATATGCAGCCACCTGTGTCCATCAAATGCAGCCACTTGTGCCCCATCAAATGCAGCCACTTGTGCCCCATCAAATGCAGCCACTGTGCCCATCATATGCAGCCACTTGTGCTGTCAATGCTATGCGCTCGCAGTCCACCTTTTTGGAAGCCTATTAGAGCCTATGGCTCTAATCAGGTGCTTAAAAAAAACACCCCTGGCGATGTAATTCAGGTGCCCGGCATCTGAAAAGGGGCCGGACGCCTGAATAGGGGGTGGCAGCGGCAGCCATGGATAGATTCATGTAAGTGCATGAATCTATCCATTAGTCATAGATGGGGTGGCAGGTGAGAGGAGGCAGTGCCTGGCAGGATTAATATTTCCGATTTTTTAATCTCAAGGCGGTAAATTGTTTTGCATAGAAATTTGGCGTTTTATAGTGTAGGCCTGTAATTCTTAGTAACACACTTAAATCAGTCCAAACAAGAGTCTAGTAGACATCCCGGGTATGATAAAGTTTGAAACAAAAAATCATAAATTATAATATAATAAATAACTATAAATTATAAAAAAAAAAAAAATAATAATAATAATAAAATGAATTTCCCCACGAATCACTATCGCTCAATTTTGCAAGTGTTCTAATTTACTATCGCTGTTTTCTAGCTGGTCTAAAACCACTTTTGACGTAAAGGGACACTTTTTTGGTTACCATGGACAATCTCAAGTTTCCAGGCAGAAAGAACAGTATATATAATATAAATGTGCATGCAGGGCACTGGACAAGCACTAGGGACAAAAGGGAGGTGAAATGATTTGATACAGTAATGTAATCTAACAGTGTACTGTATGTTTTATGTTTCTTGTACTTTTTTAATTTGCCGCCGGGCTCCGCCCCCATGTGTTGTGACGCTTGCAGGGAATGGAGCCCCGGCACACAGAGCATCGGGCAGATGATCCAGTGGGGACACAGCGGGGGGACATTGCAGGATCTTGGTGACAAGGTAAGTACGCTGTACCAGGATTCTGCAATGCAATCCCAAGTGTGGCTTGGCGTTACCGCTAATGGTACTGAAATTGAACCCCAAGCCACACTCGGGAATACCGCCAGGAGGATTAAAGCGGAGTTCCACCCAGAAATGGAACTGCCACAGATCGGATTCCTCCCCCTACTCCGGTGCCACATTTGGCACCTTTGAGGGGGGGCGTGGATACCTGTCAAATCCAGCTTTCTGCTCCCACTTCCGGGAAAAGATCGCCACAATCTTGTGTGGCGAACTACGCAATGTCTGGCCCCTCCTCCTCCCCCCTGCACTGCCTTCTGGGAGACACACAGGTCCCAGAAGACAGCAGGGACCATTCAGAAAGCACACCGCGACTCGAGCATGCACAGTAGGAAACAGGCTGTGAAAGAAAATGAGCCTATACTTACCTAGTCTAAAGACGATCCGGCCCAGTCACATGATCGGCACCAGCGCCTGCTTCAGTGTAGAGGAGGAACAGCAGATGCCCCATAGTAGCCTATGGGTGACGTCATCGCCCAGGCTTTGTCGCTGCCTGTCCTCTTCAATGAAGTCGGCACTGGGACCCAGTCATATGACCAGACATGAACGGCTTCAGAATAGGTAAGTATAGACATATTTTCTTTTACACTGTAGACAGAAAAACCTTAGAATGAGGATTTGAGTAAATTTAGCCTAGTTAGAATTTGACTGGAATTCCACTTTAGCCACTTCTGGACCAAGCCTGTTTCTGACATTTGGCAGAAATAAATCACTATTCATTTCCTTTCATTATTATTAGGGGAACCATGAGTGCCCTACCAAAACTTGCCAAATACACATCTCTATGTATGTTGCCTAAAGGCCTTCACCTACAGAACTGCACTATACCACTATACCTACAGAGACATTGCTTTCAACAAGTAAAAACCAAATCAAGGAAGACATTTGCTCAGCTGTTTTGTCACAAGATTCTATTGATGTGTTAGCATTATTAAAGCCAGATGTAAACTGTTATAATAACTATGTAGTTATATATTACATTGATAACTGTACACAAACAGGGCACGAGGGGGATATTAGCCAATAAATCCCAAAAAATTGTTTACGTGTGTTTTTTCCAAAATGGGTCAGCTTACTGAATTGCCGCTGTTAGCTCATTAAAATAAAGTGGACATAAGTGTTTTATAATATTAATAAGAAAATATAGAAGTTTTGTAAACTTTATTGCACAATGCATCAGAAGATGCCATTTTTGTACGTCCTGCTGTACATCATCCCCAGCATGTTCTTTTTAGAGATTAATAGAGAAGATACCTCAGTTAGGGTGTATAGAGTGCATGGTGTAGTTATATTCCTTTATAATTGAACAATATGTTTTGATATTAAAAACAGTAGCCTGGAAAGCCTGCAAATGTTTAACACAAAATCCTAGTAAACAAGGGTATGCTAAACAATAACGCCTTTGTTTACAACTTTTTTTAATTGAAACACTATGGAGTGCCAACTACCTATCAGACTGAAAATCAATTTACCAGGTTAGCTTTGAGACATCGGTCACTGTCAAAAGATAGCACATTAGGCTGTACAATACTAAATGTCCCAACAGTGGCATATCATCCATGGGTGCAGGGTGTTCACTGGGGAGGCCACTGTGCTCTGACCCACACTGCACCCATGGATGACTTATCCCTGGTTAACAGTCAGGGGTGATCGTTACAGTGGTGGGGGCAGTTACAGGCACCGATCTCACTGTGTAGCTTTCAGTGAAGCAGCTGACAGCTGCGGAAGGGAGAGGAGGAGAAGGGGAGATAGAGGTGCTAATCAAAAAAATAAAATAAATTTCAATAAATATAAAAAAAAGTAAAAAAAAAAAAAATTGTATAAACTACTGACACTGTCCCCCCCCCCCCCCCCACCCCCCAAAAAAAAAGTGTTGTGAAAAAAAATAATAAAAAAATAAATTTTTAAAAATAATTAAAAAAATAGAAAAAAATGTATACAAATAAAAAAACTGCTGACACCGGCCACTGCCCTACCAACACACCCACTGCCCCAACCCCCCATCCCCCCCAAGAAAGCATTGTGGAAAAAATAAATAAATTGTAAGTGATGAGCACTATTGTTCTGACTCAACTACAAGATTACAAGACCATTAACTTAATCTTCAGCGATATATAGGGCTTATACAACCTGGTGTTCTATTTATCCCTTGCATTGATTCAGACAGTTTAACTCAATGAATAAACTCACATGTTGAGGAAGACAGATTAGGAAAGCCTTTTGAATGTTCCGTTTATTGGAGGATACTCATGGGTAGAAAAATGTAATGTTGTAAGCCACATGGAAAGATGTCTACACCATGACAGGAAACAGTAGAATGGCTACAGAGAAACAAAGGGGGAGGCGTATAGACAAATACGGAGACAGAAAAAGCTCAGCTTAGACAGAAGAACACAGCTTAAAGACACAGAGCAATGATAACAAATCACATAGTGTAACACAAACAACACTAAGTATGAAATCGTTTTTATATATATATATATATATATATATATATATATATATATATATATATATATATATATATTATATATTCAATAAGTCCAATACTAAAACAAGAAACATGCAACAAGCAAACATAAACATAAGGTCAACTGGATGGCAGAACACTTAGTAATCCGACATAGGACGTCTTTGGTGAATGCCAAAGTTCCAATTAGAACCTGTAGTTAGCAGCAATGTACTCCCCGCCATGCAGTGGCATAGCGTGGGGGGCCAGGGGGGGGTGCCCCGGGCGCAAAATTTAGAGGGGCGCAGTGGCAGGCGGCAGGTTACCTGCAGCTCTTCTCCTATGCTGTGCAGTCTAGGAGACTGTGAGCTCTTCCACTTTGCTATGAGGAAGAAGTTGTGGTGCAGTACCGGCTTAGGCTCCAGCGTTGACACTGACACAGCAGTGAGTAAATGAACACTGAAGACCATCCATGATGATCCCAGGGATTGTGACCATGTGGAGACTGGGGGGAAGGAGGAGGGCAGGCAACTCACGAGGCATCCTCTTCATTACAAGCCACTCCCCACACACGAGGTCCAGGATCCCGGGTCGTTCGAAATGCTGTCTGTCCACTTAGCCCGCCCCACAGCCCGGACTTCCAATCACAGCCGCTTCTCCTGAGTCCTGCCTGTGTCTGTCAGTGTGCTGCTATGCTACCCCGGTGTTTCTCGACAGGACACCGGCACTCTGACCCTGCACCGACCACCCCAGGACTAGAGGAAACTGGGGCCAGGAGGAAGAGGATGAGGCATCATCCACACAGACAGAAGCCCCCCTCCTCACCCGCAGCTGCACGGACATTGTGAGTACTCCTCTACAGAGGAAAGCTATGTATGGGATGATGGCAGCCGGATGGGGGCTGGGGCTGAGCTCTGAACTGGAATGTGTGGGAAAGAGAGTTTTGTATTTGGGGGGAGAGATCTACACAGCGCACCCCCCTTAACCCTGCACGCCGCACACAGCACACCCTCCTCAACCCTGCACGCCACACACAGCGCACCACCTCAACCCTGCAAGCCACACACAGCTCACCCCCCCTCAACCCTGCAAGCCATACACAGCTCTCCCCCCTCAACCCTGTAAGCCACACACAGCTCACCCCCCTCAACCCTGCAAGCCACACACAGCTCACCCCCCTCAACCCTGCAAGCCACACAAAGCTCACCCTCCCTCATCCCTACAAGCCACACACAGCACACCCCCCTCAACCCTGCAAGCCACACACAGCGCACCCCCTCAACCCTGCACGCCACACACAGTGCACCCCCCTCAACCCTGCAAGCCATACACAGCTCACCCCCCTAAACCCTGCATGCCATACACAGTGTACCCCCTCAACCCTGCACGCCACACACAGTACTCCCCCCAACCCTGCACGCCAAACACACCGCACCCCCTAACCCTGCATGCCACACACAGCGCACCACCCTTAACCCTACACCCCACACACAGCGTACCCCCCTCAACTCTGCACTCTGTACACAGCGCACCCCAATTGCATGGCTAGTCCTTGCATAAGTCACTCATCTGGCAAAAGGAGTACTAACTCTGTAATTGGTCAAGTAAAGGTTCCTGTTCATCCTCTTTCTCTACCTTCTGGACCTTGTTATCATCACTGGGCATAACTTAGTAAAACATAGTAAAAAGACCCATAGGCCATTCATTCCGACAAACTTCCTTGTCCTTTAGAAGGATGAGATCTTCAACCTTGAGATTAGGCTTAGATGTTTGCCATTTGTGACGACCTTAAAGATGATAAGGATACTCCTTTCTTCAGTGATGCCAACATTGGCTAGATATTGCACCTGCTTCCATTGATGTCTGTAGATATCCTTGGGGTCGATCTCACTTGAAAATATTACAGCAATCCCAATCTTTTGAGTAAGAAGCAAAGCTGGAGTAAGGATCATTGGAGCATCATGGCAGACACTTCAGTGAGAAAGGTAGACAAAGTCCCATGGATGAGTGGTAAAAACTTTTGATTCTGCAACATAGAGTCAAGAATTTTTTCGTGATACTCCAATCATCCATTCCTACGATCCTCCAATGTGTGAAAAATGTGGAGCGTTAAATAACCAAGTACATCCATTGTTGGCCAGGAAATTGTCCAATTGCAACTCTTTACATGCCCCAACAAAGTTGGTATCACATCAGATCAGATCAGATCAGATCTCAGCTGCTTGACCGGTCCCCCGACAGAGAAGAATCTTCTTAGGGCACAGATGAAGGAAAAAGAATCCATAGACTCGATCACCTCCAGATGTATCGCTCGGATGCTGAGACAGGTATAACAATACAGCCCACCTTTTACTATTGGCAGCTCCACCACAAGTTCTCCAAGTGATGCAGACCATGGGCTAAAAACATCTACTACTACATAGGTGAAGGGTGGGTCTGTACTTGTTGCTGATGTTTTCCTCTTAACTTGTGACACTTGACGCACCTAAAGAGCAGAGAGAAGACGCAGCTTTTCATACCAACAATCCACAAGCCACCTGATGGCACCTTCTGTAAACTTGACAGCCTTGGTGTTGCACCCGTTCATGGTGGTGACGAACTAGAAAAGTAGTAACATGATGTTGACCTGGTATGATTATAGGATTCTGTTCTTTGCTGCATAGGTCAGATTTCCTTTATACGGCCACCAACTCTCAGCAGCTGATTGTCGTTAACTACAGGGTTTAGATTGCAGAGTGAACTGTTTTTAGACAATTTGGTTCCATTTATTATTCTCCTGAATTCCTCCTAATACACCTCTTGTTGCACACAATGGATAATTACCTCTTCTGCTCGTGCAATATCTGCTGCTGTGAAGCGTCCAGAATAGATGTGCCAACCATGACACTCTGATGCAGAACTCCTCCCAAAGCAACAAGCAATGTGAATTAGGTAAGCAATAGTTCTTACAGCAGATGACAAGATGGAAAAATGCTCAAAACGGTGTGACTGCAGCTTCTGTTTTGTATTAACAGAAGTGTGGAGTGAGATGTTCACAGTTCTTATTTCCTTATTATATTCAGGACTTACTAGCCCATAGGTGGTGTTAGTAAGGAGTGAGTAGGAGTCTTCACACAAAAACCTTGGAGGTGACAGCCGTAAGCTGTCCTGAAGAACTGCTGATGATACGGCTCTGGCCCCACAGTCAGTTGGGTTGAGTTCAGTGGGAACCTGATGCCATTGACTTGGTAGAGAGAACCTCTTTATATGTTCTACCCTATTACCAAAGTACACATAAAACTGTTTTGTTTGGTTGTGTATATATAACCAAGTACTAACTTATTGTCTGTATAAAAGGTGAAAAAAATCAGTTCTAGTTTCCATTTCACTTCGTATGACTTCGGCAATTTCTACAGCTAGCACAGTTGCATGGAGTTCAAGTCTTCAGGGGTCTTTAAATAGGCTACTGCAGCAATAGCTTCAACTGATGCATTGGAGAAAATTTGAATCTCTCTCCGGCCAGCAGTTGAAATGGAAACTGGAACATAGCAATGTGAAATTTGAAGTTTTTCTAGTGACCTCAAAGAGTATCTCCACCTTTCCCACTTGTGTGGTTCCTCACTAGGTAAAGGAATATCCCAGTCCATGTTCTCAGTAGATAATAAGGATGAGCCAAACACCCCCGGTTCAGTTCGCACCAGAACTTGCAAACAGGCAAAAAATTTGGACGAACACACAAACACCATTTGTCTATGGGACACGAACATGAAAAATCGAAAGTGCTCATGTTAAAGGCTTACATGCAAGTTATTGTCATAAAAAGTGTTTGGGGACCCGGGTCCTGCCCCAGGGGACATGTATCAATGCAAAAAATTTTTTTAAAAACGGACGTTTTTTTCAGGAGCAGTGATTTTAATAATGCTTAAAGTGAAACAATAAAAATAAAATATTCTCTTAAATATCATGCCGCAGCAAAATTACATTTCTAAAGGAAAAAAAATGTAAAACTGATCACGGCTGTAATGAATTGTCGGGTCTCGGCAATATAGATAAAACTCATTGAAAAAAATGGCATGGGTCCCCCCCCCCCCCCAGTCCACTACACTTTGGGTCTGGTATGAATATTAAGGGGAACCCTGAACCAAAAAGAAAAAAAAAATTGCATGATGTCCCCCCCAAATCCATACCAGGCCCTTCAGGTCTGGTATGGATATTTTTTTTTTCAAAAAGATTTTATTGAATTTTATGGTCGAACAAAAGGTATATAACATACATTTCAATAAACAAGGTTACAGATGAATAATATGCAGTTATAATGCAGTTGTACAAGCTGTCCGCCCATGAAAAAGGCATTGATCACCATAAGTGAGTCTAGGAAACATATAAACATTAACATATGTAAACTTGCAAGAATCCAAAGTTATTTTTCAGCGTATGTGACACATCCATGGGCTAGTATCTAGCCCGTGGGAACCAGTGAGAAGCACAATGGAATTGTCAATTATCAGATAATCTCTGTTGTATTTTCTGCCGAGATAGGAGGCAGAGAGTATTGAGCCCGGGATAAGCCTGTGGGTGGAGTGCACACCACTGGGCGACAATCCCGGTACCATTCACCCCTAAAGGGAACTTCGCTGTGAATGGACCGGGATTTTTGAGAGGAAAGTGGATAAAGTAAAGATCGGTGGTGTGGTTGGATGTCTGTTTAGTTCCCGGTAGGGACTCTGGAAGACGGGATGGGACTGGTAACTGTAGTGTTCATAGCAGTGCAAACATGTGCCCTTACTTGCGGGATAAGCAGGAAAGGGGATATACTGGTATTTGTATAAAGCAAGTTTAAATGAGAGACAGTGTGGGGAGAACACTGTAGGGGAGAACTGGGATGGGAGATGGGGGCGAGAAAAGGCGGTTGTGTTATAAGGGGTTGTCCCACACGGAGAGTATAGGCGAGCCTTCAAGAAGATCTTGGAGGAGTTTGGGGCAACGATGTCCACGTTTGGGTTTGTCTGTAGTGTAGCCAACTTGCCCAGGTGATATAGAATTTGGTAGGGTGGTCATTGGATTGGCAGATAAGGTTTTCCATGTCAGCTATTCTGTTCACCCTACGGATCCAATCTCAGACCGTGGGGGGGGGGCAGTGTTCCTCCAAAAGGCAGGGATGCATAGGTTGGCTGTGTTGATGAGATGTAAAGTGAGTGATTTTTTGTAGGAACTCAGGGAGACAGGAGTGTGGTGTAGCAAGTAGTGTGCTGGAGAGAGTGTTAATTGGAACGTAGTGATTTGGGAGATCAACTGATTGATTTCATTCCAAAATGGATGTATCCGGCTACATTCCCACCAAATGTGTAGTAGAGTGCCCCTAGATGTACCACATCTCCAGCAGGTTGGGGGGATGGTGGGGTGGAAGTGGTGAACCTTCTCAGGCGTCCTATACCATTTAGAAAACAGTTTGAACCTGTTTTCCTGCGTGGAGACGTTAATGGAGCCTTTGTGCATGAGGGTGAAGATTTGATCCCATTCATTGGCTGGGATATCAATGGACAGATCCTTTTCCCATTGGCATATCAGTTTGTCCTGTTTAACCTTGTGGTGCGAGAAAAGGAGGGAGTAAAGCATGGAGATTAAGTGACTCTGGGGTTCAGTGCTCAGGCAAAGGAGTTCAAATGGTGTGTGGTCTCTATGCCACTGGGACGTATGTTGGGTGGCCTGAAGGAAATGTCTCAGTTGTAGGTATTTATGGAAGGGTATATCGTAGTTGGGTAGAGTTGCAGAGAGTAACGGTTGGGTGAGGAGCGATCCATTCTGAAAAAATTGGTGTGCCCTAGCCTGTGAGGTGTGTGTAGCAAGAGTCTTACTTTTTAATGTTAGGCCTGGGGGGAAGTCTGGGTTGTTGTCAAGTGGCGTCATAGGGCCAGGTGAGGGAGTAGTATTGAGTAGTTTGCATGCCATTTTGAAAATGGATAGTGTGGCACCAATGAGGGGGTGGGAAGAGAAGTCTTGGGGAATCTGTCTATGATTAATCCAGGGTGAGTTTGCAATCGGGAGACTTGTGAAAGAATCTTCCAGCGCAATCCAGTCTTTGGAAAGATGGTGTATGTGCCAATCAACCACTCTGGCTAAATGGCAGGCCCAATGGTACTTTTGAAGATCTGGAAGGCCTAAGCCTCCAAGTCGTTTGGGAAGAGCCAACCTATCCCAACTAAGTCGTGGGGCTTTAGTTGCCCAAATGAAGGTCCTGCAAATACGCTTGTATGAAAGGAAAAAAGAAGTCGGGAGTTTGATCGGTATAGCTTGGAGGAGGTAAAGGAATCTGGGTAGGATATTCATTTTCAATATGGCGATCCTGCCCAGCCAAGAAAAGGAGCCCAGGTGCCACTTCCCAAGATCCGCTTGGATGGATAGGATCAATGGTAGAAAATTTTTGGCGTAGAGGTCAGATAAATTTGTTGTAAGTTTGATTCCGAGATAGGAAATGTCTGATTTTTCCCAACTGAATGGGAAGTTGTTTTTGCATATGTTCACAGTGGCTGTTGGCAAGGTGATGTTAAGGGCCTTTGATTTCTCAAAGTTGATTTGAAGGTTTGAGAAGTATTTGAAGAGTGTAAAGTCTGCCAATAAGTTTGGTAAAGTTGTAATGGGATCTGTCAAGAAAAGTAAGACGTCGTCAGCATAGGCTGCCAGTTTATACTAAGTGTGTAGAACGTCTACTCCCCGAATGGGCGGGTTGTCCCTCAGTCTGCGAAGCATAGGTTCCATAGTTAATATGAATATTAGAGGCGACAAAGGGCAACCTTGGCGGGTTCCATTGGATACAGAGAAGGCGTCCGACAATTCCCCATTAACCCTGATTCTTGCCCTCGGAGAAGAATAGAGGGCCAGAACCATCTGCATCATACGTGGTGGAAAGCCTACGGCTCTCAAGGAGGCTGCCATGTAGTCCCAAGCGACCCTGTCGAACGCCTTCTCTGCATCCAAGGAAAGGAAAAAAACAGGTGTAGACGTTTTTTTGAGCCAGTGGTGAATGTTCAGTGCTTTGGTGGTGTTGTCCCTAGCTTCGCAGCCAGGGACAAAGCCCACTTGGTCCAGGGAAATCAGGGTAGGGATGAAGGGTAGAATGCGATTGGCCAATGCTTTAGCGTAAAGTTTTAAGTCTACATTTAGTAGGGAGATGGGGCGATAATTGGTCACCAGTGTGGGGTCTTTACCCTGTTTGGGAAGTAGTGTAATGTGGGCTTCAAGCAGGTCGTTATTTGCCACAGAGTCAGGGGTAAGGTTGTTTAGAGCTTTCGTTAAATGTGGGAGGAGGATGTTAGCAAAGGACGTGTAGTAGCTGACCGAAAGACCATCTGGTCCAGGGCTTTTACCCGACTTCATCTGTTTTAAAGTCGTTTGTAATTCGGTTACCCAGAGAGGAAGGTCTAAGGATTGCACATTTTCAGGAGAAAGAGGGGTGGGGCCATATTGTGCTAAAAAATCTTTGATGGCAGTTGGACGGTCTATTGAAGTGTCGGTAGTGTGGGTGGATGGAGGAAGATTATATAATTTGGAGAAGTATTGGATAAATTGTGCTGTTATGTCTTCATTGGTAACCAAGGCCTCCCCCGCAGGACTGTTAATCTTGTGGATAGTGTTAGAGGCCTTCCTTGCTTGGAAAGCCCTTGCCAGGAATTTACCAGCCTTGTTGCCAAATTCGTAGTATAGCTTATGCGTCAATGCAAATTTGCATTTCAGTGTAACGTTTAGCATTTTAAAAGTTCCTCTCTCGCCTGAGTAAGTTCAGTTAGAGTAGCCGCTGCAAGGGAACTCTTGTGTGATTTTTCGAGTCTGCGTATACGCATAGTGAGTTTGTTAATATGGGCATACCTAAGTTTGTTGCGTTGCACCGCTATGGACAGTAGTTCCCCACGAATGACACATTTATGTGAGGCCCACGTAATAGCGGGAGTGACATCAGTTGATGAATTGTTTGAGAAAAAGTCCGTGAGGCACGTAGACAGTCTGAGGACATTGACCTTGTCAGACAGCAATGAGTTATCAAGGCGCCAAATACGGGTCCATTTGTGTGGTGCGGAGAATTGTAGAGTCATGGAAATGGTCTGAGAGTAAGGATGGTTCAATGGTTGCGCTAGTAAAGTATGTCAGGTCTTGTTGGGAGAGAAAGAAGTGATCTAGTCTAGAGTACTTGTAGTGTGGGGAAGAAAAGAATGTGAAATCCTTTTTCTTAGGATGGAGGGTGCGCCAAGTGTCATGGAGTAAAAGGTTGCTTATGCCCCGTACACACGGTCGGATTTTCCGATGGACAATGTCCGAACAGAGCGTGTTGTCGGAAATTCTGACCGTGTGTGGGCTCCATCGGACATTTTTCATCGGATTTTCCGACACACAAAGTTGGAGAGCAGGAGATAAAATTATCCGACAACAAAATCCGATCGCGTCAATTCCGACCGTGTGTGGCCTGTTCCGACGCACAAAGTGCCACGCATGCTCAGAAGAAATTCCGACACGGGACAGCTCGTTCTGGTAAACATAGCGTTCGCAATGGATACAGCACTTTCGTCACGCTGCAATGTTAAAAATGGTTTAATACAGCGCACTCTCTTCTTCTTTATAATGTGACAAGAATTAAGTAGTTTTGCTGCTCATATTCACACACACTTCTCGCAAAGTTTTATTTGTGTTTTTTTTAGTGGGATTCCCTGAATATATTGTTATTAGTTGTCACATCTGACAGTTTTATATTTTTTTTATTTATTTTTTTTTGGATTTTCAGCCTTTTTTTTTGTTTTAATGTTTGGATTTTTTCCAAGGCTGATCTTTGTTCAATGTTATTTTTATTTTTACTCCAGAATATTTTTGTCTGTGTTTTGTGTGTCAAGTTACCCCAACACCATTGATATCTTTTATTATTTAATCTCAAGGAGATTGTTTGTTGTTGGTGTCCCTTGTTCATTTCACATTGTATATTTGAAATGTACCTGAATCCTCACAAACCAACTGTCATTTTTGAAGTAAAACACATAGGAGAGTATAATTCAAAACAAAAATCCTTTATTAAGGGATCAGAACCAAACAAAGAGGAAGGCAACACTGGATCAACATGAGAAATTAGCGAAGCCTGGGACCCCCACGGCAGACATCAATTCTTCAACATCAAAATTGGTGGCCTGAGGAGTCTATATCTAAGGGAGGGCAGTCTGGTCCAGAAGTCCCAGAGATCCGGATAGCAGCAGATGACATCTGTGTCCCCAGGCTGTGGTACCACAAGAGTCTGCATCTTTTGGCCGACCAGACTGAACCCAGGGCAATCACTGTCTGGTCTTCCTTCCACGCTTCCTTCCGGGCTGTGGCTGTGCAGTTGGAGATGTGGCAGGAGGAGGAGTAGGACCTTGAGGAGGAGGAGGACTGGGGGGACCTGGAGGAGGACTGGGAGGACCTGGAGGAGAGGGAGGAGGAGGAGGAGGACCTGCAGGAGGAGGACCATCCCAAAGATGTGTGTGAGGTGTAATTTGGCCCCTCATACCTTTCTCCAGAGCCTCCGATATGAGGGCCTCACACAAGACTTTTTGGCCCTCCTCCATCCTCTGCATTTTATAGGCTATGAAGGCAGCAATGTTCTCCTGCATGGTGTGGGGTGCTCCCAGGACCTCTGTAGCCCTCCAAAAGAATGCTATAGCAGCCTCCTCTAGGGTACTCCTCCTACTGCCACTTTCTGTTTTCAGGGGGGGTGGAGGGACCTTGATATCAGCCAGCCGGCTCGGCCCGGCCACCTCCTGGCTGAGACTTCCCTGTGTATGAAAAAGGGACATAGTTGTAATGTTTTGCATCATCAATCACAATCCTAAATTAGTACTCCCAACTAACATCTAGTTAACATCATTGATTGGACAAGCAGAAATATTTAAAAGGAATGCTATACCTGGCTCAATCTGGGCTCCTCCATATATCGCCTGGAAGGCCCAGGTTGGGTGTCAGAAGCCTCAGCCGGGGGGGAAGGAAGCGTGGAAGGAAGACTGGAGAGGGATGGCCTGGGTTCAGTCTGGCCTGCCAGAAAGTGCAGCCTGTCATAGTACAACATCCTGGGGACATAGATGTCATCTGCTGCTCCGGATCTCTGCGAATCCTGGACTTTCTTGCGCTCCCTCAGATATGTGCTCCACAGGCCACCAATGAAAATCTTTAAATAAGTGATGTCTGCCGTGGGGATCACCTGCTTCACAATTTCACACAATTGCTCCAGTGCTGCCTTCCTCTTTGCTTGGTTCTTGAAATGGGGGTGGGTAATCTCCCACAGACAGGGCAGCTCACTTAGCATCTCTACGAATACTGACATGAAGTCATTGTCTTTCATTAAGATATCCATGTTCACTGCAAGACACAACACAAGACAAAGCCTAATGTCAGACAAAACTCTCCTAATCTTGTTACAATATAGGCCTCAATCTAGAAGCAGTATAGGCACAAGTTTGTCTCTTACCTTCGTTCTTACGATCGGCGCGTCCAATGCTCCTTCCTCCGCTCACAGATCGTACGTAATACGCACGCGAGTTACGCTTTATACACACTGCGCATGCGTGTAACTCCGCCCGCCCCTGATGTTCTTTCTAGTCTATTCCCCGCCCCTTTTCGTTCGGCGCAGTGGGTGAAGAGCATGATGGCGGATTTAGAGCAGGTGTGTGCTAATTATAGCAACGAGGAGGAGGAGGAGGAAAGCCCGGATCCAGGCATGTCCCGATCCAGAAGGAGACGTTTTAAGGCCACAAATATGTCGTTTGGGGAGATGTTGGAGATGGTCGACATCATGAGGAAGTCCGACTATGACAGAAAATATGGGCCTTACCCCAACCCCAACATCCAAAAGACCAAGATCATGGCGAAAGTGGTCAGGAGTCTTGAGAGGAATTTCGGGGTACGAAGATCGAAAGATCAGCTCAGGAAGCGGTGGTCGGACCTGAAGTTGAGAGAGCCAGAGCAGTACCGAAAGATCCGGAGAGTGCTGCAAAAAAGTAAGTAGTTGTGCTGTGTTCCTATTCTTTCTGTCTTTATTCCGTTCGTTCTGCTCCATATGCTTTTATTAATTGCAACGTTTAAAAGGGCAACTTTAATGTTCATGGGCCGTTTATTCGTTCGTATCAAACATTTTTCTTTCGGCCTCTAGAACACCATTGTTTAGGCCATATGCATTTTCACACATTTTTTGGGGCCTACTTGGATGCCAAATATTTCTTTGTGTAGATGGGTTTGTTACTAGAATGAAATGCAAACTAGATTGTGTGTAAGGAGAGGACACTGAGCAGCTGTTTTCACATCTGGACACTGGAGCACTAGTGTGGGACCCAAGAACACCATTTTTATTAGGGGGGGCACACAGGTGCTCCAGTGTCTACTATAGGGGGGCTACATCTGTGAAGCTTGTACCAAACAGGTAAAGTATTGCAGCTTGACAAAGGGCAATAAAAAATATACATCTTGGAACTCGGCTAAAATAGACAATTGTACACCACTTCCAAGCAATGTTTACTATTTCTAGTTCTGCCATCAAATATCTGTGTGCTAATTCTACCATTTTTGTTTTACATAGGGGAGAAAAGACTCGGGGGACACCCCTCATCCCAGGAGAACACAGACCCCCCACCTCTGGAAGAAGGGGAAATACCGCAAACCCAAGAAGCTGAGCAGGAGGAAGAAGAAGATGTGGTGGAGATTGGCACCACAACAGGTGAGTGTCTGCGACCACAGGCTCAGGTAAAAGAGATGGATGGTGGCAGATTTTTGAGACCTTTTTTTTTGTTCTTTATCTCTTTTTAGGTGATCGTGATGTGAGGGAGAGAGAACATTTCACATCTGAAAGTGCCCAGACACTGATTGGGGAGATCATGGGGTGTAATCTCGAATTGCACAACATACAGCAACAAATCAGTGATGTTATTAAAAAAAATAATAACATCATTGATGTTTTGGGGCGAATTTAAACCCCACAAAATCACCTGTTTTCTTGTGGTCCAATCTTGCAAAAATTTTTTCAATGTTTAGAAAAGCCAAATTTGGAGGATGCACACAGTGTGCCAACATGTGCTATCTGCCATCACGGGAGATCAATGGGCGCGTTTTGGGGGTGCAACCCCTTCCTCAATTATAAAGTCGCGTTGAGGAAGGGCTTGCTCCCCCAAAACACGTCCCTTGATCCCCCCTGATGGCAGATAGCACATGTTGACATTCGTAAATTGGTGTGCATCTTAAAATTTGGCTTTTCCAGGGGTGATTTCCCCCCATCTGAACGCTATATCAAACCCAGTTCCTAAATACTGATGTCTGATATAGCCTTCAGGTTTTACCATATGTGAACTTTGTAAGTTCAAGTTTTTTGGCTTTCTTGTTGGTTTTACACAGGCCTGTTTTATCTGAAATGGATATTTCGATTTTTGATAATGCTACTGCAAAAATTGTTATACAACAAACATGTTGGTTTGTTTTAAAAACCTTTTGTAAATGCACATGTGATTGCACATGTGATTGTGCAGGTATAAAAAAGTGGCTTACTCAAGAATGTGTGGATTATTGTGTCAACACTACAACACTTTTGGGGTGATGTAATTGCTGTTTTATGCAAAAATGGGGGTTATTTCCTAAGGGCAAATACACTTTGCACTACAAGTGCAGGTTCAGTGTAGTTGCAAGTGCACTTGTAGTGAAATGTGTTTTTGCATTTAGGAAGTACCAGCCAACACTGTTTTTTATAAGGTTACCCAATCACGACATTTTCTGCACTCAACACATTTCTGTCAGGGTCAGCTAAAACAAACACAAGCAGTAAATGTCCACAAAGAATTTCTTTTGGTTGTTTTTTATTTGAAAAAGGTTTCACAGATTGTCTGGCATATTGATAGCCCCCCTACCCGCAAAGAACTCCAGGTAGCGTAACCGGACATCACGGGCACTCAGGGAGGGCAAGCCAGGACGGCCACTTTCAGTGTTGATGGATTTGGGATTCCGGCCTCAGGCCCAACTGAGCCAGCATAGTTGGCTGAATATTTTCTTAAAAAATTATGGAGAACACAGCAGGCAAGTATTATATGGTTCAGTTTATACTCCGCCATATGGATGGGTGTCAGAAATAATCGGAACCGGCTGACCAGGATTCCAAATGTGTTCTCCACCACTCTTCGGGCTCTGGCCAGCCGGTAATTAAAAACCCTCTGTTCCGGGGTGAGGGTCCTCATCGGGAATGGCCGCATCAGGTGGTCCCCCAGCGCAAATGCTTCATCAGCAACGAAAACAAATGGGAGACCTTCAACATTGTCCTCTGGAGGTGGCAAGCTGCCATTCTGGAGACGCCTGTAGAACTCCATCTGGGCGATCACTCCACCATTGGACATCCGGCCATTCTTCCCCACGTCCACATACAAGAACTCGTAATTAGCCGACACCACCGCCAACATCACTATACTATTAAACCCCTTGTAATTATAATAGTACGACCCCGAGTTGGGTGGTGGGACGATGTGGACGTGTTTCCCATCAATTGCCCCTCCGCAGTTAGGAAAGTCCCACCGCTGGGCAAAGTGGGAGGCCACAGTCTGCCATTCCTGTGGCGTGGAAGGAAACTGTTGAGGAAAAAACAATAAACATTACTATTTTTTCACAGAAACATGGCAAGCAGATTAGACACAAACATTATGGGGCAACCTCCAGATAGCATTTATTAAGGGGAATTTAACAACAACAACAAAGTATAAGGTACACCTATCATATTCCCCCTCCCCCCCTCATGGGCCATTTCTAACATTATAGGGAGGGAACTCTTGGACAGGTAACCCTCTTCACTTCATTGAGAGATGAATGCCTAAATAATGGGTATTACTTGGAACAGCCCCTCCTTAGTTACACTATTGGCAGACCACTGGACAGGTAAGAAGTGTCATAATACAAAGATATAAATACACACTGTACACATTTGAGCACATTTGAACATTCTGCTATTACCTATCAAGATAATAATAGGATACAAGAACTTTAAACAGTACCATTGGAAAGTATACAGGCAGGCCCTTGCACTACATGCTTTGGGGAATTCATCCCTAAATCTGACCAGTAAAGAGGTGGGTATAGTGTGTATGGGATTGGCAAAGTCAGCAGATAGATGATTGAGGATAGAGAATTGGGATCAGCTGACTTAGCAGTTGGGGGAGGGAGGGTTACAAAAAATTTGGGGACACCACAAAAAAAAGCCTCTGGCACTCTGCCTGAATTTAAATAAAAAATAACATTTCCAAACATTTTAGGGGGTGTTTGGGGTAAAGCACTACTATGGAGCAGAAAAAATACATTGTTAAGTGACTACATGAGGTGAATATAGGGCAGGAGACACCATGCTGGAGAGGTTATTGAAGGGCAAATATGTATGAAGGACATAAAATAATAATTACATAAAAATCCAGCATGCATGAGGACAAAGGGGACATTCACAGCATATTACAATCATGGTAATTAGGGAATGAGGAAAGAAATACAATATATTATCAAACATTCAATACAATAAAATGGGATATAAAAGGATAAAAATCTTACCTTCATATATTCCTTCTGCAGGACCTGGATGATGGCAGAACAGGTCTCTGGGATAATGATCCCCAGAGCCTGGGGGGAGATGCCTGTCGAGAACTTGAGGTCCTGCAGGCTTCTCCCTGTGGCCAAATACCGCAAGGTATCGACCAACCTCTGCTCCGCAGTGATGGCTTGCCTCATGCAGGTATCCTGCCTGCTAATATAGGGGGTCAGCGAAGCCAACAAACGGTGAAACACGGGGTCCGTCATCCTGAGAAAGTTCCTGAAATCATCAGGATTATTCTCACGGATCTCACGGAGCAAAGGCATATGACAGAACTGGTCACGCTGAAGCAACCAATTCTTGGTCCATGAACTCCTCCCCACCCTGTTCATGGACCGGACTTGTGTCAAGGTCAGGACCCCAACACCAAGCCCCCGCACAGCACGAACTCTACGAGGAGTACGCATACGAAACATGGCTAGAAAACGGTCGGCTGCTCAGAACGAAGTAACAGAACGCACTGAAGAACAGCAAGGCCTGTGAAGAGCGACCTAAAAACCAGTAACGAACGAACAAGAATACAATGACTACTTAAAGTCACGCGGAACTTGCTTGCACGCACTGAAGAGCAGATACAAACCCACAAGCACAAACTGAACGTCAGAAAACGATCTGAAAGCCACGAGTCTGAAAAAGCGCGAATCGTCTCTCACCAAACTTTTACTAACAGGAGATTAGCAAAAGGAGCCCAAAGGGTGCTGCACTTGGTTCTGAACCGGCCTTTTCTAGTCTCGTCGTACGTGGTGTACGTGACCGCGTGGTTGTCGATCGGAAATTCCGACAACTTTGTGCGACCGTGTGTAGGCAAAACAAGTTTGAGCCAACATCCGTCGGAAAAAATCCTAGGATTTTGTTGTCGGAATGTCCGAACAAAGTCCGACCGTGTGTACGCCCTATTAGTTGATGTTTGATGGATCGTAGGGCTCGGTATGTGAGGGAGGAAGTCCCAGTAGAAGTGTCAATAGACGGGACGAGTGGGACATTAAAATCACCGCCGACAATAAGGGTGCCGAAGGAGAAGCTGGAGAGTAGTTGTAGTGTATTAAGAAAAAAGGTAACTTGGCCTGAATTGGGAGCATAGATATTGGCGATTGTAAATGTTCTCTGGTGTAGAGTTCCTTTTATGAAAAAGAATCTGCCGAGCGGATCTCTTTGAACGTCAGTCACTTGGAGGGGGCAGTGTTTGGAAATGAGGATGGATACCCCTTTCGATTTTGCCTCGGAGTTAGAGGCATGAAAGACCGTGGGCAAGTGACTGTTGTGTAGTTTAGGGATGGAATCCGTCCGAAAATGCGTTTCTTGTATCAGTGCTATTTGCGCTTTGGATTGTTTGAGTGAGTGAAGGAGTTGGGATCGTTTTTCAGGAGTGTTCAGACCCCTAATGTTAACCGAGAGTAATTTGAGATCAGTCAGTTGAGAATGAGGCATCTTTCCGTGTGGGTGGGTGTTTGAGGTAGCCGCCATTAGAAGGGAACAGGGGGAAGGATAGAGGGTAAAAGGAGAGCGGAGCGATCCGCTTTACAGGGAGTAAGCTCGAGTGAGGCGTGTATGAAGCTAAGGGGGTACCGAAGAGGTGTGGAGTTATACGTCCACGAACCTCTAATATAAGAGGTCGGTGTGGTATGGAGCGCGCCCGTGGCACAGTTCCCTGTAGGGATTACTGAACCTCAGTACGGATCCGTATGGGGGTTGACCCAAATCTAGGCGATGGAGAGATGAGGATATTACGGGGATAAGGTACAGGTGGTGGAGTGTGGTCTGCCGCCACAGGAAAAGGAGAGGCATTGGTAGAGGTAAATAGCTATCAGAGCAGCCTTCTGGGACTTGTAGTGAAAGCTTTGGTTAGTGTGTTGAAGTAGGCATTGTGCCCCATGGGTTGTAAAAATATTAGGACCTTTGGGATGTCTAGTAATGTATAGTGAGCTGTGGGGTCGTTCCCCATCTCGATCTGTGAGAGATGACAGCCCAATAACCAGGTCATCTCCCCCAGGTCGGCCATGTCCATTGCACCCAAATGGATTGTTGGCGTAGGCAGGGGAGAGGAGCCACTACCCATATACAAAATGCAGCATAAAACGACAATAATAAAGAAATGAAAAAAAAATATATATATAAGCATCTAACTTGGTGTGTTTCTTGAAGAGGCCTTCAAGTTCAAGTACTGCCCTGTGAAAATTAGGGAGCTAGAGAGGCTATAAACAATAAACAGCAGGTGTAAGGTAAATTCAATGTTATATAATAACAATCATAGTCGTGATGTAGGACTATATAACACAAAAACATAGCGTTAGAATTGTATTACCAGGACAGTCCAGCAGTGTAGAGTGAGTGAGACGATCGGCACGCTGGTAACATCATGTGCTGCCCACAGGGAGGCATTAAGTGTGATAGTCTAAGCGCAGATTCACACATACCGTGGAGGATTCAACGGAGATGCTGACGGGAGCCTGATGGGTTCAGGAGTGCAGGATTGAAGCAGGTGTAGAGGAGGCGAGATGCGGGCGAAGAGCCGTCGTTGCCGGAAGCGTCATACAAGGAGTCCTTCAAAGCGCGTCACGGGGATGACAGGAAGTCAGTTCAGAGAGGCGGGACTAAGCGGTAACACCAGGCGGAGCTTACACCTGCTAAGCAGTATGGGGAATGTAGTTCCGTGCTGGGTAGATGGATGAAGTTCAGTTATTTACACGTGGAGCCTACCATTATAGTAGGGTGGTGCTGGTAAGGCAGATGGTAAGGTCTGTCTGAGGTACAAGGTGTATTCAGTCGGGCGTTGTGGAAGCAGCAAGCGGGAGGTACGGCGTGCAGGAAGGAGGTGCGGTTGATAATGCTGAGGTCCCGCCAGTGTAAAAACCAAAACAAATAAAAAGAAAATAAAGTTTGTAACACAAAACTGATTCAAAAGATCAAATGACTGTCATAGGGTCGAACTAGGTGATCAGACAAGAGCGGCAGAGCGTTAACAACCCTGAATTAATGATCCCTACGGGCTCTTCTTGACCGCGGAGAGACAGTGGGATTAGCCTCCTGCGTCCCAGAGCGGTAGATGACGTGGCTCCTTAGGGTAGAAGGAGAGCGGTGCCTGCGGTGCCTGGAACTTTGTGTTTCCATGGGTTCGTCCCGTAGCATGTCCCGATGGGATGGCCTGGGGCGGAAAGCCGCGTACCACAGAGGTACAGAGATCAGGGGTAGGCCAAGTGTGGAGCAAAAATGTGGTAGGTCTTCAGGGACCCTGAGGACAGCTGAACGTCCATTAAAGGAAGCCATGAGGCAGAATGGAAACTTCCATTTATACACAATATTTTTTGCTCTGAGGGCATCTAGCAGGGGTTTGAGGTCGCACCTATGTTGCAAGGTAATGCCCGAGAGATCCTGGTATATTTGGACAGGGCAGCCCTCGTGAAGAATTTGCTGCATGCCCCTGGCTTGTTTGATGATTTCCTCCTTTAATTTAAAATCAACGATGTAGCAAATAACATCCCGAGGTGGATCGTTCTCCCTTCCTTTAGGTCGCAGGGCCCAGTGAATTCTCTCCATAGCAATGGGAGTTTGAGGGGGGCGCTGCAGGAGGTTGTTGAAAAAGCCACAGATTGTGAGATGTGCTCCCCTTCTATTGACTCTGGAAGACCTCTGATTCTTAAGTTATGCCTTCTACCTCGGTTATCGAGGTCTTCCAGGTGTCGCTGCATGTCTCTCATTTGCAGAGTATGTGAGTCAATGCAGGCAGTGACAGTGTGCAGTGTCTCTTCTTGTCTCTCCGTAGCACGTTCAACTACTTGCACTCTGTCATTGAGCTCACGCAGATCCAGCCTGAGTTCTGAGATGGCCACCGAGAGGGTCTCCTTAATGTCATCAGCGACTGAGCGGAGTTCTTGTAGATTAAGGGGAGGATGGGGTCTGAGCTCGATTCCCGCTTGCCCGCCACGAGAATGCGGGGGTTGTTGCAGCGGAGCGCTCGAGTTAGTCGGCGGTGTCGATAACTGAGGAGAGTGAGGGAGCCCGTGGCGGGAAGGTGCCATGTTATGTCTGCCGGCTCTGAACATCTCCGGGTTGTTCTGTCCTTGTGATCCAGCTAAGTCTCTAGGGGACCGAGAGCGGGAGGCAGAAGAGGCTCGGGAAGCCGTCCCCATAGTTAAGAAGGATAGCAGAGAGAAAATACCTCCGTATTTCAGAAGGTATCTCCTGTGGCGGGCAGAGCTCAGGGATTAGACGTCTTTCTCCATGCCAGGTCAGGCCACGCCCTCCCTGGTATGGATATTAAGGGCAACCCTGCATAAAAAAAAATGGTGTAGGGCCCCCCCAAAATCCATACCAGACCCTTATCCGAGCACGCAACCTGGCAGGCCGCAGGAAAAGAGGGGGGGACAAGAGAGCAGCCCCCCCTCCTGAACTGTTCCAGGTCACATGCCCACAACATGGGGAGGGTGCTTTGGAGTACCCCCAAAGCATCTTGTCCCCATGTTTATGGGGACAAGGGCCTCATCCCCACAACCCTTGCCCGGTGGTTGTGGGGGTCTGCGGGCGGAGGGCTTATCGGAATCTGGAAACCCCCTTTAACAAGGGGACCCCCAGATCCAGCCCCCCCCATGTGAATTGGTAACGGGTACATTGTACCCCTACCATTTCACAAACTAGTGTCAAAAATAGTGTCTGACGCCATCTGACATCAGAGGAAGGCGAGGCCACCCGTTTACGTCACAGAGTGGCCCGCCCTCAGCTATAAAACAACTGTCATCGAGAAGAAGCGTCACTTGGCAGGAGCCTCACATGGAGACGGAGCTGTTGCGGCTTTTTATTTATCTTTTTTTGGCTCGTCGGGAGACGTGAGATGGATCTACTTTGCGGGACATTTTTTTTTTTTTTTTTTTAATAAAGGACTTGTCCCAAAGTGTCTCCTGTCTTTTTTACCATTTTTAACACTTTTTTTGTGAAATAGTACGGGTACAATGTACCCGTTACCAATTCACATGGGGGGGGCGGGATCTGGGTGGTCCCCTTGTTAAAGGGGGTTTCCAGATTTTGATAAACCCCCCGCCTGCAGACCCCCACAACCACCGGGCAAGGGTTGTGGGAATGAGGCCTGCTTTGGGGGGCTACTCCAAAGCACCCTCCCCATGTTGAGGGCATGTGGCCTGGTACGGTTCGGGGGGCGTTCTCTCGTCCCCGCCTCTTTTTCCTGCAGCCTGCCAGGTTGCGTGCTTGGATAAGGGTATGGATTTTGGGGGGGACCCCTACGCCATTTTTTAAAAAGTTTTGGTGCAGGGTTCCCCTTAAAATCCTAACCAGACCCAAAGGGCCTGGTATGGATTTTGGGGGGACCCCCACGCAATTTTTAAAAAAATTTTTGGTTCAGGGTTCCCCTAATATTCATACCAGACCCAAAGGGCCTGTTAATGGACTGGGGGGGAACCCATGCTGGTTTTTTCAATGACTTTTATCTATATTGCCGAGACCCGACAATTCATTACAGCCGTGATCAATTTTAAATTACCTTTTTTCCTTTAGAAATGTCATTTTGCTGTGGTACTGTTCTAAACACGGGAAAACTGCGCCACTTTACAGGCATACTATAGACACCCCCCAGGAATATTTAATTTCTATTGTTTCACTTTACGCATTATTAAAATCACTGCTCCCGAAAAAAAAACGGCTGTTTTTGAAACTTTTTTTTTGCATTGATACATGTCCCCTTGGGCAGGACCCGGGTCCCCAAACACTTTTTATGACAATAACTTGCATATAAGCCTTTAAAATTAGCACTTTTGGTTTTTCATGTTAGGCTTTTGAATTTGCAGCGAACACCGCATAATGTTCGTTGTTCGCCGAACGTCCGAACAACCAAAGTTTGGCCCAAACTTATGCTCCGGCCGAATTGTTCGCCCATCCCTAGTAGATAACTGCCTTAGCAGAATCTTACCTTGAATGGTAACCGGAGCAATGAAACCCAGTGGATCATAGATGTTGTTCCCCACGGACAAGACTCTTCTCTTAGTGAAGCGTGAATGTGTCTTATTTGATTTTCCAAAACACAACTCAACTCAACTCAAACTTCGCTGTACAGGAGGCACATCTGTACCTAAATTAATTTTTTTTTTTAGACTAGTGGCATAGTCCTCAGAGTGAAAGCCGTTCATAAGTTCCTGGCTGTTAGATATAATCTTGTGAAGTCGAAGGTTTGCTACAGACACCATCTCCTTTGTTCTGGTGAGAAGACTGATTGTTTCTTTAGCGGGTGTAAAGGACTTAAGTGTGTCGTCATGGTAAAAGTTTCTTTCAACAAATTGACGAGCATCAAATCCATATTCTTCTTCTTCAGCCTGAGCTATTCTCCTTAGTGTATAAGTTGCCACTGCAGGGGAAGGACTGTACTGAAGACATGTACCTTCATTAGATAATTTATCGCTTCCTTGTTGATGTCATTGTCCTTGTGCCATAGAAACCTGAGGTAGTCTCTGTTGTCTTCTCTGACAATGAAGCAGTGAAATATGTGTTGAATGTTGGCTTACTGCTACAGGCTCTTGTCAGAAGTAAATCAAGACTCCTATTAGACTGTTGTTCAAGTTGGGCCCCGTAAGGAGCATGTTGTTAAGAGAAACACCTTCGTGCTGAGCACTGGAATCAAAATCAACTCTAATTTGTTCTGGTTTTCGTGGGTGATACATGCCAAAGGATGGAAGGTACCAACATTTTTCTCCCTCCTTTACTGGGGGTGCAGGCTCCGCATGATCTCTGTCAAATACATTTAGCACAAAATCCATAAAGACTTTTTGCATCTCTGGTTTCCTGCTTAAATTACACTTTAGGGAGTAGAATCTACTGATGGCCTGCTTCAAGCTGTTAGGCAATCTCTCTCGTGGGAGTCGAAAAGGTAGGGGTGCTACCCAATTATTGGAGTCTTCTTGAAAGATCTCCTTGTCCATTACTTTGATAAATTATTTGTCTTCCATTGAAGGGGCTGGTATATCATCATCACTGGTTGTACTGAACACTATAGAGCGAAGGTTGGCCTCACGGTGGGAGAAAGGGCTTGTGTTACCTGAGATACTATGTTGTCATTCACAGCTGGCTATCTTCTCTTTCAATTGAAAATAATAATATAAAAGATGTGCTGAGCTTAAAACATAAAGAAATCAAAAACTGCTGCAATCAAAACATCCTTGAATAGTGAGGAAGAAAAATACTTAAGTGAATTAAAAGGATGCGCTGTTAATGACTGTAATAGTGTCTCCAAAAAAAGTGTGACAACAGCGTCTTGTAGAGAACCTTAGTGAACAAACAGCATCATGAAGGCCAAGGAACATACCAGACAGGTCAGGGATAAAGTTGTGGAGAAGTTTAAAGCAGGGTTAGGTTATAAAATTATATCCCAAGCTTTGAACATCTCACTGAGCACTGTTCAATCCATCATCGGAAAATGAAGATTATGAAACAACTGCAAACCTACGAAGACATGGCCGTCCACCTAAACTGACAGGCTGGGCAAGGAGAGCATTAATCAGAGAAGCAGCCAAGAGCCGTGGTAACTCCGGAGGAGCTGCAGAGATCCACAGCTCAGGTGGGGGAATCTGTCCACAGGACAAATATTAGTTGTGCACTCCACAAATCTGGTCTTTATGGAAGAGTGGCATGAAGAAAGCCATAATAAGTCCTGTTTGCAGTTTGTGAGAAGCCACGTGGGGGACACAGCAATCATGTGGTATAAGGTGCTCTGGTCAGATGAGACCAAAATTTTTTTTAAGCTATGTATGGCAGAAAACTAACAGTGCACATCACCCTGAACACACCATCCCCACAATGAAACCGGGTGGTGGCAGCATCATGTTGTGGGGATGTTTTTCTTCAGCAGGGATAGGGAAGCTGGTCAGAATTGATGGGAAGATAGATGGAGCCATGAACCATGAAAATGGTTTTCAATTTTTTTAACAAATAAATATGTGAAAAGTGTGGCGTGCATTTGTATTCAGCCCCCCTGAATCAATACTTTGTAGAACCACCTTTCGCTGCAATTACAGCTGCAAGTCTTTTTGGGTATGTCTCTACCAGCTTTGCACATCTAGAGAGTGACATTTTTGCCCATTCTTGTGTTCAGGGTGATGCGCAGTGTTATGCCCCGTACACACGGTCGGACTTTGTTTGGACATTCCGACAACAAAATCCTAGGATTTTTTCCGACAGATGTTGGCTCAAACTTGTCTTGCATACACACGGTCACACAAAGTTGTCGGAAAATCTGATCGTTTTAAACGCGGTGACGTAAAACATGTACGTCGGGACTATAAATGGGGCAGTGGCCAATAGCTTTCATCTCTTTATTTATTCTGAGCATGCGTGGCACTTTGTCCGTCGGATTTGTGTACACACGATCGGAATTTCCGACAACGGATTTTGTTGTCGGAAAATTTTATCTCCTGCTCTCCAACTTTGTGTGTCGGAAAATCCGATGGAAAATGTCCGATGGAGCCCACACACGGTCGGAATTTCCGACAACGCGCTCCGATCGGACATTTTCCATCGGAAAATCCGACCGTGTGTACGGGGCATTAGTTTTGCACCACACATAGCATTTTGCTTTTAGGCTAAAAAGTTCAATTTTGGTCTCATCTGACCAGAGCACCTTCTTCCACATGTTTGCTGTGTTCCCCACATGGCTTCTCACAAACTGCAAATGGGACTTCTTATGGCTTTCTATCAACAATGGCTTTCTTTCTGCCAGATTTGTGGAGTGCACGATTTTTAGTTGTCCTGTGGATAGATTCTCCCGCCTGAGCTGTGGATCTCTGCAGCTCCTCCAGAATAACTACCATGAGTCTCTTGGCTGCTTCTCTGATGAATGCTCTCCTTGCCCGACGGCCATGTCTTGCTAGGTTTGCAGTTGTGCCATACTCTTTCCATTTTCAGATAATGAATTAAACGGTGCTCAGTGAGATGTTCAAAGCTTGGGATATTTTTTTTATAACCTAACCCTGCTTTAAACTTCTCCACAACTTTATCCCTGACCTGTCTGGTGTGTTCCTTGGCCTTCATGATGCTGTTTGTTCACTAAGGTTCTCTAACAAACCTCTGAGGGCTTCACAGTCTTTTAAAGGCCAACAATATATTTGGATTACTTACTACAATATAGATTAAGAGCTTGTTTTCTTTCTTTCTTTTTTATCAGGTAGTTCTTTAATAAACAATTTTCTTTCTTTTCAATTTTCTTTATTAAAGGTTTTGCAAATTATACAAAATGGCATGAACAATCAGTCAGCAATCATATTTTCTGTCAAATGACACAAACGTGTTGTACAGAACACAAAGAAAAAGGGGAAAAATAAAAAATAAATAAAATAGGGGGGGTTAACAGGTGATTATTAGTACGCTCTGTAAACATAAGGACACTAATGTTGACCTGTCCTTAAAGGGTCTAGAATAACATATCTAACACATTCCATATATCATTAGTGTTTATCCCAATGAAAAATAAAAATAAAAATAGAACTAAAAAAATAGAAAAGAGAAAGAAGATAAATTTGCCCCGTAAGCGGAGTACTCTTAACTTCTTGGTAATTTTTAAAAATCAAGTTTTAGTACCTTTAGTATATCTCAGTATCAGGGCCCTTGGTGCCAAAGGAGGTTAGGCCTTTAAAGTTAGTTTACCTTGTTCCTCCATCGGGGCCAAGAAAGGAAAGGCTCCATAGCACTCCACTTGTATCCACAAGTAGAGTCTTTTAAACATAAAAAGAGAAGAAAGGGAGGGGAGACGAGAAATGGTTTAAAGTAAGGTTAAGAAAAAGGAGGAGGATAGACAGGAGAGAAAGAGAAAAAAGATAAAGGTCCAGAATCCAAAGAAGAAACCGTTTCCCTCGGCCTGGGTCCCCCACCATACAGTTATTGAAATTATGGGGCTTGTAGGTATTTGATCCAGGGGGACCACACCCTGTCAAATCTGGCCTGTCTGTCTTTAAGGATACTGGCCAATTTTTCGTTGACCATGATCCAAGATATTTTATTCTTTACCAGTGCAAGGTTGACCACAGGAGTTTTCCATGCTCGTGCTATTGTGATTTTAGCTGCTGAAAAAATAAAGAAGATGAGAGTTTGGAGATTTAATAAACAATTTTAAGTACACACAATATTTCCAGCCTACACATTTGCAACAGTAGTATAGACTCTATTGTACAAGTAGGTGGCACAAGAACAAGCCATACAGATTAGTAGTTCTAATTTTTTTGTGAAATGAACAAACAAGCAACGAAAAATAAGCAAAGCTTACAGGGCAAGTTACTTTCTCTGATAGATACAGTATCTCACAAAAGTGATTACATCCCTCACATTTTTGTAAATATTTTATTATATCTTTTCATGTAACAACACTGAACAAATGACACTTTGCTACAATGTAAAGTAGTGAGTATACAGCTTGTATAACAGTGTAAATTTGCTGTCCCCTCAAAATAACTCAAGACACAGTCATTAATGTCTAAACCGCTGTCAATAAAAGTGAGTATACCCCCAAGTGAAAATGTCCACATTGGGCCCAAAGTGTCAATATTTTGTGTGGCTACCATTATTTTCCAGCACTGCCTTAACCCCCTTGGGCATGGAGTTCACCAGAGCTTCACAGGTTGCCACTGGAGTCCTCTTCCACTCCTCCATCACAACATCACAGAGCTGGTGTTTGTTAGAGACCTTGCGCTCCTCTACCTTCTGTTTGAGGATGCCCTACAGATGCTAAATGGGGTTTAGATCTGGAGACATGCTTGTCCATACTTGTCTTTGTACTCCTTACCTGGTTGCCGCCACACACGCTTGACACATCTGAACCAAATAACTTTATCTTGGTCTCATCAGACCACAGGACATGGTTCCAGCAATCCATGCCCTTAGTATACTTGTCTTCAGCAATCTGTTTGTGGGCTTTCTTGTCCATCATCTTTAGTAGAGGCTTCCTTCTGGGATGAAGCCGTGGAGACAGCCATGGAGACCAATTTGATGCAGTGTGCTGCGTATGGTCTGAACACTGACAGGCTGACCCCCCACCCCTTCAACCTCTGCAGCAATGCTGGCAGCACTCATATGTCTATTTCCCAAAGATAACCTCTGGATATGACGCTGAGCATGTGCACTCAACTTCTTTGGTTGACCTTGGCGAGGCCTGTTCTGAGTGGAACCTGTCCTGTTAAACCACTGTATGGTCTTGGCCATCATGGTGCAGTTCAATTTCAGGGTCTTGGCAATCTTCTTATAGCCTAGGCCATCTTTATGTAGAGCAACAATTCTTTTTTTCAGATCCTCAGTGAGTTCTTTGCCATGAAGTGCCATGTTGAACTTCCAGTGACCAGTATGAGAGAGTGGGAGCGATAACGCCAAATTTACCACACCTGCTCCCCATTCACACCTGAGACCATGTAACACTAACGAGTCACATGACACCGGGGAGGGAAAATGACTAATTGGGCCCAATTTGGACATTTTCACTTAGGGGTGTACTCACTTTTTTTGCCAGCGGTCTAGACATTAATGACTGTGTTTGAGGAGGCAGCAAATTTACACTGTTATACAAGCTGTACACTCACTAATTTACATTGTAGCAAAGTGTCAGTGTTGTCACATGAAAAGATATAATAGAATATTTACAAAAATGTGAGGGGTGTACTCACTTTTGTGAGATACTGTATATATAAAGCTGGCATTGTTTAACCAAGTTTATATTACCAAAGCTACATACCAAGTATCAGGTTCCCAATACAGTCATCGTCTATTCACAGCTATCAATTTAGGGGCAATATAAACAAGCCTTGCAACTGCAGTATGAATTGTGAGTGTAAATTATTCTTCATCCCTTGAACCCAAACGGCATACCACCAGGTCTTAGGGAATAGGAATATAAAATACTGATGAAATTATACTGGTAATATCTTTCCAATATATGATTAACTTTAAATATCTCCAAAACATGTGTATTAAATCACCCACATCTCCGTTACATTTGGGGCACAGGGAGAAGTTCCTCTTGCGCAAACAGTTGAGCGGGGGTCCTATAGGCTTGATGCAAAAGAAAGAGGAAAAGGAGATGAGAGGTACGGAAACTAAAATCACCTCCCACCTCTCACCCTCTATCTTCCCTAGTCCTAGTTTCCACTTTTATTCTACAGGTTAATTGGACAGTGTCCCGGGTAAGCGTCAAAGGCCGGAATACGTATGAGAGATCATGTCTTTCTTACTGGTTACATCCACTACTTCTTGAATCAGTCATGGCTCTTCGAGAGTTAAGGTGGAGTAGAGAGCTTGAGCTGAAGGGCATGGCATAGTTGGACATACCTAAAAAAAGACCCCTTAGGATATCAATCTCTGTTTGTAAAGATGTAAAGAATTTCAACACGTTTGAAGAATAGAATTGGGCAATAAAGTGGATACCTAAGGCCTGCCAGGATTGAAATCCTTGCTGTTTAGCTAATTGGGGTTGGGTTGCAATTTAGGTAACCAGCCCAACAATGGGGTGCAATTTAACCAACCCGTATACTAGTCTTTAAAGCAGAGCTCCACCCAAAAGGGCTCCACTTGTCTGCCTCCCCCCCTCCTCCACTGCCACCTTTCAGGTGGGGGGGGGGTGAATACCTGGTTTTAACAGGTAACCGCTCCCACTACCAGCTCAGTTCGCTGCAGCAAAGTGAGCCGGAAGTTCATCCCCCTCCTCCTTCCCCATGCATCACGATCCACACATTTGCAGTAGGAAACCGGCTGTGAAGTTGCTAGGCTTCACTGCCATTTTCCCTTAGCCAGGATAGAGGTGCCAGCACCTGAGAATCGATTCAAGAATCAGCTAGGGTGAGGACACCGCTGGATGTCTGGACAGGTAAGTGCCCTAATAGTAGAAATCAGCAACTACACTTTAATTTTACTTTAATTTTTTTTTTGGGGGGGGGGGGCAGAACTCTTATGTAATTCCGAAGAGATTTTAGTAAGGACACCATAGGGCATCTTGACGGGACATGTTGGAAACCCATTTCCAAATGTGACAGTGCTGTGAATTCCGTAACTGAAACAAGCAGCTACCAGCGGATGTAATCCACATTGTTTACCACCACCCTGTGAGATTTTGGAGCTGGGCAGCTATAAATTAGAGTCTAGGATTTGATACTGCTAGACCTCCCTGGTCTTTACCATATTGCAGAGCAGCTAATTAGATCTGCGCCAACTGCTTCTTCCAAATACGCTCTCTAAATTGTGGGTCTATACTAGTGAACAACTTCTGAGGTATCTGCAGAGGAGATTTATGGAGTATATAAAGCAGTTATGGGGCCCAAACCAGCTTAATCAATTTAACCCCCCACCAATGCAGCCAGTTTTCACCAACTACAACATTTGTATGTTGAGCTAAGAATAGGCTGAAGGTTCAAATTCAAGAAGGATTGAGGATTTTGTATAATCACAACATTTAAATATTTGAAGAATTGAACAATTTAAATTTGCTGAGCACATGTTGGCAAGGTATGTGCAAATTTGTCTAGCAGTAATAACACAGACTTTCTCCAATTGATGGCAAACACTGGGAGGCTACCAAACTGTCCTATAACAGATCTGTAAAGTGATGTCCCCCAGGAGTGTCATCTGCAAAGAGAGAAATTTTGTCTCCCATCTTTCCAATACAAAAGTCTGTTATATTAGACAATTCTCTATTCATGGCTGCCAAAGGTCCTAATGTCAGGGCAAACAAAAGGGGTGAAAAAGGGCACCCCTGTCTTGTGCCTCTATGGAACCAATCAGTCTATTCCAAAACACCTTGAACAATCAAGAGCCGTACGGATCAAGGAAGAAAGCTGTTTCCCGCAACCTTGAGATATGGTAGCAAATACTTCTATTCTATCTACCAGAAGTTAGCAATGTATACAGACCATTACCAGGATGCAAAACTGTCCTCCAGTTCCTCAATAAGAAAAATAGAAAAATAGAGAAATGCAAAACAAATAAAACTCTTGTCAGCGCTACAGGTAAAGAAGACCCTCCAGAAACAATAGTCCACACAACTGCTCAGGGCAGGCTTGTCTTCAATCTTGTCAATGTAGATGTGTATATGTAGCCACTGGCGGCCTTAACATCAAAACCAATACTAGAACACAAGCAGTGTTCCCAACCGTCCGTTAATTTATGGGCAGCCTGTAAATTTCAGCCCATTTTTGGGCTGCCCGTAAATGCTCGTTACGGGCAGCGGTGCCCATAAAAAAGATGACTGTGGGCATACAGTGCAACTGCGCATGTGCTGTTCCGAAGCCTGCCGGGCTCGGGAAAGCTTGTAAACCCTTGGCTTATTAATAGGGATGCAGACAATTGACTATGCAGGTCTTATGCCTCATTTAACCACTTGCTGACCGCCTAACGACTATATACGTCAACACAATGGCACGGGCAGGCAAAATCACGTACCTGGTACGTGATTGCCTTCCCGCGGGCGGGGGGTCCTATCGGACCCCCCCCGGTGCCAGCGGCGGTAGGCTTTGGTCTGGGAGCGTTTAGAGATGAGGGGGAGGCCATCCGATCGTGGCCACCCCTCGCGATCGCTCCCAGCCAATGACAATCATCCCCTGCCTCTGTGTAGTACACAGAGGCAGAGGATGTGATGTCATCTGGGCTCGGCAGTTTCCGTTCCGGCGCCGAGGAGAGAAGACATGTGAGTGCACCAACACACACACACACAGTAGAACATGCCAGGCACACTTTACACCCCCGACCCCCCCCCGATTGCCCCCCGATCACCCCCCAATCACCCCCCGTCACATTGACACCAAGCAGTTTTTTTTTTTTCTGATTACTGCATGGTGTCAGTTTGTGACAGTTAGAAGTGTTAGGGCAGTTATTGTTAGCCCCCTGTAGGTCTAGGATACCCCCCTAACCCCCCCTAATAAAGTTTTAACCCCTTGATCACCCCCTGTCACCAGTGTCACTAAGCGATCATTTTTCTGATCGCTGTATTAGTGTCGCTGGTGACGCTAGTTAGGGACGTAAATATTTAGGTTCGCCATCAGCGTTTTATAGTGACAGGGACCCCCATATACTACCTAATAAATGTTTTAACCCCTTGATTGCTCCCTAGTTAACCCTTTCACCACGGATCACCGTATAACCGTTACGATTGACGCTGGTTAGTTCGTTTATTTTTTATAGTGTCAGGGCACCCGCCGTTTATTACCGAATAAAGGTTTAGCCCCCTGATCGCCCAGCGGTGATATGCGTCGCCCCAGGCAGCGTCAGATTAGCGCCAGTACCGCTAACACCCATGGAACGCAGCATATGCCTCCCTTAGTGGTATAGTATCTGAACGCATCAATATCAGATCTATACTAGCATCCCCAGCAGTTTAGGGTTCCCAAAAACGCAGTGTTAGCGGGATCAGCCCAGATACCTGCTAGCACCTGCGTTTTGCCCCTCCGCCCAGCCCAGCCCACCCAAGTGCAGTATCGATCGATCACTGTCACTTACAAAACACTAAACGCATAACTGCAGCGTTCGCAGAGTCAGGCCTGATCCCTGCGATCGCTAACAGTTTTCTTGGTAGCGTTTTGGTGAACTGGCAAGCACCAGCCCCAGGCAGCGTCAGATTAGCGCCAGTACGCTAACACCCACGCACGCACCGTACACCTCCCTTAGTGGCATAGTATCTGAACGGATCAATATCTGATCCGATCAGATCTATACTGGCGTCCCCAGCAGTTTAGGTTTCCCAAAAACGCAGTGTTAGCGGGATCAGCCCAGATACCTGCTAGCACCTGAGTTTTGCCCCTCCGCCTGGCCCGGCCCAGCCCACCCAAGTGCAGTATCAATCGATCACTGTCACTTACAAAACAGTAAACGCATAACTGCAGCATTCGCAGAGTCAGGCCTGATCTCTGCGATCGCTAACAGTTTTTTTGGTAGCGTTTTGGTGAACTGGCAAGCACCAGCGCCCTAGTGCACCCCGGTCGTAGTCAAACCAGCACTGCAGTAACACTTGGTGACGTGGCGAGTCCCATAAGTGCAGTTCAAGCTGGAGAGGTGGCAAGCACAAGTAGTGTCCCGCTGCCACCAAAAAGACAAACACAGGCCTGTCGTGCCCATAATGCCCTTCCTGCTGCATTCGCCAATCCTAATTGGGAACCCACCGCTTCTGCAGCACCCGTACTTCCCCCATTCACATCCCCAACCAAATGCAGTCGGCTGCATGAGAGGCATTTTCTTTATGTCCTCCCGAGTACCCCTACCCAACAAACCCCCTCAAAAAAGATGTCGTGTCTGCAGCAAGCGCGGATATAGGCGTGACACCCGCTATTATTGTCCCTACTGTCCTGACAATCCTGGTCTTTGCATTGTTGAATGTTTTACTGTACTTTATTGTTAACCATTTTTTTGTCTTCAGGTACGCCATTCACGACTTTGAGTGGTTATACCAGAATGATGCCTGCAGGTTTAGGTATCATCTTGGTATCATTCTTTTCAGCCAGCGGTCGGCTTTCATGTAAAAGCAATCCTAGTGTCTAATTAGCCTCTAGACTGCTTTTACAAGCAGTGGGAGGGAATGCCCCCCCGCCATCTTCCGTGTTTTTCTCTGGCTCTCCTGTCTCAACAGGGAACCTGAGAATGCAGCCGGTGATTCAGCCAGCTGACCATAGAGCTGATCAGAGACCAGAGTGGCTCCAAACATCTCTATGGCCTAAGAAACCGGAAGCTACGAGCATTTTATGACTTAGATTTCGACGGATGTAAACAGCGCCATTGGGAAATTGGGAAAGCATTTTATCACACCGATCTTGGTGTGGTCTGAGGGCAGAGGAGAAATCTAGGGTCTAATAGACCCCAATTTTTTCAAAAAAGAGTACCTGTCACTACCTATTGCTATCATAGGGTATATTTACATTCCCTGAGATAACAATAAAAATGATTTAAAAAAAAAAAAATGAAAGAAACAGTTTAAAAATAAGATAAAAAAGCAAAAAAATAATAAAGAAAAAAAAAAAAAAAAAAAAAGCACCCCTGTCCCCCCTGCTCTCGCGCTAAGGCGAACGCAAGCGTCGGTCTGGCGTCAAATGTAAACAGCAATTGCACCATGCATGTGAGGTATCACCGCGAAGGTCAGATTGAGGGCAGTAATTTTAGCAGTAGACCTCCTCTGTAAATCTAAAGTGGTAACCTGTAAAGGCTTTTAAAGGCTTTTAAAAATGTATTTAGTTTGTCGCCACTGCATGTTTGTGCGCAATTTTAAAGCATGTCATGTTTGGTATTCATGTACTCGGCCTAAGATCATCTTTTTTATTTCATCAAACATTTGGGCAATATAGTGTGTTTTAGTGCATTAAAATTTAAAAAAGTGTGTTTTTTCCTCAAAAAATGCGTTTGAAAAATTGCTGCGCAAATATTGTGTGAAAAAAAAAAAAGAAACACCCACCATTTTAATCTGTAGGGAATTTGCTTTAAAAAAATATATAATGTGTGGGGGTTCAAAGTAATTTTCTTGCAAAAAAAAAACATTTTTTCTTGTAATCAAAAAGTGTCAGAAAGGGCTTTGTCTTCAAGTGGTTAGAAGAGTGGGTGATGTGTGACATAAGCTTCTAAATGTTGTGCATAAAATGTCAGGACAGTTCAAAACCCCCCAAATGACCCCATTTTGGAAAGTAGACACCCCAAGCTATTTGCTGAGAGGCATGTCGAGTCCATGGAATATTTTATATTGTGACACAAGTTGCGGGAAAGAGACAATTTTTTTTTGCACAAAGTTGTCACTAAATGATATATTGCTCAAACATGCCATGGGAATATGTGAAATTACACCCCAAAATACATTCTGTTGCTTCTCCTGAGTATGGGGATACCACATGTGTTGGACTTTTTGGGAGCCTAGCCGCGCACGGGACCCCAAAAACCAAGCACCGCCTTCAGGCTTTCTAAGGGCGAAAGTAGACACAAAAATTTTTTTCTTGTCTTTCTTCATTTTCAAAAACAAATGAGAGCTGCAAAATACTCACTATACCGCTCAGCAAATAGCTTGGGGTGTCTACTTTCTAAAATGGGGTCATTTGGGGGGGGGGGTTTGCCACCTGGGCATTCCATGGCCTCCGAAACTGTGATAGGCAGTGAAGAGTGAAATCAAAAATTTACACCCTTAGAAATCCTGAAGGCGGTGATTGGTTTTCGGGGCCCCGTACACGGCTAGGCTCCTAAAAAGTCCCACACATGTGGTATCCCCATACTCAGGAGAAGCAGCTAAATGTATTTTGGGGTGCAATTCCACATATGCCCATGGCCTGTGTGAGCAATATATCATTTAGTGACAACTTTGTGCAGGAAAAAAAAAAAATTTGTCACTTTCCCGCAACTTGTGTCAAAATATAAAATATTCCATGGACTCAACATCCCTCAAAGCAAATAGCTTGGGGTGTCTACTTTCCAAAATGGGGTCATTTGGGGGGGGGGGTTTATGCCATCTGGGCATTTTATGGCCTTCAAAACTGTGATAGGTAGTGAGGAGTAAAATCAAAAATTTACGCCCTTAGAAATCCTGAAGGCAGTGATTGGTTTTCGGGGCCCCGTACGCGGCTAGGCTCCCAAAAAGTCCCACACATGTGGTATCCCCATACTCAGGAGTAGGAGCTAAATGTATTTTGGGGTGCAATTCCACATATGCCCATGGCCTGTGTGAGCAATATATTATTTAGTGACAACTTTTTGTAATTTTTTTTTTTTGTCATTATTCAATCACTTGGGACAAAAAAAATGAATATTCAATGGGCTCAACATGCCTCTCAGCAATTTCCTTGGGGTGTCTACTTTCCAAAATGGGGTCATTTGGGGCGGTTTTGTACTGCCTTGTCATTTTAGCACCTCAAGAAACGACATAGGCAGTCATAAATTAAAGGCTGTGTAAATTCCAGAAAATGTACCCTAGTTTGTAGGCGCTATAACTTTTGCGCAAACCAATAAATATACACTTATTGATGTTTTTTTTACCAAAAACATGTGGCCGAATACATTTTGGCCTAAATGTATGACTAAAATTGAGTTTATTGGATTTTTTTTAGAACAAAAAGTAGAAAATATCATTTTTTTTCAAAATTTTCGGTCTTTTTCTGTGTATAGCGCAAAAAATAAAAACGGCAGAGGTGATCAAATACCATAAAAAAAAGCTCTATTTGTAGGAAGAAAAGGACGCAAATTTTGTTTGGGTACAGCATTGCATGACAGCGCAATTAGCAGTTAAAGCGACGCAGTGCCAAATTGTAAAAAGTGCTCTGGTCAGGAAGGGGGTAAATCCTTCCGGGGCTGAAGTGGTTAAAGTCCCAAAACCTTTTTCTTTCCCTCGCTCAGGCGGACGCATATGCAGTGATGTGATGGCGCCATTTTTGAAAGGCAGGCAGTGCCAGGCACTCCTTCTCGGCGGCGCCTTGCCACAGCAGAGGAGGTCGGTCATGGGCAGGAGATCTACAATTTGGAACAGAGCACCACCTAAATTTAGCAACTGCTGCCTGAGATCCCTGGATTAGTATGTATCTATTAACCTATTTCTTATTTGCAACTGCTGCCTGAGATCCCTGGATTAGTATGTATCTATTAACCTATTTCTTATTTGCCACATTAATCAATACTATTATTATACAATTCTGATCCATTCCACAAACGATGTTTGTCATAGACAGACATATAATTCTTAAGAAACATGACATTATTCGTTTGCGTGCCTTATGCAATCATTATGTAACGTGATCCTCTCCAAACAAGGTCACTCCACCAATAGGAGAACACTACACAGACCTCCTAATAAAGGAAACACATAAGGGTTTGGTATATATGTACATACATTGGGAGGAAGAGTGAGGATACAGGAGGACACTGATATGGAGAGGTGAACGGGGCACAGGAGGAGGACACTGAGAGGTAATATGAAGGGGGACAGAGAAGGAACCTACTGTGAGGGGGTGAGGAGGACACTACCATGTCCACACAGCCTCTGACCTCCTCCTGTACCATGTCCACACAGCCTCTGACCTCCTCCTGTACCATGTCCGCACAGCCTCTGACCTCCTCCTGTACCATGTCCACACAGCCTCTGACCTCTCCTGTACTATGTCCGCACAGCCTCTGACCCCATCCTGTACCATGTCCGTACAGCCTCTGACCCCCTCCTGTACCATGTCCACACAGCCTCTGACCCCCTCCTGTATCATGTCTGCACAGCCTCTGACCCCCTCCTGTACCATGTCCGCGCAGCCTCTGACCCCCCCGTACCATGTAAATAGAGTAATATGGTTTTTGACTTTTGTTTAACTTAAACACATTGCTAATAGCACTAGCTACACGTTTATAGTTTAAATATTGATATTTGCACCGTTCAGCACTGAAAACTGCCATTTTTAGGTACATTTGCAGTCCCAGTAAAAAATGTGGTTCTGTCAGTAAATTTAAAAATTTTTGTTAGTAAAAAATTGGTGCCGTATGTGAATTTTGGCGTCCTGCCAGTATATTTCACTTCAGAGGTGTTGCGCCCTGGTGGATTGATAAGCTTCTAGGGGCATGTTGGGAAATGTTACATGCAATTGACTATGTTAATTTGTGAGTATATTGGCATTTAATTTATTGTATCAATTAAAGAGTAATGCACTAGGCTGGTGCACTTTCTTCCTATGCTTGAATTCTTGTCACAGACAAATGTAATATGTTATCACAATTTCAATTGCAGCTTTAAAGAAACAAATAAAGACCTACTCTGAAAAGCCTGCCCTCCTTAGCTTCCTCAAAAAGTATAGTCTCTGATGAGCCTTGCTTACCAGACTGCATATGTGCCCTGTCCATGAAATATCTCCCCTAATTGTTGTTCCCAGGAAGCAGAACTCTCCTACCCTCTCCACCTCCATCCCATCAATCACCACCGACTCATAGCTAACTTCCAGTACTTTTCCTAAATCCGTAGAAATTTCCTTCTTCTTAGCTATATTTAAATGTAAGTTGTTTTCTCTGTACCAACCAACTCGATTTTCAATGTCCTGCAGATATGCAGACTCATCGTCACCCCTTATTATTCCCACTGTTGTGGTTTTGTGTGCAAATTTTAAACACGGAATCTACCTCAAAGCAGGAAACACAATCATAGGTGTGTAAAGTAAACAAAAATGGGTAGCACACATCCTTGTGGCACTCCTGTACTGAGGGACAGCATTTATGATTGACGATCTCCACCATTTACCCTCTGCTGCCTATCAGCCAGGTAATCCAAAATCCAGTTACAAAGAGTTTGGGCTCAAATAATTCAGCTTAGCAGCAAGTTTGGCAAAATAGTACTAAATGCTGAAATAATCATTGTAAAACATGATGTGGGCATAACTATTCTTGTTTTTTTAAATGAGACAACACAGAATGCAAGGCTAATGTAATGGCATTCTCCGGAGGTCTATTTTACCTAAGTGCAAAATGGTAGCTATCCAAATGATTTAAAATTTGTTTCTGTTCGAAAATCTGTATATAGCCCTACAAAACAGACAGTGCACAGTCCACATGGGCTTTGCTGTTTAACTTTAGACGGGAAACAGGAAACCTTTTTTGTCTAGGAAGAAGACAGAGTATAGTCATAGATGCAGCCAACAACGTATAAACACTGCCATCTTCTGGCTGATGTAGTTGTTTCACAAAATGCATGAACAATGTATTCCGTTTTCTCAAAGCATTTTATTACAACGGAAGTCAGGGCCACAAAGCAATAATTGCTAATAAAAGAAATATTGGACTTTTTCGTGATTGGAACAATTATCAATGATTTAAAGCAATAAGGCACCACCTCCTGCTCTAAAGAAACATTGAAGATATCCACAAAGACCTTTGGCAATTGAAAAGCATATTTCTTTACTACAATCCCTAGGATGTTATCAGGCCCTGCAGATTTCCTCTTGTTAATCCTTGACAAACCCAAACGCTGATCCTGAGAAGAGACTTTTAGAGACGTATCTCCCAATTATGTAGGGGACCTAGTAATACTATTATTTTGATGATCAAAACAGGCATAAAGCTGATTCAATTGCTCTGGTAAAGAGGCCTCCCATTCCCTTATGTCAGCCTGTTTTTTATAACCTGTATAGTCTTACACATGGTTCTAGCACTAGTACATCCCAGGCCATCTCTAATCCTAATTGATACTTGTGCTTAGCCTCCTTAATCCCTACTCTTTACTATCCCCTTGTCATCCTATATGCCTCCCTATCCCTTGATTTAAAGGCAGTATTTCTATCCCTAACCAAGGCCTTTACTTCCCCATCTACACCAGGTTTCTATTAAACCAGAAAAAAAACGCGCTTAGGATCAGTCTATATGGTATATTTGCTTAGGTTGCTGTATAGTCTTACACATGGTTCTAGCACTAGTACATCCCAGGCCGTCTCTAATCCTAATTGATACTTGTGCTTAGCCTCCTTAATCCCTACTCTTTACTATCCCCTTGTCATCCTATATGCCTCCCTATCCCTTGATTTAAAGGCAGTATTTCTATCCCTAACCAAGGCCTTTACTTCCCCATCTACACCAGGTTTCTGTTTAGAATATTGCTTAATGGCGCATGCGCGGCTGCCTGAGAGGACAGTAATGCCGCCTTAGAGCTCCGCTCCAGTGACGTCCGCGCTGGAGGACTACAGGTTCCAGAGGTCCTTATTTTTCATAAAAACAGCAGGCATTCATGCCACAAAGCCTCAGGTACGACTTAGTATGGTTTTGAGGGGCACAAAAACGAAATTCAAAGCTGGCATTAACAAAGAAATGCCGCCTCAGCCGTCTTCCAAGATGGCGGCGGCAATCTCCTCACAGCCTAGTACCTCGCAAAAGGCTAAACCTCTAAAAAACAAAATTAATGCTGTGGATGTTAATGAGGAGTCTGATTCTGACTCTGGAAACTCACAAACAGATCTTCAATCTGCCTTATTTAAAAAAATTTGAAAGTATTTTACAGAAAGCTTTAAAACAAACATCAGACCACATTACGGATAAACTGACAAGAGAAATCAGAGAACTAGGTCAGAGGACAGCTGAGTTGGAGATTCGTGTAGATGATATTGAAAGCCAAACTCAGCACTAAATTTCCATAGTTGCCAACAGTCCAGATTTTCCCGGGACAATCCCGATTTTGGGACCCTCGTCCCGATTGGAGGCTGTCCCGAATCGGGATTTTCCATAAGGAAAATCGGGAATGTTGTTTTTTTTCTTTTGGAGCAGCTGGCTCCAGCAAAATGGCGGCCGGCGCCGCCGCTCCATCTTCCCCCTAGTGTTAAGTGGAGAGAGGAAGGGGGCTCGATCCGTGCAGCCAATGGGCTAGCTGCACGGCCCCTCCCCTCTCCACTGAAGCAGAAGACATGGCGACGGCGCTGTGTCTTGCCGAAGAGTTCCCCAGCCCCGTACTGCGCAAGCGCTGCGCCTGCGCAGTAAAGGGGGCCCTTACATGCCGAGGGGGGGTCTGCACTATTAGAGGGGGGGCTGCACTGAGGGGGGGTGGCTGCACTAATAGAGGGGGGCTGCACTGAGGGGGGGTGGCTGCACTAATTGAGGGGGGTCTGCACTAATAGAGGGGGGCTGCACTGAGGGGGGTCTGCACTAATAGAGGGGGGTCTGCACTAATTGAGGGGGTCTGCACTGATAGAGGGGGGCTGCACTGAGGGGGGTCTGCACTAATAGAGGGGGGCTGCACTGAGGGGGGGTGGCTGCACTAATTGAGGAGGGTCTGCACTAATAGAGGGGGGCTGCACTAATTGAGGGGGGCTGCACTAATTGAGGGGGGCTGCACTGAGGGGGGGTCTACACTAATGGGGGGGCTGCACTTAGGGGGGGTGGCTGCACTAATTGAGGGGGGTCTGCACTAATAGAGGGGGATGCACTAATTGAGGGGGGTCTGCACTAATAGAGGGGGGGCTGCACTGAGGGGGGTCTGCACTAATAGAGGGGGGCTGCACTAATTGAGGGGGGTCTGCACTAATAGAGGGGGGCTGCACTGAGGGGGGGTCTGCACTAATAGAGGGGGGCTGCACTGAGGGGGGTCTGCACTAATAGAGGGGGGGCTGCACTGAGGGGGGTCTGCACTAATAGAGGGGGGCTGCACTGAGGGGGGTCTGCACTAATAGAGGGGGGTCTGCACTGATGGAGGGGATCTGCACTGATGGAGGGGGTCTGCACTGAGGGGGTCTGCACTGATGGAGGGGGTCTGCACTGAGGGGGTCTATACAGACTCTGCCGGGGGGGCACCTGATGCAAGGACGGACTCTGCCGGGGGCACCTGATGCAAGGACGGACTCTGCCGGGGGCACCTGATGCAAGGACAGACTCTGCTGGTGGCAGGCGACGTGGCAGGTGACACGCTCAGGGATCCCACTGATTCGGCATTATGGTGAGTTGAATGATTTAATTTTAAATTACAATGTAATAATAGAAATAATGCTCTTCAATCATCCTGACACCATAACAACCATGGTGCCGGGATGATTGAAGCGTTAACACCAGGTGTTTGGAGTATCTTTATCTGCTGATTGTTAAACTTTCTAGAATACACATATTTCCATTGTGTAGGATCTGGGGCTGCTGTCCCGTCATTCCCCTCTCCCCCTTTCCTTCTCCCTCTTTCCCTCTCCCCCTTTCCCTCTCCATCCCTCATTCATCTCAGACTCTAACCACACCCTCTTGAGCCACACCCATTTAAGCCACACCCACTGTTTCACGTAAGCCACACCCATTTTTCGCCGCGGCGCGCGCCACACTTGTAGTTTTTTCTAAGCCACACCTACAAATGCCCCGCCCCCTAATTATTGTACGGCTCCGCCTACAGCCAAAAAAGTGTCCCACATATTTTTTTTGCAATGTTGGCAACTATGTATTTCTGAATTTAAAAATCTAAAAGAAGAGAATGTTATTTTACAGTCTCGTTTAGAGGACCAGGAGAATAGAGACAGACGGCCTAATCTACGGATCAGGGGTATCTCTGAGTCTGTCCTAGATGTGCAAGCCTATATCACTGCATTATTTCAGGAATTACAACCTAGTATTTCTATAGAGAGATTAGAGATGGACAGAGTGCACAGAGCATTGGCTCCACGCAAATCTAATGACCTTCCTAGGGACATAATTGCTAAAATGCATTACTACCGCACAAAAGAGCAATTGCTTACAGCAGCTAGAGGAAAAGATTCCCTCACTTTCCAGGGTCAAGTCTATCAGATATTTGCAGACTTATCCCCTATTACAGTGGCTAAAAGACGCGCTCTTAAACCCCAATTACAATTACTTCAACATCATCACATCACCTATCGTTGGGGGTTCCCTTTTTCTCTCAAATTCACACACTTGGAAACTAGATATGTTTGTCGCTCTTCAGAGGACTTACAATTAGCCTTACTTGAATTGGGCCTTACAGACCAGCTCCCATCTACAGAATTATCCTGTAGAAGATCAGCCTCCAGATCACCTCAACAAAATACAGCAGCGGACCTAAATCCATCTATTTCTCCTAGCCAAAATCTACATAAGCATGGTCGCTTTGAAAATCCAACTCCTAACACAAGATTCGATGGATTGATTTTCATATATTTCATGATTCACTCATCTATTTTCTTTTTCAGATCTACAGGACCATTCGATGTCTAAAATGACTTAATTTCTAAGACAAAATGTTTTCAATCTTTTGATCTCCCTACATGTACATCATTTGATGCATTTATATATTTAGTTGAAGTCTATTTACTACAGAGGTTATTTACTGGTTAGTTCAGGCTTCGATAGATTATGGTGTTTTTTTTTTTTTAAAGGAAAAAAGAAAGAAAATCACATCTATTATTATATATATAGATGACCTTATGGTTCCTGTGGTTCTCCGGCGGTGTTCGTCCTTTCTGGAACTACGTGCTGCCTCCTTTGCCACCCTCAGACCCTTGCTATTATTATGCAGGATTCTGATGATGGCTTTGGAGCCCCTGGGGGTTTTCATTACTCCCAGGAGTTGCTCCCACACCCTAATGATTTTTCATTACTTAATATCTGAATGCTATTATACTAGGGTTATTCGATCAAACATTATTTATCCTCACTCTATCTTTTCCTCTCTTCTTCTTTCTCTCTAGGTGATGACTAATATGCTAATTGTAGACCATATCTCTTGTTTAATGATAGTCAATTTTATATTGCTATGGCTCCCATAAACATTTTACCCCTAAATGTGCAAGGATTTAATATCCCACAAAAGCGAACAAAAGCAATGCGATAATTTTCAGCTAAGAAAGCACATATAATCTGCTTACAGGAAACACACTTAATTGATAAGTCTTCCCCTAAATTCCTCTCCACCTCTTATCCAGAATTTTACACTGCTTCTACCACAGTTAAGCAACGTGGAACTCTTATAGGTTTTCATTGCTCCATGCCATTTACTTTATCGACACAACTTAAAGATCCAGAGGGAAGATATATACTTTTCACTGGTTACTTATCGGATATTCCCATCACAATAGTATCATACTATGCCCCGAATAAAAAAACAGAAGCTTTCTTATCACACCTTTTCCAAGTGGTTGAAACACACAAAATTGGTACCGTAATCATATGTGGAGATTCGAATACAACAATATTCCCTTTTTTAGATAAGTCTCCCTTTTCTCCTATCATAAACTCCAACAAATTAAACCTCCAACATTTACTTACTAAACATAGTTTGGTGGATACGTGGCGTGAAATTAACCCTACTAGCAGACGTTTTATACATTACTCTTATCCGCATAAATCTTTTTCTCGTATCGATCATATTCTAGTCCCCTCAAGTATGCTTCCTGAAATTTTATCATCCAACATTTTTCCGTTTACTTAGTCAGACCATTGTGCAATTTATACCACTATTGCTTCCACTGTTCCCAGGTCACACGATACAACTTGGTATATAAATGACTCTACATTAGCTAACCCAGTTCATCATCTTGAGATCGAAGGAGCACTAAATGATTATCTTTACTCTAATGATACAGGTGATGTTTCGGATCTTACATTATGGGAAGCTCATAAAAAGCTGTCATTCGGGGCAAATTGATACAGCAAGCCACAAAACTCAAAAGAGAACGTAAACTTATGTTTTCTAAGTTGGAAGCTAATTTTAACTCATGTCATAATGCATTTCAATTACCCCAAATCCCACTACTAATGCTAAACTAGATAAAGCCCACCTAGATTTAAATTTATTTTTAACGGATTCAGCAGATAAACTTTTACGTAAACGACAACATATACAATACATCAAAGCAAATAAACCTGACTCCCTCATGGCCAGGAGTTTAAAATCAATAAATCACACAAGGTCCTCCATAAGGTTGAAAACGTCTCGTGACGCATATACTAGTAGTGCGATTAAAATTTTAGAAGTGTTCCGTTCTAATCTAGCTAAATTATATTCCCCCACAACTGATTTTAACCGGACCAACGCTAATAAACTATTTTCTAATATTAAACTTCCCACTCTTAATACTGAGCAACAAGAGAGACTTGAGCGCCCTATCACAACTAATGAAATTCAGATTGCTATAAAAGAATTGAAACTACATAAAAGACCAGGTCCTGATGGGTTCCCTGCATCATATTACAAAAATTTTGAGCACATTTTAACTCCAATCTTAACCAGAGCACTTAATGCTCTCTTGGCTGGACACTCGTTTACTCCTGAATCATTAACATCTATCATAGTTATGCTACCCAAACCACACTCTGACAATACTTCTTGTTCTAACTATCGCCCCATTTCCCTCCTTAATTTAGATATTAAATTACTAGCCAGGATTCTTGCTTCACGCCTGAATAATTTCATAGGCCACCTAATACATCCAGATCAAAGTGGTTTTATAACCAAGAGACAAGCAGGAGATAATATTAGACGAGCTCTTTTACTCATTCAAGCTGCTAAATCCAGACGTATCCCAACTTGTCTTCTATCATTGGATATTCGAAAGGAATTTGACTCAGTCACATGGCCTTATATGCAATATACGCTCCAACAGTGGGGTTTTGGTGAACATTTCTTGACTTGGGTCTCCTCTCTCTATAACAATCCTAAAGCATATATCAAATACGCTGGTTACAAGTCAGCAATGCTGGATATTAGAGGAGGCACAAGACAGGGCTGTCCCTTATCGCCGTTACTATTCGCCCTACTTATAGAACCCTTGGCACAACTAATTAGATCCAACCCAGACATTAAAGGTATTGAATTAGGTGGTCATCATCACAAACTTTGTCTTTTCGCGGACGATATACTTATTTTCTTATCTCATCCCCACATTTCTGCTCCAAATCTACTCAATATATTAGATACATTTTCTCATATATCCGGACTCATCGTAAACCACACCAAATCGAATGCATTGAATGTCTCTATAAAACAATTTAACCTTCTTCAGGCTCAATCCTCTTTACCTTTCAACTGGGTTAATCGTCATTTACCATATTTAGGAGTACACCTCACTTCTTCATTATCTGATCTTTTTGCAGCCAATTACCTATTTTTGTTAAAACAAACTACATTCTTAACGAAACAATGGTCCTTGTTACCATTATCGTGGTTGGGACGGATAAATGCTGTAAAAATGTCAATAATGCCAAAGTTCTTAAATTTATACAAGGTGCTTCCAGTCTCTTTACCGTCATACTTCTCACGTCTCACACAACGTAGGGTTATGTCTTTTATTTGGGATAAGTTCAAACCACGTGTTTCAAAATCCACTTTATATCTTAGCAAATCTTGTGGGGGATTGGGACTACCAAACTTCTCCTCTTATTATTATGCAGCCCAATTATCAGTACTAACTAAATATCATTCAACTGAGGACATACACTTGTGGGTATCTATTGAATCCATTGACTGTGATCCCATCTCAATTGCCAACCTTCTATGGATTCTACCAAAAGATAGATCTCATCTTAACAACCCCATCACAAAACATTCATTGGCTATTTGGGATAGGTTCAACAACTCATATGGTCTAAGATCAAAACATAATCCTCTCCTCTCTTTTCTTGGGAATCCAGCCTTTTACCCTGCGTGGAAATTTCCAAAATCCTTTTCTGCATGGTCTTCTAGAAATTTGACGAGACTTTATAACTTATTATCTACCGATACTCTTCAAACGTTTCCGATGTTATGTAAAAACCACGATCTCTCAAACAATGAGATATTCCGTTATTTACAAATTAAGAATTTTTATATGCCTCTACTTAGCTTAAGTACATCACTTAACCAAATGTTTACATTCAAACATATTTGTATAAGTGACCCACATGCTAGAGGGTTGATTTCTTGTGTGTACCAGACTCTCATTACTAACTCTAATGAGAAACTTCCTTCTTATACTGTTAAATGGGCACAGGATATGGGACGAACATTTGATAACAATGACTGGTCTAATATTTGGTTAGCTACCAAATCATCATCTCCTAATTGTTTTGCCTTGGAAACCAACTTCAAAGTTCTAGCAAGATGGTACTTAGTACCAGCGAGAATAGCAAAATTCTCCCCTTCTTATCCCAATACTTGTTTTAGAGGTTGCTCTTCACCGGGTACACACTACCACATCTGGTGGGATTGTCCAGTGGTTCAAGAATTTTGGAAAGATATTTTTGCAATGGCTTCTAAGGCTCTAGACTTCCCTATTACTCCAGACCCAGCCATTGCACTTCTGAATCTTCAACCAGCTTCACTCACCAGGACACAATTCAAACTACTTATTCTCATTAATACTGCAGCCAAGCAAACTATAGCCAAGGCATGGAAGAACAAGAATTTAATTGTGGCAGAGGTCAAACATAGAATGAACAAAGCTCTAATTTTTGCTAAAATGACAGCTATTGAAGAAAATAATATCAACAAATTCCGATTAATTTGGCAACCATGGGTAAAACACTTCTTTACCTCTGATTTTGACCAGTCATTGTTGTCACCATGCTAAAATCCTTGTGTTATTGTTATTATATAACTTTTTCATGTCATGGTCCAAGTCATCACCTCGAGAGAGACTCCTTTCTTTTCTTTCCTTCTCTTCTCTTTCCCCTTTTTTTTCTCTCCTTCTTCTACCTTTTCTCTTCTACTCTAAGTTTATATATTAAGCTAATGATGAATTTGGGATACCTTTTTATTTCAAATACGAATCTATTCCTCATTAACTTGGAGATTTACTTATACTGTGTAGATTCAATTTTTTCTCTACAATTTTTCTTTACACACTAGGTTATGGTTATCTAATGTTTCTTTATGAGATAGTTACATCTTCATATTAAATTTCACTTAAATATAATATTTATAAATAATATCATTTTGAACTTTGAATATAATTGCCCCCACCCGTCCACAGTTAGTGCCCATATGGGGTGGACGGCTGGTCTGGAGGCATAGTTTAAATTTAAAATTTTGATCTTATATTGGATTTTCACATATGTCTTCTTGCTATAAAGTCTCTAAGTTACATATCCTTTTGCTTTCAGCAAGATCAATTTGAACTTTATATACATATCAATTATCATATTGTTCTTTTATTTGTATCCCATGCTTTATTATTTATTACTTGTTATAATTTGTATTTTATTTATACAAATTTCAATAAAAATATTGAACAAGAAAGAATATTGCTTAATCTTTTTTACAGCTTTAAATGGGTGTGTGGACAAGGGATTATAGCGGTGCTAGGGTCAGGAAGATTAGAGAAGAAAAGATAAAACAAAAAATACTAAAATTACAAATTTTATTAATAGTCTATCATAAATACAATGTACATTATAAACAATTCATACAGTAATTATACAAATTTTGTGGATACATGTACTGTAAGTGACCCTAAGAATGGTCAAGTGGGCCAGATGGCAAGTGGCCGTTGAAGGAGGGGGGGCTCATTTTCCTACATGTTTCGCCAAAACATTGGCTTCTTCAGGGAACAGGAGCTCATAGGGTGGATATATATAAAAAATTCTGTGTGGTGGACATAAAAACACATGTTAGAAATATTAATTTGACCAAACACTGCATAGTAAAAACAATAACACATTGCAACTGTGGCTGGACATTCATGCAACCCTAAGCTCCACACCACTAAACGGAACTGCGGACATACCTGGGGCGTCAGTGCCCAAGACGGGAGGGAAGAGAGGGAGAGGGGGAACACAGCCACCCAAGGAGATCCCCACAGGGGAGCAGGCAGACCGCGCCGTAAATTATGCCTGCAGGGGGCATACAGTAGACCTGGCAAAGGAATGTAAAGATAGTCATGTGTCATAATGCACTGTGGTAGTTATTCCAGGAATAGAGGGTTGCGCATATGTGCATTGTATTAAAAAGAGAACAAAAAATATATGTATATAAATAGGTATAAATGTATCTATATCTCTGGAAAAGGTGCGGACTTACATGTATATCTAAAAGCTGTAGAGAGGCAAGGTCAGGAAGTGCCTATGATATATGTATGCACACAGCAAGGAAAGGACATCAAGGTAGAACCATATCTGCAGACCACTTAAAGCAGGCCTAGTTGGAAAAATGGATAGTGTTAGGGGTCTTGCTGTTATTAACTGGGGCCAGATATGGTAGTTTATGCCTATACTTACTTGATGGTATCTGCTGTAAGAAAAGATTCTCATAGCGGTACATTCACAGGTATATAGTACCGGTGCTGGGATGAAAAAGGGATAAAAATAACAGTGGATCCTATATGAAATATAAAGGAAAAAAGGAGGATCAGAAAGGTAGGGAAATGGAAGCTTTAAAATGTACTTGGGCACAGGTGAGGCTAGTGAAAAGGAATCTATTACCTAATTCATCATGAAGCACACCGTGTTGCTTGAGAAAATCAGTGTTAACCACCAGAGTAAGAGGCCGGTCCAAAGTAAGTTCTAAAAAGTATGTAAAGGAGTAATAAATAATTCATGTAAACAACATGAAGTCAGGGTGTTTTGAAAGGCAGAAGTTTACCTTGTAGCTGTGTGCAGAGCGAATGCAGGCACGTCCCTCGTCCATGGGAACTGAGGGACTGGCCGGTTACTCATATACCCCCCACACCTGATCAGATGATGATCAGGTGTGCGGACGCTAAACGAGGGGTAGCCACGGCTGTGCACTGCACGGTGCCTAGGAACTACGAGTTCCATCATGCAACGCGCGCACATGCTCAGATCTCACGGACCGTGTGGCGATTGGAGAGGCGAACACCCCTGGAATGGGAAGTACCAAGGTGTCATCTCACCCAATCTGCCGATGGAATAAAGGACCAGAGGGTCTGAGAACAGACGTGGGCACCCAGGGGCAGACAGTTGTCTGCGCCTTGGCGTCCGTACAGGCAAAGACAGCGCTAGCCATGTCACCCCCAAACCGGGAGAGCCCGCGGAGCCGCCGCCCACCACCCACGCCACAGATAATCCCCCCAGTCGTGGGGCTAGCCAAGGCACCAGGGACAACCGCAGTCCAGCGGCGGGGAACAAAGGGGCACGAAGTGTAGTGCGCCGAGACACAGGATGGGAGGATATCCCAAAGGTTGCCCAACGATCCACAGGGGCCACTGGGGAAGGTGGGAATTACTGTGTGTCAGCACACGACATCCAGCCACAATGTGTGCAGTGTGCATAGAGAACCACTGGGTCCCAGTACGACAGTAAAACCTGCAACCAAAAATTGAAAATACAATGCAAAAACAATATATAGAAAAGAATATATAAAAAAGGAAACACACAGTATATGTATTGCAACAGTTGTGTCGAAAAATATTGTTCAATAATGACAAAAAAGAGTTTTAAGTCGCAAATAAATACAGGCAATATACACTTATAGAATATACAGGGATATAAGATATATTGAGTCAATTTGCCAGCTTGTCTCAGAAAAGGAAAAAGGCATTTGTAATCAATGTAGAAGGCAAGGTATTAGTCCATGTCAAAAAAACATTATATGGATGAAATACCGGGTGGAGCCATGGCAGCAAAGGGAAAAAAAAGACAGGGAATACAGGAGAATGAAAAACTAAGAAGGGAATAGAAGGGGGGGGGGGGGGGGAAAGGGATGGAAAAGGATAGGGTAGAGAGGAAAAACCACAAACGACGTTGTCTGGGGAAGGGGCATGGAAAAGAGGAACTTAAAGGAAGGGCTTAAAACTAATATATTCATTGAGTCCTGGGAAGATGGTAGCATTTAATATATGAATCCATTTGGTTTCGAGTCGTAATAGTGAATTATCAGTACTACCGCCTCTTACATGTGAGGGGATATGTTCAAGTGCGGAAAACAAAATAACATGGGGATCGGAGTTATGTTGGGCAGCGATATGCCTATTAATGGCCGTAGTGGTGGTGTTCTTGTATAGTGGTTTGATATGGTCCCGGATACGGGTCTGAAAGGGGCGCTTGGTTTTGCCAACATAGAATGCGCCGCATTGGCATTGGGCCAGGTATACAACCCCAACAGTGGCGCAGGTGACATAGTGTCTGATGGTGTGTGTGTTTCCATCGGGTAGATTAACAACCTGAGAGTTGGCAACGAATGTACATATGTCACATTTGCCACATTGATAGGTACCGGTGGCAGTAGGCCTATGTGCAGTGTCAGTAGAATGATGACTATGAATCAGACGATCACGGAGAGAGGGAGAGCGTCGATAGGTAATATCAGGATAAGTGTTAATATATTTGGCAATGGTAGGATCAGATGTGAGTAAGGGCCAAAATTGTTTGAGGACGTCTTTGATTTGGGTATGCTGATTGGAGAATTGGGTGATGAGTCGTGTGGGTTGTTTAGAATCCAATGGTTTGTCGGAGAAAACCAGGTCTTTACGGTTGAGTTTTTTTGCCTTATGGAATGCTTTCTTTAAAAGAGAGTGGCTGTAGCCTCTATCTAAGAGTCTATTATAGAGGTCGTGTGCCGCCCTGAAGAAATCTTCATCGCGGGTACAGTTACGTTTAATCCTGACATATTGACTATATGGTATACTTCGAAGGAGGGGCTCAGGATGGGCACTCTGGGCATGTAGGATTGTATTGCCCGAAGAGGGTTTGCGATATAGAGTAGTATAGACTTGGCCATTGGGTTGTACACCAATCTGAAGGTCCAAGAAATGGATCTGAGACTGGCTGCACTCCATGGTAAATCTTAGATTGTATGTGTTGTCAGTAAGGCTTTGTACAAATGAGGAAAGTTCTTCCTTAGTACCGGCCCAAAACAGAAGTATATCATCGATATACCTGTACCAGGATATAATCCTGGACAGGTAGGGGTTGAAGTGAATCGAGTCAAAAAGTTCCCTCTCCCACCCCCCCAGGTACAGGTTGGCATAGGCAGGGGCACACTTAGTCCCCATAGCCACACCCTGCACCTGGAGGAAGTGGGAGGAGCCGAACATGAAATAATTGCGTGTGAGTATGAACCTCAATAATTTGAGGACAAAGTCCCCGTATTCATCATATTGGGGGCCTCTGGCACGAATGAGTTTGCTGATAACTGAGATACCTCTATTGTGGGGGATTACGTTGTATAAGCTTTCCACATCTAGGGCTACCAACCATGTGCCACTGGGCAGGGATTGGCCATCTAATATACGAAGGAGATGGATAGTGTCCTTTATATATGAAGGCAAAGCTACAACATGGGGTGCCAGATACTTATCTACCAGAGCACTGGCAGATTCTGTGAGGCATTGACGACCAGACACAATTGGACGACCAGGTGGATGGTCGAGAGATTTGTGCAATTTCGGGAGGGAATAGAAGGTAGGGGTAGTGGGTTCTTTAACATAAAGAAATTTCCATGTGTTGGAGTCTATAATGCCTTTTTGATAAGCTGCAAATATCAGCTGTTGGTATTCGGATATATAGTTAGCAATGAGTGTTTTAGAAATTGGTCTATACCACTCGCGATTGTTTAAAATATCCAGGCACATTTGTTCATAGAAGGATACATCCATCACCACCACATTGCCACCCTTGTCGGCTGGCTTAATGGTGAGTTCAGGATGGTTTTGTAGGGATTTGATGGCCCTAATCTGAGCCAAAGTTAGGTTGGAGGGATACGCGGAGTTGAAATTTAAGCCTTCGATGGTGTTAGTGACCTGTTGTACAAAGGCCCATATATTGGGATTTGTAGAAAGATTTGGAAAATTCACAGATTTGGGTTTAAAAGAAACAGGAGGGGGGAAGGGGGGAGCACCAAGGGCGGCGGCCTCAAGATTGGTAGGATCAAGAGAGTCGTCACCATCAGTGCACCCCTCCTCCCAAAGTGACATTAATTCTTCGAGGGCTTGTATTTCCGCTAGGGTGGGAACCTGTTGGGAAGGATTTACATGCACATTCTGAACAAGTGCAGTATTGAATTGAGATTTGTCATAGATCACTTTGAAAAGAAGTTTACGTGCAAAAAGATGCACGTCTTTAATAAAGGCGAATTTGTCAAAGTCGTTAGAGGGACAAAATGTGAGGCCTAATTGGAGTACATAGATCTGATCCGCATTGAGTGGAATAGAAGATAGATTGATTACATCAGGGGTGGTTGGTCTTGCTGGATCATTTGTGGGTGTAAATCGGGGGATGGGCTTGGGAGAGACTCCTGGCCCTGCCCTAAAAAAATAGGTGCAAGTTTAGGGTCTGCTGTAGCAGAACTGGCTGGAAACATGGAGGTGATAGTGGGTTCACTTACCCTTCGGGAGGTGATGTGCGTTTGAGGGTGCGGTGGTGCCATTATGCCTGCAGGTGTCTTGGTAGAGGATGATTTGGGAATCGCTGACGACTTGGGTTGTGCTTTAGTGAAGGGAGTGGATACATGAACGGTCTTTGAATGACCTGTAGGTGGATGTGGTAGAGGAGTGGGTCCTAGTGTGCGGTGGAGTGACTCCGAGGATATGGCCGAAAGATCGCCTTTTCTTCTTTTTGCTAATTGTTCCTGTGTCAAATCTTGGTAAACAGTGGAGGTACTGGATGAAAAAGAAGCAGATAAATTGTTATAGGCATGGTTATTCGAAGTAGGTATATTAGTGGAAAAGGGTTTGTTTCTAGCTTTGGTTTCCTTGGCATTGTCCCAATTGTAGGCATATCCATTTTCATGGGCTGCTAAGTCTCTTAAGAATTTGCTTTCTTTGTCATTAATAGTCGTAAGTGTATATTCCTCCAGGTGTGCACGCAGGGTTTTATCCCGCTTGCTATACCTGGGGGAGGAAAGACCAAGAGCATGATCTGTGTACCATCGATTGATTGCAACATCAAGTTGTGCCAACTCAGTGGTATATTCGTGGCACAACATGGAGAGCATGTTGAGAGAGCATGATATAAGATTGCTTTCCCAAGAGGTTTTTAATGTGTCGTTGATTTTTTTGATATTGGGGAAAAGTTGTATTCTTAATCCCCAAGGTATTATTTTGTGTTCCGCATATTTTTCAAAGTAGGTTTTATGCCAGTAAATTCTGACTTTTTTTTCCAAGAGACGTTGTAGTCTGATAAATGCCCTATCCAGCTCAGCATCGGTTATGGTAGAAGCATTTTGGGATGCCTGGATGCGGGTCATGAGACCCTCCCAGGCTTCTCCACAGAAATCCGCCATGGCTCCACCCGGGGTCCTGAAAAGAGAAAGAAACCAGTCCTATGATAACACAAAAGATATACACGGATTAATATGTGTTCCAATGATTATCACAGTCACAGTAAGATGAAGGTAAGAAGAGATATAATTTGTCAAAATGGCATATAACTAAGGAAGGATAGTGGATTTGTTGGGAATAAACGAAGATAGAAGGATATATAGTTGTATTGGACAAGTATATATAATATATATGGGGATATTCAAATCAACATATCAGGGACCAAGACTAGCCAAAAGGACATAAGCATTAAAGCTTGTATTGCTCAAAAAAAGTAAAGATGGCTAGATGGTACCAGAGGATACAGCACCTCATCCCCTAAATAATCAAACGTTAAATGGGTGTGTGGACAAGGGATTATAGCGGTGCTAGGGTCAGGAAGATTAAAGAAGAAAAGATAAAACAAAAAATACTAAAATTACAAATTTTATTAATAGTCTATCATAAATACAATGTACATTATAAACAATTCATACAGTAATTATACAAATTTTGTGGATACATGTACTGTAAGTGACCCTAAGAATGGTCAAGTGGGCCAGATGGCAAGTGGCCGTTGAAGGAGGGGGGCATAATTTACGGCGCGGTCTGCCTGCTCCCCTGTGGGGATCTCCTTGGGTGGCTGTGTTCCCCCTCTCCCTCTCTTCCCTCCCGTCTTGGGCACTGACGCCCCAGGTATGTCCGCAGTTCCGTTTAGTGGTGTGGAGCTTAGGGTTGCATGAATGTCCAGCCACAGTTGCAATGTGTTATTGTTTTTACTATGCAGTGTTTGGTCAAATTAATATTTCTAACATGTGTTTTTATGTCCACCACACAGAATTTTTTATATATATCCACCCTATGAGCTCCTGTTCCCTGAAGAAGCCAATGTTTTGGCGAAACATGTAGGAAAATGAGCCCCCCCTCCTTCAACGGCCACTTGCCATCTGGCCCACTTGACCATTCTTAGGGTCACTTACAGTACATGTATCCACAAAATTTGTATAATTACTGTATGAATTGTTTATAATGTACATTGTATTTATGATAGACTATTAATAAAATTTGTAATTTTAGTATTTTTTGTTTTATCTTTTCTTCTCTAATCTTCCTGACCCTAGCACCGCTATAATCCCTTGTCCACACACCCATTTAACGTTTGATTATTTAGGGGATGAGGTGCTGTATCCTCTGGTACCATCTAGCCATCTTTACTTTTTTTGAGCAATACAAGCTTTAATGCTTATGTCCTTTTGGCTAGTCTTGGTCCCTGATATGTTGATTTGAATATCCCCATATATATTATATATACTTGTCCAATACAACTATATATCCTTCTATCTTCGTTTATTCCCAACAAATCCACTATCCTTCCTTAGTTATATGCCATTTTGACAAATTATATCTCTTCTTACCTTCATCTTACTGTGACTGTGATAATCATTGGAACACATATTAATCTGTGTATATCTTTTGTGTTATCATAGGACTGGTTTCTTTCTCTTTTCAGGACCCCGGGTGGAGCCATGGCGGATTTCTGTGGAGAAGCCTGGGAGGGTCTCATGACCCGCATCCAGGCATCCCAAAATGCTTCTACCATAACCGATGCTGAGCTGGATAGGGCATTTATCAGACTACAACGTCTCTTGGAAAAAAAAGTCAGAATTTACTGGCATAAAACCTACTTTGAAAAATATGCGGAACACAAAATAATACCTTGGGGATTAAGAATACAACTTTTCCCCAATATCAAAAAAATCAACGACACATTAAAAACCTCTTGGGAAAGCAATCTTATATCATGCTCTCTCAACATGCTCTCCATGTTGTGCCACGAATATACCACCGAGTTGGCACAACTTGATGTTGCAATCAATCGATGGTACACAGATCATGCTCTTGGTCTTTCCTCCCCCAGGTATAGCAAGCGGGATAAAACCCTGCGCGCACACCTGGAGGAATATACACTTACGACTATTAATGACAAAGAAAGCAAATTCTTAAGAGACTTAGCAGCCCATGAAAATGGATATGCCTACAATTGGGACAATGCCAAGGAAACCAAAGCTAGAAACAAACCCTTTTCCACTAATATACCTACTTCGAATAACCATGCCTCTAACAATTTATCTGCTTCTTTTTCATCCAGTACCTCCACTGTTTACCAAGATTTGACACAGGAACAATTAGCAAAAAGAAGAAAAGGCGATCTTTCGGCCATATCCTCGGAGTCACTCCACCGCACACTAGGACCCACTCCTCTACCACATCCACCTACAGGTCATTCAAAGACCGTTCATGTATCCACTCCCTTCACTAAAGCACAACCCAAGTCGTCAGCGATTCCCAAATCATCCTCTACCAAGACACCTGCAGGCATAATGGCACCACCGCACCCTCAAACGCACATCACCTCCCGAAGGGTAAGTGAACCCACTATCACCTCCATGTTTCCAGCCAGTTCTGCTACAGCAGACCCTAAACTTGCACCTATTTTTTTAGGGCAGGGCCAGGAGTCTCTCCCAAGCCCATCCCCCGATTTACACCCACAAATGCCAATGATCCAGCAAGACCAACCACCCCTGATGTAATCAATCTATCTTCTATTCCACTCAATGCGGATCAGATCTATGTACTCCAATTAGGCCTCACATTTTGTCCCTCTAACGACTTTGACAAATTCGCCTTTATTAAAGACGTGCATCTTTTTGCACGTAAACTTCTTTTCAAAGTGATCTATGACAAATCTCAATTCAATACTGCACTTGTTCAGAATGTGCATGTAAATCCTTCCCAACAGGTTCCCACCCTAGCGGAAATACAAGCCCTCGAAGAATTAATGTCACTTTGGGAGGAGGGGTGCACTGATGGTGACGACTCTCTTGATCCTACCAATCTTGAGGCCGCCGCCCTTGGTGCTCCCCCCTTCCCCCCTCCTGTTTCTTTTAAACCCAAATCTGTGAATTTTCCAAATCTTTCTACAAATCCCAATATATGGGCCTTTGTACAACAGGTCACTAACACCATCGAAGGCTTAAATTTCAACTCCGCGTATCCCTCCAACCTAACTTTGGCTCAGATTAGGGCCATCAAATCCCTACAAAACCATCCTGAACTCACCATTAAGCCAGCCGACAAGGGTGGCAATGTGGTGGTGATGGATGTGTCCTTCTATGAACAAATGTGCCTGGATATTTTAAACAATCGCGAGTGGTATAGACCAATTTCTAAAACACTCATTGCTAACTATATATCCGAATACCAACAGCTGATATTTGCAGCTTATCAAAAAGGCATTATAGACTCCAACACATGGAAATTTCTTTATGTTAAAGAACCCACTACCCCTACCTTCTATTCCCTCCTGAAATTGCACAAATCTCTCGACCATCCACCTGGTCGTCCAATTGTGTCTGGTCGTCAATGCCTCACAGAATCTGCCAGTGCTCTGGTAGATAAGTATCTGGCACCCCATGTTGTAGCTTTGCCTTCATATATAAAGGACACTATCCATCTCCTTCGTATATTAGATGGCCAATCCCTGCCCAGTGGCACATGGTTGGTAGCCCTAGATGTGGAAAGCTTATACAACGTAATCCCCCACAATAGAGGTATCTCAGTTATCAGCAAACTCATTCGTGCCAGAGGCCCCCAATATGATGAATACGGGGACTTTGTCCTCAAATTATTGAGGTTCATACTCACACGCAATTATTTCATGTTCGGCTCCTCCCACTTCCTCCAGGTGCAGGGTGTGGCTATGGGGACTAAGTGTGCCCCTGCCTATGCCAACCTGTACCTGGGGGGGTGGGAGAGGGAACTTTTTGACTCGATTCACTTCAACCCCTACCTGTCCAGGATTATATCCTGGTACAGGTATATCGATGATATACTTCTGTTTTGGGCCGGTACTAAGGAAGAACTTTCCTCATTTGTACAAAGCCTTACTGACAACACATACAATCTAAGATTTACCATGGAGTGCAGCCAGTCTCAGATCCATTTCTTGGACCTTCAGATTGGTGTACAACCCAATGGCCAAGTCTATACTACTCTATATCGCAAACCCTCTTCGGGCAATACAATCCTACATGCCCAGAGTGCCCATCCTGAGCCCCTCCTTCGAAGTATACCATATAGTCAATATGTCAGGATTAAACGTAACTGTACCCGCGATGAAGATTTCTTCAGGGCGGCACACGACCTCTATAATAGACTCTTAGATAGAGGCTACAGCCACTCTCTTTTAAAGAAAGCATTCCATAAGGCAAAAAAACTCAACCGTAAAGACCTGGTTTTCTCCGACAAACCATTGGATTCTAAACAACCCACACGACTCATCACCCAATTCTCCAATCAGCATACCCAAATCAAAGACGTCCTCAAACAATTTTGGCCCTTACTCACATCTGATCCTACCATTGCCAAATATATTAACACTTATCCTGATATTACCTATCGACGCTCTCCCTCTCTCCGTGATCGTCTGATTCATAGTCATCATTCTACTGACACTGCACATAGGCCTACTGCCACCGGTACCTATCAATGTGGCAAATGTGACATATGTACATTCGTTGCCAACTCTCAGGTTGTTAATCTACCCGATGGAAACACACACACCATCAGACACTATGTCACCTGCGCCACTGTTGGGGTTGTATACCTGGCCCAATGCCAATGCGGCGCATTCTATGTTGGCAAAACCAAGCGCCCCTTTCAGACCCGTATCCGGGACCATATCAAACCACTATACAAGAACACCACCACTACGGCCATTAATAGGCATATCGCTGCCCAACATAACTCCGATCCCCATGTTATTTTGTTTTCCGCACTTGAACATATCCCCTCACATGTAAGAGGCGGTAGTACTGATAATTCACTATTACGACTCGAAACCAAATGGATTCATATATTAAATGCTACCATCTTCCCAGGACTCAATGAATATATTAGTTTTAAGCCCTTCCTTTAAGTTCCTCTTTTCCATGCCCCTTCCCCAGACAACGTCGTTTGTGGTTTTTCCTCTCTACCCTATCCTTTTCCATCCCTTCCCCCCCCCCCCCCCCCTTCTATTCCCTTCTTAGTTTTTCATTCTCCTGTATTCCCTGTCTTTTTTTTCCCTTTGCTGCCATGGCTCCACCCGGTATTTCATCCATATAATGTTTTTTTGACATGGACTAATACCTTGCCTTCTACATTGATTACAAATGCCTTTTTCCTTTTCTGAGACAAGCTGGCAAATTGACTCAATATATCTTATATCCCTGTATATTCTATAAGTGTATATTGCCTGTATTTATTTGCGATTTAAAACTCTTTTTTGTCATTATTGAACAATATTTTTCGACACAACTGTTGCAATACATATACTGTGTGTTTCCTTTTTTATATATTCTTTTCTATATATTGTTTTTGCATTGTATTTTCAATTTTTGGTTGCAGGTTTTACTGTCGTACTGGGACCCAGTGGTTCTCTATGCACACTGCACACATTGTGGCTGGATGTCGTGTGCTGACACACAGTAATTCCCACCTTCCCCAGTGGCCCCTGTGGATCGTTGGGCAACCTTTGGGATATCCTCCCATCCTGTGTCTCGGCGCACTACACTTCGTGCCCCTTTGTTCCCCGCCGCTGGACTGCGGTTGTCCCTGGTGCCTTGGCTAGCCCCACGACTGGGGGGATTATCTGTGGCGTGGGTGGTGGGCGGCGGCTCCGCGGGCTCTCCCGGTTTGGGGGTGACATGGCTAGCACTGTCTTTGCCTGTACGGACGCCAAGGCGCAGACAACTGTCTGCCCCTGGGTGCCCACGTCTGTTCTCAGACCCTCTGGTCCTTTATTCCATCGGCAGATTGGGTGAGATGACACCTTGGTACTTCCCATTCCAGGGGTGTTCGCCTCTCCAATCGCCACACGGTCCGTGAGATCTGAGCATGTGCGCGCGTTGCATGATGGAACTCGTAGTTCCTAGGCACCGTGCAGTGCACAGCCGTGGCTACCCCTCGTTTAGCGTCCGCACACCTGATCATCATCTGATCAGGTGTGGGGGGTATATGAGTAACCGGCCAGTCCCTCAGTTCCCATGGACGAGGGACGTGCCTGCATTCGCTCTGCACACAGCTACAAGGTAAACTTCTGCCTTTCAAAACACCCTGACTTCATGTTGTTTACATGAATTATTTATTACTCCTTTACATACTTTTTAGAACTTACTTTGGACCGGCCTCTTACTCTGGTGGTTAACACTGATTTTCTCAAGCAACACGGTGTGCTTCATGATGAATTAGGTAATAGATTCCTTTTCACTAGCCTCACCTGTGCCCAAGTACATTTTAAAGCTTCCATTTCCCTACCTTTCTGATCCTCCTTTTTTCCTTTATATTTCATATAGGATCCACTGTTATTTTTATCCCTTTTTCATCCCAGCACCGGTACTATATACCTGTGAATGTACCGCTATGAGAATCTTTTCTTACAGCAGATACCATCAAGTAAGTATAGGCATAAACTACCATATCTGGCCCCAGTTAATAACAGCAAGACCCCTAACACTATCCATTTTTCCAACTAGGCCTGCTTTAAGTGGTCTGCAGATATGGTTCTACCTTGATGTCCTTTCCTTGCTGTGTGCATACATATATCATAGGCACTTCCTGACCTTGCCTCTCTACAGCTTTTAGATATACATGTAAGTCCGCACCTTTTCCAGAGATATAGATACATTTATACCTATTTATATACATATATTTTTTGTTCTCTTTTTAATACAATGCACATATGCGCAACCCTCTATTCCTGGAATAACTACCACAGTGCATTATGACACATGACTATCTTTACATTCCTTTGCCAGGTCTACTGTATGCCCCCTGCAGGCATAATTTACGGCGCGGTCTGCCTGCTCCCCTGTGGGGATCTCCTTGGGTGGCTGTGTTCCCCCTCTCCCTCTCTTCCCTCCCGTCTTGGGCACTGACGCCCCAGGTATGTCCGCAGTTCCGTTTAGTGGTGTGGAGCTTAGGGTTGCATGAATGTCCAGCCACAGTTGCAATGTGTTATTGTTTTTACTATGCAGTGTTTGGTCAAATTAATATTTCTAACATGTGTTTTTATGTCCACCACACAGAATTTTTTATATATATCCACCCTATGAGCTCCTGTTCCCTGAAGAAGCCAATGTTTTGGCGAAACATGTAGGAAAATGAGCCCCCCCTCCTTCAACGGCCACTTGCCATCTGGCCCACTTGACCATTCTTAGGGTCACTTACAGTACATGTATCCACAAAATTTGTATAATTACTGTATGAATTGTTTATAATGTACATTGTATTTATGATAGACTATTAATAAAATTTGTAATTTTAGTATTTTTTGTTTTATCTTTTCTTCTCTAATCTTCCTGACCCTAGCACCGCTATAATCCCTTGTCCACACACCCATTTAACGTTTGATTATTTAGGGGATGAGGTGCTGTATCCTCTGGTACCATCTAGCCATCTTTACTTTTTTACAGCTGCTATGATTTTTCTGCACTTATTACATATGCCATTATAACAGAGCAGTACTCCTCTACATTGCCTGTGGTAGCGGCATCCTTAAACACCTACCACTCAGTCCACTCAAAGCAGTCTTGCAAGGTATCAATTGCTTCTGATGATATCTTAACTGTCCTTAACACCGGTTTTACTTTCTTGGATAACCTGTGAGTAAGCTGGTACCATAAAAAAGTAATAAATGATCTGAAAAACCCAAGTGAGGCAAGAGATAGTCCTGTACCCACCGTGCACATTAGTGTAAATGCAGTCCAAGATACTTTTTCCGCTTCTCAGGCTAAGTCCAATTTCCAGGTCGTCAACTTGACTCCTGGCAGCTTCTGCTTGCCTCCTCCTTCCCCAGCTCCTCAGTCTGCAACAAGCTGTCAAATTTCTCGATATACTGAGCACTGCTCACTGCTCTACACAGCTCACTGCTCACTTTGTACAGTTCCACTTCGCTCCTCCAGATGGCAGATACAATGCTCTGCAAGTTGGCTGACATCACCATAGTTTCCTGGGCCCCTGCCCAACCAATCTCTGTGGTTCTTAAGCTTTGGGGCATCCACGGGCTATGACTGCATCCCCAGACAGAGAACAGCCAAAGCTGCAGCTGCCCCCAGAACATCCACCCCCACAGTGAATCCTGCACAGTTGGCTCTGATACTGAACAAAGTCTGTTTGTCAAAAACAGTTTGGGCATCGCTCACCTGCAACACACACAATATCACAGCATCCCATCATCAGAAAAAGAATGTCCGTGGTGGATTTCCTGGAAGTGGCGGTTTAGCTGGGCCTGTTTCCACCACAAATATAGGTGACAAAGAGTCCTTACCATATACATTACCCAGCCTATTTTTAATAAAGGCAACAGGGTCTTTCCTTCAGCCCTCTTTATGATCCCTATGGCTTGAACATTTATGTACCACAGTCTGTTTTCCATATCATGCAGGTAGACGGCCTGTCTGGAGGTTACATAGTGAATGTATTTACATTCCTTTGCAATGGCGCCCATTCATCCTGTAATGTACTAAGGCGCCCCTCCGGAGCAGCCATGCAGTCCCTCAACTTCCACATATCTTGTGCAGCACAGTGGTGTAGTGGGTAGCACTCTCGCCTAGCAGTAAAAAGGGTTGCTGGTTCGAATCCCAACCGCGACGCTACCTGCTTGGAGTTTGCATGTTCTCCCTGTGCCTGCGTGGGTTTCCTCCGGGTACTCCGGTTTCCTGCCACACTCCAAAGACATGCTGGTAGGTTAATTGGCTTCTGTTCAAAATTGGCCAATGAGGGTAGGGACCGATGTGGGTGTATGATGTATGTGTGGAGTGCTGCGTGAATTGGCTCAGTATCAGTGTTTCCCTGTGGTGCTCTGGATGCCATGTCAGGCATACCTGCCTATGTACTCACAGGCCATTTGTCTCATTTTCCATAGGCTTTCGTCCTCTACCCCAGGATCTCCCGCGTTCAACTCCTCCGCTTGAGATCAAGCCAATTTTTTAGCAGTGTCCTTGGCTAGTGTTTTACAAAGAACATCTGAGCAGCGTCTTTGTATTTTTCTGTGGCCAGCTGGAGCAGGGGATGCTATCTTGAGGAGTTCTGTTGACGCCAGTCTGGGGGACCTTGCCCCATTTAGACATGGTCCCGTGGGGAGACAGTGAGAACAGGAGGAAGCCCTGTAGTTAGGCAATCCACGGTGGTGTAAAGTGCCTTGTTCCCGAGCTCAAGATGGGTTTATCAGGATATAAGTGCAGGTCTCCGGCTGAGAAGGCAGACAGAGCATCTAGCTACATGTGCTGCCAAGGCACGTCACCCGTTTTCTTTCTTAACCACTTCAATACTGGGCACTTCCCCCCTCTCCTGCCCAGGCCAATTTTCAGCTTTCAGCCCTGTCACATTTTGAATAACAATTGCGCAGTCATGTGACACTGTATCCATATGACATTTTTATCTTTTTTCTCCCACAAATAGAGCTTTCTTTTGAAGGTATTTGATCACCATTTTTTTTCTTTTTTGCGCTACAAATAAAAAAAGACCAAAAGTTTTGAAAAACAAACCTTTCTTTGTTTCTGTTATAAAATTTTGTAAATAAGTACGTTTTCTCCTTCACTGACAGGGGCTGATGAGGCAGCACTGATGAGCACTGATGAAGCATCACAGATGAGGTGGCACTGATGGGCACTGATGAGGAGGCACTAATTTGCAGCACTGATGGGCACTGATAGGTGGCACTGATGGGCAATGATGGGCGGCACTGATAGGCAGCACTGATGAGGAGGCACTGAAAGCATTACTGATGGGGCGGCACTAATGAGGCAGCACAGATGAGGTGGCACTGATGGGCACTAATTTGTAGCACTGATGGGCACCGATAGGCAGCACTGATGGGCACTGATAGGCAGCACTGATTGGAAGCACTGATGAGGAGGCACTGACAGGCATTACTGATGGGCACTGACTGGCATCACTGATGGGCACTGACTGGCATCACATGTGGGTACAGGTGGGCACTGATTGGCATTACTGGCAGACACTGGTTGGCATCACTGATGGGGCAGTAATGGGCATCACTGGCAGGCAGCGTAGATGGGTCTGCACTGATAATCAATGCGCTGATTATCAGCGCAGACTTCCCCTGTCAGGAGAGCAGCTGATCGGCTCTCTTCTACCTGCGCCTTGTCAGCGCAAATGGAGGAAAGCCGATAAATGGCATTTCCTGGTTACCATGTGATCAGATTTTATTGGACACAGCTGATCATGTAGTAAAGAGCCTACGTCATAGGCTCTTTAGCTAGATCGGAAAGGCACAAGCGGCTTATCCTGCTGGACGTCACGTGATGCCCATTCAGGATAATCTCCACTGTGGCCGTCATTCTGCTATAGACCCGGGCGGGATGTGGTTAAAGACTAACTCCAGTTCTCTAAAAAACAATCCCCTTTGGGTTAACAATATACACTGCAAGAATTGTAACCAACTTTTGTTACAAATTCCTACCTGCTTATGCTCTGAAGAAAAAGCTGTTTGTCTGCAGAGCGACTGACTGGAATTGACTTTTTTTATTATTAGAACATTGCATGTGCATCAGCTGATTAATAAGTATAATGTAGGGTATGCATCTCTTTGGAGGTAACCCTTTGGGAGCATTTTACCAAAAAATGCCTAAAATCTGACTTGTCTCTTAGTTCAGACTGCTGGGGAAATCTGTGAGCCAATCACATAAGCAGGAAAGGACATTTTTGGGGTTGTGCTGTATACCAATGGTGTACAAAAAGCCTCCAGTTTGCCATATTGAATTGAATTTTTCACTTCAGATTAAAAAGGGAAAGAAAGTGTAATTATCCTTTAAGCTGGAGTTTTGCTTTAATATATTGTATATCCTGGCAGGAAATGAACTCTCAATCAGATTGTGAAATCCCATATTCAGTGAGTGCATTATTGATAAAAGACTATACTTTTACAAAGATATAGTTAATGTTATTTTAGAACCTGAATAGAAGAAAGGATACTAAAAGAAAAAATGATTCCCTGAAAATTGCCTTTTTGCAACTTGTTGAACATTCCGACAATTGCTCTAATGCAGTCTAGTGCAGATACTAGTGTGCTTCTCAGCTAAATGTATGTTTTTTTTTTTAAGAGCTCTTTATTTCCCCAAACAAATATAATAAAGTAGGATTAAAGAAAATTTAGAACATTTTGCCATTTATAGTACATCTCTATTATATTGGTTTTCTAAAGTCATACCAACAGCTGCAGGAGGAACTTTATATACCCAAACAATAGTACAAAACAGTGTTATTTCCTCTGTATACAATATTCTAATTCATACATATCTGTTGAAGAACTCCTTAAATTGCAGAGAACAGGGGAGACATTGGGAATATAGAGGAAGATGTTTATTGCACATACATAGGATGTATAAGACCCCTCACCTACTCTATTGAGCAGGCTTTTGGGATAGTCCATATTGGGCTTGTTATGGCTAGGCTTCAGGAGATCTTTTCCACCTTCTCTGGGGTTGTCCCAAATTTGAAGTTTGACACTGGAAAGTGGTGTGCAAAACAATGTACTGTGCTAAAATAAATAAGTAAAAATGTCCTACTAATAATCAATTTGACAAAATACATCAGAAACAGATAGATAGATAATACATCATGACTCTCTGAAGTACATAAGTCCTTGGTTTAACAACTGTATGTTCAGTGAAATGGCATTGACAAATTGTTAAAATACATATAATAATAGTCCCAAATTCATAAGATTATTATATGTAGAAAATCAATCCATGAGACTCTCAGTTAAGTGTTTTCACTTTTTTTTAAATTTCATTTTGGTGATAGCAGTGTGTTTGCCAAGGTTGAGGGGTGGGGGAGCTGGAACAGGGGTTGCTTTAAAGCAGGATTAGGCAACCTTAAAGAGGTGGAGATCTACCTGAACAATATGGGAGAAGTCAAAGATAACTGGGCACAGTGTCGCTTCCTCACACCTGATTTAAACCTCTAATTGCTGTAGTACTGTGCTGCAATTGCATGCATTGCATGGCAACCATGGGTTTAAATCAGGTGGTGAGGAGGCAACATATTGCCTCCTCACCACGTGTCAAACACACTCGGATCGCTTTTCAGAGGAGCAGAAGTGCCTGCTGCACTTGTGATTGAGCCCTTAAGTGCATTCGGCAGCAACACCCATTCATACGTAAAGTTGGAGGTGGGGGGGGGGGGGTAAAATCCTGCGGTTGAGTTGTGGTTTTACCACCTCCAATCCCTACCCCCTTTAGCTGCTAGGGCAGCAGCCAAATGTATACATATGCTGCAGCAGGAATTAGGCCCCCTGTTGCTTTTGGTGGGTGCGAATTGTGGCTCATTCAAGTAAATAGTGCTTCTGTGTGGTCCAGGGGGTTAAAGCAGGTGGTGAGAAAACACCACAATGCTGCTTTTATGCCCAGTGTATTGCTTCACACTCACCATAAGATCTCTCCTTTCCATGCTGCTGGCACCACTCTGGAGACCACTAGCCGGGATAAGAGGTGCAGTGCAGTTGATATCACTCCACATGGGACAGGAGCCAGCACTACAGAGGAGGCATCGGCTTATGCAGCTCTTGCCCCCTACTACAGCTCCAACTTTACAAGTAGTTCCTCTGCATTGCACTCTGATGCTCTGGGATGGAGAGTCCAAGCCGCAATCTACCAATCACCTGTCCGCAATCTACTGGTAGATTGCGATCTACAAGTTGCTGACCCCCACTATAAAAAGTGTTTGACACAAAATAACATATTGAGAGATACTGGAATTCTGTTGTTCAATATATTAATGCTGTCTTCAAGCAGACTTCGACATTTCCACCAACAGTGAGTGGGTAGTTATACTTAGTCAATTTGAACTTAAAATTTAAACAAATTACTTATCTACATAGGTGTAAAATATTTTTTGTATTTACTCAATTTAACAATAACATGTAGCGACTGCTCTGCATCAGCACTACATTGTCAAGCTGGCCGGGACTCTCATTAAACAGTCAGCTCTGTAGGAGTAATTTCCCCCCCTTTCCTTTTTCTTCTAACAGACATGTTCACAGGCAAAACAGCCCACTCTCCCCTTTCCCCTAATTCTTAATTAGCAGAGTGAAGTGAGCCAATCAAGGGAAGACTGGAGGAGTGGCAAGGAATTGTGGGAGATGGAGTTCCCAGCTCAGGCTGCTTGACTGAAATCAACACACAGAGAACTACATATCCCAAGAAGCACTCCTGCACAGGGGGAGATCTAACCAGAGAGACTTCCTGGGAGAGGGGAGAACTACCACGAGGCGCGAGAGAGTCTGGATGTGGGGACAGAGTGCTGCGGCATTAGATCTGGGGGATCGCACCTCTATAGCCAGGAAGTCAGCGGCAGGCATCCAGAATTGAAGGAGGACTCCGAGTGTATCCCCAGGCATACCAATCAGCGTGTGAGGTCCCTATGAGCAGCCGTCAATCGGGCACTTGCAAGGACCGATACCACAGTATCTTCCCCTGCGGCCTTTGAACACAGGAGCTCGGCTGTTATACCGGAGCAGCGGGAGGGAACGTCCCCCCCTCCCGCCGCCTCCCGCCGCTCTTACCGGGCCTCCCGGTCGATCCGGAGGCTCGGTGACCAATCCGATGCCTCCGGTGGCTGGGGGCAGGCTGGAACGAAGCTGTTGGTGGCTTCGTTCCAGCCTACAAATTGTAAACGCGGAAGCGACGTCATGACGTCACTTCCTGTTTACTCGGCTGCCAATGGCGCCGGTTTTTAAAAAGTACACAGTATTCAGAATCGCCGTTTTTGGCGATCTGAATGCTTTGAAGTGTAAAGGAGGGATGGGGGGTCTTTTAGACCCCCGATCTCTCCATAAAGAGTACCTGTCACCACCTATTACTGTCACAAGGGATGTTTACATTCCTTGTGACAGCAATAAAAGTCATCAAAACATTTTTTTTTTTAAACACAGTTTATGAATTTAAAAATAAATAAAATAAATAAGAAAAAAAAAACATTTTTTAAAGCGCCCCCGTCCCCGCGAGCTCGCGCAGCAAAGAAAACGCATATGGAAGTTATGCACGCATATGTAAACGGTGTTTAAATCACACATGTGAGGTATCGCCGCGATTGTCAGAGTGAGAGCAATAATTCTCTGCTAAAAAAATATACATAATGTTTGGGGGTTCTAAGTAATTTTCTAGCAAAAAATATGAATTTTAACTTGTAAACACCAAATTTCAAAAATAGGCTTAGTCATGAAAGGGCTATAGGACAGTGATGGCGAACCTTGGCACCCCAGATGTTTTGGACCTACATTTCCCATGATGCTCAACTATGCTGCAACGTGCATGAGCATCATGGGAAATATAGTTCCAAAACATCTGGGGTGCCAAGGTTCGCCATCACTGCTATAGGAAATGAGGAAGGATATTTACCCTAAGTTGCATCGGGGTAAATGGGAGTGTTTTAAAAAAACACAATCATTTCAATTGGTGTTCTGATAAAATATATTTGAAATATTCGTATTCAGGTAGTGCTTATTATCTCATTATACATGAGAATCACTGAACCACTGTACAGTGCCTTAAAAAAGTATTCATACCCCTTGACATTTTTCACAATTGGACACGTTACAACCAAAAATGTAAATGTATTTTATTGTAATTTTATGTGATAGACCATCACAAAGTAGCACATAATTATAGAGTGGAAGGAAAATAATAAATGGTCTTCAAAATTTTTTTACAAATATTTATATGTGAAAGGTTTGGCGTGCATTTGTATTCAGCCCCTCTGAGTCAATTCTTTTTAGAACCCCTTTCACTGTAATTACAGCTGCAAGTCTTTTTGGGGATGTCTCTACCAGCTTTGCCCATCTAGAGAGTGACATTTTTGCCCATTCTTCTTTACAAAATAGCACAAGCTCTGTCAGATTGGATGGAGAGCATCTGTGAACAGCAATTGTCAAGTCTTGCCACAGATTCTCAATTGGATTAAGCTCTGGACTTCTACTGGGCCATTCTAACACATGAATATGCTTTGATCTAAACCATTACATTGTAGCCCTGGTTGTGTATTTAGGGTCATTTTGTCCTGCAGGAAGGTGAACTTCCACCCCAGTCTCAAGTCTTTTGCAGACTCTAACAGGTTTTCCTCTAAGATTGTCCTGTATATGTGGCTCCATCCATCTTCCCATCAACTCTGACCAGCTTTCCTGTCCCTGCTGAAGAAAAGCATGCCCACAACATGATGCTGACACCACCAAGTTTCACGGTGGGGATGGTGTATTCAGGGTGATGTGCAGTGTTAGTTTTCCACCATAGCGTTTAGCTTTTAGGCCAAAAAGTTTAATTTTGGTCTCATCTGTCCAGAGCACCTTCTTCTACATGTTTTCTGTGTTCTCCACATGGCTTTTCACAAACTGCAAATGGGATTTCTTATGGCTTTTGTTTAGCAATGGCTTTCTTCTTGCCACTCTTCCATAAAGGTATATATAGTGTAGCGCTAGTTTGAATGACAAAAGCTAATGAGATAGCAAAAGAGGATGTATCAAACAGTTGTTCATAACACCATGCGTTCAAACTGGTACTGAAAAACACTTCAATATGTATCTATTATATAGAAAATCAAAAAAGTCCCAAACAGATGGTGGTGTTCATACACCACATAGATGAAATGGAAAGAAGAAATGCACAATAATTGGATCCCCCATATGGAAGCAATGCAGGCTTACCGGAACCGTTGCACTCATAGAGACATATGTCCCCTGAGTCAGTAATGCTTGTATTGCCACCAGGCAATGAGATGGGGTCTCTCAGTGGAACAATATGAAATCCAAATGTTGTTTCTAAGGCTCCCGGCACAATTCTCCCGTGTATAGCCCAGTTACGTAGTAGCTCATAGAAGGTAAAAAAGGGGCCACATAGGATAATACCGTTTTTATAAAATAAAATTTAATTAAAGTAAAACACTTACATTTTCCATGTTAAAAAAGCGCTTATAGTAAAACAAATGGCAGGCAGTGGAGTCTCTATTTACTAATTAGGTGACTTCTGAGGGCAATTGGTTCCACTAGATTTTAGTTAGGGGTATAAGAGTAAAGGGGGCTGAATACAAAAGCACACCACATTTTTTAGATATTTGTAAAACATTTTGAAAATCATTTATCATTTTACTTCCACTCCTCAATTATGTGCCACTTTGTGTTGGTTTATCACATAAAATCCAAATGAAATACATTTACATTTTTGGTTGTAACATGACAAAATGTGGAAAATTTCAAGGGGTATGAATACTTTTTCAAGGCACTGTTTAATTGTTTGTTGGGTTGCAGTTGCAAGATAATACAAGAGGGGAAAGGTGGCGATACTCACAAATCTCAAAAGTGGGTCTTACTCTTTTACTTCCCCTGAGGAGGAAAGCATGTTAGAATACAGTTCCCCACATGATCTTAAAAATAAAGTGAATCCACATAAACTCCAAATTGCAATGCTGCGCTGTGTAACATTAAAAAATAAATAACCAAAATAAAAAGAAATTATATATATATATATATATATATATATATATATATATATATATAGTATGAGCTCAGAACTGAGTAATATAAATCACATCATCAAGCGAAGAGCACAATAATTCAATAAAATTACTCAATAAACTATTAAGTCCAAAATGCACAAAATAAAGTGCACAGTGATTCTTTGTGTGAAGAAATTTTTCTCCTCCTTTCTCCTCCACATGTACCCACCAAATCTTCCTTTTCGGTCAACCACATATAAGAATGATGCCAAGCCGCTGAGAAGGCAGTATATGCCAAGGCAAAGAGTCCGACCCTGCCAACCCTTTTCAGAATGAGGGCCAGAAGGTTATGTTTCACTTATTTGTTTTTGCTTCTTCTGTTTTGTTTTTATATTCTTGAATTAATTTATTAACTTGACCTACTGACAATGTGCAGTAACTCCCACAAACCTCAAGGAAGAGAACTGCATTGTGGGATTATAAAAGGGCTGGGAGCGGCCATCTTAAGTCTCTTGTTCCTGGGACGCGTAGCCTGCCAGAGGACTCTGTGGGTGTGTGTGTCCCACAGAGTTGCGGCCTACCCTGTGCGGAGCGGAACAGCAGCCAGCAATCCTGCCATAGATCACAGCGTGCTGGAGCAGCAGAGTGATCGTTCCAGAGACCCTTGAAGGAGGTAACCAAGGACTCCCGGTCGTCTGTGAGCAGTCTTTGATCTGGCCTTACATCACAGCGTGCTGGAGCAGCAGAGTGACCGTTCCAGAGACCCTTGAAGGAGGTAACCGAGGACTCTCGGTCATCTGTGAAGTGGTACAGTATGACGGCGTGGCCACAGCGAATAGACTGAGAACTTGTGAGCCGGAGACAGAACCCTGTACATCAGAACAGAGTCTTCTGACAACACTGTCCTGGTTGGGTGAGAGGGCTGTTGCCCAAAAGTTTCTTGATGCACTTTCATACATCCGTCTACACAAGACAGAGTTGCTGGGACCCATAGTCCCACAAGCAAAGTAAAGAGGATTTAGTACTGAGTCCCTGACATCAAAGTTAGCTATGGTGCTGCTGCACCAGAACTTTACTTTCACATTTTCAGTCTACTTTGATCAGGAGTCATTAACCCTTTGGATTACAAATCTACTTTGTTTTTGCTAGCAGAAGAAAAGAAGAACTGTTTAGTAAAACACAAGGCCTTGTGTCCCTTTACTATATTGGGATATTGTGATACTAAATGAGGGAGCTCTTTAATCGTTGTCCTACACTTTATCAAAGTTAGTTTTTGATTTAGTATAGTAATAAAGCATGCAGGAAATAGGAAAGTGCTCATAGTTAGATAAATTCACTCTGACGGTTATCCTATTTACTTTGCTACACCACTCATATTTTGTTTCAGACATTTTATACCTGTATTGTATCTTTGTAATATAAAGTTCAGTTGACTGTCAGACTATGTTGGTCTGACAGTACAACCATTGTAGTTTAAACCTTCTAAAACAATTACAGTAAATAAGGTTATTATTCAAGTATAACTGTGTGAGTGTTGTTTTACTCTTCATCACCAGACAAGAGGAGGGTAAGGTAACTACAGACAGGTACATCACATTGTGTACTGTGAACTTGCCTTTATGATTTCGTTTTGACTACACACTATTACACCACAGCTGTGTCAGGGGGACTGAGATATTCAAAGGGGAAACAAAGCAGAGTACAGGCCCAAATAAATCAGCGGCACCTTCGCGGGGTTAGTGCTACATGTGTGTGTTGTATGTGTTTGTAAGCGTGTCAGGACCCCATGGGGCAAAGGACCGCGCTATACCGCAGATGGACACCGGCGGAAAAAAGCGCCCTGAGGCGATTCAGTTCGCATAGGTAGTGCTTTACAAGTCATTCATTCATTCAGGACTTCTGAGGGCTGAAAAAAGACAGGTCTCTCTTACCTGTTCAGAGACTGCTAGGCCCAGATACCAGTCCCAAAACACATTGACAAACACAGGCTCAATCTAGGGGTGTCTTTTTGTAGCTTTCTTGCAGTACTTGAACAGGAGATAGGGATAAGGATACTTCAAAAAGGCAACCAGGCACAGGGCGACAGATTCTCTTGTTGAATATATTTATTGAGTTTTCAGAAAGAAGGAAAAAATAAATAAAAGAACATACAGTAATACATGGATACATAGCACATATTCAAGATGCTTTACAGTATAATAATATATATAGAACCATCTTCAAAGGCTTTAGAGGCCATATGAAATATATTCTTCCAGAATTCTTTGACAACTGGACATTGCCACCATATGTGGTAATGTGTACCTGGCATGTCACATCCTCTGAAGCAATTAGGAGAAAATGTGGGAGCAAATGTAGCTATTCTGGCTGGTACCATGTACCATCGTGTTAAAACTTTATAATTCGTTTCTACAGCAAAACAGTTAGGAGAGGAAGTTTTGGTGGCTAACCATATATTAGACCAATCTTCTTATCATCTAATTTTTGATTAATATCCTGTGCCCATTTAATAGCATATGAGGGTAGAGTGTCTCTGGAAGTCTCATTTAGTTGATGATATAGTATCAAGATAAGTCCTCTGATGTGTGGATCGCTTATTCAAATTCCCTCAAATTAAGTATTACTGTATTAAGTAATGGTTCATAAAAATTTTTAATCTGTAAATAGCGAAATATTTCTTTTTTAGGTAAGCCATAAGTTTCGCATAATACAGGAAAGGTATGAATATTGGATGAAGAGGATAAATTATATAAGCGAGTAAGATTTACAGTGGACCATATTGAGAAAGATCTTGGAAATTTCCAAGCAGGATAAAAGGCAGGATTATTGAGGAATGAAAGCAGAGGATTATGTGGGGATTTAAAATTATGCAGACATTTGAATTTATCCCATATAGTCAAAGTATATTTTGTTATTGGGTTAGAACGATGGACCCTATCAGTAGAGTTAAGCCATAATCTGTTTGCTACTGAGATGGGATCACTGTCTACCGATTCAACAGCTACCCAAAGGGGTGTTTCAACCGTAGCGTGATATTTGGGAAGAAGTGCAATCTGCACAGGGTTGTAGTAAGAAGAAAAGTTGGGTATCCCCAAACCACCTTTCAGTTTATTCATGTATAGTATAGTGTAGATTTAGATATATTAGAGGTTTGGTGGTACCTCAAATAAAAGGACATAACTCTATGTTGAGTAAGTCTTAGAAAATAAGATGGTAGTGGTATTGGAAGTACCCTAGATAAGTATAAAAATTTTGGTAATATTGACACCTTAATAGCGTTAATCCCTCCTAACCAGGACAACGGAAGAGAAGCCCATTGTTTCATGAGAAGAAAAAAGGGGAGGAGGAAAGAGCTCCAACAGACAGTCCAATACAAGAACAATTGGATATATACCTAAATGTCTTATTGATTATCCCAATTGAACAAAATTAATTAATCTACAAACCATGAGTTAAAAATAAGACAATAGTCCTATATGACACTGGTGGCCACCGGTAGCAAAAAATCCCTTCCCACTCCTCCCTGCTCTACTCCTCTCCCTTTATGTCCCCATTGGGTCTGTCTCTGAGCCATACATGAGCCGAAGAGACTCAAATTATGGAAACTTTAGGAATTATTCAGTGACTATGATCTGTGTTTTTATCTGGATCTGCAGCGCAGTTGTATGTAATTGTGTGATTGCACTAGTGGTGAATGTGGACCATGGTTAGTCTGCAGTGCCCAGGTGTTGCTTATAATTAATGCATACCGAGCCTCAGCTGCTCAGCTATTTAAGCATGAAGCCGTAGGCACTGCGCATGCTCTGATGAAGCTTGGCAACAAGTGAAATGCGTAAGCGTCTAACCAACGCACTGGTGGGACACCGGACTACATATACAGATGAGGAATCACTTCCGACCATACAGGATCACTCTGCCTGATTCTGAATTGCTAAGGTGAACCATGCAGCTACTGTTGAGATAGAACTCTCCTTCCAACAACCAGACACGCTAAGTCCGGAAGTTATGGACTCTGAGGTATACCGTACAACTCAACCGGAAGGCTGGAAGACAACAGCTGCTGTCAGCAATGGATGAACACGCTGTATGATCACTCCCCCACACTGAGTTAGCGCGGCCATCAGGACCATTTGCGGGCTCTGACATTCATCTACGGAAGACTTCAAACGGTGAGCTGTTTAGTACTCCAACACATAGGAGGCATACTGATTATTGCTTTCTACCGTTTGTTTCCTTGACAAGATGTAAGCCTGCTATTTGATTCCTGCTAACAGCCTGCAAAACGGGGATATCTAATCCAATATTCTGTTTGGTTTTGAGTTAGTTTCTCTCTTAGATAATATCCGGATGGAACTTTTTTCAAATCACCAGCACTTGCACCTTACTTAATGAGCCCCGATGGGACAGTAATCAGCCTATTCTTAGCCCAATTTAGGAACTGAATTATTACATAGTCTAGACCCGGGTCTCTGATATTCAACAACATGTATGTAAGGATATGAGTGATTGAAGTGTATGGAGTGAACCGGTGGCCACCAGTGTCATATAGGACTATTGTCCTATTTTTAACTCATGGTTTGTAGATAGGTTAATTTTGTTCAATTGGGATAATCAATAAGACATTTAGGTATATATCCAATTGTTCTTGTATTGGACTGTCTGTTGGAGCTCTTTCCTCCTCCCCTTTTTTTCTTGTATATGCAATTTCGGTTCATAGGACAACCATTCCCTGATTGTTGATTACCCACTGCAGGTTCCAATCAGTAATGGTCTAGTGATATATAAGGGTATAATAATCAAAGCGGGCACTCTATAGGCCTGTAACCTAACTTTGGCTATACCCAAACCTATTTTGGATGATTATAGGTGTTCCTCCCTCCGGTGTTCTTTTATTGTTTCATGAGAGCAGTAACTTGTTTCAGAAGAGGTAAATAGTTAACTGCAAAAAGATCCTTACGGGAAGTTGTGATTTGTATTCCCAAATACGGGAGTTGTTTCGGAACCCAGTTAAAAGGTAAGGAATTTTGGGCTTGTTGAAGTTCAGATTGTGATAAGGAAATATTTAACGCATTCGATTTTGTAGGATTGATGTATAGACCTGAGATTTGAGTGAAGTTTTCAAGTGTGAGTAATAAATTAGGAGTAGATATATGTGGACAAGAATATCATCTGCGAAAAGGCATAATTTATGGTGATGACCACCTAATTCGATACCGTTAATATCGGGGGTATTCCTAATTAGTTGTACTAAAGGTTCAATTAATAGGGCAAAAAGTAATGGGGAAAGGGGACAACCTTGTCTAGTTCCTCTTTTGATGTCAAACGTTGTTGACTTGTAACCGGAATATTTAATATATGCTCTAGGATTATTGTATAAAGAGGAGACCCAGGTTAGAAAGTGATTACCAAAACCCCATTTTTGAAGAATATATTCCATATATGGCCAGGTGACAGAGTCAAATGCTTTCCTTATGTCTAAAGATATAAAGCAAGCTGGGATCTGTCTAGTTTTGGCCGTGTGGATGAGTAAGAGTGTACGTCTAATATTATCTCCTGCCTGACGTTTTGGCATAAAGCCTGTTTGATCTTTATGACTTATATGGCCTATGATAGTATTCAATCTGGTGGCCATGATTTTAGCCAATAGTTTTATATCTAGATTGAGAAGGGATATAGGATGATAATTAGTCCAGGAAGTAAAGTCAGAGTGTGGTTTGGGAATCATTGTTATGATAGAAGTAAGCGTCTCTGTTCTAAATGAATGCCCTTTAAGGATCGAGTTCAAGGCCTTGGTTAAGACTAGTGTTAAGATGTGTGCATACGGTCTATAGTAAGCTGCTGAAAAGCCATCTAGGCCCGGTCTCTTATGTAATTTAAGGATTTTATTGCACTCAACACTTCATTATCAGTGATCGTATTTTCAAGGTGTGCTCTCTGCAACTGGTCAAGATTAGGAAGTGTAATATTAGAAAATGAAGCATCTGCTTTAGACTTATCAAAATTCGGAGATGAGGAATATAATTTAGCCAAATTAGAATGAAATATCTCTACAATCTTTACAGGATTACTAGTATACGCTTCTCTGGATATTTTCAGTTTGATAGGTGTTTGATTGTGTTGTGAATTCTTCAGGATTCTAGCCATGAGCGTGTCGGGTTTATTTGCCTTAAGGTATTTTACATGTTGTCATTTATGTATGAGTTTGTCTGCTGAATCGGTCAAAAAAAGATCCAAATCCAGACGGGCTTTTTCAAGTTTAGTGTTATTGTTAGCATTCGGAGAGGATTGAAAAGTCTGATAATAGTCATTAAAGGTGGATTCAAGTTTTGCAAACAGAATTTTACGTTCTCTTTTGAGTATAGTCCCTTGTTGTAATCTACCTCTAATAACAACTTTATGAGCTTCCCATAATGTAAGAGCTGAGATATCACCTGTGTCGTTAGTTATTAGATAATCTGATAGTGCTTTCTCAATTTCAACTCCGTGAGAGGAATGAGTCAGTATAGTGTCGTTTATACACCAAGTAGTGTCATGTGATCTGGGAATTGTAGAGGCAATATTGTGATTACTGCACAGTGGTCTGTCCATGGAAGAGGAACAATTTTGGATGAAATGATTTCTGGTAGCATACTGGATGCAGTGAAGATGTGATCTATTTGTGAGAAGGACTTATGTGGGTAGGAATAATTAGTGAAACGTTTACTGGCAGGGTTCATCTCTCGCCAAGTGTCAACTAAGCCATGTATGTTAAGAAGTCAAGTTTTGTGTACCCTTGGTAGGTTTTGAGGGAGAATTATCCATAAACGGAAAAATAGTTGCATTGGAATCTCCACAAATAACAACTGTACCAATCTTATGAGATTCTATTACATGAAATAGATGAGACAAGAAGGCAGTTGGGTGTTTGTTGGGTGCATAATATGATACAATTGTAACAGGATTATCAGAAATAAAACCTGTTAAAAGTAAATAACGTCCCTCAGGGTCTGGTAATTGCGATACTAGATTAAACGGAGTGGAGCGATGAAAACCGATCAGAGTTCCACGCTGCTTAACCGTGGCAGAGGCTGTATTGAATTGTGGATATGAGGATGAAAGAAATTTGGGATAAATCTTATCTGTGAAATGGGTTTCCTGTAAACAAATAATGTTAGCCTTCTTTATTGCAAAGGAGCGTAATGCTTTTGTTCGTTTATGTGGAATATTAAACCCCTGTACATTTATTGACATGACATTTATAGGGGCCATGAACCAAATAGAATAAGCATTATATCATTATAGGTAAAGTACTTACCAAGAGCCAGGACAACCAACTGGAGAGTCAAGGGGAAATAGAAAAAGGTAGAAAGAGAAGAAATAAGAGAATACAAAAAATAAATAACCCTATATGGAGACTAATGGCCCGTACACACGGTCGGATTTTCGGATGGAAAATGTCCGATCGGAGCGTGTTGTCGGAAATTCCGACCGTGTGTGGGCTCCATCGGACATTTTCCATCGGATTTTCCGACACACAAAGTTGGAGAGCAGGAGATATAATTTTCCGACAACAAAATCCGTTGTCGGAAATTCCGATCGTGTGTACACAAATCCGACGGACAAATTGCCACGCATGCTCAGAATAAATAAAGATCGGATTTTCCGACAACTTTGTCTGACCGTGTGTATGCAAGACAAGTTTGAGCCAACATCCGTCGGAAAAAATCCATGGATTTTGTTGTCGGAATGTCCGAACAAAGTCCGACCGTGTGTACGCCCTATAAGAATCATTAGACAAAAGCTAGACAACAGGGTATGGGAGCATCTCAGGTGGGTATATAATACCCCCTGAGAGGACCCGGGACCACCCGCAGAGTCCCCCATGAAATTTAGAGCGGCTCTTTAGGTGGTAAAAAGGGCAGCAAAGAATTCCTATGGGATTACAACGCCGGAGGACCACAGGAGCTAATAGTGTACTATCATAATAATAAATAACTGATAGTTTTTCAAAAAAGGGAGAATAAAGAGGAAAAAAAGGAAAAAATTCAATAAAAAATTAAAAAAAATCTTTTTATTCTTCCACTTTTCCTTTTCTTCCCTCATACTTTAATAATAACTAAACCATATAGCCAAAGCTCATTTTATTCATGAACTTGGCACTTAAAGGAACTTAACCAGCATGAGAAGCTGGAAACCTGAAGTAAGTGAGAGGGATTTGTTTGAGCTGAAAATCAGTCCATTGAGTCCACAATGGTGGGAGGTGAATGTTCGTAACAACAGCGCTTATTGAGATTTTGATATGACGAGGTTGCAGAGCTGGGTCCTGTAACTTTATTTTGCTGTGAAGATCGAGAGGTGGAACGACTGCGAGGCTGGACTTTGGTTGAGGTTTCTTCGGCTAAACCTATTTCAATTAGGATTGATTGTAGATCCTCTGAAGAGCGACAGACGTATTTAGTTTCTAGGTGGGTAAAACAAAGACAGAAAGGAAATCCCCATTGATAAACAATTTGATTGCGCTGGAGTATTTGTAATTGAGGTTTGAGTGCACGTCTCTTAGCCACCGTAAGTGGGGAAAGGTCGGTGAAGAGCTGATAACTATAGCCCTGAAAGCTGAGGCGTTCTTTGCCTCTGGCGGCTGTTAAAAGCTGTTCTTTAGTTCTGTAATAGTGCAATTTAGTAATGATATCTCTAGGAGGGCCATTGGATTTGCGTGGAGCTAAGGCTCTATGTACTCTGTCCAATTCAAGCCTGTCGATGGGAATATTAGGTATAAAATTTTGAAACAGCGCCGTAACTGTTGTCTGCAGGTCCAAAAAAGATTCAGGGATCCCCCTAATATGCAAATTCGATCGACGATCTCTATTTTCCTGGTCTTCCAAACGTGACTGAAGTGTGAGGTTTTCTTCTTTTAGAGTCATAAGTTCAGTCATAGAATTATGGGTGCGTGTGTCAATTTCATCAACTCTCAATTCTAGGTCAGCGGTTCTCTGACCCAGCTCTCTGATTTCTCTAGTTAACATATCTGTGATACGGTCAGAGGTCTGCTTAAGGGCTTTCTGGAGCATATATTCAAATTGTTTAAATATGTCAGTCTGTGTGGTATTTCGTGTGTCATTGTGGTCACAGACTAACTCACCCTTAGAAGCCTGTGTATTCTGGCTGTGAGGCAGAGACTGCTTTCTGTGAGGGCTGCTGTGCTGTGAGGGAGAGGATGATGCCACCATCTCAGGTGTCAGTTTGTGGATCTTTTCCTTAGAAATACCGGCTTTAAATTTAGTTTTTGTACCTCTTAAGACCATTCTTTAGGTAGCTGGCAGTGTTGGGGTGAGTATTGTCCCGTTTTTAATAGAATTTACTGGCGTTGGGACCTGTAGTCCTCCGGTTTGTCATCCCGAGGAGCGGAGCTCTAAGGGGACATTACCGCCGCCTCAGGCTGCCGCGCATGCGCCTGGACGACAGATTCTTAAGCAAAAATCCTTCAGCAGCAGCCTTAAATATTGCTGGAGGTAGACGGTAGACAGTACAGCCAGTCCATCTGAGACTCTTTAAAAGCAGTCACAGTCCTTCCAGCTACCCATAGTGTCTAACCCCCAGAACACAGGCACACCTGAAGCTCCAGGCAAAAGTCTGCTCACAATGTCCAAAGACAGCTCTCCAACCAACTTCCCTATGACACTCTTCAGTGAAAAGGGGTCCTTCTCCAACCCAACTTCATAATGTATTGTCCTCCAGCTAATGTCTTAGGCCAAGCACATGCTGAGGCCTAACAGCAACAGATCTTCAGTAGCGCTGGATGCCTGCGATGGGCAGAGCCCCAGAACAGAGAGAGCCCTAAACAGCCCTTCTTAAACATTTATCTTCACCCCAGCCACCTTCTGGGTGCACTCTACCCAGGATTGGCAGAAGTCAGATAAATATTTATAACCCGATGGCTGACCCTGCTACTCTATTTCTGGAAGCTTCTTCCAGAGGCAGACAGGAGAAGTCAAGGCTTAGGGATAGACCCAGATAGCAAGGATAATGTCAGGAACGTGCTGGCCATAGCAGAACTGAAGTCCTGAGGCGCATGCAAATGCACATGTGTGTGCTGGCCAATGCCTGTCTTACTGCACTCAGGCAAATGCATATGCGCATTTGCGTGCACACAGATGTGTGCATGCGTGCGTGCATTAGCCATTGACACTGCCGCCAATTGTTCTATATAGGCACAGCAGCTGCACTAGTCCATTGCTGTCTGATCTGCAGCTGCACCTGTGTTCTTGAACCTGATCCTGCTGACTTCTGTATTCGACCCGGCTTGTCTCTGACGCCGCTTGAATATCTCCTGCCCTGACCCTGTCCTGTATCTGGACCTTGCCTTTGCCTTCGGCTTATCTGCCTAATCTTGTGTTGCCAACCCCTGGACTGTTCCCTGTCTGCCATCTATGCCTGCATCTGATCATCTGTTACCGACCTGGCTTGTCTGATCATGCATCCTGTGTCTCTTCTGCTCTGCATGCACCTGCCTGTCCCCTGCTGGAGCGTCTTTTACCTGGGCCATCAGTCTTCCTGCACTGAAAAGGGAAGGGGGTGTGGAGGCACCAACTCTGCTGACACTGTTATATGGTGAAGGTGTAATACATACACTTACTGGTAAGTCAGTTCAGATGGGGTGGCGATGTCCATTAGGGGTTGTGTTGTCCTGGGATGTGCTGGTGTGCAGGCTTCACTGGCCATCCTTCACCTCAGGGGATGTTGGTTCCTGGTTGAGAGAGGCTTAACAGCAGTGTCCAGTGTGTGGAAGCTCCACGCTAACCACTCTGGAACCCGGAAGTGGAAGTGATGTCAGCAGTGCACAGGAAGTGTCCAGACACAGATAGGAGCGCGAGCGCGTAGCCTGTATTATCTCCTATCTGTGTCTGGACACTTCCTGTGCACCGCTGACATCACTTCCACTTCCGGGTTCCAGGGTGCTTAGCGTGGAGCTTCCACACACTGGACACTGCTGTTAAGCCTCTCTCAACCAGGAACCAACATCCCCTGAGGTGAACGACTGCCAGTGAAGCCTGCACACCAGCACATCCCAGGACAACACAACCCCTGATGGACATCGCTACCCCATCTGAACTGACTTACCAGTAAGTGTATGTATTACACCTTCACCATATAACAGTGTCAGCAGAGTTGGCGCCTCCACACCCTCCTTCCCTTTTCAGTGCTATGCTCACAGAGGCTATGGACACCCTCTGAGGACGGCTGCCTCCTCTCCCCCCCCCTTTTTTGTTCTAACATTAATGTTCTATCAGAACCATCATTATACAATTCCAAGTCACAGTGACCCCTGTGGTGGGATGACTATTGTACAACATAACTGAGCCAGAAATTGCAGCAGACTTCCAATATATTTGCAAAGAAAGTTGATCTGGACTGGAGTCATGCAATGTGGACTTGCAATAGCCTGGCAAGTCTCGCAATAGCTTAGCAAGTCATTTTTAAGCTTGCAGCTCAATTGCTTGCTATCTGGGGACCTGACTGTTGTAATATGTTGTAATGTTCACCGATTTATGTGGGACATTGTTGTGTGTATGTACACATGCAGTCAATGTTGACAAGGACAGAATTCAATGGACAATGGTTAATTAGTCCAACTGAATTTTAATATAGCAAGGGGACAGCTGAAGCCCTTTGATGTGTTAATCTTATGCAAGTCTATTTGAACATTTCAAAGGTTAAGGTGGTATCTGTTAATATAATTACACATATATAAAGGGGACTTGTTGATGTTGATATGCGGGAGTGCAAATTGGGGTGGTTCACGGCTGTTCACGGCTGGGGGTTGTTGTCTGTTTGAAAGACTAAAGCTAATCAAAGTCCTAAATTGAAACGGCCAATCAAATTGCTCAGCCATTCAATATTTAGTGAATATAACACGGCATTCAGTCTATGGGTTTGGGGAGTGAGGCTCGTCTGTGTATGAGAGAGGCTTGTCTGTGTATGCACACTCGGACCTAAGACATGGGGTTCTGAATTATATCTACTCTGTTGGATCTTTTTGTCATCTGTGGACTTTGGACTTTGTTCTGTGTTGGAAGTCAATAAAGTGCATCTCTCTGGAAGAATTGGGTTGCTGCGGAAGAGTACTTACATCATCATTATAATAATACCTAAATATTAATTATATATTCGATCACTACACTGACCAGACCTGAAAAATGAATTGCTGCTCAACTGAGTACAGCAGAGATAAAATCTAAATGTATCCAGCCTAGGGCAGGGTGCTACATCTACAAATAACCAGTAATATAGTGGTTTCAGTAATGCCACCGATTAATAATTTCAACACGTTATAACAGTAACATAATGAACTTTGATAGAAAACAGTTATGGCAGTAAAGCAGACTGTTATAACATGTTATAGGGGTCTATTTTGGTTGAATGTGCTGTGCAAATATCTCAGCACATGAATCAGATTACAGCTTTTCTCTCCACCTCTCATTTTCATCTCAACCTGTTGAACAACTGTAAATTTCAATTTAGTGGATCACAGTTATAGGAAAACCTTAAGTGGTCAGTAACACTATAATGTGGGGTCATAGTGTTCCTGCCTGTGATATTACATGTAAAATGAAATGTATAGTTTTTTTCAGCAGTTTGAAGGGAGGTTGAAGACTGCCAAGGTTATATTTAAAAGGATTAAATGTTTTTTTTTTAAATTGCTAGGCAGGATTTATCCATGTGTGGTGAAGCTGCTTTTAAAACAGATAATAGTAGATGCTTTAGTGTACAAGTACTTTGCTATTGGGGTAAAAGGCATGGGGCATGATTTGATTATGGTGACCTATTACACCCCAAACAGGTATGGCCTCATGCACATGGATGCCTGAGGCTGTATTACAAAAAGGCATATTTCTCACTGCATTCAAGTTAAATACAGGATGTGGCTGTACGCAGATATATTTGCCGGTACTCGCATAAGCATACATATGGACATATACACACACGTGTGTGCGTGTTTCTGCAAGTACTGGTGTATATCCTGTGACATTATTAAGGGCGAGGTGATCGATGGACATTGAACCAAAAATAACTTGCAGTATCAAGTAGTAAAGCAAGGGGAGGAGGAGGTAGAGCAGCTAGTGGTTCCCAAACCCTATCGCCGGATGGTATTAGATTTGGCCCATGGTCATATGATGGGTGGACACCTGGGTATAGAGAAAACTAAGGAGAGAATAACCCAGAGATTCTTTTGGCCTTGTTTCTATGCAGATTTCAAAGAATATGAACTGTTTGGTCAATTTTTTGATAAGGGGGGATGATAACGGGTTAGCCCCCCCAGCAAATAACGGTTAATATTGCTTCTTCTGTGTGAGATCTAACACAAGCAACGGTTGATCATTCTAACCTGATCTAACAAAGATCTAAAAAACTGCATAAGAATTTTTCAAAAATTTTGATATGGGGGGGCTAACCCGGCAGAGGCATCTTACTGTGTGCTCTCAATAAAAACACAAAAACTGTTTTAGTGCTATGCTCTTGCTACATATTGCTAAAAAGAAACAATGTGCTTATCTGTGTAAACATATGCCTGAAATCTCTTCATTTGATTTCAGAGAACTTCTACCAATATTCTTGTAAACATAAATGTCTTAAAGGTTCATCCACCAAAAAGTGACATTTCAATTATAATTGTGTCTGCTATACAGAGTTCTCCATTTACTTTTCTTTCTTTTTTTTTTTTTTTTTTTTTTTACATTTGAGAATAGATTTTCAATTCACTAAAGACTTTGGTACACCAGTCAGCTGAATTTGCTGCTCACCTGGTATTTTATTACTTTCAATTTAATTTTCTTGGAATAGTCCTTTTACAATTTCCTATCAAAATACTACTAGCTTTTTGATTGGTCATAACTGTGAATTAGAAAAGGGGAAAGATGTAGGGATTTACAACAGGTACAAAGACAGAAATAAAAAAATGTCTAGCCTTCCCCATTCTACTAAAAAGTGTTTTTTTCATGCCATTTTGGCCCAGTTAGAGAGATTTCTTCTAAGTTTCCATCCAAGTGACAGTGTTGGCCACACACAGCAATAAAACATGTCAAAGGTTCCAACCTTTTTCACTAGAATTAAAAAAAAAAAAAAGTTTTCGCTGGAGTTCCACTTCAGCACAAGTACCAAATAAATGGCAGCATTCTATGCAACTCTTAAATCCTGGAAGGAGAGCTGCAAGGTGTAAATCCTGGAAGGAGAGCTGCAAGGTGACAGGATCTGGAGGTATTCAGCCTTGTAATTTGAAGATGAACACTTTTGATTTGTTAAACCTCCATTATTTAGTAACATTCCTATCAATATTTAAAGCGGAATGTGCTGGGAATGTTACCGTCACATTTGTTGTGCTCTCAACCAAACTGTCAAACCCTCCAATGGCTGGTGTCATAACTGATCACATATGCAGCATCATGGCAGTTGAAGATTAAACAATAGCCAAGATGGAAGCTTCCTTGGCTGAAAACAATAGAAGGGTTTACGTTCACTTTGAAGCTGGACTCCAGTCAGTTGAATACCCTTGCAGTAGGACTTAAATCACCTTGCAGTAAGACCCTTCCCCTACACGCCAAAATTTAGTAGCTCAGTTTGTCCGGGGTGTAATAAATACGGTAAAATTACAGTCACATGACTGAAAATAAAGATCCTTATTCTGTAGTAAAGTTTTGTAAATGGAGCCTACTCTGGGCTATCATTAGCACGTAGAGCTAAAATAAATATGCAAATACATATACAGTACATTTTTAATTAAGACCTTCATGAAGATTAGGTTAAGCAGCTTTTTTTTAGTATGTATAAACCAATTTGATATAATTTTTGTATTTAGATGATAGCACCACTTCTAACCAGAGTAAGAGTGTGTAAGAGGCAAAAAGGTTAATTTTATTCAACAATGCTATTGCTTCATTAACTGGAAAAAATAGCTCACCTGTAAGAAGCTACGGCCTCCGCCAACCCATATTGGTGTGAAAAGGTTTATATTCACTGACAGCTGTCAGCTCTTGATAAACCCTTTTAGCCCTGCCGATGACAGGTTTCTCTTGCAGTGTGGCATTTCAAATACAACTAAAAATTAAAAATATATTTTATTGTATTTTAAGTTATCACATATTTAAATTTATTGTTTTAATGTTTATTTTAAACTCAAAATTGACATGGCATTTACATTTATATGCTTGCTGTATAACCTATACAGATTTGTAGGTTTTCCTTTCAAGTTCCATCTTGGTATCAGAGCGATTAAGTTAGAGATACAAATCCCAGCCACAGAGAGTGCAGCGTTGTTAGACTGACAAACCAATCCCAGTGGTGGCTGGTAAGGTTTTAGGATGGGGAGGCGCCAGACCCCGCCCTTCCTTTGTGACCCCTTCCCATAATCCCCACCCCTTATAGAATCCACACACTCCATCCCCTGTATTCCACCCATAGTGTCAGGAGTATACAGCTCAGCATCACAGGACAGGAGTATACAGCTCAGCCTCACAGATCAGGGTATACAGCTCAGCCTCACAGATCAGGGTATGCAGGTATACATAATTTGTCCTGTATACCGCTAGCTATATACACCCACCTTCCTTCATCATCACTGACTGCATATATACATCATCTGTCCTGTATACAGCTATTTATACAGTAACAGGACAGATGATGTATATCTGCAGTCAGTGATGGTGGAGGATGGTCTCTATATACAGGAAGGAAGAAGGTGGGTGTATATAGCTGTATACATTACAGGACAGTTGTACTCACAATTTCTGACTATTATGTAGGATAACGTAGTCAGTACATGGCATGGCAGAAATCCCAAAAATAATTTCCTGACGCCTTCATGGCAGCACACACTGGGTTGTGACTCCGCTTCCACAACCTGAAAGGATTGGTCTAGCTATAAAAGTTGAAGAGAGACGCCCCCCCACTATTCTTTTTATCCTCACCTGACGAGATTGGATGGACACCTCAGCCTCTTAGCGCATCGCCCCTGCAGATTCAAGCCTCTCCTGTTTGGAAGTCCCTCCTGTACAGTCTCTAAAGGAGCTTCTATGGAGGGAACCCCGCTCTAGTGCTCTCAGGGGCATCGGTAACAGATTCATTTGGCATGGAAATAAGCTTTAAAAAAGCTTTAAAATATTGCAGTGGTCTCCTCATTTACACCCCTATTTAATTTGTCCCTTGTGGTAATAAACTTATGCTTTTACTTCTTTTACCTTCTGGGACCTGTAGTCCCACAACACTTGATCCTCTCCGTCATGGCCGTCGCATCCTTCTCCCTGCATTGCTCATGCGCTGGGGGAGGAGATTAGGCCGTTTGGAGTTCTTCACAAAGTTCCAAGACGGCGCCTTTGTGGCGTTTTTAAAAACAAGAGAAATGACTGTCAGTGATTCCAAATCACTGTACAAATGTTGTATGTATGAGCCAGGATTTTCAGGTAAATCTCCTATCCTTCTTTCCTCTTATATCCCAGGTTTTTTATTTTTGTTTTCCCTGTCTTTCCTGACCTTTGTGTATTCTTCCAGGTTCCTTATTCTCCCTCCTGCCTTATCTGCACTGCTCATGGAGACCACTGCCCACGCAGACCACTCTCATCTAATAAGGTAAGAGGCTGTCCGCCTGAATTGGTAAGTATGGAAGAGAGAAAAAAAGAGAGCACATCAACTAACATGGCACCTTCTGACAGCCCTTCCAGGTCAAGGTCAAGACGTAAATGTGACAGACCTAGCCGGGAGAGAGACTTGGAGTGGACTTGGAGTGGACTTTATGCTAGCCTCTTGCCAATCGATCGTGGGCCCTTGCATTTGGGGGAACGGTGCTCTTTGTGAGCTGTATGCCTGGGGACCCTTGAGGTGGTACTACTGTGGATTCGGGTCCTGGTCCCCCAGGACACACAGACTCTGGGGACCCTGGATTTGCCATATTAGAAATAGTGGCTGATTCATAATGCTGGGACAGATACTGTTAGGAGATGCTGATGTAAATTCCAACACCTGTCTGTCTGTTGTCTGCTAAAATGTGTATTGTAAGTAAGTCTACTATGGGATCATAGTCATTAGATCCCCATTGTTGTTTGTGTTAATTAACTCTGCTATTGTGTGAAGAAGAGTCTATGTTGATTGTGTTTTCTGAACTACAAGACGGCCAGTCTGGCCTAAAGGTCATGTCTGAGTCATCTAGGATGTCTAAAGGGATTAGTTAATTAGCTCATGTTAATTAGGTTAATTAGGTTAATTACTTTACAGCTGTATTGTTAGAGTAATATGAGCAGGACTGCACCTCCTCTTTTACTGTATAAATAAGACTGTATTCCTGTCAATAAAGTGAGATTCCTGGTTGAACTTACATACAGCCTGCCTGGTGTTTGTTCTGAGCTATCACAACTGGGTTAGAACGGCACATAGCTGTAGTTCTAATCCCGGAGCATTGGATGACCGAGCAATCAGATGTTGCGATCTGCAATCTGATTCTATAGCAGCAGAGGAGTGTCGGGAGAGTGGAACCGAGCGAGCAAGGGGATCGTTACAGTAAAGAACAGTCGAGCCATGCTTCAAGCAGACGATCCCGCAGAAGCCGATCACGCTCCTCATCACATCATAGTCACTCACGCCGTAGTAACTCTCTGCATGGTCACTCTCGGCATGGTCACTCTCGGCATGGTCACTCACATCACAGCTGCTCACGACATAGCCGATCACGTCACAGAAGATCACCCTCTCCATGACCGAAGCCAACACACCCATCCTGCAGCAAATGCCTGCTGGGTATGTGGCGCCCCCGCTTTGACAGATAAACTAGCATGTCGCACGTGCTTCATGGAAGCCACAAGAGAAAAAGAATCGGATGCCAGTGAAGTGACCGAGCTGATTTGAGAATCCGTGCGAGAATCTATAATGTAGTCGAGAACACCTGTGCCAGCCAGACCAGCTCCAAGTACTTCTTCTGCGGCTCCCGCTCGCTCAACAGAACCAGAATCCCCTTCCGAGAACGATGATCCAGAGATACCAGCGGGATTTGACTTTGCAAAATCAGTCAAGGAGGCCATAGGCGGGGAGGAGCCTGAGGAAGCACCTCAAAAATCCCGTAAATATTTTCCGAACTTGAAAAGGGATCCAGAAACCTTCCCCTTCATTGAGGAACTAGAGGACTTAATTAAGGATGAATGAGAAAGATCCGACAAAAGGCCCAGCCTTAAAGTGGATGTAGACCTGAAATTTTTTTTTTTTTAATATCATACTGTAGAGTATAAGATTTGCTATCATTTGAGCCCAGTCTTGCCACACAGAGTTAATCCATCTCTGAGCAATCCCCTTTTATTGTTACATAGTTACATAGTTACATAGTAGGTGAGGTTGAAAAAAGACACAAGTCCATCAAGTCCAACCTATGTGTGTGATTATGTGTCAGTATTACATTGTATATCCCTGTATGTTGCGGTCATTAAGGTGCTTATCTAATAGTTTCTTGAAGCTATCAATGCTCCCCGCTGAGACCAGTGAGGCAATTCTTGACAAACTGAGAAAAACTTTGTCAAATACTCCCCCTTGCTGTGAGTGACAGGTGATTTACATCTTGTGCATTAGCCTAAGAGACATGCAGTATTTTTAAATTCCCTCCCCCACTCCTTTCTTCAGCAGCTCTGCAAGGATTGGCTGTTCCACACCTCACCATGATTTGGCATGCTGAAGTCATGTGGTTACTTTCCTGTCTTTTCACTGGATGTTAGAGATCATAGCAAAAGTTCAGTGTTAGAAATACACAGAGAAAATGCATATTGACCAGGGGAGTGTAGAGGTGGGTGGGGAGTCTACTGACATCACGACTCCACCCACCGAGCTCCAGACAACAGACCCACCCACAGAATATGCAGTTTTTTGGGTCTAATAACAGACAGAGGGGAGAGATTTGACAGGTAAGGATACATGCAGGAGGCATGTATATCCTTATAGATAACCCCTATGGCAATAGTTTAGAAAGGATGACATTGGGTTTACATCCACTTTAACAATAGGCCATCAAAGATGTATCCTTTGAAAGAACCTAAAGTTAACCCCTTAATTAATGCTCCTGTTGTGGATGCTTCCCTAATGCGCTTGGCAAGACATGTCACTCTACCCATCGAGGACGCAGTCACCTTCCGAGATGTTTTAGATCGAAAAAAATCGATCTAGAACTAAAAAAAGCATATTCCACGGCAGGGGGCGCCTGTAGACCAGCAGTCACCACGGCAGCTGTTGGTAGAGCCATCTCGGGTTGGATTCCAATATCGAAAAATCTCTTCAGGAAGGAGCAGATCAAGAAAAAATAATTACTTCACTGCAAGAACTCAAGTTGGCAGTCGATTTTGTCGCAGAAGCCTCAGTGGATGTTATCAGATGCTCGGCCCGGACAATGTTAACCTCGGTGATGGCAAGAAGGGCTTTGTGGCTAAAGCCTTGGATAGCTGACGCTGCATCAAAATCAAATTGGTGCAAAATCCCCTATGACGGATCTAATCTCTTCGGCTCTAAATTGGATACAGCCATTTCCAAGGTGACAGGGGGCAAGTCAGGCCTTATTCCCTCTGACAGGAGAACCAAGACACCAAGAGGTCCTACCTACAAATGCCACCTTCCGGAAAGATACAGAGAAGCCAAGTCCTATAGACCAGGTAAACAGTTTAAACAAAACTGGAAAAAAACACACAGTCATCTTTCCTGAAAATGTGAAAAACCACCCCTTCTGGCGAACAGCAGAAGTCCTTTTGAAGGTGTGCCCGCCCATCCTCCAAGGGTGGGCGCCAGACTCAAGAGATTCACTCAAATATGGTCAGAAAACATAAAAGACCCTTGGACCATTTCCACAATCAAGTTCGGTCACAAGTGGAGGTTCTTAAACCAAATTCCCAGGAACCACTTTTGCCCAACCAAGCTCCCGTCTTCTCCAATCAAAAGAAAGATCCTTCTAAAATATATAACAGAGTTAAAACAAAAGGAGGCTATCCTAGAAGTTCCATTGTGTCAAAGGGGCAGAGGATTTTACTCCCCCCTATTTCTTGTAAAAAAGAAAACAGGGGATTTACAACCAGTACTGGACTTAAAGAGACTCAACAAGAACATCAAATTAGAGTCCTTCAAGATGGAAAGCCTCCAGTCCATACTATAAGCAATGAATCTAAAAGATTGGATGCTGTCCGTAGATTTGTCGGACGCCTATCTACACATCCCAGTACATCCTGCCTTTCAAAGATTTCTCTGTTTTTCGATCAACCACTATCACTTCCAGTTCCAGTGCCTGCCATTCGGCATCTCATCGGCTTCCAGAACCCTCACCAAAGTTCTTCTACCCATCATTGCATATCTCAGAGAAAAGGGTCTAAGAATACACCATTATCTGGACGACATACTACTACTAGCAGAAAATCACCAGATTTTGATCCAGCACCGGAAGATCTTACTGACAACACTGCAAGATTTCGGTTGGCTAGTCAACTGGCAGAAAAGCAAACTGCATCCCACACAGAAGATGATATTTCTGGGGGCGGAATTGGACACCGTTCTGAACAGAGTACAGCTTCCTCAGGAGAAGGTTATGCCTCTAGTCCAAAAAATAAGGAGGCTAATCTCAGCAACACGTTTACCAGCCAGAGTCTGTATGAGCGTCCTGGGTTCCATGTCGGCAACTCTGCCCATGATCCAGTGGTCCGAGTGGCACACAAGAGTGTTGCAGAATTCATTTCACAGACATGTGAAACAATCAATGTGGTGGTGGACACATTTCAGCAACCTCAGGAGGTACAAGCATATAGTCCCTCCTCTGCCGAAGGTTGTTACTTCAGATGCCAGTCAGAAGGGTTGGGGAGCACATTACCAGAATCTAGCAGCCCAAGGACAGTGGCAGTTTCAAGCTCACGGTATAGTATCAAATATACTGGAGCTCAGAGCAGCCTTTCAAGCACTTCTAGATTTTGCTCTATACCTGGCAGGGAAGAGCGTTCTGATTCAACTGGACAACAGAGTTGCTGTAGCATATATTCAAAGGCAGGGAGGTACGAGGAGTCGCACACTAATGGAAGAAGTTCGCCCTATCCTGGATTAGGCACAAGTACATCTGATAGACCTAAGGGCAGTATATGTCCCGGCAGCTCAGAACGTGCTGGCTGACTATCTAAGCAGGGAACTGCTCTCGAACAACGAGTGGTCATTGAGCCAACAGGCCTTTTCTCCCCTTCAGAAACTTGGGGAATACCGGAGATCGACCTGGCAGCTACTCCTGTGAACACCAAGTGCCGGAGATTTCTGTCGAGAGAAATCTTCCCATCGGCCGAGGGAGTAGACTGCCTGCTCCACCCGTGGAATTTCAAGTTGGGATACATTTTTCCACCGATTCCCTTAATCACAAGATTCCTATGCAGGCTTCGGAGATCATCAGCCATGGTGATAGCAGTAATCCCTTTTTGGCCGAGGAGACCTTGGTTTACAACCCTACTACAGCTCAGCCTGCAACAGCCTCTACCTCTCCCGATAACATCAGACCTCCTATCCCAGGGTCAATTCCTGCATCCAGCTCCGGAGAAGTTACACTTGACAGCATGGAAGTTGAGAGGACTCAGCTGCTGGAGCAGGGATGTTCACAACAAGTAATTTAGACTCTTCTACAGGCCAGAAAAAACACCACCAACAAAACATACTCACAAGCCTGGAGTAGGTTTTGTACGTTGGCCCAGCAAAGGAACTGGAACCCAATATCACCAGAACCACCCCAAGTTCTAGAGTTTCTTCAATTGGGTATTAAAAAAGGACTGAGTTCAAGTACCCTTAAAGTTTACGTTTACACCCTATCAGCTAAAACGGGCATTAGATGGGCCCTACACCCCCTGGTAGTCCCATTCATGAGGGACTGCCTAAAAATCAGACCTCCAAAAAAAAAACAACATTTCCGGCATGGGATCTTTCTACAGTTCTTGATGCACTGTCTAACCCTCCTTTTTTCCGGCTGAATCAATCTCTCTTTGGAACCTGACTTTGAAGTTAACCTTCCTTATCGCCATTACATCAGCGGAAAGGGTTTCAGAACTTACAGCATTACTGATAATGGAACCATATCTTATCTTCTATCCCGATAGAGTGGTGCTGAGACCCTCGGACCATTTAATTCCCAAAGTATCATCTTTTCATTACAATCAGGATATCATCCTTCCATCCTTCACTAACAATCAAGGCGAACTCCATGCATTGGATGTGAAAACTACCATTACTAACTATCTGGAGGCCACAGCTTCCTTCAGGAAGTCGGATACTCTCCTCATAATTCCACAAGGACCTAGGAAGGGTCATCCAGCAACTTCCTGAACAATTGCATCCTGGCTGGTTAACTCTATCAAAAAGGCATACTCTATTCAACTGGCTATACTGGAAGGCATCAGGGCGCACTCAACCAGGGCAGTGGCGACTTCATGGGCAGCATACTGTAGAGTTTCACCAGAAACAATCTGTAAAGCAGCGGCCTGGTCGTCCAGAAATACATTCATTTCTCACTACAAGATTCTGCTCAGCTAACAACAGCAGACTTTGGCAGATCCATCATTAGACTGGATGATATATACAGAGAATAGTTGGGGGGGGGGGAGTGTCTCTTCAACTTTTATAGCTAGACCAATCCTGTCAGGTTGTGGAGGCGGAGTCACAACCCAGTGTATGCTGCCATGAAAATGCGTCAGAAAGGAAAATTACGGAAAGGTGAGTATACAATTTTCCGTTGTATTGCAAAGCAGCCAGCGAGACATGATGTGGCACACTCACTGACACTGTCTGACACACTGATGCTCCAGTTATTGTATAATACACCCATCATCATCATCATCCCCATATTATATACCCATCATCACTATCCTTATCCCCATATTATACACCCGTCATCATCATTATCACCATCATCCTCCTCATCATTGTATAATACACCCATCATCATTAAACCCATATTATACACCCGTCATCACTATCCTCATCTCTGCATAATACACCCTTCATCATCATCTTCATCATCGTATAATACACCCATCAGCTTCATCATTGTATAATACACCAGTCATCATCATCCTCATTGTATAATACACCTGTCATCATCATCCTCATTATTGTATAATACACCCATCATCGCTATCCTCATCATTGTATAATACACCCGTCATCATCAACCTCATTGTATAATACACCCGTCATCATCATCCTCAGCATAGTATAATACAGCCATCATCATCATTGTATAATACACCCATCGCTATCCTTATCATTGTATAATACACCAGTCATCATCATCATCCTCATCCCTGTAATACACCCGGTTTCAACAAACAGTTGAATTCTAAATTCCAAATTCTAAAATAGTGGATGCTTCTAATCTAGAAGCATGGAGCACCAGTCCTGGTTTTATGAGATGATCCTTCTCCTTTAGCCTAGGTTCACAATGATGTGATGCGGGAACCAGCGCAATTCCAGCGCTGGTTCCCGCATCGCATCTCTCCCGCAGGCAGTTCACACTGCCCTCTACGAACCGCTTACATTGTTAATGACACCCCCAGATCAATTCACAGATCGCAATGCGAACTGTGATCTCGCACAGAAATCAGATCGCATAGGTGAGAACACCCATGCAATCTGATTTCAGTGTGGGGGGAAAAAAAAAGTCCCTGCACTTTTTTTCCTGTGAATCTAATGCGAGTTCAGCCATACAACTGTATGGCTGAACTTGCATCTCACAGACATTGTATGTGATTCGCACCACAGGTGCGGGTGTGAATCACAAGCCATGTCTTAGATCTTAGTAGTCTGAACCCTACCTCCAGTAGGTAATAAGAGAACCCAACAAAACAAATGCAGGGAAATAAAGGGTTAACCTCCTCACCTGATAAGAGGACATTCACTGTACACTCAGGCTCAGCCTTATTTACTGCTGGGACAGTATCACTAACTAGAGACAAGTTCAACAAACAGTGAGATAGCTGAAGATAGCGGCACTCCAAATGGCAACCTGTCACAGTGGAAGATAGGTGTCTCTCCAGCAATAAATGAGGCTGAGCCTAGTGTGCAGTGAGCTCTGTTATCATGTGAGTGAGTGAGTGAAAGATTTACTTCCCCTTCCATTTGCTACTGGGAGGAGGAGCTGCTCCAACTCCAAGTTCGTCCCTGCATCTATACAGAGCCCCTTCTCCTCCGTCCATGCTTTTCTTACTGCCCTGCATAGGGGCTTACCTCTGCCATTACGGAGCCACGCTGGCAGTCTCAGTCCGTTGATTCGTGTCCACTCCACACTGCAGTGAGTCGGGAAACCGGAAGTGACACAGGTGTGCTGAAAAAAGCACCGCCCACCATCCTCCAATCCCCGCCAATTAAAATACAGGCGTTTGCGCCCTGCACACGCCCTAAACACGGGCAAATCATCTTCCCAGCTTGCAATCAGCTGATTGCAAGCTGGGAAGCTTCCCATAGACCGCATAGACCGCTGTGTGTCCGGCGCCCATTTATTTTCTGTTTTTTTTCCTTTTTCCAGCTTGGGGGGGGGGGGGGACAGTGCCTGTGTGCCACTGACCAATCTACGCATCAGTTACAGGACTTACAACTGTATAATTTTTTCCAGTACAATCCCAGTTTTCAAACATGGACACCAATCCCAGGGCATGTAGTAGTCAGTGCTGGGTTTTATCAGCTGTGTCCTCCAAAGAGCATGGTTGGACTAAGCAGATTAAACCAGAAGCGTAGTGGCAATTTGATAGCTTGAAAATTTAGAGCTGTCACTGGTCCTGTGCACACTTCCTGTGTTATTTCAAAGAACCTAATCAGCTCTCCTTGTACTTATCTTGGACTACAGAATTATTATGCACTAAGTGGTGGGGATGAGGAGATTGGGAAGGATTCACTAGTTTAGCAAAAGACAAGTGGAAAGGGCTGTCACCATTTATTTTTTGTAAATTTCAGTCCACACCTTGCTGTATGTTGTCATACCTTTTTAACAGTTTTACTATTTTAAAAGAAAATTAAAAACTAAGTGCATTTTTTGCAGTTGATAAAATTCTGTACTTGCAAGGTCTTTAATGCGGAGTTCCACCCGTCAGAAGTTCAGCTCCTTCCCCTGCTGCCAGGCCAGTAAGATAGCACAGCGCACTTTGCGCATATGCAGTAGGGACCCGGCCATGAAGCTACAAGGCTTCACAGCTGGGTTCCCTTACCAGCAATGGAGGAGGCAACACCTGACGGCCGATGGAAACATTGGCTGCAGTGCCGACATCGCTGGATTCCAGGACAGGTAAGTGTCCTAATAGTAAAAGTCAGCAGCTACAGTATGTGTTGCTGCTGAGTTTTATTTTTGGAGGGGGAGGCTGTAACACCGCTTTAAATGTATAGTACATGGGCATATGTCCATGTATTGCAGAGATGTTCTGCATAGGTTTTTTTTTTTCATTTTTATTTTGCCCTAATATACACTGTAAAATATATCTGTCCTGAAAGAAATATGTTGGCTGCTGTTGTACACGTCTTTCTGAAATAGCTTTGCTGGGTCTTGATTCAATCTGTGTCACGGACCTTAAACACACATGCAGCTAATGAAAGTCAGAGCAAAGTAAAATCTCCTTATCACTATACTTGTTCCAGGTCAACGGCTCAAAGTAAAGATGCTATTGGAGCAGCAAAACATCCATTTATGAAAAACAGCTTAGCATCTTGTGTAATGAAAAATTACTACATTTACACAACATTTACATATGTTTTACAAATACACTGGCAGCACTACAAACGAACACATATAGGGCATACTTGTATGACACAAGATTGCATGACATGAGATTCGCAGGGCACTATGTTTAATCACTTCTATCAGACCCCTTGTCTGCTATTTAAATGCAGCTGTGAGCCATAGTAATGGAGCAGAAGAGAAAAGGAAATACATTTTTTTTAGCTGGAGCTACTAAGCTCTAAAAACAGCATGATTCTTTTTACAACAAAGCAGATAAGGAGAGCCTTAAAGCATGAAAAGGGGGGAGGAGGGGTGTGGCTGGCAGCCGAGGAAGATGGCCGCGGCTTAACAAAGCTCTGGAGTGACGAGTCTCCTTGAAGCAGCTAACAGCGGCACTGTGAGCCATCTTAATGGAGAACATAGTCTGGATCGGGGGGGGGGGGGGGGTGTGCAGTGCAAAGGTGGGATATCATGGGGAGGCGCAAAACAAGAGAGGGTCCCCACAAAATGGACGAGTTTCACGGGCCAGCCGGGACACCTATGGGGATGGGGCCAGCTCCTCCTTTCACAGTAACACAGGACTGCAGCCTCCACAATCCAGAGAAGGGCAGAGTGGACATGCTGGGCTGCAATCACAAAACTGCAGCACCTCTATGTCTGATATCACCAGACCAGGTAAACAAAGAAGAAAGATCGCAGATTCTGAAGGACAAGTAAGTGACTATTACTGACTATGATCCTAAATAAATAACCCCTATAGTGAAAAATGTAATGTCTTTCCAACTTCAGACCATCCTATAATAGATACTGATTTGAAAGAGATGTTAGTGTCATTAAGAAGTGCACTGCAGAAGCATATGTTATCTTTTATGAAGCAAACTAAGATGGAAATTGATGCACTAGCACAGTGATGGTGAACCTTGGCACCCCAGATGTTTTAGAACTACATTTCCCATGATGTTCATGTACTCTGCAATGTAGTTGACCATCATGGGAAATCTAGTTCCAAAATATCTGGGGTGCCAAGGTTTGCCATCACTGCACTAGGAGAAAGAGTAGATTACATTGAACATAAAATGGGTGATTTTACAGAAGCCCACAATCATCTAGTGGATGCCCACTTTGATCTTGAGAAAGAAATTAAACATCTTAAGCTTAAAGTTGCAGACCTGGAGGACAGGTCCAGAAGCAACAACATAAAATTCAGAGGAATTCCTGAGAATGTAATAAACGCAGATCTGAAACAAATTTCTACGGCATATGATCTCAGACCTGGTCCTCACAATTTCCCACCAGGAACTGGTAATTGATAGGGCCCACAGACTGCCCTCACATATACCGGAAAAATTGCCAAGAAATGTCATAACTAAAATACACTTTTTCCACATGAAGGATCAAATGATGCAATTCACACATCAAACACTCACCACTCCTGGTGCTATATGCAAGCATTCTCCTCTACATTGATTTTTCACAAGCAACCATATTAGCTTTGAAAAAATTTGAATTCGATAACCAAAATCCTCCGCACTAATATAATTTACATGTGGGGATTCCCCACTAAATTACTTATCGTCCGGAATACCTCCTATTCGATATCAACGTTGGGAGATGGTCTGAAGATCCTTAAATCATGGTGTCTGTTACCTAACAATGATCGTAATATCTTGGAAAAATCCCTACTGGAAAAAAATCCTTCCACAATGGCAAACCAGCCATGGCTAAGTATTCTCTTAACTCTCCGGAAGAAATAATTTTTATGCATCCTTAATTTTTTTACTTCATTATTCTATTATGAAGTTACAAAACATTAGTTGCCTCAGGATCAATACCATTCAGGGATCTCTTTTGTTCCGGTAGCTGCATGTTATTCTTTTCCCCCAGGATACAAGTGCATTTTAAGATGCACACTCGAGTTGCCTTGCAACTCAATATTTTTTACTGTTTTACTGTACTCTTTTACTTACATTTGTACCATTTTCATTTTTTTCCTCTACATTAAAAAGGTTCATTGTTTCATTTTTCTTCTGGAAGCTACACCACTGCTGAAAGCCTCATTGGTCTAATATGTTTATATTTAAGATGGTTAAGCTATCTTTTGCCACTAGGTCTTTTCATTATGATGATACTTAAACTTATGCTTACTAAATGGGAGAGGGCTTAACAGCCCATACAAATGCAAAGCTATTTGGACTGATGCCTTAAAAATTGGAAGCAACATATTATTATGCATTCAGGAATTGCACTTTGCAAGGGACAATCCACCTAAATTTACACATGATAAATTCCCACATATATTCTTTTTTAATAATTCTAAAAATTCTAAAAAAAAAAAGGGAGTAATGACAGCAATTAAAGACTCTGTTTCCTTTTAACTTCTGGATTTACAGAAAGACACTCAGGGAAGATACATGATTCTATTCGCTATTGTCAACAATATAACTTATACAATTGCTAACATCTATGCTCCCAACAAACAGCCCCGCCAATTTATAAGGAAAATCTTAACCACTTCAATACCAGGCACTTAGACACCTTCCTGCCCAAGCCAATTTTCAGCTTTCAGCACTGTCGCAATATGAATGACAATTGCGCAGTCATGCTACACTGTACCCAAACAATTTTTTTAGCATTTTGTTCCTACAAATAGAGCTTTCTTTTGGTGGTATTTGATCACCTCTGGGGTTTTTATTTTTTGCGCAACAAATAAAAAAAGACCAAAAATTTTGAAACAAAAAACCAAGTTTTTCTTTGTTTCTGTAAAAATTTTTTGTAAATAAGTACGTTTTCTCCTTCAATGATGGGCACTGATATGGCTGCACTGACGAGCACTGATAAGGCGGGACTGATGGGCACCGATGAGGTGGCACTGATGAGGTGGCACTGACGGGCACTGATAGGCGGCACTGATGGGCACTGATAGGTGGCACTGGTATGCGGCACTGATAGGCACTCATAGGTGGCACTGATGGGCACTTGTAGGTGGCACTGATGGGTACTTATGGGTGGCACTGATGGGTACTTATGGGTGGCACTGATGGGCACTGATAGGTGGCGCTGATGGGTTGCACTGATGATACTGATGGGTGGCATTGCTGGGCATCACTGATGTCTGTTACTACATACTGGTGCCAATCAGTGCCCATTTGTGGGCACAGATTGGGCATTAATTTGAACATGTAGATGGCCATTGGGTACATACCTGGCCATGCAAATGTTGCCCCTTCCCTGGTGGTCCTAGTGGTGTCCCTGGTGGTCCAGTGTGGTCATCTGAGGGGGGGCTGCGCTGATAAACAATCAGCACAGACTCCCCCTGTCAGGAGAGCCACCAATCGGCTCTCCTCTACTTGCATCTGTCAGACGCGAGTGAGGAAAAGCCGATCAATGGCTCTTCCTATTTACATCGTGATCACTTGTGATTGGACACGGCTGATCATGTGGTAAAGAGCCTCCGCCAGAGGCTCTTTACCGAGATTGGTGTAGCGTTGTGTGAGACTGACACACGCTCCACTAATCGCCGCGATGCGCGCCCTCTACGTGCGCGCGGTGGCTGTTATCCTGAAGGATGTCATATGACGCCCAGTCAGGATAACTGAACCACCGCCCGCCCGTCATTTTGCTATAGGCCAGGCGGGAAGTGGTTAAAGATTATATGAAAAATTAAAAGAGGAAATATTATCATATGTGGGAACTTTAATGCTCCTATGGACCCTAATATGAATACTACCAAGAAAAAACATACTACCAGAATAGGTTTAAGTACTATTTATTTTCAAGATCCTTGGAGGTGTCTTCACTCCACCAACAGGTATTATACATTGTTTTCCAATGTACAAAATGTATTCAAGGATTGATTTCATTACAGACAAAATTCTCTTACAAAAAACATTTGATGCCCCGATTCACAATATACTGTATCTTGGTCCGATCACACACCAATGACATCAGACATAGTGATGGGGCAACAATGTACTAATACGACTCTATGGAAGAACAATACTTATATTCTCTTTCTCAAAAGAAATACTTGTCTGTAATGAAAGAAAGGTTGAAACATTTTTTTTATGTTTAACCACTTAAGGACCGGAAGGATTTTCCCCTTATTGACCAGGCCATTTTTTGCGATACGGCACTGTCGTGCAAAGTTAAATAGTCACATAGTTAGTCAGGTTGAAAAAAGACACAAATCCATCTAGTTAAACCAAAAAAATACAATCCCTTATACACAATCCTATACCCACAGTTGAACCAGAGAAAGGTGAAAAAACCCCAGCAAAGCATAATCCAATTTGCTATAGCAGGGAAAAATAATTCCTTCCTGATTCCCGAAAGTCATTCGGATTTTCCCTGGATCAACTTTACCTATAAATGTTAGTACTAAGTTATATTATGTACATTTAGGAAAGAATCCAGGCCTTTTTTAAAGCAATCTTCTTAGCTTGCCAGAACCACCTCTGGAGGGAGTCTATTCCACATTTTCACAGCTCATATGCCCCGTACACACGGTCGGACTTTGTTCGGACATTCCGACAACAAAATCCTAGGATTTTTTTCCGACGGATGTTGGCTCAAACTTGTTTTGCCTACACACGGTCGCACAAAGTTGTCGGAATTTCCGATCGCCAACAACGCGGTGACGTACACCACATACGACGAGACTAGAAAAGGCCGGTTCAGAACCAAGCGCGGCACCCTTTGGGCTCCTTTTGCTAATCTCGTGTTAGTAAAAGTTTGGTGAGAGACGATTCGCGCTTTTTCAGACTCGTGGCTTTCAGATCGTTTTCTGACGTTCAGTTTGTGCTTGTGGGTTTGTATCTGCTCTTCAGTGCGTGCAGTCAGTTCGTATCGGAGTTTTCTGTGTGATCTTGCCTGCTCGTTGCTGTTTTTCAGGTCGCTCTTCACAGGCCTTGCTGTTCTTCAGTGCGTTCTGTTACTTCGTTCTGAACAGCCGACCGTTTTCTAGCCATGTTTCGTATGCGTACTCCTCGTAGAGTTCGTGCTGTGCGGGGGCTTGGTGTTGGGGTCCTGACCTTGACACAAGTCCAGTCCATGAACAGGGTGGGGAGGAGTTCATGGACCAAGAATTGGTTGCTTCAGCGTGACCAGTTCTGTCATATGCCTTTGCTCCGTGAGATCCGTGAGAATAATCCTGATGATTTCAGGAACTTTCTCAGGATGATGGACCCCGTATTTCACCGTTTGTTGGCTTCGCTGACCCCCTATATCAGCAGGCAGGATACCTGCATGAGGCAAGCCATCACTCCGGAGCAGAGGTTGGTCGCTACCTTGCGGTATTTGGCCACAGGGAGAAGTCTGCAGGACTTGAAGTTCTCGACAGGCATCTCCCCCTAGGCTCTGGGGATCATTATCCCAGAGACCTGTTCTGCCATCATCCAGGTCCTGCAGAAGGAGCATATGAAGGTAAGATTTTTATCCTTTTATATCCCATTTTATTGTATTGAATGTTTGATAATATATTGTATTTCTTCCCTCATTCCCTAATTACCATGATTGTAATATGCTGTGAATGTCCCCTTTGTTCTCATGCATGCTGGATTTTTAGGTAATTATTATTTTATGTCCTTCATACATATTTGCCCTTCAATAACCTCCCCAGCATGGTGTCTCCTGGCCTATATTCACCTCATGTAGTCACTTAACAATGTATTTTATCAGCTCCATAGTAGTGCTTTACCCCTAAAATGTTTGGAAATGTTATTTTTGATTTAAATTCAGGCAGAGTGCCAGAGGCTTTTTTTTGTGGTGTCCCCAAATTTTTTTTAACCCTCCCCCCCAACTGCTAAGTCAGCTGATCCCAATTCTCTATCTATCCTCAATCATCTATCTGCTGACTTTGCCAAACCCATACACACTATACCCACCTCTTTACTGGTCAGATTTAGGGATGAATTCCCCAAAGCATGTAGTGCAAGGGCCTGCCTGTATACTTTCCAATGGTACTGTTTAAAGTTTTTGTATCCTATTATTATCTTGATAGGTAATAGCAGAATGTTCAAATGTCCTCAAATGTGTACAGTGTGTATTTATATCTTTGTATTATGACACTTCTTACCTGTCCAGTGGTCTGTCAATAGTGTAACTAAGGAGGGGCTGTTCCAAGTAATACCCTGTATTTAGGCATTCATCTCTCAATGAAGTGAAGAGGGTTACCTGTCCAAGAGTTCCCCCCCTATAATGTTAGAAATGGCCCATGAGAGGGGGGGAGGGGGAATATGATAGGTGTACCTTATACTTTGGCCTTGTTAAATTCCCCTTAGTAAATGCTATCTGGAGGTTGCCCCATAATGTTTGTGTCTAATCTGCTTGCCATGTTTCTGTGAAAAAATAGTAAGGTTTATTTTTTTTTCCTCAACAGTTTCCTTCAACGCCACAGGAATGGCAGACTGTGGCCTCCCACTTTGCCCAGCGGTGGGACTTTCCTAACTGCAGAGGGGCAATTGATGGGAAACACGTCCACATCGTCCCACCACCCAACTCGGGGTCGTACTATTATAATTACAAGGGGTTTAATAGTATAGTGATGTTGGCGGTGGTGTCGGCTAATTACGAGTTCTTGTATGTGGACGTGGGGAAGAATGGCCGGATGTCCGATGGTGGAGTGATCGCCCAGACGGAGTTCTACAGGCGTCTCCAGAATGGCAGCTTGGACTTGCCACCTCCAGAGGACAATGTTGAAGGTCTCCCATTTGTGTTTGTTGCTGATGAAGCATTTGCGCTGGGGGACCACCTGATGCGGCCATTCCCGATGAGGACCCTCACCCCGGAACAGAGGGTTTTTAATTACCGGCTGGCCAGAGCCTGAAGAGTGGTGGAGAACACATTTGGAATCCTGGCCAGCCGGTTCCGATTATTTCTGACACCCATCCATATGGCGGAGTATAAACTGAACCATATAATACTTGCCTGCTGTGTTCTCCATAATTTTTTAAGAAAACATTCAGCCAACTATGCTGGCTCAGTTGGGCCTGAGGCCGGAATCCCTAATCCATCAACACTGACGGCGCTTGAAAGTGGCCGTCCTGGCTTGCCCTCCCTGAATGCCCGTGATGTCCGGTTACGCTACCTGGAGTTCTTTGCGGGTAGGGGGGCTATCAATATGCCAGACAATCTGTGACACCTTTTTCAAATAAAAAACAACCAAAAGAAATTCTTGGTGGACATTTACTGCTTGTGTTTGTTTTAGCTGACCCTGACAGAAATGTGTTGAGTGCAGAAAATGTCGTGATTGGGTAACCTTATAAAAAACAGTGTTGGCTGGTACTTCCTAAATGCAAAAACACATTTCACTACAAGTGCACTTGCAACTGCACTGAACCTGCACTTGTAGTGCAAAGAGGATTTGCCCTTAGGAAATAACCCCCATTTTTGCATAAAACAGCAATTACATCACCCCAAAAGTGTTGTAGTGTTGAGACAATAATCCACACATTCTTGAGTAAGGCACTTTTTTATACGTGCACAATCACATGTGCATTTCCCAAAGGTTTTTAAAACAAACCAACATGTTTGTTGTATAACAATGTTTGCAGTAGCATTATGAAAAATCAAAATATCCATTTCAGATAAAACAGGCCTGTGTAAAACCAACAAGAAAGCCAAAAAACTTGAACTTACAAAGTTCACATTAGGTAAAACCTGAAGGCTATATCAGACATCAGTATTTAGGAACTGGGTTTGATATAGCGTTCAGATGGGGGGAAATCACCCCTGGAAAAGCCAAATTTGGAAGATGCACACCAATTTACGAATGTCAACATGTGCTATCTGCCATCAGGGGGGATCAAGGGACGTGTTTGGGGGGAGCAAGCCCTTCCTCAACGCTACTTTATAATTGAGGAAGGGGTTGCACCCCCAAAACGCGTCCATTGATATCCCGTGATGGCAGATAGCAAATGTTGGCACACTGTGTGCATCCTCCAAATTTGGCTTTTCGAAACATTTAAAAAATTTTGGTACGATAAAACAGGTGATTTTGTGGGGTTTAAATTCGCCCCAAAACATCAATGATGTTATTATTTTTTTTAATAACATCACTGATTTGTTGCTGGATGTTTTGCAATTGGAGATTACACCCCATGATCTCCCCGATCAGTATCTGGGCACTTTCAGATGTAAAGCGTTCTGGATCACGATCACCTAAAAACAGATAAAGAACAAAAAAAAAGGTCTCAAAAATCTGCCACCAGCCATCTCTTTTACCTGAGTCTGTGGTCGCAGACACTCACCTGTTGTGGTGCCAATCTCTACCACATCTTCTTCTTCCTCCTGCTCAGCTTCTTGGGTTGGGGGTATTTCCCCTTCTTCCAGAGGGGGGGGGGGTCTCTGGTCTCCTGGGATGAGGGGTGTCCTCCGAGTCTTTTATCCCCTATGTAAAACAAAAATGGTATACTTAGCACACAGATATTTGATGGCAGAACTATAGAAATAGGAAACATTGCTCGGAAGTGGGGTACAATTGTCTATTTTAGCAGAGTTCCAAGATGTATATTTTTTATTGCCCTTTGTCAAGCTGCAATACTTTACCTGTTTGGTACAAGCTTCACAGATGTAACCCCCCCTATAGTATACACTGGAGCACCTGTGTGGCCCCCCCTAATAAAAATGGTGTTCTTGTGTCCCACACTAGTGCTCCAGTGTCCAGATGTGAAAACAGCTGCTCAGTGTCCTCTCCTTACACACAATCTAGTTTGCATTTCATTCTAGTAACAAACCCATCTACACAAACAAATATTTGGCATCCAAGTAGGCCCCCAAAAATGTGTGAAAATGCATATGGCCTAAACAATGGTGTTCTAGAGGCCGAAAGAAAAATGTTTGATACGAACGAATAATGTGCCCATGAACATTAAAGTTGACCTTTTGAAACGTTACAACTAATAAAAGCATATGGAGCAGAACGAACGTAATAAAGACAGAAAGAATAGGAACACAGCACAACTACTTACTTTTTTGCAGCACTCTCCAGATCTTTCGGTACTGCTCTGGCTCTCTCAACTTCAGGTCCGACCACCGCTTCCTGAGCTGATCTTTAGACCTTCGTACCCCGAAATTCCGCTCTAGACTCCTGACCACTTTCGCCATGATCTTGGCCTTTCGGATGTTCGGGTTGGGGTAAGGCCCATATTTTCCGTCATAGTCGGACTTCCTCATGATGTCGACCATCTCCAACATCTCCCCAAACGACATATTTGTGGCCTTAAAACGTCTCCTTCTGGATCGGGACGTGCCTGGATCCGGGCTTTCCTCCTCCTCCTCCTCGTTGCTACAATTAGCCCGCACCTGCTGTATGTCCGCCATCATGCTCTTCCCCCACTGCGCCGAACGAAAAGGGGCGGGGAATACACTAGAAAGAACGTCAGGGGCGGGCGGAGTTACACGCATGCGCAGTGTATATAAAGCGTAACACGCGTGCGTATTACGTTTGATCTGTGAGCGGAGGAAGGAGCATTGGACGCGGCGATCGTAAGAACGAAGGTAAGAGACAAACTTGTGCCTATACTGCTTCTAGATTGAGGCCTATATTGTAACAAGATTAGGAGAGTTTTGTGTGACATTAGGCTTTGTCTTGTGTTGTGTCTTGCAGTGAACATGGATATGGTACTGAAAGATAAGGACTTCATTTCAGTCTTCATAGAGATGCTAAGGGAGCTGCCCTGTCTGTGGGAGATTAAACACCCCCATTACAAGAACCAAGCAAAGAGGAAGGCAGCACTGGAGCAATTGTGTGAAATTGTGAAGCAGGTGATCCCCACGGCAGACATCACTTTTTTAAAGATTTTCATTGGTGGCCTGAGGAGCACATATCTGAGGGAGCGCAATAAAGTCCTGGATTCGCAGAGATCCGGAGCAGCAGGTGACATCTATGTCCCCAGGATGTTGTACTACGACAGGCTGCACTTTCTGGCAGGCCAGACTGAACCCAGGCCATCCCTCTCAAGTCTTCCTTCCACGCTTCCTTCCCCCCCGGCTGAGGCTTCTGACGCCCAACCTGGGCCTTCCAGGCCATATGTGGAGGAGCCCAGATTGAGCCAGGTATAGCATTCCTCTAAATATTTCTGCTTGTCCAATCAATGATGTGAACTATATGTTAGTTGGGAGTACTAATTAAGGATTGTGATTGATGATGCAAAACATTACAACTATGTCCCTTTTTCATACACAGGGAAGTCTCAGCCAGGAGGTGGCCGGGCCGAGCCGGCTGGCTGATATCAAGGTCCCTCCACCCCCCCTGAAAACAGAAAGTGGCAGTAGGACGAGTGGCCTAGAGGAGGCGGCTATCAGATTCTTTTGTAGGGCTACAGAGGTCCTGGGAGCACCACACACCAGGCAGGAGAACTTTGCTGCATTCATAGCATATAAAATGCAGAGGATGGAGGAGGGCCAAAAAGCCATGTGTGAGGCCCTCATATCAGAGGCTCTGGCGAAAGGTATGAGGGGCCAAATTACACCTCACACACAGCTTTGGGATGGTCCTCCTCCTCCTCCTGCAGGTCCTACTCCTCCTCCAGGTCCTACTCCTCCTCCTGCCACATCTCCAACTGCACAGCCACAGCCCGGAAGGAAGTGTGAAAGGAAGACCAGACAGTGAGGACCCTGGATCCAGTCTGGTGGGCCAAAAAATGCAGCCTCTTGTGGTACCACAGCCTGCGGACACACATGTCATCTGCTGCTATCCAAGTCTCTGTGAATCCCGGACCAGACTGCCCTCCCTTACATATGGACTCCTCAGGCCACCAATTTTGATGTTGAAGAATTGATGTCTGCCGTGGGGGTCCCAGGCTTCGCTAATTTCTCCTGTTGATCCAGTGTTGCCTTCCTCTTTGTTTGGTTCTGATCCCTTAATAAAGGATTTTTGTTTTGAATTATACTCTCCTATGTGTTTTACTTCAAAAAGGACAGTTTGTTTGTGAGGATTCAGGTACATTTCAAATATACAATGTGAAATGAACAAGGGACACCAACACCAAACAATCTCCTTGAGATTAAATAATAAAAGATATCAATGGTGTTGGGGTAACCTGACACACAAAACACACCCAAAAATATTCTGGAGTAAAAATAAAAATAACATTGAACAAAGATCAGCCTTGGAAAAAATCCAAACATTAAATAAAAAAAAAGGCTTAAAATCCAAAATAAAAAAAAAAAAAAATATATAAAACTGTCAGATGTGACAACTAATAACAATATATTCAGGGAATCCCACTAAAAAAACACAAATAAAACTTTGTGAGAAGTGTGTGTGAATATGAGCAGCAAAACTACTTCATTCTTGTCACATTATAAAGAAGAAGAGAGTGCGCTGTATTAAACCATTTTTTACATTGCAGCGTGACGAAAGTGCTGTATCCATTGCGAACGCTAAGTTTACCAGAACGAGCTGTCCCGTGTCGGAATTTCTTCTGAGCATGCGTGGCACTTTGTGCGTTGGAACAGGCCACACACGGTCGGAATTGACGCGATCGGATTTTGTTGTCGGAAAATTTTATCTCCTGCTGTCCAACTTTGTGTGTCGGAAAATCCGATGGAAAATGTCCGATGGCGCCCACACACGGTCGGAATTTCTGACAACACGCTCCGATCGGACATTGTCCATCGGAAAATCCGACCGTGTGTACGGGGCATTACTGTGTAGAAACCTTTCCGTATTTATTTCTTTTTTCCTCTTGCGCGGACATCCATCACTGTACCCAAACTAAATTTTTATCATTTTGTTCACACAAATAGAGCTTTCTTTTGGTGGTATTTTATCACCTCTGCGGTTTTTATTTTTTGCTAAACAAATAAAATAAGACCGAAAATTTCGAAAAAAATAAAAGTTTTGCTTTTGTTTCTGTTAAAAATTTTTGTAAATAAGTACGTTTTCTCTTTCACTGATAAGGCGGCACAGATGAGGTGGCACCAATGAGCGGGCACTGATGATGGGCACTGGTAGGCAGCACTGATGGGTGGCACTGATATGCAGCACTGATGGGCATTGATAGGCGGCACTGATGGGCACTGATGGGTGGCACTGGTGGGCACTGATAGGAGACATTGATGGGCACTGAAAGGCTGCAAAGATGGGTTCTTATGGGTGGCACTGATGGGCACTGATAGGCGGCACTGCTGGGCACTGATAGGCGGCACTGCTGGGCACTGATGGGCACTGATACGTGGCACTGATGGGCACTAATACGCGGCACTGATACGCGGCACAGATAGGCATCCCTGGTGGCACTGGCAGTGGTAGGCATTGTGAGTGGGCACTGATTGGCAGCTGCCTGGGCATTGATTGGCAGCTGCCTGGGCACAGATTAGTATTTTCCTGGGGGTCTAGGCATACCTGGTGGTCCAGTGTCGATGGCTTCCCTGGTGGTCCTGGGTGGCTTCCCTGGTGGTCCTGGGCGGCTTCCCTGGTGGTCCTGGGTGGGATCCGAGGGGGGACTGTGCTGATAAACAATCAGCACAGACTCCCCCTGTCAGGAGAGCAGCCGATCGGCTCTCCTCTACTCGCGTATGTCAGACACGAGTGAGGAAAAGCCGATCACCAGCTCTTCCTATTTACATCGTGATCAGCCGTGATTAGACATGGCTGATCACGTGGTAAAGAGCCTCTGTCAGAGACTCTTTACCTAGATCAGTGTTGAGGGGTGTCAGACTGACACCCCTCAACAACGATCGCCGCGCGCAGCTGCTCAATATCCTGTGGACGTCATATGACACCCAGTCAGGGTATTGAAACCACTTTGCCACCGTCATTCTGCTATATGGCGGGCGGCAAGTGGTTAATCTCCTCTTCTCAAGAGGAAATAAATTCAGTTCCTCTAATCTTTCCCCATAGCTGAGCTTCTGCTTGCCTCTTATCAGTTTGGTTGCCCTTCTCTGCACTTTCTCCAGTTCCCCGAAATCCTTTTTTGAGAACTGGTGCCCAAAACTGAACTGCGTATTCCAGATGAGGTCTTACTAATGATTTGTACAAGGGCAAAATGATATCTCTCTCTCTGGAGTCCATACCTCTCTTAATACAAGAAAGGACTTTGCTCGCTTTGGAAATCAAAGGTTGGCATTGCATGCTATTATTGAGCTTATGATCTACCAAAACCCCCAGATCCTTCTCCACCATTGATTCCCCCAATTGTACTCCTCCTGGTATGCATGATGCATGCATATTCTTAGCCCCAAGTGCATAACTTTACGTTTATCAACATTAAACCTCATTTGCCACTTAGTTGCCCAATTAGACAGTGCATTGAGGTCGGCTTGTAAATTGGGGACATCCTGTAAGACGTTATTTCATTATTTAATGACAATTGCGCAGTCAAGCAACACTGTACCCAAACTACATTTTTTTGGCACAAATAGAGCTTTCTTTTGGTGGTATTTGATCACCACTGCGGTTTTTATTTTTTACGCTCCAAATAAAAAAGAGACCGAAAATTTAGAAAAAAAAAAAAGTTCTTAGTTTCTGTTACAAAAATTTGTAAATGAGTAAGTTTTTTCCTTTACTAATGAGCATTGACGAGGCAGTACTGATTGGCACTGATGGGCACCGATGAGGTGGCACTGATGGGCATCACTGATGGGCACTCATAGGCAGCACTGATGGGCACTGATAGGAGGCACTGACAGGAAATCATTAATGGGCACCAATTGGCACTGATTGCCACCCCTGGTGGTCTCCAGTGGGCATCCTCAATAGGTCTGCACTGATAATCAATGCGCTCATTATCAGTGCAGACCCCCTCCCTGTCAGGAGGGCAGCCGATCAGCTGTCCTCTACTCACGTCTGTCAGTGCGAGTGGAGGAAAAGACGATAAATGGCTCTTCCTGTTTACACAGTGATCAGCTGTGATTGGACACAGCTGATCACGTGGTAAAGAGCCTATGTCATAGGCTCTTTACCTAAATCAGAGATGTGGTATGTCAGACTAATACACCACCGATCACTGTACTGCAAGCACTCGCGGGCACACACTAGTGGCTTGGATGTCAAGACGCCCAGGAAGCGGTTAATGAACATAATTCTGTTTTATCTACAAATCTTTGACGTACCCACAAAGCATACAGTATGTTAGGGGTTTACTAATTCAAAACATGAAAACTGGACTATAATAAAAAAAGTAATGAAAATACATACTAAACCAAAATACATCCTCTTTAAAGCTGAAATACCAACTTCTGCCTAAGTGCAAAGCTGCTACATAGGCTATATTGTAAAATTTAGCTAACGGTATATTCTCCAAGCCAGCACCTATTATAAAAAAAGCAATATGGGAGCAGCCAGTTACATTCTTGCTATCATGTATTATAGAGTCTCTAATTAAGTCAGCTTGACAACGTGGTTAAAAAAAATATTTAGAACTCTTTGACTTATAAATTGTTGCAATAACACAACTGGACCAATCAACATTTTTCTAAATAGCAGCCTTTAGCTGCAACTATTTAGAAAACAGCATGTTTTTGGAAAAGCTGGATAATCTATGTCATTCGGCTTCTGATTATATAAATACTGTTTTGGACATGGTGTAATTTATGTTTTTGATCTGTTCTGGTTTTGCATTCTTGTTCTCATTCTACCTAATTCTAGTGTGCCCAAGTCAAAATGCTATTTTTTTTCTTATTAAATGGTGTTGCCATAGCAGCGAGTGGTGTCTGATCTCTTGCCCCCTACTGATTTTGAGTGTACTTTCAGTTTAGCAAGAATAGTAATCATGCTTTACAGATTGTATCAAATTTATAAATCCCCAATGTCCTCTAAGTGAAACTACTGTATTGGGCTTTATAGGTGACAGGAATGAAAGGCTTGACAAGACTGGCATAAAACAAAAGTAAACATGTTCTGAATAAAGCAAGTGCATTACCGTTCCCGTCACTCTCACTATTTGTCATTATACAGGTAAAAAATAGAATCTGTCAGAGCAATTTAAAAGTATTATACCGGTTTCATTTTCTTTATCAATTGTCATCAAATAAAAATGAATAGTTTTGACAAGTCGAGTACAGATAAGCCTGGATCTGTTATGCAAGATGGAATTTTCACCTATATAAGGTGTTGCTGTAATAAAGCATGTGCCAATTTGTGTAATTTTTGTGCTGTAATAAAATGTACTCATTTATACATCAGCCCATGGTATTTTAAAGCCCAACAGGGTTTTTTTTTTTTATATATAAATAGCCCTCTAGCAGAGGTTTAGGACACAGCTTACTGGGATAGTCACGCAATTTCCATTGCTGTCCCCAGCAGTAATCCCTTCTGCCAATATATTGTGGGGTTGATTTACTTAAGGGAAAGATTGTGCACTTTGCAAGGGCATTTTCTCCAGAGCTTTAGTAAATAAGGGGAGGTTCTACTGACTTCCATCATCCAATCATGTGTGTAGCGCCAGCCCCCCTGATTGACCCCAAAGGTCAATTACAAAGACACCAGACTGTAGCAAAGTAAACAAGTATTTTACTTATGTTGCACACTTTAGTTTGTGCTACTAGAAGCAAAGTGTAGGAAAAAGCATTTTTCTGGCATAGGAATAAATCTGAGTCACTGAATCTGGGTCAGGGTTATTAGAGGCCAGGGCTGGATGACTTATACTGGCAGATCTCTGGTGCCTTCCCCTAGTATCTGGAAAGTTGGAGAACATTCTAGAACTAGTGGGTGGAGGTGAGGATGAGCTGCCTTGAATATTTATGGGCTCTCAGCCAATCCACAGGGGTGAGCCTGGCAAGGAACTGGGATAACCAATAGAGGAGAGGCTGTTGGTGGCTCTTGGGGGACCCCTGCTGGGGAAGGGTTTTACTTCGGGCTGGAGCTTGGGAAAGCTAGCCTGGAAGGATCCCACCACAGGAGGCAGTTGGAGGAATTTGGACCAGAGAGGCAGCGGGAAGGAGCAAGAAGAGACAGCGAATAGATCAACACGGTGCAGGGACAAAGGGAGGGACTGTCAGCTGTAACAGTTCTCTCTTGAAGACCGCAGCACAGGCCTTCATATAACCTTGCCCTGGGGAATCTCCATGAAGTGTGCCAGTTAGGAGGACAAGGGTAAGCAAGCAGCCAGGTGGGCTGGTGGCAGCCTGGCGGGCTAGTAGTCTTCTGCAGTGGTAGCACTGGGCTCAGTGTCTATGGGAAGACAGAAGGGAGATGCTGTTCACCGCACAATGTGCTAAATTATCCACAAAGGGATGGGATATTCCTAGCCTGTAATGGGCTGCTGCTGAATTGACTAAAAAAGACTGTTAATTCCACCAGAGTGATCAGCGGATGCTGTACAAACTAACCATGTTTGTGCAGGAGAGAGGAAGAAGAAGATCTGTATAAATGGGAAGGAAGTTGTCCCCTTTGTTCTCTGTTTGACAGTCCAAGTTGGACAGCCCGTAATTTCCTTACCCCATCCAAGTTATCATCCCCTAATAAAACAATAAAACAAGCCAAGGACTGATTTTCTGTGTTGGAGTGAACGAAGGAAATGCTAAGTGACTGGCTGTGCAGCAGTGGGAAATCCTAACTCAGCAGCTCTCACGAGGGGTGTGCTACACTAAGGCCTCATGTACGCTGCTGCTGGTAAAGGGATGTTTAGGAGCAGTTGGGCATTTTCTTCAACTGCTCCTGAACTCTCCTCTATGTTATCTTATCAGTACATGTACACAGGTTCATTTATAATAATTTCTAGGCAGTTGCGTTTAGAGGCTTTTTTGGAACCCCCAAAAAATGCGTCCAGAATCTGTGTTTAGAGGCATTTCAAATGCCAAAAGCGGCTAAAGTGTTTAGGAGCATTTACGTCTAGTAGCGTTTTTAAAAGGGAAACATTTTATTTATTACTTTTGAGCCTGGAAAATGCTAAAAACACACCAAAAGCTCAATTATCACTGTATACAAGCTTGAAATACCATGTGATTTTCCCCTCATCAGCCAATTATGCTGTACAATATACAACTTGCATTACTTGACCCTGAAGTTGAATAGGAATTTCACTCACCCATCAACCATTGAGAATTTACGAACTAGACGGGGTCTAACCTTTTCCAAGAGAACGTCAAAGGTGGCAGTTGACGTATGTAAAATAAAAAATTTCCCTGGGTAATTACGTTGCTGAACATACATATTAGAAAAGTATCCTGGGGACATACGTTGAGCCATCAATGGATGTGTCCAGTAGCGACAAACTCTGGTCCTCTCACGCAATTTTCTACGTCTTTGGAGCCTCAGCAAAAGCAACATCAGGAGCATTTCCTCACACATGCTCATCATGGGATCCATATTAACAAACCAACCAAAAAATAACAGCTAGCTTCAAGCACACTGCTTTCTCAACTGCTACTCACACTGTTCTCTCACAGAATGGCTGAAATAGTTAATAAATACTTGTTTTTAGTGTTTTCTAATCATTTGGGAGGGTCTTCTGAGGTTATCGTTAGTAAAACGCTCCTGAACGCAAACGCGGCAAAACGCAGCTTGTAAACGCTGCTAAACACACGTTTTTAAAATGTAGATTACTAGCTGTGATGTTCCAGCATTCAGGAGAGGTTGAGAAACGTCCCATGTACATGAAGCCTAAGAGTCTTGAAGCAGATATTAACAAGAATGACTTAGGCAAATATCTTTCAGCTTTAAAATCTTGCTCTTGGTAAATATGCAAAGGATATGCAATGCAAAGAAAATTACAGTAAGTCAAACAGTAGTAACCAGTAGTTCTTAAAAGAACCTATGATCCCAGGTATAAAAAGGGAAGAGAATGACCTTTTGACTCAGACTTCTCCCTTTAAATCCTGAGGCCCAAAAAGTTTGTGGCACAAATATAAAACAAGTTACAAGAAATGCAACAATTAATCTCTGAGTAGAGTTCCCCCTTATATGTGCAGATAGTGTGCACAGAGTCCTTTAAGTGGGGGTGGGGGTGGGGAGAAGAGGATTGTGGAGGAGTCCTTGTGATGTAGATGTCCAGTGTCTTCAGCTAGCTCAACAAGGACCCAGAAGGATTGCTGTGCAATGGTGACCAGCAATAGAAAATAGCATGTGCATAGTGTTTCCTTTTTGAGGCTTTAATGTAAAGAGATGTGATAAAGGTGTCTGTACACAGTGTCTTTGTGGGGTATATACAGGGTGGGCTTCTGTCTGCTCACCAGTCCTAATGATACCAAGGCTCAAGGGAATAGGATGTCCCGGAACAGGCTTAAATAATCTGCAACCAGCAAAGGGTGCCTGGCTGTGCACCTAGCGACGCTGGGATTCTGCTGTAACTGTACCAGCCATGATGAGAGTGACCCCTGACAGTCACTCGGCCGACAGGGAGCTGGCAATGGTGGATCTGCACACCAGATTCTCCACACCACCCAGGCCACAACGTCTGCTCACATTCCCTGGAGCGGCCAGGTCCCTGCTCTTAGCTGAAGACCATGGTCCCAAGAGAAAGACACCTCCCCAGACCAGGCTATTTATGTCCTCACCCAGCATTCTTCTCTCTCTCCCATCCAACTGGAACTTGTAGTCTGCAGCAGTCTGGCTCCAATGCAAATCCTGGCTCCTCGGTCCACATATCCCACGGTCCCCTGCCCTCAGTTGTGGTCTCTGCTTGCTCTGCATTCAGGACATCATGACACAGTGTCCAGGCTGAACACTAAAGGGAAACAGGCTCACTGCAGCTGGTGTTACGGAATGTCCCATGATCACACAGGCAAAGTTAGCCAGCACCTGGCTATATATGGAAGCAAAAATGCATTTTTTTTGTGTGTTTCTTGCATGTGATTATGTATTGTTTGCAAAGTGAAACATTACCTAATTTACTAATCTATGGAGCAAATAAAATATAGTGAGAGATTGCGGTTCTGAGTGCATCAGGGTGGGAAGGAGGAGCCCGGAGTTGGGCTTTATTACTGTATGCAAACGCAAATGGCTAATCACTGTGCACAGTGCCTTGAAAAGGTATGCATACCCCTTGAAATTTTCCACATTTTCCACATTTTGTCAGGTTACAACCAAAAATGTAAATTTTATTGGGATTTTATGTGATAGACCAACACAACATGGCACATAATTGTGAAGTGGAAGGAAAATGATAGGTTTTCAAATTTTTTTTACAAATAACTATCGAAAAAAATGTGTGGCATGCATTTGTATTCAGCCCCCCTTTACTCTGATACCCCTAACTAAAATCCAGTGGAACCAATTGCCTTCAGAAGTCACCTAATTAGTAAATAGAGTCCACCTGTGTGTAATTTAATCTCAGTATAAATACAGCTGTTCTGTGAAGCCCTCAGAGGTTTGTTAGAGAACCTTAGTGAACAAACAGCATTATGAAGGCCAAGGAACACATCAGAAAGGTCAGGGATAAAGTTGTGGAGAAGTTTAAAAGCAGGGTTAGGTTATAAAAAAAAGCTTTGAACATCTCACGGAGCACTGCTCAATCCATCATTCAAAAATATAAAGAGTATGGCATAACTGCAAACCTACCAAGACATGGCCGTCCACCTAAACTGAAAGACCGTCAATTAAGCGACTTCTGAAGACAATCGGTTCCACTAGATTTTAGTTAGGGGTATCAACGTAAAAGGGGGATGAATACAAATGCACGCCACACTTTTCAGATATTTATTTAGTTTTTGGTTGTAACATGACAAAATGTGGACAATTTCAAGGGATATGCATACTTTTTCAAGCCACTGTATGTTTATGAAAAATAGCTAATATCAGACAACCACCATAACTGAAGGGAAAATTATGTTTTTTTCTTTCAATTAGTTTTTTATTAAAGATTTGAAAGGATACAAAATATAACAGTAGCAATCATACATCAAGTAGAAAATTAGTTACAAAAGGCAAAGCAATAAGTATACCAAAGTATATTTTAATAGTGCAATAATGATTTAACAATTTATTTAAAAAACAGGAATTGAACGCCAATAACATGGTAATAAGCGCCTATAAGTTAAATGCAAATATACAGTATTTTGTGTGCTATGCGAAGAATAAATGCATAGCTAGAGGACTCCCATGCAGTAGGGCTGAAGAGAAAATAGAAAGGGGGAAGTGTAAAGAAGGGAAGAAAAGAGAAGAAGGGGAGAGGATGATGGGAACCCTGAATCCCAGGGTATCTAGGGCCTATAGCGGTGCATAGCTGGCTGTAGGTATAGAAGGATGCACATAATGGATCCATGGGGTCCAAATTTTTAAAAATTTCTTGTGCGTGTCTAGGAGACTACAGGAGAGCTTTTCATTGGTCAAAAAATAAATCTAAGCAGCGGTGGATTTCTGTAAAGGGTGCAAACTGCTCTTTCCAAGCTCTTGCTATAGTTTGTTTCACCGCCAGTAATATATACGTAGCCAGTTTAAAGTGGTTTTAAAGGCATAAGGTTTTTTTTTATTTTAATGCATTCTATGCATTAAGATAAAAAAAAAAAAACTTCTGTGTACAGCAGCCCTCCTGAGCCTCATCTTGACCCAGCGATGAGAATGAGTGCCTCGGCCCTCCAGGACACTCTCTCCTGATTGGCTGAGACAAAGCAGCAGTGCCATTGGCCCCTGCTGCTGTCAGTCAAAGTCAGCCAATTGCGGAGAGAGAGGGGGTGGGGCTGAACCGCGGCTCCATGTCTGAATGGACACATGGAGCTGCAGCTCGGCTCGAGTGCCACCATAGCAAGCTGCTTGCTGAGAGAGCACTCAACAGGAGGGAGGGCCCAGGAGAGCCAGCAAGGGACCTGAGAAGGGGAGAATCTGGGCTGCTCTGTGCAAAATTTGTGGAGATTTGCGACCAACTTTCCTTGTGTTTAGTGGTTTTGAAGTCCCTTCCCCACCTGGAAACATAAGTGTGACTATTAGGACTTACGGTATCTCACACAAGTGAGTACACCCCTCACATTTTTGTAAATATTTTATTATATCTTTTCATGTGAAAACACTGAAGAAATGACACTTTGCTACAATGTAAAGTAGTGAGTGTACAGCTTGTATAACAGTGTAAATTTGCTGCCCCCTCAAAATAACTAAACACATAGCCATTAATGTTTAAACTGCTGGCAACAAAAGTGAGTACACCCCTAAGTGAAAATGTCCAAATTGGGCCCAATTAGCCATCTCCCCTCCCCGGTGTCATGTGACTCATTAGTGTTACAAGGTCTCAGGTGTGAATGGGGAGCATGTTTGTGAAATTTGGTGTTATCGCTCTCATACTGGTCACTGGAAGTTCAGCATGGCACCCCATGGCAAAGAACTCTTTGAGGATCTGAAAAAAGAATTGTTGCTCTACATAAAGGTCTAGGCCATTGTTTCTCAACTCCAGTCCTCAAGGCGCCCCAACAGGTCATGTTTTCAGGCTTTCCATTATTTTGCACAGGTGATTTGATCAGTTTCACTGCCTTAGTAATTACCACAGCTTTTTCATCTGAGGGAAATCCTGAAAACATGACCTGTTGGGGCGCCTTGAGGACTGGAATTGAGAAACACTGGTCTAGGCTATAAGAAGAAGACCACCACGACCCTGAAACTGAGCTGCAGCATGGTGGCCAAGACCAGAAGAAGTTGAGTGCACATGCTCAGCATCATATCCAGAGGTTGTCTTTGGGAAATAGACGTATGAGTGCTGCAAGCATTGCTGCAGAGGTTGAAGGGGTGGGGGGTCAGCCCGTCAGTGCTCAGACCATATGCCGCATACTGCACCAAATTGATCTGCATGGCTGTCATCCCAGAAGGAAGCCTCTTCTAAAGATGATGCACAAGAAAGCCCGCAAAAAGTTTGCTGAAGACAAGCAGACTAAGGACATGGATTATATGAGACCAAGATAAACTTATTTGGTTCAGATGGTGTCAAGCGTGTGTGGCAGCAACCAGGTAAGGAGTACAAAGACATGTGTGTCTTGCCTACATGGTGGTGGGAGTGCCATGGTCTGGGGCTGCATGAGTGCTGACGGGACTGGGGAGCTACAGTTCATTGAGAGAACCATGAATGCCAACATGTAGTGTGACATACTGAAGCAGAGCATTATCCCCTCCCTTCAGAGACTGGGCCGCAGGGCAGTAGTCCAACATGATAATGACCCCAAACACACCTCCAAGACGACCACTACCTTGCTAAAGAAGCTGAGGGTAAAGGTGATGGACTGGTCAAGCATGTCTCCAGACCTAAACCCTATTGAGCATCTGTGGGGTATCCTCAAATGGAAGGTGGAGGATCGCAAGGTCTCTAACATCCACCAGCTCTGTAATGTCGTCATGGAGGAGTGGAAGAGGACTCCAGTGGCAGCCTGTGAAGCTCTGGTGAACTCTATGTCCAAGAGGGTTAAGGCAGTGCTCAAAAATAATAGTGGCCCACACAAAATATTGACACTTTGGGCCCAATTTGGACATTTTCACTTAGGGGTGTACTCACTTTTGTTGCCAGTGGCTTAGACATTAATGGCTGTGTCAAGTTACTTTGAGGGGACAGCAAATTTACACTGTTATACAAGTACAAGCTGTACACTCACTATTTTATATTGTAGCAAAATGTAATTTTTTCGGTGTTGTCACATAAAAAGATAAAATAAAATATTTACAAAAATGTGAGGGGTGTACTCACTTTTGTGAGATACTGTATGAGATCATTCAAAGAATAGAAATAAGTCTGGGGAAAAGAGGTGTACGATGGAAAATATGCTCGAACAACGATAATTGAGACATCAAATCTTTATTAACGAGCACCATGGTTAGTCAATGTCCAATTTGCAAAAAAGAGAAAGAGTTTTGTGGGGTGGGGGGGAAGAACTTGGTATTTGTCTCTGATTTCTGGCCAAGTATAAACATAACAACCCGTGAGGAATAAGTGGACACAGCAGAATTTGTGTGAAAACCACCAGTGGTAAGCACTAGGGGACTCTAGAGAAGGGGCAGGTGTGGGGATTAGATTACCATAGCACTTGATGGAATCCCAAACTCAAAGTAAGTGAGTCATTAGAGGGCTTATGGATGTAGGTCTGGATTTTGGGGGAAGCCCTGGGAATGAGCAGAAAGAGACAGGAGAGCAATAAAGCGCTTCTAAATTGGTCCATAGAGGGGTGTGCTGGGCAGTATAGGGAGAGGTCAAAGAAGCGATCTAAGCAGATAAAAAGTATTTTGGGACCCCCAACCCACCTTGTTTCCTGTGTGCGAGCATGGTGTGTTTTGAGAGCCAAGGTTTTTTGTTGGCAAATCTCAAAACATGGTTCTGGAAAGATTTACAGGAAGAGCATAAAGGGGGATGAGGACATTGGAAATATGGAATAGATAGAGAAGCCTTGGTAGTATTGTCATTTTTATGGCATTAATTCTCCATATCCACTAAAGGTGGAGGTGAGACCAAAACAAGATTAAGGCTTTTAAAGAGCAGAAGGTTGGAATATAGTTGGCCTCAGAGTCAGAGTGTGCGGTGAGGCGGATTCCTAAATAATGGAGGTGGGAGAAGGGACAGGTGAAATTATAGTTTTGATTTAGTAAAGTGACCTCGGCAGTAGGAAGGGTGATATTAAGAGCAGAGGATTTGTCTTCATTCACCACTAGTCCATATATGGTAGAAAACTATGCAAGCATAGAGAATAGGATTGGTAGTGTGGTGTCAAAGTTAAAAGTAGATCGTCAGCAAACAGCCTTATCTTGAAAAATTGCTGGCTGACAGCGATCCCTTTGATGTCCGGGTTGGATCCAATAAGAAGTGGCAGAGGCCAAAATAAAGAGTATAGGAGATAGGGGGCACCCCAGGCGAGTACCCCTATAAATTTGAAATAGATTGGCGGGAATGGTAGTGGACAGGGGCTGAGGGACTATGGTACAGGGCTTCCTGCCAAGATATTAAATCAGACAGAAATCCATATTTATCTAAAGCATAATACATGTACTCCCAGAAGAGGGAATCAAATGCCTTATGCATATCCAACCCGAGGACCATGCCAGGAATTTGATTCTGATGCTTCAAATGGATTAGATATAGGACTTTGAGAGTGTTGTCAGAGGACTGTCTATGTGGGACAAAGCCCACTTGTTTTTTATGAATTAGGTCATGTAGGAATGTATGGATTCTAGTAGCGAGGATTTTGGAAAGGATTTTGATATCAACATTTAACAAGGAGATGGGGCAAGTTGTGTGGGTCTAGAGAATCGTTACCGGGTTTTGGAAGCATAACTGTTTGAGCAGGGTCAGCAACAAATCTTGACAGCACAAGCCAGAATCCAGAAGTGTGATTGGAGGCAGGCAGGATCATAAACAGACTGGCAGAGTAGTGTAGAATCGTCAGGCAAAGAGAGTAATCCAGGAAACAGGCAGAGGTAAAATTCCAGAAGTTCAGTACCTCAGCAGTATATCACACACCCAGGGAAACAGATCCAACAAACAGGCCCAGTACACAGGAAGTCCTGCAATTTAGGCTGGGTTAATTGTGGATTGACTTTAGCTGGAAGGCAGCTGGAGCTAGAGAGTCCCAGGAGCAGATGTACTAAGCAGAGTGTAAGCTGCAGAGAGGCAAATTCCCCAGTGGCAGAGCAAACAGGACCACAGCACAGAGCCGAAAGAACCCAGGTTCAAACCCAGGCATGTGACGGGGTTATCTTAAGAGGCATGGCATGATTTGTCTAATGTACACTTGAGACAAAGCCATCTGATGGAGGATGAGTGACTTGAAAGTCAATGTCAATTTCAATTTCATCTGTTTAGAACCATAAACAACAAATATTTTTACATCAAAACGGCTTAAGAGATCCTGAATGATGCAAAAAATAATTTGCCATATTTCATATTTAAAAGATTTAAAAAAGAAAAAATGTTTTCAATATTTTTTTAATATGAGCAATAAACAGAGAAACAATACAAAACCATCTCATACTGTATCTTCTTTTACACTGAAGTCCAGCCAGGTGGAATAAAGTCGAATTAGTAAGGTGCGTCTTTACCTTGATCCAAAATGTTCTCTCTTTCCCTTTTAGTCTGCTTTACCTGGTTTCTCTTTCTCCAATAGGGAATGAGGATGTGATGGCGGCCTCTTCCTTGGTCCCTCATCCCGGTTCCCAGGCAAAGTGAAGGAGCTGATGATGTTGCACAAAATAAAATCAATATGTAGCACCCTGGGTTTTAGTCAGGGAGCTCCTCACCAAATTCCTTCTCAGGAGTAGCTACCATAGGTAAATTGTTAGAGATCCATTGATTTCTCCCTAAGTTTGGCCTAGTTGTACTTTTCTCTTCTATCACTAGGTGGCCGGGCAGTTGGTGATACTAAATATGAGAACGACAACTCAAGGTCAGGTTATGGGTATATGGGGTATCTCAGCTAATGGGCAGGGGTTTTCTTGAATCCCTTGGCCTGCTGAGAGAGCCTATATATTTGGGTGCTGTCAGCTAATCTAGGTTCTGTGCTACCTGGACGGCTGTCTGGGTGGACGTGTGTCATACGCCCTGGAATGCTAGGCCAGAGATTGGGCCTATCCTGGAGGCAACTGGCTGCTAGGCTGTGTGAGGGCCTATCCAGAAGTGAGAGAGCAGCGCAGGGTTGGGATTGCGGCTTGCAGTCCAAACAGAATTGACGGATCTGTTGGCCAGAGAACCTGTCAGTGGTCAGAGGTAGAAGGAAAGCTGTTGCCACAAAGGGATCAATCACCTTTACCAGGGACCACAGTGAGTAACTGAAGCAAGTACCGGAAACATATTCTCACCAAAAGGGCACGGTGGAGAATTGGGAAACTTCAAGTCAGGGACCCAACCAACGGAGGAGACGCTTGCAGAGCAGCCTTGTGTGTCAAGCCAGGGACCAAGCCGGTTAGCAGGGGTGAAGCTTGAGGAGTATCTGGAGTGCCAAGCTAGGGACCCAGCAGGGAAGCATGGGTGAGGCTTGAGGGAGATTCCACCGCAAACCTTGGAGGAGCTCAAGGGATTTAGAGTCAGTGAATCAGAGGGTCTAGTGTGAGACCAGGAGCTCAGTATTGAAGAACTACAAGGAGCAGTTGTAGTAGGAGCTGAAAGAACTGTTAGGTTTGAGTTAGGGTCTGCACTAAATGGGGGTGTGACAGACTCACCCGGGACAGAGGCTTTTGGAGGGGACTGAATGCCAGCCTCTTGCCAACCGATTATGGGCCCTGGCATTTGGGGGAATGGCGCGCTTTGTGAGCTGTATGCCTGGGGACCCTTGAGGTGGTGTTGCTTTGGATTCGGGTCCTTGTCCCCCAGGACACACAGACTCTGGGGACCCTGTATTTGCCATATTAGAAATAGAGACTGATTCATACTGTTGGGACACATACTGTGAGGAGATGCTAATATCATCAACTCCAGCCACCTGTCTATTATCCTCTATAATGTAAAGAGTCTAGTCTGACTTACCACAGCTTCTAAGAGTATTCCACCCATTGTTGTTTGTGCTAATTAACCCTGTGTTAATGTTTATGGTAATGTGTATTGAATAGTCAGTGAGCTAGGAGATGTAAAGTCTTACCCTGAAAGGTCAAATCTCTGAGTCACCTAGTCTGGGTCAATGATTAGATAACTAGCTCATGTTAATTAAGTTCTGGGTACAGTTTTATTGTAAGCCTGCTCTATATATATTTGTGTTTCATCTCAAATAAAACAGTCCATGTTAGCAGCTAAACAAGTGTCATCTTGTTTTGTGCTTGTGAGCGGTTGGAATATCTGATATCAATATTCAGACTGTGAGGAAGTGGTATACTGACGGAAGCACTCAAGCAGAGTGTGGGACATTACGTTACAGGGGGTCTGTACTGAATGGGGGGTCTGTACTGAAGGGGGGGTCTGCACTGAAGGGGGGTCTGCACTGAAGGGAGGTCTGCACTGAAGGGAGGGGGTCTGCACTGAAGAGGGGGTCTGCACTGAAGGGGGGGTCTGTGTAACTGACCACTCTTTCCTAAATTGCTAGTTATCTGACTGGTTTGTTTGCTCAGTAACTTGAATAATTTGTGTCACTTACCTTGAAGAAGTATGCAAATAATGAGTTTATTCCACCACTGCACCAACGATCCCCTTCTCTCGCCGCCGCGGGCTGTCTGTTCGGTGTCGGATGTCTCACACAGGCACAGCCAAGCAGAGTGAAGCCGCCTCCCCCTCCTCTCTTTTTATGTGTACACAGGGGGAGGGGACCTGCTGTGCATGTGCCGCGCTGATCTGATGTAATGTTGGGTCCGCCGTGTGCAATGACTTATATTGGCATGGGGCAGGGCCACCCGATGATGTAAGTTGGAGGACATGCCCCTTGTGACATCATCGCTCCATCATGCTCTGGGCGGTGACGTCACAAGGGGCGTGACCTCAGACTTATGTCATCGGGTGGCCCCGCTCCATGCCAATATAATTCATTGTACACGGCAGACCCAGCATTACACCAGGAGATCGCATCGAGTCAACATCGGAAGAACAGAGAGAGAAGACCCAGCAAAGGAGCAAAAGAGAGAGGAGAAGACCCGTAGAGGGGAGAAGACCCAGCAAAAGAGCAGAAGAGAGAGGAGTAGAATCGGAGCTGCTTTAATAAAATACTTTAAAAACCTGTGTAGTGTGTTTATTTTTGACACTTTTTTATTTAGGTGAATGAGTAAGGGTACGATGTACTCCATACTTATTCACCTAGGGTGGGGGGGCCGTGATCTGGGGGGCCCCTTGTTAAAGGGGGGCTTCCAGATCACGATAATTCCCCGCCCGCAGACCCTGACAACCACCGGGCAAGGGTTGTCGGGAAGAGGCCCTTGTCCTCATCAACATGGGGCCACGGTGCTTTTCGGGTGGGGGGGTGCAGGGGCCCCCTCTGCCCCAAAGCATCCACCATGTTGAGGGCATGTGGCCTGGTATGGTCCAGGAGAGGGGGGGTGCTCACTCATATCCTCCCCTTTCCTGACCTGCCAGGCTGCATGCTAGGATAAGGGTCTGGTATGGATATTGGGGGGAACCTCAAAAATTTTGTTGGGGTTCCCCAGCAAGATTCTCAGCACACAAGTCACACCACAAGTCAGATCATCTTGATCCGACTTCTGGTGCGACTTCTATTCAAATCAATGGGCTCCCTTAGGGAACCATTGATTTTGAATAGAGACAGAGAAACGCTGGATGGTGCATAACGCTGTGTATACAGCGTTAAGCCCTTTTAAATCACCGGCGCCTGCCGTTTTTACAACTGTAGCGCTGGAGCCTCAGAATGCACTGGTCCTGGGTTTTTTTTGGGGGGCTTAAAAATGGCTATGCCACTTACAGCTCAAAAACGCCATGGTGGGCATGAGGCCATAGGCTAACATGAAGAGGCGCTTTTAAACTGCAAAAACACACTCAAAAAAGCGTCTGTAAGAACGGCCGTGGGCATGAGGCCTAACAAGCATGCTTTACTGCATATACAGACTGATTTTACTGTTGTGGGTTTAGTAACACTTTAAGTTATCTACAGCTGGACTCATGTGTAGCTAGTCTAATGCCTTCTATGTGAAACAACAAGTCACAGCTTGCCCATCCACTATGTCCCTATTGACTCTTCAGGTCCTCCCCCTCATTGATTGACATCAAACTGGGAAGAGGACCTGCTGTTGAGAAAAGGACTGTGGGAGATGTAGTTCCACTATATACAGGCAGCACTGCTTTACAGCGACAAGGAAACTACAGTTCCCAGGGAGTTATGCAACCTGGAAGGAGAAATGGTGAGGTGAGAAATGAACTGCTAGGGTAGGTTTGGGGCACTTGGTCCCAGACTGGTGAAAGAATCAGATGTCCAGGCTAGAGTGCTGAGCCCTTGAGGCAGCAGCATCCCAATGTTCCAGAATAGTTCACCAGTCGTCTCCTGCATTCTCAGCAGTACAGAGTGGGTTCGCTGGTCTTCTTCTGCATCTACAGCCGTACAGAGTGGGTTCTCTGGTCTTCTTCTGCAAATACAGCCGTACAGTGTGGGTTCGCTGAAGCTCGAGCCATCAATCTACGAGGGGCCCCTCCATCGTCGACGTCAATGGCTGAAGCACAGGATTGGGGAGAGGGTTGCCAACCTATTACACACATTGTACACCAGGAGTTGAGAATTTAGCCCATCACAGCCTTATCCTCTTGCTCCCTAGACATCGCATTGCCTGCCTAGTCTTCCACTAAACACTGCCATCTTATCTTAATCTCCTGAATGGGGCATAGATTGCAAAAAATAAACTAACGGGGTTAGTTTAACCTTCTCTCCAAAATGAAAAAAAAAGTGTTTCCTATAGTTCTACCATAACACTAGATACAATAAATATATCTGTTTGCTTTCTCAACTTGTACAGCAATCAACATCATTTTTAACTGAAAAACATACAGCTACATCTTTTTTGTTCTATCTCCTGAATGTTCACATAACAACTAATTTCTTCCTTCTATGTTATCTTGTACATTTTTTCAAACCTGACAGTTATGTAAAAAGTCCTTAGCAAAACTAACCACATCATTTTGTAAAGATTTTATTCATACACATACTGTTATGAGCAATCAAGTCCATTGCAACTTTTGTATCATGGGTCCTAGTCTGGACTAAATGTAAATGTGTCTGACATTTTGTTTTAATATGAGTTGTAATTTTACTTCAAATGTGCATTCATTTAAATCAAGCTAAAACTTGTCTGACATAGTATAAATCAAAATATTTTTAGAAATTCTAGTGCATCTTACAGTGATCTTATCACTCTACCAAAAAGGTTGCCTGGGACTAAAAGTTCAAGCAATATCAAACAATGGAAATGTTGTTTGAATCATTTGTTAACAGGGTTGCAAAGTATTGGATAAGGTGGAGAGATGGGACAGTGAGGTCGTGCTCTCCATTTCGTCCAATCAGAGAACGCTTTGCATTCATTCACTGTGGAAATTCAAGATGTTCTCTGAATGGTGCTTGTTTCTAAAGAGCTCCTATGTTCACTAAGCAGCAGGGCAGCTGCTTTGCACAGGACCCAGAAGTCAGCGGCAATCACTGTAGAATAGGTGCCTACTACAGTGATTTCCAGCTTCTGCAATGATTGGCCAGGTATGGCACATACATACTTACATCGGTCCAACTTAGACCAGTGTAAGTATGAAAAAATAGTTACACCTGGATTCAACTTTAAGTCTAGGTCAGTAGTGATAATAAACAGGAGTGATGAACACACCAGCTTTTCATAAGTAGTTCAAATACTGAATACTCAAGGCAAAAGTAACTAGCTCAAAAATCACTCCAAAATGTAATGAGGGGGTTTTAGATAGGGTAAGGTTGGGACAAACTGGTAGCAAGACTACTGTAGAAGGTTACTCTGCACATGAAGATGAATACCTTTTTTTAGCAATAAATAAATTTGGGCTATGATTTAACATAATAAACATAACTGTACACCTTACTGCATTGTGACCATAATCTGGTAAGCTTGTTGGCTGACAAATGTGCTCTTACACAGACAAAAATGTGAAGAACTTATAATATCTATTAAAGCATGTTTGTAAATGTCTTAGGAGAGACATTAAAGCGGAGTTCCATCCCACTTTAAAAGGTGGTCTTAAACTACAGACCACCCCTCATTTTTGGATATTCTGTATATATATATATATATTTTTCTTTCTTACCTTTTAAGAAGTACAAAGTGTACTTTCGTCCTAGCCGGGCCACGGCAAATACGTCATTTCTTCTGCGATGAGCCCTCCTCCTTCTCCCCCGCTGTCTGCTGGGACCTGTATGTGTCCCAGAAGACGAGGTGGCCATTCAGAATGCGCCTCGCGACTTGCTCATGCGCGGTAGGAAACCGGCTGTGAAGCCTGAAGGCTACACTGCCGGTTTTCCTCAGTTGTAATGGCGGCGCCTGCACCCAAGCAGGTGAACGAATCGGCCTGGGGGGGGGGGGGGCGACATCGCGGGCTCCCTGGACAGGTAAGTGTCCTTATTAAAAGTCAGCAGCTACAGCAAATACAGTAGCTGCTGACATAAAAAAAAACATTTTTGATGCTGGATCTCCGCTTTAAAGGCTAAGTTCACCTTTTTGTAAAAGGTTTAGTGTAAATGCATTTCCACCGCCTTTTTCTGTAGAAGCCTGGCCATAGAAAACCCAGTTAGTGTTGACATGTCCTGGCCAAATTCTGGGACACTACAGTCATTAGAAGATTGCTTCCAGCAACACAGAAGCGTTATTCCTTATTCAAATACCCAAAATTGTGACTGAGCCCATGCTATTACCCAGGGGCAGGGCCAGCTTGTGCACCAGCTACTTCTCTGGGGCTTTGCTGCAGGGATTTTAATGTATTTGTGTAACGAGCCCCTTGCTCGCTCGATTCCACTCTCCCGACACTCCTCTGCAGCTATTGAATCAGATTGCAACGTCTGATGGTTCGGTCATCCAATGCTCCGGGATTAGAACTACAGCTCTGTGCCGTTCTAACCCAGTTGTGATTGCTCAGAACAAACACCAGGCAGGCTGTATGTAAGTTCAACCAGGAATCTCCTTTATTGCAAAATACATTCTTTTATACACTAAAAGTGGAGGTGCAGACCTCCTGCTCATATTACTCTAACAATACACAAAAACAAGGAAGAGTGGGATCAAGGGGACAATGGCTGATGTTGGCCCAATCATGCTCCCACCCTGGAAAAGACTGGACTATATCGGTACAGATAAATAACAATGGACAGTTGAGTAAAAGGATTTATTACAAAGAAAGAAATTACATAGTGTACTTGTTAAAATTGCAAAAACAGAGGCTCGGAATTGCCCAAGAGGCATCTGTTGTTACAGGGTATAGAATGGTCTGGTTCTCGACTAGTTTCGCGGTATTACCGCTTCCTCAGGAGGACCAATCTATGAAAAAGATAGTACATAATAATGCAGACAATATACAAACAAAAATCATAATACAGCATGTAGAAGAAACAACATAAGAGGTAAATAAAGAAGTGGCTTACCCTATATCTAGGTGAATATGTGCGGCACCCACTCTAACAATACAGTTGTAACCTAATTAACCTAATTAACATGAGCTAATTAACTAATCCCTTTAGACAGCCTGGATGACTCAGACATGACCGTTAGGCCAGACTGGCCGTCTTGTAGTTCAGAAAATCCAATCAACATTATCACAATCAACATAGACTCTTCTTCACACAATAGCAGAGTTAATTAACACAAACAACAATGGGGATCTAATGACTCTTAGATCCCATACTAGAGACTTATTTACAATACACATTTTAGCAGACAACAGACAGACAGGTGCTGGAATTTACATCAGCATCTCCTAACAGTATCTGTCCCAGCATTATGAATCAGCCACTATTCCAATATGGCAAATCCAGGGTCCCCAGAGTCTGTGTGTCCTGGGGGACCAGGACCCGAATCCACAGTAATACCACCTCAAGGGTCCCCAGGCATACAGCTCACAAAGAGCACCGTTCCCCCAAATGCAAGGGCCCCCGATCGATCGGCAAGAGGCTAGCATACAGTCCCCTCCAAAAGTCTCTCTCCCGGCTAGGTCTGTCACAATTTGAGCTTACTGGAATGCATAGGCTAGTTACGTAAAAAGGCAAACTTAGACTTTATTAGTAGTTTGTGAGAGTTGTAGTTTGAAATTGGGGTAATTACTTGTTTCTTTAAGATGCTTTGATGTATTTCTACACAGTAGAAAGCATTTTTGCATTGTGTTATTCAATTAACCATAATTTAAGATATGCACATCTTTTACACAATTTTTCATTATGTGTCATCATCTCTCTCTATGTATTATATTTGCAGTACTCATCTTTTTTTCACCAGAATTAATTTTACCATTCTCAACACAAATGATACAGTGACATCTTATTCAAATGCCTCCTGCAAATTAGTTCAGTGTCATCACATAATCAAAGTGAATGCAAGAGAACACATCAGAAGTCTGCCCAAATCATTCTCCACTTTTTAACGTATGAGTGTGCAAAAAATAACTGAAAGTACAGCCAAGCAAGTGAAACATCCTCAGTCTATTGCTCACGGTAGGCTTCAAGTCATCTCATACATGTTCTGAATCCTAAAACCACCATATTTAAAGATAAAACAGAGAAAGGAAAATGAATAGAGGCTATTGTGGACTTTCATGGTAAAAAAAGATTTTAGTCCAACAATATATTAAAACATACGGACATCTAAAAATATAGACACAATTACCTGTGTTCTGGACATTCAGCTCTATAAAATCACGGATGGAGTGACCTTTGGAAGATAACCATTGTCAGCTTTAGCATATACCATCTGTGTATTAGACGCTCAACATGTTTAGCGGAAAGACCACTGCTTCTTCAGGAGGTTATTATATGGTATTATAGAGCAATCACCACATTTAATACTATAATGGAGAGTAAAGAAGAAGAAATTAATTAAATATACCATTATTAAATATTATAAGATACAGATATAGTGAGATTCCATGCACGCTGTCTTACCCAGGACGAGGTCAAAAAGCATAGACACAGGAAATAAGTCTGTCCTGACGAATGTGGGAATCCCACATAAGGGGGGCACACCGTCCTCTGTCTGACAATAAAATAGTACATATAATATATTAAGATAGTGTACACACTTGTAAAGCACAAACGGTGTTCACAAATATATATATATATATATATATATATATATATATATATATATATATATATATATATGTAGCACTGACCCCCAAAGGAGCTGCTGATGTTTGATTTGGCCTGTACTCTGCTATCACACCCCCCTAATTTGACTCAGTCTCCTTGACATGGCTGTGGTGTAATGTTAATGTGCAGCAGGAACTTAAAGACAATATCACAATATGTAATATAATATACCTTTTTGTCTATATCTTTTACCTCCAGCTCCCCACCTGGTCAGCAATTCAAAGGAAATAGCACTCCACACAATAGTACTTAAACAAGAATAAGATTTTACTGTATTTGCTTCAAGATAGCGATTACAGTAGTTGTACTGTCAAACCAACGTAATGTGACAGCCAACAGATTTAGTTCACAACAGTACTATACAAATAAAAGTTGTTTGCGTTAACCTCTTAGAAATGCATCTGGAAAAATAGGACCAATGGCAGAGTGAAACTGACTTCACTATGGGCACTGTCCCACTCTCAGCACGCTCTGTTTATGTAATAGAGACAATTACTATTTTAATAAAGCATAGCACAATTCCTAGGGAGCTCCCCCTACTTTATATTACAATCCCTCTGAAGAACAATAGAATGCAAGGCCTTGTTTAAGAGAGGCAGTCCTTCTTTTCTTCTGCCTTCTGCTAGCTGTATGCAAGTTAAATTGTAATCCAGTGGTTAACAAAACCCGGGTCAAAGCAAATTGAATGTTGAACTATTGTTGTGATGCGGCAGCACTGCAACTGTCTTCCGTGCAAGTAACTTTGTATAACACAATGTCAGAATTGTAGTGAAGTGCAGGCTTGAGGCCTATATTGAACTCAGTTTTTAATTCTTTGAATCACCTCCGTGGGACTACAGGTCCCAGCAGCACTGTGCTATAGATGCAAGTGTGTAAAGGTGCGTCAATAAAACTTTGGGCAGCAGCCCTCTCACCCAACCAGGTCTGCAGGGTATAACAGTTCTGCTCCAGTGCACGCGGTCCTGTTTCCAGACACTGCTACACCGCTCCGCTCTGCGAGATGTTCTGGGACCCTCAGATGGCTCAGACAGGCTTTGCTGGATCATTCCCAGTTCTGCCTCACTGTCTGTCCAGCTCGCTGATATGCAGCAGGATCGCTGATCGGGTAGCTCTGCAATGGGTGTAGGCCGCGCTCCTCTGGATACCTCTACACAGGTCCTCACAGGCAGGCCACGCGTCCAAAGAGACCTAAGATGGCAGCTCCCAGACTTTTTTTAGCCTACCCAGGATGCATTTCAGTACTGAGTCCTGCTGGGTAAAAACACTCGGCATTCTGGGTAGGTCAGTTCATGTGAAATGTAAATAAACAATTACTTCCTGTGATATTCTCTCAATGTCTCTAAAAATAGTAAATACTGAAATCCAATTCACTTTCTGGCCGCTAGATGGCGCCAGATACTAACTTATAACACTGTACACAGAATAACATAGCATTAATTAGCAAAAATGCTGGTGCTACATATATATATTAAGACACAACGTAGCAAGAGGTGCAGAACATCTGAGTCAGGACCTCTCAGAATTGTAACTAGATCATGATAGGGAAGTTCTCTTCCGCACCGACAAAACACTGCAAGAGCAAAGTGGAGAACATGCTTTTTGACAGCTGGAACTCCCAGAGCGAGACTCCAAAGGATATGAGTATTACCAAACTTTACCTTGTAAAGTAGATATGAGAGGGATGGAAGGATATACATATATCTATATCTTTGTAAGATTAAACGCCATGGTGCCCCTGGGCTTAAGGAGGTGATTTCATATAAACCCTTTTTATAAGTTTACATTAAGCTTCCATCTTAATATGATTTAATACCCCTACTGGTTCTCTTCCATTTCTCTCCCCCTTTCTATATGCTTTTTCTGTCTCTTTCTGCAGCTATATGCTACATGCGATCTATGACTTGATCCAAATTAGTGTGATGCACTAAGCTCCAGCATTGTTTGTTTTGTAATGATTTATTATTTCAGATTGAATACTGTACAAACAGTATGTGTAAATTGAACTACTGTTGGATCTCATCTTTGTTTATTCTAATGTTTTTATTCCTTTGTGGTGCCCTCCCATGCATGCTGTCATAGGCTATTGTCCATTTCCATCTTGGCTGCCATGGGCTCCTCTGGGAGGTTTTGACTCATTCCATCATGGCCACTGTAGACTGTGACTTTGATAGGGCAGGTACAGGCTAGCTGTTGTCTTGCCCCATCTTGCCCATTTCCATCATGGTCACTATGAGTCTTACCCACTTAGAATGATATTTCCTGTGTGGCGACTCGTTCCTGTCTGTTCGAGCGGATGCATGGCTCCGCAGTGAGGGGCGAGCTGCAGTCCCTCTGTGGCCCTCCCCTCACTGTCCTTTGGACAGTTTGCTCAATGGAGGAGGTGTCCCTTCCCTCTCTGTGAGTTTGTGCCCACCTGTGGACCTCGCGCGTACGGACTGCGGGGCCGGGCTCGGTGACCTCACACGCCACTTTGGCGGCACCGAGCAGGAGCCCCACATAAATACAGGGGATGTCACGCAGTCTCTCTGCTGCTGCAGCCCTGAGACATTTCCTCTCTGGATGGCAGGTGAGAAGGAGTTCTCCATGGACTGACAATCTTGCTTTACACACTCATTGTGACCATCTATTACTACTGCACTTTTCTATTCCTAGGGTAGCCCATGTGAGACATGCACTGGATTCTGGGCTGATCATCGCAAGGCTTTATCGCTGTACACTTTCTCTATTCATGCTCTTGCTGCTTTTTGAAGGTAAGCATTAAATGTGAATACACATGTTTCTGCTGTTATTAAAGTGACATCATATGCACAATAACTGTTATATATGTATATTCTACCGACTAAATCATTATATTCCATTTGTTTGCCTATGCCAGGTGTATCTGGTGATATATAATATGTTTTGGAAATCTTACAAAGCTATAGATATACAATATCTCACAAAAGTGAGTACACCCCTCCCATTTTTGTAAATATTTTATTATATCTTTTCCTGTGACAACACTGAAGAAATGACACTTTGCTACAATATAAAATAGTGATTTTACAGCTTGTATAACAGTGTAAATTTGCTGTTCCCTCAAAATAACTCAACACACAGCCATTAATGTATAAACCGCTGGCAACAAAAGTGAGTACAACCCTAAGTGCAAATGTCCAAATTGGGCACAATTAGCCATTTTTCCTCACCGCTGTCATGTGACTCATTAGTGTTACAAGGTCTCAGGTGTGAATGGGGAGCAGGTGTGTTAAATTTGGTGTTATTGCTCTCACTCTCTCATGCTGGTCACTGGAAGTTCATCATGGCACCTTATCGCAAAGAACTCTCTGAGGATCTGAAAAAAAGAATTGTTGCTCTACATAAAGATGGCCTAGACTATATGAAGATTGCCAAGACCCTGAAACTTAGCTGTAGCACGGTGGCCAAGACCATACAGCGGTTTAACAGGACAGATTCCACTCAGAACAGGCCTCGTCATGGTCGACCAAAGAAGTTGAGTGCACGTGCTCAGTGTCATATCCAGAGGTTGTCTTTGGGAAATAGACATATGAGTGCTGCCAGCATTGCTGCAGAGGTTGAAGGGGTGGGGGGTCATGCTGTCAGTGCTCAGACCATACGCCGCACACTGCATCAAATTGGTCTGCGTGGCTGTCGTCCCAGAAGGAAGCCTCTTCTAAGGATGATGCACAAGAAAGCCCGCAAACAGTTTGCTGAAGACAAGCAGACTAAGGACATGGATTACTGGAACAATGTCCTGTGGTCTGATGAGACCAAGATAAACTTATTTGATTCAGATTCAGATGGTGTAAAGTGTGTGTGGCGGCAACCAGGTGAGGAGTACAAAGACAAGTCTATCTTGCTTACAGTAAAGCATTGTGGTGGGAGTATCATGGTCTGGGGCTGCATGAGTGCTGCCGGCACTGGGGAGCTACAGTACATTGAGGGAACCATGAATGCCAACATGTACTGTGACATACTAAAGCAGAGCATGATCCCCTCCCTTTGGAGACTGGGCCGCAGGGCAGTATTCCAACATGATAATGACCCTAAACACACCTCCAAGATGACCACTGCCTTGCTAAAGAAGCTGAGGGTAAAGGTGATGGACCGGCCAAGCATGTCTCCAGACCTAAACCCCATTGAGCATGTGTAGGTGGAGGAGCGCAAGGTCTCCAACATCTACCAACTCCGTGATGTCGTCATGGAGGAGTGGAAGAGGACTCCAGTGGCAACCTGTGAAGCTCTGGTGTACTCCATACCCAAGAGGGTTAAGGCAGTGCTGGAAAATAATGGTGGCCACGCAAAGTATTGACACTTTGGGCCCAATTTGGACATTTTCACTTAGGGGTGTACTCTCTTTTGTTGCCAGCAGTTTAGACATTAATGGCTGTTTGTTGAGTTATTTTGAGGGGACAGCAAATTTACACTGTTATACAAGCTGTACACTCACTACTTTACATTGTAGCAAAGTGTAATTTCTTCAGTGTTGTCACATGAAAAGATATAATAAAATATTTTCAAAAATGTTAGGGGTGTACTCACTTTTGTGAGATACTGTATTTATATCTTTCCATCCTTCTCATATCTACTTTGCAAGGTAAAGTTTGGTAATACTCGTATCCTTTGGGGTCTCACTCTGGGGGTTCTGGCTGTCATATAGCATGTTGTCCAGTGACGGCCCGTCCATAGGGGGCGTCTGGGCGCCGCCCCCCCCCTCCAGGCAGTCAAAAAAAAAAATTTTTTTAAAGCTGGCCCTTTAAAAAAAAAAAAAATACAAAAAACGGTCCTTAAGTGCACTGTGTTCGGACGCCGGACACAGTGCACTTATGGGAAGCGCCACGTCTATGCAATCACGAGATTGCAGACGTGGCGCTGCATTTGCGGGCATTTAGCCCGCCTTGCGGCGCTTTGTTAAGCGCCGAGTAGCTTCCACCCGGCCCTAGTATCTATTACTATGGCTGGGCGGTTTGATTGACATCTGAGTATGATGTCACTTCCTGCTTCTCTCTCTCTCTCTCTCTCTCTCTCGGAAACAGGAAGTATGAGAACAAGGGAGCTCTTCACAGGAGACACCGCTGGAGAGGACAACACATAGCAAGGTAAGTAACGGTGGGAGGGGGGTTTGGTGGTGACACACACTGCTGCAATTTGGGGACACATGCTGCTGCAATTTGGGGACACATGCTGCTGCAATTTGGGGACACACACTGCTGCAATTTGGGGACACACACTGCTGCAATTTGGGGACACACACTGCTGCAATTTGGGGACACACACTGCTGCAATTTGGGGACACACACTGCTGCAATTTGGGGACACATACTGCTTCAATTTGGGGACACATACTGCTTCAATTTGGGGACACACACTCCTGCAATTTGGGGACACATGCTGCTGCAATTTGGGGGACACATGCTGTTGCAATTTGGGGACACACACTGCTGCAATTTGGGGATACACACTGCTGCAATTTGGGGATACACACTGCTGCAATTTGGGGACACATACTGCTGCAATTTGGGGACACACACTGCTGCAATTTGGTGACACACACTGCTGCAATTTGGTGCAGCAGTGTGTGTTGCAATTTGGTGACACATACTGCTGCAATTTGGTGACACTGCTGCAATTTGGGGACACATACTGCTGCAATTTGATGACTCTGCTGCAATTTGGGGACACCTACTGCTGCAATTTGGTGACACATGCTGCTGCAATTTGGTGACACATGCTGCTGCAATTTGGTGGCGACACATGCTGCTGCAATTTGGTGACACAGGCTGCTGCAATTTGGTGGTGACACATGCTGCTGCAATTTGGTGGTGACACAGGCTGCATTTTATGTGACACAGGCTGCATGTAAGGAGGGACTCTGCTGGGTGCACCTGATGTAAGGAGGGACTCCGCTGGGAACACCTGATTGCATCTGGTGGCAGGTGACGTGGCTAGTGACACGCTCGGGGCTCCCACTGATTCTGCAGAGTTGAATAATCTCATTTTATATTACAATGTAATAATAGAAATAATGCGCTTCAATCATCCTGACACCATAACAACAATGGTGCCGGGATGATTGAAGTGCTAACACCAGGTGTTTGGAGTATCTTTATCTGCTGATTGTTAAACTTTCTAGAATACACATATTTCTATTGTTGTGTAGGATCTGGGCCTGCTGTCCCTCCATCCCTCTCTCCTTCTCCCTCGTTCAACTCAGACACTAACCACACCACCTTAGAGCCACGCCCACTATTTAGCTGAAACCATGCCCATTTTCACCAAGTGGGTGGGGTCAAAAAGGAAGGGCAGAGCCTGGCGCCCCCCCATCCTAAAACTTCACCAGCCGCCACTGATGTTGTCCACTGATTCTGAGAGACCCTGACTCAGATGTCCTGCACCTGTTGCTACGGTGTGTCATAATAAATACATCTGTGAACACCTTTTGTGCTTTTCAAATGTGTACACTATCCTGATATATTATTTGTACTATTCTATTGCCAGACGGAGGACGTGTGCCCCCCCCCTTATGTGGGGTTCCCGCATTCACTGGGACATACTTCCTGGGTCTATGCTTTTTGACCTCGTCCTTGGTAAGACAGCGTGCATGGGATCTCACTATATTTGTATCTTATAATATTTAATAATGGTGTAATTAATTATTTTCTTCTTCTTTACTCTCCATTATAGTATTAAATGTGATGATTGCTCTATGATACCATATAATAAGCTCCTTAAGAAGTGGTGGTCTTTCCGCGAAAATATGTAGAGCGTCTACTACACAGATGGTATATGCTAAAGCTGACAATGGTTATCTTCCAAAGGTCACTCCATCTGTGATTTTATAGAGCTGAATGTCCAGGACAACGGTTATTGTGTCTATTTTTAGATCTCTGCATGTTTTAATATATTGTTGGACTAAAATCAATTTTTTACTTACCTTGTGTATGTCAAGCCTTTGTATGGTACCATGAAAGTCCACAATAGCTTCTATTCATTTTTTCTTTCTAATCTGATAGGATGTAGGTACCACTTCTAATTGTTACTAAAACTTGCACTCTTTCTCAAAGCTAAAAGATAGTTGCAACTCCCACTGATGCAAAAAGATAAACATTTTTTTTTTATATTTGGAAGATCATTTAACCTATTGTTTTAAAAACACCCAACATAAATGTTCTTAAAGTATATCTGAAGACAAAACATATTGAATAGAGTAGGGAGGGTTGAAACTTCAGATTTTTTTGTAGCACTACCCCCATAGAAGCTGCTGGATAGGGTGGGTCCCTTGTTCTTTTCCTCAACCTTTTCAAGAACCTCAGCTCCTCTCACACATCAGGTTGAAAGTAAAAAAAACAAACACAGTAAATTACTGAAGGGGATACTTGGAACACAATGACAGTGCTATATCAATAAATAGAGTTGGGCCAGAGACCCCCCCCAGTTTGGTTAGCGCCAGAACTCTCGAACATCGCAAAAGTTCAAACCCGAACTGCGAACCCTATTAAAGTCTATGGGATCTGAACTTGAAAACTCAAAAGTGCCCATTTTGAAGGTTTATATGCAAGGTATTGGCCAATAAAATGGTATGGGGGCCCGGGTAGTGCCCTGGGGGATATGTATCAATGCAAAAGAAATGTTTTAAAGTTTCTTTTTAACCACTTGCCGACCGCCGCACGACTATATACGTCGACAGAGCGGCACGGGCAGGCAAAAGGACGTGTATGTACGTCCTTGCCTGCCCGCGGGTGGGGGGTCCGATCGGACCCCCCCCGGTGCCTGCGGCGGTCGGCAAATCTCCCCCGGCGATCGGAGGTGAGGGGGAGGCCATCCATTCGTGGCCCCCCCCTCGCGATCGCTCTCAGCCAATGGGATCATTTCCCTGCCTCTGTATTGTACACAGAGGCAGAGGAAATGATGTCATCTCTCCTCGGCTCGGTATTTTCCGTTCCGGGCCGAGGAGAGAAGACTGCAATGTAAGTGCACCAACACACTACACACAGTAGAACATGCCAGGCACACAAAACACCCCGATCCCCCCCCCGATCGCCCCCCGATCCCCCCCCAATCACCCCCCCCCCCCTGTCACAAACTGACACCAAGCAGGTTTTTTTTTTTTTTTTTTTTTTTTTTCTGATTACTGTATTGGTGTCAGTTTGTGACAGTTACAGTGTCAGGGCAGTGAGTGTTAGGCCCCCTGTAGGTCTAGGGTACCCCCCTAACCCCCCCTAATAAAGTTTTAACCCCTTGATCACCCCCTGTCACCAGTGTCGCTAAGCGATCATTTTTCTGATCGCTGTATTAGTGTCGCTGGTGACGCTAGTTAGGGACGTAAATATTTAGGTTCGCCGTCAGAGTTTTATAGCGACAGGGACCCCCATATACTATCTAATAAATGTTTTAACCCCTTGATTGCCCCCTAGTTAACCCTTTCACCACTGATCACTGTATAACCGTTACGGGTGACGCTGGTTAGTTTGTTTATTTTTTATAATGTCAGGGCACCCGCCGTTTATTACCGAATAAAGATTTAGCCCCCTGATCGCCCGGCGGTGATATGCGTCGCCCCAGGCAGCGTCAGATAAGCGCCAGTACCGCTAACACCCACGCACGCAGCATACGCCTCCCTTAGTGGTATAGTATCTGTACAGATCAATATCTGATCCGATCAGATCTATACTAGCGTCCCCAGCAGTTTAGGGTTCCCAAAAACACAGTGTTAGCGGGATCAGCCCAGATACCTGCTAGCACCTGCGTTTTGCCCCTCCGCCCAGCCCACCCAAGTGCAGTATCGATCGATCACTGTCACTTACAAAACACTAAACGCATAACTGCAGCGTTCGCAGAGTCAGGCCTGATCCCTGCGATCGCTAACAGTTTTTTTGGTAGCATTTTGGTGAAATGGCAAGCACCAGCCCCAGGCAGCGTCAGGTTAGTGCCAGTACCGCTAACACCCACGCACGCACCGTACACCTCCCTTAGTGGTATAGTATCTGAACGCATCAATATCTGATCCGATCAGATCTATACTAGCGTCCCCAGCAGTTTAGGGTTCCCAAAAACGCAGTGTTAGCGGGATCAACCCAGATACCTGCTAGCAACTGCGTTTTACCCCTCCGCCCGGCCCAGCCCAGCCCACCCAAGTGCAGTATCGATCGATCACTGTCACTTACAAAACACTAAACGCATAACTGCAGCGTTCGCAGAGTCAGGCCTGATCCCTGCGATCGCTAACAGTTTTTTTTGTAGCGTTTTGGTGAACTGGAAAGCACCAGCCCCAGGCAGCGTCAGGTTAGTGCCAGTAGCGCTAACACCCACGCACGCACTGTACACCTTCCTTAGTGGTATAGTATCTGAACTGATCAATATCTGATCCGATCAGATCTATACTGGCGTCCCCAGCAGTTTAGGGTTCCCAAAAACGCAGTGTTAGCGGGATCAGCCCAGATACCTGCTAGCACCTGCGTTTTGCCTCCCCGCCCGGCCCAGCCCAGCCCACCCAAGTGCAGTATCGATCGATCACTGTCACTTACAAAACACTAAATGCATAACTGCAGCGTTTGCAGAGTCAGGCCTGATCCCTGCGATCGTTAACAGTTTTTTTGGTAGCGTTTTGGTGAACTGGCAAGCGCCAGCGGCCTAGTACACCCCGGTCGTAGTCAAACCAGCACTGCAGCAACACTTGGTGACGTGGCGAGTCCCATAAGTGCAGTTCAAGCTGGTGAGGTGGCAAGCACAAATAGTGTCCCGCTGCCACCAAGAAGACAAACACAGGCCCGTCATGCCCATAGTGCCCTTCCTGCTGCATTCGCCAATCCTAATTGGGAACCCACCACTTCTGCAGCGCCCGTACTTCCCCCATTCACATCCACAACCAAATGCAGTCGGCTGCATGAGAGGCATTTTTATGTCCTCCCGAGTACCCCTACCCAACGAACCCCCCCAAAAAAGATGTTGTGTCTGCAGCAAGCGCGGATATAGGCGTGACACCCACTATTATTGTCCCTCCTGTCCTGACAATCCTGGTCTTTGCATTGGTGAATGTTTTGAACGCTACCATTCACTAGCTGAGTATTAGCGTAGGGTACAGCATTCCACAGACTAGGCACACTTTCACAGGGTCTCCCAAGATGCCATCGCATTTTGAGAGACCCGAACCTGGAACCGGTTACAGTTATAAAAGTTACAGTTACAAAAAAAGTGTAAAAAAAAAAAAAAAAAAAAAAACACAAACAAAAATATAAAATAAAAAATAATAGTTGTCGTTTTATTGTTCTCTCTCTCTTTATTCTCTCTCTATTGTTCTGCTCTTTTTTACTGTATTCTATTCTGCAATGTTTTATTGTTATTATGTTTTATCATGTTTGTTTTTCAGGTATGTAATTATTTATACTTTACCGTTTACTGTGCTTTATTGTTAACCATTTTTTTGTCTTCAGGTACAGCATTCACGACTTTGAGTGGTTATACCAGAATGATGCTTGCAGGTTTAGGTATCATCTTGGTATCATTCTTTTCAGCCAGCGGTCGGCTTTCATGTAGAAGCAATCCTAGCGGCTAATTAGCCTCTAGACTGCTTTTACAAGCAGTGGGAGAGAATGCCCCCCCCCCCCACCGTCTTCCGTGTTTTTCTCTGGCTCTCCTGTCTCAACAGGGAACCTGAGAATGCAGCCGGTGATTCAGCCAGCTGACCATAGAGCTGATCAGAGACCAGAGTGGCTCCAAACATCTCTATGGCCTAAGAAACCGGAAGCTACGAGCATTTTATGACTTAGATTTCGCCGGATGTAAATAGCGCCATTGGGAAATTGGGAAAGCATTTTATCATACCTATCTTGGTGGGGTCAGATGCTTTGAGGGCAGAGGAGAAATCTAGGGTCTAATAGACCCCAATTTTTTCAAAAAAGAGTACCTGTCACTACCTATTGCTATCATAGGGGATATTTACATTCCCTGAGATAACAATAAAAATGATTAAAAAAAAAAAAAAAATGAAAGGAACAGTTTTAAAATAAGATAAAAAAGCAAAAAAATAATAAAGAAAAAAAAAAAAAAAAAAAAAAACACCCCTGTCCCCCCTGCTCTCGCGCTAAGGCGAACGCAAGCGTCGGTCTGGCATCAAATGTAAACAGCAATTGCACCATGCATGTGAGGTATCACCGCGACGGTCAGATCGAGGGCAGTAATTTTAGCAGTAGACCTCCTCTGTAAATCTAAAGTGGTAACCTGTAAAGGCTTTTAAAGGCTTTTAAAAATGTATTTATTTTGTTGTCACTGCACGTTTGTGTGCAATTGTAAAGCATGTCATGTTTGGTATCCATGTACTCGGCCTAAGATCATCTTTTTTATTCCATCAAACATTTGGGCAATATAGTGTGTTTTAGTGCATTAAAATGTAAAAAAGTGTGTTTTTTCCCCAAAAAATGCATTTGAAAAATCGCTGCGCAAATACTGTGTCAAAAAAAAAAATTAAACACCCACCATTTTAATCTGTAGGGCATTTGCTTTAAAAAAATATATAATGTGTGGGGGTTCAAAGTAATTTTCTTGCAAAAAAAAATAATTTTTTCATGTAATCAAAAAGTGTCAGAAAGGGCTTTGTCTTCAAGTGGTTAGAAGAGTGGATGATGTGTGACATAAGCTTCTAAATGTTGTGCATAAAATGCCAGGACAGTTCAAACCCCCCCCCAAATGACCCCATTTTGGAAAGTAGACACCCCAAGCTATTTGCTGAGAGGCATGTCGAGTCCATGGAATATTTTATATTGTGACACAAGTTGCGGGAAAGAGACAAATTATTATTATTTTTTTTTTTTTTTGCACAAAGTTGTCACTAAATGATATATTGCTCAAACATGCAATGGGAATATGTGAAATTACACCCCAAAATACATTCTGTTGCTTCTCCTGAGTACGGGGATACCACATGTGTGAGACTTTTTGGGAGCCTAGCCACGTATGGGACCCCGAAAACCAAGCACCGCCTTCAGGCTTTCTAAGGGCGTAAATTTTTGATTTCACTCTTCACTGCCTATCACAGTCTCGGAGGCCATGGAATGCCCAGGTGGCACAAACCCCCCCCAAATGACCCCATTTTGGAAAGTAGACACCCCAAGCTATTTGCTGAGAGGTATAGTGAGTATTTTGCAGACCTCACTTTTTGTCACAAAGTTTTGAAAATTAAAAAAAGAAAAAAAAAATTTTTTTTTTTGTCTTTCTTCATTTTCAAAAACAAATGAGAGCTGCAAAATACTCACCATGCCTCTCAGCAAATAGCTTGGGGTGTCTACTTTCCAAAATGGGGTCATTTGGGGGGGGTTTGTGCCACCTGGGCATTCCATGGCCTCCGAAACTGTGATAGGCAGTGAAGAGTGAAATCAAAAATGTACACCCTTAGAAATCCTGAAGGCGGTGATTGGTTTTCGGGGTCCCGTACGCGGCTAGGCTCCTAAAAAGTCCCACACATGTGGTATCCCCGTACTCAAGAGAAGCAGCAGAATGTATTTTGGGGTGCAATTCCACATATGCCCATGACCTGTGTGAGCAATATATCATTTAGTGACAACTTTGTGCAAAAAAAAAAAAAAAAAAAAAAAAAATGTGTCACTTTCCCGCAACTTGTGTCAAAATATAAAATATTCCATGGACTCAACATGCCTCTCAGCAAATAGCTTGGGGTGTCTACTTTCCAAAATGGGGTCATTTGGGGGGGGTTTGTGCCATCTGGGCATTTTATGGCCTTCAAAACTGTGATAGGTAGTGAGGAGTAAAATCAAAAATGTACGCCCTTAGAAATCCTGAAGGCAGTGATTGGTTTTCGGGGCCCCGTATGCGGCTAGGCTCCCAAAAAGTCCCACACATGTGGTATCCCCATACTCAGGAGAAGCAGCTAAATGTATTTTGGGGTGCAATTCCACATATGCCCATGGCCTGTGTGAGCAATATATCATTTAGTGACAACTTTTTGTAATTTTTTTTTTTTTTTCATTATTCAATCACTTGGGACAAAAAAAATGAATATTCAATGGGCTCAACATGCCTCTCAGCAATTTCCTTGGGGTGTCTACTTTCCAAAATGGGGTCATTTGTGGGGGTTTTGTACTGCCCTGTCATTTTAGCACCTCAAGAAATGACATAGGCAGTCATAAATTAAAGACTGTGTAAATTCCAGAAAATGTACCCTAGTTTGTAGGCGCTATAACTTTTGCGCAAACCAATAAATATACACTTATTGACATTTTTTTTACCAAAGACATGTGGCCAAATACATTTTGGCCTAAATGTATGACTAAAATTGAGTTTATTGGATTTTTTTTAGAACAAAAAGTAGAAAATATCATTTTTTTTCAAAATTTTCGGTCTTTTTCCGTGTATAGCGCAAAAAATAAAAACGGCAGAGGTGATCAAATACCATCAAAAGAAAGCTCTATTTGTGGGAAGAAAAGGACGCAAATTTCGTTTGGTTACAGCATTGCATGACCGCGCAATTAGCAGTTAAAGCGACGCAGTGCCAAATTGTAAAAAGTGCTCTGGTCAGGAAGGGGGTAAATCCTTCCGGGGCTGAAGTGGTTAAATGAGCAGTGATTTTAATGATGCCTAAAGTGAAACAATAAAAATGAAAAATTTGTTTAAATCTAGTGCCTGGGGGGTTCCCTTAGTCTGTCTGTAAAGATATAAATAGATATAGAACCTGCTGCAGCAAAACTGACATATATAAAGAAAAAGAAATGACATTTAAATTGATTTTCCCTGCAAGATTTCCTTATTTTGTACTGTATGATGAGGCCAGAATTTAGTGCACTCGAAACAAGATTAGAGATTTTTGGATACATTCTGGAGTCTCTTTGGCAGACTTTGGATGGAAATAATACATTTTTGCACCAAAGTGAGCATGCCTTATGTGAATAAGCCAAATTACAGTACACTCAAGGCCAAGATTAACATTTTTTTTAGAAAAAGTCTGGTGTTCCTTTCGCAGACTTTGTATAGAAGTAACAGTAACAGGTGTGGAAAAATTTGGCTTTGGGAGTTGGTGGTGCATTCACACCATAACCCTATAGAGATACTCTTGAAAAAAAATCTGTTTGTTTTTTCTTCAAAATAATGTCCAACAATAGCCTCAAAAGATAAAAAAAAATGTAAAAAAACTAATTTGGAAATTGCTTTATTATCTCATCTGGCCATGTTCATGTAGCCATCCACAGAGACCAGGTATCATTTGTATTCCATACCCTATTTCAGTTTCACCATTAGTGGCTTACTAGGCCATTAGGAATGGTTTTGGGTTTAGTGGCAAACTCATTCTCCCATTGAAACCGTTGCTGATCTACAGACCAGTGAAAGGAAGAAAAAATGTCCCTGCGGAATCCCCCGAGAGCATGAAATAGCTAGAGGTACTCTTGATAAAAATAAGAATTGGCCTTTCTGTATAAAATTTAAATGACATGCACCTGTCAAACAGGTGCAGAAAAATTGGGCTTTGGGCATTTGTAGTGCCTTTGCACCGTAATCCTATAGAGATAGTGTTGGTGAAAGCAAGAATAATGCCCCGTACACACGGTCGGACTTTGTTCGGACATTCTGACAACAAAATCCTAGGATTTTTTCCGACGGATGTTGGCTCAAACTTGTTTTGCCTACACACGGTCGCACAAAGTTGTCGGAATTTCCAATCGACAACAACGCGGTCACGTACACCACATACAACGAGACTAGAAAAGGCCGGTTCAGAACCAAGCGCGGCACCCTTTGGGCTCCTTTTGCTAATCTCGTGTTAGTAAAAGTTTGGTGAGAGACGATTCGCGCTTTTTCAGACTCGTGGCTTTCAGATCGTTTTCTGCCGTTCAGTTTGTGCTTGTGGGTTTGTATCTGCTCTTCAGTGCGTGCAGTCAGTTCGTATCAGAGTTTTCTGTGTGATCTTGCCCGCTCGTTGCTGTTTTCAGGTCGCTCTTCACAGGCCTTGCTGTTCTTCAGTGCGTTCTGTTACTTTGTTCTGAGCAGCCGACCGTTTTCTAGCCATGTTTCGTATGCGTACTCCTCGTACAGTTCGTGCTGTGTGGGGGCTTGGTGTTGGGGTCCTGACCTTGACACAAGTCCAGTCCATGAACAGGGTGGGGAGGAGTTCATGGACCAAGAATTGGTTGCTTCAGCGTCACCAGTTCTCTCATATGCCTTTGCTCCGTGAGATCCGTGAGAATAATCCTGATGATTTCAGGAACTTTCTCCGGATGACGGACCCCGTGTTTGTTGGCTTCACTGACCCCTTATATTAGCAGGCAGGATACCTGCATGAGGCAAGCCATCACTCCGGAGCAGAGGTTGGTCGCTACCCTGCGGTATTTGGCCACAGGGAGAAGCCTGCAGGACCTCAAGTTCTCGACAGGCATCTCCCCCCAGGCTCTTCTTTGTGGACATTTACTGCTTGTGTTTGTTTTAGCTGACCCTGACAGAAATGTGTGGAGTCCAGAAAATGTCGTGATTGTGTAACCTTATACAAAGCACTGTTGGCTGTTATTTACTAAATGCAAAGACACTTTTCACTACAAGTGCACTTGCAACTGCACGGAAACTGCACTTGTAGTGCAAAGTGGATTTGCCCTTAGGAAATTACCCCCATTTTCTCATAAAACAACAATTACATCACCCCAAAAGTGTTGTAGCGTGAGACAATAATCCACACATTCTTGATGAACAATCTTTTTAATACCTGCACAATCACATGTGCATTTACCAAAGGTTTTTCTGACAAACCAACATGTTTGTTGTATAACAATTTTTGTGGTGTCATTATCCAAAATCAAAATGTGCATTTTATAGAAAACAGGCCTGTGTAAAACCAACAAGAAAGACACAAATCTTGATCTTACAAAGTTCACATTTGGTAGAACTGGAAGGCTATATCAGACATGAGTATTTAGGAACTGTGTTTGATATTGCGTTCAGATGGGGGGAAATCACCCCTGGAAAAGCCAAATTTGGAAGATGCACACCAAGTTCAGAATGTCAACATGTGCTATCTGCCATCAGGGGGGATCAAGGGACGTGTTTTGGGGGAGAAAGCCCTTCCTCACCGCTACTTTATTATTGAGGAAGGGGTTGCACCCCCAAAACGCGTCCATTGATCTCCCGTGATGGCAGATAGCACATGTTGGCACACTGTGTGCATCCTCCAAATTTGGCTTTGGGAAAAATCACAAAAACATTTCGCACATTGTAGCACACAAAAGAAGAAAGTGATTTGGAGGGGTTTTAAACTCGCCCCAAAACATCAATGATGTTTTTATATTTTGGAATAACATCATTGATGTTTTGCTTGATGTTTTCCAATTGTAAATTACACCCCATGATCTCCCCGATCAGGATCTGGGCACTTTCGGATGTGAAAGGATCTTCATCCACAACATCACGATCACCTAAAAAGAGAGGAACCCCAAAATAAATTAGGTTTCAAAAAAATGCCGCAATCCATCTCTTATCTGAGCCTGTGGTTGCAGACACTCACCTGTTGTGGTGACTAGTTCCACCACGTCTTCTTCCTCCTGCTCATCTTGTGTTGGGGGGATTTCCCCTTCTTCCAGAGGGGGGGGGCTCTGGTCTCCTCGGATGAGGGGTGTCCTCCGAGTCTTTTCTCCCCTATGTAAAACAAAAATGGTATAATTAGCACACAGATATTTAATGTCAGAACTATAAAGATGAAACATTGCTTGGAAGTGGGGTAAAATTGTCTATTTTAGCAGAGTTCCAACATGTAGCTTTTTTAGTGTCCTTTGTCAAGCTGCAATACTTTACCTGTTTGGTAAAAGCTTCACAGATGTAGCCCCCCCTATAGTATACACTGGAGCACCTGTGTGGCCCCCTAATAAAAATGGTGTTCTGGGGTCCCACACTAGTGCTCCAGTGTCCAGATGTGAAAACAGCTGCTCAGTGTCCTCTCCTTACACAGAATCTAGTTTGCATTTCATTCTAGTAACAAAGCCATCTACACAACCCAATTCTTTGAAGACAAGTATAGGGCGTCAAAATGGTGGCCAAATGCATATGGCCTAAACAATGGTATTTTATCGTCCGAAATAAAAATGTTTGATCCGAACGAATAATGTGCCCATGAACATGAAAGTTGCCATTTTAAACTGTACAACAGTTCCTAAAAACACATGGAGCAGCACGAACGTCATAAACATAAAGAATAGGAACACAGCACAACTACTTACTTTTTTGCAGCACTCTCCGGATCTTTCTGTACTGCTCGTGTTCTCGTAATTTCAGGTCCGACCACCGCTTCCTGAGCTGATCTTTCGATCGTCGTACCCCGAATTTCCGGTGCAGACTCCTGACCACTTTCGCCATGATCTTGGCCTTGCGGACATTAGGGTTGGGGTAAGGCCCATACTTTCCATCATAGTCGGCCTTCTTCAGGATGTCCACCATCTCCAACATCTCCCCAAAGGACATATTTGAGTCCTTTAATCTCCTTCTGGATCGGGACGTTTCAGGCTCCAGCCTTTCCTCTTCCTCCTCCTCGTTGCTACAATTAGCACGATCCTGCTGTCTATCCGCCATGTGCTCTTCCCCCACTGCGCCGAACATAAAGGGGCGGGGAATAGACTAGAAAGAACGTCAGGGGCGGGCGGAGTTATACGCATGCGCAGTGTGTATAAATCGTAACGCGCGCGTCTTACGTACGATCTGTGAGCGGAGGAAGGAGCATCGGAGACGCCGATCGTGCTAACGAAGGTAGGATCTAAACGTGGGCCTATACTGCTTCGGAATGGAAGCCTATATTGTAACAAGATTAGGGGAGTTTGGCCTGACATTAGGCTTTGTCTTGTGTTGTGTCTTACAGAGAAAATGGATGGGTTCAACGACCACAATTTCCTGCCCCTGTTCATAGACAAGTACAGGGAGCTGCCCTGTCTGTGGCAAGTGAGACACCCCCACTATAATCACAAACAGAAGAGGCAGGCAGCGCTGGAGAAACTGCTGGAGTTAGTGAAGCCGGTGGTCCCCACAGCAACCATCCCTTATTTGAAAGCTAAAATTGGTGGCCTGAGGAGCACATATCTTAGGGAGCGCAAGAAGGTCACAGATTCCCAGAGGTCCGGAGCTGCAGCAGATGACGTTTATGTCCCCAGGCTGTGGTACTATGAGAGACTGCGATTTCTGTCAGACCACACTGAAGTCAGGGAATCCCTCTCTACTCTTCCTTCCACTCTTCCTTCCATACCAGCTGAGGCTTCCGATGTCCAACCTGGGCCTTCCAGCCAGGAAGAAGTGGAGGAGCCCAGCTGGAGTCAGGTATAGCATTCTTCTACTGATTTCTGGGCAATAAATAAATGATGTTTATTAGATGTTATTATTGATCACTAATTGCTGATTAAAAAAAGTGCTTTACATATCAATAGACAGTAGCGGGCACCCAAAATTGGGAAAAGAATGAAAACTGCTGGGCTCAGAAGCATAGTCTGTTATATTTGTTAACATTCAATTTGCAGCAGTCAGGAGGTGAAAATTGCGTGTGATTGATGACTAAAAAACTAAAACTATGTCCCTTTTTCATACACAGGAAGACCTCAGCCAGGAGGAGGCTGTGGAATGTGGCAGTCAGGAGGAGGCGGGGATTATTAGTGTCAGCCAGGAGGAGGCGGGGATTAGTGGCAGCCAGGAGGAGGCGGGGCTAAGTGGCAGCCAAGAGAAGCCTGGGACAAGTCGCAGCCTGACTGAGTCTCAGGTCCCTCCCCTCCGCCTGCCATATAAACGAGCCAGGAAGGCCACTCCGAGTCCCGTGCAGGATTCAGCGTACAGGCTGATCCAGGAGGCTTCGGTGTCCCTCCGAGCCTTCCCCAGTCCTGAAGAGGCCTTTGCCTGCATGGCTGCCACAAAATTGCAGGGCATGCAGGAGGGTCAACGCAAGATCTCTGAGGACCTGATTTATAAAGTCCTTCGTAAGGGGGAGAGTGGGGAACTAACACACAAGACGGATGTCATGGAGAGGGACGATCCTCCTCCTCCTCCTGCTGCCACAACTCCACCACCACAGCCAAAGGCTGTAAGGAAGCGTGGAAGGAAGACCAAAGAGTGATGGCCCTGGGTTCAGTCTGGTCTGACAAAAGCTGCAGTCTCTCGTATGACTACAGCCTGGGGACACAGATGTCATCTGCTGCTGTTCATGATCTCTGGGACTTCTGGACCAGACTGCCCTCCCTTAGATAAGGACTCCTCAGGCCACCAATTTTGCTTTTAAATAATTGATGTCTGCCCTGGGGTCCAAGGCTTCGCCCACTTCTGCAGTTTCTCCAGCGTTGCCTCCCTCTTTGTTTATAGTTGTGAGCCCTTAATACATTTTTTGGGTAAATTCTACTCTCCTGTGTGTGTTTTCATCCAAAAAGGACAGTTTGTTGGTGACGATTCAGGTACATTTCTAAAGTACAATAAGGGACAACAACACCAAACAATCTCTTACAGATTAAATAGAACAACATATTAGTGGTGTTGTGGGAACTTGTCACCAAAAGCACACACAAACATTTTCGGGAATACAAATCAAAATCACCAAAAAAAAAAAAAAAAAATTTTGTTGTCAGATGTGAGAAATCAAAATATATTGAGGGAATCCCGATAAATAGTAACGAAATAAGTTTGTGAGAAGTGTGTGTGAATATGAGCAGCAAAACTACTTAATTCTTGTCACATTATAAAGAAGAAGAGAGTGCGCTGTATTAAACCATTTTGAACATTGCAGCGTGACGAAAGTGCTGTATCCATTCCGAACGCTACGTTTACCAGAACGAGCTGTCCTGTGTCGGAATTTCTTCTGAGCATGCGTGGCACTTTGTGCGTCGGAACAGGCCACACACGGTCGGAATTGACGCGATCGGATTTTGTTGTCGGAAAATTTTATCTCCTGCTGTCCAACTTTGTGTGTCGGAAAATCCGATGGAAAATGTCCGATGGCGCCCACACACGGTCGGAATTTCCGACAACACGCTCCGATCGGACATTGTCCATCGGAAAATCCGACCGTGTGTACGGGGCATTAGCCTTACCGTAAAAAAATTTAATTATTTGCACCTGTCAAACAGGTGTGGAAAAATTGGTTCTTGGGTGTTAATTGTGCCCATGAAACCTAAACTAAAAAATAACTTCAAGATAAAATCAACACCCACAAAGCTAGGCAGCTTAGACAGTCTTGCACAGGTTCCAAAAACATTTAGTGACATCAGCATCAGGGGCTTGATAGCTGCTGCGAATCCAGGACTGATTCATTTTGAAAAAATGTCAGTGGTTAACGGAGTTTGTGGACAGACACGCTCTTTTATCTGTCACAAAACCCTCCAGCAACACTGAATGCCCATTCAGAAAGCACGCTGGATGCAGGGCAGCCCAGCAGCTCAATTGCATACTGGGCAAGTTCTGGCCAGTGGTCTATTTTCATGACTCAGTAACCCAGTGGATCATCTACTGGAAAGCTCTCCATGTCTGTTTTTGCCTCAAGATAATCTTCCACCAAATGATGCAGATGCTGCCAATGGGATGTGGAAGCTGACAGCCCTGGGCGCTGAGGAGCATTTTTTTTTTTAAATGTATCACTTTGACCAACAGAAGTCTCAAAACTTCCTTTTCCATGAGACTGTAACCTACCAGAGTCTGGAAAGGTGTTACATAAACTCCTCTTTAAGGTGTCCTCTTTAAGGTGTTCTTCAGGCTTTGAAGAATAAGGGAGCCCATGCACCATAAGTTTGCGGAGGCATGAGTCCTTGGGGTCCCTGAGGATTACACTATTTGGAACTCTCTCTTCCCAGCTACATACTACTCCCAAGGTTTCTTGGGACTGAAAACTCTCTTAAAGAATGACGTATGCCATCCTGTGCTTCAATGGCTCCAAAACTTCTAGAAACCTCCTCCTACTCCTCCTTCTCCTCTTTTGTGTTATGTGGCCTTGTAAGAGTGGTGTCTGCATAAAGTGGGCCTTAAGAGGAAAGGAAGCCCTCCTCTTTCTCCCGCTGCTCTGTGTTAAGTGCCCTGTCCAAAATGCCATGCAGAGTATGCTCCAGCAGGAACACAAGAGGGATAGTGTCACTGATGCATGCATTGTCAATGCTCACTATCCTTGTCGCCACGTCAAATGGTGACAGTACAGTGCATGTATCCTTTATCAGCAGCCATTGGTGTGGGGAAAAAAGCAGTGCTCCCTTAAGTCAGTCCTTGTGCCATACTCACACAGGTACTCATTGATGGCCTCTGCTGCATGTGCAGCCATTGTGGCATTGCCAAAGTTGCGTTCCACCTGGTGGGCATGTCACAAAACAGGCGGCTTACAGGCAGGTGGCATTCCCACTAAATTTCAGCCAACTGAACACTGGCTGTGTATGAACGCCTGAAAGGGCTACAGACTTCTACAGAAGATCTTGCAACCTTGGGTACCTGTTTAAGAAACATTGCACCACCAAATTGAGGACATGTACCAGGCATGGTACATGTGTCAACTTTCCCTGTTGAAGGGTAGACAGAAAGTTAGTGCTATTATCGCACACCACCATTCCTGGCTCAAGCTGCCATGGTGTTAACCACCTCTGGGCCTTCCCTCGCAGAGCTGAAAGAATCTCTGCTCTGGTGTGGCTCCTGTCCCCTAGACAGACCAGTTGAAGCACTGCATGGCATATTTTAGCCTGACTCGTTGAATAGCCCCTTTAACGCTTAGTGGGTACTGGTGGTTCATAGGACAATTCAGCAGGGAAGGGCATGGAAGAGGAAGAGGGGGTGGAGCTAACAGAACTCACATCATCACCACCACAGATGTGGCAGCAAAACAAGCTCCAGCACTGAGCCCTGTCCTGCATCCTTCCTAGTTGCAAGCAGTTACCCAGTGTGCTGTGAACTAACTATTTTACAAGTAAAAAAGGCGCAATGCAAGAGTACCTCATTAAACTGTTCCTAATAGTCCAATGGCAGGGGTAGATATATATATATATTAAATATATATGTAGATAAGTCAGCCAGGGCTGCCACCAAAAAGACCAGAAGCAAAGGCCAATGAGCTAGGAAAAAGACAAGGAGAGGGGCGCCTCTGAATATGTATCAACAAATATTTATTAAAACAAACAATATCCACTCACATGGAAGACTGTAGTGTAGAGTTCAGATATGTCTCTGGGCTGAAGAGAGGGAGGAGGACTACAGATCACAATGAGTCCCTGAAATGCTGGCACCACATCAGATCCAACAGGGATAGGGTAGGATGGCTGAGCCCAGCAAACTCTCCTTCAGCTATCCAGATGGCACACCAAGAGCAGTAGGGGTGCCATCTGGCTTGGGAAGCAGAAAACAAGCATCTTGAAAAATTCTTTCCACCAATAGCGAGCAAACTCGGAAATGTGTCCTATAGTTGTGACGTCACAGCCTGGAGCCACGCTGTGTTCTGCTTTCCAAGCCTCGTTCTGGCTCCGAATTCACGGCCGTGATACTTCCATACTACAGATGCCGTACAAGCCTTGTGGATACCGCAGCATGGCCAGCGATTGTCTCTGGCGTCCGTACATTCCCACTCCCGGAACCCACACCCGGCCTGACGGTCTCATCTTTGACCCCTACTGCTCTCGGTGTGCCATCTGGACAGCTGAAGGAGAGTTTGCTGGGCTCAGCCATCCCACCCTATCCCTGTTGGATCTGATGTGGTGCCAGCATTTCATGGACTCGTTGTGACCTGTAGTCCTCCTCCCTCTCTTCAGTCCAGAGACGTATCTGAACTCTACACTACAGTCTTGCATGTGAGTGGATATTGTTTGGTTTAATAAATATTTGTTGATACATACTCAGAGGCGCCCCTCTCCTTGTCTTTTTGTGAACTAAATATATCATCCCTGACCATGTTTGTTGGACCACATGTCAGCAGTAATGTGGACCTTGCTGCTGATTGCCTTGCCCAACCATGCCAAAACATTGCCTTCTAAGTGATGGTATAGAGCTGGAATGAGCTTACGTGCAAAGAAATAGCGACTGGGAACCTGCCATTGTGGTACAGGTACAGCACATTGTGCAAATTCACGGAAGGGGCAGAATCCACCAGACGGAAAGGCAGGACTTGCAAAGCTAGCAATTTGGACAAGCTGGAATTTAGACACTGGGCATGTGGGTGGCAGGGAGTGAAATTTTTTTTTCACTACAGCAGTTGGGGCAGAGAAATTTGCCTGTTATACTCTACAGCTGGTGGTGTGCTACTGGCCAACGGGCTGAGTGGTGGGAGGTTAAATGCCTTTGCAAGCATGTGGTACCCATATGGCTGGTGTTTTTCCCACGCTTGATCTGCCTGTGACAGAGATTGCAGATTGCAACAGTGCAATCAGCTGCACATGTGCTAAAAAGGGCCAAGACAGCTGAGCTGCAGAGAAGTGGGCCAGGAGATAAGAGATCCATAATGTGATGGAATAGGATGGCTGCTCTTCACTGTTCCATGATGGCTGTCTCTGGAGGACATCCTACCTCGTTGAAGTTGTGCCTACCCCTCACTTTCCTCTTCTGCTCTATCGGGCACCCAAGTCAAGTCAGTGACCTCATCATCATCACCCCCTCCATCTTCATCATCACTGGAGCCAACTTGGCAATACGCTGCGGCTGAGGGAACATGACTGACAATTTGTTGTTTATCAGTGTTCTCTTCTCTCTGTGCTCATGTTACTCCCTTCCTCAACCTCAGAACCAACATCAGAATCAAGTAATACCTGTGCATTCTGCATGGTGGGGCTATAGCTTTGGACAAGGAGGCAGAATAAGCCGGGCTCTAATGACACATCAATCTGTCTCACAGCCCAGCAACACTCCTCGTTCACCAGTGAAAAAAAAAACAGGAAACACAAAAAAGGTGCTCAGGAAACAGCAATAGGCAGAGGTCACCGCAGACAATGAAGTACATATATACCACACATAGTCTTGCCATTGCCCGTACTTATTGCAAACTTGGCATACATACAGTTGTGTTTTAAAATGTGAATGCGCAAAAAACAAAGTAAAAATCCTGCAAATGAAGCACCACGTCTGCAATCTCATGATTGCATTGACGCAGTGCTTCCCATAGTGCACTGCATCCGGCGCTCAAACACAGTGCACTTAGTTAAGGACTTTTTTTTTTAATTTAATTTTTTTTTGTGACTACAGGAGGAGGGGCGGCGCCCGGGCTCCCCCATATGGCCAGGCCGGCACTGAGGGGGTAGAAAGGCATCCCTGTGTCCATATGTCCTCTCTTCCTGTGTGGCTGGGAATGACTTGACCTGATGCGTCTCCTGTTGGTTTTAAATTGCAATCGTGGAGATTTTGGTTAGGATGCCTGCAAAGCCTCACACTGTCACGATGGAGAGCTTCAGCACTCAGCCCATTCCCACCAGCAGGTTCTCCCCCTGCAGATAACTAGAGGGGCATAGTGCCCTGTTCTGCTACCGTGTCACCTCCCCCTGTCTCTGCTTAATGACACTTTCACTGCCCCCCCACTCCCATCAGTCTCAGCCCCAGAGCTGTCACTGGGATGACCATATATGGGGGTGTGCTCTGTGCTGCACACCAGTGACCCCAGCAAAGGCTGTGCAATGTATAGGGCACGGGTAGAGAATCTATCAAGAAGAATATATATATATATATATATATATATATATATATATATATATATATATATATATATATATATATATATATATATATATATATATATATATATATATATATATATATATATATATATATATATATATTTTTTTTTTTGGGGGGGGGGTTATATATTTATGTTTTTGAGCTTTTTTTTTATTTTATTTTTTCATTACAAAAATCTTTTTTGAGATACTGTTTCTTGGGTGGAGGAAGCCATATTTAATACACATTTTAGTATATATTAACCCCTTCCCGCCGACCGTACGCAGATATGCGTACTCGGCTTTCCGGGGTTATACCGGGATGATGCCCACAGCTGCAGGCATCATCCCGGTACCGTTGTTTACAGCGAGCGATCGGCTACCCGTGTATAACAACCGATGTGGCTAAAAGCCGCTCGGTTGTTATACCGGAGGAGCGGGAGGGGACATCCCCCCTCCCGCCGCCTCCCGCCGCTGTTCCCGGGCCTCCCGTGCGATCGGGAGGCCCGGTGTCCAATCGGGTACCTTCGGCGGCTGGGGGCGGGCTGGAACGAAGCTGTGAGTGGCTTCGTTCCAGCCTTCTTGTTGTAAACGCGGAAGCGACGTCATGACGTCACTTCCCGTTTACTCGGCTGCCAATTGCGCCGAATTTAAAAAAGTACATAGTATTCAGAATCGCCGTTTTCAGCAATCTGAACACTTTGAAGTGTAAAGGAGGCATGGGGGGTCTTTTAGACCCCCGATCCCTCCATAAAGAGTACCTGTCACCACCTATTACTGTCACAAGGGATGTTTACATTCCTTGTGACAGCAATAAAAGTAAAAAAAAAAAATTTTTTTAAAAACACAATTTATAAAGTAAAAAAATAAATAAAATAAATAAAAAAAAAAAAATTTTTTTTAAAGTGCCCCTGTCCCCGCGAGCTCACGCAGCGAAGAAAACGCATACGGAAGTCGCGCCCGCATATGTAAACGATGTTCAAACCACACATGTGAGGTATCGCCGCGATCGTCAGAGCGAGAGCAATAATTCTAGCCCTAGACCTCCTCTGTAACTCAAACCTGGTAACCGTAAAAAAATTTTAAAGCGTCGCCTACGGAAATTCATAGGTACCGTAGTTTGTCGCCATTCCACGAGTGCGTGCAATTATAAAGGGTGACATGTTTGGTATCTATTTATTCGGCGTAACATCATCTTTCACATTATACAAAAAAATTGGGGTAACTTTACTGTTTAGATTTTTTAAAATTCATGAAAGTGTCCCTTTTCCAAAAATTTGCGTTTAAAACACGGCTGCACAAATACCGTGTGATAAAAAATATTGCAACAATCGCCATTTTATTCTCTAGATTCTCTGCTAAAAAAAATATATATAATGTTTGGGAACTCTAAGTAATTTTCTAGCAAAAAATACGGATTTTAACTTGTAAACACCAAATTTCAAAAATAGGCTTAGTCATGAAAGGGTTAAAATTGTATGTGAATGTGAATCTTTGTCCCATACAGCGCTTGCACACTTTTACTAAAATGTATATTAAATATGGCTTCCTCCACCCAAGCAGCAGGATCTCAAAAAAGATTTTTGTAATGAAAAAATAAAATAAAAAAAAGCTCAAAAACATAAATATATTACCCCCCCCCCCCAAAAAAAATTATATATATATATATATATATAATTGTATACTTTGTGATAGATTCTCTACCCGTGCCCTGAATACCAGTCCTACGTGATCTCTATGTGACAGTCCACTGCAAGCGCTGTATGGGACAAAGAATCACATTCAGATACAATTATAATATATACTAAAATTATTTCAGTATATATAATAATTGTATGTGAATGTGATTCTTTGTTCCATACAGCGCTTACAGGATGTATTTTAGTGAGCCAGGAGCCTTTATGAAGGTGAACCCTCATCGTGCAGCGTGGCACGCTCTTACCTTCCTTCCTGAAGCTCCGCTTGGGCCAAAGAACGGAGCTGCCGACGTCACTTCCGGCTTCCATCTGTTTCACGAAACTCGGAAGTGACCTCCAGATTTGAACAACAATGCTCCCGCCCGTAGAATCTCAGTGATTTTACGGGCAGAAGCTACTCACTGCTTTGTATTGCACCGCAAGGCAGATTGAAGGCACGCAAATGAAGCGCCACGTCTGCAATCTCGTGATTGCATTGACGTGGCGCTTCCCATAGTGTGCCTGAACACAGTGCACTTTATTAAAAGACTTATTTTTTTTCTTAAAGGGGCCGTTTTAAATCTTTTTTTTGTGACAACAGGGGGGGGGGGGCGGGCGGCACCCGGGTGCCTCCTATGGACGGGCCCTAACTGTAAAATGGCTAACCATTCAAAAAGGTCCAAAATCACTGTTAGGGCCTATATAAGAAGCTTAGAAAACAATTCACTTTTCTCTGCAACTTTGCTAATGATCACTTCAGAGTCAAGAGAGCAGAGGATGTCCTTTTCTGTTGACATCCACATACAGTGAAAGTTTCCAGATGCTATGTCTATGTCCTGCTCCTGCAATTTTTCATTTGCCCACAGAACAAATTTCTCTGCAGCTGCACTAACTGAGGCAAAATCTCTTGACATATTTTTAAGACTTTCATGTGTTGCCATAACCATTCTAGTATATCCATCCCCTGTGTTTAAAGGTATTTGGACAGTGGTGAAGTCTTCTCAAATATCTTGAGGAAAGTTTGCGCCGTTGGTATCATCTCATACTTCAGCAGAGCTTCTACAAATCCTCGTGCTTGAATGCCAGCAGTCATTTTTAAGGTAATATCTTCTTGTATTGCTGTCAGTGAAAGAATGGCATCCACTATAGAGACAATTGTCTGGATTTGCAAATGATCCAAACACTTTCCTGAGAGCATTATCCTTGGCCCACCCCTGTGTCTCTCCAATTAGTGAGAGTCCTCTCTGGTGCTTGTCTTGGCTCTCACTTTCCCACACATTCATCCTCTTATATGACTCACGAAAGAACACTGCAATGTCATTAACCACTTGCCGACCGCCTAACAACGATATACGTCGGCAGAATGGCACGGGCAGGCAAAATAACGTACCTGGTACATGATTGCCTTCCCGCGGGCGGGAGGTCCGATCGGACCCCCCCAGTGCCCGAGGCGGTCGGCTTTGGTCTGGCAGCGATCAGAGATGAGGGGGAGACCATCCATTCGTGGCCCCCCCTCGCGATCACTCCCAGCCAATCAGAATCTTCCCCTGCCTCTGTGTAGTACACAGAGGCAGAGGAAATGATGTCATCTCTCCTCGGTTCGGCAGTTTCCGTTCCGGCGCCGAGGAGAGAAGACTGTAATGTGAGTGCACAACACACACACACATCACAGTAGAACATGCCAGGCTCACATAACACCCCCCTTTACCCCCCGATCCCCCCCCCCTGATCACCCCCGATCACCCCTCCCCCCCCCCGTCACACTGACACCAAGCAGTTTTTTTTTTTTCTGATTACTGCATGGTGTCAGTTTGTGACAGTTAGTGTGGTAGGGCAGTTAGTGTTAGCCCCCTTTAGGTCTAGGGTACCCTCCTAACCCCCCCTAATAAAGTTTTAACCCCTTGATCACCCCCCGTCGCCAGTGTCGCTAAGCAATCATTTTTCTGATCGCTGTATTAGTGTCACTGGTGACGCTAGTTAGGGAGGTAAATATTTAGGTTCGCCGTCAGTGTTTTATAGCGACAGGGACCCCCATATACTACCTAATAAATGTTTTAACCCCTTGATTGCCCCTAGTTAACCCTTTCACCACTGATCACCGTATAACTGTTACGGGTGACGCTGGTTAGTTCGTTTATTTTTTATAGTGTCAGGGCACCCGCAGTTTATTATCGAATAAAGGTTTAGCCCCCTGATCGCCCGGCGGTGATATGCGTCGCCCCAGGCAGCGTCAGATTAGCGCCAGTACTGCTAACACCCATGCACGCACCGTACACCTCCCTTAGTGGTATAGTATCTGAACGGATCAATATCTGATCCGATCAGATCTATACTAGCGTCCCCAGCAGTTTAGGGTTCCCAAAAACGCAGTGTTAGCGGGATCAGCCCAGATACCTGCTAGAACCTGCGTTTTGCCCCTCTGCCCGGCCCAGCCCACCCAAGTGCAGTATCGATCACTGACACTTACAAAACACTAAACGCAGAACGGCAGCGTTCGCAGAGTCAAGGCTGATCCCTGCGATCGCTAACAGTTTTTTTGGTAGCGTTTTGGTGAACTGGCAAGCACCAGCGGCCTAGTACACCCCGGTCGTAGTCAAACCAGCACTGCAGTAACACTTGGTGACGTGGCGAGTCCCATAAGTGCAGTTCAAGCTGGTGAGGTGGCAAGCACAAGTAGTGTCCCGCTGCCACCAAGAAGAAGACAAACAGGCCCGTCGTGCCCATAGTGCCCTTCCTGCTGCATTCGCCAATCCTAATTGGGAACCCACCACTTCTGCAGCGCCCGTACTTCCCCCATTCACATCCCCAACCAAATGCAGTCGGCTGCATGAGAGGCATTTTCTTTATGTCCTCCCGAGTACCCCTACCCAACGAACCTCCCCAAAAAAGATGTCGTGTCTGCAGCAAGCGTGGATATAGGCATGACACCCGCTATTATTTTCCCCCCTGTCCTGACAATCCTGGTCTTTGCATTGGTGAATGTTTTGAATGCTACCATGCACTAGTTGAGTATTAGCGTAGGGTACAGCATTGCACAGACTAGGCACACTTTCACAGGGTCTCCCAAGATGCCATCGCATTTTGAGAGACCCGAACCTGGAACCAGTTACAGTTATAAAAGTTAGTTACAAAAAAAGTGTAAAAAAAAAAACAAAAACAAAAAAATATATAAAAAAAAAAATAGTTGTTGTTTTATTGTTCTCTCTCTCTCTATTCTCTCTCTATTGTTCTGCTCTTTTTTACTGTATTCTATTCTGCAATGTTTTACTGTTATTATGTTTTATCATGTTTGCTTTTCAGGTATGCAATTTTTTATACTTTACCGTTTACTGTGCTTTATTGTTAACCATTTTTTTGTCTTCAGGTACGCCATTCACGACTTTGAATGGTTATACCAGAATGATTCCTGCAGGTTTAGGTATCATCTTGGTATCATTCTTTTCAGCCAGCGGTCGGCTTTCATGTAAAAGCAATCCTAACAGCTAATTAGCCTCTAGACTGCTTTTACAAGCAGTGGGAGGGAGTGCCCCCCCCCACCATCTTCCGTGTTTTTCTCTGGTTCTCCTGTCTCAACAGGGAACCTGAGAATGCAGCCGGTGATTCAGCCAGCTGACCATGGAGCTGATCAGAGACCAGAGTGGCTCCAAACATCTCTATGGCCTAAGAAACCGGAAGCTACGAGCATTTTATGACTTAGATTTCACCGGATGTAAACAGCGCCATTGGGAAATTGGGAAAGCATTTTATCACACCGATCTTGGTGTGGTCAGATGCTTTGAGGGCAGAGGAGAGATCTAGGGTCTAATGGACCCCAATTTTTTCAAAAAAAAGAGTACCTGTCACTACCTATTGCTATCATAGGGGATATTTACATTCCCTGAGATAACAATAAAAATTATTTAAAAAAATGAAAAGGAACAGTTTAAAAATAAGATAAAAAAGCAAAAAAATAATAAAGAAAAAAAAAGAAAAAAAAAAGCACCCCTGTCCCCCCCTGCTCTCGCGCTAAGGCGAACGCAAGCGTCAGTCTGGAGTCAAATGTAAACAGCAATTGCACCATGCATGTGAGGTATCACAGCGAAGGTCAGATTGAGGGCAGTAATTTTAGCAGTAGACCTCCTCTGTAAATCTAAAGTGGTAACCTGTAAAGGCTTTTAAAGGCTTTTAAAAATGTATATATTTTGTTGCCACTGCACGTTTGTGCGCAATTTTAAAGCATGTCATGTTTGGTATCCATGTACTCGGCCTAAGATCATCTTTTTTATTTCATCAAACATTTGGGCAATATAGTGTGTTTTAGTGCATTAAAATTTAAAAAAGTGTGTTTTTTCCCCAAAAAATGCGTTTGAAAAATCGCTGCGCAAATACTGTGTGAAAAAAAAAAATGAAACACCCACCATTTTAATCTGTAGGGCATTTGCTTTAAAAAAATATATAATGTTTTGGGGTTCAAAGTAATTTTCTTGCAAAAAAAAAAATTTTTTAAATGTAAACAAAAAGTGTCAGAAAGGGCTTTGTCTTCAAGTGGTTAGAAGAGTGGGTGATGTGTGACATAAGCTTCTAAATGTTGTGCATAAAATGCCAGGACAGTTCAAAACCCCCCCAAATGACCCCATTTTGGAAAGTAGACACCCCAAGCTATTTGCTGAGAGGCATGTCGAGTCCATGGAATATTTTATATTGTGACACAAGTTGCGGGAAAGAGACAAATTTTTTTTTTTTTTTTTTTGCACAAAGTTGTCACTAAATGATATATTGATCAAACATGCCATGGGAATATGTGAAATTACACCCCAAAATAAATTCTGTTGCTTCTCCTGAGTACGGGGATACCACATGTGTGAGACTTTTTGGGAGCCTAGCCGCGTACGGGACCCTGAAAACCAAGCACCACCTTAAGGCTTTCTAAGGGCGTAAATTTTTTATTTCACTCTTCACTGCCTATCACAGTTTCGGAGGCCATGGAATGCCCAGGTGGCACAAACCCCCCCCCCCCCCAAATTACCCCATTTTGGAAAGTAGACACCCCAAGCTATTTGCTGAGAGGTATAGTGAGTATTTTGCAGACCTCACTTTTTGTCACAAAGTTTTGAAAATTGAAAAAAGAAAAAAAAAATTTTTTTCTCGTCTTTCTTCATTTTCAAAAACAAATGAGAGCAGCAAAATACTCACCATGCCTCTCAGCAAATAGCTTGGGGTGTCTACTTTCCAAAATGGGGTCATTTGGGGGGGGGGAGGGTTGTGCCACCTGGGCATTCCATGGCCCCCGAAACTGTGATAGCAGTGAAGAGTGAAATCAAAAATTTACACCCTTAGAAATCCTGAAGGCAGTGATTGGTTTTCGGGGCCCCGTACGCGGCTAGGCTCCCAAAAAGTCCCACACATGTGGTATCTCCATACTCAAGAGAAGCAGCTAAATGCATTTTGGGGTGCAATTCCACATATGCCCGTGGCCTGTGTGAGCAATATATCATTTAGTGACAACTTTGTGCAAAAAAAAAAAAATTTGTCACATTCCCGCAACTTGTGTCAAAATATAAAATAGTCCATGGACTCAACATGCCTCAAAGCAAATAGCTTGGGGTGTCTACTTTCCAAAATGGGGTAATTTGGGGGGGTTTGTGCCACCTGGGCATTTTATGGCCTTCAAAACTGTGATAGGTAGTGAGGAGTAAAATCAAAAATTTACGCCCTTAGAAATCCTGAAGGCAGTGATTGGTTTTCGGGGCCCCGTTTAAACGTTTTTCCGTTTATAGCACAAAAAATAAAAACCGCAGAGGTGATCAAATACCATCAAAAGAAAGCTCTATTTGTGGGAAGAAAAGGACGCAAATTTTGTTTGGGTACAGCATTGCATAACCGCGCAATTAGCAGTTAAAGCGACGCAGTGCCAAATTGTAAAAAGTGCTCTGGTCAGGAAGGGGGTAAATCCTTCCGGGGCTGAAGTGGTTAAGCACTGCAAAAAATGATCCACATTGAATTACTGTTTGGGTTGTGTCAGCCAAAACTAGGTTAAGAACATTGGCATGGCACCAAACATGCACTTCATTTGGTGAAAATTTGGACATCTGAGTAGAAAAGCCTTTGTAGCGGCCTTATTAGAGGCATCATCTGTAGCATGTCCAATGCACTTGCTTAAGTCCAAATTGATCTTCTCCACAAGCTCTGAAACTATATCCACAAAATGTTGTCCAGTAGATTCCTTACACTTGACAATGCTGATAAGCCTTTCATGATTGGTGTCTGTAACATATCGCAAAACAATAGAACACTGGTCTTGTGAGGTGATGTCTTGTTTGGTGTCAATCTGCACAGAGAACATTACGGCATTCTTTAGGTCTCTCACAATGGTCTCCTGAATAAGGCGCTGAATGGTGTCAGTGACAGAATTAATGGTTCTTGCAGACAGTAACATAACCAGGGAACCTCTGCCTTTTGTCCCAGTCTGATGTAGCTTCTTAGATTTTTCAATGCAATCTTTTAAATGCTCTTTCAGACAGACATCATACTTGCTTACCAGGAGTATAATCTCTAATGCCCCGTACACACGAGCGGAATTTCCACCAGCAAAAGTTCGATGAGAGCTTTTGGTTGGAAATTGCGACTATGTGTATGCTCCATTGGACTTCTGCTGGCGGAATTCCAGCCAGCAAAAGATTGAGAGCATGTTCTCTATTTTTCGGTCAGAAAAAGTTCCTATCTGAAAATGCGTTCGTCTACAGTCAGGTCCATAAATATTGGGACATCGAGACAATTCTAATCTTTTTGGCTCTATACGCCACCACAATGGATTTGAATTGAAACAAACAAGATGTGCTTTAACTGCAAACTTTCAGCTTTAATTTGAGGGCATTTACATCCAAATCAGGTGTAGGAATTACGGTGTAGGAATTACAACAGTTTGTATATGTACCTCCCACTTTTTAAGGGACCAAAAGTAATGGGACAGATTAACAATCATCCATCAAACTTTCACTTTTTAATACTTGGTTGCAAATCCTTTGCAGTCAATTACAGCCTGAAGTCTGGAACGCATAGACATCACCAGACGCTGGGTTTCATCCTTGGTGATGCTCTGCCAGGCCTCTACTGCAACTGTCTTCAGTTCCTGACTGTTCTTGGGGCATTTTCCCTTCAGTTTTGTCTTCAGCAAGTGAAATGCATGCCCAATCGGATTCAGGTCAGGTAATTGACTTGGCCATTGCATAACATTCTACTTCTTTCCCTCAAAAAACTCTTTGGTTGCTTTCGTAGTATGCTTCGGGTCATTGTCCATCTGCACTGTGAAGCACCGTCCAATGAGTTCTGAAGCAATTTGCTGAATATGAGCAGATAATATTGCCCGAAACACTTCAGAATTCATCCTGCTGCTTTTGTCAGCAGTCACATCATCAATAAATACAAGAGAACCACTTCCATTGGCAGCCATACATGCCCACGCCATGACACTACCACCACAATGCTTCACTGATGAGGTGGTATGCTTTGGATCATGAGCAGTTCCTTTCCTTCTCCATACTCTTCTCTTCCCATCACTTTGGTACAAGTTGATCTTGGTCTCATCTGTCCATAGGATGTTGTTCCAAAACTGTGAAGGCTTTTTTAGATGTTGTTTGGCAAACTCTAATCTGGCCTTCCTGTTTTTGAGGCTCACCAATGGTTTACATCTCGTGGTGAACCCTCTGTATTCACTCTGGTGAAGTCTTCTCTTGATTGTTGACTTTGACACACATACACCTACCTCCTGGAGAGTGTTCTTGATCTGGCCAACTGTTGTGAAGGGTGTTTTCTTCACCAGGGAAAGAAAACATCCTGATCCCGCAGGAGATATAAGGGCTCAAATATGGCCTTTATAGAGATGGTGGAGATGGGGACATCTTGAAGAGGGCCGACTATCACGGGAAGTATGGACCGTACCTAAACCCAAATGTGAGAAAGGCCAAGATCATGACTAAAGTTGTGAAGAGTCTGCACAGGAATTTTGGGGTACGACGATCCAAGGAGCAATTGAGGAAACGATGGTCAGACCTGAAATTGAGGGAGCAGGATCAGTACAGAAAGATCAAGAAAGTGCTTCTAAAAAGTAAGTAGTTGTCGTGTGTCCCTATTATTATTATTACTTGCATGCTGCTCCCATGTGCTTTTCATTACTGTTGTACAGTTTTAAATGGCAACTTTCAGGCTCGTGGGCACAGTAATCGTTCGTAGTAAACATTGTTCGTTCTCCAACTAAATACAATGTTTTTGGCAGATACAGGGTTAACTACATTTGGTCATGCTAATTTGTATTAAAAGAAGTTTTGGACATTGTTGTCTATATGTGTTTGAAACTAGAAAGAATTACAAACCTGATTCAGTGTAATGTAAGGAGAGGACACTCAGCAGCTGTTTACACTTCTGGACTCAGGAGCACTAGTGTGGGACACCAGAACAAACATTTTACGGTGTCCTACACAGGTACTCCAGTAGATACTTGGGGTGTCTCCATGTGTGAAACTTGTTCAAAAAAAGGTAAGTATTCCAGCTTTGGAAAGGGAAAAAAACCACGTCTTCAGCTTGGAACTCTGTCAAAACAGACAATTGTACCTGTCAGGGTTCTCCCAGCACCAGACCTGGGCGCTTGCGTGCGCCTATGCGCCGGCGCGCCCCTGTTCAGACACAGCGGCAAGCTGCTGCTGTTGTTGGGCATCGGCGCGGCGTTCGGGCGCGCGTTCGCGTTAGCGCCGGTTTGGCGCCATTTAGCATATAAAAGTCCCCCTGTTCCAGGGAACATTGCTGCTTCGTCTCAGCTTTGTGATTGAACCTGAACTTGTATCTGATTGCCTGCTATCTGATTTGACCCGGCTTGTTGACCATCCGACCTGCTCCAATCCCGACCCGGCCTGCCTGACCACTCTGCTGTCTGTATCTGCCACCGTTGCCGACCCTGTCTGCTCACCGACTCTGCCTTGCCTGCTGTGATCTCCTTTGCCAGTTACCTGCCGACCCGGACCATCTGACTCTGCTTGTGCCTGCCACTTAAATTGCTGTTGCACCTCCAGCTTCAGCTCCTGTGATCCTTCACCTCCAGAGTGTCAAGTCTGCTGCTGTTCCAGTCTCCACTTACCTACAGTCCTGCCATCCCTGGAGGGATCTCTGCCGCTACACCAGAGCCAACTCCAACAGGCACTCCTACCCCACTGCGCTCAGGAGACCACTGTCCCCAACTCCAGTGACTCCTGAACCAGCGTTGTATGAGAAGTCTCCTCCTACAGTCAGGCTCTCCTACCAGGTACCTAACAGTACCCCACTTCCAAGCAATGTTTCATGTTCCTATTTCTGGCCTCAAATATCTGTGTGCTAAGTATACCTTTAGTTTCATTCTCATAGGGAAGAAAAGACTCAGGACGTCAGGACACCAGGAACCCCCACCTCCTGAAGAAGGGGAACAGAGGACACCACAACCAGAGGATGTGGAGGAAGGAAAGGAGGTTGAAATTGTCACCACAACAGGTGAGTATCTGAGACCACAGATTCAGGTAATAGATGTATGCCTGCATATTTATAATACATGGTGTGTATTTTTCTTTTAGGTGATGTGCATGTTGTGGAAGAACAATCTCATTTCACCAGTGACAGTGCACAAAGGCTAATCCGGGACATAATGTTTTGTAGTCAGGATTTAGACATCATCAAGCAAAAAACAAATAAGGTTGAACAAAAACTGAAGAAAATGATTGATGTACTAGGAAGAATCCAAATAACAACAAATTGACACAATTTTATCTTTTTTTGGACTAATTTTTAAAAATTTGACGCATTTTAAAAGCCAAATTTTGGAGATGCACAGTGTGTCAACATGTGCTATCTGCCATCAGGGGATATCAATGTACGTGTTTTGTGAGTGCAACCCCTTCTGCGTAACTCAAGTAGGTGAGAGGAAGTGGTTGCACCCCCAAAACACGTCCATTGATCCCCCATGATGCAATATAGCACATGTTAACATTAGGCATGGGATCAGGAGGTACATCCCCAGTTTGACTTCCAATTTGTGTGCATCTTCAAAATTAGGCTTTTACAGGGGTGACATCTCCCCATCTGATAAAGGCAATATCAACACATTTTTGACACTATAATGTCTGATATTGCCTTCAGTTTTTCAACGTTGAACTTTGTAAGTTCCTGAGTTGTGTATGTTATGTTTTTTAACATGCCTGTTTATGTACTAAAAAAATCTTTTCAAGGTAAAACTTTAGAAAACCAAGATGTTGTTTTATTACAAAAAAATGTTTTACAACGTACATGTGAATGTGCAAGGAGTAAAAGGTTTTATACTCAACAATGTGTGGCTTCTTCTTTCAATGCTCAATACCAGTTTTTGTATTAAGTTGGTGTTTACGGTGACAATGGGTGTAATATAATAATGGAAAAACCACTTGGCACTACAAGTGCACTAGCAGAACCTAGGAGACAGTTAAAAGAAACACAAGCAGTAAATCAAAATCAAGATTTTATCAGATAAAATAGAACATTTTTAAAAATTTACTGGCATAGCAATGACCCCCCTACCCGTAAAATAATCTACATATTTTTAAAGCACTTCAAGGGTGCTTTAGAGGGGAAGCCAAGACGGCCAGCTTCCAGGGCTGTCATTGTATTTTCTGGAAGTCCGGCCTCAGGCCCAACTGAGGCAACATAATTTGGAGCATTTCTCTTTAAAAAGTTGTGAAGTATGCAGCATGCTAGAACTATGTGGTTCAGTTTGTACTCCGCCATATTAATGGCCATAAGAAATAGGCGGAACTGGCTGGCCATTATCCCAAAGGCATTCTCCACGACTCTTCTGGCTCTGGCCAGCCAGTAATTAAAAACCCTCTTCTCCGGGTGAGGGTCCTCTGGGGGAATGGCCTCATCAGGTGATCACCCAGACCAAATGCTTCATCAGCGAGAAAAACAAATGGTAGTCCTTCAACGTTCTCTTCCGCAGGTGGAAATCCCAAGCCACCACTCTGGAGACGTCGGTAGAACTCGGTCTGGGCAAAGACTCCACCATCCGAAATCCAGCCATTCTTCCCCACGTCCATATAGAGAAACTCGTATGTCGCCGACACCACTGCCATCAACACAATACTATTGAAACCCTTAAAATTAAAATAGTTTGACCCCCGAGTGGGGTGGTGGGACGATGTGGACATGTTTCCGATCGATTGCCCCTCCGCAGTTAGGAGAGTCCCAACGCTGAGCAAATTGTGAAGCCACAGTTTGCCATTCCTGTGGCATTGAAGGAAACTGTGGAGTCAAAAAAGCAAAAAAAAATTTGTACATTTGCACATAACATTGCAAGCAGATTAGACACAAACATCAGTATAACATTTATTTTAAGGAGTATTTAAAGACAAAAATATAAGGTCCGCTTATCAGATTCCTCACCACTCTGATGGCCCATTGGAGAAAATTTAGGGAGGGGGGTTATAAATGAGTTTTGCATCCCCAAAAAAAGCCTCTGGCACTCTGCCTGAATTTAAGGACAACAATAACATTTGGACACATTTTAGGGGGTGTTTAGGGTAAAGCACTACAATGGAGCTGACAAAATACATTGTTAACTGACTAGGCTAAGTGTATATGGGCTCAGGATAGCATGCTGGGGAGGTTAGTGAAGGCAAATATGCATGAAGGACAAACAAGGAGAATTAAAAGCTTACAGCATGCATGGGCACAAAGGGGACATTCACAGCATATTACAATCATGGTAAGTAGGGAATGATGAAAGAAATACAAAACATTAGCATACATTAAATACATAGAATGTGATGTTAAAGGAAAAAAATTACCCTAATTTAGTACTTCTGCAGGACCTGTATGATGGCAGAACAGGTCTCTGGAATAATGATCCCCAGAACCTGGGGGAGATGCCTGTAGAGAACTTGAGGTCCTGTAGACTTCTCCCCGTCGCCAAGTACCGCAACGTGGCGACTAGACTCTGCTCCGGAGTGATGGCTTGCCAGATGCAGGTGTCCTGCTTCGTAATATAAGGGGACAGCAAAGCCAACAGATGATGAAAAATGGGGTCCGTCATCCGGAGAAAATTCCTGAAATCATCAGGGTTATTCTCCTGGATCTCACGCAGCAAAGGCATATGAGAGAATTGGTCACACTGGAGCAACCAATTCTTGGTCCATGAACTCCTCCCCACCCTGTTCATGAACTGGGCTTGGGTCAAAGCAACCAAGACCCCGCATAGCACGAACTCTTTGACAAGCACGTACCCGCAACATGGCTTCAAAACAGTTGGCTGGTCAGAACGAACGAACAGAACGCACTGAAGAACAGAAAGGCCTGTGAAGAGCGAGCTGAAAATCAGAAACGAGCGGACAAGAATGCACTGAAAAACAGATACGAACTGACTACACGCAGTGAAAACCAGATACAAACCCACAAGCACAAACTGAAGAGCAGTAACGGACTGAAAAGCACGAGGCTGAAAAGCGTGAATCATCTCTCACCAAACTTCTTCTAACACGAGATAAACACAAGATTAGCAGAAGGAATCCAAAGGGTGGCGCACTGGGTATTGAACTTCCGTTTTCAAGTCCCGTCGTACGTGTTGTACGTCGTTTTCGGCGGTCGGAATTTGGTGTGACCGTGTGTATGCAAGACAAGCTTGAGTGGAATTCCGTTGGAAAAACCATCCAAGGCTTTTCCGATGAAAATTCCGATCGTGTGTACGCGGCATAAGAAGTTACCATGATTAATATTGCTGTCATCAAGCATGTATGCAGCCTCATTCTCTGACCTATAGCTAACTACACACTACAGTATTTGTCGTCTCTTTATGATTTTTTCTCTGTGTGAGGACAGCTAACTTCCACTAAGTAAATGTTTAACGTCAGATTTAGAGGCATTTAAGAAGTATGCTTCTGCACAGGTTTTGTGTGTCATTGTCTTTTCATGTTCCTCTATGCACTGATGCACATGTTTCCAGTCTGTCATACCATTTATGAATGGAGATTTGTCAGCTAACTTGGCAAATGCTATGCAGCCAGAGCAATATAATGCATGGAGTTCTTGGCAGTACGTAAGCCACCATTTATTAGTGCCATCCTTGCACCAGAACACTTTCTGTACCAATGGATTTCTAGATGTTTGTTGAGGATGATAATTGAAAAATATATTCAAGTTTTCATGGTGGGGATGAATGTAATAATCAATATTTTAATCCGTGACTTCACTTTTCTCTGTGTATGCTGCCATTTTTACACTCTCTCCTTTGTTTCCATCTCCTCTGTCATCTACTCTCTCATGCGTTATGTAGTCTCCTCTCTCTAATCCTCTGTCTTTTTCACACCTTCTCTCTCTTGTCTACACTCATGTCTTCACATTCATCACCTGCCTCATGCTCTCTCTCCTCTCCACTCTCCTTTTTCTGTAAGCATAATATGTTCCAAAAAGTCCACAAATCTTTATGTTGTTTAAAAAAGGAATAAATAATAATGTCTGACTTACCACAGCAGTCAGGCCCACACTGCTCTCACCTTTTGCTGATGTTCCAGCAAATAATACATCTAGTTTTACACATTTAGTGGCATCTGCCTCAAGTGCTTGCCTTTTTTTTCCTCTTAACTTCTCGGCTCCTCCTTTACATTTAGTCTTGTGATTTAACATGTTTGTTGCATGTCACACCTAATGGGTTTAGTTAAAGTCTAATACATTATTTAAACATTTCTCTAGAATTTCAAAACTGCTTATATACTTCTGGAGTAAACTTCTATTAATCTTCTGTTATTATCTATGGTAATAAGGTTTGAACATTGAATACAGACACATATATACCTGTTGTGAATTGGCAAAAGCATTGAAAAATCTAAGACAGGGCAACTGATCTGGAATAGATTGTTGCATTGCAGATTTTTGCATCTGCATTTCCCAAATACAGTAATGTGCCATCTGCAAAGTTTTCTTGGAAAAGTATAATAGTGATTTTAACTTTGTGTATTTTATTATTTTGCAGATTGGGAATGGAAATGGTGACGGATATCAATGCAGATTGGGAAGGGATAGATAGGAATTGGGATGGATATAGATGGGATTAGGGGCTCCTCTGCTAAACAGTGAGTTTAATGAATATTTTGCTGCCAAGAATGTCAATGTCTGTCTCAGTGTAAGGAGCTATAGAGCCGCAGACACCATAGTTGCCAACATTGAGAAAAAAAAATTTGGGACACTTTTTTTGGCTGTAGGCGGAGTCAGCCTATAATTAGGGGGCAGGGCATGCGTTTGTAGGCGTGGTATAGAAAAAGGGAAAAATGCGTCGCGCGAAGCGCGCCGCGCAAAAAAATGGGCGTGGTTTACGTGAAATAGTGGGAGTGGCTTACATGGGTGTGGCTAAATGGGGTGTGGTTAGAGTCTGAGATGAATGAGGGATGCAGAGGGAAAGGGGGGTAGAGGGATGGAGGGACAGCAGACCCAGATCCTACACCATAATAGCAATGTGTATTCCAGAGTTTAACAATCAGCAGATAAAGATACTCCAAACACCTGGTGTTAGCACTTCAATCATCCTGGCACCATGGTTGTTATAATGTCAGGATGATTGAAGCGCATTATTACTATTATTACATTGTAATATAAATAATGAAATCATTCAACTCACCATAATGCAGAATCAGTGGGACCCCTGAGCGTGTCACCTGCCACGTCGCCTGCCACCAGATGCCATCAGGTTCCCCCAGCAGAGTCTGTCCTTACATAAGGTGCCCCCAGCAGAGGGGGGAGAAGGGGGTGCAGGTATGTTGGTGACACAGGGGGGGAGAGGGGGGTGCAGGTATGGTGGTGACACAGGGGTGGAGAGGGGGGTGCAGGTATGGTGGTGACACAGGGGGGGAGAGGGGGGTGCAGGTATGTTGGTGACACAGGGGGAGGGGGGAATCAGGTATGGTGGTGACACAGGGGGGGGAGAGGGGGGTGCAGGTACGTTGGTGACACAGGGGGAGGGGGGAATCCGGTATGGTGGTGACACGGGGGGGAGAGGGGGGTGCAGGTATGTTGGTGACACAGGGGGGAGGGGGGAATCAGGTATGGTGGTGACACAGGGGGGAGAGGGGGGTGCAGGTATGTTGGTGACACAGGGGGGGAGAGGGGGGTGCAGGTATGTTGGTGACACAGGGGGGAGGGGGGGAATCAGGTATGGTGGTGACACAGGGGGGGGAGAGGGGGGTGCAGGTATGTTGGTGACACAGGGGGAGGGGGGAATCCGGTATGGTGGTGACACGGGGGGGAGAGGGGGGTGCAGGTATGTTGGTGACACAGGGGGGAGGGGGGAATCAGGTATGGTGGTGACACAGGGGGGAGAGGGGGGTGCAGGTATGTTGGTGACACAGGGGGGAGGGGGGGAATCGGGTATGGTGGTGACACGGGGGGGGAGAGGGGGGTGCAGGTATGTTGGTGACACAGGGGGGAGGGGGGAATCAGGTATGGTGGTGACACAGGGGGGAGAGGGGGGTGCAGGTATGTTGGTGACACAGGGGGAGGGGGGAATCCAGTATGGTGGTGACACGGGGGGGAGAGGGGGGTGCAGGTATGTTGGTGACACAGGGGGGAGAGGGGGGTGCAGGTATGTTGGTGACACAGGGGGGAGGGGGGGAATCAGGTATGTTGGTGACACAGGGGGGAGGGGGGGAATCAGGTATGGTGGTGACACGGGGGGGGGAGAGGGGGGGTGCAGGTATGTTGGTGACACAGGGGGGAGGGGGGGAATCAGGTATGGTGGTGACACAGGGGGGAGAGGGGGGTGCAGGTATGTTGGTGACACAGGGGGAGGGGGGAATCCGGTATGGTGGTGACACGGGGGGGAGAGGGGGGTGCAGGTATGGTGGTGACACAGGGGGGAGGGGGGGGAATCAGGTATGGTGGTGACACAGGGGGGAGAGGGGGGTGCAGGTATGTTGGTGACACAGGGGGGAGGGGGGGAATCAGGTATGGTGGTGACACAGGGGGGGGAGAGGGGGGTGCAGGTATGTTGGTGACACAGGGGGAGGGGGGAATCCGGTATGGTGGTGACACGGGGGGGAGAGGGGGGTGCAGGTATGTTGGTGACACAGGGGGGAGGGGGGGAATCAGGTATGGTGGTGACACAGGGGGGTGCAGGTATGTTGGTGACACAGGGGGGAGGGGGGAATCAGGTATGGTGGTGACACGGGGGGGAGAGGGGGGTGCAGGTATGTTGGTGACACAGGGGGAGGGGGGAATCCGGTATGGTGGTGACACGGGGGGGGAGAGGGGGGTGCAGGTATGTTGGTGACACAGGGGGGAGGGGGGAATCAGGTATGGTGGTGACACAGGGGGGAGAGGGGGGTGCAGGTATGTTGGTGACACAGGGGGGAGGGGGGGAATCAGGTATGGTGGTGACGCAGGGGGGAGAGGGGGGTGCAGGTATGTTGGTGACACAGGGGGAGGGGGGAATCCGGTATGGTGGTGACACGGGGGGGGAGAGGGGGGTGCAGGTATTGTGGTGACACAGGGGGGAGGGGGGGAATCAGGTATGGTGGTGACACAGGGGGGAGAGGGGGGTGCAGGTATGTTGGTGACACAGGGGGAGGGGGGAATCCGGTATGGTGGTGACACGGGGGAGAGGGGGGTGCAGGTATGTTGGTGACACAGGGGGCGGGGGGAATCAGGTATGGTATGGTGGTAACATGGGGGGAGGGGGGTGCAGGTATGGTGGTGACATTGTGTGCAAGAGGGGAGCCAGGACCATCAATGTCCCCAGCCAGCGGAGCCCCAGTCCATCCATGCTGGACCTCAGCCTTTGAGAAGTGTACTGCAGGGAAAGCTCCAAGCCTCCCATACACTGAGTACACCCCCTCCCCCTATCTCTCTTCTCCCCCACTACACTGACAGGCCACTACTCACAGGTCAGACAACTCCTGAACAGCCAGATGAAAGCCTCCCTTCTTCCCTCCCGTCACTCCCACTATTCCTCAGAGCTCCGTTGGACACACGGGGGCGGAGGGTGATGGCAGTGGAGGCTGATCACGTCTTCCTTGTGTGCAGTGTAGAGCGGGGAGGGGTTGCCAATCCCTCCAGCCAATAGGCTTCAGTGTACAATAGAATTTTCTATTTGTACACTGAAGAGAGAAGCGGATTGGCTGCCCCTCTCCCCTGCACTGAACACAAGGGGAACTTTGTGACTGACTCGTGGAGGCAACGGCGGCCATTTTTGTGGAGCCGTTGCTGTTTTTTACAAAAACACTCACGATTTTCTCGGGACAAACCCAAAAATTCGGGAAAACACTCGGGACAAAATTAAATCGGGACAAGGGTCCCAAAATCGGGATTGTCCCGGGAAAATCGGGACTGTTGGCAACTATGCAGACACTAGTGCAACAAATAAGTCTTGGCATTGGGATCACAGAGCTGGTGAAGGACTAGGAAAATGACTATTGGATGTGAACATTTGTTGTTTCATGGGAGGTGGACCATAACAAGTGTACCTGGATATCATGGTCTCAGCACAGGAGATCTGTTGTTGCACAGAGTCATTCTACATTTGTGGCTGATGGGACAGGGTCAGGGTTGGGGACTGTCTAATTCTACTCAGTACATACTGCACATCTCTCTGTTACTCTCCTGATCTGCTTAAAGGAGAAGCCCAGCCTCAGCTCCTTTGGCTGGGCTTCTCCTGTGGATCACAGGAGTGCAATTCGTTTTACACTCCTGTGACCCATTTTCAGCAGAGAGTGGGCTGAAGTCTGCTCTCTACCGATGTCACAGAAATCAGTCCAGGCACCGTATCATCATGACAATAAAGTCTGGACCTGCCAGGTGCTTGGACTGACACCCATCTCAGCCTCTCAGCGAGCCGCTGAGAGCCTGAGATAGCCGCTCCCTGCCCCTCCACAGTTCAGCACTCCAGTGAGCACAGGGGGGGCAGAGTGGAGAGCTGCTGATTGACAGGCAGCAGCTCTCTGCTCGGGGAGCTGAGAGAACCAAGCCATCGGCGGTGTTCGATCGCTCGGTTCTCAGTGCAGAGGCCCCCCCGGCGATAGATGCAGCATCCACCTAGGTAAGTATAAAACAGCAAAAAAAAAAAAAAAATAAAAACAAAACATACTTCTCTTTTAATGAATTACAAACTTAGCTGATGGTTGTTGGCAATTTATATTACACAGAAACTAGCATTTTACTCCAAGATGCAGGAAGCTCCAGAGAGTGGCAGCAACAGCAATGGTAGCAGTTACAGCTCCTTCTCCAGCCATACCCCAGCCAATATTAAAGAAGAGGACTGCAGCCTAGAGAAGGAGAGCCCTCCAGAAGTGTCCTGTTCACCTATTTCCAGGGAGATATCAGCTCAGTGGTGGATGAGCACTCTAGCAGAGCTCTTAGCCAACCCAGCAGTTATGCCCCAAGCAGTGATGTTGCCAAGACTGCGACTGGTCACTGATGAATTAATGTACTGCCACTGGTCTTGATCACTGATGAATTAATGTACTGCCACTGGTTAATGGCTGACCAGTGGTTAGCCTTTAATGCATCAGTGACCAGTGGCAGTACATTAATTCATCATCAGTGACCATGACCAGCAGTGGCAGTACATTCATTCATCATCAGTAATCATGACCAGCAGTGGCAGTACATTAATTCATCAGTGACCATGGCCAGCAGTGACAGTACATTAAAAACATCAGTGACCACGACCAGCAGTGGCACTACATTCATTCATCAGTGACCATGACTACCAGTGGCAGTACATTTATTCATCAGTGACCATGACTACCAGTGGCAGTACATTCATTCATCAGTGACCATGACTACCAGTGGCAGTAAATTCATTCATCAGTGACCATGACTACCAGTGGCAGTACATTTTTTCATCAGTGACCATGACTACCAGTGGCAGTACATTCATTCATCAGTGTTCATGACCAGCAGTGGCAGTACATTAGTTCATCAGTGACCATGACCAGCAGTGGCAGTACATTCATTCATCAGTGACCATGAACAGTGGCCACAAATTCATTCACCAGTGACCATGACCAGCAGTGGCAGTACATTCATTCATCAGTTGCCGCGACCAGCAGTGGCAGCACGTTTAATACATCAGTGACTGGTGGCAGTAAATTAATTCATCAGTTACCATGACCAGTGGCAGTAAATTAATTCATCAGTTACCATGACCAGTGGCAGTAAATTCATTCATCAGTTACCATGACCAGTGGCAGTAAATTCATTCATCAGTTAACATGACCAGTGGCAATACATTAATACATCAGTGACAGTGATCAGTGGCAGTAAATTCATTCATCAGTCACCTTGACCAGTGGCAGTAAATTCATTCATCAGTTATCAGGACCAGTGGCAATACATTAATACATCAGTGACAGTAAATTCATTCATCAGTTACCATGACCAGTGGCGGTACATTTACCCCTCCCCCCGCCATGCTGCATATTACAGAAATCACAGACAGACAATAACAGTTTATTATCAATCTGCAGACTGCAGTCAGATGGCTGCATCCCGTATGGCATCAGCTTAGCTTAGTGCTTGCTTACTTGCTTTGATACACACTGATAACTGACTTTGTTCCTGTGCTGCTGTCTGAACTTGCAGGGAATTTGCTGGTTCCTCTTCGGCAGCGCTGGCTCCTCTTGCTGGCAGCTGAGCTTGGGCAGCAGCTCTGTACGATCCTCCCATGATCCCATCCCGCCTCTTGCCGTGAGTGATGTTACGCCGCCGGGACGGGGCTGTAACCTTAGGGGAAATGAAGTCATGGCAGCAATGATGGGCGGTGCTTGTGTGCTGGGTGCAGGAGCGTTAGCGTAAATTGTGACATCCAGACAGACTCAAAGTAAGGTAGAGAGACGAGTGACACTGACAACCGGCCCCCTGAGCCATCGGCCCACTGGGAAATTCCCGGTAGACCCGATGGCCAGTACATCCCTGCTCCCTCATAGTGGTATAGAAATGTCTGCCTTTCCTTTTTGGCCTATAAGACATAATTGGGGGGGGGGGGGGGGGGGGGGGGAGTTATTACCCACATTTAATAGATAATGGGAAAAGGATGATTGGATGCACTTTATTTATTTTTTAAATCCTTTTATTAGAAGTTTTTTACATAAAAGTTACAAACATAAAAAACGTATTAAACATTCAGCACTACCATTCAACAGCACCAGTGTACAATGTAGCTCCCAGATGATAAAATAATAATAAAAAAAGGGGGAACACCAGCGTTGCAGCAAGAAAATCTGTGGCTGATAATTTAAAAATAAGGGAGCAGGCAGGGGACAAAAAAAACAAAAAACAAAAAAAGACGCAGGGGTATACAGCACTAAATGTAATGTAATGCTGTTAAACACTACACTATACTAACACTACACTATACTCACATTACACAATGCTCACACTACACTGACACACTATACTCACACTACACCGACACACTACACTATACTCACACTACACTGACACACTACACTATGCTCACACTTCACTGAAACACTATACCAGGGGTGGCCCGTCCATTAAGGGCGCACGGGCGCTGCCCCCTGTCCGTCGCCACCCCCCCATCCATGCATCTGGCCCCTTGCAGAATGCCGGATGCATGAATTACAATGTCGAGGGTGTTTTTTTGAAGCACCTGGTTAGTGCCAGAGGATCTAATAGGCTTCAAAATAGCATGGGCTCAGAGAGTAGAGAATGGGAATGGAGCCCACCCAGGTGTGTTACAACAGCAAATGAATATTAACACAATAGTAACACTAATCCTTCTTCCGGCCAATCAGGAAGTGGGTTTCGAGACTCGTCACCTGGTTGGCTTAAAGGATAAGCATCCTATTGGACACCTAGGAGGAGCCGCACACTGGAAACCGCCATGATGGAGGAGAGGACATGGAGCTGCTGCCCGCCACCTGCTACCCGCTACCCACCTAGATGGGGTAAGCACCGGACAGACTGGCAGACAGAGGGGTGGAGATGTCGGCCACTCAGGGGGTGGTTGTTTGCCACCCCTCCAAAAAAATACACCAGCTGCCACTGCATTATACTGACACTACACTCACACTACACTAACGCTCTACACTCAGAGTCACAATAACACTAACTTGCTATCACTAAGCCCTGCTCTATCGATCTCCACTCCAACAACACACTGCAAAAGGTTCCTGTGGGAAGGAACCTTTTATAGTGTGGGTGGGACTATGAGCACTGAACCTTAATTGGGCAAAGTCATCATGACTTTGGCTAATCAGGACTCTGACAGTGCTCTGTGCCCAGATTGGGCAAAGCATTGCACCTGACTAGTGGTCAGGTGCATTGCTTTATCCAATTAGGGTCCTGTGCAGTGCATTGTGGGGCGCTCAGTGAGATGTTCGCCCGCCGAGTGCCCCACAATGCACTGCGCGTTGCATAGTGCATTCTAGGACCCTAATTGGATAAAGCAATGCACCTGACCGCTAGTCAGGTGCAATGCTTTGCCTAATCAGGGCACAGAGCACTGTCAGAGTCCTGAATAAACAAAGTCATGATGACTTTGCAGAATTAAGGCAAATTTGGGTGTTTGCCGAATGGGCAATATTCGAGCCAAGCTCATGCTTTGTCCGAACTGCTTGCCCAACACCTAGTTACAAAGCCAGTTATAACGTATTATAACATCTCACAAAGCCAGATATAAAGCAGTGTTCCTTTATAACTGGCGTTGTAAGTACTGCTTTTAGTAGTAACTACAAAGCCTGTAATATTTTTAGAAAACCTGTTAAAAACTTCATCCACAGTCAACATGGTCTCCCCTTAAGCTTGAGCCAGTTGCGTGGCTGCTTAGGGAGAGAAAGGACAGAGACAGCAGGTGCACATTGATGAGAAAGCCTTGGCATGAGTCGGCTGAATACAAGATTGCTGCTGCCAGGAAGAAGAAAAAAAAAAAAGCATAATTACCAAAGGAGCGCTGTCTGCCTTGAGGCGTCCTGGCCTCTGACTCACTCAGTGCAGAGATAGTGAAGCGCTCAGCCAATGTCAGTGGGAAAAGAAGTGGGCGGAAGATAGGTGGGTGGAAACCAGCCTGCACTGATAGTGAAGCGCTCAGCCGGGAAAAGAAGTGGGCGGGAAGACAGACGGGTGCAACAGCTGCACAACTTCACGTTCATGCAGCTGCAGCACCTGGCTGGTATTAATGTTTGAGAGGTGGGTTCCCCGAGATTGGCCTTGCATACTACATGAAGGGGCGGCCATGTGTACAGACTTGCACGCATGTCGGGGTTGCCGACCCCTGGATTAGAGCCTTTGTCAGATTTTTAGTGTTCAGAAGATGTAGATTGGAGGCTCTAGATCTGATACTGATTTAGTTCTTCAGTGTGAAGGTAAGTAAATGTAGAGCACAATGACTCTGGCTGGTTGCCTTCTAACACAGTGGTTCTCAACTCCAGTCCTCAGGACACACCAACAGACCAGATTTTAAGTATTACCTTGGGGAGATGCAGACTAGAATACTGCAATCACTGAGCAGCAAATTATGTCACCTGTGATGTATTTCAGTTATCTTGCAAACTTGGCCTGTTAGTGGGCCCTGAGGACAGGAGTTGAGAACCACTGTTCTAACATGAAGAGCCCTCAAAGGTGCCTGAAATGAACAATGGACAGTTAGGAAATCAAAAGGGCCACATCTAAGATTTAGTAGTCCAAGTATATGTATTTCAACATCTAGTTTTGTTGGACTTTTATAGGTTAAAGTTTGTAACAACCCAAAACCAAAAATATTATATATTGCAGTGTAGTAGTCCTTGGTGTAGTGGCTGCACGGGTTTTCTTTTTTTTTCAAGCTTCTTTTGCTTTATTTTCACCTGGTAATCCTGGAAACACAGTTCCTGTCCCTTGATGGCTACATTATTCCACCACTGTATCTATGGAGAAAGCCCTGGCTGTCTCTCCATTACATGGGGCAGAGCAATTGTTAGTTTACAGAACAAAGCCAGGAGGGAAGATATTCTTTGGCACAGCTCACAGGAAATGATAAGGATACTACATTTCTGGCAAGATCAACAGATATTTGCTGAAAGTGTTTTTAGCTTGAAAAAAGAAAACAAATGCAGTAGCCACATCTAAGGTTTGTAGTCTACATTATATTTAATTTCTTTGTTTTTGGAATTAGTTATCCTTTAATATACGGTGTAGCAGGGTGATACCCTGCCAGGGTCCAGATTTAGTGAACAGCCAGCACACTAATTGGTCAGGATTAGTTCACCTTTACTGAAAAAATGTCAAGGTGAACTAAAACCGGACACCCTCCCCACCTCCTGGTCCCCACAGCTGGTCCATCGGTCCGGGGATTTGAAATCCTTGCTCTTTTCCCTCTTCTGCTGCTTCCAGGATGGACCAGAGCAATTCAGTGTGACAGCACTGACCAATTATAATCAATCTGGTTTCAACCCAGAAACTGCTGCACGGAGAAGAGTGGGGATTTCAAAACCCTGGACTGATGGACCAGCTGTGGGGACACAAAGTGTGCATGTGTAAATGTATGTATGTACTGTATATTTGTGTGTGTGTGACATTATATATATATATATATATATATATATATATATATATATAGTGTCGGAGCCCTCCAACCGAGGTAGACATGAAACACACAAAGATACCACAAGACTCACAACATAACACAGAACTGAGGTATGCCCTGATCAGCATGCCAAAAAGGGGGCATATCCAAGATAAGTAATGGTTGTATAAAAAGAAGAAAGTGACCAGTCCCATAGCTAAATATCAATGGCATGCTTCCATCCCGGGATGGTCGGTACCCTGCCTCAACCCCGGTTGAGACGGTTATATCTCACACCCTAACAGATCCCATTGCTGGTAACTCTCCTTGATTTTTGGGCTATTTTGTAAGTAGCTTCTCTATTCAAAGTAGACAATTTGAATATTTCTGATATAATTTTCTCTATTAGCCTGAGGTTCCACATGTATCAATATTTATGATATTCCTTTGTTTTTCTCAGTTAAATTATGCATCCCACCCCTGATGACTGGCAAGAAGCCAAGAAACGCGTCGGGTTCTCAAACTAAGGATGCCCTATCAAGCCTAATCATATTCCTGACATTTATCATTTTTTTTATCAAGTTTTTTCTCATTTCATGCGATTTTGTGATTTTGATTGGTGATTTTAATTCATGTATTCCTGTTATGAATTGCATATATGTATGTCCATTGATTTGTTTGCACTACTGAGTCTTCAATGATTGTTACTGCTAAATATGCTTATATATCAATTCATGCGACTATGTCTGTATCTATACTACTTTATTGGTACTGTATGCATCAAAATCATGGACTACCCCTAGGGGTTATTTACTATAAATTAAATCCAATCATTTTACCTACTCACATGTATTCATTATACTTTCAATTGACATGCTTCATTTAAAGTCCCACTTGCCCCTCTTTTTTCCTTTTATATATTGACCCGGGATGGAAGCATGCCATTAATATTTAGCTATGCGACTGGTCACTTTCTTCTTTTTATATTTCTATTTTTGGGTGGAAGACACCCGCTCCCTCGGCGACCAAGTTGCACCATCATTAATTTTTGTTCATCCTTAGTTCAAATATCTTTTTGTATCCTTATCCTAACCCAGTTACAAGTTTTCCAATACAGTTTCGGTTTCAACAGTCCGTGACTATATAACATATTTTTACATGTGTTCCCTTGAGTTTATTGAGAACTATTTTGTATTTATTCCAGGGTTATTATTCCCTGGAATCCACTTATTGATACAAATCCAGCATATGGGCTGGGGTGTTTTGATATTTTGAAGTCTCTTTGTCCGGGGTTGCGATGCGCTCAGCTCCCTCCTCACCTCCCCTCATTCATTTCGGGGCGGCTGGGGCCCGATCTCAACGCATCGGCACCATGCATAAAAAATAATTTTTTTTTTTCCATCTGACGCCCACAGCTGTGATGAGCAGGCATCCACTGAGGTACACTCAGATGTGATTGCTCTCTCATCTCTCAGCTGCCAATGACATCATGCATGACGCTGGCAGGGACCCGCCCAGGGCCAGAGTATATCAGCTGGGACCGACAGACTGACGGCTCACTCCTTCACTGTGCTACGCTAGGAAGGGACCGCTCTGTTAAGCAGCCACTATTCAACACATGGGTATTTATTTTTTATATCTTTTTTTCCTGATTATGGTACACACATTCCCATACTCTCACCTGTTTAACCTAGCGCACCACACCCTCTATCTTCACACATTCCCTATGGATTTCTTTCCCCATCTTTTCTCACGTGCATTTTTATGCATTCAGTTTACCTCCATTCCCCCTTATTATCTCATTTTTTCACAAATTTACTTTCCCAGATGCACCAAGTACACATTTCTTTCAGTCATTCATTTTCCATCCATTCAACATGTTCAACTCCAGATTCACTTTCTTTGACACATCCCATTTTTCTTCAATTTTTCGCAGATTTTCCCATTTACAACCAATTGACCAGTATATTGAGGGCTCAGGAATCAGTCGGCTGTGGTCTCTCCTGGCCCACCCTCCAATCACTTTGGGAGGATGGTCAGTACCCTGCTTCAACCCCGGTTGAGACGGTTATATCTCACACCCTAACAGATCCCATTGCTGGTAACTCTCCTTGATTTTTGGGCTATTTTGTAAGTAGCTTCTCTATTCAAAGTAGACAATTTGGATATTTCTTAAATAATTATCTCTATTAGCCTGAGGTTCCACATGTATCAATATTTATGATATTCCTTTGTTTTTCTCAGTTAAATTATGCATCCCACCCCTGATGACTGGCAAGAAGCCAAGAAATGCATCGGGTTCTCAAACTAAGGATGCCCTATCAAGCCTAATCATATTCCTGACATTAATCATTTTTTTATCAAGTTTTTTCTCATTTCATGCGATTTTGTGATTTTGATTGGCGATTTTAATTCATGTATTTCTGTTATGAATTGCATATATGTATGTCCATTGATTTGTTTGCACTACTGAGTCTTTAATGATTGAATGATATGCATCAAAATTATGGACTATTCCTAGGGGTTATTGACTATAAATTAAATCCAATCATTTTACCTACTCACATGTATTCATTATTATACTTTCAATTGACATGCTTCATTTAAAGTCCCACTTGCCCCTCTTTTTTTCCTTTTATAAGTAATGGTTGATTGTAGAAGAGGGATGTGAAGGAAGTGCCCTGTAAAAGGGATGGGTAGGAGAGTATCGCACACTGGAACCAACAAGGAACACAGGTGAGTGGGCTGCTTAAATACTCTCCCCCCGGGCTCCTCTCATAAATTCAGGCCACCATACTGGCCTTATAATTTATGGTCGGAGCCCTCCAACCAAGATAGATGTGAAATCACATAAAGATGCCACAAGACTCACAACATAACATAGACCTGAGGCGTGCCCTGGTCAGCTGGTCAGTACGCCAAAAAGGGGGCAAATATACCAGGATAGGGAAAGCTGTTTTATTGGTATACATCACATTTATTGGGCAAGCTTGGTGAAGGCTTGTGACATCTCGAACTGGGGATTCGGAATGTACCGGGTAAAGTAGGCAGATTTCCATCTGCCTAATCTTCTGATGACATAACCTGGCACCCCGTGGCAGCCGAGGCCGCTCCGATCCGGAAGGAGTGCCCGGAAAACTGGTTAGGGTTGGGGCCTAGATTAGCCAGGAGGATGCAAACATGTCTGATGAACTGGCTAGCAGTTAATAGGCTGGAAGGAAAAGGCAACAATGGGTTGGAGCTAGACTGGCTCAGCAGGTGTGATAACAACTGGTTCAGAACCGCTACTGGACATCATTCATTGTGGGTGTGGAAGAATTTGATGTCGACCCTGGTGCCGGCAGAAAAGTTTGGTGTCCAAGATACCCCGATTGGGGCCGACTTGGAACTGAGAGTGTTTGGCTGCTGCTGCATCTGCGAATGACTGATGGTAGTTGTAGAAAGTGAAGCTTCCAACTCCTCAGAGACTGAACGTGCGGTGCTCAGAATCCACAGGGGGTGTCTGGAGGGGCAGAGGCAAGATCTACACATTCAGCCCCTGACATGGACAGGTCAAGCTGAACCCAACTGACCTGAGAGGGAAAAGACAGACATGTGAATGAGTGGCTGTGAACGTGTGCCACTGGTATATGAGTGGCCGTAACTGTGCCACTGGTAGACAGGTGGCAATGGTGTGCTGCCTCGAACCTTGTGAGGGGGGCAGAAAACAAAAGGAAGTAGAGAGAAACTGGAGTGAGTGTGTGGAGGAACCATGGACCATGCTATTCATGTATCGTGATCGTATGTTAGCAAATGAGGAAGGAAAGTGTCGACTCGTGTCGGAACTGTGAACCGGAGCATGAACAGCAAGTGTGTGCAAACACACAAACGAATGGTACGAGTAGCGACTGGGTGCTTGTGGCAGGTGCCTCGAGGGGGAGGCCCAGCTGCAGAAGCTTGTGATATGTGTAAAAGAAAAACGTGTCATCTTGAGCGATGGTTTCGTGGAGTGTGCATGTTTAAGAAGAGTCAGAAAGGCAAGGACGGAAGAGGAGAGATGTATATCTGTCCCCACTAATTATATATATATATATATATATATATATATATATATATATATATACATACATATATACACACACACACACACACACACACACACACACACACACACACACACATATATATATATATATATATATATATATATATATATATATATATATATATATATATATATATATATATAGTGGGGACAGAAAGTATTCAGACCCCCTTACATTTTTCACTCTTTGTTATATTGCAGCCATTTGCTAAAATCATTTAAGTTTATTTTTTTCCTCATTAATGTACACACAGCACCCCATATTGACAGAAAAACACAGGACTGTTAACATTTTTGCAGATTTATTAAAAAAGAAACTGAAATATCACATGGTAGTAAGTATTCAGACCCTTTGCTCAGTATTTAGTAGAAGCACCCTTTTGATCTAATACAGCCATGCAACAAGTTTTTCACACCTGGATTTGGGGATCCTCTGCCATTCCTCCTTGCAGACCCTCTCCGGTTCTGTCAGGTTGGATGGTAAATGTTGGTGGACAGCCATTTTTAGGTCTCTCCAGAGATGCCCAATTGGGTTTAAGTCAGGGCTCTGGCTGGGCCATTCAAGAACAGTCACAGAGTTGTTGTGAAGCCACTCCTTCGTTATTTTAGCTGTGTGCTTAGGGTCATTGTCTTGTTGGAAGGTAAACCTTCGGCCTAGTCTGAGATCCTGAGCACTCTGGAGAAGGTTTTCATCCAGGATATCCCTGTACTTGGCCGCATTCATCTTTCCCTCGATTGCAACCAGTCATCCTGTCTCTGCAGCTGAAAAACACCCCCACAGCATGATGCTGCCACCACCATGCTTCACTGTTGGGACTGTATTGGACAGGTGATGAGCAGTGCCTGGTTTTCTCTACACATATCGCTTAGAATTAAGGCCAACAAGTTCTACCTTGGTCTCATCAGACCAGAGAATCTTATTTTTCACCATCTTGGAGTCCTTAAGGTGTTTTTTTAGCAAACTCCATTCGGGCTTTCGTGTGTCTTGCACTGAGGAGAGGCTTCCGTCGGGCCACTCTGCCATAAAGCCCCGACTGGTGGAGGGCTGCAGTGATGGTTGACTTTCTACAACTTTCTCCAATCTCCTGACTACATCTCTGGAGCTCAGCCACAGTGATCTTTGGATTTTTCTTTACCTCTCTCACCAAGGCTCTTTTCCCCCCGATAGTCCCAAATATCTTCCATTTAAGGATTATGGAGGCCACTGTGCTCTTAGGAACCTTAAAGTGGAGTTCCACCCAAAAGTGGAACTTCCACTCATCAGATTCCTCCCCCCCTCCAGTGACACAGTTGGCACCTTTCAGGGGGGAGGGGAGTACAGATACCTGTATATTACAGGTATCTGTACTCACTTCCGGCATAGATAGCCGCAGAATCTGCGGTTATTTACGCCACTTCCTGCTCCCTCCCCGCTGCCTGCTGGGAAACACACGGGTCCCAGAGGCAGCAGGGACCATCCGTATTGCGCTGCGCGACTCGCGCATGCGCAGTAGGGAACCGGGAAGTGAAGCCGCACGGCTTCACTTCCTGATTCCCTTACCGAAGATGGAGGCGGCAGCACCCGAGGACGGAGAGACGGTTCCGCCTCGGGTGCCGACATCGCGGGCGCCCTGGACAGGTAAGTGTCCGTGTTTTAAAAGTCAGCAGCTGCAGTATTTGTAGCTGCTGACTTTAAAAAAAAAAATGTTCGGCGGCGCTCCGCTTTAAGTGCAGCAGAATTTTTTTGTAACCTTGGCCAGATCTGTGCCTTGCCACAATTCTGTCTCTGAGATCTTCAGGCAGTTCCTTTGACCTCATGATTCTCATTTGCTCTGACATGCACTGTGAGCTGTAAGGTCTTATATAGACAGGTGTGTGGCTTTCCTAATCAAGTCCAATCGGTATAATCAAACACAGCTGGGCTCAAATGAAGGTGTAGAACCATCTCAAGGATGATCAGAAGAAATGGACAGAACCTGAGTTACATATATGAGTGTCACAGCAAAGGGTCTGAATACTTAGGACCATGTGATATTTCAGTTTTTCTTTTTTAATAAATCTGCAAAAATGTCAACAATTCTGTGTTTTTCTGTCAATATAGGGTGCTGTGTGTACATTAATGAGGAAAAAAAAATGAACTTAAATCGTTTTAGCAAATGGCTGCAATATAACAAAGCTTGAAAAATTTAAGGGGATTTGAATACTTTCTGTCCCCACTGTATATTTATGGTTGAAGCTCTATGTCCGATACGGATATGAACAACATTTAGACCTAACATAAGACTTACATCATGAAATGGACCTGAAGTGTGTCCTGGACTGATGGACGGTATACCAAAATAAGTGGGCATACCCAAGATTAGAAATGAGTATTGTGAAGAGAAATGATTTGGAGAAATGCCCTGGAAAGGGGATGGGAGGGTCTGTATCACACACAGGAAACCGACAAAGACCACAGGCGAAAGGGCTGGTTAAATACCCCCCGGGCTCCTCCCATAAATTCAGGCCACCATACTGGCCTTCTTACTTATGGTTGAAGCCCTATGGCCGATACAGATATGAACAACATTTAGACTTAACATAAGACTTACAACATGAAATGGACCTAAAGTGTGCCCTGGTCTGATGGGCGGTAACTCTACAGACATCGCTAAGAAGTGGAACAACACAAGCTGGGAATTCACTTCTGCTGGTGAAGGTAAGCTAACTTTTTGCTTACTGTGACTTCCCCTTGTGCTGTGCCTATTTCTGTAAGTTGGTGTCATGGAGTAATCTTTCCAAGAACCTTGACTGTTGAATTCTGTTATTTTTACGTTTCTTTTTACTTTCCATACTATCTGTACTTATTACTATCCTTGCATGTGTGTGTTCTGTGTGAATGGCTTGCCCTATTTCAGGTGCAATGTGTGCTTAGCTAGGATTTCTGCATTTCCTGTGTCTGGGGTGACCGGCCAGGTCAGGAATCTTCGGACTCAAAGGATCATTCATAGGCTGTGGCTGATAAGGTACTATGTGTGGTAATCCTTAGTACCAGTTTCGAATGAAATTCTGTTTTCCTTTTCTCTTTTGCTTAGTTCTCCATAAAACTACACAATGGGCAGAAGTACTATCTCAGAACAAATGGGAAATGGAGCGCTGACAGGTGCTATTTTTGAAATAAAAAATGGGATAGTGGTGTGGATCAGGAAGTGTGGTGTTTGTAGGAGGCAAACAGTTGAGGTGGTCGTTAGACCTACAGTACTGGGTACAAATGGACGGGGTAAGCGGCAGCCAGCTTCTCAGAGCAGAAGGGACTCTGTGGGGAAGACAAGCAGAAAAAAAGAGCAGCGCCACTCTAAGGGTAGTAGTGTGTATAAAAGGCTTTAATGTTTAAAATATGCACTCACATTTAGGCTGATAAAAACAGGCATGTAGTGTTACTCTTTAACATCATGAGATCACATCCGGTGGACCACTGGGCTGTGGAGGAGTTATTCCCCGGCCGCTTCCAGCGGTGTCCGAAGCTCCGAGGTATGTAGTTCTGTCAGACAGTGCGTCAGCTGGTCTGTGGGTGGAGATGTCAGATGCTGGAGAGCCGGGGGCCTTGCCGTAGTGCTCGCGTTCGGAGCATGCGTGCTCCTTCATCAGGCATGTGTAACGGCCATGACAAGTCCTGATTATATAGGGAGAAGGGGAGGGGGAAGGGGCAGGGTGCAGAGTTGGATTGACCTGTCCAGCTGTGTTGGTGTGTGTGTCAGACACACGCAAGCTGGTGCAATCGTAGTAAAGCAAAGTGAGTTGTAATGAGGTAGAGAAATGGAATGATCATGTGGCTCGCAAGGGAGTGTAAAAGTGGATTGTATGGCTGGGTGGGAAAAAATAGGTGAAGGGGGGGGGGGGGGGGGGGGGAAATAATGATGAGAATGGAAAAAATAATATGAATAGAAAAAACTGCCTAAATGTGAGTGCATATTTTAAACATTATTAAAGCCTTTAATACACACTACTGCTGCTGCTCTTTTTTTCTGCCAGAAGTACTATCTCTTCTATTCTGCACAGTGCCTATAAACTGATGTGGAAGACTTTAGGGAAACAGAACTATCAGATTCTATACTCTAGAATTTTCTCCTATTGAGATTTTTTTTGTTACTGTACTGCACAATTTGTGATGCTGTGTGTCCTACATGAGTGACTTGTCTAAGGGAGTGCTTTTTACATTCTTGAACTGTTTTAATCTGTCTAGGTGACCCCATTCAGTTTGTTGAATTGAACCCCTATTCAGTTGTGTGCCTGTCATATGTGCTGCCATGTATCTTGCATATGAATGGACTGTTTCTATTTAGAAAGGAGTGTGTTTTTACATCTTGAATCCAGAGTTTCCTTTTTAGCAGTTTTATTTTTTTAGAAGCTTCTGTGACTAACCCCCCCCCCCCCCCCCCATTTCAGTTGTGTGCCTGTCAGTCTGTGTGGCTGATTTGTGCAGTGTTTAGTCTGGTATAGATCCTTGGCCAGGATTGGGGGCCAGATATACAGTTCCTGCTATTACTTAGGTTCATTGTGTCTGTGTGATGTAGGGACCTAGGAATAGATGAATTCTTGAGGAAGTCTCACCACCGTGTGAGATGGGGAATTGTACCACCGAGTACACACCAGATTGAGATCTGTGTGATCCCACCAGGAGCTCCTTTGGGAACAGGAGTGGCCGAGTCCCTCAAGGAATGGAACCAAGGCACTCCGGGGTTTTGTGCCACTAGAAGGCTAAAACTAAATGACAAAAATGTTAAAAAAAAGGAAATGAAAGAAACTTATTGTCCTGTATATGAATATGAACCTAATAATAAACATTGCTAAATAACTGCAAGCACATTATACCCTACCACCCAATGTACTTATAATGACCTAAGTTGACATATGGATTAGAGCCCATTGTAGATGTGTACACCAGAAAAAAAAGAAGGGAAAGTGCAGTTTTAGTAGAGAAATATTTTAGTCTACAGGGTGTAGTTGGCTAAGTGTGAGAGTTATGTTTGTTGTATATATGTGTGTGAGATCCATGGATTGTTATGTCATGTCAGTTGTATTAATATGCCCAAAGGGCTGTATCAGCAAAACTGTTGATCCAAACCATGACTTTACCTACATGGAGTTTGCGTGTTCTCCCTGTGCCTGCATGGGTTTCCTCCGGGTACTCCGGTTTCTTCCTACACTCCGGGGGAATGCTGGTAGGTTAATTGGATCTAAATTGTCCCTAGTGTATGTATGAATGTGATTTAGGGACCTTAGGATTGTAAGCTCTTTGAGGGTAATGACTGAGGAATGTGAAATAATAGTAACACAGTATGATAATGGGTAGCATGATGATTTGTTTTGTGTTTGTTATATATGTTTTAAAGTGATGGGACATTGCCACAAGGGCAATTCCAGGTAACAAATCAGTGGCATGTTGGTTATTGCAACTTTTAGAAGCAAGAAAAATATTTTGTCTGTAATGTGTGACCTTAAAAAAAAAAAAAGACTAAAAATGTATTTCTGACTTAAAGTGGTGTTCCACCAAAAAAAAAAAAAAAAAAAAAAAATGCATAAATGTGCCTAAAAAAAAACAAAACTCACCTCTAAATGGCTGTTGCTAGGGGGTCCCTCGTAGTCTGCCTCCTTCAGTGCCTGGGCTGGTGACATCACTTCCCCTCGGCGCAGGAAGGGCTCAGCTCTGCCCCCTCCCTCTTGTCAACCATCTGGGACACATTACAGGTCCCAGACGACTGAGCAGCCAATCACGGCGTGGTGGTCATTGCAGCCACTCCCAATACACTTAATAAAATGAATAAAAATAATTAGTGAAATGTGAAAAGATTAGTGACGTAAAAAAACCCTTTTCACTGATGATTAAAGTTTAAAAATAAGGAATGGTGTTTTATAGTTTAAAGGAGCAACGACCCCCCCCCCCCCTTTCTTTGACAAGGGTTAAATTGCATGGCTTGTGTGTGTGTGTGTGTGTGTGTGTGTGTGTGTGTGTGTGTGTGTGTGAACAGCTGTATTGTCATACAAATTGACTGAGCTAAGTGAACTGTAAGCGAAAAAAAAAAAAGTAAAATACCTCCTAATAATGTATATTGATATGTTTGTATTAACGGTAATCTTTGTTTCCATAGAAGAAACAGTTTTTGAAGAAGTTTTCCAATATGCTCAGTATGGTGAAGTACAACTGTCTTGCAAGACAAAGGGGAACTTATAAAAAAAAAACAAAAAAAATAGTTTTTTTGAGCTGCTCGTTTTTAACCATGGTGAATAATAATTTTTTTTATAATAATGGTATACCATACATAAAATCCACGTGGTAACATTTAGTTTGACGTCAAACAATTTTTGGTATTAGAAAAAGTGCACTGGTAAAACATCTAAGAAAGAAAATGTTCAAAATGCTTACTGTATGCTAAATATCTCTAACCTGTGGTTTATTTTTAGGAGGAAACTAAAATGTGTTTTGTTACTAAAATGTTGATTCTTATTCCCCTCAGTTTTATTTAAGGTCTTCAGAACAGAAGGAGACCACGGCCTTTAAAGACAATTCACCAATGGAAGTATTGTTCTAAAGTGTTTCTATTTCCATATGTGAACATTTATGGGTTTCACTCCCACAACTAGCTAAATATTGATGCAGTCATTTGAGTCTGTACTGCCCAGTTTCTTGTTCCTATTTACAATATGAGATGCTAAATTTTTAGTTGTGTTATGATCTGACATGCTTTGAAATTTAACGAGTTTCAATGCCCTAGATCACAGGTGTCAAACACAAGGCCCGTGGCCGAATCCGACTCTCCAGGCCATTTCATGTGGCCCTCGCACCTCTCCTGCAGCTGCAAGAGAGCTCCAGCCCCCCTCTAGTCCTCCTCCAGACCCATACATTCTGCTTTCAAGCAATGCATCCAGCTTCTTCCCAGCAACAGCATAAGAAAAGGGGGTGCACTGTGATGTAAGGGAGAGTAGGGGACTCAACTTCTGATGGTGGGGTGGCTCTTGACATCTAATGTAAGGGGAGGGGATGCGCTGGACATCTAATCTTACAGATACAACTGGCCCTTTTGAGGACAATCATAATGCTGATGCGGCCCACGATGAAATTGAGTTTGACACCCCTGCCCTAGATAATTAAGCGTCTCCTGTCTTAGACTATGTTTCCACTATAATGTCCCCCAAAGTCACGTGATTCAGAGACTCTGGAGTGTGACTTTGATCCATCTTCACAGTCTCTAGATCAGAGTTGCACCAAAGGTCGCATCAAGGTAGTGCAAGAACCTTTTCAAAGTCACTGCAACTTTAAGGCGCAATAGTGGAAACTGAGCCTTATACAGTTTTTTGTATATTATTTTAAGATGAAAAAGTTATTAAGATTGAATAATTGCTTCTCTAGTTTAAACACCTATGATGATAAAAAAAAAAGTAATGAATGTATTACTACATGTATGTCAGTGTTACTACATCGAGTGTTAAGATTACTTGGGTATTATTAAGATTTTAATTAGACCTGTCACAGATCGTCAGCTTTTCTACAGATCTGTCTCCTCTATTCCCAAAGATCAGCAGGTATGCTGGTATTACATAGTAGGTGAGGTTGAAAAAAAAAAAAAAAAAAAAAGACACAAATCCATCAAGTCCATTCTATGTGTGTGATTATTGTATTGGTATTGGCATTTAGTTCCAATGCTTTAATTTATTTTTTAAGACTAGATTAAACCTCCTGTTGATTGAATTAGCTACATGCCCAGCCAGTACTGCCTTTTCAAGCTGAAGCAGATTGCCTTGGGCGTTAAATAATAATGTCCCAAGCAAGTCTGCCTTTGTGTCTCCAAGTGTATTTAAAGCTAGTTTCCTGTTCGGTGACACCATGCAACTTCACTACTCTTATAGATTCCTGTGTGACTGTTTGCATGGCTAGCTGTCTTATGTGTCTTTGTGTATCTGTCCCCAGTGTCTGTGTGTGTCCAGGCACACACCTGTCAGCTTGAATTTTACTCCCTACTGTTTAGTGATCCCAGCACCTCTGCGCTGCAAGGGATTCTCATTTGTCCATTGGCTCTTAGTTCTAGGTATCTGCCTGCCTGGGTGAGTAAGAGGGCCGCAACCGGGGAACTGTCTGCAGCACAAACCATCTCTACCATCAAGAGCTCTGGAGAAGACAAGGCAGTTCCTTAGACTCTGCGCCTCAGCCCTTTAAAGGGCCCTCACCATTTCTGCATGTGTGGACATGCTGCGTTCTCCCCAGATAGTACCATACTTCCTACCTTAGAATCCTTGTACACATCAACTATATCTTGTGTACCTGACTTCCTGTGAACCCTGAACCCCAGTACTGCACTATACTCCTGTCATTCTTGTAAATCCTGTATTCTGTGCTCTCTTGTCTATGTTCTTGTAGGATCACTGATCCAAGCCATACGTGATAGCCCCCCCCCCTCTGAGAAGCCTATTGTTCATGATAAAGGTTTCATTGAATTCAGGATAGTCTAGACAGTTTAGTTTAAATGACAGTTGAATAACATTTTATACTAAATGAGAATGGTTTCTCCTTGTATTAAGACGTTTTTCTTTTTTTTCTAGGTTGTATTACCTATAGAACATAGATTTACTTCAGCAGTAAAAAAAAAACTCAACGACTTTATGGGCTTTTTTGTTAATGATCTAATGTTGGACTAACAATCTGAGTGACACCATCTTCAAAAATATCCTCCCTCATTCCTTGGCTTTATGACATCAGCCACAAACAGCACTGATGGAAAAGAGTGCTGTCACGTACCTGGTAGGTTTTGAGCCCGAAGTGCAGAGAAGGACCTCCCTTACAGCTCCCACTCCTGTTCCCCTGGAATGGAGACAGAAGGCCAGGAGTGAAGAGTGGTATGGGTGCCTGGCAGGATCGACAGTCACCAGAAGTTCAGGAGTGGTGGCACCCTCTGGATCCAGAAGCTGAAGAGGAAGCTGGAATGCAGAGAGGACCCAGAGCCACAGCAGGTAAGGAAGCAGGTAAGTAAGCAGGACTGGAACCAGGAACAAAGCAGCAGGTAGTAGCCTGGAACGCTGGACTGGAACCAGGAACAAGGCAGCAGGTAGTAGCCTGGAACGCTGGACTGGAACCAGGAACAAGGCAGCAGGTAGTAGCCTGGAACGCTGGACTGGAACCAGGAACAAGGCAGCAGGTAGTAGACTGGAACGCTGGACTGGAACCAGGAACAAGGCAGCAGGTAGTAGACTGGAACGCTGGACTGGAACCAGGAACAAGGCAGCAGGTAGTAGCCTGGAACGCTGGACTGGAACCAGGAACAAGCAGCAGGTAGTAGCCTGGAACGCTGGACTGGAACCAGGAACAAAGCAGCAGGTAGTAGCCTGGAACGCTGGACTGGAACCAGGAACAAAGCAGCAGGTAGTAGCCTGGAACGCTGGACTGAAACCAGGAACAAGGCAGCAGGTAGTAGACTGGAACGCTGGACTGAAACCAGGAACAAGGCAGCAGGTAGTAGACTGGAACGCTGGACTGAAACCAGGAACAAGGCAGCAGGTAGTAGACTGGAACGCTGGACTGGAACCAGGAACAAGGCAGCAGGTAGTAGACTGGAACGCTGGACTGGAACCAGGAACAAGGCAGCAGGTAGTAGACTGGAAAGCTGGACTGGAACCAGGAACAAGGCAGCAGGTAGTAGACTGGAACGCTGGACTGGAACCAGGAACAAGGCAGCAGGTAGTAGACTGGAACGCTGGACTGGAACCAGGAACAAGGCAGCAGGTAGTAGACTGGAACGCTGGACTGGAACCAGGAACAAGGCAGCAGGTAGTAGACTGGATACAGGTATCAGACTGAGGGATGGTCAAACAAGCCGGAGGTCGGTATCGGTCGATCAGCAGAGGTACCAGGGACAACACAGAGGGATGGTCAGGCAAGCCAAGAGGGTCTGGTGCAGGCGGATAGCAGGATGGTCTAACAGGAAGCCAGGTCAGAGTACACAGGTCAGATCAGGTTAAGGCACACGGAACGCTGTAGAGCAGACAGCGGGGATGAAGTGTGACAGGCCGGTTTAAATAGCCCGCCTGGCACTAGCGGGAGTGCGCGCACGCGTGCCCGTGCGTGACAGCACCCGTGAACGCGCGCGCATGCGCAGTGGAACCCGCAGCCGTGTCCCCCTGCGTCTGGATCGCTGATTACTGGCAGGATCTTCATGACAAGTGCTTTCAAAAGCTTTCTAGAAGTCTGAAGAACTTTGATACTTATCATGTCAGCTGTCTAAAAAAAAAAATCAAAGCTCAGTTTGCTATAATTACAAAAAGATCTGCACACCTACTGGAAGTTTCTTGTCATTTGGACTGCGATAGTCCTGAAGAAAAGAAGATTATGTATGAACATTGTATGCGTTCTTAAGGTGTTGCAATGGAGTCTTATGGAGGACGAGCTGTCAAAGTTACAGAGGAGGAATCAACTAAAGACTTGGAGTTCATATATTGTTAGACCAACGTGTAATTTTTTATTTTTAGACATTTTTTGTATTTTTATATTTTTGTTTAGCCTTGACAAAGCAAAATGAGATTTTTCTGCAGAAGTAAATTGGGTACATAAATTAGGAGGAATATGAACTAGAAAAATAAATATTTAAACTAAGATTAGGCAGTTAGAGGGAGATGTTGGAGAGATTGATAGGAAATGTAATTGTAACTGCTTTTCTTTAAAATGCCATTTATGTTAGGTTTTGTATGTGTTATGAGACTTAGTTTTTTCCATCTTCCCCATTATCATGACAATTAATATTCACATGTAGTTAGGCCCTACACAGCTTTAAAGGGGTTGTAAAGGTAAAAATTTTTTCACCTTAATGCATTCTATGCATTAAGGTGAAAAAACTTTTGACAGTACCGCCGCCCCCAGCCCCCCCGTTTTACTTACCTGACGCCTCGAATCTTCGCTCCTCGTCCTCGTCAGCTTCATTGCAGCTCAGCCTGGTCGCTGATTGGCTGCAGTGGATGGATTGAAAGCAGCGCAGCCATTGGCTCGCGCTGCTGTCAATCACATCCGATGACGCGGCGCGCCGGGGGGCGGGGCCGAGTGATACAGCGAGCGGCTATAGCCGCCGGCTGTATCACGGGAGCGCGCCCGCAAGCACTCACCACCGTGCGAGGGAGCTCGCATGAAGGTGGTAAATGCTTGCGGGGAGGAGCTGAAACAGCCGCCGAGGGACCCCAGAAGACCAGGTTCGGGGCCACTCTGTGCAGAACGAGCTGCACAGTGAAGGTAAGTATAACATGTTTGTTATTTTTAAAAAAAAAAAAAAACATATTTACAACCCCTTTAACTGTCACCCAAAGAATCTTTACACTGAATAGTCAAGCACCTAACTATCCACAACCAATGAATAAATTGTTTTTTATAGTGCTGTTATGTTTTGGTAGTTGTGTGGCAATTTTTAATTTTGCCAAGAGATGGGATTGATAGGGTAAATGGAATAGCTATTTATTTATCAAACATTTAGTTATGATTATCAAAACATGTATTCTGATTAAGTAGATAGACTTGATACAAATATGTTAGAAGTCATATGATGTAACACCTGTTTTGGTTGTGGTCAAATGCCATTCACAGCTTCAGCTGTGAAAAGGTGTATCTCCTCTATGTTCTCCTCTATGTGGGAGAACTGAAGGGATTCCTCCTATGCACTGGTGGCCACTAAATAAGAGGTAATGAGGAGGTGGGGGGGGGTGCTCCAGCCAAAAAAACCTGGTCAGGGTCTATTACAATATACAAAAAAATATTTGGGGGACACACCCTAAAATGCGTTTAGATTCAAGATGGTGCTGCTATAAGACCAACAAACAGTACAAAACAGATTACAGCGCACACCTCTTATTTAGTGGCCAACAATGCATAGGAGGAATCCCTTCAGTTCTCCCACATAGAGGAGTTTGGCTCCCATGGTTGAGACACAGGATCTTTCATTCTATTAATTCTAGCTGTAATAGAATGAATTCTGTTAACTAGCCTTGCAGGAAATGTCATTATAGCAGCACCATCTTGAATTTAAACGCATTTTAGGGTGTGCCCCCCAAATATGTTTTGGATATTGTAATAGACCCTGACCAGGTTTTTTTGGGCTGGAGCACCCCTCCTCCTCCTCATTACCTCTTATTTAGTGGCCACCAGTGCATAGGATGAATCCCTTAAGTTCTCCCACATAGAGGAGTTTGGCTCCCATGGTTGAGACGCAGCATCTTTCATTCTATTACTAGGGTAGGACCCACTGATTCAGGGTACTTTGTCGCAGTAAGTGGGCTTAGCACTATATGACCATATAGTGTGAACAAACCCCCCGTATTTTTTTGAATAGGTTCAGGTGTTTTTAACTAGCCTTGCAGGAAATGTCATTCTTGAATGTGTGCGCTGTAATCTGTTTTGCACTGTTTGCTGGTCTTATAGCAGCACCATCTTGAATTTAAGCGCATTTTAGGGTGTGCCCCCCAAATATGTTTTTGTAGCCTTGGAGAGCTAGGCGCCTGTGCTCACTTTGATAATGGCCTGAATTGCCATGTCTACGGAGGCGAACTTCAGGTGGCGGTGTGGGTGGAGGACTGGCAGATAGCGCACAGTGGTGAGCGCAAGCCGGCGAAGTGACGGCAGAACAATTCAGTGTCCATGAGGCTCCAATCCATGCCTGTCTGAAATTGTGCAAGCCTGGCTGCTGCCTTGGCGGGGAAGGAACGATGGTAATCGTAAAATGAAAAACCTCCGTATTTATAGCCCAGGTACACCACAGTGTGAAGGTAAAAGTCCAGCTCTTCCCTCTTGCTGGGAGAGGCTGAGCATAGGACATCCCTCAGCATCCTGAAGGCCAATGCAAATTCTGGGACGGACAACTTGCAGTTGAGCCTGGGATCTTTGGCCTTGAGGACCACTTACATGTCCCCCGAGGTGTAAGCTTTGTTCTCTGCCAGGTCGTGGACCAAAATGAGGAGGGAGGCAAGGTTGATGTCCTTGCCGTCCAGGATGTCCTTCCTAATGCTGTCCTTGCCGTCCAGGATGTCCTTCCTAATGCTGGCTGGAACAAAGTGGGCTGGGTATACAGTGGGACTGCTCCCTGTGGTACCTGCAGGAAGGGGTGTCAGAACCTGAACTGTGGTCGGGTCAGGGATAGTTGTGGCCGGGCGATCCTCCAAGAGTGCCACTCTAGCTTGGACATCCGTGACTGTGGTAGACAAAGATGACACCATGGTGTGGAGTTGAGAGATGGCGGCAGATATTGACTGGGGGGACGCCTGTTGGGCGCTGGGCCCAACTGTGGCTGACCGAGGGAAGAGGAGCCTGAAGAGCTCGGCCTTTCTGGCTGTAGCAGGGAAAGGCACACCCCTGCGCCTCAGTTCTGCCGTCAATTTGGGGATGGTCCATCCCCTGAGGGACTGCACACTGACGCTTTCTGAAACCGGAGAAGGTGTCAGAGGGGTCTTCACTGCTGGCCTGAGACATGGCTCTGGGTGACTTGTGCCCTAGATGTGATGTCCTGTCTTTGGGGTCGAAAGTTGGTCGACTGGAACCTATTGAGGGTGACATGAAAGTCAAGTATGTTTCTTTTTCCTAAATAGGCATACGTACCCAGCTCCTGCCCTTTGGGGTTTTTTTTTTACCTGGGGGAATACCGTCCAACCTGGTGCAGGGTGAACCTACTGAACTTGACTGACCTGGAGGAGAAATGACAGATGACAACCGGTGAAGGGTTTGACTACCTGACTTGGAAAAGCGACTTAAGTAACTGATTTATGTAACTTTGTAGTGCGTTTAGGCAGAGGTGGGGAAAAAGACTGCGCTAAATTAGAACACCAGCTGCTAACACTCAAACATACAAAGTTCAAAGTGAATAATATAATAATAGTGTAGCGCTACTAAAAAGTGAAAATAAAATCACAAAAAAATGGAAAATAAATAACACATCTAAAAAGAAACCAAAAAATAATATAAATTGGCTATGCTGAATATAACCCAGTGAGGGTGTGAGAAAGAATGTCCGCAGAAAATCTTAAATGGTATATTCCTCTGGTGAGAGTAATCCCAATCGTGAGATAATCAGTGTAAGGCTTGTCTGTAGTCAACAACAGCGGAACTCAAGATATAAATGGGTACTCATACCAGCTGTGATGGACCCCAAATGCCATACGACAGAGGGATCAGACAGGCTTGGGATCTTATATTATGTATATCAGATGTTGTTGTATTCATCAGATGTCGCTCAGATACTGGACACAGATGGAAGAACCCGTTCAAGGTGGTATCCTCAGCTCCTGGACCGTGAAGGCTCCAAGTACTCCCCTGTCAAATAGCCGTCTTCAACGATGTTCCGCGAGACCTCCAGGGAATGATCATGTAAAGCAGAAGGAAGAAGAAGGACTCCAATGGTGCAGGTCAAAAACCAATGAGGTTTATTAAGAATAAAAGTTCAGATGGTAAACACCAATCAATAAATGTGATCACAGGAACAAGTAAAAATTAAATAAAAGCAATGTGGGATACAAGAAATGCTAGCGCGTTTAGGTGACTTTGCTGGTTCGAGTGGATTTGACTCGAAGCGACAGGTGCATGAAATGAAATGAGTGAAATGTTTATGCCATGATAGAGGCACGAATCGGTGTGCCGCAACTGCGACAAGCAAGGAGTCTAACTATGGAGCGTGGAATGAAATGAGGCCGAGCCAACTGGGGCACACCGGGACAAATCGATGCATCGTGGATGCCGCTGTATTCGAATCGGAGCGCGGTACGTGACAGTTAAATTAATGAAATGTTTTGCCATGACAGAGGCACGAATCGCTCGTTCCGCAACTGCGACTGACAACGAACTGGACTTCTGGAGCATGTACTGAAATGAGGCCAAGAACCACAGGGGCATATCGGAATGAATCGGTGCATCACGGATGCGACTGGATTCGAATCAGAGCGCGGTACGTGACAGTGAAATGAATGAAATGTTTGCCATGACAGAGGCACGAATTGGTTGTGCCGTGACTGCGACTGACAACGAGCTGAACTCTGGAGCATGTACTGAAATGAGGCCAAACCAACTGGGGCACACCAGAATGAATCGGTGCATCGCAGATGCAACTGGATTCGAATTGGAGCACAGTACATGACAGTGAAATGAATAAAATTGATTTGTCATGACAGAGGCACGAATCGGTCATGTCCGACTGTGACTGACAATGAACCGGACTCTGGAGCATGTACTGAAATGAGGGCGAAAAAACCTGGGGCACGCTGGAACGAATCGGTGCATCGTGGATGCGACTGGATTCGAATCGGAACATGATATTTGACAGTGAAATGATTTACCATGACAGAGGCACGAATCGGTGAGCCGCAAACTGCGACTGACAATGAACCAGACTCGGGAGCAAGTACTGATATGAGGCCAAAAACAACTGGAACACGCCAAGACGAATCGGTACATAAGGATGCGATTGGATCTGAATTGGAACATGATGCGTGACAGTGAAGTGATTTGCAATGACAGAGACACGAATCGGTGAGCCGCAAACTGCGACTGACAACAAACCAGACTCTGGAGCATGTACTGAAGTGAGGCCGAAAAAACAACTGGGGCACACCGGGACGAATCGGTGCACCATGGATGCGACTGGATTCGAATCAGGGCGCGGTACGTGACAGTGAAATGATCGTAATGATTTAGCCATGACAGAGGCACGGATTGGTGTGCCGCGAATTGCGACTGACAACGACCTGTCTGTGGAGCATGGGACACAGCTGAACGAAGCGGTGCAATACTGATGCTACTGGATTCGAATCGGAGTGAGGTACGCAAAAATGAAGTAATGTTTGGTATGATAGCGGTATGAGTGAGTGGCTAGTGCTACGGTTATGTGTAGGGTTTTAACGAATTACAAAAATGCATGAAATGAAAGGTCAAACGAAACCCTACCTGCGACAGCAGAGCCAGGCACGTTGTACGAAAACTACGAACGGGAATGTAAGCCTCGAAAACGTCGAACATGAAACTCGCAGACGCTAATGAGTTTCGAATAGTCGGCCTAGTGACGTGGTATCGCGCACAGGAAACCGACAAAGACCACAGGCGAGCGGGCTGGTTAAATACCCCCCGGGCTCCTCCCATAAATTCAGGAAACCATACTGGCCTTCTTACACACACACACACACACATATATATATATACACATATACATACATACATACTTTTATAGACAGGTAAAGGCTAACTAATCTTGCTGGCTGAATATGCTTCTATGTTTAATGCCACCACCTTAGCTGTCATGCATCTGATAAAACTAGATCTTCAAACTCCTACTCATTCCATTAGCATTAGGAACAGAAGCCACATAGAGTTTGTCATTTGTAGAACAGATAAGAAATGGTTTGTTTGAAATATGCCACTGAATGATCTTAGCACTCTGCTAATTTACTGTTCTGACCGTGTAGTCAGGCTGCTGCTGCTTTACAGAAGTAACACCTCTGTTTAGCTGGCATAATATGTTCAAAGTTCAACTTAAGAGCATTAACTGTTTTACTTAAATTGGAAGACATGCATCTTTATCATACCCTTTATGCTTTGTGAAAATGTGAGCAGATATGAGCGGATTAAACAGACAGGAAGTCAACAGATTTGTCTCAGTCATGATTTGTTTTATGCAACGAGCCCAACACACAGCAGGGAATCCAGATAATTATCTATATTTTATATTTGATCATTGATGGCACACATTTCATCTACTTTATTTAATGTCAGACAACCATTATTATAGTGGTTGACTTCACATTCCTTCTGAAACTTGGTTACTGCGTATTAGCTTCTCCAGGGATAATTGAAATGGATCATGCTTGTTTCATATAATCCGACAGTTTTAAGATGCGCATTACACATCCATGCACTTTCAAATACCAATTAAGAGATAAAGGTAGTAAGTGGAAAATATCCCATGGTCAGACTCATCAGATTAAGGTTAGCATGCATGTGGTCATTTGCACTGAATCAAAGGCTTAAACCAATTTATAAAGTCTGTATTTTAAACCACAAAAGCCACATGAATATATTTTAAGTAGATACTAGTAAGTATTATTATGCAGAGTATTGAAATCATGAGCTTCTTGTATACAGCAGAACACCTTTACTTTCATGGAGGTTATCTTTATCATGGCTTTACATCATGTAGGCAGAAAACAGGAAGAGAACACAAACAAGTGCAGAGGGTACTTCCTCTCATATCATAGAGTACATGAACTATACACTATAATACCACAGTGCCACCTGCTGCATAGATAGGTATAATGCCTACAGTATTGTCAGTTTATTAACAACTTTACATTACATGCTGTTTTTCTTTTCAACCCCCTTTTCAACAGCATGACCTTTGTCAAATTATATTCAGCGTCTTCTTCTTCTTCAATCAAATAAGTTTTTATTGATTTTTTTCATTATACAACAAAAAACACATATAATATATCCAACACATAACCCCACCCAACATCAATAGAAAAAAAAAAACACCCTTTCCTATTTGCCCTCACCAAACTATTTTCCAATTGTTACTCAAAACAACCACCAATGCCAGATTTTCACGAATTTATTTAAGACACCGCCTATGTTTTTATGTCAGTTCCTCTTGTTTTAAGTTAAGGTTACTTTGATCCATTGATCTATCATTGGTTAGTAGTTTGATATACATTTTTGTAGTATAAATTTACAAGCCATATACGTAGTTCTCAACTTCATCACATGCACTTCAACTGGGAGGGTATCTTCCGCTATAATCCCTAGCAATGCTATTTGTGGATCAAGCTGTACTTGTGTAGAACACAAGGAATTTAAAACATCAAATACAGACTCCCAGTAGCGATGCAGTTTGGGACATTGCCACAGCATATGTAAAAGTGTACCTGTACCAGTAGTGCAGCTTGGACAATTTGATGTAGTTGCTTTACCCCAGGAATACAGTTTTAAAGGAGTGTGTAATGGGCTCTATGAATGATAAATAATTGATTTAAACACTGTGTGGAGGATAAGGATACATTATCCCTCTTTTTTAGATGTGGTGTTTATGATTTAAAAACAGTTTTTTTTGCTAGAAAATTACTTAGAACCCCCAAACATTATACATTTTTTTCTAACATCCTAGAGAATAAAATACTTTGCAATACTTTCTGTCACACCGTATTTGCGCAGCGGTCTTACAAGCGCACTTTTTTGTGTGAAAAAAATCAACTTTTTTTTAATTAAAAATAAGAAAACAAGCCCTTTTTTTTATATTGCGTTATAATGTTACGCCGAGTAAATTCAGGGGCGTAACTAGAAATCACAGGGCCCCATAGCAAAATGTTGTATGGGGCCCCCCCTGCAAACAGCCCCCCCCCACAAAAAAAAACTAATTCCATTGAACAACAGATTATCACACTCATGTGGCACAGTACTTCTAATTCATCAGTGTCTGTGACCAGTAAATTCATTCATCAGTGACCGTGACCAGTAGAATCATTCATCAGTGACCGTGACCAGTAGAATCATTCATCAGTGACCAGTAAATTCATTCATCAGTGACCGTAACCAGTAAATTCATTCATCAGTGACCAGTAAATTCATTCATCAGTAACCGTGACCAGTAAATTCATTCATCTATGACTGTGACCAGTAAATTCATTCATCAGTGACCGTGACCAGTAGAATCATTCATCAGTGACCGTGACCAGTAGAATCATTCATCAGTGACCAGTAAATTCATTCATCAGTGACCAGTAAATTCATTCATCAGTGACCGTAACCAGTAAATTCATTCATCAGTGACCAGTAAATTCATTCATCTATGACTGTGACCAGTAAATTCATTCATCAGTGGCTGCGACCAGTAGATTCATTCATCTATGAACGTGACCAGTAAATTCATTCCTCAGTGACCGTGACCAGTAAATTCATTCATCAGTGACTGACCAGTAAATTCATTCATCTATGACCGCGACCAGTAAATTCATTCATCAGTGACTACGACCAGTAGATTCATTCATCTATGACCAGTAAATTCATTCCTCAGTGACCGTGACCAGTAAATTCATTCATCAGTGACTGTGACCAGTAAATTCATTCATCAGTGACCGTGACCAGTAAATTCATTCATCTATGACCGTGACCAGTAAATTCATTCATCAGTGACTGTGACCAGTAAATTCATTCATCAGTGACTGTGACCAGTAAATTCATTCATCAGTGACCGTGACCAGTAAATTCATTCCTCAGTGACCGTGACCAGTAAATTCATTCATCAGTGACTGTGACCAGTAAATTCATTCATCTATGACTGTGACCAGTAAATTAATTCATCAGTGACTGCGACCAGTAAATTCATTCCTCAGTGACCAGTAAATTCATTCCTCAGTGACCGTGACCAGTAAATTCATTCCTCAGTGACCAGTAAATTCATTCATCAGTGACCAGTAAAATCATTCATTAGTGACTGTGACCAGTGCAGCCTGCAGGACATTAATACAGCAGTCAGTAACAGTGCAAGACATTTACCCCCCTCCCCCCGCCATGCTGCATATTACAAAAATCAAAGTCACAGTCTAAAGACAGTTCGTATTCTTCAGACTGCATGGCATCACTGGGTGGCTGCATCAGCTTAATTTAGTTGTGCTGCTTCCCTACCTGGAAATGTGAGTGATGGCTTCGCTGACTGTCTCTGGCTCTCTGCAATAGTGGGTCACGGACCGGTATATAAGGTTCCTCCTCGGCGCCGCTGCCTGTGCTTGCAGGCTGCAGTAGTTCTCGCCTCTCCTCCCATCGCGGCTCCGGCTGAGTGACGTCACGCCGCTGGGACGGGGATGGCGCCGGTTATTCTGTCCCTGCACAGGAGCTTGCCGATGTCGAAGGCCCGGCTGGAGGGCCCCACTCGGCAGCGGGCCGGGGTCCCATAGCGATCGCGGGCCCCATAGCAACCGCGTGGGTTGCTATGGTGGTAGTTCCGCCACTGAGTAAATTGATACCCAACATGTCACGCTTCAAAATTGCGCCCGCTTGTGGAATGGTGACAAACTTTTACCCTTAAAAATCTCCATAGGCGACATTTAAAAAATTCTACCGGTTGCATGTTTTGCGTTACAGAGGAGGTCTAGGGCTAGAATTATTGCTCTCGCTCTACCGATCACATGTGGTTTGAACACTGTTTTCATATGCGGGCGCTACTCACTTATGCGTTCACTTCTGCACGCGAGCTCGGTGGAACTGGACGCGTTTAAATTTTTTTTTTCTTATTTATTTTTCCTATTACTTTTTATTTTTACACGGTTTTAAAAAAAAAAAAATGTGTCACTTTTATTCCTATTACAAGCAATGTAAACATCCCTTGTAATAGAAAAAAAGCATGACAGGACCTCTTAAATATGAGATCTGGGGTCAAAAAGACCTCAGATCTCATATTTACGCTAAAATGCAATAAAAAAAAAAAATTGTCATTAAAAAAAATAAAAATACATAAATTGCCCCTTTAAGAGCTATGGGCGGGGCGGAAGTGATATTTTGACGTCGATTCCGTCCTGCAGTGTCCCCTCACTCGCCTCCATGTCAGCCCAGGGGAGAGATGGGATCACCTCTGCCGCTGCCGGCGGCTCCGGTAAGCGGTGGAGGGCACCGGATCGCGGCGGGAGGGGGGCCTTCTCCCGCCACCAATAAAAGTGACCTTGTGGTGAATCCGCCGCAGAGACCACTTTTATCCTGTAGCCCACCGCTGGCCGAACACGGGGATACCAGGGTTATGGCAGCTAGCTGCTGCCATAACAACGATATCCGTCCCCAAAGTAGGGACATACATCGGCATGCGGCGGTCGGCAAGTGGTTAAATACATTTTTCAAAGCTTGCCCCCATTCCTCATCACTAAGTGTCTCTAAATCTCTACGCCACAGTCCAAAACTACCATCTTGTGAGTTAATTCTAGCTATTGTTTATATAGAAGAATATATATTTCCTTTGAGTCCCTGTTTAGCACGTCTTGTAGTTATTGCCAAAGCTAGGTTTGACAAAGGATTAGATTTTAATAAAAAAGGTCCTTGCTTGGCTCTGCAAAGCATGCCGTAGCTGTAAATATTGAAAAAATGATTTATTGGACAAATTATATTTCGATTGCAAAACATCATTATCATAAAATTAGCTAAGATGCAAAATTCCAGACTTTTTCCATAAATCAACATTTTCAAGCTTTGCCACTTTAGGCATTTGTAAATTATTCCATATGGGCATATATTGAGTATATCCCTCATACATGTGGGATATCTACGTTTATTATAAAAATGGTAAGCTACTATTGACTGCACGAGTGGATCTATTGGCAGTTGAGAAAATTTAATTTGTTAAACAATCTAAAATATTCCATCCATATAATTGCTGGAGTTGGGATGCCAGATAATACGACCTGGCATTAGGAACAGCCAAGCCTCCGTCATCCTTAGGCAACTACAGAGTTCCAATCTAATCTGGGGGATGTTTATATCTCCAAATAAGATCTAAATAAGATAGAATCTTGCCTAGTTATAATAAATATAATAATTGTGGCATCCGTATTAGCTCTACCTATAATTGTTAAAGGCAACTTACTCCAGATTTTCCCCACTTGCCCAAACCGCTTAAATAATGGAGCCAAATTCCACTCTTTGCGTATGCACTCACTTGTGATGTGACTTGTACCCCTAGATATTTAAATGTAGACTACAGCAATTTTAGAAGCAGAAATTGGCAGATTGGTCACCAGGTGGTCCACAGGTAAACTAACTGACTTATCCCAATTTATTTTAAAGCCTGAAAAGAGCCGTATTTATTAATTAAAGACATCACTGACTAGAGGTCTAGAAGACAAAATATCTCCCAAAAATAAAAGTGTATCATCAGCGAAAACAATCTTATCCTCTCCCAAAGATCTACGAAACCCAATAATATTTGATGATTAAAAAGAAAAAAACCAAAGCGCCAAAGAAATCTAAATATTGATAAGAGTAAGTGATAATATGATAATTGACAATTGGCAGCTGCAGTGAATAAAACTTTGCAAGTGCAAAATGATACTAGTAAAGAAAATAAATATACCGTGCTAAGTGCCAAAAATGTTAAATATCACATTTGAAACCGATGCGACTTTGGAAAAAAAAAAAAATTGCTAAAAAGTCCCATGCAGATAGTTTGTTGCACAAGAAATACAAAAAACAAAAAAATGCAGCCAAACAGAAATAGAGAGTCCATTCCAAAAAAACAAAACAAAAACAAAAAACAACCTTGCCAACTCCAGACATTCGGTAGCAGTCTGTGGCTTATCAAAAAAATATGCAATTTAATTTGCCTCTACTCTTATTTTAGCAGGGTATAGCATTGAATAGGAGAGTTGCAGGGTCTGTAGTCTCTTTTTGTACATCTTGAAATTTAGCACTCTGTTTTTGAACTTCAGGAGAAAAATCCAGAAAGAATGTAACTTCCATTAAAAGTGACTTCCTTCAATAATCTAGCTCTTCTGAGAATAAGATCTCTGCCTCGTTGGACGTAATAACGAGTGCTTCATTCCTCTATGTACTAGCGATGTTTGCTATGTACTAGATGTTCCTCATAAAAATGACAGAAAAAGCCTTATTGCACAGCAACGTTTAAAACATTTATTCCAGATAAAAAAACATGGTATTAGACTCACATGTAAGGGTGCCTAAAAGCCTGGCACCTGGTGTAAACAGCAGAAAAACATTTATTCCGGATAAAAAAACATGGTATTAGACTCACATGTAAGGGTGCCTAAAAGCCTGGCACCTAGTGTAAACAGCAGATAAGTTCCCAGGAAATCTGCCCATAAGCAGTGGTAAGCTGCCGCCACGGTATACTGGTTGATTTCCGGGACCGGAAGTGTGTCGTGATGATACGATAAAGCGGACCAACCTCTACATGTTTCAGCCAGACGGGCCGTCTTCAGGAAGTTGTGGTTCTGCCATTTTAGTTGAGGGTATAAATACCCTCACTTCAGGTGACATGTGTGATTATATCCAATCTTGATTTAATGGGATTTTTTACCTGCTATTTACTCTAGGGTGCTCACAATCTCTTTAATAACACATTTGGTGTACCAAATACTTAAAACATCACACCTGAACAATTCACCTGAACAATTCAGTATGATGTAGATTGTAAGATCAGAGAGTTAAAAATTATTTTGTTTACAAACTTTTTTTATTTGGTACAAAGAAATAGTACAAAAAGCTTATTGATATATGCCATAAAATGTACAAAGTAATTTCTACAAAAAGGAATAACAATATATATTAAGCAGTTCTTGAATAGAGTATAAATTTATATATAAATATAGCAATTCCTATTATACAATAAACTCTATATTCATATAATACTCTTCAGTGTACTTCAGTATTTGGTAGAATTATTCAGGGTTAAAGAAGAGATTAGCATGGTTAAACCATGGGTCCCATTTCTTTGTGTAGAATTGGTTAGTGCTTTGTATTGTGTGGAATATTTTTTCCATTAAATTAATATTGTTAATTCTGGTTTTCAAATGTGAAAGAGGAATTGTGGGGGATTTCCAATGGTATGCTATCAACCAGTGTACAGCAACACATATTGTGTGGATCAATCTCATATTATGTATGGAAAGACCGATGATAGGGGAAAATAGGAGACAGTTATATATAGTGAGGTTTATGTTGTTATTTGAGATTTTGGAGGCAAATTTTTCCAGTTGTTTCCATATCTGAGTAACTCTATCACAATCCCAGAAGATATGAGAAAAGGATCCTGCTGAATTGCAACCTCTAAAACATGTATGAGGGGTGTCAGGGAAAATAGCATGAATTTTAACTGGGGTATAATACCACCTTGTGAAAAGTTTGATTGCAGTTTCTTTGATCGTGATTGATCTTGTGCATTTGTGTAAGTTAGAGATACATTTGTCCCAGTTTTCCATTGTAAATGAGAAATCACATTCTTGTTCCCACTTGAGCGTATAGGGAAGTTTGGATTGTTCTGCATTATTGACTAGATTAGAGTAGATTTCAGATATCAGGCCTGCTCTCCTAGGTGTTTTTAGACAAATGTTTTCAAAAAATGATGGTGGGAGTGAGTTTACTGTTTGGAAATATGTACTAAAAAAAATGTCTAATTTGGAGAAATTTATTACATTCGGTATTGGGGATCTGATGTCTAGATTTCAATGAAGAGAATGAAGTGAAGTTGTTGTTTTCTAAAAAATTATAGAGGGATATTAGGTTATTATTTGTCCACCATGAAAAGTCTCCTCTCTCATTGGAGGTAAGGTGGAATTTTGGGTCACCAATAAAAGATGCAAGTGGAGGTGTGTTAGAGGTTAAGTTATATTTTTTTGTTATGTAGTTTCCATAATTGATATGAATGTGAGACTAATTGATTAAGGTTGTCTAGGATGTGAGTTGATACTTTATTACCCCATAATATACTTGAGATAGAATATGGTTGGATGGAGTCTTTCAAATCTAACCCATGCGACTTTCAGAGAGTTAAAAATTATAATATAACTTCCAAAAACTCAGAAACTGATTTGTGCCTACAAATACACATTAGCGACATCTTGTGGTTGAAAATAGGTACTTGTCGCTCTACCTTCATAATGCTAATTTGAGGCCTAGTGACTCAAGGTAGTAATTATCCAAAACGCTTATGGATGGAAGAAGAAGTTAAAATGTATACAAAAATGTAAAAAATAAAGAGAAAAATATATCAGATAAAAAAAAAAAGAAAGATATAAAAAAAAAGGGGGAAAGAGAAAAGGATAAAAATCGGATACAAAACCGCCAAATTTTCAAAATTAGTTATAAAACAATTGAGGTCCAGCTCAATGTTTAACCCTAATGGTGCAAGGGTTTTATAACCAATTTTGAAAATTTGGCAGTTTTGTCTCCAATTTTTATCCTTTTCTCTTTCTTTTTAAATTTTTTTTCAATTTTATTTTCTCCCAAATATATCCAGCAAAGGGAGTGTATACAGAAGCTACTGGGGCTGTATCCAAACTATATCTAAGGAAGGGTCAAGATAATTATTGAAATCTCCTATTATTAACCAAGAAACATCCGTTTTATTAGAAGTAAAGTTCAATAGTTCTTTAAGTACCTCTGAGGAGTATGTGGGTGAGAGATTATATATATATATATATATATATATATATATATATATATATATATATATATACATACACACATACACATATACACATACACACACAGATATATTAGCTAACACATATGATTTTCTATAAATTGTACAAAACAAAAAAATATAGCGACCTTTAGTGTCCGTTTATACCTACTTGCAGGAGAAATCAACTTAATTTGCTATCAATACAAATACACCACTAGAATATGAAGTATAAGTAGAATGATATTGCTTCCTAATATATTGTGCATGCTTCCAGTAATTTAATTTATGTGTATCTAATTGAGTCTCCTGCAGGCAGATAATAGACGGAGAAAATTATTTCATTGTAGTAAACATAGCTTGTCTCTTTGCTGGGTCACTAAGCCCCCTAATATTCCAAGATACTAATACTTGCATTAAAGTTGACATATTACTACAGTATCAGATTTTTGAATCATAACCCTGGAGTAAATAATTCTTGCTAATAAGAAAAAAAAAATCATATCTATTATCCATTTTAATAATATCAAACTAATATCTTTCAAGATTCTTTTTGAGGAGATAATTTCTGTATTCATTTTAGCTATTTGGTGAGCGCATACGAAAAATTTATATAAAAAAATAAAATAACATCCACGGAAAAAAGAGAAAAAGAAAAAAAAGAAAAAGACAAAAAAGAAAAAAAATCCCAAAACTTGTGCAAATCCCATATACACCCCTGGAAAGCTGCCATTCCCCTCAATAGCCTCCTCCAAAAGGGTCTTATATAAAAAAGTATCACAGTTTACACCTAATCATTTTTTCCAATATTTAGAATAAAATTTTGAAAACTATTTTAAAAAAAATTCCCACAAACTAACATGTACCTAAATATATTCCCATAAATACAAAAAACAAAAAAATGCAGCCAAACAGAAATAGAGAGTCCATTCCAACAAAAAAAAAAAAAAAAAAAAAAAAAAAAAAAAACAAACAAACAAACAAACAAACAAACAAACAAAAAACAACCTTGCCAACTCCAGCCATTCGGTAGCAGTCTGTGGCTTATCAAAAAAATATGCAATTTAATTTGCCTCTACTCTTAATTTAGCAGGGTATAGCACTGAATAGGACAGTTGCAGAGTCTGTAGTCTCTTTTTGTACATCTTAAAATTTAGCACGCTGTTTTTGAACTTCAGGAGAAAAATCCAGAAAGAATATAACTTCCATTAAAAGTGACTTCCTTCAATAATCTAGCTCTTCTGAGAATAAGATCTCTGCCTCGTTGATTAAGTAATCGAATTAGAAAAGGCTTGGGGTGCTCCTGCTGGTAAAGTCCTGCTAGGTACTCGATGTGCTCCCTCAACCAAGGCATAGAAAGATATTCTTTTCCAATCGTTTCCCATAGCCATATGCTCCCTCAGAGTGCTCTGGAAGACCCACCAGCCTTATATTATTATGTCAAAAATGGTTTTCGAGACCTTCCAGCTTACAAGCATTGATACCTGATTTTTTCATGGCTTCTTTAACCACTTTCCATCCAGGCCAATTCTGACATTTCTCTCCTACATGTAAAATTCATATTTTTTTTTTGCTAGAAAATTACATAGAACCCCCAAACATTATATATGTTTTTTTAGCAAAGACCCTGGAGAATACAATGGCAGTCGTTGCAACTTTTTATCTTGCACGGTATTTGCACAGCAATTTTTCAAACACACTCTTTTTGCAAAAAAAATAGTTTCATGCTTTAAAAAAAACAAAACATTAAAGTTAGCCCCATGTTTTTGCATAATATAAAAGATGAAGTTACGCCGAGTAAATAGATACCTAACATGTCACGCTTCAAAATTGCACACACTCGTGGAATGGCGCCAAACTTCGGTACGTAAAAATCCCCATAGGTGACGCTTTAACATTTTTTACCAGTTATATGTTTTGAGTTAGAGGGCTAGAATTATTTCTCTTGCTCTAACGTTCGCGGCGATACCTCACATGTGTGGTTTGAACACCGTTTTCATGTGTGGGCGGGACTTACGTATGCGTTCGCTTCTGCGTGCGAGCACACAGGGACGGGGAGCTTTACATTTTTTTTTTATTGTTAATTTTATTTTATTTTTTTAGTTTGACACTTAAAAAAAAAAAAAAATTGATCACTTTTATTCCTATTATAAGGAATGTAAACATCCCTTGTAATAGGAATATTGCATGATCGGTCCTCTTTACAGTGAGATGTGGGGTCAATAAGACCCCACATCTCACCTCTAGGCTGGGAAGCCTGAAATTAAAAAAAAAAAAAAATTAACAATCCCAGCTGAGGCAGCGCCATTCATTTGAATGCAGAGGCCGGGCGTGACGTCATAACATTGCGCCCGGCCTCCGAACTATCATAGAGACTCCGGTGACCATCTGGTGCACCAGAAATCTCTATGATCAGCATCCGGGGGCCGGTGGATCCTGTCTCCGACTCACCAATTGAAGCGGTGAGTCGGTAGAAGCACCGGAGGGCGGTGGGAGGGGGGGTGTCCCCTCTCGCTGCCCGTAAGAACGATCAAGCGGTGGAACAGCTGCTATGATCATTCTTATGGTGAAGGGAATCGCCGGCACTAAAAGATGATATCTGAATGATGTCTGTAGCTGCAGGCATCGTTCAGATATACCCCTGCAAAGTCAAGGACGTCCCTGGACGTACCTTGGGCGGGAAGTGGTTAATGTCTTTGCCCAGTGGTTGTGAGGTATCCTCTAATTCTTTAACACGATCTTCCAAAACAGACATTCTTTCCCTTATTTTCTGTACATCCTGGCATAGAAAAATAAATTCTTCTTAAAGTCCCTGCACTTGGCCAGGTTATATTACCTATATTATATTACCTATACAATTGACATTGTTGTACCGCTTTTAGCATATCTAGTAGTGTAGGCTCTCGTGGTATTAATGATGTTGTTGTTGCATGTATATCATTTGGCTGTTTGTCAATATGCGATTTTACACTTTTATCCATTTCTTCCACTTCACATGTCATTTATTCTGGGTGCTCATGCAAAGTAATTATATTGGTGCATGAAACTTCCAATTTATGCCGAGGGGCTTTATTTTCACCATCTTTTGATATCAATGCAAATTTTACAAGTTTAGCAGCTGCAGCTTCTTTAGCCTTCTCTTTTGTGGATTTACCACTTTGTCTTTGGTGAGAAAATCCGCCATCTTCTTTTGTAGAGGCTTCAGCATTTAAAGCCCCCTGTCCCTCTTTCCATAATTTGGCAGTTTTATTTCCACCCCTTCTCTCCATTCCGCCTATCCTCCTCTCTTCCTATTACCCTTTTCTTAATTATTTATTACTTAATTTATTTTGAATTTATTATGAATATATTCTGCTGCTTTGCAGCTCAGCTCTCCCAAATTTTAACTGATTAAAGTTTATTGAGTTGAACAGCAAAAAACTTTGTGTGAGGCATGTCACTGAATCGATACCTTGTTCATATCATTCATAGAAGTATTTATTGCAAATCACATTGTAAAAGAGTGTCAATCTGTGATACATGACACAAAGGACTATGATACACTTATATGAATATATCGTTATTTTACAAAAAAAAAAAAATACAACATAATTAGCGGTACAATTACATAAAAACACTCATCCATTCATAAAAGTTCAATGAACATAAACAATTGCTCATGGTGAGCCAAACTTGCCTGGGCATCAGTTTGATGTATACTCGACGCACGTCTCATGGCTCATGCCAATCATCAGGAGTAAAATGCTCTGAAATTAAATCAGTGATATCTAAAAATATGGAACACCCTTTAAACGGAGAACAATCTTTCAAAATAAAGGTCTATAACTTACAATGTGGCCCAGTGGTGATGCCCAACCTATGTCCAAGGGAAGACGGGGGGCAGGGATGATGATCTCCCCCAGGCTGAGGTGAGGAAACCCATCCAGACCAGAGACAGCAGCCAGGTGAAGACCAGGCGACCATGTGAATGTATGCTTAACAGTCCACACTGCTCTGCAAGGATATGAAGATGGAACCATGTGAAATAAATGTATTGATTAATGGGATGATTCTATGCCTGTGAGTGAGTGTTGTAGTGAGTGTGAATGAAATTCAATTACCCTGTGTATGATTCTGTGGCCAGATGCATCCCTGGACTCCTGCTTGTGTGAATGGCCAATGTGAAATGGTCAGCCGGCCAGCCCGAGCAGCTTATATCCCCGGTAATGGGTGGGTCCCCACCAACATCATGAAGCCCCAACTGGGTGGAAAAGGAGAATCTGCTCCATGCTCAGGCATACTGATGCACTGAGCAGGGCATCCAATCATGATTCCGATGCATTGGAGGCAAGGCCCTGCCCCACAACCTGTAGAGGGGGATAGTGAGGGAAGGAGAGAGACTGCTATGCATCGCAGCCCCAGGGTCAGAAAGCCATCCCATCACCCCCCTCCCAAGTTTATTTTTTAAATGGGAAGTGGTTTTGACATGTCTATCCCAATGTCCACAAAAAGTTGACAAATCCATATGGCTTCTTCACACGCCTGTGCGGCTGCAATGTACTCTGCTCCAGTTGAAGATATAGCAACGGTTGCTTGCTTTCGACTAGACCAACATCTGGTTCCTTTCCCATACTGGAAGATGAATCCACTTGTGGATTTGCAGTCTGTACAGTCCCTGGCCCAACCAGCATCCACATATCCGGCTAGTTTTGAATGTTGCTGGTAACCGTAACTTCATCTGAATTGTTCCTTTGAGGTATTGCATCACTCTTTTTTACTGTGTTCCATGCACGCTGACAGGGAGATGAAACTTTCCTGCATAGTATGCCCACTGCTGCAGCTATGTCTGGTCTTGTCACAGTGGCAACATATAGTAGCTTACCAATTTCTCTGCGATACATGTTGTTGACTAGTTCTGTATTTTGTGCATACACCTCAATCATTGTAGTAGTATGGACATATTCATATCTAGATCTGAGAGATCTTACAACAAAGAGGTAGTTCGTTCTGCAATACACATTTATTAATAGGGTTACATAATCTATACAAAGTACACACCCGACAGTATTTACAACACAATGTACAGTGTAGGTCTCCTGGCTCACATGGTATTTACAAATTACCCACGACACCCATATTTACAGTACAGTATAAAATACAAGTATATTAGATTACCTGTTAACTTCAGGTCAGCCCATGGTGACTGCTGTCTGTTCCCACACCAAAGAGTGAGTTAGCTTGGTCACAAAGCATTATATACCCCCCCCTCCTTTCTGTAGTGTGGCTAATATAATTCTCCCTAATTGGTCACTGTACCTAGTAAATGTATATTGGGCACAGCCTGATTGGATGAGTCAAAGAAGGCTGTTGTTTACTACCCAGGGAAGATGTTATCAGGGAGAACAAAAGGCCAACCTTTGAAGTTGAACTAATTACAATAACACCAACACAACACTCAGTATTTTAAATATATTTCCCTCTAACTGAAATATATTTCTAATTGCAATATTTTACAGCGATTAATAGAGATTTCACATAATCCCATAAGGCAACAATGTCATTGTTGGGTAGCACATTTTCTGCTTCATTGCTCTTTTGATAGTCTGGTTCCATAGGAGTTTTAGAAAATAATAGAAACCTTCGCGCCAGTGGTGTCGATAGCAGATAATATATATATGAATTACATATACTGGTGGTACATCTAGTAAGAAAACATTCCCAACAATAAAAAAATTGTGGAAATATATAAACAATCAGTGTAAGCTGCTCCCCAATTATTGAATAATCAAAAAAATAGATAATCAAAAAAAAGGAATATAAGAAAGATAGGGGGCGCTAGATACCATAATATTCAAGTGCTCCAAAAAAATAAATATATCTCCTGCATTACCAAAAAAATGGAAATGTACGAAAGCTAGGGGGCGCTAGATACCATACTATTCAAGTGCTCTAAATACATATATCTCCTGTGTTACCAAAAAAAATTGAAAATCATAATATTGACAAATAATAGTTAGATTACACATTGAAGTGCCCACATTAGTGAAAACATATATAGTGATTGATTGTCCACATAAAAAAGTGATTGAAGTGATATCTTTCAATATTATCCCAATCTTGTTGCTGTAAACAAAAGGTTTTCCATCACCAAAGAAACAAAAAAAAGGAAAACACCTCGAAGTAGTAGATATCTGCTTACCAGATACCAATGACTCCTTTAATTAAAAAGAGAGTCACTAGCGCTTGTGCAGGGTTGTGCCTGCTCACATGGATGGCCGGGCTGTGGTTGGTATTATAGGCATGGATCATTCCCGTCAGGCTCATTCAAGATAGGATAAGGATACATAGGAAACAAAAACAGTCTCCATAGCGTAAAACCATTTATTAAAAAAGTAAACAAATTAAAAAGCCAAATGGCCGCTTACATTGGTTGGTGCCTACCCGACACTGGGGCTGCTTGCATGTCAGGGTGACTTCGCAGTGAAAAAAAACCTTTCATGTCTCCTCCACACTGGCATGCGTTCCAGCTTACATGGGGGCAGCCAAAGGATCCGGATGTTGTTGGATGATAGGACATGTGACCACGTACCGCTCCGACGTACATTTCATAGTGAACGTCTTCAGGGAAGTGTACGTTGGTCACTAAAATGGTGGCTTTTATTAGGAACAGGAAGGGGGCGGGTAATTGGCAAATGGGCCACAGGAACTGTGCTCAAAGCAATAAAGTTGGAAAGTTCAACTATGGTCTGGAGCTTAGCTCCATCTTGTGGATATTTACTATATTGTTCACAAAAGCTCCTTATTTAAAAACGAATGTGACTTTTTATTAGGAACAGGAAGGGGGCGGGTAATTGGCAAATGAGCCACAGGAACTGTGCTTATAGCAATAAAGTTGGAAAGTTCAACTATGGTTTGGAGCTTGGCTCCATCTTGTGGATATTTACTATATTGTTCACAAACAAACTCCTTATTTAAAAACGAATGTGACATGTTATTATAGTCCCCCTACTGGTTAAAAACAGGTAAGTAAATCCATCCATATAGGTGGTGGGGAAGTGAAAAAAATATAAGTGAATAAAATTAATGGTGGTGTTTTTTATATAGAGAAAAAAAACGGGGGGGGGGGGGGGGGGGGACTCATGTAACCCTGAATACTATAACAGCCCCAGTCTCGGTTTACATACAAAAATGATTACAAAACTCAATAGTATTTAATAAACCTTAAAAGGCTGCAATATGACCTATCCCCGTCTGACTCAAATAATAAAGAGGACAAAGAAGCGGGGGGGAAGAGTATTCCATCTTCCACCCTGGACAACTATCTCTGACCACAACCATAATACAAGTGGTGCCCAACTCACTCTCACGATCTGACGTGGACAGATAATAATATTCCTAGACACTCCTGGACTCAATCATTTGTAAGAAAGCAATTAAGGTCCAGATCTATATTCATCCCATGTGGTTGCATAGCCCGTAATTTATAAAGCCAGTACGTTTCATTCCTAGATATTGCCCTTTTCATATGGGTACCTCTCCAATCCCTAGAGATTTTGTCGATCCCATAGAATGTACATAGTGATGGGTCACTATCATGGTAAAGTTTGAAGTGTCTTGAGACACTATGGTTAGGGTATCCCTTTTTAATATTTGTTAAATGTTCATTTATTCTTACTTTCAGTTGGCGTGTGGTTCTGCCCACGTATTGAAGGGAACATGGGCATTCAAGAACATATGTTACGTGGTCAGAATCGCATGTGATGAGAGGTTTGATATCAAATTGTTGTTGTGTTACTATAGATTGGAATTGGGTCTTCTTTTTCTTGGTACCTGGTTTTCTGGTTATTTTACAAGCATTGCATCTAGTCTTTCTTATATTCCTTTTTTTGATTATCTATTTTTTTGATTATTCAATAATTGGGGAGCAGCTTACACTGATTGTTTATATATTTCCACAATTTTTTTATTGTTGGGAATGTTTTCTTACTAGATGTACCACCAGTATATGTAATTCATATATATATTATCTGCTATCGACACCACTGGCGCGAAGGTTTCTATTATTTTCTACTGTTTCAGTTTGAATAATTTGGATTTAAACTTGTTACTTATCGCAGCCATGGATGTATTTAATTTTATGCAAAATAGACAAATTAACGTAGAAGAGATTTTCCAACAAACATCTACCAATAATGTAGATTTGGATAAGGGATTCAAACAACTCAAATATGACACTGAAAAACAAATTAGACTGTGGTGGGATATTGCATCTCTGGAGATGTATATAGGCAAAAATTTAACCCCCAGAAGTTTAAGATGGGATGTTAGCCCCAATGATGGAGTGGAGGATTTGAGACTACTCGATGAGTGGTACCAATTCTTCAACGCCTCTGAACAAAAACTAATGCAAATGATGGTAAGAAGGCGCGAAGCCAAACAAGCTGTCTTGGAATCTAAGATCAAAGAACTCAAGACAACTATGGAACCACTTATGTCCTCTAAAGAGTATTTAGACAAAGCTAAGGAATTAAACACCCATCTAGCCAAATACGATGGGGAAATCAAAGATAAAAAGCTCAAAAAATATTTTAGAGATACTAAGGACTATGAAGACAATAGGGTATACAAATGGCAACAAAATTTACAGCTGAACCCGTCCCAAGAACCAACAGTGGAGAGGGAAGTTGAAGTACACAACACTGTAGCATCTATGGCAGCCCAAAGTAAAGGGGACCCCAGTACACCCCACAAAAACAATAGGACAGCACATGGTCCTATTAAGTACCCTAAGGGGAATTCTTACCCATACCCTGCCACATACCATTCACCATACAGGGGACCTAACTATAATAGACCCCCCCCCCTACTGACTATAGACCCCCAGACTATGGCTACTATGCCAACAACCGCAATCAGTACCCATCAAGGCCCCCAAAGGGAAACTTTAGAGGTAATTTCAGAGGGAGACCAGTACACAACCCCTACCCACACCAGGGAGGGGGGGAATGGAGAGACTGGAAAGAACCATACAGAATCCCTTCCAACTCACAACAAAACCATATAGAAAGAGTAGAAAGAGAGGAAGAAGAGGCAGAGGGAGAAAGAAAAAGGAAGAGAAACAACTAAAAGCAGGATTATTTAATCTAACCACCATAGAATTTTCGGATGCAGAATTGGAAGTCTTGGCACAGGGACTAAAATTTGCGCCAAATAAGAACATATCTGTTCGTAGATATTGAGAAATATATAAGAAAACTAAATATCAGGAAACATTTTGCAGGGCAAACCAGCAACACTAGGACTCAGGAAATAACAGACCGTTTTGTACACAGTAATTTGAAAAACAATTCGGTGTTCAATCCCCAAAAGGGTTCTCACCACCACATAGAAGTATTCAAGAGTATGGTACAAGATGAAGTACGACAGATTGAAATATCACAACACAAAAACAACCAAAGAATATGGGAGGGAATAAAAAAACTGGAAGAGAACAAACAGATAGTGGTGAGACCTGCTGACAAGGGGGGAGGTTTGGTAGTGTTAACCAAAGAAAACTATAATACAGAACTAAGGAGACAGTTGAATGACACCTCAACGTATAAAAAGCTTAAAAGTAACCCTACCCCACAACTGAAACAACAACTATTAGATTGGATTAACCAAGGTACCAGTAAACAAATATTAACTCAGAAGGAAGCAGATTATTTGAATCTAACTACACCCAGAATTCCGGTACTCTACATAGTACCAAAAATACATAAAGACAAGGTAAACCCACCAGGCCGTCCAATAGTGAGTGGGATTGGCTCTCTGTACTCTAGGGTGGGGGAATACCTTGACACTTTCCTCCAGCCTCTAGTCCCACAGAGCCAATCCTATCTCAAAAATAGTCGAGAACTAATTACATTGTTACAATCTACCATCATCACGGATCAAACCTTACTAGTAACAATAGACATCGAGTCTTTGTATACAAATCTTCGCCAAACAGATGTGTTAGAAGCAGTGAGGTGGGCTCTCACCAACCAATCCACCCTGAAAAAATCACAAATTAAATTTTTAATTAAAGGATTATCTATGGCCATGGGGAATAATTATTTCTGGGCATTAAACGAATACTACAACCAAATTGGCGGTGTAGCCATGGGAGCCCGCTATGCACCTAGCGTGGCGAATATCACGTTAAATAAATGGGAATCAGAGACCATTTTCAAAAACAGACCTCACTCACTTCTTCTGTATAAAAGATACATAGATGACGTGATGATTCTGTGGGAGGGAACCAAAGAAAGTTTTAACAAGTTTTTGGAGTGTATGAATATGAATAAGTACAATCTAAAGTTCACAGCGGAGTACAGTCTGGCCACGGTGAATTATTTGGATCTAACACTCTTCAAACAAGGTGATCATATTAGTACAAAGACTTTTTTTAAAGAAACTGACCGTAACGCATATGTCCCTACACACAGCTGTCACCATCCGCAATGGATAGGAGCTGTACCGAAAGGGCAATACATGCGTATATGGCGAAATTGTGATAATATTTTGGATTATTTCACACAAGCAGCAATTCTCACCACTAGATTTAGAGAAAAGGGATACCCTGCCCATATCTTGACAAAATTGGTCTCACAGGTGGCAAATATGGACAGGCAGTCCCTATTGGTCCCCAAACCAAAAAAAGAATACAAGGGTGACTGTGCGTTCATATCAGGCTTTCATCGTCAATACAAAACAGTAGAAGGTATCTTCAAAAAATTCTGGCCTATCCTACTCAAAGATAAAGATCTCCAATCTTCCCTGCCCAATAAACCTAAGTTTATCTACCGAAGGGCCCCTACCCTTAGGAATCGCTTGGCTCCAAATGTACCAGATCCCCCCGGGAAACCTCCCACTTTCCTGGATGGTTCTGGGTTTCACTATTGCACTAGATGCAATGCTTGTAAAATAACCAGAAAACCAGGTACCAAGAAAAAGAAGACCCAATTCCAATCTATAGTAACACAACAACAATTTGATATCAAACCTCTCATCACATGCGATTCTGACCACGTAACATATGTTCTGGAATGCCCATGTTCCCTTTAATACGTGGGCAGAACCACACGCCAACTGAAAGTAAGAATAAATGAACATTTAACAAATATTAAAAAGGGATACCCTAACCATAGTGTCTCAAGACACTTCAAACTTTACCATGATAGTGACCCATCACTATGTACATTCTATGGGATCGACAAAATCTCTAGGGATTGGAGAGGTACCCATATGAAAAGGGCAATATCTAGGAATGAAACGTACTGGCTTTATAAATTACGGACTATGCAACCACATGGGATGAATATAGATCTGGACCTTAATTGCTTTCTTACAAATGATTGAGTCCAGGAGTGTCTAGGAATATTATTATCTGTCCACGTCAGATCGTGAGAGTGAGTTGGGCACCACTTGTATTATGGTTGTGGTCAGAGATAGTTGTCCAGGGTGGAAGATGGAATACTCTTTCCCCCTCGCTTCTTTGTCCTCTTTATTATTTGAGTCAGACGGGGATAGGTCATATTGCAGCCTTTTAAGGTTTATTAAATACTATTGAGTTTTGTAATCATTTTTGTATGTAAACCGAGACTGGGGCTGTTATAGTATTCAGGGTTACATGAGTCCCCCCCCCCCCGTTTTTTTCTCTATATAAAAAACACCACCATTAATTTTATTCACTTATATATTTTTTTCACTTCCCCACCACCTATATGGATGGATTTACTTACCTGTTTTTAACCAGTAGGGGGACGATAATAACATGCCATCTCCCCCTAGGAGATGGTTGATATGAAGTCACATTCGTTTTTAAATAAGGAGTTTGTTTGTGAACAATATAGTAAATATCCACAAGATGGAGCCAAGCTCCAAACCATAGTTGAACTTTCCAACTTTATTGCTATAAGCACAGTTCCTGTGGCTCATTTGCCAATTACCCGCCCCCTTCCTGTTCCTAATAAAAAGTCACATTCGTTTTTAAATAAGGAGCTTTTGTGAACAATATAGTAAATATCCACAAGATGGAGCTAAGCTCCAGACCATAGTTGAACTTTCCAACTTTATTGCTTTGAGCACAGTTCCTGTGGCCCATTTGCCAATTACCCGCCCCCTTCCTGTTCCTAATAAAAGCCACCATTTTAGTGACCAACGTACGCTTCCCTGAAGACGTTCACTACGAAACGTACGTCGGAGCGGTACGTGGTCACATGTCCTATCATCCAACAACATCCGGATCCTTTGGCTGCCCCCCTGTGTAAGCTGGAACGCATGCCAGCATGGAGGAGACATGAAAGGCTTTTTTTGACTGCGAAGTCACCCTGACATGCAAGCAGCCCCAGTGCCGGGTAGGCACCAACCAATGTAAGCGGCCATTTGGCTTTTTAATTTGTTTACTTTTTTAATAAATGGTTTTACGCTATGGAGACTGTTTTTGTTTCCTATGTATCCTTATCCTATCTTGAATGAGCCTGATGGGAATGATCCATGCCTATAATACCAACCACAGCCCGGCCATCCATGTGAGCAGGCACAACCCTGCACAAGCGCTAGTGACTCTCTTTTTAATTAAAGGAGTCATTGGTATCTGGTAAGCAGATATCTACTACTTCGAGGTGTTTTCCTTTTTTTTGTTTCTTTGGTGATGGAAAACCTTTTGTTTACAGCAACAAGATTGGGATAATATTGAAAGATATCACTTCAATCACTTTTTTATGTGGACAATCAATCACTATATATGTTTTCACTAATGTGGGCACTTCAATGTGTAATCTAACTATTATTTGTCAATATTATGATTTTCAATTTTTTTTGGTAACACAGGAGATATATGTATTTAGAGCACTTGAATAGTATGGTATCTAGCGCCCCCTAGCTTTCGTACATTTTTTCATTTTTTTGGTAATGCAGGAGATATATATATTTTTTTGGAGCACTTGAATATTATGGTATCTAGCGCCCCCTATCTTTCTTATATTCCATAGGAGTTTTCACTTTCTTTGCATCTTGCAAATGGAATTGTTCCAAGATTTCGGAGATTTGGATTCTCCGATAGTAGCTAATGTCCCCAAGCTCTTTGATTTCAAAATTTTCTTTCAGCTTGTGAACTGATTGTAATCCCTTTCTTGTTCAAAACAGGTTATAATGTCATCAACATAGATAAGGATGTATATCCATCTGTCTTCTTGAATCCTGGAGTAAAGACAGGGGTCTTTTTTTGGGTTTTGATTGTTTGTGTGTATTGTTGTGTATATGTGTTTTTCCTGTTTTTCTGTATGTTCCCACAAGATCATCCTTTTTGGGGGATCTTTCCTTTCGGAAAGAGCCTTGAAAAGTACAATATGCTGTATGAAGCTGTTCCTATATTTACAGTCGCACTTTAAATCAATGTAGTTTTGCCCGCATTGGGATTAATACATTTAGTAATTTTATAAGAACCAAATTCTGACTTTCTGTTGCGGAAGTAGCCGCCTTCTCGATCCTGGTAGTAATGCCAGGATCTCTTTTTGTATGCTCAGTTTCTTTGGCTAAAGCAACAGTACCTTATTCAGGTAAGCAGTATTAAGGTGTTTACAATTTAATCACCACTGTCGGTTTTTGGTTCAGCAGGACTGTTTGCAGGACTGTTTTTCTTTTTCTTCTTTTGTTGTAAAGACAGGGATCTGCTTTACTTCTTGAGAATCCCTCTATGGTAAGTACTTTGTTCACTTTCTTGTTCCACATCCTTGCAGATTGCTTAAGACTCTTCTGAAGTTTACACACAAGGTTGTTGCTTGCTCAAACCCTGGTAGTTGCTTCATGTAGAGGTCTTCCTTAATGTCTCCATATAGGAAAGCAGTTTTAACGTCTAGGTGTTTTACTTGCATGCCCTTCCTGTCTGCAACACAAAGAAGCGCTCTGATGGTGGAGTGTTTTACGACAGGAGCCAATGTTTCATTGTAATCTTCACCAAATTTCTGAAATTAACCCTTGGCAACTAATCTGGCTTTGTATTTGTGGATATTCCCTTCTGCATCTGACTTTACTTTGAAAGTCCACTTACTTCCTATAGTTTTACAGTTAGGAGGGAGCTCTGTGAGTTTCAAAGTTTTATTTTCTTGAAGTGACTGTAATTCTTCTTTTGCTGCCTTTCTCCATTTATTGGCTTCACATTTTGGCAGTTTTTCTATGTTTTCCCAGGATGTTGGTTCAAGTATGCTGTGTGTTTTGATAATGAATGACAGCTTGCGGGGTGGTATCCCCTTTGTAGTTCAAGTGGATCTTTTGATTTCAGGCAGTTCAGCAGGATCTGGTGGGGAACTTGATTTAGGCATTGTGAGTTCCACCTTGCTCTGACTCCTGCACAGGTTCGCTTTGGTTAACCCTTTCTTATGGTTTGCTTGGCATATTTACTTAACAACTTTCAGGGATCAGTGATCAGGGCTCTCATCAAAATAAACACTATTGCTTATTGTCACGTTGTCAGTCTTTGGGTGTAAGATTCTGTAACCCTTAGTTTGCTCACTGTAGCCTACTAGAATGTCCTCTATGGCTCTGTTCTCCAGCCTGGATCGCTTTTCACTTTGAATATAGTCATATGCTTTACATCCAAACACTCTGATGTGCCCTATGCTAGGCTTTGATCCATGCCACATCTTGAATGGAGAACTTTTAATGGCTCTTGAGGGTAGTCTGTTCTGTAGGTGGGTTGCAGTCATGACTACTTCTCCCCAGTAATTGTGAGGTAGGTTGGCATCTGACAACATGTACCTGGCCATTTCTATAAGAGTGTGATTTTTTTCCTTTCTGCTACACCGTTTTGTTCAGGAGTGTATGGTGTGGAGTGTATGGTGTGTTTGTTATACTATTCCTTGTCTCTTCAGGTATGAGGCCACTTATTTGCTTATGTGTTCTCCCCCATTGTCGGTGCGTGTTATTCCTGGTTTGCATTTGAATTGGTTGCTGGACATGGCAACAAACTCTTGAAGTTTCTCTGATGTTTCATTCTTGTGTTTCATCAAAAAAGTAGTGTACCTGGAATAATCATCAATGAAAGTCAGTAGATATCTGTTACCGCCTGACATGGGAGTTTTCATTGGACCGTATACGTTACTGTGTATGAGCTGCAGGGGGTGGTTAGTTTTTCTTTGAGATGCCGGTGGAAGGGGAGCACATGTGGCTTTTGCTTCAATACAGCACTTGCATTTCAGGAGCACTTTGCAAGGCGCTATTGTTAAATCTTTTGATAAGCCTCTCCTTTTAATGTCCTGTATAGCTTCTGGACTTCTGTGTCCCAGCTACCTGTGCCATAAGTGAATACATTTGCTGTGTAGGTCATTAGAGACTATAATGACTTGCTGGTCTGTGGTGATGAGCCTGTATAGGTGATCATCCAGTTTTCCTTTTGCAAGGAATCACTTATTATTGTGAATTGTGCATTCATCACCCTGGAAATTAACTGTGAGACCATTGTTTGCAAGACTTTTCACTGATAGAAGGCTGCCCTCTAGTTCTGGGACATACAGCACTTTCTTTACAAGGGTACCGTGCTTACCTCCTTGTGGTGTAATGCAGTTCAGGAAGCCCTCCCTTTACCTTCGGCAGTGAGGCTTTTCCCATTAGCTAGGAAAACTTTCCCTTTTGCACTCTTTTTACAGCAAAAAAAGGCTCTGCTTTCCTTGTTGTGCTTTGTGCCTTTGTACATCTTAAGAGGTTTGTCATCATGGTGCGTATTTTCTTTCCTTCTGTCATATTCATCAATTAATTTGCCTTTAACATATTTCAGTGTCAGCTCCTGCTCGGGTCTAGTTTCTAAAGTGTTAATAAGAGTAGTATATGTCTCTGGAAGGCTGCAGAGCAGAATGGCAACAATATGGTCATCTTTAATGTCCTCTCTGATGGGGCATAGCTGCTCTATAATTTCTAGCATAGCTTTCACATGGTCACACATTTGCTAGACTTCTTCTAGTCTCATCTTGTATAACTTTCGTAGCAAAAACAGTTTGCTGTTTAGACTTGAACGCTCACGCAGCTTTAGTAGTGTAGTCCACATACATTTGGCTGTTTTCTCTGTACCTATGTGGATAAGCCGGTCATTTTCCACTAGTATGCTTATAATTGCTTTTGCCTGTTTATCCTTCCTATCCCATTCCTATGTGTCTGTCTGTATTTAGCACTTGGCACAAGTCATCCTTGCCAAGAAACATTTCTAGTTTACATTTCCACAGCTGATAATTGCCATTGTTCAGATTTGCATTTGCAAACTTTACATCTGAACCGCTTGCTATCTTTCATCAGCTTGTATACAGTATTCACTGACTTGCTGTACTCACTGAGTATTCTTTTGAGTGCTGCTGGGTGCCTGCAGGGTGCGCTGAGGTGTCCTCTCCAATGCCTGGGTGAATGGACCCATAACCTTTTATGCAGAGTATTGAAATCATGGGCTGGAAGCTTCTTGTATTCAGCAGAACCTTTACTTTCACTGAGGTTATCTTTATCATGGCTTTACATCATGTAGACAGAAAACAGGAAGAGAACACAAACAAGTGCACACTTAGATACAGATTGTACTTCCTCTCATATCATAGATTACATGAACTATAGTCCTACAGACAGAATTAAAGTGATTCTAAAGGAGCATTAAAAAAACAAACATGTTATATTTACTGGCTCTGTGCAATGGTTTTCTACAGAGCAGACCCAAACCTTTTCTCTTTGGGTTGCCTGCTGGTGGTTCAGGCTCCTTGCTATGGTGGCAATTGAGCACACTCGCTCCCGGGCCACGCTTCTGTGAATGAACATTTCACACACAGAGCACAGCTCGGCCATATCCCCACTCTCTCCTCATTGGCTCACTGGCTGTGATTGACAGCAGCGGGAGTCCTGGCTACGTGACGTCATCTATCCGGAAGTCCGAGGTTGGCCATTTTACTTACTGTTGTTTCGGATGGATGTTATCCTTAAGGGGGCAATATGTACTAATGAAAAAGGTGATTATTCCTGTGCACTGAGTTTGTGAGGAGTATTCTTTTATATGTTAATAAATGATATATTTCTTGGGATACTACAGTATGAGAGAATTTGTATTACATTTCCTCTACTGAATTGGCTGCTCTCTAGGATATCGAGTGGATGATAGAGCTGTTCTTTTCTGGTGAAGAGCAGAATGGTTATGACCCAGGATACTGGGTAAGCTCATTTTGACCTTACCTTAGTGTGGTTCAGTATTTGAGGTAAGCGGCAGTATTTAAAGGTGATGGCACACAGTGGTGCAGCATGAGGATATGTTAAACACACATGTGGACATGTTGTCTGAAGCATGCTAATTGAGAAAATTCACATCAAGATTTGGATAGTTTTTTAAAGGACTATAAGGACTTGGTTTACTCACATTCCTTGAAGTGGGTCGCATTTCTATTTTATTTTCGGGCTCACTATTTTATCACTGTTAATATACAGTATACAGCTTCTTTGCACATATATGTATTTTTGCATGTTTGCTTTTTTGCACATGTATATATTTATTTGCATGATTTGGTTGCGCAGCACTTTATTGCATCATATATTTTGATGTGGTAACACATGACAGTTGCTAGCAGCAACACATCCAGTATACTGTATTTCATGTGGAAATTTTAGCACATACTATATTGTATTGGCTAATGCAAGATTTTTTTGGTGTATAAGATTGATTGTTAGCTCATGAGCAATAATCCCCTTTGCTGTTTTCTTGTTTTTGTGTAATTGTTGGTGGCTTCCTTAATTTTAGTTTGTGCTTGATGTAAGCTTCTTGTTTGTTTGTTTTGGGATGGTAATTAAAGGTTTTTATTTTTTAGTGGTATCTTGTTTTTTATCTTGCATTGACATGGAATTTTTTTGTTAGTGTGCAGTAATTTACCACTTCAGCCCCAGAATGATTTACCCCCTTCCTGACCAGAGCATTTTTTGAGATTCTGTACTGCGTTGCTTTAGCTGACAATTGCACGGTTGTGGGAAGTTGTACCCAAACAAAATTGACGTCCTTTTTTTTCCCACAAATAGAGCCTTCTTTTGGTGGTATTTGATCACCTCTGCGGTTTTTATTTTTTGCATTATAAACAACAAAAGAGCAACAATTTTGAAAAAAAAACAATATTTTTTGCTATAATAAATATCCCCAAAAAATATATAAAAATACTAATTTCTTCCACAGTTTAGGCTGATATGTATTCTTCTACATATTTTTGGTAAAGAAAAATCGCAATAAGTGTATATTGATTGGTTTGCGGAAAAGTTAGGGTCTACAAAATAGGGGATAGATTTATGGCATTTTTATTATTAATTTTTTTTTTTTTTTTAGTAGTAATGGTGGCAATCTGCGATTTTTTTATCGGGACTGTAACATTATGGCAGACACATTACCATTTATACAGCGATCAGAGCTACAAATAGCCACTGATTACTGTGTAAATGACACTAGCAGGGAAGGGTTTAAACACTAGGGGCAATCAATAGGTTAAGTGTGTCCTAGGAAGTGATTCTAACTGTGGGGGGGTGGGCTCGCTACAACATGACAGAGATCACTGCTTCCGATGACAGGGAGCAATAGCTCCCTGTCATGTTGCTAGGCAGAACAGGGAAATGCCTTGTTTACATAGGCATCTCCCCGTTCTGCCTCTCCTCACCTGGCGAACATCAAGTTGGCGGGACCCACGGGCACACTCCCGATAAGCAGCAAAGTCAAAGGGACGTACAGGTGCGCCCATTTGCCTGCTTGTGCCATTTTGCTGATGTATATGTGTGTGTGGTGGTTGGCAAGTGGTTAAAGCACAGCATATGATTTTCCATCTGTTCTTGGAGCTGCCATTTGTTTAAAGAATGTTGCTGCTTCAAAAGAAAAAAAACCCCACAAACCTAAGTGCAAAAAAAATTGCACTGAAAACAACTCACACTATCACCCACATTTAAAACACCCCAAAGTAATTAATTGGGTGTAAACCTAAAAATAAACCCAACACGATAGGCTTAAAGTGATATTAAAGGCAGATTTTTTAACCACTTCAATACCAGGCACTTAGACACCTTCCCGCCCAGCCCAATTTTCACCTTTCAGTGCTGTTGCAATTTGAATGACAATTGCGCGGTCATGCTACACTGTACCCAAACAAATTTTTTATCATTTTGTTCCCACAAATAGAGCTTTCTTTTGGTGGTATTTGATCACCTCTGCGGTTGTTATTTTTTGCGCAACAAATAAAAAAAGACCGAAAATTTCGAAAAAAAACAAGTTTTTCTTTGTTTCTGTTAAATTTTTTTGTAAATAAGTACGCTTTCTCCTTCAATAATGGGCACTGATACGGCGGCACAGATGGGCACTGATACGGCGGCACTGATGGGCACCGATGAGGTGGCACTGATGAGGCGGCACTGATGGGCACTGATAGGTGGCACTGGTATGCGGCACTGATGGGCACTCATAGGTGGCACCAATGGGCACACATAGGCGGCACTGATGGGCACTCGTAGGTGGCATTGATTGGTATATATGGGTGGTACTGATGGGTACGTATGTGTGGCACTGATGGGCACTGATAGGTGGGCACTGATGGGCACAGATGGGCAATGACAGGTGGCACAGATGGGCAATGACAGGTGGCACAGATGGGCAATGACAGGTGGCACAGATGGGCAATGACAGGTGGCACTGATAGAGCATTGCTGGGCAGATCTGGGCATATCATGGACATAATAGTGCCAATCAGTGCCCATTTGTGGGCACTGATTGGCACAGATTGGGCACATGTGGATGGCCATGGGGTACATACCTGGCCATCCACGTTGCCCCTTCCCTGGTGGTCCTAGTGGCATCCCTGGTAGTCCAGTGGGGTGATCTGAGGGGGGGCTGCGCTGATAAACAATCAGCGCAGACCCCCCCTGCCAGGAGAGCCGCCGATCGGCTCTCCTCTACTCGCGTCTGTCAGACGCGAGTGAGGAAGAGCCGATCAACGGCTCTTCCTATTGACAGCGTGATCAGCCGTGATTGGACACGGCTGATCACGTGGTAAAGAGCCTCCGCCGGAGGCTTTTTACCAAGATCAGTGTAGCGGTGTGTCAGACTGACACACCGCTCCACCGATCGCCGCGATGCGCGCCCCCGGGGGCGCGCTGCGGCATGTTATCCTGCTGGACGTCATATGACGTCCAGTCAGGATAACACAACCACTTCCCGGACGTCAATCCGCTATAGGGCGGGAAGTGGTTAAAAAAAGAATAAACATGTCATACTTACCTGCTCTGTGTAATGGTTTTGCACAGAGCAGCCCCGATCCTCCTCTTCTCGGGTCCCTCTTCAGTGCTCCTGGCCCCTCCCTCCTGCTGAGTGCCCCCATAGCAAGCAGCTTTTTATGGGAGCACCCGAGCAGGCTTACTCCCAAACTGCTGCTCTGTGTGCCTATTCACACATGGAGCATGGATCGGCCCTGCCCCTGTACTCTCCTCAATTGGCTCACTGGCTGTAATTGACAGTAGCGGTAGCCAATGAGGAAGAAGAGACCCGGAAGAGCCGCTACTTTAATACACATTGCAGGATTGAGATGGGGCTCAGTTAAGTATTTGGTGGGCTGCTGCACACAGAAGGTTTTTTACCTGCATGCATAGAGTCTTTACGAGCATTTTAACCACTTGCCACCCGCCATATAGCAGAATGATGGTGGCAAAGTGGTTGTGATATCCTGTGATATCCTGACATCATATGACGTGATCAGGATATCACAGCTGGCGCGCTCCCGCGGGGGTCTGTGCTGATAATCAGCACTTTGATTATCAGCACAGCCCCCATCAAAAGGTGCCAATCAGTGCCCAACACCTGCCAGCTTGTCTCTATAATAAATGACTGTCAGTGCCCACAACAGTGCCGATCAGTGCCCAAAAAAGTGTCAATCAGTGCCCCTTCAGTAATGCCTGTCAGTGCCCCATCAAAATGCCAATCAGTGCCACTCAGTAATGCCTATCAGTAGCTCCTCATCAGTGCTGCCTATCCAATGCCACCTATCAGTGCCCATCAATGCCGCCTATCAGTGCCATCAGTGCTGCCTATCGGTGCCGCCTATCAGTGCCCATCAGTTTTTTTTCTTTAATTGCCACTCTTTTTTCTTTTATAGCGCAAAAATTAAAAACTGCAGAGGTGATCAAATATCACCAAAAGAAAGCTCTATTTGTGGGAAGAAAATTATAAAAATTTATTTTGGGTACAGTGTTGCATGACCATGCAATTGTCATTCAAAGTGCGACATCGCTGAAAGCTAAAAATTGTCCTGGGCAGGAAGGGGGGAAAGTGCCTGGTATGGAAGTGGTTAAAGGCAGAGGAAATGGTGATGAGCATAAAGGTAGTAGAGAGTGTAAATAAGTCTTGAAGCAGGTCCTGCACAACAAAGTGGTGGTAGGGCTGTAGACAGCAGAGACAAGGTATTTCTTTGATCAAAGTGGTAGACCAATCCAGCCACGCAAATCAGCAAAGGTAATAGACTGGCTCTACATTATCTTTCTCCCCTGAGGCACACAGTAGCCAGAAGAAGCTACACACAGAAGATGAAATTATAGCAAAGCAAAAGTCTCCCTTTTCTCTCTGGGAGTGGACTGGCAAAGGCAAAAAGAAGGGAGCTAGCTGAGCAGAGGGTGGTTTAGTGCCTGTCAGTGCTCCAAAGGAAGCCACTTTTCAGGCAGGGGACAGCTAATGCAAAACTGTGCTGCTACAGAATTTTTGCACACCTGTATCTGAAGGCTGACGCTCTAACTTTTTATAGAAAAAAAGCTGCCTGTGCCTTTTCTTTCCGCATGTGGGCATGTTGTACGTATTGGTCAACCAATGTATTGGATCCCTAGGTGAATTTGAGTACACAGTCAACCCTTTGTGCTGGGCACATCTGTCGTGCCCCTGCACTTATCCTGCACTCAGGTACAGATTAGAAGTATGATGTAATAATTTTGTGAAGATGGTAGTATTAGTAAATTGTGCATACACACAATTGTATGGTAATTATACATTTTTATGCTTAGGAAATAGCCTATACTATGCTCCTGAAGTACCGAAACAAGTTTACAAGAAACTCATCAATCAAATTCCCATATCACCGCCGCATCATCATAATATCAAACTTATCTTGTAAATCACAGTATGATAGAAATTAATTTATGAATACTAAGATGGCTAATGGGTGCTGCAGGGGGGTGTGTATGAGTACTGGGACTTGCTAGGATATATAACTGTTATTGTGAGCTATGACATTTTAATGTAATATTAATAAAAGTTATGTGATTTTACCTATATTTTGCTATGCATGTGTGCCTTAAAAGTCCAGTATTCTGACTTACTTTTGTACTAATTATTGGATCGTTTGGATGTGGTTCCCCTTCAGCAGAACAGCATGCCCCCATGAATTCTTACGTTTATGATGAAATTAAAATTATAAAGTGCTTTTTCAAAGATACAAACTATAAAACCTCAGCTGATCTGCTGGACAGTAGGGATGGGCGAACTGTTCGGCCCGAACTTTCGTTGTTTGGACGTTCGGAGAACAGGCGAACAAACGGGTCGTTCGACCGTTTGTTCGGGCCCCCCGAACCGACCACAATGCATTGTGGCATTGAACAGTGCATTGCAAGCCCTGATTGGCTGAAGCAGTGAACGCTTCAGCCAATCAGGGCACAGAGCACTGTCAGTCATGATTGGACACTGTCATCATGACTTTATCCAATCATGGCTCATTCCCGCCCCACAGTATAAAAGTTTTCTTTCAATGGCAGCCATTTTCAGTGTGATTTTGGTGTGGGGAGGGATAGAACAGGGCTCTGTTCAGTGTTATTAGTTAGTGTGCTATACTGTGCTATTTTGCTTCAATTGTCAGTGGAGAATATTAGTTTAGTATCAGTCTGGGGATAGTGTGAGTGTAGTGAGGAGGACCATCATTCAGCTTTGCATAGTGTGCAGCTAGAGTAGGGACAGCTCACATAGTTACAGTGTAGTGTAGTAAGACCATGTCAGTAATCTTGACATTAGTATATCGCTAGAATAGGGACAGTTCAGATAGCTTCAGTGTAGTGATGGTTGAACACCATCTATTTGATTGCGTTACTGCCAGTTTAACGCCATATCGTATTGCGTGCGTTACTGCCAGTTTAACGCCATATAGTTTTGCATGCGTTAATGCCAGTTTAACGCCATATAGTTTTGCGTGCGTTACTGGCAGTTTAACGCCATATCGTATTGCGTGCGTTACTGGCAGTTTAACGCCATATTGTTTTGCGTGCGTTACTGCCAGTTTAATGCCATATTGTTTTGCGTGCGTTACTGCCAGTTTAACGCCATATAGTTTTGTGCATTACTGCCAGTTTAACACCATTTACTTCTGTGTGCGTTACGCCATATAGTTCTGTGCATCACTGTACATTTGGTGCATTATATTGCAGTATATTATATTGTATCCATGGAGTGTGTCTCTGTAGTGTGAGTACTCAAATTAAAGGGCACAAACACCTCTTTACATTGATTAAAGTGCATCTACATACAGATTTCAACTTCTCCTTTACATTTGCTTATAAGCACCGCCCCCTCCCTCCCAATAATGTCTTGGAGAACAACAGGAGAGGCAGATGTTCCCTTGGCAATGTAAGGGGGCCAGCAACAAATGTGTTCATAGGCAAAGGTAGACATGGTGGTCAGTCCTCAGGCAGAGCATCATTTCCTCTGTTTAGTGAGTTTGCTCGTGCTATCCAGCCACAACATGCAGAGGAGGTGGTGGACTGGCTTACTAAACCTTCCTCATCCTCCTCATCCTCTGTCACACAAGCAGAGACAAGTGTGCAGTCCCCTGCAGTTGCCAGAGTGGATAAACCTGCCTCCTTGTCCACATCTATTCCTGCCATAGCCCTAACATCAGCCATTGAGGAGTCAGCTGAATTATTTGACCACAGCGTCAGCCACTTGCCCCTTGATGATGCCCAGCCATTACTGGATTCAGATGCTGGTTCTGAGGTTGAGGATGACAGGAACATGAGCCTAGAGAGAGGGAGGAACACTGGTAGACAAATTGGCATTCATGTTCCCCAAGCCGCAGCATATTGCCAAGTTGTCTCCAGTGGTAATAATGAAGATGGAGGAGATGGAGATGATGATGAGGTCACTGATGCTGTGTAATAATGATGCAACTTGGGTGCAAGATAGAGCAGAGGAGGAAACTGAAGGTGAGGCAGCACAACCCCAAGGAGGTCGGCATCAAGAAAGAGTAGAGAGCAGCCACTCTATTCCATCACGTTCTGCAGCTGTTATCTCCCAGCCCACTCCCCAAAGCTCAGCTGTCTGGGCCTTTTTCAGCACATCTGCAGCAGATCGCACTGTTGCTATCTGCAAACTGTGTCTCAGGCACATCAAACGTGGCAAAAACACCAACCATATACATATCTTTGCAATTTTTTTTGCCTTCATCAAAAGCACCTCTATAGGGTTACGTTGGGAAGGTGCCCCCGACACCCAAAGAGTAATTTGTCTGCACCTGTTTGACAGGTGTATATCATTGCAATTTTTTACAGCAAGGCCAATTCTTGCTTTCATCAAGAGTACCTCTCAAGGGTTACGGTGGGAAGGCGCCACCGACACCCAAAGACCAATTTTTACGCACCCATTACTTCTATACAAAGTCAAAGTAAAACCAGAATGTATCCAAAAAATCTCTAATATTGTTCCCAGTGCACAACATTGAGGCCTCATCATTCACACTGGCTCCCCAGCTGTTGCTGAGCAAAATAAAGGCAGCTTGCAGGAAAAATGTCATTTTTTTGGGCTTTATAAATTCATTTATTCCTGCAGCAGATTCTAGACATGGTACAGATCTGCCACTTTACATTTAGACTAAGGGGACCCCCCTGGCACTATATTGGAAGGAATTTTTCATTTTTAGGCTTTCACTTTAAAAATCCAAAAATCACTGCTCATTTAAAAATTACGTTTTTCACAAACTTTTTTTTTATTGATCCATGTCCCCCAGGGCAGGACCCAGACCCCTATAACCATTGTATGCCTAATTACTTGCATTTAAGCCTTAAAAATCGGCACTTTTGATATTTGACATTCGGGTTCCATTGACTTTAATGGGGTTCGTTATTCTGGTCGAAAGTTTGCGGTGTTTGGAAGTTCTGGTCCGAACCGAACAGGGGTCAGTTCGGTCCATCCCTACTGGACAGTACTTACTCCTTTTTGCTATGATGCAATATTAGTGGAAGAGAACAGGCAGATTTCAGCTGAAATAAAAACAGCATATTTTCTTCTGACACTGAAGGCCAGAAAAATTGTACATATTGGCAAAAGACTTTTTGACAGTCTGCTGTTTCGCTCTTTTAAGGGTGTTTGAGACATTGGTACTTATGTATCTGTTGCTGATCTTTGTGTAAAATAATCACTGATATTTATTCTGTAAAATAAATATAATTCATGATCCACATTCAAGTCATCCATAAAAAGGAACCAATAAATAGATTTTAAAAAGTGGGAAATATATAGTATATGGTATACTTAAATTAGGTACAGGTGTGAGTGCGTATCTAAAAGAGTTATGCTGGCCATACACTATACGAAAAATCGGCCAAACCCATTGTCGAAAAGCGAACATTCGCCCGTGAGCGAAAATGATAGTGCCATCATGTTATGACTGATAAATTATTCAGTGGACAAAATGAATGAATGTTCGTTTTTTTACATATACAGTACCTAGTGCAGACAGTTCGAACAAGAAACACATTAACCTTTCAATTTATCGTTCGTTTGGCAGAAAATTTCCAAACTTGTCATTTTTTTTGGCTCAAAAACGTCCCAAAGAGTATCGATTTTGTGCCCATTAACTGGCCGAAAAACGAATGAACTTTCTAAATTACCGAATTTCGGACGATTTTTTGTATAGTGTATGGCCAGCCTAAGTCCAGGTTCTTGAATTTATTTTAAATTGCCTGCAAGACATGATTGCTAGGAGCTTGTATTTATTAGTAGCAGAAAACTATCTGTAAAAAAATATGGCAAGATATCTTAAATAAAAAGAACAATTCATTTTATCTTTCAGTACAAATGCTCAAGATAAAATGGAAAACAATGAAAGATAATTTTCGGAGGGAGTACATTAAACAACAGAATATAAGAAGCGGTTCTAGTGGCAAGTCAAGCCGCGTATATTGTCATTATACTGAGCTCCAATTTTTGAAGCCCGTGATGCAGCAGAGACAGTAAGTATACTCAAATTTACATGGTTTAATAATGTTTATGACAGAAATGTATAAGAATAGTAGCAATAATTATATAACATTGTGTAATTATTTTTTTTTTTCCAGAACAGAAAGCAATATGAGCTCAGATACTGAGGAGGACGCTGATCAAACAGAAGTAGATGTTGATCATATTGACGAGACTCAATTGCTCTTTGATGACGAGAATGCAGAAAATACACCAGAGCCAGCGGAAACACGTATGAACAGGGAAAAATCAAGATTTAGACCGAAGAACAAAGTGCAACAAACCCAGGAGTTTATTGACGTTGTCAAAAACCTTATTGCTTCTCAAAAAAATGAATTTGGAGAAATTGCCTCATTTGCTAGAAGTTTGATCCCTCAAATGGAGAAAGTTGACCAGGGATTGCAATGCAATATGAGGATTGATATGATTAGACTTATACAGTCATATCAACAAAGGTCTAGATCAACATCTGTTCGTTTCCAATCATTTGAGATACCCAATCCAAACCATCATGGAGGGTATGGTAATCAAGTCACACCAGGAACATCATATGAGAATCGTAACATGTCCTACCCACCGATAGGACCAAGTCAAGTGCCCTTGCCTCCCCACTACAATGCCTGTTTTGAAAAAAGAGAAAAAAAAAAATGGGAAAGGCAGTGAAAAAAGAGTGAAAAAAAGAAAAAAAGAAAAGAAAAAAATAACCCAAACCAGTGTACGTGAAATAAGATAAATGAAAAATGGCAATGCCCTGCTGCCAATCGGTTCCCATGTACCATGAAAAATATAAGCCAAGGACAATAGGTGAAAGCACCGGCGAAACCTCCAGTGAATAGACAAGGAGAAATGAAGGGGGGGGGGAGGGGGGGAGAGGGGAAGGGAGAAGGGGGAAGGGGAAGAAGAGAAAAAGGGGGAGAGGAAGGGAAAGAAGGGGGGAGAGAAAAGGAAAATCAACCAAAAGGGAGTGATGAAAAAAGTGGGTGAGATGGACTATGTGGAAAACGAAAAGAGACAGGGGAAAAGAAAGAGGAAAGGAAAGAAAGGGATTGAAAGGTAAAGTGAAAAAACAAGGTGAAGGACAGTGGGGGACTGGGGGAGGGAAGGAATGGGGGGGGGGTTTAGTGAAGGTGCAAGGAAAGTGAAAAATTAGGTGTAGGGCGTGGATAGATGGGGAAAAGAGGGAAGGGGATCCAAGGGGGGGGGGGGGGGGGAGGAAAAGATGCTGGGAAAAAGAACTTATAGGGACGATGGTAAATGAGCCAAGTGAAACAAATGTGCTAAAGACTATTGTCAAAACTAACAAGCAGTGAAAGTGACAAACAGTGTGGGGAAATGCAGAGGAGGTGTCGGGACTAATTACCTAGTTGGTTGAGCTGAATGGAATATTCTGAATGCTGGAAAAGTTTAATTCAAGATATAGATAAATCTGACAAGGTCAACAATAATTAGAAGAGCCAAGTCATTAAGAAAGTATCACATTCCTTCCATTTATGCTTACCTGTGTTTGCTGTCAGTCTGTGTGGCCTGTCATCAGTTGGAAAAGCATCCAATAGAAATTCCCTGATGATTGCCCATATTTATAGGGAGTGCCAATTGGCTAACTCCCTTCAGGTGCTCATGTGCCCAGTAACCCTCCCCTTCCCCCCCATCGGGGGAAACGGGCGACACAACGGTACGCCGCAGTATGGTCCCCCCGGCGTCCCGGAAAGGAATGCACCTCCGGGCGTCCCCCTCGCTTCCGCTTCAACTGCGCAGGCGCCACTACGTCACGAGCGCGCGCCCTAGAGTGCGGCGTCCGGAAGGGATCCGGGACGCCGCTGGCAGGGAGAGAAGCATCCCACTCAGGTGACGCCACCTAGTGGGCATGTTAGGAGACGCGGGCCCCAGCGTCTCCCATTCTCACCCTGCCAGGAAGACACTACAAAAAAGGGGTCCACCCCCTCCCCCAAAGGGGGGACACACAAACACCGAGGGAGGCAAGGGGAACATGGAACCATCCTGCCACTAATACACTGTTGGGCAGAAAAAGTAATAGTAACGATGGGGCATAGCATTCTTCGATTGTGTGCCCCATCAGATGGTGCTAAATACATAGTTCGTATACCGTAAGCTAACTGTTAGCTGGCCGCCTCAATTGCATCCTGTCATGCATGGCATTGCATACCTTGTCATAATTGCACAGTTACAAAAACAGTAACAATAATTTATTACAACCTGCGCAAACAGAATAGTATACAGGGGGTCCCCTACTTACAAACATCCGACTTACAAACGACTCCTACTTACAAACGGAGGGAGACAACAGGAAGTGGGAGGAAATCTACCTCTAGGAAGGGAAATTCACTCCTGTAAGAGTTAATATGGGAAAAAGGTGTCTCCACTGATGCTTTATCACCTATCCTTATTTCCCTAATAACCCCAAATTTTCAAAATCCAATTGTCATTGGGACAGAAAGTGAGGTGAAATCTTCTGAACAGGGGCACAGACAGCAAAACAAATGTTACAGGGGTGATAACCCTTCCCTATGCTATCTACAAAACTTAAAAATAGATTTTTTGGCTGGAGCTACACTTAAAAAAATGTACCTGTTCCGACTTACAAACAGATTCAACTTAAGAACAAACCTAAAGTCCCTATCTTGTTTGTAACCCGGGGACCCCCTGTATAGACAAAAACAGAGAGAAAAAAAAACAAAATTACATCGTCTTAAATATTGAAACAGTAAAGAAACTCCGAACTGTTTAAGGCTAGATCTTACAGGGGGTAGAACGATACAAAGCACATGAGCCATTTTATTGATCAGTAGTATGCACATGAATGTGCATCTCGTACATCTAAGCATAATGGAAAACACAAGTGATCATGACTTTAATAGTTATATGTGGGGAAAACCAGGCAGCGATATATACAAATCCGGAAAAGCCATGTTGGAAAAAAAAAAAAAGGGAAGGGGGAAGACAGGGAAAGGTCATTGTGTCTTCCCCGATGAAAATCCCTGCAAAAAGGGGGCAAATGAGATTGATTCATTTAAACCCGGTGGAGAGGTGGCTTGTAACTGGAATATCCATCTCTGCTCTTTTTGCAGCAGAGACTTATTCCCGTCGCCACCTCTGTTAGGGATGTTTATTCTGTAGAGGGCCACAAAGGTAACTTTGGGAACTTTGTAATTGTGTGTAAAGATTATATGCCTCCCGATGGGGAGGTATGGGTTCCCCACCTCCATACTGTAAACATGTTGGGAGATGCGCTTCCAGAATTCCTGCCTGGTCTTCCCCACATAATATGCACCACACTCGCATTCCATCAAATATACAATTCCGCGAGTGCGGCAATTTACAAACTGTTTAGGTGCAAAAGTATTGCCGTTCGGCAGAACGAAGGTTTTGTCCTGTTTAATAAGTGAGCAATATGAACAGTGTCCACAGGGGAAGGAACCCACTGTAGAGCAATGTTTGGATCTCTTGTTATCGTTGGTATATTCACTGCGGACAAGCTGGTCCCGCAGTGACATGGCTCTTTTGTACGTTATAATGGGTCTATCCTGAACAAATTTACGTAGCTTGGGGTCATCGGTGAGGATGCTCCAATGACGTTCTATAATCTTTCTAATAGCCTGATGTTGACGGGAATAGCGCATGGTAATCCGGGTAGGGTTGCATTCAGAGCTTAAGGAGGGTTTGGATTTAAAAAGTAGCTGAGACCTTGAGTGTCCAATAGCCTGATTGTAAGCTTTTTTAAGACAAGATCTGCTGTAGCCCCTTGCTAACAGTCGATTTTGGAGCCCCTCAGCTTCCTTAATAAATAGGGCGTCGCTGGAACAGTTGCGCCGAAGGCGCAGATACTGTCCATACGGGATCGCGTTTTTCAATGGGATTGGATGGAAACTATCAAAATGAAGGACTGTATTCCCAGCCGTTGTCTTGCGAAACAGAGTGCTGGAAAGATGTCCCTCTGCCGTAGTCGATACGGAGACATCTAGGAAGGTGACGCTGTGGGGATCATGGGTCATTGTGAACTTCAGATTTCGATCGTTCACGTTGATTCTATTAAAGAATTCAAGTAACTTGGTCTCGGGTCCCTCCCAGACGACGAAGACGTCGTCGATATACCTCAGCCATTTAGTTATATGGCTGGTGTATTCGACAAGGCCCTCGCCGCCCAGGAGGGACTTCTCCCACTCCCCCAGGTACAGGTTGGCATAGGAGGGGGCACAACAGGTCCCCATAGCCACTCCCAGCACCTGGAGGTAGTGGGAGTTGTCAAAACAAAAGTAGTTGTGATGCAGAATAAAATGCAAACCATTCAAAATAAACCTAACCAGAGCCGAATCATATTGAGAGTGATGTTGCAAGGCTCGTTCTACAGCAGCCAAACCCTTAGAATGGGGAATGCTGCTGTACAACGCCTCGACATCTATGGTTACCAAAATCGCATTCTTAGGTAGCCTCAAATCGCTGATGAGTTGCAAGAACTGTATTGTATCCTTGACGAAGGAGGGCAAGGCCAGAACGAGGGGTTGCAAATGTGCATCTATGACACGGCTTAGGTTTTCGGATATAGCCCCATTGCCGGAGACAATGGGGCGGCCCGTGGGTTTAATCGGATTTTTATGTATCTTGGGTAGACTGTAAAAAGTAGCCACCCTGGGATGTGGAGTTCTGATGAATTCATAGACATTCCTGGTAATTTCCCCTCTACGGAATGCCCGGTCAATCATCGTGTAAAAGCTGGAATTATATTGATTAATATTGAGGGCTGAGATTACTTTGTACCATTCTTTGTTTTTTAATATGTCCAGGCACATTGAAACATAGTCGTCATTATTCATGACGACTACGTTGCCTCCCTTGTCTGAGGGTTTTATCACGATTGTAGGATTTTTTAAGAGGCGTTGGAGAGCTGCGTTTTCCTCCTGCGAAAGGTTGGCCGGTTTAGAATAAGTTTGTGGTAATTTAGATATGTCACGGATGGTTTGCCTTAAAAATACTGCAACATTAGAATTAATACTTGACGAGGGGAATGTGGTGGAGGCCTTTTTGAACATCGTAAGGGGATTCGGGGTCGATCTATCAACCTCCTGCAGTAAGGCGTCTAGATCGATTTGATCTATTAGGTCCACTGTGTTGTTTTCTTGATAAAGAAGAGTTAGGTCTCGTAAAGCTCTACATTCCTTCATACTAAGGGGAGGCCCATCCACAGCGTCACCTTCCAAGTCATCCCTTGCATGCAGGTATTTGAGTAGTAGCCTGCGTGCAAAGAGTTGTAAATCAGTAATTGTTTCGAAAACATCGAAATGTTGTTCCGGGCAGAACGTTAATCCACGGGACAAAAGTTGTATCTCACTAGATGACAAGTTGGTGGAAGATAAGTTAACCACACTTAGGTGGTTTGTTGTATCCGCACCACGAAGGGGTCCAAACCCTTGCCTGTTTTGTGGGTTTGTGGGGACGCTAGTCCCCAGGGGGAGTTTAAAGCTTTTTGTGAAGCTACTTTATTTGGGCCTACAGAGGGAGTGGGGTGTTTAGAAAATTCCTGCGTGGGTACAGTATTGCTATTGGGTTCAAAGGATATTTGGTTGATTTTCCTTTTCTCTCCCCCCCTTCTTTCCCTTCCTCTCCCCCTTTTTCTCTTCTTCCCCTTCTCCCTTCCCCTCTCCCCCCCTCCCCCCCCTCATTCCTCCTTGTCTATTCACTGGAGGTTTCGCCGGTGCTTTCACCTATTGTCCTTGGCTTATATTTTTCATGGTACATGGGAACCGATTGGCAGCAGGGCATTGCCATTTTTCATTTATCTTATTTCACGTACACTGGTTTGGGTTATATTTTTCTTTTCTTTTTTTCACTCTTTTTTCACTGCCTTTCCCATTATTTTTTTTTTTTTCTCTTTTTTCCCTTTCCTTAGCTATGCCCTCTGCACACCCGTGTACCTACCATTCAAGATCTTTATAAATTTCCATAGTTGGAAAATTTCCCAATCTGTGTAGAGTAATCTAGTGATTTTTTGCTCTTCAATATTTAACACTCTATACCCTTCTATTTGTTTTTCTGGAATTAACCTATATCCCTCCTAGGTACCTTTCGGGTTGTTCGCTGCCCCTCTTTCCCTTGACTTCCCCGTCCCATACGGGGGTTGTCAGATGTGATCCCTCGCAAGACACACTTGGTCCACCGCCCGCTCCCTTGGGGGCTGCTCTGACACGGGGGAGATGGGGTAGCATAAGAGGAACTGTACCACCAAAAAATAAAAAACAAATAAATATATAACAACTTACAACACTCAAACTGCACGCGGAAACGTCATAATTTCTACAATAGGCAACTATAGGATTTAGACAACCGTAATATGATGGTGCATGTACATAAGTCTGATATTGTTGATTTTGATACTATGTCTGATACATGTTGACCTTTTTCATAGGGGGCAACTATCCTCTGAAGAGGACCCGGGAAGGGTCAAAACGCGTCAGAATTAACGTATACAACTTCTGTTGCCCCACACACATGTATGGTATCACAGGCAACATTTGTTGCTACTACTTTTAAGAATTATTTTTAAGACATCCTCAGTCGCCATTCAATGCATTGTATCTAGTGCCTGGTTTAATTGTATGCTTTGCCTATTGTAATGGTATACCATACTCAGATCATGTCATGACTCGATTAGTCAGTACCTATCTTTAATGATTTTTATAATATGCTATTTATATACTTTTTCTATTAATAAAATTGAAATTTTTCCAACCATCAATATTGTATTTTTTTGGCTGCTTTAAAGCCCCTTTAGGGGGTTCTCTGTATAGTTTTTTGCATGTTTTATATATATTGAAAAAATATTTGAATATATATTGAATAAATAAAGTTTTTTCATATGTTATGATCCTAATAAAATCTATATATATATATATATATATATATATATATATATATATATATATATATATATATATATATATATATATATATATATTAAATACATTTGTTTATTAAAATTTTAATGTATTTTTTTTTTTTTGCACATGTTGTGCTGTTATGTGCTGTTATGTTTGAAACACTAATTATACATTTAATAAATGTATACAGTTTTGAAAATAGTTGTGTTTGTATTATGTGTTTACATGTGCACGTATTGATCAATCACATATAATAAATCAGCGTTACAAGTAAACGTACGTATGGTGTTATTGCATCTCTGCAATTGGTATCCTGTCTCAACAAGGCAGGTGTCAACAGCTCAAGCAGAAAGTCAAATCTAGTGAAGGAAATAGATCAGTTGTTAACACTACTAATAAACGATTGACCCATTCTATCCAATGCTATCTCATATAATATGCTAATCTAATTTAACACTATGCTAACTTTAACCATTTCTCTGTAATCACACCTAACCCTACTCATGATGAATGTATGGAACCCTATGCTCCCTAAACTTGCTAAGCCCAACCTAAACAAATTTTGTTAAGCAGAACCCTATGCAAACCACTGGGACTGTAGGGTTAGGTGTTCTTGGACTATAGGGACCGGGATTAGGGTTAGAGGTTTGGTACTATAGGGACCGGGATTAGGGTTAAGGTTGGGGGGTTTGGGACTATAGGAACCGGGATTAGAGTTAGGGGTTAGGATTAAGGGTTTGGGATTATAGGGACTGGGATAAGGGTTAGGGGTTTGGCACTATAGGGACTGGGATTAGGGTTATGGTTAGGGGTTCTGGGGCTATAGGGACTGGAATTAGGGTTAGGGGTTTAGGACTATAGGGACTGGGATTAGGGTTAGGGGTTTGGGACTATAGGGACTGGAATTAGGGTTAAGGGTTTGGGACTATAGGGACCGGGATTAGGGTTAAGGGTTTGGAACTATAAGGACTGGGATAAGGGTTAGGTGTTCTTGGACTATAGGGACCGGGATTAAGGTTAGGGGTTTGGGACTATAGGGACCGGGATTAGGGTTAAGGGTTTGGTACTATAGGGACCGGGGTTAGGGGTTTGGGACTATAGGGACTGGGATTAGGGTTAGAGGTTTGGGACCATAGGGACCTGGATTAGGATTATGGTTAGGGGTTCTGGGACTATAGGGACTGGGATTAGGGTTATGGTTAGGGGTTTGAGACTTTAGGGACCAGGGTTAGGGTTAGGGGTTTGGGACTATAGGGACTGGAATTAGGGTTAGGGGTTTGGGACTATAGGGACTGGGATTAGGGTTAGGGGTTCTGGGTCTATAGGGACCGGGATTAGGGTTAGGGGTTTGGTACTATAGGGACCGGGATTAGGGTTAGGGGTTTGGGACTATAGGGACCAGGGTTAGGGGTTTGGGACTATAGGGACTGGGATTAGGGTTAGGGGTTTGGCACTATAGGGACTGGGATTAGTGTTAGGGGTTTGGGACTATAGGGACCGGGATTAGGGTTAGGGGTTTGGTACTATAAGGGACCGGGTTTAGGATTAGGGGTTCCAGGACTATAGGGACCGGGATTAGGGTTGTTGGGGACCGGGATTAGGTTAGGGGTATGGGACTATAGGGGATCGGATTAGGGGACTGGCATATTGTGACTACTACATTGCGGTGCTCATCCGAGTGTAATTTCAGAACTTATCAGGGTGCACTCAAACAGGGTGCACTCAAACAGAGAGTGCACTGCACTGCACAGGTCCTGAGAGCAACACAAATTGTCCTCTGTCAGAATGCATTTGTTGGATAGGATGAACCCAAAAGCGACGTTGCAGTCTCTGTTTGAGGATTTGTTCCCAAACAAGTAGCACAAACATCAACGCAGCTCTTAATACTCCATCTTCGTCCTGTATAAACAGGAAGTGAACAGGATGTGATGTAAGGGGGTGGGGTTGTTAGCTAATGCCAACACTTTAAAAGCGCTCTAAAAACGCATGGGCATTAGCGCTATTTTAGCGCAAATGCGGCAAAAACGCAGTAAAACGCGTCAATAGCACTAGACATTTTTAGAGCGTTTTTCTAACGCCCCAATGTGAAAGGGGCCTTAGGGTGACCTGGCCCTAACCCTCTCTCCCCAAGTTCTGTTTAAGAGAAATAAAATCTCTTTGCATTCAAGTGTCTGGCGCCCATTAATCTAACTTGCATTACACCCACTATGCCTTACAACCAGGGCTGGACTGGGACAAAAATGTGGCCCTGGACTTCATCCAGACCGGCCCAGGGCACAACACATCAGGGCACGGTACATCAGGCCACAACAGGGTACAGAGCCCAGCACATCAGGGCACAAGGCACATCAGGGCACAACACATCAGGGCATGGTACATCAGGCCACATCAGAGTACAGAGCCCAGCACATCAGGGCACAAGGCACATCAGGGCACAACACATCAGGGCACAGCACATCAGGGCACAACACATCAGGGCACAGTACATCAGGCCACATCAGGGTACAGAGCCCAGCACATCAGGGCACAAGGCACATCAGGGCACAAGGCACATCAGGGCACAAGGCACATCAGGGTACAGCACACAACATATCAGGGTACAGTGCCCAGTACATCAGCGTACAGGGCACAACATATCAGGGTACAGTGCCCAGCACATCAGCGTACAGGGCACAACATATCAGGGTACAGTGCACAGCACATCAGGGTACAGAGGCCAGCACATCAGCTAATAGGGCACAACACATCAGGGCACAGTACATCAGGGTATAGCACATCAGGACACAGCACATCAGGGCACAGAACATCAGGACACAGCACATCAGAGCACACGACATTGAGCACACCGGGGCACAGGACATCAGGGCACAGGACATCAGGGCAAAGCACATCGGGGCACAAGGCACATCAGGGCATAGGACATCGGGGCACAGAACATCAGGGCACATAGCACATCAGGGCGCATCAGGGCACGTGGCACATCAGGGCACGGGGCACATTGGGGCACATAGCACATCAGGGCACGGGCACATCAGGGCACGGGGCACATCAGGGCACATGGCACGTCAGGGCACGGGGCACATCAGGGCACATTATGGCACATCAGGGCACGGGGCACATCAGGGCACATTATGGCACATCAGGGCACATTATGGGGTACATGGCACATTATGCTGCACATCGCACATCAGGGCATGGGGCACATCAGGCCACATGGTACATCAGGGCACATAGCACATCAGGGCACATGGCACATCAGGGCACATGATGGGGCACATTATGGGGCACATGGCACATCAGGCCACATGGCACATTAGGGCACGGGGCACATGGCACATCAGGGCACATTATGGCACATCAGGGCACATGATGGGGCACATCAGGGCACATTAGGGCACATCAGGCTACATGGCACATTAGGGCACGTGGCACATCAGGGCACGGGGCACATCAGGGCACATAGCACATTAGGGCACATCAGGCTACATGGCACATTAGGGCACATGGCACATCAGGGCATGGGGCACATCAGGGCTCGGGGCACATGATGGGGCACATAGCACATCGGGGCACATGATGGGGCACATAGCACATCGGGGCACATGATGGGGCACATAGCACATCGGGGCACATGATGGGGCATATAGCACATCGGGGCACATGATGGGGCACATAGCACATCGGGGCACATGATGGGGCACATAGCACATCGGGGCACATCATCAGGGCACATTGTGAGGTCTTACTAGCCAGCATGCAGAGTAGCGCAGGGAGCTTCTGTAGTAATAAGTTCTCTCTCGTGTCATCACGCTGTTCCCCGGCGGCCCCTCCTCTCTTCTTGTCTATACCAGATGATCTTACAAGCCAATTGGTATAGACGAGAAGAGAGGAGGGGCCGCTGGGGAACAGCGTGATGACACGAGAGAGAACTTATTACTACAGAAGCTCCCTGCGCTACTCTGCATGCTGGCTAATCTCGATCTACCCGTCAGGCGCCAGCTGTCGGCAGTTGACGGGTAGATCGCCGCGCACCGCAGATGCGGCTGAAAATGAAACTGGCCCAGACTGAGCCATCGGCCCACCGGGAATCTCCCGGTAGTCCCGATGGCCAGTCCATCCCTGCTTACAACCCACTCTATATGGAAGAATGTCAGCAGTTCTTGGCGCTAAAGGTTCTCATTAGACTAGAGGAGGCCTGGGACCTTGCTTCATGGAGAAGGTATACCCCTGACTGACAGGCTCAGCTCGGGAGCAAAGCCCATTTATGGCACATACAATTTTCTTTAGGGATTGGGTGAGAGCTAACAGATCCTAATACTTTTCTCAAAGTATAAAGTTGCAGTGTAATTATTTTTTAACTAATTTATCTTGTCATACAGAAATGTTAAACCTGTATGTCTTGGGCAAATTCTTATGCAAGTTTGCCCAAGAGGCAAACGGATATTCCCTGGATTAACTTTACCTATAAATATTATTGTATAAAGTATGTTTTTACTTAAAGCGGAACTATACTTATCTTGGCTCCAGCGATGCAGTGCCTCTCAGCTCCCTGCCCGGCCGCTGATATGTCTCTTTTGCATTAAAATTCCTGTCTGTTCTTCATCTTTAAAGCGTAACTCCACTTTTGTTGAGAAAAAAACATTCCCCTCTGGGTGATCTATGTACATTGCAAGGATTATAACAACCTTTGTTGCAGATTTCTACCTTTTGTTATTCTGAAGAAACCCCTGCTTGTTCCTCTGTGCTAAGTGGGTCTATTGGGAGTGGTTTTATAATTATCAGTCAGCTGTGCAGCTGTAGAGCACTAATGAGGAAAGCTGCTGGGCCTGCATCCCTTTAGACATTATTTCCTATTGGGAGTATCCCACCAAAAATTACATTTTTGTTGCAGGGGATGCCGAAAATCTGACTTGTATCTTAGGTAGACTTCTGGGAAAATTGGTGAGCCAATCACACAAGCAGGAAATTATGTTTCTGGGGTGGTCAGTATACATTGTGTGTACAGAATAACTCCAGGTAGCCACATTGCATTGCATTTTCAAAAAATTACAGAGGCTGCAGATTGAAAAGGAAAGGTAATTTTAAAAAACATTTAATTACAATATGACTTGTGTCGCAATTGTATACAGAATATTATTTTTTCTTTATTTGCTATTTTTTTCTTCCACGAAAGTGGAGTTACCCAATAAATCTGGTCTCAAGTTACACTTTAGGAACCTGGCTCGTACCTGATTCTTTTTGAATGAATTACTAATATAATGTATTACTCCTTTATAAGTAGCAATTGCTTGAAAAGTTTCAACTGTGTACAGTGGTTTTTGATAAATGCGTTGGAATCTAATAATTTTATAAACAACTGCATGTGAATTTAGAGACATTTTCAGCTTCCCAAGGCTGTAGAAACAGTAAACAGAAAATGTAATAGGAACCATATGCTAGTTTTGCATTCACCAACTGTTTCACTCTTCTCTGATTCTTAAAATTTTTGCCACTTGAATCAATTTTTTTAAATGATCGCTTTATTAAAAGTTTTTAAAACAATATATATTATTTATTATATAAATGTCAACCATCCCTGTTGCACGGCATTCCCTGGCAAGGTGGCTGCAGGGGACTGCATGTTTGTGATCAAGTCCAAACATAATCTACACATTACTCCTTCTATTAATATGCTTACCAAACCCTAACAATCTCAGTAGAATGAAAATCCCTTATGCTAATGTTGTTCTACAAAGTACAAATGATACCATCGAATTCAGCAAAGAAACCATCTGTTCATAATATAAACATACATGCCTGAATACATAAATTTATTAACCCAGCTAACTGACTTGGAAACTGTCAGCAGTATTAATTGCTATTGGCTATTAGGAGGCCCTCCAGTGCATATCGAACAGACCATACCCATTCCCAGAGTTATACAGAGGCCAGATAAACATGGTTTATGTTAGCATAATCATCCAATTATTCACCAGATATTTTCAATCCACATACTGTATATATTCAGTATATTAGTTTGCTAGATGTATATAAAACTAGGTAAACCTAGATGTCACCAGAAATATTCAGTATATATTGCAGTCAGCCCCTATATTTATATTCTGCTTGTTGCAATGATCCTAGAAGTACATGCTCATTATTAATGTAACAGCCAATGAACACTGATTATGTTATGATAGTTAATTTCCCACTGTCTAGTACATACCTATTACATAATAGACAATATAGTACTGGCATTTTCCGTAAATCTCCCAGCAATCAGGTGTAAGCCTAAGGCTTAATGTACACGGGACGTTTTAAAACCTCTCCTGAACGATCCAACTTAACAGGTAGTAGCCGACTTTAAAAACGTCAGTCTTGAAGCATTTACATGGCGCGTTTAGCCGCATTTGTGTTTAGAGGCGTTTTTTTTTGTTTCCAAATTGTCAATAATGTATCTTCACTAAAAAATGCCTGTAAACGAAATGCGGCTATATGCGAGTTACCGATTTTACACACGTTTACAAGCTGTTACAGGCATTTGGCATTTCAAATGCCTCTGAACATCAGTCCTGAACGCATTTTTTTGCTTTCCAAAAAATGCTTCTAAACTCAACTGCCTAGAAACTACTATAAATGACCCTGTCTACAAATGCTGATAAGATAACATAGAGGGGAATTCAGGGGCAACTGAAAAAACGCCCAACTGCTCCTAAAGGTCAGTTTCCAGCAGCAGTGTACATGAAGCCTTAAAGGTGTGAAATACTATAATAAGCAATGCCATCACTCAAGACAACAGTGACACATAGGTAGTTGATTTACTAAAGACAAATAGGTTGCTCACTTTGCCAAGGAAGTTGGACTTTGCAAAGGAGTTCTTCCTTAACTTAGTGAATATGATGAAATTTTACTTTGCAAAGAATACCCATTCGAGTGCAAGAAAAATATAAAAACAGCATTTTTGCTTCACCATGATTAGATAATGGAAGTCAGAAGAGTCTCACTCCCTTTGCTCAGGGGAAAATTCCCTTGCTCATTAGAACCCCCCCTGCAAAGTAACCAACCTATTTGCCTTCAGTTAATCAACCCCATAGACTTGAAGCTTATTTAACAGACCTCCACATGAATGACATACCTCAATCTCCCTCTGAGGCTGATTCCCCACTCACTCTGTCTAGATAGCAGTAGCCATGTTGGCAATGGCCGCTCCTTAAATCCCCCCACTGCGTGCCTGCCCCCAGGCATTTTAAAGCATGCTCATGGATATGACAATATGACACATGTAGGTCACACCCACAAAATTGATATTGTCATCATGTGTGGTGTGTACATTACATCGCTGTAAAATGTGATCTATCTATAGAGAGAGACAAGAGATTTGTGTAGCTGATCTTTTATTAGAAATCCTTCAATATAGTCTGACATAAGTGTTGGGGGAGTTTAAAATTGGGCCTGTACCACAAGTTGTAACTGAAGATAACTGAGAAACATCAAATTAGTCAGAATAGTAGCTTTGGGTGCAAAGCAGGGTTACTTTAGGCAGTGGTGAAGAATAATGGCCAGGATGTGAATACGTCTATCTGGTGGTCTTCCTGACCCTAAGGACAGTTAAAATGGTATTAGTAATCTCAGAGCATGAGTGAGGTCCAGGAACCACTAGGCTACTAAGTGTGGGGTAGGAGCCAAGTATTACTACTTACTGAAGTAGAAAAATGACGTATCAGGCAGGCAGGACTTCAGTGATGCAGGTTTATTAACAACAGCTGGGAACATACAGGTTCATGTTCAAAGTATTACAAGATGCAGGTCTAATTTATACAGTTTCTTACAATGCAAGCATATTAGGTACAACATGATTGGTTGCTAAGATCTATGTCAATGTAACTAACTATAAATCTGACACTTGTCATACAACCAGACAAACTTATTCATTCCCAGAATTCCTATATGTTTATTAACCACTTCAGCCCCGGAAGGATTTACCCCCTTCCTGACCAGAGTACTTTTTACAATTTGGCACTGCGTCGCTTTAACTGCTAATTGCGCGGTCATGCAATGCTGTACCCAAAGGAAATTTGCGTCCTTTTCCCCCCAGAAATAGAGCTTTCTTTTGGTGGTATTTGATCACCTCTGCGGTTTTTATTTTTTGCGCTATAAACGGAAAAAGACCGAAAATTTTGAAAAAAAGTGGTATTTTCTACTTTTTGTTATAAAAAAAATCCAATAAACTCAATTTTAGTCATACATTTAGGCCAAAATGTATTCGGCCACATGCCTTTGGTAAAAAAAATGTCAATAAGCGTATATTTATTGCTTTGCGCAAAAGTTATAGCGTCTACAAACTAGGGTACATTTTCTGGAATTTACACAGCTTTTAGTTTATGACTGCCTATCTCATTTCTTGAGGTGCTAAAATGGCAGGGCAGTACAACCCCCCCCCACAAATGACCCCATTTTGGAAAGTAGACACCCCAAGGAAATTGCTGAGAGGCATGTTGATATATGTGGAATTACACCCCAAAATACATTCTGCTACTTCTTCTGAGTACGGGGATTTCACATGTGTGGGACTTTTGGGGAGCCTAGCTTCATACGGGGCCCCCCGAAAACCAATCACCGCCTTCAGGATTTCTAAGGGCGTAAATTTTTGATTTCACTCCTCACTACCTATCACCGTTTTGAAGGCCATAAAATGCCAAGATAGCACAACCCCCCCAAATGACCCCATTTTGGAAAGTAGACACCCCAAGCTATTTGCTGAGAGGCATGGTGAGTATTTTGCAGCTCTCATTTGTTTTTGAAAATGAAGAAAGACAAGAAAAATTTTTTTTTTTTTCTTTTTTCAATTTTCAAAACTTTGTAACAAAAAGTGAGGTCTGCATAATACTCACCATACCTCTCAGCAAATAGCTTGGGGTGTCTAATTTCCAAAATGGGGACATTTGGGTTGGTTTTGTGCCATCTGGGCATTCCATGGCCTCCGAAACTGTGATAGGCAGTGAAGAGTGAAATCAAAAATTTACACCCTTAGAAAGCCTGAAGGCGGTGCTTGGTTTTCGGGGTCCTGTACACGGCTAGGCTCCCAAAAAGTCTCATGCATGTGGTATCCCCGTACACAGGAGAAGCAACAGAATGTATTTTGGTGTGTCATTTCACATATTCCCATGGCATGTTTGAGCAATAAATCATTTAGTGACAACTTTGTGAAAAAAAAAAATAAAATTGTATTTTTCCCGCAACTTGTGTCACAATATAAAATATTCCATGGACTCGACATGCCTTTCAGCAAATAGCTTGGGGTGTCTACTTTCCAAAATGGGTTCATTTGGGGGGGGTTTGAACTGTCCTGGCATTTTATGCACAACATTTAGAAGCTTATGTCACACATCACCCACTCTTCTAACCACTTGAAGACAAAGCCCTTTCTGACACTTTTTGTTTACATGAAAAAATTTTTTTTTTGGCAAGAAAATTACTTTGAACCCCAAACATTATATATTTTTTTAAAACAAATGCCCTACAGAATAAAACTTTTTTAAAATTTTAATGCACTAAAACACACTATATTGCCCAAATATTTGATGAAATAAAAAAGATGATCTTAGGCCGAGTGCATGGATACCAAACACGACATGCTTTAAAATTGCTCACAAACGTGCAGTGGCGACAAACTAAATACATTTTTAAAAGCCTTTTCAAAGCCTTTACAGGCTACCACTTTAGATTTACAGAGGAGGTCTACTACTAAAATTACTGCCCTCGATCTGACCTTCACGGTTATACCTCACATGCATGGTGCAATTGCTGTTTACATTTGACGCCAGACCGACGCTTGCGTTCGTCTTTGCGCGAGAGCAGGGGGGGGACAGGGGTGCTTTTTTTTTTTCTTTATTATTTTTTTGCTTTTTTATCTTATTTTTAAACTGTTCCTTTCATTTTTTCTTTATCATTTTTATTGTTATCTCAGAGGATGTAAATATCCCCTATGATAGCAATAGGTAGTGAAAGGTACTCTTCTTTGGAAAAATTGGGGTCTCTTAGACCCTAGATCTCTCCTCTGCCCTCAAAGCATCTGACCACACCAAGATCGGTGTGATAAAATGCTTTCACAATTTCCCAATGGTGCTGTTTACATCCGGCGAAATCTAAGTCATAAAATGCTCGTAGCTTCCGGGCCATAGAGATGATTGGAGCCATTCTGGTCTCTGATCAGCTCTATGGTCAGCTGACTGAATCACTGGCTGCATTCTCAGGTTCCCTGTTGGGACAGGAGAGCCAGAGAAAAACATGGAAGACGGTGGGGGGGGGGGGCATTCCCTCCCACTGCTTGTAAAAGCAGTCTAGACGCTAATTAGCCACTAGGATTGCTTTTACATCAGGGATATGCAATTAGCGGACCTCCAGCTGTTGCAGAAGTACAAGTCCCATGAAGCATAGCAAGACTCTGACAGCCACAAGCATGACACCCAGAGGCAGAGCATGATGGGACTTGTAGTTTTGCAACAGCTGGAGGTCCGCTAATTGCATATCCCTGTTTTACATGAAAGCCGACCGCTGGCTGAAAAGAATTATACCAAGATGATACCTAAACCTGCAGGCATCATTCTGGTATAACCACGCAGAGTCCAGCAACATACCAGTACGTTGCTGGTCCTTGTTGGGCATATGTTGTAAACTTTTTTCTCATGCAGCCTGTGGGGAGAACGAAAAAAAAAAGAGATTGATCAGTGGGTATGCCCACCATTAGAATACCTCCCTTCATCCACCCACTTCTAATGATGGGCATACATGCACTGTTTATATATGCTGAAGCATGGGGGCATCCGCCCCAAAAGGTAGGAGCAAATCGCTCCTCCGCCCCTGCTGCCCCCATGCTTCGGCATATATGCTCTTTTTTTTAACTGTGGTGGTGAAATCACCTCCTACAGCGCTGGAGTCACGGCTTTATGTATCGTGGGAGCAAACGCTGTTGCTGTCAAGATAGATAAATCCGCGCTGCAACTGAATGGTGTACCTGCTAAGCAAATGATGGTTAACAATAAAGCAAAGTAACATTACAGTATAACAGTAAGACCTACCATACAGTACCTGCAAAGCAAATACAAAAAAAACAGTAAAAAATAAAACATTTTTTTAACGCAACCTGTGCCTAAAATATATATATGCTGAAGCATGGGGGCATCCACCCGCAAAAAGTAGGAGCAAATCGCTCCTCCGCCCCTGCTGCCCCCATGCTTCGGCATATATGCTCTTTTTTTTAACTGTGGTGGTGAAATCACCTCCGATAGCGCTGGAGTCACGGCTTTATGTATTGTGGGAGCAAACGCTGTTGCTGTCAAGATAAATAAATCAGCTCTGCAGCTGAGTGGCGTACCTGAAAACAAAAAAATGGTTAACAATAAAACACAGTAAACAGTAAAGTATAAAAAAATTGCATACCTGAAAAGCAAACATGATAAAACATAATAACAATAAAACATTGCAGAATAGAATACAGTAAAAAAGAGCAGAACAATAGAGAGAGAATAGAGAGAAAACAATAAAACGACAACTATTTTTTTTTTTATATTTTATATTTTTTTGTGTTTTTTTTACACTTTTTTTTGTAACTGTAACTTTTGTAACTGTAAACGGTTCCAGGTTTGGGTCTCTCAAAATGCGATGGCATCTTGGGATACCCTGTGAAAGTGTGCCTAGTCTGTGCAGTGCTGTACCCTATGCTAACACTCACTCACATTCGCCAATGCAAAGACCAGGGTGTCACGCCTATATCTGCGCTTGCTGCAGACACAACATCTTTTTTGGGGAGTTCGTTGGGTAGGGGTACTCGGGAGGACATAAAGAAAATGCCTTTCATGCAGCCGCCTTACTGCATTTGGTTGGGGAAGGTGAGGTGGAGCACCGTCTGGAAACAGAAGGGCTCTGACAATCTCTTCCTGGAATTTAAGGAAGGATCGAGTCCATCCTGAAGCTCTGTATAGCACATGAGCGTTCAGCAAAGCCAATTGAAATAAATAAACAGACACTTTCTTGTACCAGTGTCTGGCCTTACAGGCAACTAGGTACGGCGCCAACAACTGGTCATTGAGGTCCACCCCTCCCATATTTTGGTTATATTCGTGGACACAGAGGGGTTTCTCCACAACACCAGTCGCCGTAGTAATTTGGACCGCCGTGTCTGCATGAAGGGAGGTAAGAACGAAAACATTCTTATCATCCCTCCACTTCATAGGGAGCAAGTTATTACACTTGAAGCAGGCTCTCTCCCACAGCCTAAGACGGGAATCTACAAGCCGTTGGGGAAAGCCCCGGCGATTAGTTCGCACGGTGCCACATGCTCCAATCTGCTGATCAAACAAGTGACTAAAAAGTGGCACGCTCATGTAATAATTGTCCACGTACAAGTGGTACCCCTTTCTGAATAAGGGTGACACAATCTTGCCAGTGCTTCCTATGTAGTCAGGGCAGTTTGTCGGCTCTGCGCGGCTATCTTTTCCCTCATAAACCATAAAACTACATGTATAGCCTGTGGCCCTGTCACAGAGCTTATACATCTTGACCCAGTATCTGGCACGCTTGCTGTGAAGGTACTGTTTGAATGACAAGCGGCCAGAAAACTTAATCAGACAGGGACTCATCAATGCAGACAACTTGATGGGGAGTAAACAAGTCTGCAAAACGTTGGTTGAAGTGGTTTACAATTTTGTAGAGCCAATCGTATCCAGGGTCTCCACAAGGACGACATTGAGTTCATTGTCATTGAAGTGCATGAACCGCAAGATCTGCTTGTATCGTGCCCTGGTCATGGAGGCAGAGAACAAGGACATATGGTGAATTGGGTCAGTGGACCAATATGACCACAACTCACTCTTTTTAGTTATGCCCATGTTGAGGGAAAGGCCCAGAAAGAGCTTAAATTCGGAAACCGTAATTGATCTCCAATCTCTGGCAAGGGAGGACTGGGGAATAGTGGCTATTGTAGACCAGCGTACAAATTGCTTTGGTCCACAATAGATCTATAGAGATCTTCGGTGAAAAACATAAATATCAAGTGACATAAAATCAACTGTTTCCACCTGAATGTCGGGTTGGCCAGTGAATGGGGGAAGTACGGGTGCTACAGAAGTGGTGGGTTCCCAATTAGGATTGGTGAATGCAGCAGGAAGGGCACTATGGGAACGACGGGCCTGTGTTTGTCTTCTTGGTGGCAGCGGGACACTACTTGTGCTTGCCACCTAACCAGCTTAAACTACACTAATGGGTCTCGCCACGTCACCACGTGATACTTCAGTGCTGGATTGACTACGACCAGGGTGTACTAGGCCGCTGGTGTTTGCCAGTTCACCAGAAGGAATAGCGACGCTAGTACTGCTCTGCTCCATATGAGGGACTTGCGGTCCTTGCACATCAATGACAGAAGAAGAAGTTCGGGGTCTGGTACGCCTGACCTTGACAGGGACCACAACTTCGTCGTTAGAGTTATCTGTCATGGAGCCACTGTCCTCTATAGGATCGTATTCTGAGCCTGAATCTGACAGATGAGTGACTTCCTCTTCACTATCTTCACTATCTGTCATGCTCAGAAACGTGTAGGCCTCTTCATTAGTGTAACTTTGATTTGCCATTTTGGGCTCTAAATTTAGTGGTACACTAGTGAGACTCACAGGTAAAAAAGCTCCTGACTATTAGCGACTGTATCAAAACGCTACCAAAAAAACTGTTAGCGATCGCAGGGATCAGGCCTGACTCTGCGAACGCTGCAGTTATGTGTGTTTAGTGTTTTGTAAGTGACAGTGATCGATCGATACTGTACTTGGGTGGGCTGGGCTGGGCTTGGCGGAGGGGCAAAATGCAGGTGCTAGCAGGTATCTGGGCTGATCCCACTAACACTGCATTTTTTGGGAACCCTAAACTGCTGGGGACGCTAGTAAAGATCTGATCAGAGCAGATATTGATCCGTTCAGATACTATACCACTAAGGGAGGTGTATACTGCGTGCATGGGTGTTAGCGGCACTGGCACTAACCTGACGCTGCCTGGGGCGACGCAGACCCTATCTGACCCTAAAACCTAACTCAGGGGGTTAGACCTTTATTAGGTAATAAACGGCGGGTGCCCTGACACTATAAAAAATAAACTAACCAGCATCACCCGTAACAGTTATACGGTGATCACTGGTGAAAGGGTTAACTAGGGGGCAATCAGGAGGTTAAAATCTTTACTAGGTAGTATATGGGGGTCCCTGACGCTATAAAACACTGACGGAGAACCTAAATACTTATATCATCATAATTAATGATGATAATTATACTAATAACATATACAAATGAATATGAATAATATGAAATACATAGGTTAATATGGAATTCTACTACATATTTCCTCCCTGTTGAGGCTTTACACAAGCCTCACAGCAATTATAATACAGATCACCCAACATTCCCTTCAGAGACCCTATGTACCTGACACTTATTGCATAAATAGTAAAAAAAAAAAAAACAGTCCAATCAAAAACACACTGCATCTTCTTCTGTCGCTGCAAAGTCTTCTCCATATGTGGCACGGAAGACATAGTTGTCAGTCTCAGTGGCATCGTGATCATCCTTCCACAAACTTTTTGCAACAGACAACAGTTGCTCAGCAACATCATATCAAGCATGACATGGAAGAGGAACAATCAATTTAGCTAGTAAATAAAAGCCAAGGGGGGCGTGGCCTAGACATGAACGAGTGAGGACGTGTTTCAGAGGAGCTCCTGGTCTGACCCGTCCATATCCAGCTTTAATTAACTTTCCTCTGCTCGTTTCTACCCGGTATGTACTCCGCTGGTAAGCGGAGAGGCAGATGTCAGAAGCGGGTGTCTCCTAAACCACACAGAAACGGAGACATACAAAGATTCCTGCTGAGCAATCCCGGGACTCCCCCAACTGCAAAGATGGCGGATGCCACGAGGACAGGCCCTCATGATGCCTGGCAGCCTCAGACTACCCCTGCTCAGACACCGACACCAGCAACACAGAACTTGGACAACACAGTCCCGGCGATATTCCACACGGACTCACAGGAATCTATATCGCATGCACCGCTAACACTGAGAGCCGATGCGGAGCTCAGGGCACTCCTACAGGCGCTACCAACAAGGGCAGATATTGAAGCCATTCTTAATAGGCTTGAGGAGTCACACAAACAAGAGATAGCGGCAGTCCGGCATGACGTACAGACCCTGTCTGAACGCATGGACTCGGGAGAGACACCAATAGCCACGATCGAACGACGGTTGGCAGCGGTGGAGACAGCACAGACAGCACAAGCCTCCTCGATCCTCTCCCAACAATTACAAATGGAGGAGGTAGAAGACCGCAGCAGGCGTAATAACTTGCGCCTGAGGGGACTACCAGAGGCCACTGGGATGGAAGATCTCGCAGAATCCACACTGGCTATCTTCCGGGATCTACTGGGCGAACAGTACCCACCTAACCTGTCATTTGACCGTATCCACCGAGCACTGGGACCCCGCTCAACAGACCCGGAGAGACCGCGAGACGTCATTTGCCGGTTACACCGGTATTCCCACAAGGAGCTGGTGTTGAGAGCGGCTTGGGAGAAAGGAGAAATCATATTCAATGGCGTTGTTGTCCGTATTCTCCCGGATCTATCGAAAGCAACGTTACAACGAAGAGCTCTACTGAAGCCACTGCTGGAGGCGGCGAGAAACGCAGGCATCACATACAGATGGGGTTTCCCCATAGCAGTAACGTTTAAAAGAAACCAGCACTCGTTTACCCTTCGGTCCCCTGCTGACCTCCCTGCCTTATTTGTTTTCATGGGAATAGATCCCATTGAAGTTCCGGATTGGCTACAGTCACTGCAGCGTACCGTCTATCGACCCGGACCAGTCAGCAGGTGGAGATCCCGCTCACCGAGACCGCAGAGGAGTCACCGTAGATCCAGATACACCTCGGCTGAAGCACCGAGAGAAGATTGACTGGACTCAAGTGACAGGGTGAGCTAATGGAAGAATGACTTCCCCCCGCGCTGGTGCATGGCTAGGTACTTTGGGCATCCCCCCCCCTTTTTTTTTTTTTTTATATCCTTTATGCATCCCCTACATATTCAGGTGTCCCCCTCCCCCCATTTTTCTAATGCTGTTATACGTTTGTGGTGCGGAGGGAAGGGAAGTCGCAGGTACAGGCTACTAACCAGATAGCTGGTGGAACTTGAACTTGCTGGACAACAGTGGGAGGACACCCACCCCCATCTCCCCCCTGTGACACCTGATCTTGTTTTCCACGAGGGTTGAATGATCTTTTGCAATGGAGTGGTGGGAACTGGACAACTTCATATTGTGAAATATCTGTTTTGGCTGTCCCTAACACTCCCCTGAAACATCAAAGACAAGGGATGTATATATAGGTATCTAAGGCCCAGGAAATGAAGTCATATACATTGATGCCATGATGCTTCGATTTCATTATTTACCTGATACTAGGTTTTATTATTTTCCTGTTATGGGGTTTTCTGTTTTTTTTTTTTTTTTCTCTTCCCCCCTCTTCGGTCTGCAGACTTTTTTAATGCACGGAGTGTGGGATTGCTGGACGGGGAGGGACATGGTGCCATAGGGGCTGGATTGATTGCTGCTTTGCACCAGGCCCCTTCTGGTATACCTTTATATTCGGTAACCTGTTATTGGCTCACAGTTAGTAACTATATAACAAGATAGGATGCTCGGTACCTCATGCCGTATACCTAAGATTCTTTACTTGGGGTTTTTCCTTGTATAAATTTTTTTTTTTCTTTCTTTTTTTTTTTTTTTCTGTTGATGGGGTACTTTGAGTTTTTGGTTTTGCTCCATGTTTCATTAAAAAGGTCTCGAGTAGAGGATGACATGATGACATCAAGCTGGGTGGGGAGGGGCGGACCGGGGACACCCTCACTGGTTTATTCTTACCTCTCCCCCCAATAGGACAGAGCAAGTCTCCTGGTGGGATCCAGGACCTGCTCTTTGGTAAAGCACTTTGCTTACCCCAACATAGTAAACAGACGGTACATACTGCCTGTTGGCTGTCTTAATCGACGGTCTTCTTTTCTTCTTCTTTTACTACTCTCTCTTCTCTCTCTATCTCCTTTCTACACTATCTTACTTTTCACCCCCCATCCCATACCCACCCCTAATCTCTTCTGGCCCAGGTGATGATGGACTCCATTACCATATACTCCTTGAACGCCAAGGGCCTTAACATACCAGAGAAACGGCGTATGCTATTAAATGACCTTAAAAGAGCACACACAGATGTAGCATTTATCCAGGAGACACACTTCAGGACAGGCAACCCAACCTTTTTAAAAAATCGATACTTTCCACATGTATACCATGCCACTAACATAGCGGCCAAATCCAGGGGAGTATCCATACTTATTTCAGGGACAATACCCTGGACATGTGCAGGCACTCTAGTGGATCCTGGCGGCCGTTATCTGTTTATTAAAGGCCTACTTAGAGGCACTAAAGTGACGTTTGCCACTGTATATGCTCCAAACGACCGCCAAGATACCTTCCTCCACCACACACTGAATTTGCTCTCTGAATTCACGGAAGGCCAACTAGTGTTGGGAGGGGACCTCAATGTACCTCTGATCCCCTCCGTTGACACATCATCTAGTACCTCATCCCTAAGGTCCGGGGTACACAAACGCATAAATCAAGACTTACATGAAGCTCGACTGATAGATGTGTGGAGACTGCATCATTATGGGGAGCGTGATTATACTTTCTACTCCCCTCCACACAAAGTGTACTCGAGAATAGACTATTACTTTGTTCCCCATAATCAGTTAGAGGCAATTCACAATGTTCAGATAGGCAATATTACGTGGTCGGACCATGCACCCATCACAATGCGATATTGCTTGTCCTCCTCTCTGACCAGCAGACCTAAATATTGGAGACTGAACGAAAGTCTCCTGCAGACTCCAGAGGTCCTAACAGACATACAGACTGAACTGACACATTATTTTCGACTTAACGACACAGGAGAATGCGACCCGGGTATAGTGTGGGAGGCTCACAAGACTGTGATAAGAGGCGTATTCATAAAACACGGCACACGCATTAAGAAAGAAAGGGAACAATTACTGCTATCTTTACTCAATAAGATACATGACCTGGAATCGAAACACAAACAATCACCGACCACCCTGATAGAAGCAGAACTAACATCCCTCAGAAAGCAAATTGTTGAACTATTACAGTATAGGGCCAAAGCCGCCTTGCAAGTATGCAGGAAAATATCTTACGAATCAGGAAACAAATGTGGGAAACTTCTAGCCAGGTCGGTCAGAAAACAGCAACTCAACACATACATTCCCCAAATTATAAACCAAAAGGGGCAAAAAAAGACCATGCCAACCCAAATTGCGGAAGAATTTAGGAATTATTACTCCTCCCTATATAACCTCCTAAATAGACCACCAACTGACAACACGATTGATGACTACCTGATAGCTTCCCAAATGCCCAGATTATCACTAGAGGATAAGACAGGATTGGAAGAGCCCATCACATTGGAGGAACTTCAAATAGCAGTGAGGGGGATGAAACCAGGCAAAGCTCCTGGCCCGGATGGGATGACTATACAGTATTACCAGATGCTCCTGACAATTTTGGGCCCCCACATGGTAAAGATGTTTAATGGACTGGGGGAAGGAGACTCCTTACCCAGGGACACCTTGCGGGCACACATATCCCTTATACCTAAAGAAGGCAAAGACCCAGCGACATGTGGCAGCTATAGGCCCATATCACTCCTGAACGTGGACCTTAAACTTTTCACAAAAATTTTAGCCAACAGACTGACCCAGTTTATGCCAAACCTAGTTCATTTAGATCAGGTAGGGTTTGTCCCTGCCCGGGAGGCACGGGATAACACCACCAAGGTTCTCAATCTTGTCCATGTGGTAAATCAACACCATACCCCATCTGTCTTTCTCAGCACAGATGCTGAGAAGGCGTTTGATCGGGTTAACTGGGAGTTCATGTCGGCGGTCCTTAAGCAGATAGGATTAGGCCATAAAATGAGGCAATGGGTCTCTAGTATATATTCCTCACCCACAGCACAGATTAAAGCAAACGGAATTCTCTCGGATACATTCCCAATAGCAAACGGTACTAGACAGGGATGCCCACTTTCGCCCCTCCTTTTTGCCTTAACTTTAGAACCTTTCCTTTGCACTATAAGATCAAACCCGGATATATCCGGTGTAACAGTAGGGGATACCCAATATAAAATTTCTGCCTATGCGGATGACCTTCTATTCACCCTAACCAATCCCATTGTGTCACTCCCGAATCTCTTGAAGGAATTTGAGAGATACGGCGCTCTCTCAAACCTAAAAATTAATTTTGATAAGTCCGAGGCCATGGGAATCAATCTAACACCATATAGACTGCGATCTCTACAGTCACAATTTAAGTTTAGATGGACAGACACATCCCTCAAATATTTGGGGACCTTGATTCCCAGCGACTTACGAAACACCTTTGACCTTAATTTCCCCCCCCTGCTGGCTAAAACTAGAAAACTTTTGGAAGAATGGAACAGTGGGCTACATTCCTGGTTCGGCAGATGTGGCCTGCTTAAAATGTCCATCCTTCCGAAATTCTTATATCTACTCCAAACATTACCAATAAAAATCCCACCTCAATACTTCAAGCAAATACACTCCATATTCATCAAATTCATATGGGCAAAGTCAAAACCTAGACTGCGGAGAAACTATCTAACATTACCCAAACATTATGGAGGGCTGGCCCTACCAGACTTAAAAAACTACTACAAGGCAATACACTTGGGAAGAATAATAGATTGGAACCGGCATGGCAGAAACAAGCTTTGGATACAATTAGAACAGGCACAATCCGAGGTCACGCTGAAAGGTGCGGTCTGGTGCTTTGACCGACTCCCCGCGACACTGAAATCACATCCTATAATTGGCACATCACTTCGGGTGGGATCCTCCACGATATCTGCACACACCTTATCCTCCGAGAGCTCCCCTCTATATCCAATTTTGGGGAACCCAGCCTTCCCCCCGGGAATGGAAAGACTAGGATTTGAAACACTCAAATCGACAGGAAGGGATAGAGCTTCACACTTCTTGATAGACAACAAATGGCCATCCATACAGTCCCAACCCATCACAGTTTAACCGTGATCTGACCACCTTTGAAAGCTATTGTAATGACGAGGGTACCTTACCTCAAGTCCTGTCCAAAACGTATGCCTTAGTTAACTCTCCTCCGGAACAACCTGATCTGACATTCATACATGCATGGGAAACTGACTTACAATGTACATTTACTAGTACCCAAAAACAAACGATTATCACATTCTCCCTTAAAACATCTATCTGCACCAAAATACAGGAACTTAACTACAAAATTTTAACTAGATGGTACTACACCCCCGATAGACTTCACGAATACTTCCCGGACACATCAGACAAATGCTGGAGATGCCAAACGAGCAAGGGGACTCTCCTCCACGTCTTCTGGTCTTGCCCACTACTGCAGCACTTTTGGACGACAGTCCGCAGGATTACGCAAAAATTTACGGATTACACAATAAGTGATGATCCAGCCCTTATCCTGCTACACGCAACTACAATCTCGAAAAGAACATATAAAAAATCGATTGTTCGGCATTTACTGAACGCAGCTAAAGCGTGCATCACATCTCTATGGAAGAAGACTCTTCCGCCTACAATAGGGATGTGGCTGCGCAGGGTAGAGGAGATTAGAAGATTGGAGGACCTGGTTCAAACGGCACAAAATAAACAGGAGCAACATTCACAGACATAGCAGCTGTCGAATATGTTCATATTCTCGGGTGAAGGAATAGCCCTTTTGGCCACATAACATATAGTAACTCAGCAGAAGTCGATACGCCTGGGCCTGACACCCCTACCCCTCCACCCCCCTTCTCCCACCCCCTCCCCCCCCCCAAAAAAAAAAAAAAAAATCCTCTTCCCTGTAACTTTTCTCCCTTTCCTTTCTGTACTCTCTTCTTTGTCTCTATCTGGTTTCTCACTTCTTTGTCTACTTTCCTGGAATCTACTTAATTCTACCCCTTTTACTTAGGGTTACTGATAGTTATGGTATTTCATGTTAGAAATTTCACAACATTTCAGGAATGAAGTTTGTATTATACACAGAATGAGATGAGTTGTATTACCTGCAGAAGTTGACTCTGTTAGCTTAAATTCTGAACACGTAAACACAAATGCCATTGATACTGTTTGTATGAGGATATGTCTTCATTTATGTATATCAGTTATCAGACTGGAAAATGTATCTCATTTCTGTCTTTGTTCTTTTTATTCTCTCTTTGAAATAAAATTTTATATTTGAAAAAAAAAATAAAAGCCAAGTATGTGGTTCCAGGGACCATTCAGCAGACTCAGTCCCATAAGTCTCTGCCTTTTCCTGCATAGGTCTTTTCAGCTTAGCCAAGTGCTTGATATTTTTGGAGAGAGATCCTTCTTCAGCATCATTTGCTGGTCCAGTATCATAGCACAAGCTGCTTTGGATGCTGTAAAGACACAAATTCAGTGCATACCCGTTCTGCAAAGATACAAGTCTGACTTTCCAGTTCCTCCTATATTGCATGAAATCCTTCCTTTGTAGCAATTAACATTTGTAATAAATTGTATCATGTCTTCTGTGATCATCCGATATTTGTCTGGATATAAAATACACTTCAAAATTATAGTAGTAAAAAATAGTCAGTGTCAGGATACAATAGACCTCTGGCAAGCATTTCAGGGCAACCTTCAAAGCAATGGCTACTACACTATCATTTTGTTTAAAAACTTAATTATGCGCGTTCCTTTTACTTCTACAACACCCACTAACAAAGTATACATGTATCTATATAGTTTTATCATAATACAATACTCTTAGAATATTCCTCCGCATTATCAGTATAAATCCCTTGAAGTACATGTTTTCAGTACAAAGTATTTTATATAGACTATTCTTTTACATTTCTCAACCTATACTATTTCCCATACAATAAATGTAAAATTCTTACAATTTCGTAACCTTGACTCCACCTACCAATCACTATTAAACTGGTCATGTCATACCTTCAATATAGTCAGTCCAGATATTTCATTCGTTTTAATTCTGTAGTCTTCCCACAAAGTTTGCTGAACCCAAAACCATTTCACTTTTTGTCCATCCCTGCACATACTATACTGTAGCTCATTAATGCTATAGCAGTCAGCATGGGTCTTTTCTGTCAGTCACTGCTATACTGTCTAAGTCAGTAGCCTAATTTTAATTACTATGGTTTCTTTTTTACCTCTCCTATGTCTTAAAACATGAATTATAAAACATCATATTAAATAAATCTGTACACACACATATATCTTGCTTTTTTTATAAGAACCCCCCAACATATAAATGAGAGTTCTTGGCCCACATCATGCAAATATCAAGATATAAAAAACATAACGTATCTTATAAAGCATCAATACCATACATTCTTAGCGAAATGTCATACTCATTACATTACACCTCCACACTTTTTTTTCCCTCAAAAAATGATAAAACTATTTGTTTATAATGATTGAACATTTTCTCAAAGTGGAACTCTACTCATAAAATGTGATAAAAATATTGTTTATTAGCAAGAATAATACAATCCACATTAATTATTTTGCTACCATTTTACCAGAACCTCTGAGCAGCAGCAGAATTTCAGGCTGTCAGCAGACTGGCCTCTAGATTTTAATCAGTGCAAAAAAAAAATAGAGCACAACTGAGCATGTGCAGAGCAGGGTGAGACAGTGGATTTTAAACAGTATAGGCATTTATTTTTACTGTGTTTCATAGCCATACCTGCAAAAGTGGTCAGCCTCAAGTGATCCAGCAGGACTTAATTTTCTGACCAAAGTTCCACTTTAAGGTGTTCACAATAATAATACTTATGACATATATAACAATCAAAACAAAGGTAATTCTCTACATACAGAGTATCACATACAATTATTTAGAATTGTCCATTACTGAAATAATTCTAATATTTTTTTCTGCAACAGTCTCTTGTATGCATTCCACTTGCACTTATGTGAATAACACTCCTGCTAATCTCACTCAGACTGTGACTACTATAGAAACACTACTATAGAAAATGAAAATGTCACTGTCGCAAATGTGGATTTAAAGGGACACATGAATTGTGAATTCTTCCACTTCCTTTTATGATCTTTAATGTACTTGCAGTCTTCAAGAGTTACTGACATACATTTGAAACACTCAAATCGACAGGAAGGGATAGAGCTTCACACTTCTTGATAGACAACAAATGGCCATCCATACAGTCCCAACCCATCACAGTTTAACCGTGATCTGACCACCTTTGAAAGCTATTGTAATGACGAGGGTACCTTACCTCAAGTCCTGTCCAAAACGTATGCCTTAGTTAACTCTCCTCCGGAACAACCTGATCTGACATTCATACATGCATGGGAAACTGACTTACAACGTACATTTACTAGTACCCAAAAACAAACGATTATCACATTCTCCCTTAAAACATCTATCTGCACCAAAATACAGGAACTTAACTACAAAATTTTAACTAGATGGTACTACACCCCCGATAGACTTCACGAATACTTCCCGGACACATCAGACAAATGCTGGAGATGCCAAACGAGCAAGGGGACTCTCCTCCACGTCTTCTGGTCTTGCCCACTACTGCAGCACTTTTGGACGACAGTCCGCAGGATTACGCAAAAATTTACGGATTACACAATAAGTGATGATCCAGCCCTTATCCTGCTACACGCAACTACAATCTCGAAAAGAACATATAAAAAATCGATTGTTCGGCATTTACTGAACGCAGCTAAAGCGTGCATCACATCTCTATGGAAGAAGACTCTTCCGCCTACAATAGGGATGTGGCTGCGCAGGGTAGAGGAGATTAGAAGATTGGAGGACCTGGTTCAAACGGCACAAAATAAACAGGAGCAACATTCACAGACATAGCAGCTGTGGAATATGTTCATATTCTCGGATGAAGGAATAGCCCTTTTGGCCACATAACATATAGTAACTCAGCAGAAGTCGATACGCCTGGGCCTGACACCCCTACCCCTCCACCCCCCCTTCTCCCTCCCCCTCCCCCCCCCCCCAAAAAAAAAAAAAAAATCCTCTTCCCTGTAACTTTTCTCCCTTTCCTTTCTGTACTCTCTTCTTTGTCTCTATCTGGTTTCTCACTTCTTTGTCTACTTTCCTGGAATCTACTTAATTCTACCCCTTTTACTTAGGGTTACTGATAGTTATGGTATTTCATGTTAGAAATTTCACAACATTTCAGGAATGAAGTTTGTATTATACACAGAATGAGATGAGTTGTATTACCTGCAGAAGTTGACTCTGTTAGCTTAAATTCTGAACACGTAAACACAAATGCCATTGATACTGTTTGTATGAGGATATGTCTTCATTTATGTATATCAGTTATCAGACTGGAAAATGTATCTCATTTCTGTCTTTGTTCTTTTTATTCTCTCTTTGAAATAAAATTTTATATTTGAAAAAAAAAATAAAAGCCAAGTATGTGGTTCCAGGGACCATTCAGCAGACTCAGTCCCATAAGTCTCTGCCTTTTCCTGCATAGGTCTTTTCAGCTTAGCCAAGTGCTTGATATTTTTGGAGAGAGATCCTTCTTCAGCATCATTTGCTGGTCCAGTATCATAGCACAAGCTGCTTTGGATGCTGTAAAGACACAAATTCAGTGCATACCCGTTCTGCAAAGATACAAGTCTGATTTTCCAGTTCCTCCTATATTGCATGAAATCCTTCCTTTGTAGCAATTAACATTTGTAATAAATTGTATCATGTCTTCTGTGATCATCCGATATTTGTCTGGATATAAAATACACTTCAAAATTATAGTAGTAAAAAATAGTCAGTGTCAGGATACAATAGACCTCTGGCAAGCATTTCAGGGCAACCTTCAAAGCAATGGCTACTACACTATCATTTTGTTTAAAAACTTAATTATGCGCGTTCCTTTTACTTCTACAAAACCCACTAACAAAGTATACATGTATCTATATAGTTTTATCATAATACAATACTCTTAGAATATTCCTCCGCATTATCAGTATAAATCCCTTGAAGTACATGTTTTCAGTACAAAGTATTTTATATAGACTATTCTTTTACATTTCTCAACCTATACTATTTCCCATACAATAAATGTAAAATTCTTACAATTTCGTAACCTTGACTCCACCTACCAATCACTATTAAACTGGTCATGTCATACCTTCAATATAGTCAGTCCAGATATTTCATTCGTTTTAATTCTGTAGTCTTCCCACAAAGTTTGCTGAACCCAAAACCATTTCACTTTTTGTCCATCCCTGCACATACTATACTGTAGCTCATTAATGCTATAGCAGTCAGCATGGGTCTTTTCTGTCAGTCACTGCTATACTGTCTAAGTCAGTAGCCTAATTTTAATTACTATGGTTTCTTTTTTAACTCTCCTATGTCTTAAAACATGAATTATAAAACATCATATTAAATAAATCTGTACACACACATATATCTTGCTTTTTTTTATAAGAACCCCCCAACATATAAATGAGAGTTCTTGGCCCACATCATGCAAATATCAAGATATAAAAAACATAACGTATCTTATAAAGCATCAATACCATACATTCTTAGCGAAATGTCATACTCATTACATTACACCTCCACACTTTTTTTTCCCTCAAAAAATGATAAAACTATTTGTTTATAATGATTGAACATTTTCTCAAAGTGGAACTCTACTCATAAAATGTGATAAAAATATTGTTTATTAGCAAGAATAATACAATCCACATTAATTATTTTGCTACCATTTTACCAGAACCTCTGAGCAGCAGCAGAATTTCAGGCTGTCAGCAGACTGGCCTCTAGATTTTAATCAGTGCAAAAAAAAAATAGAGCACAACTGAGCATGTGCAGAGCAGGGTGAGACAGTGGATTTTAAACAGTATAGGCATTTATTTTTACTGTGTTTCATAGCCATACCTGCAAAAGTGGTCAGCCTCAAGTGATCCAGCAGGACTTAATTTTCTGACCAAAGTTCCACTTTAAGGTGTTCACAATAATAATACTTATGACATATATAACAATCAAAACAAAGGTAATTCTCTACATACAGAGTATCACATACAATTATTTAGAATTGTCCATTACTGAAATAATTCTAATATTTTTTTCTGCAACAGTCTCTTGTATGCATTCCACTTGCACTTATGTGAATAACACTCCTGCTAATCTCACTCAGACTGTGACTACTATAGAAACACTACTATAGAAAATGAAAATGTCACTGTCGCAAATGTGGATTTAAAGGGACACATGAATTGTGAATTCTTCCACTTCCTTTTATGATCTTTAATGTACTTGCAGTCTTCAAGAGTTACTGACATACATTCCTTTAGTGGCTTTGATTGAAACAAAAGATCACATCTAAAACAAGGATCTGTTTAGAAACAAAACTACACAAATTGAGTTAATTTTTTTAAACATATGAACATTTTATCTCCCACTGTACAGCATTAAATCTAAGCAACTATAATTTGCCTCTAGAACTCCTAAAATGAATGACAAAATCTATCCAAAGTTTCATATGGCCCAGTAAATTGTATTTAATTTGGTCTACAACAGCCCATACATCCTGCCCACCAATGAATATGAGTGTAAACACAAGGTTCGGTCATCTATGCCAAGCATAGAACAGAATGAAACAAATTTTTCATAAAAATGGGTACCATTATCTGATATCAGTGCTGTGTACACATCCTGGGAAACACTTCCCACATCAGACACTTAGCTGTTATCTCGTACATTTGCATGACCATATGAAAAACTTTGATTTACTTTAAAAAGGAGCAGACATTTATTAAAGTATATCTATATCTACAGCTTTGTTCTTTCATTGCGAAATAGTCTATATGCAGGCACACAAAATAGACTTTGTAGAACTACATTTTATGAAACTACATTGTGATAATGTTCATAATTTAAAAGAAATCAAATAAAATTACACGGTCACTTGCACATGTTAAATCCAAAGAGGTTAAGAAAATGTGCATTACTATGTCCCTCCTTATCTGGAAGAAGACAATAAAACTTGAAAACATTAATCATTGTTATTATCAATTAGGAATGAGCACGATGTTCGAGTCGAACCTACATTCGACTCGAACATCGGGTGTTTGCCTATTCGCCGAACATTGAACAATATAGGGTGTTCGCAGCAAATTTGAAAGCCGCCGGAACCCCGTTAAAGTCTATGGACATTAACATGAAAAATCAAAAGTGCTCATTTTAAAGGCTTATATGGAAGTTATTGTCATAAAAAGTGTTTGGGGACCCGGGTCCTGCCTCAGGGGACATGTATCAATGCAAATTTTTTTTTTAAAAACAGCCGTTTTTTACGGGAGCAGTGATTTTTTTAATGCTTAAAGTGAAACGATAAAAATGAAATATTCCTTTAAATATCATGCATGGGGGTGTCTATAGTATGCCTGTAAAGTAGCACATTTTTCTGTGTTTAGAACAGTACCACAGCAAAATGACAATAAAGATACAACTCATTGAAAAAAATGGGGCCCCCCCTCAGTCGTTACCAGGCCATTTGGGTCTGGTATGAATATTAAGGGGAACCCCGAACCAAAATTAAAAAAATAAATTGCGTGGGGGTCCCACTAAAATCCATACCAGGCCCTTCAGGTTTGATATGGAAATTAAGGGAACCCTGCGCCAAATAAAAAAAATGGCGTAGTCATCCTCCCCAAAATCCATATCAGACCCTTATCGCCCCCCCTCCTGAACCAGGCCACATGCCACATGCCCTCAACATGGGGAGGGTGCATTGGGGTCTGAACCCAAAGCACCTTGTCCCCATGTTGATGGAGACAAGGGCCTCATCCCCACAACCTCTGCCCGGTGGTTGTGGGGGTATACGGGCTGGGGGCTTATCGGAATCTGGAAGCCCCCTTTAACAAGGGCACCCCCAGATCCCAACCTCCCCCATGTGAATTGGTAATGTGATACATTGTACCCCTACCATTTCACAAAAAAAGTGTAACAAAATGGTAAAAAAGACAATAGACCGCTTGGGACAGGTCCTTTATTAAAAAAAATAAAAAAATAAAAATGTCCCGCGATGTAAATTCACGCTGCCTGATGGACCGAAAAAAAAAAAAGCCGCAACCTTTCTGCTTCCATGGGAGGCTCCCGCTGACTGACGTGTCTTCTCTGTGACAGTTCTTATATACATGAGGGTGGGGTCACCCGGTGATGTAAATGGGTGACCCTGCCCCCTCTGACGCCACAAGGTCTTTCCCGTGGTTTCCCCGTGGCGTCAGAGGAGGCGGGGTCTTCCATTTACGTCACCGGGTGGCCCCACAGGTATATAAGAACTGTCACAGAGAAGACACATTAGTCGGCGGGGGCCTCCCATGGAGGCGGAACGGTTGCAGGGCTTTTTTTTCGCTCCGCCGGGTGGCGTGAATTTACATCGTGGGACATTTTTATTTTTTAATAAGGGACTTGTCCCAAGCTGTCTTTTGTCTTTTTTACCATTTACCCCCAAAGGGCCTGGTAATGGACTGGGGGGGGGACCCATGCTTTTTTTTGAATGAGTTTTATCTACATTGCCGAGACCCGACAATTCATTACATCCACAATCAGTTTTAAATGACAATGTTTCCTATACTATAGACACCCCCCAGGCATGATATTTAAAGGAATATTTAATTTTTATTGTTTCACTTTAAGCATTAAAAAAATTACTACTCCTGAAAAAACAGACTTTTTTTTTCCTTTTTTTTTTAATTCTTTATTTAAATTATCATATTATTAAAATACAAACAGCCCCTCATTCACGGGGATAAACCAATCCACCAAATATACAAAACATATGCACACAAATAAATCCCAAAATTATACCCCACTCCTACCCACCTAACACCCCCCCACCTCCTGCAGATCGATCATGTTCCTTGACACCAATTGAAAGAAAAAAATCTCTTCATGTATTAGTACAAAATGGCTTCCGCAAAACACTCTGATCTTTTAAAGGCTTCCCATCTGGCCCATCTGCCCCCCCTATCTACTTGATCCCTATCTGAGGGACCAAATACCTCAGAATTTTCCATATTGTATATTTCATTAATTTTTAGAAATCCAGTCCCTAATCCCAGGCCCCTCCACTTCCTGCCATTTTTTTGGAATTGCACTTTTTGCAGAATTTAAAAGCACTGGGATCAGCGAGGTTTTATACTGTCTATAACTTCCCTCTGACCCATGGAACAAACAGACCCATGGGTCCATCTTGATGGCCCTACCCACTATTACCTCTATCAACTTGGTTACCTCCTGCCAGAAGATTTTGATTTTTGGACAATCCCACCACAAATGCCCCATTGTTCCCGGGGCCTCACAACCTCTCCAGCATTTCTGCGATCTATTGGGCTTAAATTTACTTATTTTAGTGGGTGTCATATACCACCTAGTCAGGCATTTTTAGTTGGTCTCAATCGTTTTCATATCTATTGCTGTGCTATGCGTTGCCCCCAATATGCTCCCCACCCAACTTTTCTCGCATCTAACCCCTAAATCTTCTTCCCATTTTTTTAACAAAAGGTGGTACTATATCCCCCCCGTTGTTTATCAGTATTTTATATACCGCTGAGATATTCCTTTTTACTGCAACCCTACAGAATAGTTTCTCAAATGGTCTATAAGCTACTTCTTCCCTCAGGGAGCCTGGTAAACTTTTGACAAAATGTTCAAGCTGACTGTACCGCCACCCGTTTACCTTCAATAAATCCTTTTTTTTTTTCTAAATCCTGAAATGTGCAAATTTTTCCCCTATTGATAATGTCTTTTAATTGTGTTTCACTATTCAAAATCCATTTTCCTCCCACATCCTCCAATCCCAGGGGGAAATATGTGTTATCCTTTAAGTAAATTAAGGGAGAATTATATTCCCACTTCCTAATGCGGTGAATCTGATCCCATATTTTCTACGTGAGATGTGTTAAAATGTGTGTGTCTTCTTCCAGATACCTGTGTTGCGGGGGGTTCCAAATTATGTGATTTAATTTTACATTACTTAGACTCATTTCTAAATTAACCCATCTTTTATTGTCTTTCCCATGGTTTCCTCATGGCGTCAGAGGAGGCGGGGTCTTCCATTTATGTCACCAGGTGGCCCCACCTTCAGTTATATAAGAACTGTCACAGAGAAGACACATCAGTCGGCGGGGGCCTCCCATGGAGGCGGAATGGTTGCGGGTTTTTTTTTTCGCTCCGTCGGGTGACGTGAATTCACATCGCGGGACATTTTTATTTTTTAATAAAGGACTTGTCCCAAGCTGTCTTTTGTCTTTTTTACCATTTACCCCCAAAGGGCCTGGTAATGGAATGGGGGGGGACCCATGCTTTTTTTTTCAATGAGTTTTATCTACATTGCTGAGACCTAACAATTCATTACAGCCACAATCAGTTTTAAATGACAATTTTTCCTATACTATAGACACCCCCCAGGCATGATATTTAAAGGAATATTTAATTTTTATTGTTTCACTTTAAGCATTAAAAAAAAATCACTACTCCTGAAAAAACAGACTTTTTTTTTTTCTTTTTTTTTTTTAAATTCTTTATTTAAATTATCATATTATAAAAATACAAACAGCCCCTCATTCGCGGGGATAAACCAATCCACCAAATATACAAAACATACACACACAAATAAATCCCAAAATTATACCCCACTCCTACCCACCTAACACCCCCCCCCACCTCCCGCAGACCGATCACGTTCCTTGACACCAATTGAGAGAAAAAAATCTCTTCATGTATTAGTACAAAATGGCTTCCGCAAATAACAATAACTTGCATATGAGCCTTTAAAATTAGCATTTTTGATTATTCATATTCGTGTCCCATGGATTTTAATGGTGTTTGTGTGTTCTGCTAAATTTTTTGCCTGTTCGCATGTTCTGCTACGATCCGAACCGGATGGTGTTTTTCTCATCCCTATTATCAATGATGAAACAATGCCTATATCAATGAGCGAAAGAAAGCTTCACATTTTTATATGACACAGTTTCTGCTGTCAGTAAAAATTTCTAAATTTAATATTAAAACGTATATGTCCCTTACAGGGGGCATACAGTAAATAGAATGTCGTTACAGTTTATTTAATTACATTTAACACATTAGCACATTGTGCGCATGTCTCAATAAAACATTTTTTTCCACATCAATAAATGTAACACTTATAATTGGTGACCAAAAACAAGCCACATATTTGGGATAAGGCTAACCCGATGTTTAATAAAGTAACAAAACTATAGATTGATCCCACTCTAAATATACTGTAAATATGGAAAAAGAGGAGGGGAATAGGGACCTACATATACTGTATATACATACTCCTTGTATAATAAAGTATTATACTTAATTGGTTGGTTGCAGATTTGCATTGCAGGCTATTACTGTGTATGATCCCAAAAATCCCAATTTTAATATAATGTTATTCAGGAGAGCCCCTCCTAAAATATGTCTCATGTATATTGCACCCAAGAACATAGCTTCCAGGTCTTTCAAAATGTTATTAGCTAACTAGACTTCCCTTAAGAATAATTATATACACATTTTATTGTTAATTAGATCATATTAATGCAGAGTGGCCCTAATCCAAAAACTGACTTTGCCACCAGTAGTAGCATAACTAAGAACTTAAATAATAAAAAATCAAAAGGAGTGAAATTTTACAAAGTATAACTTTACATATGAAAACGTGTTAGCTGCTCCTGGAATAAAGAAACAAATTATTACTTTAGTCAAACTAATAATCAGCCTGATGATTACTAAATATTGTAATCAGGTAAGACAAAATAAGTTATAGCCAATACCAATAAGAGAACTTGCTCACCAGAGTTTATAAGCTAATATTAGAAATTAAGACTCTCATTCTCAAACTCACTCCCCTGTATTTGCTACATATAGCACATATAATAGGATGTTTGCACTGTTTCTATGAAGCATCATTCTTCACTATTCTTTTTAGAGAATAAGAAACAAATATAAATTTGGAGTTCCCTTTTACCAAATAAGTTAATAAACCCCATTGTTATCTTTGTTAATACTACTAAGTAGGCAAATATATAAAGATGATAGTATAGATCAAGGCTCAAAATTTCAAGTCCTGAGCTACTAGCCAGCCCTCAAGGGTTACTCGCCACCAGTTGCCCCGCCCAACCCCTACCCTGCGCCGCCCCTAAACCCACCCTCATAAATCTCATGAAATGACACTTTAATGTTTTATGCAATTAAGTTATAAAAATATTAACAACTTTATCCATGCCCATCAATGCAGCTTGTCTGTGCCCGCCAATGCAGCCTATGCCCACCATGCAGCCTGTGTCCAATGCAGCCTGTGCCCACCATGCAGCCTGTGTCCAATGCAGCCTGTGCCCACCATGCAGCCTGTGTCCACCATGCAGCCTGTGCCCACCATGCAGCCTGTGTCCCATGTGCAGCCTGTGTCCCATGTGCTGCCTGTTTCCCATGTACAGCCTGAGTCCCATGTGCAGCCTGTGTCCACCATGTGCAGCCTGTGCCCACCATGTGGAGCCTGTGTCCCATGTGCAGCCTGTGTCCCATGTGCAGCCTGTGTCCACCATGTGCAGCCTGTGTCCACCATGTGCAGCCTGTGTCCACCATACAGCCTGTGTTCCATGTGCAGCCTGTGTGCCATGTGCAGCCTGTGTGCCATATGCAGCCTACCTGTGGAGGTGAACAGAGAAGAGCTGCCACTGGATGATCAGAGCAGGGAACATCTCAGCTTTTGTTTCAATAGCTAGCTGTTCACCCACCACGCGCCATCACATAAGCCCCTCCTCTTGTCCGGGGAACTTTGATACATGTCACCCATCCTAGGATTGGAGGGTGATCTGTCTATCAAAGTCCTGAAAAAAAGGAGGGGCTTATGTGACAGCACACGGCGGGGGAACACACAGCTATTGAAATGAAAGCTGTGATGTTCCCTGCTCTGATCGTCCAGTGGTGGCTCTCCTCTCTTCCTCTCTGTGAGGAAGACTCCCAACTCCCGACTCCCAGGCAGCCCTTCTCGAGAGCCCTCAAAATCCACTCACAAAATGCGAGCATGCGAGTGGAATTTTTGTGGGCTGGTATACATAATACTGTACAATAAGATAGGGACATAACAAAATAGAGAATAAGGACCCTCTCTACAAGAGTGATACGCTAAATATAAAATGCACCTTTCACTACTGCAGTCCATAATATAAAAGACAGAATACCTATTATAATCTACAATTTATATTCTAATAAAATAGAGACCTATTCCCATGATAGACATTTCCCTTTTTAGAAGCATAAAAAATAAAAATTAATAAATGTTTAAGAATAAGAAAGTATTCTGAGATTTTCTGCTCAGCTCATCAAGTTTCTGTCTAAAGTCACCAGACATAACTCTCTAAACATGCCCCTTAGAAAGATACAGAGTACTGAGATAAACTGTCACAAAAGTGATTTAATGTTGTTTTTGCACATAAGTAGCTATTTCTACAATGGTGGCTATACCATCTACAAAATGGTGGAAATCATTTCAGCTGTCATTCTCCTACACACATAACGAAAGAAATACATTATCTTGTCTAACAAGCAAAACTTACAACTGTAAAACATTTTTTAAGCATGCCATTAATTATATTAGCAGCATTTAATTTATCTACAGATTCAAGTTATGCTGGGACTTGTGGTTCCAAAGATATATACACAAATTGTATTTAAGTATCCTATCAGGGGAGAGATCATTACAGTCAACTGCCACTTCAAAACGTCAAATATTCTTATGAGTATAAACTTCGGTATTATGTATGTCAAATTGAACCATCTGCTTATTGCAGTATTTCAGCAAGAAAAAAGTGCTAATGACTATAAAATAAAGCAAACCCTCTTTTCAGTTCAAGACACTATGATTGCCTACAGATATTTTCCTTCCAGAAGCAGTATGCTAGATACAAAAAAAAAAAAAAAATGGGTGAACTTTGTGTCGTAAATTACCTAAAACAAACAACTTTTTTCTACAGTTCAAATAACTTCTAATTCCCTCGGCCCATTCATGGCGCTATCTAGCTGAGGTACATATTCATAAGAATATAAAAAAGATAAATGAATCATGCCTTCCACACACACTCTCACTGGCAATAGCATTTTGAACTTTGACGCTAAAGTTAATCAGTCACCATAGATGTATCAATCCCTAGCCTCTCTACGAAAGTCACATACAATCATTCACACAGGGATAATTTTTCACCTCATACAAATAACAGACACACAAACAACAATACATTTAACTAACTCATAGAAACATAAATCCTCCTATCAATACTAATAACAAGTGTCACAAAATCAAACATATGAAACCATTCTAATTGTATTTGTATGGCAGATACATACCAATTCCATATTCATCATATACTATGCGGAATTCAGCATCAGTTGCATACTTCAATTCACTCATAGAACTTACACACAGGGTCCTTCCACACCAGTGTCTATACAACCACTACAGACTTATGCCCCGTACACACGATTGGACATTGATCGGACATTCCGACAACAAAATCCATGGATTTTTTCCGACGGATGTTGGCTCAAACATGGTCGCACAAAGTTGTCGGAATTTCCGCTCGCTAAGAACGTGGAGACGTACACCACGTACGACGAGACTAGAAAAGGCCAGTTCAGAACCAAGCGTGGCACCCTTTGGGCTCCTTTTGCTAATCTCGTGTTAGTAAAAGTTTGGTGAGAGACGATTCGCGCTTTTTCAGACTCGTGGTTTTCAGATCGTTTTCTGCTGTTCAGTTTGTGCTTGTGGGTTTGTATCTGCTCTTCAGTGCATGCAGCAAGCTACGCATGACTCAGTCATTGTGTTCTTGTTCATTCATTACTGTTTTTCAGGTCGCTCTTCACAGGCCTTGCTGTTCTTCAGTGCGTTCTGTTACATCGTTCTGAGCAGCCGACCGTTTTCTAGCCATGTTGCGTATACGTACTCTTCGTAGAGTTCGTGCTGTGTGGGGGCTTGGTGTTTGGGTCCTTACCTTGACACAAGCCCAGTCCATGAACAGGGTGGGGAGGAGTTCATGGACCAAGAATTGGTTGCTTCAGCGTGACCAGTTCTGTCATATGCCTTTGCTCCGTGAGATTCGTGAGAATAATCCTGATGATTTCAGGAACTTTCTCCAGATGACGGACCCCGTATTTCACCGTTTGTTGGCTTTGCTGACCCCCTATATCAGCAGGCAGGATACCTGCATGAGGCAAGCCATCACTCTGGAGCAGAGGCTCGTCTCCACCCTGCGGTACTTGGCGATGGGGAGAAGCCTGCAGGACTTGAAGTTCTTGACAGGCATCTCCCCCCAGGCTCTGGGAATTATTATCCCAGAGACCTGTTCTGCCATCATTCAGGTCCTACAGAAGGAGTATATTAAGGTAAGATTTTTATCCTTTATTATCACATTTTATTGTGTTTATTGTTTGCTAATATATTGTATTTATTTCCTCATTCCCTAATTACCCTGATTAGAATATGCTGTGAATGTCCCCTTTGTCCTCATGCATGCTGCATTTTTATGTAATTATTTTAGTTGTCCTTCATACATATTTGCCTTCACTTAACTCCCCAGCATGGTCTCCTGGCCCTATATTCACCTCATGTAGTCACTTAACAATGTATTTTGTCAGCTCCATAGTAGTGCTTTACCCTAAACACCCACTAAAATGTTTTGAAATGTGATTTGTGCTTTAAATTCAGGCAGAGTGCCAGAGGCTTTTTTTTGGGTGTCCCCAAATCATTTGGAACCCTCCCTCCCCCCAACTGCTAAGTCAGCTGATAACAATTCTCTATCTATCCTCAATCATCTATCTGCTGACTTTGCCAAACCCATACACACTATCATCTCTTTTGTGCTCAGATGTATGGAAGAATTCCCCAAAGCATGTAGTGCAAGGGCCTGCCTGTATACTTTCAAATTGCACTGTTTACATTTTTTGTATCCTATTATTATCTTGATAGGTAATAGCAGAATATCCAAATGTGCTAAAATGTGTACAGTGTGTATTTATATCTTTGTATTATGACACTTCTTACCTGTCCAGTGGGCTGTCAATAGAGTAACTAAGGAGGGGCTGGCCAGAGTAAGACCCATTATTTAGGCATTCATCTCTCAATGAAGTGGAGAGGGTTACCTGTCCTAGAGCTCCCCCGCCTCTATAATGTTAGAAATGGCCCATGAGAGGGGGGAGGAGGAATCTGATAGTTATACCTTATACTTTGGTCTTTAAAAACTCCCTCCAAAAAATGTTATCTTGATGTTTGTGTGTAATCTGCTTTTCCTGTTTATGTGCAAAATGACTAATTTTTTTTTGTTTTGACTCCACAGTTTCCTTCCACGCCACAGGAATGGCAGACTGTGGCCTCCCACTTTGCCCAGCGGTGGGACTTTCCTAACTGCGGAGGGGCAATTGATGGGAAACACGTCCACATCGTCACACCACCCAACTCGGGGTCATACTATTACAACTACAAGGGGTTCAATAGTATTGTGATGTTGGCGGTGGTGTCGGCTACTTATGAGTTCCTGTATGTGGACGTGGGGAAGAATGGCCGGATGTCCGATGGTGGAGTCATCGCCCAGACCAAGTTCTACAGGCGTCCCCAGAATGGCAGCTTGGACTTGCCACCTCCAGAAGACAATGTGGAAGGACTCCCATTCATCTTTGTTGCGGATGAAGCATTTGCGCTGGGGGACCATCTTATGCGGCCATTCCCGATGAGGACCCTCACCCCGGACCAGAGGGTTTTTAATTACCAGCTGGCCAGAAGAGTGGTGGAGAACACGTTTGGAATCATGGCCAGCCGGTTCTGCCTATTTCTTACACCCATACATATGGCGGAGTACAAACTGAATAACATTATCCTGGCGTGCTGTGTTTTACACAACTTTTTATGGCAACATTCTGCCAACTGTGCTGGCTCAGTTGGGCCTGAGGCTGGAATTCAAAATGAACCAACCCTGACGGTGCTTGAAAGTGGCCATCCTGGCTTGCCCCCCCTGAGTGCCCGTGATGTCCAGCTAAGATACCTTGAATTCGTAGGGTAGGGGGGCTATCAATATGCCAGACAATGTCTAAAACCCTTTTCAAATAAAAAAATAAATAATCAAATCTTTGGTGACATTCACTGCTTGTGTTTGTTTTAGCTGACCCTGAGAGAAATGTGGTGAGTCCTGAAAATGGTGTGATTGTGTAACATTACAAAGCACTGTTGGGTGTTATTTACTAAAGGCAAAGACACTTTGCACTACAAGTGCAGTTGAAACTGCACTTGTAGTGCAAAGTGGATTTGCCCTTAGGAAATAACACCCATTGTCACAGAAAACAGCAATTAGAGCACCACAAAAGTGTTGTAGCGTTGAGACAATAATCCACACATTCTTGATTAACAATCTTTTTAATACCAGCACAATCACATGTGCATTTAGAAAAGGTTTTTAAAACAAACCAACATGTTTGTTGTATAACAATTTTGGGGGTCACATTAGAAAAAGTACAAATGCCCATTTAAGATAAAACAAGCATGTTTAAAACCAACAAGAAAGACACAAATCTCGAACTTACAAAGTTCACATTTGGTAGAACTTGAAGGCAATATCAGACGAGTATTTACAAACTGTGTTTGATATTGCGTTCAGATGGGGTGAAGTCACCCCATGAAAAGCCAAATTTTGAAGATGCACACAAATAGCCGAATATCAACATGTGCTAGCTGCCATCATAGGGGATCAAGGGACATGTTTTGGGGGTGCAACTCCTTCCTCTCAGCTACTTTATTATTGAGGAAGGGGTTGCACCCCCAAAATGCGTCCATTGATCTCCCATGATGGCAGATAGCACATGTTGACACACTGTGTGCATCTTCAAAATTTGGCTTTTCTCCAATTTGTCAAAAAATGTAAAAAAATTGTAGCACACCAAAAAACAAAGGGATTTGGAGGGGTTTTAATCTCTCCCTAAAACATCAATGGTGTTCTTATTTTTTTGAAGAACATCATTGATGTTTTTCTTGATGTTTTCCAAGTCCCTATTACACCCCATGATCTCCCCGATCAGAATCTGTGCACTTTCCGAGGTGAAAGGATCTGGATCCACAACATCACGATTACCTAAAAAGATAGAAACAAAAAAAACCCATGTATTATAAATATGCCGGCATCCATCTCTTACCTGAGCCTGTGGTTGCAGACACTCACCTGTTGTGGTGCCAATTTCCACCACGTCTTCCTCCTCCTGCTCTGTTTGTCTTGGGTGGATTTCCCCTTCTTCCAGAGGTGGGGGGTCTCTGGTCTCCTCGGATGAGGGGTGTCCTCCGAGTCTTTTCTCCCCTAAAACAAAAATGGTATACTTAGCACACAGATATTTGATGTCAGAACTATAAATATGAAACATTGTTTGGAAATGGGGTACAATTTTTTTGTGGGCAGAGTTCCAAGATGTAGCATTTTTCTTGTCCTTTGTCAAGCTTGAATACTTTACTTGTCTTGTACAAGCTTCACAGATGGAGACACCCCTATAGTATACACTGGAGCACCTGTGTGGGCCCCCTAATAAAAAGGGTGTTCTTGTGTCCCACACTAGTGCTCCAGCGTCCAGATGTGAAAACTGCTGCTGAGTGTCCTCTCCTTACACAGAATCTAGTTTGCTTTTCATTCTAGTTACAAACCCATCTACACAACCAAATTAGTTTCAGACAAGTAGGCCCTAAAAAATGTGGCCAAATGCATATGGCCAAAACCATGGTGTTTTCTAGGCCATATGAACAATGTTTGATACAAACGAATAATGTGCCCATGAACATGAAAGTTGCCATTTTAAACTGGACAACAGTTAAGAAAAGCACATGGAGCAGCACGAACATAATAAAAATAAAGAATAGGAACACAGCACAACTACTTACTTTTTGGCAGCACTCTCCGGATCTTTCTGTACTGCTCATGCTCTCTTAATTTGAGGTCCGACCACTGCTTCCTGAGCTGATCTTTCGATCGTCGTACCCCGAAATTCCGGCGCAGACTCTTGACCACTTTCCCCATGATCTTGGCCTTTCTGACATTGGGGTTGGGGTAAGGTCCATACTTCCCGTCATAGTCGGCCCTCTTCATTATGTCGACCAACTCCAACATCTCCCCAAAGGACATATTTGATGCCTTAAATCGTCTCCTTCTGGATCAGGACATTTCAGGCTCCGGCCTTTCCTCTTCCTCCTCGTTGGTGTAATTATCAGACACCTGCTCTGTCTCCACCATGTGCTCTTCCCCACTGCGACGAACGAGAAAGGGTGGGGAATAGACTAGAAAGAACATCAGGGGCGGGCGGAGTTTCACGCATGCGCAGTGTCTATAAAGTGTAACACGCGTGCATAGTACATACGATCTATGAGCGGAGGAAGGAGTAACGGAGGCGCCGATCGTGATAGCGAAGGTAAGATTTAACATTGGGCCTATACTGCTTATAGATTGAGGCCTGTATTTGCACAAGTTTAGTAGACTTTAGGCTGACATTAGGGTTTGTTTTGTGTTGTGTCTTGCAGTGAAAATGGATATCTTGAAAGATAAGGACTTTATGCCAATCTTCATTGATATGTTCAGGGATCTGCCTTGTCTGTGGAAGATAAACCACCCGGAATATAAGAACCAAACAAAGAGGAAGGCAGCGCTGGATAATTTGCTGCAATTTGTGAAGTTGGTGATCCCCACAGCAGACATCATCTATTTGAAGGTTCTAATTGGTGGCCTGAGGAGCACTTATCTAAGGGAGCACAAGAAGGTCCAGGATTCCCAGAGATCAGGAGCTGAAGATGACATCTATGTCCCAAGGCTCTGGTACTATGACAGGATGCATTTTCTGGCAAGTCAGATTGAACCCAGGCCAGCACTCTTCACTCTTCCTTCCACGCTTCCTTCCCCCCCAGCTGAGGCTTCTGACGCCCAACCTGGGCCTTCCAGGCAGCAACATGTGGAGGAGCCCAGATTGAGCCAGGTATAGCATTCCTCTAAATATTTCTGGTTGTTCAATAAATGATGTTAACTAGATGTTAGATTGGAGTACTAATAATTTCTGATTGTGATTGATGAAGCAAAAACTAAAACCATGTCCCTTTTTCATACACAGGGAAGTTTCAGCCAGGAGGTGGCCGGGCCAAGAATATAAGAATATATCCAGGTCCCTCCCCTACACCTTCAAAGACAAAGTGCCAGGAAGAGGAGTAACCTGGAGGAGGCTGCCATAGTCCTCTTTTGGAAGGCTACAGAGGCCCTGAGAACCCCCCACACTGTGGAGGAGGACTCTGGGGACACAGATGTCATCTTCTGCTTTCCGGATCTCTGGGACTTCTGGACCAGACTGCACTCCCTTAGATAAGGACTCCTCAGGCCACCAATTTTGCTGGAAAATAATTGATGTCTGCCCTGGGGGTCAAAGGCTTCGCCAATTTCTGCTGTTTCTCCAGCGTTGCCTCCCTCTTTGTTTGGTTCTGAGCCCTTAATAAAGGAATTTTTTTTCAGTTATACTTGCCTATGTGTGTTTTCCTTCAAAAAGGACAGTTTGTTTGTGAGGAGGCAGGTACATTTCAAAAATACAATGTGAAATTAACAAGAGACACCAACACCAAGCAATCTCCTTGAGATTAAATAATACAAGATAATAATGGTGTTGTGGTAACTTGACACACAAAACACACACAAAAATATTATGGAGTAAAACACAAAAAACCCAAAATAAAAACAGCCTTGAAAAAAATACAAACCCCCCCAAAAAATAAAGACAGCCTTGAAAAAAATACAAAACAAAAATAAAACAACAAAAAAAAAATTTGGTCAGATGTGACAAATCAAAATATATTGAGGGAATCCCGATAAATAATAAAGAAATATGAGCAGCAAAACTACTTCATTCTTCTCACATTATAAAGAAGAAGAGAGTGTGCTGTATTAAACAATTTAAAACATTGCAGCGTGACGAAAGTGCTGTATCCATTCCGAATGTTAATTTTACCAGACCAAGCTGTTCCGTCTCGGAATTTCTTCTGAGCATGCGTGGCACTTTGTGCGTCGGAACTGGCCACACATGGTCGGAATTGACACGATCAGATTTTGTTGTCGGAAAATTTTATAGCCTGCTCTCAAACTTTGTGTGTCGGAAAATCCGATGGAAAAAGTCCGATGGAGCCCACACACGGTCAGAATGTCTGACAACACGCTCCGATCGCACATTTTCCTTTGGAAAATCCGACCGTGTGTACGGGGCATTATTCTAACCTCATTTGGAAGATTATCAGTCTCCCTCCATTAATCACAAATACAATACTCCCTAACAGTCTACATTTGTGAACATTCATTAACAGAATGTCATTGTCTTATGTTTTCTATATAGCAATACCGAGTCACTCCACCTAGTAAAGTATTCATACATATGAACACAAATTTCTGACTATATACATAAATATACAAATATTCACAGATTGATTAAAACTGACAGGTTAGTTAGTAATTACTTATGAACAGCAGTGCTCAGAGTAAAGCCAATAGGCACTGTACGCGCATACGTCTCCTTACAAAAACGCTTGTCTCAAGACACGAAAAACGGCGAAGCCCTGCTTGCCACAGCGATCAGGAATGTCTCAACCTGATCTTAACTCAGTACACAGACAACACAGACCGTTATAACAGATACATATAAACATATATACACCTATATTACAAAGATGATTCATACCTTTTAACTTTGTTAACAAATGGAGCTCCAAAACCTTTATCTTATTTACCTGTCAGGACTTACCTTTCCTGACATTTCTAAACTCATGAGTATTGTTTTACACCACAAGTTTTATGTTTTATTTTATCTTTTCACATACAATAAAAAGGTACCATTTTCTACTAGTAACTACATATCAGTACTTATCTTAAAAAATATATATTTAACTTAGGCTTTCCAGGGGTCTGATAACCCCAAAGCCTCCTCCAGATTGATTGCCAATCTAGGAAACCAACATGCATGTAAAATTTAAGCAACGCAAGAATCTCTGCCAAAGTAGAGTTTAGGGAACCAATATAGTTTCTCCAGGGGTCACAAATTACCCCAAAACCTCATCCAGATTCATTATGAGTCTAGGGAACCATTTCAGGTTCTTCCAGGGGTCATACTCCAAGAGCCTCTTCCAGACTACTTGTCAGTCTAGGGAACCCATATGCATATAAACATAGGTTCTCCAGGGGTCATAAATCCCCATAACCTCATCCAGACTAAATTTTGCAGTCTAGGGAACCAACATGCATGTTAACATAGGTTCTCCAGGGGTCCTAAATCCCCAAAACCTCTTCCAGACTAAATTTTGAAGTCTAGGGAACCAACATGCATGTAAACGTAGGTTTTTCAGGGGTCCTAAATCCCCAAAACCTCTTCCAGACTAAATTTTGAAGTCTAGGGAACCAACATGCATGTAAACGTAGGTTCTATAGGGGTCCTTAAATCCCCAAAATCTCTTCCAGACTAAATTTTGCAGTATAGGGAACCAACATGCATGTAAAACCTATGGGTATCTCATCCTGTACAATGCACCTTAAGGCACCTGAGAAAACCCAACCTACTATCACAAAGATCTGCCTGGTGGACAGCGATACCCCAACAACAACCACCTGCCCCTCCTAGCGCTAGCAAAACACAGCACAACCCAATGCAGAACCTTCAATAATAGGTGTCTGATAACCTTATATAAATTGCGCAATATTGTAATGAGCTTAATACCTCACCAGCATGGAGTTAGGCAAGATCGGAGTTGAGGTGATGCTGTCCCCGTACGGGCCACCAACTGAAGTAGAATAATGATGTATCAAACCAGGCAGGACTTCAGTGATGCAGGTTTATTAACAGCAGCTGGGAACATACAGATTCATATTCAAAGTATTAGAAGATGCAGGTCTAATTTATACAATTTCTCACAATGCAAGCATATTAGGTACAACATGATTGGTTGCTAAGATCTACGTCAATGTAACTAACCATAAATCTGACACTTGTCATACAACCAGACAAACTTATTAATTCCCAGAATTCCTATATGTTTATTAAAATGATTTATAACTGTTTTTGTCTATGGTTTTACCCATTAAAATACTTGTATAGAGACAATATGGCACCTCATGTTAAATCAACCCCTCCTTGTCCTGATAAGACTTCACCAACTCAAGGATAACAGATTTACGACTTTGGCAAAATGAACTTGCAATAACCCCACCCTATGTGTTATATGTCTTATAGTTTTTTACTATACAATCCTATATGTATGTGTTTATATATTGGTTTCACGAAAAGGTACTATATTATTTTCATATATATATATATATATATATATATATATATATATATATATATATATATATATATATATATATATACACTTACACACATACACAAAGCTAACTACTTTATTCAATATTGTCTAATTATTAATATATACATACATACATACACATAATAGTGTTCTCGTATTCAAATGTATTTTAACTGTTTTAATTGGGACACAAGCAGACCTTTTTGACAAATTTAATTAATGTACATAGCTTTCCCATATTCCACATAATTACTTTTAAACCACTAGTATAAGAAGTTTTATCACTTATTCTTGACCATGATTGTTTTATTACCTTCAAGGTATTATCTTATCAGGCTGTAGTTCAACTGCTGTGTAACGTAGACACTCCGCGCTACCCCCAATATAAATCAATCAATGTGAAAAAAGTGTGAAAAAACTGATTAATGAATGTGAAAAATTAAATGAAGAATGTGAAAAAATATATATAAGAAATATGACCACAGGTGCTGCAACCTAAAAAACCTTGAACATGAGGTTTGAACAGACAGTATAAAAGTAAAATAAGTGTGCTACCCAGAGTGTTGCAACAATAATTAAATAAATAGACAAACTTTATAAATTAAATAAATGTGAATAAATATACAGTCAATCTAAGAACAAATTGATGTCCTAAACCGGAGGTGCAATTCCCCAGTGAAAACGGTGTTGCCTTCAATATGTCTTCATTATAGCTTCATAAGCGATGCAAAGATGAAGAAAAAGGGGGGCTGCTTACCAGAAGTGCTGGGCCCCTATTACAGAGATCGTACGAGCTCAAACAAGTTATCTCCTCTGTCAGGAACAGCTGAACCTGAAGTTGAGACAGAATTCAGGGCTGCACAGTGGTGTAGTGGGTAGCACTCTCACCTAGCAGTAAAAAGGGTCACTGGTTCGAATCCCAACCATAACACTACCTGCCTGGAGTTTGCATGTTCTCCCTGTGCCTGTGTGGGTTTCCTCCGGGTACTCCGGTTTCCTCCCACACTTCAAAGACATGCTGGTAAGTTAATTGGCTTCTGTTCAAAATTGGCCCTAGTATAATAATGTGAGTTGGGGACCTTGGCTTGTGGGCTCCTTGAGGGTAGGGACCAATGTGAGTGTGCGATGTATGTGTGGAGTGTTGTGTAAAATTGATGGCACTAACGGTACCTTAAATACATAATGATATAATAGATGAACATCTTAATGAGACACATTAAGGGACATAGGGACAATTGTAGACACTCACTCAGGTTGAACTGGATGGACTGGTGTCTTCAACCTTACTAACTATGTAACTATGATTCCCTCCACGTCAGGCAGTTCAAACTTCTAGGGCGGCAATCAGGAAGATTCCCTTCTGTCCACTACTCCGGCAAAGCTGCTCATAGCATATGGTAAGGTGTTTAAGAGAAAAAGAGGTGCTTCATTGTGCAGTAGGTTTAAAATCCTTTTAATCCACATGACGGACAACTGACATCAAAGGCACAAGCAGAGCAAACACAGTTGCAACTAAAAAACACACCGAGTGTAGTTCAACTGCTGTCAAAGTGTTTCTCTTCTAAGTAGTAGACTTAAAAACCTAGAAATTAACTATCCTAATAAACTTTCACCCAGTAAACTTGTGACTGTCTTACAAAAAAACCCAGCATGAAGCAGAGAGGTCATCTAAAGTTCAACATTTAAAAATGAAGACTTTCTATATTTATGGGATAGCATAGTATACATTAATAAAGACTAATAACTATTGCTTTAATATTGAATAATATTATTGATGATAAGACCACTACTATATAATAATAATAATAATATGAATATCATAACAATTAATGATGATAATTATACTAATAACATATACAAATGGATATGAAAAATATGAAATACATAGGTTAATATTGAATTCTACAACACCACCTCCAGGTCTACATCTAGGTTGTCCCTATGATGCAAGAACCACCAACGCACAGTAATTAGTACTGTGGCCCAGTAGTACATTTGAGAATTAGGAAGTGCTAGACCTTCCTTTCGAGATTAAGAGTTAAAGAGTTGCTATTGCAAGTCTGGGTGTTAACCAGACCATATAAAACAGGACAGAAGTTAATTAATTTTTACAAGGAAAATCTTCAGAAAAAAAAAAAAAAAAAAAAAAAAAAAAAAAAAAATATATATATATATATATATATATATATATATATATATATAGCCCCATCTATAGACATAAGTGAATTTGGAAAGAAATATATTAATTTGATCAGATTAACTCGTCCTACAGATGTCAAAGTAGGCAAATTTCAGTTTGCAGCTCTGGTTTCCAATTTGTTCAGGACTTGGATAAGATTCAGTGGGCTCCTACCTTCTTCATCGATACTTCCCAAACTTCTCTGATAGATGTTGACGAAGTCGGGGGGAATGCAGGACGCTACTACTTGTCTTTTGGTCCTGCCCTAAACTTGGACATTTCTGGAAGGAGGTCCAGACCATATCACAAATTTACTGATTACAAGATCCCCGATAACCCGGCATTTTTTTGCTTCAGGCCTCCAAAATCCTCACAAAAGTGTATAAGAAATCTATTTTACATCACCTTAATGCTGCTAAAGCCTGTATCACCCTTAACTGGGAACAGACACAGCCTCCAATGATTGGGTTGTGGCTTAGGAAGGTGGAGGAGTTAAACAAGATGGAGGATCTGGTGTTAACGGCGCAGCAAAAACCAGAGGTATATATACGAAAGCATGGTCTTTATGGAATATGTTTATATATTCAGAGGAGGGTAAGGCTCTCCTGGATGTGGATACCCCTGGTTGATGATACAGACCTCTTTCCTTCCCTGTGGTGAGTTATTCCCAGATCTCCTCCTCTATACCTTACCCCTCTTTCCCCTTTCACCCCAATCCCCCCCTTTTCTTTTTTCTTTTTTTTTTCTCTTCTGGATCTGTTCTCTTTTAACTATCTCTAGCTCTTCTCCACCTTTTTGGTTTATAGTTAAAATTGAGGTGATTTCTAATGCACACAGGGCCCTCTCTGGGCATACCCCCTTGCCAGTGGCCTCTTGGTGGGTTCACTATACCTGGGATCTCCCTCCGATGGGTCGTACTGATCTATTGCCCATTCAGGGACCTGGAAGGCCCGATAGCAGGACCTCTATATGTTTTTTAAAATATCTCATGTTCTGGGACAGGACAGCCTGGCCTTTGCATTACAGTCCTCTAACATAGATTATTACACTGGAATCTGGATTTTGTCAGTTCTGCTTTGTATTTTTATTACTTTGTGTGTGGATATTTGTGTGACTAAGAGGTTGCCTTTTTCCTTTACAAAAAAAAATAAAAATCAGTGGACTCCATTCACTAAAGCATATTGCATGAGGTATTTGGGTAATGTGACACATTTTTCCCAAATATCGAATACGATATTGAAAATGTCAATTTACTATCCCATTATGCGGTATTTACCTCAAAAAGCAAAAACTCTCAGTAAATGCAGCATTAAACAGCTTTGAAGTCAATACATTAAAGTAAATAAATACATGCATGCATTAAATAAGTTGTGGTCCAGGCATGCAATACTGAAGGAATGTAAAAATATGATAGCCAATTTGGAGCAGTCTTTACCTTTTTGGATCAGTAGTCTCACAACAATAATGCATAGAAACCCAAATATAGATAGAACAACAGAAATGTTTTTAGTGAAATGTATTTATTTCTCCTGTCAGATTTTTAGAGAGTTTTTTTGTAAATACAAGCATAGATATATATATATATATATATATATATATATATATATATATATATATATATATATTTATAATTTGCTGCATACACCTCTATACATTTTAAACCGGGCATTCATGTCATTTAATCGCTGGACAAATGCTAAAAGGAACTCAAGGTCTTATAGGAGTACATAGGAAAGACCAGAATGCAGAGAATGAAGGATATATTAGCCCAGCACAAATATTCTATTCATACACCACAGCTTGACTTGCCTTTAGCTTGACATTTTATTGAGCATAAACACACTGTCACAGTTACGTATACAGTAGATAAAGTAACTCAGTGGAGGAGGTAACCAAGAGTTGGAATTAAAGCGTACGGAAGTAACATGGATTGCGAAGTTGGAGACACTCTAAATGGAGGGGTTAAATATTGATTTTGTCCTGCACTTATTTCTTTGAGACCAGGTGGTCATTTTATGGCATTCATATGTTTCTTACCATATAGGTATTTTCTCTATTTGATGTTGCCAGGAGTGGCGATGTTTTATTTATAATGTGTCGGTTTAAATGCATGCATATTGATACTATGGGGTTGGCTTACTAAAACTGGAGAGTGCAAAATCTGGTGCAGCTGTGTATGGTAGCCAATTAGCTTCTAACTTCGGCTTTATACATTAAGTTTTGACAAAACAACAAACAAAAAAACACTATATAATATTATTATATATTATTGGATACAGGTGACACTAGTTACTGGTTCATTTATTATTTTTCCTGGCAGTTTGATTTACTGTATTAGCGCTTATCTTATCCAAAGAAGAACTGTTATTTGATTTTAAATTGTTGTATCATTATATGCAAGCTTTTTGTGAATAAAGTTTAGGAAGACTATCGATTTGTGGATTTTCTATGTATATTGGAGTAGCAGGTTAACTCTGTTCTGCCTGCATGATATATTACTATAATTTTCAAATGCCATTGGACTGAAAGTAAATATAACCATCACTTTAAAAAAAAAAAATTCAAAATTCTTTGTGAATCAAGCCTTTTGTTAAGCTGTTTAGAAAATGTCTTTATGAATTCTTATAAATAAGCAGTTGTAATGTTCAAACCCTCAATTCTAATAACAACACATTTTTTATCTTTCCATTAGTGAATATTGCACTGTAGAGATAACTCAAACCCCTCAGCAAAGTCATAACACCTAATGATATTTATGCCCTTGGCACTTCTTACGTTTCTTTCTAAGATTTCCATTTTATCAAATGAAGCAGCATTGTTTTAAGCATGGGAATTTAATGTTTTAGTTTCCATTGCTGAACTTAAGGTATTAATACACTAGGATGACTATTTAAAACACCCATATCTGTTAAAGTATCATTAACCCACATCATACAAAACTATCAATAAATGGTGTATTACATGCTGTTCATACTCAGTCCGTCACTCTGAGATTTGTTTTCTGTATTCTGCAAAATAACTGGTTGATCCTCCTGCTCTCTATCTTCACCTTCTGTTCATGTACCCAATTCAGTTAGGGATTAGGGATGAGCTTTATGTTCGGGTCGAAGATGAGTTAGACTCGAACATTGGCTGTTCGCTGAAAAACGAACATTATGGACCGTTCGCTCCAAATTCAAGAGGCGCATAATGGCCCATAATGCACTGCGGGAGCGCAGTGCATTGCTGTCTGATGATTGGCCAAGCATGCACTATGACCCGCTATGGCCAATCACAGCGCCGTCAGCAAAGAGAGCCATAATTGGCCAAAGGCAGGGTGCCTTTGGCCAATTATGGCTTGGGGGTCAAGTCCATGCCCCACACTTTATAAGGCCGCCTGCACATCAGCCCTGTGTAGTGTGTTGCTGGCATTGACCGAGAGAGTGTCATTTAATTTAGATTGAGCAGGCAGGCGATTCAGCTGCAGTGTATTTATTATATATATATATACATCCAGGCTTGTATATATATATATATATATATATATATATATATATATATATATCCACTGTATCCAGTTTAGCTATATCTTCTCACTGCAGTCCATTCCTGGTGTACTCTTTCTAATTTACTTCAGGGAGGCAGGTGATTCAGTTAGCTGCAGTGTATTATATATATATATATACTGTATATATATATATATATATATATATATATATATATATATATAATCAGTCTCGTATATATATATATATATATATATATATATCTCCCCACTGAATCCAGTTTAGCTATATCTCACTGCAGTCTGTTCCTGGTGTACTCTTTCTAATATACTTCAGGCAGGCAGGTGATTCAGTTAGCCGCAGTGTATTTAATATATATATACAGTCAGTCTTGTATATATATATATATATATATCCACTGTATCCAGTTTAGCTATATCTCACTGCAGTCTGTTCCTGGTGTACTGTTACTAATATACTTTCAGGCAGGCAGGTGATTCAGTAAGCTAGCTGCAGTGCATAAAATATATATGCAGTCTCCTACATATATATCCACTGCATTCTAGTCTAGCCAAGCATATATCTTACTGCAGGCCATTGCTGGTGTATGTTTTCAAATATACTTTCAGGCAGGCAGGCAGGTGATTCAGTGATCTGCAGTGCATAATATATATACAGTCTCCTATATATATATCCACTGCATTCTAGTCTAATCAAGCCTATATCTGACTGCAGGCCATTGCTGGTGTATGTTTTCAAATACACTTTCAGGCAGGCAGGCAGGTGATTCAGTGATCTGCAGTGCATTAAATATATATACAGTCTCCTACAAATATATATCCAGTGCATTCTAGTCTAGCCAAGCCTATATCTGACTGCAGGCCATTCCTGGTGTTCGTTTTCAAATACACTTTCAGGCAGGCAGGCAGGCAGGCAGGCAATTCAGTGATCTGCAGTGCATTAAATATATACAGTCTCTTACATATTTATATCCACTGCATTCTAGTCTAGCCAAGCCTATATCTGACTGCAGGCCATTCCTGGTGTTCGTTTTCAAATACACTTTCAGGCAGGCAGGCAGGCAGGCAGGCAAGCAAGTGATTCAGTGATCTGCAGTGCATTAAATATATATACAGTCTCCTAAATATGTATATCCACTGCATTCTAGTCTAGCCAAGCCTATATTTGACTGCAGGCCATTGCTGGTGTACGTTTTCAAATACACTTTCAGGCAGGCAGGTGATTCACTGATCTGCAGTGCATTAAATATATATACATTCTCCTACATATATATATATTTATCCACTGCATTCCAGTCTAGCCAAGCCTATATCTGACTGCAGGCCATTCCTGGTGTACGTTTTCAAATACACTTTCAGGCAGGCAGGTGATTCAGTGATCCGCAGTGCATTAAATATATACAGTCTCCTACATATATATATCCACTGCATTTTAGTCTAGCCAAGCCTATATCTGACTGCAGGCCATTCCTGTTGTACTTTTTCTAGCGGTGTTTTGCTAATAAAATTTTACAACATGTCTGGAAGGCCATCAAGGAGAGGCAGACGCTCACAGGCCACTAAAAGAGGACAAGCTGGCTCTGTTCTACAGCCAACAGTGCTGGTCCTGGACACGGTGCATCCTCAGCATGTGGCTGTGGGGCACGCTTGTCCTTTTTTCGGCAGCTGGCAGTGTTAATCCACAACATGCAAAAGAGCTGGTAGAGGGGGAAACTAAACCGTTCTCATCCTCCTCATCCTCTGTCACCCAGGCTCAGAGTAGTTTGCCTGCCAATGCAGCTGCCAAAGCAGCCTATTCCATCGGCTCAATGTCATCAGTCACTCCTTCCCTAGCCCCACCATCATGCACGGAGGAGTCCCTCGATCTGTTCGACCACAGTGTCGGGTACATGCTGCAGGAAGATGCGCAGCATTTTGAAGGCTCCAAAGATGTGCCAGGTTTGCTCCAGTGACAAGGAGGGAGGGGATGATGAGGTCACTGACTCTACCTGGGTGCCTGATAGAAGGGAGGAGGAGGAGAAGGCGGCACATCTCCAATGAGGCAGGATGCCCTCCAGGGGCCAGCTTAAGGACAGCCACCCAACTGCATCACATTGCAGAGCTCCGCATGTGCAGGGCGCTGCTGACTCCCTGCGTATTTTGAAAAGTTCTTTGGTGTGGGCCTTTTTTGATACGTGTGCAGCAGATCGCACTGTTGCTGTTTGCAACATATGTCTGAAGCGTATCAAGGGTGGCCAAAACAGCAGCCGCATGAGCAACATATGCTTGACTAGACATATGTTGACCTCCCATGCAGTCCGTTGGCAACAGTACTTAAAAGGCCCACACCAAAGAACAAGATGGAGGGGGGGCGTGTCCGGAATGGCGCTGGGAGCAGACGTGTGCTAGCTGAGCTCCCGTCTCCGGCCAGCAATCCTTTCGTGATCCTAGTGTGGAAGATCGAGTAAAAGCTGTCATTAACCCCCGGACTATCTGAGGGAGGTTTGGGCGATGCCCGCGGGCAAAAAATCAAACCAGGGCAGGTACAGTAACACCCCGGTCAGAACCCGCTCTGGGCCGAACTACGCGGCACACGAGGCGTCCAAGATGGCGTCGCAGGCAGACTCCCCTCCGGACGGAGCGATACAAGTGGGCTCAGCGGCGTTCGATACCCTAATGCTGGCCATAACCACCTGCCAGGCCACACTAACTACTAAAATTGACCATGTACAGACGGAAACAGCCCTTATCCGGAGGGATATGGACAAATTTAGAGACCGGGTATCCGAAGCGGAGCGCCGAATCTCTGAGGCGGAAGATATACAGAGAGACCACCATGCGGATATTCAGGCCCTGAAGTTGAAAGTAAAACACCTGGAAGGTAGGGCCGAGGACGCCGAAAACCGCAATCGCAGGAGTAATTTGCGGGTCCTTGGCCTCCCGGAGGGCGCAGAGGGGGCAGACCCGGTGACATTTATGGAGGGGCTTTTGCCTAAACTGCTCCCCAAGGCCACTTTCTCTCCTCATTTCTCCATAGAGAGAGCTCATCGGATGCCAGCATCTAGAGGCCCTCCAGGTGCACCGCCGCGCACTTTTATTTTCAAACTATTGCACTACAGAGATCGGGATACTATCCTAAGAGAAGCTAGAATCCAGGGGGAATTGAAATTTGACAACGCAACTCTCCTGATATTCCCGGACTATTCGGTAGAAACACAACGTCGTCGCAAGTCTTTTGATCAGGTCAGAGCCATGCTAAGACAAAAGGGGGTGAGGTACAGTATGCTCTTCCCTGCCAGGCTGCATGTCCAAGACTGAGAGAGTGCAGTTTTTTACCTCCCCCAGAGAAGCTGCAGTTTGGGCTGAAACACTCCGCACCTGAGCCCAGGATGAGGCCGGGACTCCGCTCATGCGCAATTTCAGTTGGAAGACTCCAATACTCCTCGCAGCAGTTCTTCCCAGCAACCAGGGTGACCGTTGCTGGGTCTTGATCCCACATCGAGACTGACATGAGACACAGTCTGCTGCCCTAAGAGGCGACTTTCTAGCTTCCCTCCTGGCTGCACTATCGGCCCTGGGATGGGGTGAAGAGATGAGGTTCTTCTTCCTTGACTGTGTCCCGGAGGTCTGTCTGTGAAACCCGGATGTCAGCCGCACATACTGCCTCCTTCATTGCTACACCGTGTGTATTGAATGGGGGAAGTGGTAACTGCCTTGAGGTTGAGACCCGACTATCCTGGTTCAGTTTTTTCCACTAACCCTCTCTTCGTCTCCCTCCCATACCCTCCCCCCCTCCCCCCCCCCCCCTTCCTCCCCCCCTCCCCTTCTCCCTTCCTCTCTCCCCCCCTCCCCTTCCTTCCCCCCCCCCTCTCCTTCCCTTCCCTCCCCCACTCCTCCCCCCCCATTCCATCCCCTCCTTCTCCCCCATACCCCCGCCTACCCTTTCCCTTTTCGATATATATAAAGGTGAAACGGTGGAGACAGAACTACTAAGAATCTGCTATTAGAGGCACCTGTCCTGGACTTTCTAAATTAGTTTTGTTGTGGTAGCCGTGCATACCCCAAACCTGAGGAACACTTTATTGTTATTGGGGTAGTTGTAGAGGGGTTTACCCTAAAAGTTTAAGTATGCGCCCCCGGGGACCCGGGTGATCCACATTACCTATCCATGCCCGATAACAACATGCACAAGCGTAAGTGAAAGGCTGACCGCCGAACGCACATTGCCCTCATGTTAGGCCTTGAGCCTTCCCTTTGTTGTTTGGGAATGAGGCCCCTCCTGCTGTGTTGGGGGGGGGGGGGGCGGGGTGGGGGGGGGATGTTTGGTTTATCTGGCCTGCGGTTGCAGACCCACTTTTTTTGTTCTTTTTTGCTCTTATGGTTTTTAGTTACGACAGTACAGCAGGCCGATTGCCTGAATATCATTCCATGCTGTTTATTGTGATGGCTGGCCTACCCGGGCCCAGACCTCCAGGCAAGGAGTCCATACCTCCCATAAATCCTATCGCATTCTTAGACTATCTTGATGACCTCCCTTAGACTGCTCTCCTGGAACACGAGGGGCCTAAATTCCCCGGTGAAACGCTCGTTGGTATTTCAGTTTATTAAATCATACCAGCCCCATCTGTGTGTGTTCCAGGAGATGCATCTGGTGGGGAAAAAGACTCTCAGTCTCAAAAAACCGTGGGTAGGGTATCACTACCACTCAACACACTCCACCTTCTCAAGGGGAGTGAGTATACTAGTCCTCAAGACACTACCATTTAAACTCCTTGACCTGGCTCTGGACCCGGGAGGTAGATATGTGATAGTACATGCTCTGCTTCATAATGTACCGTGGGTTATGGTGGGCCTCTACTTGCCACCCCCAGCCTCCCTTCAGATACTAAACCAGATAACTGCAAAAATAGCGGAATTCTCTACTGAAAACGTAGTAATTATGGGAGACTTTAACTTGGTTCCAGATGCAAGTTTAGATAGACTGACTCCCACTGGTGTGTCTTCCCAGGGGCTCGCGGACTGGGCGGATACCTATGGTATGATTGACCTCTGGAGGTGGAAACACCCTCGGGAGAGGGCATATACCTGCCACTCTGCGTCGCACAGAACCTTCTCGCGCATAGATCTAGTCTATGCGGGGAGTTCTGTCCTGCCTAGGGTCCGGGACATTACAATTCTCCCCTGGGGAATTTCGGACCACGCCCCGCTTCTCCTTGATCTAGACGCCTCGGTTGCCGCATCGGATAGACTCTGGCGGCTGTCCAGGTACTGGATCTCGGACGTGGAGGTAGAGCTGAAATATAGACAAGAACTGGAAACATATTGGGTAACCAATGAAGGGTCTGCTTCGGCGGCCTCTGTCTGGGATGCTTTTAAGGCATGCACCAGGGGACAGTACCAGACCATTATCTCAGAGGTCCGCAGGAATAGGAGAAGGGAACTTACAGACCTAGAAGTGGAGGCAGAGAGGCAGGAGGCTTGGTATGTTAGATCCCCGGACCCCCAGTTATACGTGAGGCTGCAAACGCTACAGCGCAAAGTCCTCATGCTAAGGACTTCACTGACCCAAAAGAAATTATTGCATCAAAAACAGAGAATATTCGAACAGGGGGAGAGGACGGGTCGCCTGCTGGCGTGGTTAGCTAGGGAACAGCCGGGGGGGATGTCGATAGGTCAAATTCGTGGGGATGGGGGGTCTACCCTTAACTCCCCGATAGACATCAACAAGGAATTTGCCTCTTACTATCAGAATCTATATCGTTCTAGAGTAAATTACGACCCTGCAGAATTGAGGTCTTACTTAGACAAAATAGACATACCGACCCTTACTCCTTCCTATGCCAACAAATTAGATGCCCCTATCAGTATTGAAGAAATTCTAAAAGCGCTAAAGATGATGCAGACGGGCAAGACGCCGGGCCCGGATGGCATTCCAATTGAATTTTATAAGACATATGCTGAACAGTTGGCTCCTAAATTTCAACAATTATTGGCTAGATCCATGGCAGAGGGATCCATTCCTGACTCAATGTACGAGGCGGTGATCGTGGTCATCCCCAAGACAGGAAAGGATCCGATGTTATGCTCATCCTATCGCCCCATTTCCCTACTCAACGTGGACGTTAAGATTCTCTCAAAAATTTTGGCCAATAGAATAAATACGGTGATCATGGCACTTATACATCCTGATCAGACGGGCTTTATGCCTGGAAGGGGAACGGACATCAACCTTCGTCGGCTACATACGCATATCGCACTGGCCTCGGGTGGGGGTCCGGGGGTGGTGGCCTCACTCGACGCGGAAAAAGCGTTTGATTCGGTCGAGTGGGGCTACCTGTGGGAGGTTCTCACCAGGTTTGGGTTCGGGCCCATTTTTTTGACCTGGATTAAACTATTATATGCCAAGCCTACAGCCCGTGTTCGTACTAATGGCACCCTGTCGGATAGATTCCCCCTGGAGAGGGGCACGAGACAGGGATGCCCGCTTTCCCCGGCCCTATTTGCTATGGCACTGGAGCCGCTTGCCATCTCGCTTAGAGCGGATGAGGAGGTCAGGGGTATACGGGTCGGTGCGATCACGGAAAAAATCTCGCTATACGCCGATGACTCACTATTATATTTGGCAGATGCCTCGGACTCCCTTCGAGCAGCCTTAGCCCTTTTTGATTTATTCGGTCGTTTTTCGGGCATCCGTATAAATTGGAACAAATCGGTGCTTTTTCCCCTCTGTGGTTCAATGCCACCTACAGATACAAACACCCCCTTGAAGTGGGTAGACGAGTTTACGTACCTGGGAGTTAGGGTAGGGGGCGAATTGAAGGGATACCTAGACAGAAATGTCTATCCACTACTCCCTCAGCTTCAACAAAAGTGTTCCACCTGGAAATCCCTCCCCCTGTCTCCGGTAGGTAGAGGGAACCTGCTAAAAATGATATACCTACCTAAATTCCTATATTATTTCAGACATACCCCAGTCCCCATACCAAAATCCTTCTTTCGTAGGCTGGAGAATGTGGTGATTGCTTTTCTCTGGGCAGGGAAACCCCCACGAGTTGCTAAGGCTATTCTATATCTTCCGCTGTCCGGGGGTGGACTTGCATTGCCGAACTTCTTAATTTATTATTGGGCGGCCGTCTTGGTGACGGTGAGGTGGTGGTTTTCGCAGCCTCGCCAGAACCCAGCGGTCACCCTAGAGGCGGCAATCATGGGTTCTTATGCAGCGCTGTCCAACCTCCCGTATAGGGGAATGAGAGCTACCTCTGCGGTTACGGGCCCCATGAAGACCACACTTCAGGTGTGGAAAGCCTCTAGAGCAGCACTGCTACAACCGCTCACGGCGTCCCCACACACCCCATTGTGGGCCAATCCGATGCTCCCACACCTCTTTGGCCTACCGGACCCTGCGGCATGGGCCAGTCGAGGTATTACCAAATTAAAACAGGTCATGTCAAGGGGAGCAATACAATCATTTAGAGAACTACAACAAGCCCATAACCTACCAAATTCCTTTCTCTTTAGATACTGGCAGTTAAAACATGCTCTCAGGGCCCAGTTCCCCTCCCGGGTGACGCTCGAAACGGATCCAATCGAGCGTCTCTTGATCTCTGGGATGTTAGAGAAACCACTATCCTCCCTGTATTTATATTTAACAGTCGCCCATGACATTAAAACTGATAGGACTAGAGCTAAATGGCAGGGGGATATTTCCTCGCTGGGAGAGGAGGAATGGGAAGAGTGTCTGACTACGTTTATCCCGTCCATGATTGCTGCCAAGGATAGATTTATTCAACTAAAATTTATCCACAGAGCTTATTACACGCCCCAACGTCTGGCCAAAATTTACCCCGAAAAGACTTCCAACTGCACTAGATGTGAAACAGAGGTGGGCTCCTTCTTTCATATGGTCTGGTCCTGTCCCAAACTAGGTCCGTTTTGGAGTGAGGTGGCGAACAAACTGGAGGTGATATGTGGCGCAGAGATACCAATGGATCCCTTAATCTTTTTGCTTAGCTATCTGGGAGAGATAGAGGGAGACCGCTATATCAAACAGTGCCTAACATTCTCCCTATTTTATGCAAGGAGAGAAATACTCCTTAACTGGAAGAAAAAAGAGGCACCCACCGTGGAGGCATGGGAGGCGGCGGTAAATAATGTTCTGCCGCTGTATCGTTTGACTTATGAGAGCAGGGACTGTCCTCAAAAATTCGATAAGGTGTGGTCGAGCTGGGTGGATGCATGTGGCCGCCCCTGAAGATGGGGGTGGCCCTGTGCGTTCACTCTCCCCCCTCTCCCCCCCCCTTCGGTTGGGGGGGGATGGGTTAGATTAAGTATTTTACACCTTGATGTAACGTCTGATATTCCCTTAGAGGTCTACTTAACACTACTGAATCATGCCAGTGGGATGTCACATTTCATGTGCTATATATGTTCTGTCCGCCGCCACAAGTTGGAATGGAATGGAATAATCCTTTTACATACATGATTGTATATTGTAGTCTGTCGACTGCTGTTGGATCCTAATATAATGCTGACAATGCTTGTACTGTCTTTTATGTTTAATAAAATAAAAATTCACTGTTAAAAAAAAAAAAGAACAAGACGGACCTCTCCTTGCTCCTCATCAGCTGGGATCTCCAACCCCACTATACCTTCAGTCCTCTCAGAAACCTGCACTGAGAAGAATGAAGGTGTAGAATTAGGTGTGCCAAGTATTTGCGGGCAATCTGCTATCGCTACACCAACATCCGATTGTAGCAGGCAAATTTCCCTACTCCAGTTGCTAAATCATCGAAAGAAATTCGGTCCCAGCCATCCACATGCTCAGTGGTTGAATGCTAGCTTGGCTAAATTGCTAGCACTCCAACTGCTGCCTTTTCAGCTGGTAGACTCTGCCCCCTTTCGTGAATTTGTGGAATGTGCGGTACCTCAGTGGCAGGTTCCCAAACGCCATTTCTTTTCATGAAAGGCCATTCTGGCTCTCTACCAGCATGTGGAAGGCAAAGTCTTGGCCTTGTTGGACAGGGCGATCAGCGGTAAGGTACATTTTACTGTTGACTCATGGTCCAGCAGGCATGGACAGGGATGTTACCTTTCTTTCACGGCGCACTGGGTAACTCTGCTGGAGGCTGGGAAGGATGCAGGACAGGGTGCAGTATTGTTGGACCTTTTTCCGCCACCACACCTTCCTTCTTCTTCCTTCTTCTGTCAGCTCTGTAGGGGCAGACCCAGCTGTGGTTGATGCCACGCCAGCTTCAGCAAGGAATGGTGGTTTGCGACAATGGCACCAGCCTCCTCTCCGCCCTCCGACAGGGACACTTGACCCATGTTCCCTGTTCGGCTCACATCCTTAATTTGGTGGTGCAGCGGTTCTTGTGCAGGTACCCGGGCTTACAGGATCTCCTGAGGCAGGCCAGGAAAGTCTGTGGGCATTTCCGCCGGTCATATAATGCCAGTGTTTGGCTGGCTGACCTTCAACGGGAATGCAACCTGCCCAAGAACCACCCACCAGGTGGAACTCAACATTGGCAATTCTGCAGCGGCTGCACACGAAGCAGAGGGCCATCAATGAGTACCTGTGTGAGTATGGCACCAGGACAGGGTCAAGGGAGCTTGGCTTTTTTTTGCCACGCCAGTGGCTACTGATCAAGGATGCATGCACTGTCCTGTCACCATTTGAGGAGGACACGAGGATGGTGAGCAGTGACAGTGCATGCATCAGTGATACTGTTCCTCTTGTCTTCCTGTTGGAACACACGCTTCGTGGAATAATGGACAGGGCACTTGAGGCAGAACAGAGGGAGGACTTCCTTATCTCCCAAGGCCCCCTTTATCCAGACAGTATTCCTGCGGGCCCGCCGATCACACAGGAAGAGGAGGAGGAGGATTGTGTCAGCATGGAGGTGGAGCCTAGCACTCAGCATCAGCAGCAGTCTTCAAGGGATCATTTTCAGTCCCCAGAAACCCATAGACTTGTACGTGGCTGGGAGGAGGTGGCTGTGGATCATGTGTTCCTTAGTGACCCAGAGGACTGCGGATCGAATGCCTCAGCAAACCTTTACTGCATGGCCTCCCTGATCCTGCAAAGCCTGCGAAAGGACCCTCAGATTCATGGCATCAAGGAGAGATATAATTACTGGCTGGCAACCCTTCTTGATCCACGGTAAGGTTGTGGAATTTATCCAGCCTTCACAGAGGGAGCAGAGGATGAAACATCTTCGGGAGGCCTTGCAGAAAGGTTTGTGCAATGCGTTTCCAGAGCCTGGGAGGTGACAATTTCCTGGTCCTCCTGGACAACATGGTGCTGAGTAGGGATGAGCTTTGAGTTCGAGTCGAACTCATGTTCGACTCGAACATCGGCTGTTCGCCATTTCGCCGAACAGCGAACAATTAGGGGTGTTCGCGGCAAATTCGAAAGCCGTGGAACACCCTTTAAAAGTCTATGGGAGAAATCAAAAGTGCTAATTTTAAAGGCTTATAAGCATGGTATTGTCATAAAAAGTGTTTGGGGACCAGGGTTCTGCCCAGGGGACATGGATCAATGTAAAAAAAAGTTTTAAAAACGGCCGTTTTTGCGGGAGCAGTGATTTTAATAATGCTTAAAGTGAAACAATAAAAGTGTAATATTCCTTTAAATTTTGTACCTGGGGGTGTCTATAGTATGCCTGTAAAGGGGCGCATGTTTCCCGTGTTTAGAACAGTCTGACAGCAAAATGACATTTCAAAGGAAAAAAGTAATTTAAAACTACTCATGGCTATTAATGAATTGCCGGTCCGACAATACACATAAAAGTTCATTGACAAAAACGGCATGGGAATTCCCCACAGGGGAACCCCAAACCAAAATTTCAAAAAAAAATGACGTGGGGGTCCCCCTAAATTCCATACCAGGCCCTTCAGGTCTGGTATGCATATTAAGGGGAACCCCGGCCAAAATTTTTTTTAAAAAATGGCGTGGGGTCCCCCCAAAAATCCATACCAGACCCTTATCCGAGCACGCAACCTGGCAGGCCGCAGGAAAAGAGGGGAGGACGAGAGAGTGCCCCCCCTCCTGATCCGTACCAGGCCACATGCCCTCAACATCGGGAGGGTGCTTTGGGGTTTCTTCCTCCATCTTCTTCTTCTTCTGGCTCTTTTGGTTCTTCCTCTGGTGTTCTCGTCCGGCATCTTCCTCTGCGGCGTCTTCTTCCCTTCTTCTCCTCTGGCCGCTCCGCATACATGATGGCATGATGGGAGGCTCCCACTGTGTGATGCTTCTCCTCTTCTGACGGTTCTTAAATAACGGCCACCCGATGGCCCCGCCCCCTCTGACGCACGGGGACTTGACGAGGACTTCCCTGTGGCATTCCTCATGACGTCAGAAGGGGGCGGGGTTACATAACGGGTGACCACGCCCCCTGGCAGGCCACTGGAAAAGAGGGGGGTACGAGAGAGCGTCCCCCCCTCTGAACCGTACCAGGCCACATGCCCTCAACATCGGGAGGGTGCTTTGGGGTAGCCCCCAAAACACCTTGTCCCCATGTTGATGGGGACAAGGGCCTCATCCTCACAACCTTTGCCCGGTGATTGTGGGGGTCTGCGGGCGGGGGGCTTATCCAAATCTGGAAGCCCCCTTTAACAAGGGGACCCTCAGAAGGGGGCGGGGTTACATAACAGGTGACCTCGCCCCCTCTGACATCACGGGGAATGCCACAGGGAAGTCCCCGTCAAGTCCCTGTGTGTCAGAGGGGGGCGGGGTCACCGGGTGGCCCCGCCCCCATTATTTAAGAACCGTCAGAAGAGGAGAAACGTCACACAGTGGGAGCCTCCCATTATGCCATCATGTATGCGGAGCGGCCCGAGGAGAAGAAGGGAAGAAGACGCAGCGGAGGAAGATGCCAGATGAGAACACCGGAGGAAGAACCAGAAGAACCAGAAGAAGAAGAAGATGGAGGAAGAACCTGAAGGAAGATAGAAGATAGAAGATAGAAGAAAGAAGATAGAAGATAGAAGAAAGAAGAAGCATTTAAATAAAGGAATTGTCGAAAACTGTCTCTTGTCATTTTTAACATTTTTGACAGTTTTTTTGTGAAATGGTAGGGGTACTTTTGTACACCCTTACCATTTCACACAGGGGGGAGGGCTGGGATCTGGGGGTCCCCTTGTTAAAGGGGGCTTCTAGATTTCGATAAGCCCCCCGCCCGCAGACCCCCACAACCACCGGGCAAGGGTTGTGGGGATGAGGCCCTTGTCCCCATCAACATGGGGACAAGGTATTTTGGGGGGCTACCCCAAAGTACCCTCCCGATGTTGAGGGCATGTGGCCTGGTACGGTTCAGGAGGGGGGCGCTCTCTCGTCCTCCCCTCTTTTCCTGCGGCCTGCCAGGTTGCGTACTCGGATAAGGGTCTGGTATGGATTTTTGGGGGGACCCCACGCCATTTTTAAAAAAAATTTTGGCCGGGGTTCCCCTTAATATCCATACCAGACCTGAAGGGCCTGCTATGGAATTTAGGGGGACCCCCCACTTCATTTTTAAAAAAAATTTTGGTTCGGGGTTCCCCTGTGGGGAATTCCCATGTCGTTTTTATCAATGAACTTTTATGTGTATTGTCGGACCGACAATTCATTAATAGCCGCGAGTAGTTTTAAATGACTTTTTTTCCTTTGAAATGTAATTTTGCTGTCAGACTGTTCTAAACACGGGAAACGTGTTTGCGCCCCTTTACAGGCATACTATAGACACCCCCCAGGTATGAAATTTAAAGGAATATTACACTTTTATTGTTTCACTTTAAGCAATTATTAAAATCACTGCTCCCGCAAAAACGGCCGTTTTTAAAACTTTTTTTTGCATTAATCCATGTCCCCTGAGGCAGGACCAATGTCCCCAAACACTTTTTATGACAATAACTTGCATATAAGCCTTTAAAATTAGCACTTTTGATTATTCATGTTCGTGTCCCATAGACTTTAACGGTGTTCGAGCGAATGTTTTGCCTGTTTGCAAGTTCTGGTGCGAACCGAACAGGGGGCTGTTTGGCTCATCCCTAGTGCTGAGGCTTCGGTCAGTCACAGAAGGAGCGGTGGAGAAGGTGGCCATCTGACCAATGCGTTCAGACAATTCTTTAGTTCGCAGCCCCAAGGTCTGATCGGTTCCAGCAACCATCGCCAGCATCTGATTTACATGGTGCAGGAATACCTAGGGGCAAGATCAGACTTGAGACCTTTCCAACCGAAAATCCACTGACTTACTGGGTCTTGAGGATGGATCACTGGCCAGAGCTTGCACAATATGCAATTGAGCTACTGGCCTGTCCTGCATCCAGCGTTCTTTCCGAACACACATTCAGTGCTGCTAGAGGCATTGTAACCGATCACAGAGTGTGCCTGTCCACAGACTTAGTTGATTAGCTCACCTTCATAAAAATGAATCAGTCTTGGATCACCAGCTACCAAGCACCTGATGCTGATGATAACCGATTAATTTTCTATGAATGTGAAGACTGCCTCTGCTGAGTGACTATCCTGTTATGCTGAGTGACTATCCTATTTCTCCTCAATGTTCATGTTGATAGCTTCTAAAAACATTTTTGTTTCAGGGCACCACCACCAGTGCCTAAGGCCCAATTTTTCTGCCCTGTTTAACAGGGGCGTGCAATTAAAATTTTTGCTGTAATATTTCGCAGCAGGGCTCATTCTTGTGCTCAACTAGAGTATCTGTGAGGGGTTGCAGTGTTGTGGCACCACCACCAGTGCCTAAGGCCCAATTTTTCTGCCCCTGTTTAACAGGGGTGTGTAATTACAATTTTTGCTGTGATATTTCACAGCAGGGCTTGTTCCTGCACTCAACTGGAGAATCTGTGAGGGGTTGCAGTGTTGTGGCACCACCACCAGTGCCTAAGGCCCATTTTTTCTGCCCCTGTTTAACAGGGGCATGTAATTACAATATTTGCTCTAATTTTTTACAGCAGGGGCCATTCATGCGCTCAACAAGTATATCTGTGAGGCTTTACAGTGTTGTGCCGCCGCCACCACCACCACCACCACCACCACCACCTCCGCCTAAGGCCCAATTTTTCTGCCCTGTTTAACAGGGGCATGTAATTACAATATTTGCTCTAATATTTCACAGCAGGGCCTGTTCCTGCGCTCAACATGTGTATCTGTGAGGCTTTACAGTGTTGTGCCACCACCACCTCTGCCTAAGGCCTAATTTTTCTGCCCCTGTTTAACAGGGGCATGTAATTACAATATTTGCTCTTGTATTTCACAGCAGGGCCCATTCCTGCGCTCAACAAGAGTATCTGTGAGGCTTTACAGTGTTGTGGCACCACCACTGCCTAAGGCCCAATTTGACTGCCCCTGTTTAACAGGGGCATGTAATTACAATATTTGCTCTAATATTTCACAGCAGGGCTTGTTTCTGCACTCAACAACAGAATCTGTGAGGGATTACAGTGTTGTGGCACCACCACTGCTTAAGACCCAATTTTCTGCCCCTGTTTAACAAGGGGGTGTAATTACAATTCTTGATATAATATTTCACAGCATGGCCCGTTCCTGCGCCCACCAAGAGTAACTGTGAGGGCTTACAGTGTTGTGCCACCACCACCATCACCAAAGGCCCAATTTTTCTGCCCCTGTTTAACAGGGGCATGTAATTACAATTCTTGATATATTTCACAGCAGGGCCCGTTCCAGCGCCCACCAAGAGTAACTGTGAGGGCTTACAATGCTCTGGTACCACCAACACCTAAGGCCCAATTTTCTGCAGAGTATATAGGGCAGGCCATATAGTGTATACAGGTGGTCCCCTACTTTCAAACATCCGACTTACAAATGACTCCTACTTACAAACGAAGGGAGACAACAGGAAGTGACAGGAAATCTACCCCTAGGAAGGGAAATTCTCTCCTGTAAGAGTTAATATGGGAAAAAGGTGTCTCCACTGATGCTTTATCAATCCTTGTTTTCCTAATAACCCCAAATTTTCAAAATCCAATTGTCATTAGGACAGAAAGTGAGGTGAAATCTTTTGAACAGGGGCACAGACAGCAAAAAAAATGTTACAGGGGTGATAACCCTTCCCTATGTTATCCAAAAAGCTTAAAATGAGTTTTTTTGGCTGGAGCTACACTTACAAAATGTACCTGTTCCAAATTCAAACAGATTATACTTAAGAACAAACCTACAGTCCCTGTCTTGTTTGGACCGCTTGTATACTGCTGTTCAGAGTATATAGGGCTTGGGGGGCCCCACGCCTTTCCTTTTTTTAATTTGGGCGCGGGGTTCCCCTTAATATCCATACAAGACCCAAAGGGCCTGGTAATGGGCTGAGGGGTGGGGGGTACCTATGCCGTTTTTCTCAATAATTTTCATCCATATTGCCTGGACCCGACATTACATTACAGCCGCAAGCAGTTTTAAATGACTTTTATTTCTTTAGAAATGTCATTATGTGCAGGGACTGTTCTAAACACGGGAAACACACGCCACTTTACAGGCATACTATAGTCACCCCCCAGGTATGATATTTAAAGGAATATTTCACTTTTATTTTTTCACGGTTACCAAGACCATACAGTGGTTTAACAGGACAAGTTCCACTCAGAACAGGCCTCGCCATCGTCGACCAAAAAAAGTTGAGTGCAAGTGCTCAGCGTCATATCCAGGGGTTGTCTTTGGGAAATAGACGTACGAATGCTGCCAGCATCACTGCAGAGGTTGAAGGGGTGGGGGGGGTCAGCCTGTCAATGCTCAGACCATATACCACACACTGCATCAAATTGATCTGCATGGCTGTCATCCTAGAAGGAAGCCTCTTCTAAAGATGGTGCACAAGAAAGCCTGCAAACAGTTTACTGAAGACAAGCAGACTAAGGACATGGATTACTGGAACCATGTCCTGTGGTCTGATGAGATCAAGATAAATTTATTTGGCTCAGATGGTGTCAAGCATATGTGACGGCAACCAGGTAAGCAGTACAAAGACAAGTGTGTCTTGACTACAGTCAAGCATGGTGGTGGGAGTGTCATGGTCTGGGGCGGCATGAGTGCTGCCGGCACCGGGGAGCTACAGTTCATTGAGGGAACCATGAATGCCAACATGTACTGTGACATACTGAAGCAGAGCATGATCCCCTCCCTTTGGAGACTGGGCCACAGGGCAATATTCCAACATAACAACTCCAAACGTACCTCCAAGATGACCACTGCATTGTTAAAGAAGCTGAGGGTAAAGGTGATGGAGGAGCGCAAGGTCTCTAACATCCACCAGTTCCATGATGTTGTCATGGAAGAGTGTTAGAGGACTCCAGTGGCAACCTGTGAAGCTCTAGTGAACTCCATGCCCAAGAGGGTTAAGGCAGTGCTGGAAAATAATGGTGGCCACACAAAATATTGACACTTTGGGCCCAATTTGGATATTTTCACTTAGGGGTGTACTCACTTTTGTTGCCAGCGGTTTAGACATTAATGGCTGTGTGTTGAGTTATTTTGAGGGGGCAGCAAATTTACACTGTTATACAAGCTGCACTCTCACTACTTTACATTGTAGCAAAGTGTCATTTCTTCAATGTTGTCAAAAAATTCAAATCAAATTCAAAATTCAAATCAAAATTGTGATGGGTGTACTTACTTTTGTGAGATACTGTATATATGTATATACAGTGGGGACGGAAAGTATTCAGACTCCCTTAAATTTTTCATTATTTGTTATATTGCAGCCATTTGCTAAAATCATTTAAGTTAATTTTTTTCCTCATTAATGTACACACAGCACTCCATATTGACAGAAAAACACAGAATTGTTGACATTTTTGCAGATTTATTAAAAAAGAAAAACTGAAATATCACATGGTCCTAAGTATTCAGACCCTTTGCTGTGACACTCATATATTTAACTCGGGTGCTGTCCATTTCTTCTGATCATCCTTGAGATGGTTCTACACCTTCATTTGAGTCTTGCTGTGTTTGATTATACTGATTGGACTTGATTAGGAAAGCCACACACCTGTCTATATAAGACCTTACAGCTCACAGTGCATGTCAGAGCAAATGAGAATCACGAGGTCAAAGGAACTGCTGAAGAGCTCAGAGGGACAGAATTGTGGCAAGGCACAGATCTGGCCAAGGTTACTAAAAAATTTCTGCTGCACTTAAGGTTCATAAGAGCACAGTGGCCTCCATAATCCTTAAATGGAGGACGTTTGGGACGACCACAACCCTTCCTAGAGCTGGCCGTCCGGCCAAACTGAGCTATCGGGGGAGAAGAGCCTTGGTGAGAGAGGTAAAGAAGAACCCAAAGATCACTGTGGCTGAGCTCCAGAGATGGGAGAAAGTTGTAGAAAGTCAACCATCACTGCAGCCCTCCACCAGTCGGGGCCTTATGGCAGAGTGGCCCGACGGAAGCCTCTCCTCAATGCAAGACACATTAAAGCCCGCATGGAGTTTGCTAAAAAACACCTGAAGGACTCCAAGATGGTGAGAAATAAGATTCTCTGGTCTGATGAGACCAAGATAGAACTTTTTGGCCCTAATTCTAAGCGGTATGTGTGGAGAAAACCAGGCACTGCTCATCACCTGTCCAATACAGTCCCAACAGTGAAGCATGGTGGTGTTTTTTTTTAATTAAAATAATTATAGTGCCATTATCCACATACAGAAACAGAAGGGACAATGTAAAATAAACAGTGTGTGTTTAGCATCACTTTAACCACTTAAGGACCAGAAGATTTTCCCCCTTAATAAACAGGCCATTTTTTGCGATAGGGCACTACGTCGCTTTAACTGACAAGTGCGATGCTGTACTTAAAGAAAAAATGTCCTTTTTTTCCCACAAATAGAACTTTCTTTTGGTGGTATTTGATCACCTCTGAGGTTTTTATTTTTTTGCGCTATAAACAAAAAAAGAGTGACAATTTTGAAAAAAGAAAAACTATATTTTGTACGTTTTTCTATAGTAAATATCCCCCAAAAAATTATAAAAAAAATATTTTCTTCCTCAGTTCAGGCCCATATATATTATTTATGGTATTTGCAATAAGCGTATGTTTATTGTCAGTTATAGCGTCTACAGAATAGGGAATAGATTTATGGCATTTTTATTATTTATTTATTTATTTTTTACTAGTAATGGCAGTGATCTGCCATTTTTAGCGGGACTGTGACATTATGGTGGACAGATTGGACAACTAACTGACATTTTTGACACTTTTTTTAGAAACCAGTGACATTATTACAGTATTCAGTGCTAAAAGTATGCACTGTTATTGTACTAAGGACACTGGCAAGGAAGGGGTTAACATCAGGGGCGATCAAGGGGTTAAATGTGTTACCTGCAGGTGTGTTCTAACTGTATAGGGGATGGACTGCCTGGGGAAACACACAGATCCGTCTTCCTGCAAAACAGAAAGACAGGATCTGTGTGATCTCCCCTGTCAGAACTGAGATTTGCCTTGTTTACACAGGCAGATCCCATTCTGTCACTGCGGGGGAATGATCGTGGGTGGCCGGCGGACATCGAGTCTGCCCCACCCGCTGATTGGCTCCCCCGTTGGCCAGTGGACGTGCGCGCCCTCAAGCTAAAGTTTCTGAGCTGACATACAATGCCGTGATTTGCAGGAATCACAGTACAATGACAGCGGCTGGTCGGCAAGTGGTTAAAGTTGCTATGGTCAGGGGTCAATACTCTTCCAATGATTTTATATCAGTGTAGTTGCATTTGAGTGAGACAGGTGCAGAAGGCTATATTTGGTGGTCAGACTTTTTTTAAATCCATGTCATATAAATAAGTAAATGTGGAACACACAAAGTCAGGTGTGTTGCTATGATTATGAAAGACCTGGGAAATCCTAAAGAGAGAGTTGTGACACTGAACACAGTTGGCATTGCTTTAAGGGGCATGGTTAAATACAACTAATCTATTGTATACACTAACACATATAAACCTTAAGACAAATGATGAAGTAACCCTGTATGTTGGTGGTCAGTAGAGATACAAAAAACACAGTCACTTCCAGCGCTAATAGGTCTTCCAAGGTGTGGAGTAACAGATGTCAGATAAAATGGTGGTGTGAATAGGTTTTTGATATGGATTCTGTAGTTTTTACATCAGTGCAAATATTTATATATACTGTATATATATTATATATATTTTTTTCTTTCCCGCTCTTTGAGTGTGTGGCTCTTTCTGACACACAATTTTCAATTCCACCATTCCCTATAAAAGCGCTTGCTCATGGTGTACGAGACTAGCCTAGCTCTGAGGAGGGGGGTGCACCCCTGAAACGCGTTAGCTGTACCCCGTGTTCTGTGCATGTCCATGCACTGTGTTTATGGCCTTTTGTCAGTTGCATTTTGTGAGTACCCACTTTTATACAAAAATGTCTTAATATTAAATTATCTCTGGCAATGCACTAGGTGTGCACGCCTTCCATTTCCGTTTTTCTTGTAGTTGGTGGTCAGTACTGAAATGCCCCTTATGTTGGTGGCCATGTGAAAAGTGCCCCCTTATTTTTGGTGGTCAGTAGTCAAGTGCCCCTGGTTTTACTAATGCTGATTGACTTTGGTGCTGAAACAATAGGGGTACTGTAAGGCAGGAGATAAGTATTTATAGTCTACAGGCTACCCAGGGGGGTAAAGGCGTATATTTTAGCCTTTTACCTCCACTATCATCGAAAAATAAGCTCTTAGCTTAACCTGACAATTAAGCTTTAACTCCTAACTTATCCTTATACTCCCAAGGGATTAATCACTTCTAAAGAGGATGCTGACACTGCAACTTTTCTCATTAGAACACTGCATGTGCATCAGCTGATCAATATTGAAAAATTCAATCTCATGCAGAATTACTAGAGTGGAACAAACAACCATTTCTTCACAGCAGAAACAGGTAGGAATCTGCAAGAAAGTTTGTCAAAATCTTTGCAATGTATGTTTATCACCCAGTGAGTATTGTTTTTTTGGTAACAAAAGTAGATTTACTCTTTTATGCTTCCTTCACATAGCATTTTTGTGTGTGGGCTTGTGTCCAGTGTGTATCAGCAGTGAATGATGGTGCAATGTACTTTGTGTTTTAGCGTATCATACTGTTTACATTTTTTCTGGTTTATTTTTTTAAACTTTATTGAAGTGTCACAAAATGACACCTTATTTAAGTTTATGCACTGCAGCTGACAAGGGATACCATATGGTGCAGTGAGTTGCATTGTGGAAAAATGCATCATGTCTCCTTTTTCGGCATAGCATCACACAGCAGCAATGCAAGGCTGCATTATGACATGAATGAGGCACATAGAAAACAATTATCCTTACAACACCCTAACTCTACATTTAATCTACCTGATCCCAAAAAGAAATTATTACTAAAGCTATCATCTGTTCTAAATTGTTGATGCATAGTACCTAAGCGGCATGTTGGATAGCAACATGGATTAATATCATACTTCTGGTATTTCATTTCCTGGTTGATACAGCCAGGTGGCCTAAGTTGGAATGAAACACATCAAAGCTTTGTAGCATATCAGAATAACAATGGCTTGGCTCAAGCTCACCAGCTGTGATATGTGTGATTACAGGCTTCAAAGAGTATAAGAGCTAGCTAAGACGGCCCAGGGCTATTAGAGATGATTCATGAACAAACACTGCCCCAGAGGCCAATTACGGCAAGACAGTCAGTAATATAATCTATTGAGGAAGACTGCCCTGTGAACACTCTGATTCATCCAAGACCGAGTGGGGCTGGCAATGGGGGGGTTGGATGAAGTGTGACTGAGGTTTGTAAAAAGGGCTGTTTCAAGCAAAGAGCTCTCTCTCTTTCGATGCTGGCCTTTGCCGGAGCCACATTGGCTCTTTCTCTCTCTCTCTCTCTCTTCCCCTTTACCCTTTGGATCATGGTTTGGGCCTAAGCCTCATGGCTCTGGCACTCTCTTGGTCATCTGAGCATAGCTGGAAGAAACAAAGCCTCGCGGAGAGCCTTGTGATAAATATCCTTGATGTTCTTGTATTATATGTTCTGATTGTAAGCTTTGTAATATTGTAATTTCTTTGTAAAAGTTTATGTTAGTTTCCTAATTCTGCTGTTTAGTATATTCCTATTTTCTTGGGAAATAAATGTAACATTTTTACTAAGTAAATGTGTTATATCATTGTGCTTATCAGACTCTTATAGACTAGCTAATTTATAGGGATAGGCAAGTTAATACATGTATGCAATAGTTATATAGGATATATTAGCGTGTATAATATTGCATAAATTACTTCAATTGGCACCCCAGAAAGCGTGTGAAATTTATTTTTACATAGAATCCACAAACCCTAATGTATGTCCCTATAACTAGAACTGAAGGCCATCTTTACCGTGGATAAAACATTCACGCTGGTCGTGAAGTCAGAAACCCTGCTTGGATAGTCCTGAATGTTCTATGAAATATGTCATCAGTGAGCAGACGTGCAAAATCTGATGAGATTTTTGGCTGCTATATGTATATATGTTATATGTATATGTATATGTATATATATGCTATATGTATATATGTTAAATGTTTATTGTCTTGTTAGGCCTGTAGCCGGTCAAGAGTACTGGTGAGAGTGAGGGATTGATCAACCCTGGTTATCTGATATAGCCTGCAGATTGACAGGATAAACCACACAGCTTTGAGGAAAAAGTGGGAGAAAACAGGATTTTTAAAACAGCTTACCTGTAAAATCCTTTTCTTTGAGGTACATCAGGGGACACAGAGCCATAGTAATTACTATGTGGGTTATAGGCCACCTTCAGGTGATGGACACTGGCACGCCCTAAATAAGGAAGTGCACTCCCTATATAACCCCTCCCACTACTGGGAGTATTCAGTTTGGTAGCCAAGCAATACACGTGTATACCAAAGAAGGGAGGGACCTCTGTGTCCCCTGATGTACCTCAAAGAAAAGGATTTTACAGGTAAGCTGTTTTAAAAATCCTGTTTTCTTTTCATACATCAGGGGACACAGAGCCATAGTAATTACTATGTGGGATGTCCCATAGCAATGGCAACTGAAGGGAGGGAGACACAACAAAAAAAGGTAGGGCATTAAGAGGCTAGAGGACTTATACTGCAGCCTGCAGTACACTACGCCCAAAGGCAATATCCTCATGACCTTTAACATCTATTTGATAGAATCTGGTAAATGTATTGACTGAAGACCAGGTTGCGGCCTTGCAGATCTGAGCCATAGAGGCCTGGTGATGCACCGCCCAAGAGGCACTAAAGCCTTGGTGGAATGCGCTTTGACATGAAAAGGAGGAATTTTCTTCTTTAGACCATAAGCTTGAACAATCACTTGACGAATCCATTTGGAAATAGTAGATTTCGATGCCGCTTGTCCTCTTTTAGGACCTTCTGGCAGTACAAACAAAATATCTGTTTTGCGAACCTGATCGGTCGCCTTTAAATATATCTTAACCGCTCTTACTACATCAAGGGAATGTAGTGCCTTCTCTTCCCTAGATCGAGGCTTTGGGAAGAAAGAAGGCAGAATAATATCCTGGTTCAAATGAAAACCTGTCACTAGTTTCGGTAGAAATTCAGGATGAGGCCGCAATACCACCTTATCCTTATGCATGACTAAATATGGCTCCTTACAAGACAGAGCTGCCAATTCCGATACTCTTCTGGCAGAAGATATGGCGACCAAAAAGACTATTTTCCTTGTCAAAAGAACTAAGGGAATTTCCCGTATAGGTTCAAAAGCCGATAAGACTAGATTCAAATCCCAAGGATTTAGAGGTGCCCTGACAGGGGGATTAATTCTTGTTACCCCCTGAATAAAACTACGCACCAGAGAGTGAGAAGCAAGAGGCCGTTGAAAAAATACTGCTAAGGCCGAGACCTGGCCCTTGATAGTACTCAAAGCCAGCTTCATCTCTAATTCCATTTGCAGGAATTCAAGGATCCTACCTATGACATACTTCCTGGGGTGCCACCTCCTGGATCCACACCAGGAAACATATACCTTCCAGACTCTATAATAAATGACTCTGGAGGCCGGATTCCTAGCATTAACCAAAGTAGACACTACTGAAGGAGATAACCCACGATCCCTTAGAATGTGGGTTTTAATAGCCAAACCGTTAAATTTAGCGTTTGTAAGGTAGGATGGAATACTGGACCTTGAGCAAGAAGGTCTGGCCACAATGGCAGGGTCCAAGGGACTCCTATCGCCATCTTTATGATCTCGGCAAACCAAGATCTTCTGGGCCATGTCCTGCGGAGAAGGCGCGGAAGTAGCAGAACTGGAGGAAATGCATAGATTAGTGAAAACTGATCCCATGGGAAGACCAAGGCGTCTGTTCCGCACGCTAGTGAGTCCTTCATCCTTGACACAAAGCTGTCGACTTTGTTGTTGAATCTGCCCGCGAACACAGGAAGATATCGGGGTGAAGAGACCATTCTCCCGGAAACAACTGCTGGTGACTCATGTAGTCCGCTTGCCAATTCTCTATCCCCAGAATAAAAACTGCTGATAGACAAGGGATGTTGCTTTCTGCCCAAACTAGAACATGATTCACCTCTTTTTGGGCTGCATGACTTCTCGTGCCCCTTTGTGATTGATGTAGGCCACCGCCGTGGCATTGTCGGATTGAATCCTGACAGGAAAATTCTGAAGCCTGAACATCCAGTATTCTAGGGCCAAGATGTACTGCCCAAATCTCTAGAACGTTGATGGATAAGGTCCTCTCTGACTTGGACCATCTCCCCTGGACAGAAGCTTCTTCCAGGACTGCTCCCCAACCTAGAAGGCTGGCATCCGTTGTTACCACTTTCCAGGATACTGGTAAAAAAGACTTCCGCTTTTGGAGGTTGCTGGATATCAACCACCAATTGAGGCTCAGACGCACCTGGAGGGATAAGAGCATTGGAAAGTCCAAGGCCTAAACCTTCTTGTTCTAGGCCGACAGGATGGCGTTTTGTAGCAGTCTTGGATGAAACTGCGCATAAGGGATGGCCTCAAAGTAGGCCACCATCTTCCCTAACAATTTCATGCACATCCAAATGGAAGGATTTCTCTTTGTTCTGACAAGATGAATTAGTTCCTTTATGGAACTGATTCTTGCCTGGGGTAGGAATACCTTCTTTTGCACTGTATCTATGATTAGCCCCAAGTACTGTAATCTCCTTGATGGTGTCAAGGAAGACTTCTCTAGGTTGAATATCCAACCTAGGCTTTCCAGGTAGCTTACAGCTGAAATTGGATTTTGGTTTAGACCAGAAACTGATTGATCTATTAAAAGCAGATCGTCTAAATAGGCTAGGACCGTTATGCCCTGGGTCCTTAACCTGGCTAAGGGAGGTGCCAGGATCTTTGTGAACACCCGTTGTGCAGTGGCTAGACCAAATGGCAGAGCCACAAACTGAAAATGGAGATTTTCTACCATGAAGCGCAGAAATTTCTGATGAGCGGGAAATATCGGCATGTGGAGATATGCATCCTTGATGCCAAAAACTCTCCTCCTTGTAAAATGGAAACAACCGATCGGACTGACTCCATGCGAAAGGATCGGATATTTAAGTACCGGTTCAGATCTTTGAGATCTAAAATGGGTCTTACCTCCTTGTTTGGTTTTGGAACCGTGAAAAGGTTTGAATAAAACCCTGAACCCTGTTCCTCTAAAGGAACCTCTGATATCACTTTTTGGGATAAGAGATGATCCAGAGCTAAAAGGAGAGACTTCCTTTTCTCTGGATCTTTGGGAATACTTGATTTTAGATAACAAGGAGGCGGGAATTCTCGGAACTCTAGATGGTAACCTAGAGAAACTGAGGAAGAAACTGAGGAAGCCACCCATCTGTCTTGACATTGTTGCTGCCAGATCCTTGAAAACTGCAGAAGCCTTCCCCCCACCCGCGCGAGCGGGGGCGCCCCTTCATAAGCAGGCTTTAGAATTTTGTTTTGCAGGCTTTCTGCCCCAAGACCTCTTTGGGCCCTGGAACTGCCCCTGAGGTCTACCTCTTGAGCTCGATGGTGGAGGCCGTCGAGACTGCCTAGAGGCAGACGTTCCTGCACTGGAGAAGAAGCACGCTTAAAAGAGAAATGTTTGAATTTCTTCTTTACCGGTAAAAGAGAACTTTTCCCATTAGAAATCCTTTGGATATATTTATCTAGATCGTCTCCAAACAACCGTTCACCATGAAAAGGGAAACTTGCTAGAAGCTTTTTGCATGGTGCTTCCGCTGACCAATTTTTCAGCCATAGGACTCTGCATGTATGTACTAGTCCAAGCATAAGTCGTGAGGCTTGAATGATAGAATCTTTCATAGCATCCACCATAAAACATAGAGCATCTATACGCCAGCCCATTGCTGGGCCTGCTGATCAGAAAGAATCTTAAGTATCTCCACAAACTGATCCTTTATGGACTGAGATACCCCAATTGCCGAAAGAACCGGCTGCACTACTGAACCTGCCAGAGACATGTTGTTCTTAAAAAGAAGTTCCAATCTTTTATCTGGTGGATCTTTTAACATTTGTGCATTGTCTACCGGACAAGTGAGATTCTTATTTACCGAGGCGATTGCAGCATCAATTGCTGGAAACCCCCATTTCTTATAGAATTCCTCCTCCATAGGATATAGTGTAGAAAATTTCCTTGGTGGAAAAAACAGCTTATCCGGGTGTTCCCATTCCGAATACATCAGCTTTTTAGCCAAGAATGGATAGGAAAAGCATCCCCCGACTGGGGTGGCTTTAGTGATCCCAAACCAGAGGTGGGCTCATCACTAGACTGCGCTACAGGCAGCAAAAAGGTTGAGCGAACCAATTTAGTAAGGGAGTGTACCAGCAAACTGTCCTGTGAGATTACTCCCTCTCCACTAAGATCCTCAGAAGAGGATATATTAGTATCTTCCAGGTCTTTTGGAAGACCTTCCTGCTCCTTGTACCTCAAAAAGAGGATCCTGAGCACTAGATGGGGATCTGCTACGCTTGGACCCACTATAGAGAGTGATCATAGCATCAATCTTCTTTTCCAAACTAGAAATGGTAGAAGAAAAAACCTCCTGTGTGATATATATAGGGGCTGAAGTGTCCAGCGCTGCTGCAACACCAATCCCCCCTGACGGCTCATTCTGACCGACCACATCACTCTCAGAGGAGGATAACATTCTTTTGGACATGGATTTAGGTTGTTGTAAAACACTCGGACCCTTAGAACCCTTTGAGGAGTTCCTGGTCCCTCTTCCACTCACAGCCTTAATGTACAAAACAGAGGTGATACCAAAAAGAATGCATAAACTGCTAGGTTATAGTCCAGCAATATAATGCTGCTATTAAAGCCCAGCCTGAAGCAATAATAATGTCAAGGGAAATGCCTGTCACCAAACCTGAAGCAATGCCACCTCTTTGCTCTTGTGTCCCTCCACAGCCAGCAGCAGCACACAGTGTGCTTTTAAACACTTCCTCCACGTGTTCCTGGCATCGGAGAACGCCGACGCCGTTAGGCCCGCCCCCTCGCGTTGCCTATGGCTCTGTCCTCCCTTCAAAAAGGACGGGATTTTCCCGCGCGAGTGGCGGACTACAGGTACCTTCGGACCTAGAGCCAGACCGGCGAGGGGGGTAAAAAAGCCGCCAGGCGGCCGCAGCGTTTTTTTTTTTATTGAATCCGGGCTTAAAATCCCCCTGAGGGGGGAATCCCAGCATAGGGGCCACTGACAGAGAGACAATTCACCCCTTTTCTTACCGGAGGATCTGCTGTTTTGACCGGAGGAGAAGGAGGAAGTGTTAGGCTCCTGACACCATGCTGTTTCCAGCATGAGGCGGTGAGTGCTCAACACAGCCCCCAGTGGTGATACATAGGCATGACAACATTATTTAGTTAAAGGAGACTTTACATGAAAAAATTTCAGAAAAAAATCTCCACTTACCTTTTCCCCGTCGCAGGGTTATCTGTGGTAAACCATCAGACCCAATCTTCACCCTTCACGGTGGGCTCCGTAAAGCCTTCAGGAACAGGGGAACCTTGAGGTATCCCACAATCCTGGACCTGCAATAGCACCCTGCCAGTAAACTTTATTGGCCTTACTACCAAAAGTACTGGATCCCAGGGTCCAGCTCTCTAGAAAGAGAAGCATTTGCAAGCAAAAAACCTCATTTCTTCAGATACGAGGCCCGGGTACCATTCAACCTGGTCTAAAAGACACTCTGAATGGATCCATCAGCATGGCTAGCCCCAGCAAGGATTGCCCCAGCTCAGCACAGCACATCTTTACTCGTGACCAACACCTTAGACACTGGCGGAAAAACTGAATACTCCCAGTAGTGGGAGGGGTTATATAGGGAGTGCACTTCTTAATTTAGGGCGTGCCAGTGTCCATCACCTGAAGGTGGCCTATAACCCACATAGTAATTACTATGGCTCTGTGTCCCCTGATGTATGAAAAGAAATATAGATTTTTATAGATTTTTATTTTTATTTTAAAGTTTTTTATTTTTTTTTTATTCTTACCCACGTGGGAATGAAATAGCTCTCTGTTCCAAAAGAAAGTTCAATGTGGCCTGCAATTTAACAGGAGAGCATTGAGTAAGAGTGTGCTCTGTCTTATAACCTGTAGAACTACAAGTAACAAGTTAGTTTTAAACGGCTTTGTATCTGTTTTTTTTTGTTTGTCCGTATGCATTGTAAGCAACTGTGCATTGTAAGCAACTGTTGTAAAAACAGGTTAAACAGGTTTCAGCGTAGCTAGTTGCGAATTAGCATATCAATGGAAATCATTTAAGGTTTCATTAACAAGCACGGCTGTGTTAGATTTGAGACTATACAAAAAAATGCTTTAACACACTAATTTCACCTTTTGAGTCAATGTAATACTGATAATGATCTGATAAATAAAAAGTCTTCGAAAAAAGGCACGAAATCCAAGATGGCCAATGTTGTATGCATGTTGTTGAAGATGAAAGATGTAGCGGAAAAAAAACAAATCCAATGGTGTGCTGAGAAAAAGCAATTCTTGGAACAGATAGAAAGTGTAACTGAGAATATAGTAGCAATGGTTGCAAAGGCAGATGCAAATGTTGCTGAACGCATTGAACAATTAGTGACTGAGAAATGTGTATTGGAAAAGAGATTGGATGAATTAGAGGAAACGTGTAAATTAAGAGGAAGTTGCATTGCCTCTTTGAATCAAAGAGAGGCTGAGAATTTGCGTGTTATCATACTGCTTAGGGAGGAATTACAGGGTGCACAGGCAGCCATAATGGAGTTATCCTCCAAACATGCAAAAGCTGAACAGTCGCACTGCTCAGCAAAGATAGAGGCTCTAGAGCAACAATTTGGTAAACCAGATGCTATTGTTGCTGCAAGTGATGTTACTATGATAGGAATCAATGTTGGAGATTTAAAGTGTGGCACTTGAAATTGATTCAGGAGTTGAAACAGTGGAAACTCCTCAGATGATGAAAGTGTAAAGTCTGTTCATTCCAATCATAGTAATCATAGTAATATTATCCAGCATGTGAGTTTCCAGTGTCATATGCTCAAAGAAGGGCCTATGCAGGGAGATTAGCGCTCAAGTGCTTTTTGTGTAAAACGGGTGGGTCACATAGCTAAGTATTGTTTGATGGCTAACAATGATATGCAAAGGAAATACCCTAAAACTACACCAAGGCATTATGAAGTTTGTTCTGCCAGATGGGGTAGAAATCCAAAGCATGGAGGCCATAGTAATCAAACCCATTTCCCTTTTAAGACCCAAATGCGGAGACTACAAATTGAAAATCATCAATATGTAGAACAGTTGCATAAAGTCAAAATGGAGGTAGCCACATGGTTATTCAAATGTAGCACTGGGGGAAACAATGTTAGCAGCACTTAGTGAGCTGCATGGAGGGTAAGATTTTTCTGGTCAATGTTTCCTTGCTATGAATAAGGTTTAGATGTGAGCTTCATGTTTTAAATATAATAGAGGACCTTGATATATTTTTAGAATGTTCAAGGATAAGCCTGTGAATCGTTATTTTTTTTGAAAAAAACATTTTTTTTTGTTATTATTATTTTTTTCTTCTCTTATTTTTTATTTTTGAATTTTTTTTACTTTTTTCAAAATTTTTGTTTTTTAATTTTTTTAATTTAATATTTTTTTAAAAAATAATTTTTATTTTTTTTCTCTTTTTAATTTTTTTAATTTTTTTTTATTTTAATTTTTTTTGAATTTTTTTTTCAATTTTTAATTTTTGTTATTTGTCTATTCATTTATTTTATTTTTGTTTTGTTCAGGTGGAAAAAGTTATGTGTAGTCCACCTGAAAGGGGGGTAATTGGCTATGCCCTCAATTAGCAGCTGAATAGATGGTCATGGGATATGTCCTCCAGCTGGATACATTTTGTTTGTTTAAGACAAGAGTTGGTAGGAAGCCATTCTAGCCTCTGGAGTTCATTTTTTTTCTTTGTGTTTATTTTCATTCAGGTACAAAGAGTTCCAAAAGGTTTACGCTTTGTCCACCTGAAAGGGGAGTTAGTGCATAGTTCTTAAGATACAGATAAATGCATTGTATTTTTTAACGTTAAAAATTAGAATTTTTGAGAAACAACTTTTTTTGTTTTTAAAATTTTGATCATACTATGGGGATCCATTTTAGAATGGGTTCATCCTAAAAGAAATCATGGCTGTATTGATAATTTGTCTAGAGTTATGAGTAAACATAGTAAGCGAGCAGATATTGTGGATATTGTGGATAAGAATTTGATTCTGCTCTTATTTTTTCACTACCAGAATCCTGGTGGAGCGAGATTGTAGAGTTTTCTGGAACAGAGATGAAAGATGTTCATCTGGTTGGCAGTTTGTCTGTGCCACACCACACCGAAAATTTGGTCTGATAAACATTCAGGAGAGAAGGGACAAACTAAAAGATTCAGATTAATACTTATTTTTTTCTTGTGGACAATTTAGTGCTAATACTGAATCTGAAAGATTGTGCCTATCAATAAGACTTGTGAAACATTTTGCCGGAGTTTCTCCTGTCATTGATGAATGCAATAACGTGCTATTAATACATGTGCGATGGGTTGGAGGTTGGGGAAGGAATATAACATATTCAATCTGTTGGAACATGAAATGTAAAAAATGTTTTTTATGGAAGGAGAAATTGAAAGAAGAAAAGGTTTTTAATGTATGACATGTATTGACGTAACAGAATTAATATGGTCCAGGTTCCCAGGAGGCTGGCCCTTATGCATAAGCAAGATGTCTGTTGGCCAGGTGACACATCAACGGGGTGAAAAACTTTCTTGTAGGGGTGGTGTCTCAATCTTTCTGTAGAGAAGCTGTCGGTTACTGGACATGTGGGACACCAGAACTGGACATGGGGGAGATACGCCTGGTTGATTTCTCACCTGAGAGGTTGAAACCCTGCACAGGTAATGCCAGTGACCACACACAGGAGCATGCTCCGTTAAACAAAGGGGATAAACGATGGCTACCAGCGTACAGTATGCCTTCACCACATGGCGCTTCAACATCTCACAGTGATTGATAAAAACCTATTACCTTATATGTGCTGAGTATACACTGAATCAAATGCGGTCATTGTACCAGTGACTTACTCCCAGAGATGTGCGGACACAGAATGAGGTTCATGCAGGACGCTTATTTCTTAGGAGTAACCAGAAAGAGGAGGGATGTATTCAGCACTATATTGGGGGAATAGGAGCTGGGATGGTGTTGTTAATGGAGTGGACATCGGCCTCCTGAGGAACAAACTCGCAGCCATAGCTTCAGACAATAAGCGGATCTTTGTTACTCAGAGAAATTGGTGGCATCCTTAACAACATTCAACAAAGTCACATAAACAACACTATACCCATATGACATTTTTACCATTTTTTTAGACAGATATAGCTTTCTTTTGGTGGTATTTAATGACCACTGGGTTGTTTTTTTTTTTTTTTTTGCAATAAGCAAAAAAAGACCCCCGATTTTGAAAAAAAAAACACTTTTTCTTTGCTTTTGTTATAAAATTTTGCAAATAAGTAAATGTTCTTCTTCACTGATGTGTGCTGATGAGGCTGCATTGATGGGTACTGATAGGCTGCACTGATGAGTCTTCACCAATGAGCCTGCACTGATGAGTCTCCACTGATGTCCATTGATGGGCACTGAATAGCTGCACTGAGGGGCACTGATGAAGAGGCACTGATGGAACTGATGGGACTACACTGATGGGCACTGATATGCTGCACTGATGGGCACTGATAGTCTGCACTGATGGACACTGATTGACACTAATAGGACTGCTATGATAATTAGGGTACACATTGCTGATCTGTACCCTCATCTGTGGCTGCACTTAGACTTTGCTGGATGATCTTCAGCTACCAGTACTCCTTGGTCCTGTGTTTCTTGGATTATCCGTTACCGACCTGGCTTGACTCTGGACTTCTCTGCTGCCTGATCCCTGGTTTTGAACCTGGCTTGCTCTAAGGACTCTGCTTCTCTTGCTCTACCGTGTATGACTCTGGCTTGCTCCTAACTAACTTTCTACATACTCCCTGGCTTGCCTTCCTCTGTATGACTTTCGGCTCTAATCCTAATTACGCCTATTCAGTCCTGTCCTATCAGCCTGCTCCTGCTTTTTCCTCGGGTACCACCTTGCCTGTGGTCACTGCCCTGGTTCAGCTACACATGTGTCCTGACAGACCAGCTGACAGCTATCCAGCTCCTCTGCACTGCAAACCGCTTCCAGTGGATCTACCTAAATGGCACCTGTGCTTCTTGGAGTCTAGCACTCCCTGTTCCTACCTTTATGGGTGCTTGGCACCGGTGGTGGCTGGTGGGCTATTTTTTTGGCGGGGCGGCAATCCATCCCTCCCCAGCCACACCCTAAGTGGTCAGTCGGTCTAGTCTCCTGCACCCCCCCCCGGTCAGTTGATCAGTCTCCACACTTACCCCATCTAGGTCCTCTGGGCGGCATCTCCTCCTTTCTCAGCTTCACGGCGACATAGTTTCTCCTGCGTCTCCTCCCTCCTCCTCCTAGGCGGCCAATAGGATCCCTTCTTCTTTTGGCCAGTCAGGAAATGGGTCTCATGACCAGCTTTCTGATTGGTCAGGAGGAGAATCAGTGTCACAATAGCGAATATTCATTCTCTATTGTCACACAACTTGATGGGCCCTAAGCCCACCCTTTTTTGAAGCCTATTAGAGCAGGAAGAGCCTCAAACTTGCAGCCCTCTGGCTGTTTGCGAAACTACAAGTCCCATCATGCCTCATGCTTGTAAGTGTCAGCCTTGCAATGCCTCATGGAACGTGTAGTTTCGCAACAGCTGGAGGGTCGCCAGTTTGAGACCCCTGTATTAGAGCCCCTGGCTCTAATCACGTGTTTTAAAAGAAAACAACTCCTGTTGTAATCCATGCATCCAGCGCATGTAGATTAGGAGGCCAGATGCATAGATAGGGAGAATGGCGCTGTTGGCTTTTCTAGGGTGGAGCGGGGGGTTTGGGCTGCACTCGGGTGACACCAGCCAGACGGGCAGTGGCTCCACTAACACCCCAATCCTACACTCGCCGAGTTGCCGGCTGTCTACCTGTCTCGTGGAGCAGAGCAGAACAAAGCTGCCTCCCCCTCCTCTCTGTTTACATCTACACAGAAGGAGGGAGTCCGAGGGACACACCACTGTGCCTATCCCATGCTGTTCTGAGGTCTGTACAGTTTCCTGTAATGTAGATGGACAGAGGAGTGGGACAGTGACCAGGAAGGGGGGCAAGTAAAAAAAACAATGGGGGGAGGATATGTGCTGGAGGGCGCTATGGGAGGGGAGGGGGGTCGATACTGATAGGGGAGTCTGCACTGAGGGGGTTCTATACTGAGTGGGGGTCTGTGATGAGGGGGGTCTATTTTTATGGAGGGTGTCTGCACTGAGGGGGGTCTATACTGATGGAGGGGGGTCTGCACTGAGGGGGGTTTATACTGAGTGGGGAGTCTGTACTGAAGGAGGGGGGTCTGTACTGATGGGGGAGTCTGCAGTGAGGGGCTTCTATACTGAGGGGTCCATACTGATGGAATGGGGGTCTGTACTGAGGGAGGGGTCTATACTGAGTGGGGGGGTCTGTACTGATGGACAGGGGTCTGTACTGAGGGATGGGTCTATACTGAGAAACCATGAATCAGACTGAGACAGACGTAAAGTTAAAATGGAGTTCCACCGAAAAGTGGAACTTCCGCTTTAAGCATTCCTCGCCCCTTGACATGCCACATTTGGCATGTCATTTTTTTGGGGGGGAATGTGTACCCTTTTTTTTCGTGGGACTTCCTGTCCCACTTCCTGCTTCATATCTTTGGCTGCCTAGGTGACTCCTCCTCTCGCCCTAGGAGGCCCCTCCCTGCCAGCAATCTTCTGGGACACAACTCAGGTCCCAGAAGATTGGCTGGCCAATAGGAGAGCGCAGCACGACTCGCGCATGCGCAGTGCTCGCCCGGCAGTGAAGCTGTAAGCTGTCACAGCCGGGTTCCCACAGTTACCATGACAGTGCCGAGGAGAGGAGGGGGAGAGGAGCTAGCTTCCGGGTGGCCACATCGCTGGATCATGGGCCTGGTAAGTGTCGGTTTATTAAAAGTCAGCAGCTATGCTTTTTGCAGCTGCTGACTTTTAATAAACTAAAAAACGGGTGGAACTCCACTTTGGTTCACACTTGTTTAATAATAATAATAATAAAAAGATAAACAGAGTAAACGTACTCAAAACATAGCCACAGTTCAGGAACGGATAGTCAGACAAGCCAAAACATCAGGGAGCCAGAGATGAACCTAGTAGAACAGCAAGCAGGATCTGGAGCCAGAAGGAATGTCAGCCAAGCAAGTCTTTAACAGGAACACAGGAGAGCGTCTCTAGAGATGTGACAAAGGCGAAGGCAAAGATCATCTAGGTTGGACGGGTTAAGTAGGCAGGACTGATGAGCAGGATATCATCAACAGGTGAGTCACTGTGGAGAGAAAGGAGCTGCCAATTAGCTGATAGCTGAGCGGCCAGCTTTGAGAAGGCAGGGTTGAGCAAACTAATGCATTGGGCTAGACTTGGACCTTTGGGCTGGCATCTGGATCTCTCGCTTGTGGTGCTTACTGGAATTCGTAGACCTCGGGCATGTGTCATTGGCTAACCCTCAAGGTGTCATTCCCAGGAACATTTTCCAGCAGGAGTCCACCTTTTACTCATCTCAGCACCTCCCATGGCATTAGAACAACAAAGATGGACAACGAAGATTACCATGTAAAAGCTGTAGCCATTTCATCAAGTAACTTGGCATCCGGAAAGGGTATAGGGTAAGGTATGAATGGGGTATAGGGTATGAATGGGGTGGTTATTTCTTCATGTGCATGGAGCTGGGGGTGAATACTGGCTGGGGTTGATACTCCTCATCCAACATGAATACATGAATAACCACAGAATCTACCTGATCAATTCAGGCCTTAACTATTGGAGGTATTAAAAATAATATTCCTCATTAATTCAAACATAAGTAAAACATGCTTTTCCACACTGGGTGACACCAATCTTAGTGACACCACTGGGCGGGGCCCCTGCACCTCTAATGGATGGGCCGCCCTTACTTGGCACTTAGCTGCAAGGGAAGTCCTCTTGTCAATTCAGCCTCAGATCAGGCACGTGACACCTTGTCATTTCTGTAGTCTGTGTGTAAGCCCCTCCATTCTCCCTGCCCCTCCCCTCTAATCCTGTTTTGATTGAGTTCCTATTCCTCTGAAGCTGCTCCTCCCCTCCTCTTTATTAAAGCTGCAGTGTCACCCAGAGTATATTTTCTTTGGATGCAGCAGTTAACAGAACAGTTTTCTATGCTTTCACATTGAAATCTTTTTTGAGAAATTTAAGGAACTATATTTAATTCAACTAAAAATTTCTAAGTACTAAATGAATTACGTCTGCAAAGATATATATTATATTGCTATACAGTGACAATGATTATTTGATTATTAAAGACAGGTTCTTTCAATCAATCGACCAATCCTGACATTGATTGATCGGCCAATCTTCCCTTCAATCGAACGGCCGATCCGCCCTTAGATCGAACATCCAATCCTCCCTTCAATTGATCCACCAATCCTTCCTTCTTTCCATTAATCCTTCCTTCAGTGGATTGATCCTGCCTTCTATTGCTCATGGAGTTGTGGCAGGGACCACAACTCCATCTTCAGAGCTATCTGTCATGGTGCCGCTGCTGTCTACCGGTTTGTATTCTGAGCCTGAATCTGACAGACGAGTGACTTCCTCTTCACTATCTGTCATGCTCAGAAACGTGTAGGGCTTTTCACTACTGTACCTTTGATTTACATTTTGATCTCTAAATTTACTGGTACAGTAGTGAGACTCACAGGAAAAAAAGCTCCTGACTGTCAGCTACTGCTACAAACGCTACAAAAAAACCTTTTAGCGTTCGCAGGGATCAAGCCTGACTCTGCGTACGCTGCAGTTATGTGTGTCGTGTTTTTGTAAGTGACAGTGAACCCTAAACTGCTGGGGGTGCTAGTATTGATATGATCAGATCAGATATCGATCCATTCAGATACTATACGACTAAGGGAAGTGTATGGTACGTGCGTGGGTGTTAGCGCTACTGGCACTAATCTGACGCTGCCTGGGGCGATGCAGACCCTGACTGGCGCTAAAACCTAACTCATGTCACCCACCGGGCGATCAGGGGGTTAAACCTTTATTTAGGCAAAATACGGTGGGCGCCCTGATGCTATAAAAAATAAACTAGCTAACCAGTATCACCCGTGAGGCTTATACAGTGATCATTGATGACAGGGGCTGATCAAGGGGTTTAACCTTTATTAGGGGGGATCCCTAGACCTATCTGGGCCTACACTAAGTACCCTAACACTGATTTTTTTCACTAATGACACCAGTACAGTGATCAAAAAAAATATGAACACTGCACTGGGTGACACAGTGACAGGGGGTGAAGAGGTTAACTGGGGTAGGGTGATCGGGGGAGTGGCAAGTGTACCTACGTGAACTGATGTCAGTGTAGTGTTGGTGCACTTACTGTGAGATGTCTCCTTTCCTCTCCCTGGAACTAAAAGACTTCACTTCCCCTTCTGTGTTTACACTTACACATGCAGGGGAAGGATCTCATTTGCCAGGAGCGATCACCAGGTCCAGGCCAGTTACCATTGGCCTGGGCCTGGGGATTGATCAGTTCTGGATCGAATCCGATCGTCTCGGCCGACGAGGGGGCGTGCTTGCGGCGTATGGCTACTACGCTTCACGCAGCTGGGCCAACCTGTTGCAGTCTAACTGCGGCTGCTGGTCCAGAACCGGTTAAGTCATGTCTCTGCACTCCCTGTTTGCCAGAATATTGTGCTCTCTCCAACCGGTATCTCGCTCCTGTCTTCCTTGCTGCCATCATTTTTTGCTACCACTCGTTGTCGACCCTTTGCTTGCTCCTTAAAAACAAGGAGAGAGGCGCCTCTGGGTGCAGACGTTTAAAACAACTTTTAATTAACACATAGTCATCAACTCACATTTCAGTAGAAAGTGACAGGCATTTAAGTGTTAAAATCGTAGTGTCAGGGTGGCGATCCTGGATCCTGAGCCTTCTATTCCTCCCTCAGAACGGTCTGGTCAGAGGAGATGTCTGCTGCTGGATGGATGGGCCGGCTCCGGAAGACAATCTCAGGACGAGGCGTGAGGCGCAGAGGATGGCAGACTGCAGGGGATGACGCCACCAGAAGTGGACGCGTTTCTTGAGCATGCGCGCTGCGGTGTAGTGGTAAGCTGTACTCCTTTTTCAACAGACATAATCTTAACACCATACAGTGCCTGTTCTACTATGATGGCTGCCATGCTTGCTCTGGACTTTTAAACCCTTCCTATTGTTTGCACATAGACTTATACAGACTGTGCATATATTACGGATTTGCTATAGATCTAATACAGATTGATTACATAATATTACAGATTTTTTTTGGGTCACTTATGGTTTTAAGTTGTTGCGCCTTCACTTGTATTTTGTTCCTCAAAAACGCTTCTGCTTGATCCCAATCTGCAACTGCTCGTTACCGACATGCGGCTGCATGAAATGCATAAAGGCTGAGATGTCACTTTCGGGTCCTTCTCTTGCAAAGTTTCCGGGTCTTTGACACGCATGCCGGCTCCGGTGGATGCGAACGACTGTGCAATATCTTCCTAAGCACCTAATATGTGAGTGCATACATACTGTATATGTTTTTAATTGTTTTTGAGTAAATAAACGGTATCACACTATATAACTTCCAACTGTTGGGACTTTTTATTCTCCATATCTGACACATGAGTAACACCAGGACCCACCAGGAGAAGAGCTGACATATTTGTCTGGATGGCTGGCTCTAAATTATGATGCCTGTAGACAGCTTGTTGACCTGATTGGCCTGGTGTGTGCAGTATTTACTAGCACATGGTGGAGCACGTTTGTTGATCTGGTGGAAGAATTTGAGCACTATATTCTACTTGTTTATAAACACAGTGATTGGATTCACATATCAACTTTTTATGGACTTATAATATACATTCACTATTTATTTAGTTTTTAATGCATGGATGTTTCATCATTTTGCACACATTGTGTATATGGTACAAGATAATTTAAGTGGTTTTGTCACATACATTGGGCTGGCACCTTTCTTTATATTAGTTCTGCTTTCAAAGTGTTACTCTGGCATTAGAGCAGTGGTTCTCAACCACTCTAGTGCCGCGACCCCATGATTAAATTTCCCAAGTTATGGGGACCCCTAACCGTAAAATTATTTTCATAGCGTGGGTTGTCAGCAAACAAGGCAGAGACAAGTAATTTGCGCCCCTAACCCACGGACATTTAGCGTTCCCCGAGTCCCTTCCACTCGTACAGTTTAGAACCCCTTATGGCACATTAAGAACATAGGATGTACTACTCTCTCTTTTTCCTCCTTTCTTTCCCTTTTATCCCTATCCTGATTTCTTGTTTTTTTCCCCCCATCCTTCTTTCTAGCAGTCGTTCTTTCTCTTATCCTCTCTCTCCCTTTTTCTTTGTTCTTCCCCCTCTTTTCCTGTCCCTTCCATGTATTCTCTATTTTTATTCCTTCTCTTACTCCTTGGTGGTGGGGTGGGGGGAATGGGACGAGTGGCAGTGCTGGCGGGGATCAGCCAACTTAGGTGCTCTTGATGAAGGTCATTTGCGGATCTGAGAACTGTAGTGGGGACTTTTAATGGCAACTCTAATCACAGGTAGTGTTACTCACTGTGTCTCCGGCTTCAGTGTCTCTGACTTTGCGGTGTCTCGTAGCAGTAACACCTATGCTGAAATCAGGAGATAGGGTCTCCTCCAGCTCCTCCCACTTTACATTCTTCACCAGTCAGCTGACCTCTAGTCTCTGCCCCCAGCCATGTTATGAACTGAATGGGCAGCTGCGAAGAGGTTGAGTGGGCGGCCATAGGCTCCAGGGAAAGCCTTGCTGGGCGGCCGCAAAAAGGCTGGGAGATCGGTGCGGGCTTCAGGAACAGCCAAGGATTTGATGACCCCTGGCAAATCATCATTCGACGCCCCGAGGGGGTCCCGACCACCAGGTTGAGAACCACTGCATTAGAGAGACAGCTGCCTTCATATCACATTTATCTTATACAAGGTGGGGAGGACGTTCGCTTATTTTTCTTTCTGCCTTACTTAGTAGTGATAGTTGTGCTTCCATTAGGGTTAGTCTAGGCATATTTATAACTTTTAATTCCTCCTGTCTCCCTAGTTGATTACAGAATTGTCCCGCCCATACTTCTTAGGAAGTGGGGTTAGGGGTGTTTGTTGGGTGATTGGATCCTGCCCACTGTATTTGGGACCCTCAGGCTAGTAATCTGTGAGTTCTAACTTGGGTCCCAGCCTCCTTTTATGCCCATGAGGTGACCTCCCTAATCTTTTGTTCATTTGGCCCTGTTCTAATCTTGACGGTTCAATGGAGGGATTTAAGGGGCAAGTTTCCAAGTTTTCCTTTTCTGTGAATCCCTATATATGACGTGACCTCTTCCCCTTCCAAAAGGGGAACTGGATGGCCCTCTAGAGGAACCCAAATAGTCCATCTTAGACTGACCACTCATTGTAGGTGGTATAACCCCTTTGATTTGCTTTAAACTTTCTTATATTTTGTAAGAAATGCCATTTGTATGCATTTTCAGTAGCACAAGCATACCTATCTCTTTCTAACTTGATATTTTTTTTCACTCAAAATCTCCATATTTAGTTTTTCCACTGACTGACATATTTCTTTTTCTGTTTAAATGAAGATTTCTGTCTAAATGGAATAAGAAATTTCAGAACTTTCTGCAATTCCCTATTAAATTCAGCAATTTTTGTTCTTCTTAAAAGTCCACAAGGAGGACCCCATATTCCGGGTACACTGTTGTAAGTTTTCTTCCCATTTTTTTTTTTTTACATTCGGGATTCACTTTTCTGATTTTTGGGAAGATCTGAATTCCCAAGCCATTTGGGTATATTTGTTCACCTAAGTATTTTTTAAAATAATAAACATTCCACCATTTTACCTCTTGTAAAAAGTCGTTTTTGGTACTGCATCATGACAAGGTGGTACTGCGTCTCCACCCAATATTCCTGCTGAAGGTTGTTTCAAATTTTCACTTTAATCAGGACATTGTCTTGCCTTTGTTTTTTTCCCAGTCCTCAGTCACTGGAGGAAAAAGTCCTGCATGCATTAGATGTAGTTCAAGCTGGATAATTGTATTTGAAAATGTCCATGACAAACAGTAGTAGTTGGATTCTTTATTTGTACTTCTGTAGGTTTGAGGAACAGTTAGGCAACTACTAGATTGACCAGTTCATGATGGATTCATCAGCTTACTGCCCAAGGGTATGGCTTGAAAGGTAAAGCTCCACCTTTTCAGATACTGTATGGGCACACTCTATCAGAAGTGTGGGAGCCTCTTTGGCTACCCACCTGATAGTTGCTCAGTGGCTCAGGTTTGCAAAGCTGCAACCTGGTCATTGATACATACCTATACAAGGCTCTATCAGGTGGACATAAAAGCTGCAGAGGATGCTGTATTTGGCCACAGTGTTTTGCACAGTAGCTCTTGGGAATGACGGTAGTTGCTGTGTCTCCCTACCCTAATGGGAATTGCTTTAGGGCATCCCAAGTAGTCATGATTTACAGCCTGCTCTGTGTCCTGTGATGTATAAGAAAGAAAACTGGATTTTTGTACTTACCTGAAAAATGTATTTTTTGTAGTACATCATGGGACACAGAAGTGCCCCTCTGTGTCTTCAACATGCTATATCAAAAGAATACATTGTTTGGGATGATCATTTCTTCTCATGCAGCTCAAGTCATACCAATGGAAATAGGGTCTTATTATTTTGCAGTCATAAAAATAACACAAGAACTGGCAAGGTCAGTTGTCATTCAGTAGCTAGAAGGAAACATATCCCTTTATGTTTAGTTTGTAGCCCATGCCAACTGAAGGATCTAAACATTGTGTCTATTTTTTTTGGAAGGGGTCACATTGTTCACTCTATGTATATTTAATTGACAGGCATTTTGAAAAATGAGCCAGTTTAATAGACTTCGTATAGAACTCTTAATTATATATATCCTCTTCAACTTCTCTATTCTTTTAATGTAGTCTATCATGAAGAATTATGCAATTAAAAGCCTTCAGGATGTACAGTGAACAGTGAGGTCAGTTGTCTGTGTATTGCTTCCAGCAAATAACCTCTTTAAAAAATATAGCATGAACAATGTTTGGCTCTTCATAATGCGAGAATGTAATTAATTTTACTTTGCATATGTACTGTAAATCACTTACAGTGCCACTGGTTTCTGTTCATTTTCTAATAGCACTTTTCATTTGTTGCAAGTTAATTATGTGGAAGTTTCTGAATTAGCTTTGTAATAAAATCTCTCTTATTCTGTTTATTTGCCTTTCTTTATTTTCTTTTTTTCTTTCTTTTCTTGCTTATATTTGCTACAGACTTTACTGTATTTTAGCTTTCTGTCAGCCTTCAGTCACAGCAATCCACCACCTATGATTTCAATCATTTCCCAGTTTTGAGCAATCATATAGTCAAAATTGGCATCAGAATTGATGCCTTTTTTTATTGTGCTCAGTGGTTTTGATCAATTTTCAGGTTTAGACCATATGGTTGCCCACAGAACTGAGAAATTATTGAAACCTTGGGTGGCATATTGCTATGGTTGAAAACTGATGGAAATTGAATCAGACCTACTGAAACAGGTAACATAGATCCATACATAAAATCCCCAAATGCAATCAGTAATCACATCTTAAACATCAGTACTTAATATTCTATGGTTCATGGACCATTTTATAAAAGGCACCATTTTCAATGACATGTCTGCATCCTTATAGCTACTTTATCCACTCTGCTTAGCCCCGTTTATTTTTTGCCCATGCAGCTACTTTTTCTTCCTGACAAAATAACATTTGATTGTCCACTTTTACACCTGTTAGTATTTTTCACTTTATTTGTGGAAAGGAAAAAACTTCAAGTAAACAGATGAAATTCTTGTTTTTGCTATGCATTTACCTGCATTTCCTTTAATTGTTAAGTAGGGCTCCAAAATAAAGTTTCTCTAAATCAAGAACAGAGTCGTACAAATCTGTAATGCCCATTATCTGGGCTAATAGACAAGGGATTTTTATTTTAATATTACATTCAGCAGGGAGAGGGTCTTTTCAGGTAGCATGAATGGCAACATTGAAAATACAAAATTCTTTTAAATTACATGTTTGGTACATGTCTTAAAACTGTATGTGCTGTATTAATTTTGTTTGTTTTACATTATTCATTGGTTTACATGCTGAAGCAGCAAACCAATATGGTTCATTTCCAAAATAAAGAATCCTTATTAGGTAAACTATTTTAAAGAAAATAGCATAGTTTGTGATCTTCTTTTCAGTACCACTCTGTATTGTGTACAAAGTTTAACACAATGTCAATACATAGTCAACCAAAACACCTCAAAACCATAAACTCACACTCCATAGATGAGGCGAACTAAAAAAATTACAATGACATGTTTCTGAGACAAAAACCAAATATAAGGGACAGTTGCAGTAGAACATGTAGGCAGTTTGATTAGGGCCCAGGGCAGCAATACCTTTTTTTCAAGAAATAACAGAATATGATATGATATATCTATGAGAGACTCACTGCATTTTAAGCAAGCATTTGTACTTGCCCATTATTTTAAAAGAAGTAAAGCATATAATAGTCTGAAAAAAATCTGTTTATTAGGTCATAGGCAAGAGCCAGAAATATTTCATGGACATGCTGCACACAATGTAATAATTTTTACTAGAAGATGGAGAGACTTGGCAAGTCTTATATGTAATTAAATTAGAGTAAAACATTCTAGACCCACAAGCAAGGAAATTAGAACTAATGTACTGGGCACTTTGTACTCCTTTTTAACTAAGAGGGTATGTCAGAGGGAGTGCGAATACAGATTTCATCTTGATTAAACAAATATTGGTGTATTTTTTTAGACTGAAGACCAAAAAATAGTACATATTTTAAGCAGATCTTTTGACGCTGCGATTTCAGAGACAGAGAGCGAGAGAAGGTATATAGAAAGAGAGCAGGGAAATTTTATATAAAAAAATGTAAAAATATTGTTTATTTGCTAAGATGGAAGAACGAAAAATTGTACAGATTTGCAGTAGACCTTTTAAGCCTTTCTTGGACAGGTCATGATTTTTGACGGTGGAAGCAAGCACATTGCAACTGGAAAATAAAAAAATTTATGTCATTTTTGGGAGACGGAAAATGGTAAAATGTTAGATTTTCTACACTGATATTAAGCCTATATAGTTATACAGAGGCTTCACTTTGAGAGTGACTGACTGGACACATTTCATTTGGAAATAAAAAATCAGTATCCCGATTTAGAGACTGAAAAGGTTAACATTTTTTTCAGTTTAGAACTACAGCTATTAGGCCTGTATGGTCAATTTCTGAGTGAGCAAATTACATCTGGAAATAATAAGAAAAATAGTATACTTTTATACTTGTAATTAAAATTTAAAACACACCTTTGAAGCCTCTATTGAATAGGTCACAATTCTGACAGAAAGAGCAAGTACAATGCATCTGGAGGCAAAAAAAAAAATGAGCGTCCAATTGTCTAAAAATAAAAAAGTTTTGTATTTTTTTAGAAGACTAATGATGGAAAAATGTTAGATTTCCACCATCGATATCAAGTCTATATGGCCAGGCTGCAATTTCTGAGTGATTGAATGTGCATATTGCATTTGGGACAAAAAAAGTCTTTTGAGTACAACTGAAATTATATAAAAAAAAAAAAAAAAGAACTGAACCACACCTTTGAAATAGGTTACAATTTCTGAGGGAAAGAGTAAACAGGTTGCGTCTACAAGCAAAACATCGGCCTCCTTTTTCACAGACTAAATAAAGAAAAAAAAAATTGACTGACTTGCTGCTAAGCTTGTAATCATTTTTAGGCAAGACACTTTTGCTGAGGGAGAGAACAAGTATATTGCAGCTAGAAATAAGAAATTCTTTCTATTTTTCTTTATTTATTTTTTTACAAGAATGAATCAAAGCAGTACATGTCAGCCATATTACAAGTGGATTACATCTTTAAAAAAAAAATGGGTTATTTCCTCCCAGACAGAAGCGAGAATTATTATAAAGGATTGCAGCGCAGCTTTTACTGTATATCCCTTTGGAAAAGTTGATAGTGTTGAAATAGAGAGCAGGTAAATTGGATATAGAAAAAAAAGTATTCTATTTTATTTGAAATTTAAAACAGAAAAATGTAAGTGATTTCAGGTACACATATTAAGCCTTTGTCAGGTCACCTTGAGGCTAAGTGGCAGATGCACACAGTTGGGATCAGGAGTGCACCGCAAGGTAGTGGACCCTACGGCTGACTGCTGCAGATGGGAGTCAGGGTAGTAAGGAAGGCAGGGCAGCTGGAACGCCAACACGGATCCCACTGGGGTTAGAGCGTAAGATTCCCTGGGGTGCGGAGTCTAAGAGCCAGCAGGTGTTCACCAGAGCCTGTAGTGGTGAGGATGGACTGGGCTGCAACTGGCTCCAGGTCGCGACCCCCAGGGTTCCTCAGCTCACACCCACAGTAGGCAACAGGAGGATAGGGATAGTAAGGGAAGAAGCCAAGGTTGGGGCCACAAGCAGACAAGGACAACAGAGTTCACGCCAAGATTCAGGGTCACGGGCAAACAGGGATAGTAGGGGACACACCAAAGGTCAGGGTCACAAGCAGACAGGGTAAGTTGAGAACAGGCCAAAGTCGGTAACTGGAATCAGACGTAGGAAACACAGCAAGTACACATGAAAGCTAACACACAATGGTTGATCAGCACTGCTGGCTTGCAGTGCACAGGTTAATATAGGGTTCCCTGATAGGGCCTGGGGTGGGGCCATGCTTAGAGGAGAGGTTATAAAACCAGCCCGGTGTGAGTGGCTGGCTTCTTAGTCTGAACACATGAGGAGAAGGTAAGCTGACAGAGAAAGATTATTGCATAACCATGACAGCCTTTTTTGATAGATGGCTACTGAGACAGAGCAGGCAGATTTAATCAATAAATTTAAAATTATATGGAACTTTTTATAGACATATTATAAATATTGTACATATTTTCTATCCTTATTATAAGCAGAAATTTTTTAGGGCAGAGATTAGGCCCATTTAAGCCAGTAGTATTGCCGGAAATGCGTGAGAAGCTATACCCAAACAAAATTAATGTACTTTTTTCCCACAAATAGAGCTTCCTTTTGGTGGTAATTGATCACTGCTGCGGTTTTTATTTTTTGTGCTATAAACAAGAAAAACAACAATTTTGAAAAAAACAATATTTTTTACTTTCTGCTATAAAACATACCCTATTAAAAAAATAAAGAAATCAAATGTCTTCATCAATTTAAGCCAATATGTACAGTCAGGTCCATAAATATTGGGACATCGACACAATTCTAATCTTTTTGGCTCTATACACCACCACAATGGATTTGAAATGAAACGAACAAGATGTGCTTTAACTGCAGACTTTCAGCTTTAATTTGACGGTATTTACATCCAAATCGGGTGAACGATGTAGGAATTACAACAGTTTGTATATGTGCCTCCCACTTTTTAAGGGACCAAAAGTAATGGGACAATTGGCTGCTCAGCTGTTCCATGGCCAGGTGTGTGTTATTCCCTCATTAACCCATTTACAAGGAGCAGATAAAAGGTCCAGAGTTCATTTCAAGTGTGCTATTTGCATTTGGAATCTGTTGCTGTCAACTCTCAATATGAGATCCAAAGAGCTGTCGCTATCAATGAAGCAAGCCTTCATTAGGCTGAAAAAAACAAAACAAACCCATCAGAGAGATAGCGAAAACATTAGGTGTGGCCAAATCAACTGTTTGGAACATCCTTAAAATGAAAGAATGCACCAGTGAGCTCAGCAACACCAAAAGACCCGGAAGACCACGGAAAACAACTGTGGTGGATGACCGAAGAATTCTTTCCCTGGTGAAGAAAACACCCTTCACAACAGTTGGCTAGATTAAAAACATTCTCCAGGAGGTAAGTGTATGTGTGTCAAAGTCAACAATCCAGAGAAGACTTCACCAGAGTGAATACAGCGGGTTCACCACAAGATGTAAACATGATGTAAACACCATCAAAAATGAGCCTCAAAAACAGAAAGGCCAGATTAGAGTTTGCCAAACAACATCTAAAAAAGCCTTCACAGTTCTGGAACAACATCCTATGGACAGATGAGACCAAGATCAACTTGTACCAGAGTGATGGGAAGAGAAGAGTATGGAGAAGGAAAGGAACTGCTCATGATCCAAAGCATACCACCTCATCAGTGAAGCATGGTGGTGGTAGTGTCATGGCGTGGGCATGTATGGCTGCCAATGGAACTGGTTCTCTTGTATTTATTGATGATGTGACTGCTGACAAAAGCAGCAGGATGAATTCTTAAGTGTTTCAGACAATATTATCTGCTCATATTCAGCAAAATGCTTCAGAACTCATTGGACGGCGCTTCATAGTGCAGACAGCGAAAGCAACCAAAGAGTTTTTTAAGGGAAAGAAGAGGAATGTTATGCAAAGGCCAAGTCAATCACCTGACCTGAATCCGATTGAGCATGCATTTCACTTGCTGAAGACAAAACTGAAGGGAAAATGCCCCAAGAACAAGCAGGAACTGAAGACAGTTGCAGTAGAGGCCTGGCAGAGCATCACCAGGGATGAAACCCAGCGTCTGGTGATGTCTATGCGTTCCAGACTTCAGGCTGTAATTGACTGCAAAGGATTTGCAACCAATTATTAAAAAGTGAAAGTTTGATGGATGATTGTTAATCTGTCCCATTACTTTTGGTCCCTTAAAAAGTGGGAGGCACATATACAAACTGTTGTAACACCGTTCACCTGATTTGGATGTAAATACCCTCAAATTAAAGCTGAAAGTCTGCAGTTAAAGCACATCTTGTTCGTTTCATTTGAAATCCATTTTTTTAAATAAAAAATCCCAATATTGATGGTTTGTGCAAAAGTTATAGCGTCTACAAACTATAGGATAGATTTAGGGACTTTTTATTTATTTATTATTTACTAGTAATGGCGGCGATCAGTGATTTTTAGCGGGACTGCGACATTGCGGCGGACAAATTGGACACTAAGTGACACTTTTTGGTGACCAGTGACACCAATACAGTGATCAGTGCTAAAAAAAAATGCACTGATACTGTATAAATGACAATGGCAGGGAAGGGGTTAACACCAGGGGCGATCAAAGGGTTAAATGTGTTTCCTAAGTGTGCTTACTAACTTTATGGAGGATGGACTTATTGCAGGAACAGAGAGATCTGTGTTCCTGATTAGCAGGAATCACAGATCTCTCTGTTCCTGTCTGACAGAATGACGCTCTTCTTTGTTTACATCAGCAGACTGCCATTCTGTCATTCCCCAGAGCGATCGCGGGAGGCTAGTGGCCATCGCGGCTGCAGGGCCTGCTGATTGGCTCCTGCTGTGTCCAATCACGGTAGGAGTGGGTCGCCGGCGGCGTGCGCACACGCTCCAGACCACGTCACGCGGACAACGTGCAGGTACTTTGTTTCGCGTTAGCCAGGCTGCCCTGCCGAAGTACATGTACGGCGGGCGGTCCAGGACTGGTTAATAGGAGACAGAATTCTTAATACAGCCATAAAAATAAATGTACTCAGTGATCAATTTTTAGAGACAGGTCAAAAAATGTAAAGACCTAATGCACAGAATTATTCAACAGTACTATAATTATTTTTTGGATACACAATTAATAAATTACACAATCTAGTTATTTTTCATTGGGAGCAATTGAAGAGGGAGAGAGCCAACAGACTTCATCTTTATTTATTTATTACAGGTACTTATATAATGCTGAGCTAGAGCTGAGCCACCACACGCCCCAACCAATCTATACCAAGCCTTGCAGAACATTGTTTATTGCCTCCTCTAGGACGCTTCCACGACTGTTCTGGATACAACTCCTTGGAGTAATTAGTGGTGTGACCTATAGCATATAGGCAATATTTACATAGCATTTTTTGATAATGTTTTTTTTTAAAGAAATTTTTTTTTGTAATAAAGATGTTTAAAGGACAGACTTATGTATGGAATTAAATATTTTTTTTTCTGTTTTTTATTTCCTATACAATAGCTGGGAAAAATGAAAAGCAAGGTCTGTGCTGTTTGATATGCTGTTTCACTCTATTATTTCTCATTCATCTGTCATCCAATCTCAGATAAATTTGTTTTATAGTTACAAATAAATGTTAGGTTGTAGGTTTTAGAAAAAGATTTATGACATAATTACTTTTGTTTTTTTTTACTAAATGCACATTCCTACACAAACAGCAATCCATAGTACACAAAGTATTATATTGTCTTTCTTTAATCACTTTATATCTTTAGAAACTGTCAAAGGCAGAGTGGAACTATAAAATAGATCACTAACAGGTATTTTGGTGCGTATACAATTATCCCAACAGTATGTAGGCCTCTTGACTTCCAGATCATTAGATCCCATTATCCCATTTGTTGCTGTCACTTGCTCTGGTTGGAGAGTCATCTTCACTGACAAGATTCATCACCTTGCCATAAGTTATGGTCTGGCAGAAGATGAAGCCACAGAAGCCCCAGTCTCTAAATACCTTTTGCAATGTATTGGCAGGAGGTTCAGTCCTGCCCCCTCTAAAGGATAGCCCACTAGTCTTCTTACTTCTGTGCTTTTGGGTCGGTTGCCTGGGAAGAGGAAGAAAGTCTGTGTAGACTTTCCTGGTGTACACACGATATGTAGTATTTACGCATAATTCCCTGTTGTCACGTATGTAACATATGCCCTTAGGCCTTTACTGATAAGCATGTTCTCTCTGGGAGTATGCCAAGTTTTTGCCACATGGTTACAGCCTTCCTGTTTGCCCCACAGATAGTTTTGCAGACAGAAGAATTTATAAGCAATATATTAAGGGTTCCTATAAATAACAAAGCTGTAATTCAAGCTGGCTATATGCGGCTCAAATTTGAGCTGTGAGTGGCCCTGTTGGTACCACCTGGCTTAACACACTTTGACTGAAAAATGAAAGAAGCTGGTTAGAAAATCATTGGCTGAAAAGTGACTATGACTATCAGATGCTATCTGTTTGGGCATTCAAGCAGATGTTGGCTGTGTAGTTGTCTGAATACTATAGCTGGCAGGTAAGACCATCCATGTTGCTCAGCGTGGATGTAGGTACCTATTAGAAATATATCCATGTATTATTAACATTACTTGTCCAAACAGATTCATTGTTAAAGCACCCTTAAAAGTTCTGAAAACAAAATGTAATGCTTAAGAATATTTTTAATAAAAACATAAATAAGGTTATTCAAATTGCTAAGATATCACACCAAATGTTCTGAACATTATCTGTTGCTTAACTAATCATCATTAGCTATGTCTGTTGTCTGAAAATATTTGTAATAGTGTACAAGTAAGTAGTAGGATTTTAACTACTCCTCCAATGGACGCAAATACTTCACATAATAAAAAAAATATATATAAATCTTTATGTCATCCAATTAAAAACAGGTATCAAAATGCAAGACCGCAAGTGTTTAATCTTAAACTGTTCCTTCATCACTTTTGACATGAACAAGGTACCTTGGTCTGTCACGATCGCGAATGGGAGCCCTGTTCTCATGAACATCTGAAACAACTCCCGTGCGATGACCTTGGATGAGCAATTTGTTATGGGGGCCGCTTTCAGATACCTGGTGGCATAGTCATGTAAATGTATTGGTGTCCCCTAGCTGACTTAGGTAAGGGGCCCACCAAGACCATGGCTATGCGATCAAAGGGAACCTTGTAAATTGGAAGCGGTACCAGCGGACTGTGAAAATGGGGTGTTGGATCGGTTCTTTGACAGGTAGGGCAGAACTCAAAGTAGTCCTTAATTTCCCAATATAAACCGGGCCAAAAAAAAGGATGTAAAACCCGTTCCTGAGTTTTAGCAGCTCCAAGGTGACCCCAAGTACATGACTATGAGCCAAATGTAACACCCTAGACCTAAAAGATTTGGGTACCACCAGTTGTTCCAACACTTCTTTATTGACTTTAGTTACTCGGTACAGCAAGTCATGATTCACAGCAAAATGGGGGGAGAACTGCACATCCGCCCCATGGTGCTGTGGTTCACCGTTTAAGACTGTGGCCTGTTCCCTGGCGGGGTCCCTCATCTGAGCACTAAGGAAATCTTCCCGGGAGCCCCAGAGATCTGACATATCTGGCTCAGAGGAGGTACTTTCCGCTATCCAATCTCACAAACACCTCCAGGGAACCGGACTAATTTCCTGTAGGTTTAGCAACCTGGTACTGATCCTTAGTAACAACCTCCTGCAACACAGTATTATTTACCAGTTTCGCCCGATTAGTAAGTCATGAGGTAATCCCAGGACCACCCCAACTTTTAGTGTAGCCGTTCCTGCTGTTGTACACAGGGTCACACAGGCCACTGGGCAGTTTTTAACATCACCATGCACACAGATGACCCAGACCTGTTCCCTTGGTACCAGCCTTCTTGGCACCCCTGTCCAATCGGAGCAGGGTGATGACACTCCCAGAGTCAGGGAGCGCTACCACCACCTGTCCATTGAACCGCACCACACACTCATGCGGATTCAGGCTGGTTGCAGCACATAATGCATCGGCATACATGGAGCAACGGCGACCCATGTCGCTCTCCATTGATTTTTCCCGACTTGGGCACTGGGCCGCCAGATGACCCAGTTGATGGCAGGACCAACAGCGAACCTTACAGGGTTCCCCCTGTCGGTTCCCTGGAAGGTTAGGTCCTGGGGTGCTCCTGGCAGTTGTATTATACCCCCGAGCTGCCACCATGCAATCACTGGGAGTCACCCTGATGCTGGAACACACTTTTTTAAATGGGTCAGCTCTCTTGTGATAGAGGGACTCTCCTGGAACTTTTCCGCACAACTGTATCCCTCAACAGCAGCAGCCATCTCATCCAGGGACTGAGGCTCGGACTGAACCACCCATCGGTGGAGCTCCCTGGGTAGTCCATGCAGGAAACGGTCCAATGCGACTCTTTCCACAATCTGAGTGGGTGTCTTTTCCTCAGGTTTCAGCCAATCTTGGAACAAGTGCATCAGGTGGTACAGCTGCGCACGGGCAGGCTTAGACTTGTCAAAGCGCCAGCCATGGACTCGGTTCGCCCTTAAAGTGACAGTCACTCCCAGCCTTGCTAGGATTTCTGCTTTCAGGAGCTTATAATCTCGTGCTGATTCAGGGGCCATGTCACAGTACGCTTGTTGGGGGTCTGCAGTCAGGAAAGGAGCCAGTACATCTGCCCAGTCTTTATCAGGCAGACCTTCCCTTGCTGCAACCCGCTCAAACATCGCTAGGTATGTTTCCGCATTGTCTGAGGCCATCATCTTTTGCAGGATCCGATGCACTGCCTTCCGGGGGTCACTCTTTACAGTGGGATCACCTTTCGTCATTTCAGCCTGCTGGGTCACCGCCTTTTGCAGTCCTGCTAGCTGTTCAACCAGTACGCGGTTTGTTTCCTGTTGCATAGCGACTGCCTGGGCATTAGTCATTACTAATTGTTTAATTAGCGCCTTCATTGCTTGTTCTGAAGACTTCACAGCCTGTGCAGCTTTCACCCAGGACATGGGATTGGCCTGTACCCCTCAAACTTCCCAATGCATAGCTCCACCAATTTGTAAGGGATCAGAGGGGGAACAGCTGGCTCAGAGACAGTAAAAATAAAAATGGCTTTATTCAGCAAACTGGCAAAAACAAACAGAAAACCCAACAGGCTGTCTTGTCACACAGTTGTGCACACAGGTAAAGCTCACAGTGCACACAGTTCTGCAGCATACAGGCTTACAGGCAATAGTTCATGGCTCTAATCAGAGCTACATTCTTTTATGTGGTTAAGCTCACCCAGCAAGTAAACAATCCAGCAATGAAACTTTTCACACAGCATGCTGCTGTGTCTCTCTCTCCTACTCAGACAGCTCTCCCCTGACCCTTTCAGCTCAGCTGACAATAAGCAGGTCTGAATGGGAAGTACCTGCCCTCTTCAATTAACCCCTTCTTCACCCTGCCCCAGGCTGACTCTCTACAATATGTGTACACATACAGTATATCCAAGTCCACATTAGCAGGAACAAGCAAGAAACAACAGCCATATTTTAAAAAGTAAAGTGTAAGAGGCCAGACTGGGAAAGCAATTCAGAGACATGGGTAACTCACCCTCAAATAGAGATTTAAGTATACCACGTGGAGTGTTCCTGTACAATGATGTCCAAATGCTGTTTGGTGCAGTGAAATAGCCCTTTTATATATATGCGTCTCACAAGGATGGTCTCCTCCAAAGGCTGCCCACGTCTCCCTGGCGGAGACCACTAAGGCAGCATCACTGATGCTGCATCAGGCCCTGGTGGGGTGGGAGGGCTTCTCCATCATCTCCCTCATTCAATGAAGGCTGGCCAAGTGATCTCTATTGTGGCCAAAGTAAACAGCTCTGAGCTCCAGCATCACAATATTGGGTTGCTGCAGCCTCGTATGTAATGTCACTTGTAGCGCACCGCCCACAATTTTCCCAATGGATGCCGTGACACAGAGCTGGGCCGGAAGTGTTGCGATCACAGAGGGTCCTAGCTAGAGATGTGCAGAATTAAAAAATTAGTTTTGATTCGTTATTTACATAAATTCATTTAGTTAAATTTGTTTCATTCGTTTAATTAGTTTAATTAATTTTTGGAATTTGTTTTGTTTTTTCATTTTCAAATCGATTCGAAAAGTTTTCCAGTTTGAAATGTTTTCGAATTCGAATAGTTTTCCAATTTCCAAAAAGAATAGAAAAAAGAAGGAATAGAATAAAAAAAATATATATTTTTTTTCTATTCTATTCCTTTATTTTCTATTCTATTTTATTCTTTTTGGAAATTGCCAAACTTTTTGAATGCGAATTTGAAAACTATTCGAAAAAGATTTGAAAATGATTTGAAAACTAATTTTGTCCGAATTTTTCTTTCTTTATTTTGGATTCGTTTAAATTCGGTAGTATTCTAATTCGGAAATTCAGGTACATCTGAATTTCACACAGTGGAACATAAACTGGAAGTCGGGAGCCAGAAAGACAAATGTCTGCGGTCACCCAGATGGAATGGCTTGGGTTACTGAAGGGAAGAGTGAGACTGGGAGCTAGATAGATTGCCTACCCCTTCTGGATGTTCATATTAAGAAGGGTGCAGATGGCTACATCCTTTACCGAAAATCTACTGCAGGCAATTCCCTGCTTCATTTTAAAAGTGCCTATCCTCCTCATCTTATTAATTCCATACCGAAAGGACAGTAGCACAGGATCAAACGTAAATGAAGCGACAACAACGATTTTGAAAAACTGGCAGCTGCCCTACGGGGACGCTTCCTAGACAGAGGATATAGCCACAAATGCTTCAAAAGAGCCTATGACCAGGCCAAAAAGAACCCTAGAGACCTATTGCTATTTCAAGGGGATAGGAATGTGGATTCACCAAAAATTAGACCAATTACAAAATTCAACAACCAAAACCAGAACTTATAAAAATATTACAGACTCACTGCCACCTCTTACAAGATGACCCAACAATTTGTCTCTTTATTGATCCAGAACCTCATATCACGTTTAGGAAAAAACGGTCCCTAAAGGACCAATTTGTGGCGAGTCGCTTTTCAAAGAACAAAGGCAAGGACCCATGTGGATCACTTTCACGTGGAATATTTAAATGTGGCAATTGTTCATATTGTCAGTATATTAGACAAGGCAAAATGATTGATCTACCCGATGGAAGTAAGATAGCTGCAACACATTTTGTGAATTGTGACACCACCTGGGTGGTGCACTTGCTTACATGTGGGTGCGGCTACTACATTGGTAAGGCAAAAATGTATTTTTTGGAGATGCATCAAAGACCATGCGTCAGATATTCGTTGTAACCTTATAGAGAAACCAATTCCAAAACATTTTGGTACTCACCATGAACATAAAACTGATGCTCTCCAGTTCCAGGCCCTAGCTAGAATACACCCTCCCGCATGTTGTGGGGACTTTGTCAAAACGATACTACAAGCAGAAGCTAGATGCATTTTCAAGTTACAGGCCACCAAATCCTGGGGTTGAATGACAAAATTAGTTTTGCACCCTTTCGCTGAGAGATAGAAATTATTCTTAAGTGTGTATATTTAGGATTCTGTATATAGATGTCTCAGTTGTGGATATTTAGGATTTTGCATACAGATGTTGGACTATTTTCTTTTATGCACTCCCTATTTGTTTATTTCTTGTAGAGGAACTCATCCTCAATATTCCCTTATCCCTTTTCTTTTTTCTACTTTTTTATTTTAATATTTTTTTGTAATTCCTTTATTTTTCAAAGAAGATACGGTTTACAACCCAAGTAAATGACATAAAACATATAATACGATCATGTAACAGGAACAAAAGGGTCACATCAGAATGTACAATGTACAAATCAATTGTCCCAGCAATACCCTAATCAGATGGGCACATAGAATATAACGGTTTCAAGAACTGTGAACAGCAGGTAGAGCTGGGGGAATCCACAAGCAACTATAAGGGGGACCCTAGCATAAAACATAAATGTCAAGCTGTGCTAGAAAATAAGATTCAAACAGTATCGGGATGCAGAGCTTCCCGATGGCCAGTTGGATTAGGATATAGCATAAAGTTAGAAATAAAATAAAAGGTGGATGCGGCTATAAGCTATATTCAAAAAAGTAATACCCACAACTAAACCTAATATTCAAATAAGGAAGGACAAGGGAGAAGAGATTAAATAAACGGGTAGGGGGCAGAAAAAGATAGCGGGTGTCCCTAGTGTGGGAAGAAAACTAGGTAAAGGAAAAGGAAAAGGGGAGAGAAAAAATAAACAGATAGTAGGCAATTGGTACCTCTCGCCCAGATGAGTAGAGCTAAATCCAAGAGGTCAGCCAGATTACGAAACCTCCTGGAGATATGCGTCAGTATACACAAAGCGGTGCCAGGGTCTCCAAGTCTAACAAAAGGTCTTCTCCCGGTTGTGTAAAGTGGCGGTGAGATCTTCAATATCTCTCAGTTCAATTACTTTAGAGAAACACAGGGCATTGGATGGCGGGGTCTCCGATCTCCAACAGAGGGGGATGCATGCCTTAGCTGTGTTCAGTAGTTGGATTGTAAGGAAGGCCTTGTATTTCATAATCGGTCGCGGTGAAAGATGGAGCAAACAAGCCGCAGGGTTCCCCTCCAAGTCGACATTTGTCAGATGCTTGATTGTGCCGGTCACCTCCCACCAGAATGGTCCAAGCCTAGGACAGTCCCAAAAGATATGAAATATTGTACCCTCAGCGTTGCCACACCACCAACACAGACTAGAAACTTGGGGGAAAAAAAATCGGTGCAGAGTGGTAGGCACTCTGTACCACCGAGTCAGAATTTTGTAGCAGGTCTCTTGGACTCTGGTCACTATGGAGGACTTCTGTGCAAAATGAAGGATCTTCTCCTTCTGGGGGTGGGTGAATTGGGTATCCAGGTCTGATTCCCACCTGGACAGAAATAGAGGGACAAAGCCGTCCGCTGTTCGAATCAAAAAGGTGTAGATTGTCGAGAGACTATGGTGGACCGGCTCCCCTCGGTGACAAATGTTTTCCAATTCTGTGAGCTTTCGAGATATACCCTGTGTCCGCAGACATCTGCAAAGAAAGGTACATAGCTGAAGACTAGGGATGAGCCGAACACCCCCCTGTTCGGTTTGCACCAGAACATGCGAACAGGGAAAAAATTTGTTCGAACACGTGAACACCGTTAAAGTCTATGGGACTTGAACATGAATAATCAAATGTGCTAATTTTAAAGGCTTATATGCAAGTTATTGTCATAAAAAGTGTTTGGGGACCTGGGTCCTGCCCCAGGGGACATGGATCAATGCAAAAAAAAGTTTTAAAAACGTCCGTTTTTTCGGGAGCAGTGATTTTAATAATGCTTAAAGTGAAACAATATAAGGGTAATATTCCTCTAAATTTTGTACCTGGGGGGTGTCTATAGTATACCTGTAAAGGGGCGCATATTTCCCGTGTTTAGAACAGTCTGACAGCAAAATTACATTTCAAAGGAAAAAAAGTCATTTAAAACTACTAGCGGCTATTAATGAATTGTCGGTGCGACAAAATGGGTGAGCCCGCCCCCCTCTGACATCACGGGGAATGCCACAGGGAAGTCCCCGTCAAGTCCCCGTGCGTCAGAGGGGGGCGGGGTCACCAGGTGGCCCCACCCTCCTTTATTTAAGAAGTGTCAGAAGACGAGAAGTGTCACACAGTGGGAGCCTCCCATCATAGATGTGGAGCGGCCCAAGAACGAAGAAGGGAAGAAGACGCCGCAGAGGAAGATGCCGGACGAGAACACCGGAGCAAGAAGCAGAGGATCGGAGGAAGAACCAGAGGAAGAAGAAGATGGAGGAAGAAACCAAAGGAAGATAGAAGATAGCAGAAAGAAGATGGAAAGAAGAAGACTTGAAATAATGGAATTGTCAAAAACTATCTCTTGTCATTTTTAACATTTTTGACACTTTTTTTGTGAAATGGTAGGGGTACTTTTGTACCCCCTTACCATTTCACACGGGGGGCTGGGATCTGGGGGTCCCCTTGTTAAAGGGGCTTCCAGATTCCAATAAGCCCCTCACCCGCAAACCTCCACAACCACCGGGCAAGGGTTGTGGGGATGAGGCCCTTGTCCCCATCAACATGGGGACAAGGTGCTTTGGGGGGGCCCCAAAGCACCCTTCCAATGTTGAGGGCATGTGGCCTGGTACGGTTCAGGAGGGGGGGCTGCTTTTTCAGGCCACCCTCTTTTCCTGTGGCCTGCCAGGTTGCGTGCTTGGATAAGGGTCTGGTATGGATGTTTGGGGGGACCCCACGCCATTTTTTAAAAATTTTAGCGTGGGGTTCCCCTTAAAATCCATATCAGACCTGAAGGGTCTGGTATGGATTTTGAGGGGGACCCCATGCCATTTTTTTTTTTTACATTTTGGCACGGGGTTCCCCTTAATATCCATACCAGACCCGAAGGGCCTGGTATGAAATTTAGGGGGACCCCCACGCCATTTTTAAAAAAAATTTTGGTTCGGGGTTCCCCTGTGGGGAAATCCCATGCCGTTTTTTCAATTAACTTTTATGTGTATTGTCGGACCGACAAATCATTAATAGCCGAAAGTAGTTTTAAATGACTTTTTTCCTTTGAAATGTCATTTTGCTGTCAGACTGTTCTAAACATGGGAAACATGCGCCCCTTTACAGACATACTATATACACCCCCCCAGGTACGAAATTTAAAGGAATATTACACTTTTACTGTTTCACTTTAACCATTATTAAAATCACTGCTCCCGAAAAAACGGCCGTTTTTAAAACTTTTTTTTGCATTGATCCATGTCCCCTGTTCACTGTTCGACGAACTGGTGAATAGCCGATGTTTGACTCGAACTCGAAGCTCATCCCTACTGAAGACTACTCCAGAAGTCCAACGGGGGCCTGCGGCAGACACCCTGGCAAAGGAGGAAAGTTGACTGTCCGGATCCATGCAGTTGTAGAGATGGAACCGTTCGCTCGCCTCCAGTCATTGGAAGTGAGGGTTCTGAAGGCCAAGTACAAACTCTGGATTGCCCAGAATCGGTATCATAGGGGAGGGCGATGGTGACACTGAAGAATGTCGGAAGGGGTCCCTAGCCACCAACAGTGTACTGCCTAAGGTGGGGTGATCTATGATGGCTTTGGGAAGAGATAATGTGAGCTACGGTCAGCTCTTAGCTGTGCCATTGGAGTCTTCTATTTCCGTGGCCACCCAATGTTTCGCCTCTGCGTGGCAGTGCCAGTCCACCATTCTCGTGAGATGTGTCACCCTATAGTAGGCTTTCACATCAGGGAGGCCCACCCTACCCCTATGCTTCGGGAGAGCGAGAAGTTGAAATTTGATTCATAGCCTGCAATGAGACCATACGAATTCTCGAAACAAAAAGAGCTAACTCACCTAAAAAATGCAGGAGGAAGGTGGATGGGGAGCGCCTGCATCATGTACAACACCCTTGGCAACATGGTCATCTTGAGGGCACTACAGCAGCCAAACCACGTTAATGTGAGGGAATGCCAATGGAGGAGGTCAGTTCTAAGACAAACAAGCAGTGGCGCAAAGTTCACTGAGTACAGTTTGGAGGGGTCAGAGGTAGGGTCAATGCCCAAATAATGTATAGAGTTAGTTGCCCAGTGGAGGGGAAACATTGAGCTCAATGACTTGACCATATCCTTATCCACTGTAACGTTGAGAACAGAAGATTTGGACAGATTAATTTGGAAAAAAGAGAGAGAGCCATACTCTTACAGGGATTGCAGTAGATTCAGGAGGGAAGTGAGGTGATCCATTAGGAAGAAAATCAGATCATCCGTAAATGCGGCCACCTTGTGCATCCCTGACGTTTTTTGATACCGACAATGGCAGAGTCTGCCCTCACTGTGCACAAAAAAGGCCCTAGAAAGAGTATAAATATCAGTGGGGATAGAGGACAGCCCTGCCATGTGCCGTTATGAATATTGAAGAAATTAGATCTTGTCTCATTCACTTTAACCATGGCTGTGGGGTGCGAGTATAGAGACAATATCTAACTCAACATAGGGGATCGGAGACTAATGTGTCGAGGGTGGCCTGTATGAAAGTCCAATTTACCCGATCAAAAGCCTTCCCTGCGTGTGTGGACAGAAAGAGAAGAGGCTGGTTCGATGGTCTGGCTGCATGGATCAGGTTCACTACCCAAATGGTATTGTCAAGAGGCTCTCGAAGAGGTACAAAGCCTGCCTGATTCCTATGGACGAGGCTCGGGATATGTGGGAGCAACCTATTGGCTAGAATTTGGTCGAACAGTTTCAAATCAATGTTCAGGAGTGCTATCGGACGATAGTTCCCACACCGCAGTGGATCCTACCCTCCTTTGGGATCAGAGAAATATAGGCTCTCAGGGTGTCTAACGGGAAGGTTTCCCCTTTTGTGATAGAATTAAGGGCGGAGACCTCGGGTCGTGAAAGCATCTCAAAAAAGGCCTTATAATAAGTTGAGGTGAAGCCATTGGTGGCCGGGGGCCTTTTTTGGTTTAGAGTGAGCCATGCTGGAAATGTAAGTTTTCATGCGGCGGACACGCAATGCCCGTGCAAGCAATGTACCCGGTTTGGTTGAGAATTCGTACATTGTACGATGTGCCCAGGCCAGTTTTTGCTTTGTTTTGTGGAATATAAGTCAACAGAGTTCCTCTCAGACTCTAAGGAGATCTTGATAGGTGGAGCGGGCAAGAGTGGCCTAATGGGAGCATTCCAAATTACGCATCTGGGTAACAAGTTCTTCCATATAGCGAGACCTCTCTCTTTTAAGGCGAAATACTATTCTGATCAATGTCCCATGGACGACTGTTTTATGGGCCTTCCACACCACCAATGGATTGGTGACCGAGGCTTCATTGAGGGAAAAATACTCCCGTAAGGTGGTCAGGAGCTTTGTACGGATCTCTACTGATTGGAGCAAAGACTCATTTAGTCTCCAGGATTGAGGGGTCTGAGTCACTGGTCCCAGTTGGAGTGTCATATGGACCGGGGCGTGGTCAGAGAGAGAGATAACATCGATAGAGGTTGACACTACTCTGGATAAATCTTTGTGCATTATCAAAAGATAGTCAAGCCATAAGTAGGTGTGGTGGACCGGGGAAAAAAAGGAAAAGTCCCCGTTCTGTGAATGTAGCAACCGCCAGGGGTCTACCAGAAGGTAAGAATAGGAAAGATGAGAGGAGCCCCACAAGACATCCAGTAGTGGGTCCATAGCGAAATTAAGTCTCCCCCAAAGATGAGGAGACCCTCTATGAACTTCAGGAGCTCTGGGAGAAGCCTTTACAAAAACTAGGGATGGTCCACGTTCGGAAAATACACATTCGCAAAGGTGACCACAGCATCAAACACCCTCCCCCTCAGGAGGAGAAAACGACCCTGGGTGTCTGACCGTTGTGCCTCAAAAGTCCAGGGGACCAATTTGGTGAGCAGGATCATTACCCCCTTAGACTTGGAGATGGGAGACACACTGTGATATGACATTGGATAGGCCCCATTAGTCTATTTAGGAATATGGTCACCACGAAAATGCATTTCCTGTAGGAAAGCAACTTGGGTTTTACTTTTCCTCAAACCAGCCAACAGCTGGGAGCATTTCTTATGCCGCGTACACACGAGCAGACTTTACGGCAGACTTTGACGGACTTTACGACGGACTTTCCGAATGAACGGACTTGCCTACACACGATCAACCAAAGTCCGACCGATTCGTACGTGATGACGTACAACTGGACTAAAACAAGGAAGTTCATAGCCAGTAGCCAATAGCTGCCCTAGCGTTGGTTTTTGTCCGTCGGACTAGCATAAAGACGAGCAGACTTTTCAACCGAACTCGAGTCCATCGGACAGATTTTTAACATGTTTCAAATCTAAGTCCGTCAAACTTTTGAGAAAAAAAAGTCAGCTGGAGCCCACACACGATCAAATTGTCCGACGGACTCAAGTTCGCCGGACCAATTATGCCGTAAAGTCCGATCGTGTGTACGCGGCATTCGGCGTCTTAAGGCCCCACGCATTGAGGGAGGTGATCTTAATGAGACCCATCCTGTCCATATACCAGTAGGCGGACCTAGTACAGTAGTGAAATAAATCCGGTCAACGGATCTCCCCAAGGCAAGAGGTAAATAATAAAAACAAAGAAAGAAATAAAAGGAAGAGAGGAGAAAAAGAAAAGAAAAGAAAAGGGGAGGGAAAAATCTATGAGTAGTGTAGGTAAGCCATGGACTCTAGCTAAGCACCGTTAGTGCCCAATCAGGAATCCACCCTATTCGGGGAGGGGGAATGGAGCGCTAGGAGTCGCCCGGATCGAGCAACTAAACTGCAAAGGAAACAAAATATTAGGAGATGCACGAGGTGAGAACATTGAGAACCACATTTTAACTATTAATAGAGCCAGCATAGTTAGAGTACAAATAATAGCTGTGTAAATCAAGCATGAGGAATAAGGTAGGAAGGAACAACTAAGACCATACTGTGGTGGTGGACCTGGGGGGGGGCACTTGTGACAGTGAGACTCCAAGCGGGCAGCAAATGAAATAAAACAGAGGAAGCGTAGAGCTTTTACTACACTCCCCAGGGCACCAAGACAGAGGGTCAGAGTGACAAAATGCATGGTCACCACGAAATTTGGGGTTAAAGAGCAATACAGGTATCCAACAGTAGTACCATAAACATGAAATACACACCCCTGCCCAACAGGCCCCACCACCCCAGTAACAAATGGGGGACAACCCTTGTGACCTGCCAAGATTAGAAATAAATGATAAATAAATAAATGATAACGATTAGAAATAAATGGGGTGTTCAAAGGTCGCGTCCCCACTAGTCAGTGCTATGTGGGTTTGACAGACTAACAGTCAAATCAGACACAGGGGCAGAGGTATTGGGGTGTGGATCCTGTTGGCAGATCCCACAGTCCTGATCACCGGTCGCCCCCTCCCCATCACCTAAAATGGAGACGGATGGGGAGAGCGGCACAGAGGATACAAACCAAGCCCATCAAATGCAACAAATCAAATTGGGTAGATTGAGCCAGTGTAAGGGCTTACCTAGGTTGGAGTCCATGGTGCAGAGATGTACGCTCACCCTTGCAAATATACACAGCCCACGGTAACAAAGAAATAAGCTACCTGGGCTGTGAATCTGAGCATGGGGGCTTGACAGGAATTTGCCAAAGGATAGTCGAGGTAAAGCCGTAGTCAGGGATTCCAGAAGACAGAACAGAACGATAAGCAGAGCCAGGGTCAGAAGCCGGAGTCAGTCTTAGAATGCTGTAACTAGAATGCAGGAACACAGAAATACTGGAACACAGAAATACTGGAACCTTAGGCAAAACAGGAGACAATGAACTGACAAAGCCCTCAGAGTGAAGCAGTGTTTTATACCCAGCTGATTAGGTAAACTGCCTCAACTGAACCAGGAGTGACAGGTACTGATTGCAAGGAAAGATCCAGAGAAAAGCCCTCAGTTCTTCCTACAGAACTAGCCTTGGCTGGAAAGCAGGCAGAATTAGGAACTGAGGAGTGGCTCAGAGGCAAAGCAACAGCAGCACTAAACAGGCAGTCATGAGTTCATTACCTCCTTGAGCCATTTGTGATGTGACCACGCCTGGCCATCTGCAGGGCACGGTAGGGACCATGACAGCCAGTAGCAGAGGAGGAATATTCCTGAAGGCTCTAGACCCAGAGTCAGAAGGCCCAAAGTGAAATTGGGGGATTTTGGGTTCAGCGGAGAGGTGGCAGTATACTTGGCAATGAGAATGGTATTGTGTTTGTCTGGCCTGAAGTAAAGGAATTGCCAGGTCCCCCTGAAGGAATCCATCAAGTCATGTTTAAGGATGTGATACTAGCCACCCATTCTGATGAAAATGATAAACAGAGCCAGTAGTCAGAAATCATGGGATCCAGGGAGCAGTTGCGGGTTTATTCTAATAGAGAAGATGTCAGCAAATCTCAGAGGGTCGAGGCTGGACAGGAGCCTGGACACCCAGTTCATTGGGTCTGAGATAGGAGAGCCGCTGAGACTCTCAGGGGGATCCACCAAGTCAGGTTTTGCAAAGACTTACCAGCTACTTAGACCAGTGGGGAGGTCAGTCCTCGGAGGAGGTTGGATGAGATCTAAGGGCCTCTTGATTGGAAGCACGAGAGCGGGGTCGCCGTATCTGTTGTGGTCTTGGTAGGGGTGGGCCGAGCGCCTCATGGGTAAGCAGGTAGTAATGCCAATTGGGGATGCTGATAGCAGGCTTGTTTAGGAATCTGTACAGCTCTTGGAGTTGGTCAGGGGAGCGAAGATAGAAGTCAGTTCCCTGCTTGTGTACAATTAGATGGAAAGCGTGGCCCCAGTGATAAGTTGCGCCTGCTTCACGAACTGCTTCAAGTTCGTGAAGAGGTCATCTTAGGCCCCTCATGGCCCTTGTTTGCCTGGAAACATCTGGATATATCCGTATAGGAGCTCCATCAAAGTCAATAGGGCCCTTCGACCAGGCCAGTTGAAGGAGCTTTTCTTTAACAGTGAAGAAGTGAACCCTTCAGAGGACGGTCCAGGGGAGCAGGGCCTTGTGTGGAGGAGGGAGACACCCTTGCGCCTGGCACTCGGTGCACCCTATCCTGCTCCAGTTCGGTGGTGGGAGGCTTGCCCAGTACCTGGTTCAGGATAGCTACTACTGTGGTACGTAGGTCCGGGCCCATGGTGGCCTCTGGGATGCCACGGAGGCGTAGATTATTCGTCCTGCTCCTATTTTCCCCATTGTCTAGCTGCAGTTGGACTTCAATAAGATGGTGGCGGAAGGCCTGGTGTTCGAGCTCCAGGGAGGTGGCGGGGGCATCTGTAGCATTGGCACAGTAGATGATTCCAGGTCCGTCACGCGTTCTTCCACCGCGTCTACCTGCTGGCTCAAGTCGTGGAGCTCTCTTGTGAGAGCAATGTCGATTGAGGTTGCCATAGCTTGCGGGTCCTGTTTAGTAGTCAGCTCCGCAATGATTTGCAATGATCTGAGCGGCCGCCTGCCCTGCCATTTGAAGCAGAGGCATGCTGTGAGTCTGACTGCGGGAGGTCTAGGGACAAGATAGGGGAGAGCGGACGATCGGCGGGGGAGGACAGGTTCACTGCAGTTCCCGCTAGTGTAGCCTTCTTACTGGAAATGGTGGTGGCGCTCGCTGGGGTGACTGGCGGCGGCGCCATCTTGGATGAGGTCGCGGGTGACGAGACGGTGTGCTGGAGGAGAAAGTAATGGGAAATCTCGGTAAACCTCGATTACCCCGGGGTCGGCGGGAGTTTGCGGGCCCCCGACATATGAAAGTGGCTCGCCTGTGCAGTTCACCAGGTCTCAGTCTTAGTTTGTGCCCAGCTCCAGGAAGGACGTCTTCATGCTGCCATTGGTAAGCCATGCCCCCCCTTTTTAAAAATATTTTGACTTAACATAAAAATAAAATAAAAAACTTTTCCCTTTATTGTTTGTAGGATTAGTGTGTGAATGGATTCAAGCCAGCCCGTGTCCATAATCCCCATGGGTTCTGATTTGAAAACCCTTACTTCACCTCTACCGTATGACTATATCATCGGTATCTCTGAATGACTATGGGTCTCCCCACTAGCTATCCTGAACCAGGTACTGGGCAAGCCTCCCACCACCGAACTGGAGCAGGATAGGGTGCACCGAGTGCCAGGCGCAAGGGTGTCTCCCTCCTCCACTACCTAGCTCCCAGTCTCACTCCTCCCTTCAGTGATCCATGCAGTTCCTTCCGGGTGACAGCAGACATCTGTCTTTCTGGCTCCCCTATTCTGGTTTGCAGTCCACTGTGTGGCACATTGCTAGGACTGGGCCCTTTGCGATCGCGTCACTTCTGGCCCGGCTCTGTGTCACGGCATCCATTTGGACAAAAAAAAGAATTCTGGTTGACAGCACGTCCAGTAAAATCACCAAAAGTGCAAAAAAACATATCCAAAGACACAAACAGAGGGGAACAGCATCACCAGCTAACGTGTTTCACGCTTCCTTAGTGCTTAGTCATAGCTCACATACAAAATGTCCATTGGAACAAAGTGTTTGAAACAATTGGTTTGCGGCTGTCAAGGAATGCAAATGCAGAAATTATAACATATTTAACAGATATAACATACAGAAAATGATAGATATAAAACATCATATGAATCTTTTAAAGAACAGACTGAATAAAAATTAGATAACATGTCTGTTGGGGTCACTGGTAGCAAAAACCTAGGATGCACTTATACGTTTATAAAAATGTGACACATCCCATTCATGGTTGAGCCCTACAGGTTTCCGTGTACCCAGATGGAAGATACAAAAAAAATTCCTTTTTACATAGAAGTCTGAACTTATCATTACCTCTCCTGGGGACTATGATCTTTTCTACACCTTGTATCATAAAGATGGTTGTGCGGGCGATCCCTCAATCTGTCGGTAGTACGGCCAACATACTGAATTTGCACAGGTTGCACGTAATTGCATATGTCAAATACCGAGGGTTACAATTAAGTCAGGAAGTAATGTCATGATTTCTACTTTTACTAGTAAAAACCACAACACTAGTGAGCGCATATCCCACAGACACTTCATAAATTGGAAACAATCCTGCATTGCCAAGTCCATAGACTAGGTGCTGCAGCTCCCTTAAGCATCCACAGGGTGGTAGACTGGTATCTGTAGCTTAATAGAAGAAAAGAGAGCAAACAGCCCCCTAGTGTATTATCGTTTATTAGGGGGACATAAAAAACAGGAAAGGTTGCACTCATAATGGAAGACTGGTTAATCACATGTAAGGATGAAGAAAGCCTCCTTCATAAAATGAGTAGTAATGCACTTACATGGATAAAACGGTTTACAATTATGAGAACCAGGAAGTTAGGGACACCAATGCACTCCACGGACCCAAAACCGATGTCTAAGTGGAGGCAGCAGCTATACAAATATTGATTTGTCCATAGCGCGGAACCACTCTTCCATTTTGTCAAAAGCCAGCAGCAGTCAAACCTGACCACTGACTTTTGACCCTAAATCAGACACAACATAAAGCTAAAAAAGGGACAAAAATATACCTACAAGTAATAATGCACAATTATATTAATATATGATTGAATATTGATATTGTTGCAAAACCTTTATTTCTGGTTCTGTTTAAGCTACACATAATACATTGAGGGACAACTGTGTCACCATAAGTGCAACTCATCCCCAGAAATGAAAGGGGCTGCAGCATGCATGCTTAGTACAAAGAGGATCCCACATGGACATTTTTACTGGAAAGGCTGTGAGGCTGTACTAAAGGTAGGAGGTTTAGCAAGCAGTGGATTGATGTAAATGACCAACTTAAAGCGGAGTTACACCCAAAAATGGAACCTCCGCTTATCTGCTTCCTCCCCCCTCTGGTGCCACATTTGGCACTTTTTAGTTTTTGACAGGTACCTTTTCCCACTTCACTGTGGCGCTGTCCCTTGGAAGTTTGGCCCCACTCCTCCTTCCTCTGCCTCCGGGCCAGTTAGAAAGGGCAGTGCGCTTTGCGCATGCGCAGTAGGGAACCGGCTTCCCTGCCGGTTCCCCTTACCATGAATGCTGGTGGCAGTACCCGAGAGCAAGTAGAAAGGAAATGCCGCTCACCAAGCCTCCGGACCTCATGCAGTCGCTCTCACCCTCTGGAATTGGATTCAGGTGCAGGCTCTGCACAAGTTAGAGCAATGAAGGAATCCTGGACTGCCACACTCTGAAGAAAGGCATCTTATTGTAAATCGTTAAAATCCAACATAGAACCCTTCACAGGGACAATACAGAGCACAATAGCTAACGCGTTTCACATCAACGGATGCTTACTCATAGCTGATGAGTAAGCATCCATTGCTGTGAAACGCGTTAGTTATTGTGCTCTGTATGGTCCCTGTGAAGGGTTCTATGTTTGATCTTAATGATTTACAATAAAGATGCCTTTCTTCAGAGTGCGGCAGTCCAGGATTTCTTCATTGGTCTGGCAGCACCCGAGAGCCGATCCGAAAATCGGCTGGGGTGCCGACATCACGGGAACCCTGGACAGATAAGTGCCCTAATATTAAAAGTCAACAGCATTTGTAGCGGCTGACTTTTACATTTTTGGTGGGGGCTTAGAGATCTTCTTTCTTGGAAAATGTCATTACTAGGCAATGCGGAAGCAGACTAGAGAAATAGACATATATATATAAATATATACAGTATATATAGATATATATACAGTGGGGACGGAAAGTATTCAGACACCTTTAAATTTTTTACTCTTTTTATATTGCAGCCATTTGCTAAAATCATTTAAGTTAATTTTTTTTGCTCATTAATGTACACACAGCACCCCATATTGACAGAAATACACAGAATTGTTGACATTTTTGCAGATTTATTAAAAAAGAAAAACTGAACTATCACATGGTCCTAAGTATTCAGACCCTTTGCTGTGACACTCAGGTGCTGTCCATTGCTTCTGATCATCCTTGAGATGGTTCTACACCTTAATTTGAGTCCAGCTGTGTTTGATTATACTGATTAGACTTGATTAGGAAAGCCACACACCTGGGGGGCGTGGCCAACCGGAGCTGAAGATGGACGCTTAACTGCATAGCTCAGCAGCCAGGGGACACAATCCAGCGTAATCGGCCCACACCACGACTCCATCCGCACCCATCCTCGCTCCAGACACCCAGGAGACAAAGATGCAGCCATCCAGGAAAAGATTTACGGAGCACAAGCCCCAAAAACTAACAGAATTCGCCTACAAGCCGGCGGGCTGGGACTCCCAAGATGGCGCCGACCAGGCCGCGCCGTCCGAATCATACACGGACCTCCCGGATGATCTCCAGGACGCACAGCACTCCACAGGTACGATTCCTGACAAGTACCAAGCCCCAGAGAGTGACCCTCTCCCCAGCAGCCCAGCAAAAGCTCGGATGAGGCTAGATACACTGACGCTGCACACACAGCGCCAGCTAATTGAGGCCCAGGCTCCCATCCCCTTCTCCATAGACCAGGCCCTGCATTCCTCCATGGCCTCCTTCCCCACATCAGGGCAGCCAGTCATGGACACAACTCTGAAGGACATGCTTCTGTCCCTTCAATCCTCCCTCATGAATGATCTTTCATCCATGTTCCACAGAGTCACCGCTGACATTCACAAGCTAGATGACAGAATGACTAATGCTGAGAGGGGTATACAGGCCTGTACTTCCACAGTAAATGAAGTGATTGATTCTTATGACAATATCAAGGAGGAACAGGCATGGATGCGCGCCAAAATGGCGGATTTAGAAGACAGGTCACGCAGGAACAACATTAAACTGAGGGGAGTCCCGGAGTCCATACTCCCGGTAGACTTACCACGCTACGCGAAAGAATTAATACATCTAGTGATACCTGAAGCTTCCCCCAGAGACGCCATTATTGACAGAATACACAGAATTGCCAAACCGTCCCACCTGGCAGCCTCGGTCCCTAGAGATGTACTAATGAGGGTCCACTTCTACCAAACCAAAGAAAAGCTCCTTATGGGCCTTAGAGCAAAATCTCCACTACCCAGCCCCTATACTGGGATACAACTTTTCCCTGACCTGTCCAAGTACACCCTCCAACTGCGTCGGCAACTGAACCCGATAACCAAAGGTCTGCAGAACCACAAAGTACCATACAAATGGCGCCACCCAGCTACCATCCTTGTTATCCGCAATGGTCAGACGCATGCAATAGGAGACCTAGATAAAGGCCTAAAGCTCCTCCACTCCTGGAGCATAATCCCTGATATGGCTGCCCCTACCGCACTAACCAACGGTGCCTTACCTCCTCGTAGACAACAAAACCATCTTCTCACCTGAGGATGTTCGCATCTACACATCAATGGCCGACAACTCATCCCACAGATCCCCTGAGCTCTGACAGTCCGACACCTTAACTCCTTCCCTCCGGTGATACTGACTCTGTTTACCCCCACGTAGAGGATTTAACGGTGTCAAACACCCCCTCTAATATTCGCGCTAGCTGAATAATACAGCAATATCATATCCAGCAACTGCGAACCAAAAACCCAAGTTCCTTTTCCACTAGTTTCCACTCTTTATACCAGTACTCTGTCAATGCATTTCTCTACTGGTTACTGACGTATTGCTCTATCCGCAGCACTCTAGTCCACCTCTATTTCAGACCCTTGGATTGCCACTGGAACACCACTGCGCTCTAGCTCCTGGACTCACCTGCAAACAGAAGCATCAACATCCCTATACCAGTGCCTCAACACATCTGCACTCGGACTTCCGCCTCAGGATCAAAGCAACCGACCCCACCTGCCATCGGACTCATCCTCCAGCAACGAACCGTAAGTGTTGCACTCAACACCCAACACCCCCACGGACACAAAATGTCATTCACTATACTGTCATTAAATACCAACGGCCTCAATCATCCTGCCAAGAGACACTCACTGTGGAGATCCGCTACAGATCTTCACAGCGACATCCTTTGTGCCCAGGAAACACATCTGCTCACCAATGATACACCCCTATGCAAGAACAACCGCTTTCCCCAGATGTTCCACGCCACCCATTCAACTAAAACCAGAGGGGTCATGATTGCAATCAGAGACTCACTGGACTTCCTACTTTTAGATATCGAAAAAGACCCCGAAGGCCGTTATATCATAATTGCTTGCAAAGTCAACAAGGTGACCTATACCATAATTAACCTTTATGCCCCGAACTCTGGCCAAACTAAATTCCTCCACAAGGTCCTGCGTAAAGCCAAGCACATCCAAAAAGGTCACCTGATATTATGTGGAGACTTTAATCTCGTCCCTGAAATATCCATCGACTCAACATCATCGGCAACCAGAAGAGTCTCACCTCTGAAAAGATTCATCGCCTCTCAAGACCTCTACGACGTTTGGCGCTGTCACCACGGCTCCGAACGGGACTATACTTTTTTTTCTTCCAGGCATCGCTCCTATTCAAGAATAGACCTGTTCTTAACCGATAAGTTTATTCTACAAAATGTGTCTGCCTCCACAATCCACACCACGACATGGTCGGACCATGCCCCAATCTCTATCACGATCCAAGACTCTAACTTACAAAAAACTACATTTCTATGGCGAGTAAACAACCACATCATTCAACACAATCAATATGCGCCATCTATTGCAGAACAAATAACTGATTTCTTTTCACTAAACAAAGGCTCGGTGCCCGACCCTGCCGTGGTGTGGAGTGCACACAAAGCATACATGAGAGGCATGTTAATTAAACTAAGTTCCCACCATAAGAAAAAGAGGACGCAACGTATAAACGACCTGACAACCCAAATAGCAACCCTAGAATCGAGACACAAATCTGACACCCGAGACCACCTGACAAATCACCTATTGACCCTTAGACAGGAACTTAGAACACTACTCCTTCACTCTTACGAATTCCTCCAGAAAAAATTTAAGGCTACATCGTATTCTACCTCTAACAAAGCAGGAAAGAAACTAGCACAAAGACTAAAAGGCAGACGAACCAAAGCCAAAATATCTCAACTTATCCACCCTCATACCAAAGCCCCGCTGAGCAACCCCCAAGACATAGCTAATGCCTTCAGCGCCTACTATGAAGACTTATATAATCTAAAACAAGACCCGCTCACACCCCAGCCCACCCCAGACGACATTGACCACTTTCTCAGGAAAGTCAAGCTACCCACACTGACGATAGACCAACTGAATACCTTAAATGCCCCCTTCACAGAAATAGAAATAAAGAAGACTATTACCTCACTACCTAGCGGCAAAGCCCCAGGCCCTGACGGCTTAACTGGGGAATACTATAAGCAATTCTCACCCCACTTGACCCCGTACTTAACGGAATTATATAACCACGTTGCCTCCTCTTCTGCTTTCTCTAAAGAATACTTGAACGCGTTGGTAATAACATTGCCAAAGCCAGGGAAACAGTCGAATATACCTCAAAATTTCCGCCCAATCTCTCTACTTAATCTCGACCTTAAAATTTACGCAAAAACCATAGCAACAAGATTGATCAAAATTATGCCCACCCTTATACACCATGACCAGACGGGGTTCACAAAAGGTAGACAATCATCTGACGCCACCAGACGGATGATAAACCTGATCCACCATGCTGAATCCACCGGAACGCCTTCTCTGCTCCTATCCTTAGATGCAGAGAAGGCGTTCGATAGGGTGCACTGGACCTATCTAGAAAAGGTACTCCAAAAGTTTGGATTCCAGGGTCTGATTCTTAGAGCCATCATGGCACTATACTCCAACCCTGAAGCTCAGGTTTACACAGAGGGCATGCTCTCCTGCCCATTCCCCATAACCAATGGCACCCGTCAAGGCTGCCCTCTATCTCCCCTCATATTTAATATGCTCATGGAGCCCCTGGCAGAAAGTATCCGTTCTCATCCCAACATCTCGGGCTTACACATTGGAACTACGCACCATAAGATCAGCTTATTTGCGGATGACATCATCCTTATCCTATCCGACCCGACTGTTTCCCTGGCTGAGGTACACCATATGCTCCAATGGTTTAGTTCGATCTCCTACTACAAGGTGAACACATCCAAATCCTGCATCCTAGACATAAATATAAACGCCACCATAAAAAATCTTCTACAACTACAATATCCTTTTGTATGGGCAGACACTGATATTGCCTACCTGGGCATCAAACTCCCAAGAAACACTAAAAACCTCTATTCAAGTAATTTTCCCTCATTACTTCAGACTATACAGCAAACGACACAACAAATAGCAAAACAAGAGCTGTCTTGGACAGGAAGGCTTGCGGCCTTTAAAATGGTCTGCCTACCCCAAATACTTTATTATTTCAGAACCCTACCAATTCCACTACCTGCCACATTTTTTAGATCCCTACGCACAATGTACAACAAACTCCTGTGGAACGGTAAACGTCCCAGGTGTGCACATCAACAACTGACTAAACATAAGCAAGTGGGGGGCACGAGCTCTATAGATTTTGAAGACTACCATATAGCAGCCATTCTGGCCCAACTACCCTGCTGGTTCCGTCCAACTCCAACTACCCCATGGGGGCAAATTGAATGCTCCTCATTTACAAGAACAGACCTGAAAACCTGGCTACTGAGCACCCCACTGGGCTCATTGATCCCAAAGTCCCTATCTCCAACTATTAAAGCATCAGCGCAAGCCTGGAAAAAATTATCCATCTCAATAAACCAGACCCCCCATGAACCACAAACACACATCCCTCTGGCCTCCTTGAAACATATAGCACCTGAACTACCAGTAACCTCATGGACACACATGGGCGTAGGGCCCCTACAACATCTACTGCAAGACAACTCCCTCAAACCATTCTCCCAATTGCAATCTGAATATACAATACCCACATCTGAATATTTCACCTACCTCCGTATACAACATTGCCTCAAAACGGTCCCCCTTCCTCTGTACAACATCCACCCCAAGACTTGGGATTATCTCACCAACCCTAACACAAATCTCAGAGGAATCTCATACTTCTACAACTCCCTACACCAAAAACATACCTTCACCAAACTAAAGCCTCACAAGAAATGGGAAATAGATCTGAATCACGAATTCACAGACAATCAATGGCATCAAGCATTCAAATCCACCTACAAGGCCACGAAATGCGCGGCCCTTTGGGAACTGGCGCAAAAAATCTCTCTGCGTTGGTACATGACCCCAGCCAGAATCACGTCTATTAATCCTCAAGTCCCCAATATCTGCTGGAGATGCAACTCATCCCCAGGAGATCTTCTCCATATCTTCTGGTCATGCCACCTTCTTAAAACGTACTGGGATAGTATTTTCCAGCTAATCTCAAACATTACACACATCAAAACTCCCCCCTCCCCAGCACTTGCGATCTTGAATCTTACTATTGAGGACCTTCCTCACCCCTTTAGAATAGTGACCACCCACATCCTGATGGCAGCTAAACTTAACATAGCTAGACACTGGAAGTCAGACACATCTTTAACCCTAACCCAAGTCGTAGATTTGGTATCATTACACTACAGTTATGAGCACACATCTGCTTCTGACACAAACCATTATAAAAAAATACAATCCAGCTGGCAACCATGGACCACCTGGACTAGAAGCTGCGCAATTCACGTCTAAGATACTGCATTAAAACCCCTTCCTCTTGACCGAGCAATACTATGAATAGAGTATGTTTACATGTATATTTTCAACTAACAACCTTCCAGAACATTTTCTTCTTTCTTTGGAATGCACTAACACAGATGGTCCACTTCACTCCTGTGACTCTAGTGATCCCACTTGGGGTGTCGCACTAGTGAAGTGGATCAGCAACGACTACAGTATACCGTTACTAGAGATACTGGTTATTATGTACTCAATGCATTAATTCATTGTGTATGGACAAAGTTTTACTCTACCCAATGTGGAGCTGTTTTCAATGCATTGTCCACTTTTACGTCATACACGACGTACAATGTTCAATTGTACAATGTATACTATGTAAAATTAATAAAAATTATTGATTAAAAAAAGGAAAGCCACACACCTGTCTATATAAGACCTTACAGCTCACAGTGCATGTCAGAGCAAATGAGAATCATGAGGTCAAAGGAACTGCCTGAAGAGCTGAGAGACAGAATTGTGGCAAGGCACAGATCTGGCCAAGGTTACAAAAAAATTTCTGCTGCACTTAAGGTTCCTAAGATCACAGTGGCCTCCATAATCCTTAAATGGAAGACATTTGGGATGACCAGAACCCTTCCTAGAGCTGGCCGTCCGGCCAAACTGAGCTATCGGGGGAGAAGAGCCTTGGTGAGAGAGGTAAAGACATGTTGCATCTTTCCCAAAAAGACTCATGGCTTTATTAGGTCAAAAGGGTGCTTCTACTAAATACTGAGCAAAGGGTCTGAATACTTAGGACCATGTGATATTTCAGTTTTTCTTTTTTAATAAATCTGCAAAAATGTCAACAATTCTGTGTTTTTCTGTCACTATGGGGTGCTGTGTGTACATTAATGAGGAAAAAAAATTAACTTAAATGATTTTAGCAAATGGCTGCAATATAACAAAGAGTGAAAAATTTAAGGGGGTCTGAATACTTTCCGTCCCCATTGTATATATCTATCTATATTTATCTATCTATATAGATAGATATATCTATCTATCTATATATATATATATATATATATATATATATATATATATATATACAGTCGGTCCATAAATATTGGGACATCGACACAATTCTAATCTTTTTGGCTCTATACACCACCACAATGGATTTGAAATGAAACAAACAAGATGTGCTTTAACTGCAGACTTTCAGCTTTAATTTGAAGGTATTTACATCCAAATCAGGTGAACGGTGTAGGAATTACAACAGTTTGTATATGTGCCTCCCACTTTTTAAGGGACCAAAAGTAATGGGAGAGATTAACGATCATCCATCAAACTTTCACTTTTTAATACTTGGTTGCAAATTCTTTGCAGTCAATTACAGCCTGAAGTCTGGAACGCATAGACATCACCAGACGCTGGGTTTCATCCCTGGTGATGCTCTGCCAGGCCTCTACTGCAACTGTCTTCAGTTCCTGCTTGTTCTTGGGGCATTTTCCCTTCAGTTTTGTCTTCAGCAAGTGAAATGCATGCTCAATCGGATTCAGGTCAGGTGATTGACTTTGCCATTGCATAACATTCCACTTCTTTCCCTTAAAAAACTCTTTGATTGCTTTCGCAGTATGCTTCGGGTCATTGTCCATCTGCACTATGAAGCGCCATCCAATGAGTTCTGAAATATTTTGCTGAATCCGAGCAGATAATATTGCCCAAAACACTTCAGAATTCATCCTGCTGCTTTTGTCAGCAGTCACATCATCAATAAATACAAGAGAACCACTTCCATTGGCAGCCATACATGCCCACGCCATGACACTACCACCACCATGCTTCACCGATGAGGTGGTATGCTTTGGATCATAAGCAGTTCCTTTCCTTCTCCATACTCTTCTCTTCCCATCACCCTGGTACAAGTTGATCTTGGTCTCATCTGTCCATAGGATGTTGTTCCAGAACTGTGAAGGCTTTTTTAGATGTTGTTTGGCAAACTCTAATCTGGCCCTCCTGTTTTTGAGGCTCACCAATGGTGTGCTTCTTGTAGTGAACCCTCTGTATTCACTCTGGTGAAGTCTTCTCCTGATTGTTGACTTTGACACACATACACCTACCTCCTGGAGAGTGTTCTTGATCTGGCCAACTGTTGTGAAGGGTGTTTTCTTCACCAGGGAAAGAATTCTTCGGTCATCCACCAAGTTGTTTTCCGTGGTCTTCCGGGTCTTTTGGTGTTGCTGAGCTCACCGGTGCGTTCTTTCTTTTTAAAGATGTTCCAAACACCTAATGTTTTTGCTATCTCTCTGATTGGTTTGTTTTGTTTTTTCAGCCTAATGATGGCTTGCTTCACTGATAGTGACAGCTCTTTGGATCTCATATTGAGAGTTGACAGCAACAGATTCCAAATGCAAATAGCACACTTGAAATGAACTCTGGACCTTTTATCTGCTCCTTGTAAATGGGATAATGAGGGAATAACACACACCTGGCCATGGAACAGCTGAGCAGCCAATTGTCCCATTACTTTTGGCCCATAAAAAGTGGGAGGCACATATACAAACTGTTGTAATTTCTACACCGTTCATCTGATTTGGATGTAAATACCCTCAAATTAAAGCTGAAAGTCTGTAGTTAAAGCACATCTTATAGGGCGTACACACGGTCGGACTTTGTTCGGACATTCCGACAACAAAATCCTAGGATTTTTTCCGACGGATGTTGGCTCAAACTTGTCTTGCATACACACCGTCACACAAAGTTGTCGGAAAATCCGATCGTTCTAAATGCGGTGACGTAAAATATGTATGTCGGGACTATAAACGGGGCAGTGGCCAATAGCTTTCATCTCTTTATTTATTCTGAGCATGCGTGGCACTTTGTCCGTCGGATTTGTGTACACACGATCGGAATTTCCAACAACGGATTTTGTTGTCGGAAAATTTTATCTCCTGCTCTCCAACTTTGTGTGTCGGAAAATCCGATGGAAAATGTCCGATGGAGCCCACACACGGTCGGAATTTCCGACAACACGCTCCGATCGGACATTTTCCATCGGAAAATCCGACCGTGTGTACGGGGCATAATTCGTTTGATTTAAAATCCATTGTGGTGGTGTATAGAGCCAAAAAGATTAGAATTGTGTCGGTGTCCCAATATTTATGGACCTGAATGTATATAGATATATATATATATATCTATATATCTAAATATATATCTATATCTATATATATATATATCTATATATATCTATATATATCTATATATATAGATATATATAGATATATATATATATATATATATATAATTCTAGATTGAATACATGCACTATGTCTAATAATATGATTGACGATTGACAGCATACTCCCTACAATGTTCCTCGTTAATTCTAGTAGACATTCATGTTTTTAATGTGTGCTTTCAACATAATATTTTAATTAAATGTATGACACAAACCAGTGAGTATTCATTGAATCCCCAAGGTATTCATTCAATTTTATAAATAAAACATACTGAATCATTCAACTATTATACAAATAACGGTACCTTACATGACATAGAAATATGTGACTAACTATTATTTTCTGTGACTAGAGATAGAGCAGGATATATCTCTGTGTAAATGTCATTCTCAAAATATTCTAGAGGTGAAGCACTTCTTCTATGGCATGACAATTTATTTATAGAGCTCTCATTGTCACAAACCTTTTTTTAGGGTGGTAAACATTACTGCAAAGTGTGTGGGGCTGATAAGAATGTGCACAAATGACTTAATTTATTTCCTAATTAAATAGTTTGTTTTTTCTGTGGTTCAGCTCTTACTTTGAAAGCAAACCTCTGTTTGGAATAATGCTGTTTTCCCACATACTCTTCTTTGAGGATGGCACTCAAAAAAACAACTCACATTTTCAAAAGGAAGTCATGTATGTCAGGTTTCATATCTCTCCTGAAATGTTTCATCCAAATTGGACTTGTCATCAGATATACTGTATTTATTAATGTTAAAGGGTTAGTTCACCTTTCCCCCACAAAAATGCTTATGCAGATAAGAGATGTCATCAGATATAAACAAACTGTGCAGCTTTGACCAAAGTTGAATAATGTCCTTGCTATAGGTGTAGGCCATTAACGTACCTCATCAAGCCTTATTGGAAAACTTCCAGGACATTGCTAAGAGAGGCACAGCTCTTACTTTTCACTTCCACCATCACAGGAGCAAGCTTTTTCTCTGATTCAGACCCCCTCACATGGGCTTTCTCTTCCCTGATGCAGTAGCTCTGAGCTCTTCGTTTGAGGGTTCATTCCTGTGATGTGAAGGTGAACAGTAACAGCTAGACCTCAATTAGCAATGTCCTAGGAGTTTTCCAGTCATGCTTCATGAGGTACATAAATAAACTTCATCTATAGCAATGGCATTACTCAGCTTTAGTCAAAGCTGATTAAAAAGGAACAGTCACCTCTGTACCACATCTGGAATTGTATAAATCTAACAAAGGGCAACGATTAATCAGATTCTACTGGCACAAATAAGATTACGCTTCACATTATGAAATTCTACACATCACTTTGATACATCTTGTAAAATACAAACAGAGCAACATGATCCTAAAATAGCATTTAAGCTACTATTTAGTAAATTCTCCTCTTAGCTACCAAAGTATACTGTCAGTTATTATACACAGTCCATGCCTAATTAATGAAATATGCCATAATCAAATATCAAATGGCCTGATGGTGGATCCCCCTACGCCATTGCATTTCTGAAATAGCATATAGTCTTAGGTATTGACTATATGAAATGCTTTGTACAAGTGAGCGCTTTGAGGAATGCAAAATAGTATTACCCACCGTGGACTTATGGTATAGAGATGTCCCAATTGTACCATCCCCCTGAAAAAAGGTCTCAATATCTAGGAAAGGAATTTATACTTTAATATAACTCATAGTATATTTCAAATTGAAAGTATTTCTATTTAATATTGACATAAATTGCAAAAGCTCAGTACTGCTATCTGCCCCAATACCAAAATGCTGGACAGATGACTCTAGAGAGAGTTTCATCCGAGAATAGATATGCTCCCACTCCTCCAGGTACAGATTGGCATACGACAGTGCACAACAAGTGCCCATCACCACCCCCTGTACCTGGAGGTAGTGGGAGCCGTCGAATGTGAACACATTCTTCGTCCATATGTGCCCCAATAAATTGAGAATGAAGTTATGGAGGGGCCAGGAAGCCTGGTCCCTTTATTGCAGAAAATTCCTCACAATCTTATAACCCTGAGTATGTAGGATACTACAATAGAGGCACACTTGGCACACCCCCTGCGCACGTCTATGCTGATCTGTCTGTTCTATCTCTTTTGTAGTCCTGGTCAAAAATTTCCAAATGTTAGAACTGTTTTTTTAAGGGCAGGAATTTGTCAGATTTCGCTATGTGATTAAACAAGCATAGCAGGTGATAAATTGAAGGTCATAAATCTGTCCTCCTATAGGCTCTCTTAAGCAGAAATTGAGGTTTTAGGACTAGGTTTAAGCTTCTGCCCCACTAGTAGGATGGATCATTTTGAAATACTTTGGTCCACCCTTTTGTCCCAGTGTCTGCCCCTACCTTGTAGAGGTGCAAATTATTTTCACACACTGGAATTTTGTTATTTGAAACAACACAATGTTCATCCTTATGTTTATGTTGCAATTATTAAATTATTTGTGTATAGATGTTTGTCTTTCCCTAGAAATTTCCATTATCTTCTCATCTGATCCTTAGTTGGCCCTGAAGAAGCAATTTAGGAAACGTGTTAGGAGATCTATCATCACAAGGCCATATGATACAGTATTTGATTATTGCATATTCCATTTATTAGGCCTGGCTTGTTTATGATAATTAACCTCCCTAGCGGTTTTCCAGAGTGTGGCTGGGGGTTAAATTTCATACCGTTAGTGGTAACCCCGAGCCACACTCGGCATTGCGTTGCAGGATCCTGGTGCAGGTTACTTACCTTGTCTCCAGGATCCTGTGATGTCCCCCTGCTGTGTCTGCGGGCTGTGTCCTCTGCCCAATGCCTCTGTGTGCCGGGCTCCGATCCCTGCAAGCGTTGCAACGCACGGGGCGGGGCCCAGCGGCAAATTAAAAAATGAGAAAATTCATAACACATACAGTACACTGTAATCTTACAGATTACATTACTGTATGAAATAATTTCATATCCCTTTTGTCCCTAGAGCTTTGTCCAAAGCCCTGCATGCAGTTTTATATTATACATACTGTTCTTTCTGCCTGGAAACTGGAGATTGTCCAGAGCCACTAAAAAGTGTCCCTTTACATCAAAAGCAGTTTTAGACCAGCTAGAACAGCGATAGTAAATTAGAACACTTGCAGAATTGAGCAATAGTGAATTGTGGGGAAATTAATTTTATTATTATATTATTATTTTTATAATTATTTATAGTTATTTATTATATTATAATTTATGATTTTGTGTTTCAAACTTTATCATGTCTACCATACTCTTGTTTGGACAGATTTAAGTGTGTTATTGCCAAGAATTACAGGTCTAAAATATAAAACGCCAAATTTCTATGCAAAACAATTGTTCCACTTTGAGACGCAAAAATCTGACATAATCATACCGCTAGGGAGGTTAACAGTATATTCTGGTAACTATGAGGAGTATTTGCTAAAGAGCAGCTTATGCTATTTTTTTAAAATTTCTTTTTATTGAGTTTTTTTCAATAGAGTAGTGTACAACTGGGTGCGTCAACGTAACACACTCCCAGTGAAACTTTGGCCTTGCAGGGCCTAACATGTCTAAATCCTGAGAGGTACAGTCTAAGCCTACCCCGTACCCCTTTCACTCCCACCCTCCCCACCCCACCCACAAACTTGTCACAGCTCGAGGATATCAATTAGCTAGGTACATGCTTAGTCTTATGCTTCACACTTACACATTTGTGGTATCACAGTATCTTCCACCTTCCATTCTATTTCCTAAAATTGCAACCATTTATTCCCTCATGCAAGTATGATGCAAGTAATGCATCTTTAGATCTTTCCAATTAGAGTTTTACTCCTCACTTGCGTATAAACCACGGATTAAGTCACTTTATCCCACCGTATTGCTAGATTCCCACCATACCTTCCATATTTTGTCGAACTTTTTCTCGCAACCCCTCTCTCTATATGTTGACTTATAAAATGGTAGCATACCATTGACTAGCTGTTTCCAAAACCTACCCTCTGGAGCATTCTTATTCTTCCATTTGAGTAGGATCGCTTTTTTCCCATAAAATAAGAGAATGGTAATTAGCGTTCTCAAGGCCCTGGTTGGAACCAGGTCCTCTACCAGCCCCAACAAGCAAACCTTAATTGTCACTGGAATGGGAACTGATACTAAGTCTGAGATGCATTGTGTGATTTCCTTCCAATATGCTTGAATGAGTGGGCATGACCAAAATATATGTTCCGCATTTGCTGGAGAGAAAAAAGATCTCCAGCATTTTGCTGTGTCTCCTCCATACATTTTTGCAAGCCTGGCTGGGGTGTAATAGCTTCTATGTAAAAACTTAAATTGTATCAGTCTATCTCTTGCTGAAACTAAGTAGTTAAAAGGTTGCGTCCATAAGTCATCCCAGTCTTCACCCTGTAGTTCCGGAACCTCCGCCTCCCAATTAGCTCTACATTTAAGAACTGCCTTAGGAGTAGATTTGAAAAATTCTTTATATGTTACTGAGAGAATTTTTGTTAATTCCTCCGCTGAGAGCAGAGATTCAAGAACTGAAGGGAGGGACTCCACTCTCAGCTCCTTGAATTGTGTTTGGAATGCGTGTTTGATTTGGAGGAACCGGAAGAGGTAAGAATTCGGCAGGTCGTGTCTTGTCTTGAGTTGTGAAAATGTCAGAAGTTCGCCGAATGATGTGATGTCCTTGAGTGTTTTGATACCTTTTACTGCCCATATCATTGGGTCTGGCAGACTGTAAAATTGTGGTAGTAGAAGATTCATCCATAATGGTAAGGACAGGGAGATACCTAGATAACTAGGAGATGCTAATTTTACCGCCAGTCCCCAAGCTCTAATTGTAGCTATCATTGTCTCTGTAAGTGGTAGGTCAGTTTTTGTGCCCCTAAATAAGGCCAGCCGTAGGCTTTCATATGACCCAAGGTGAGCCGCCTCTAAAACCATAGCCGCATCCCCATCGTCTGACAGTAGCCATCTGCGGGCAAACACCATTTGTCCTGCCAGATAGTACTTATGCCAGTCTGGTAACGCTAGTCCTCCCTGTGCACTTGGCTCCTGAAGAACCTTGAGACCCACCCGGGGGAGCTTAGGTGTCCACAGAAATGAGACTATCAGACTATCTATACGCTTGAAGTAAGCCTTTGGTATCCAAACCAGGGCACGTCTGAGAAAATACAGGATTACCGGTAAAATTTTCATTTTTATAAGGCATATTCTGCCTATCAAAGAAAGGGGTAATTTAGCCCAGGCCTGAAAGTTTTGCTTTATTAGGGTCAGCAGTGGGAGCAAATTTAAATTGAAGTAATCCTGTACTTTCGCTGTGATTTTTACCCCGAGATATTTGAGTGTATCTACCCATTGCAGTTGAAGATTGGGGTCCGCCTCATCTTTAGCTTTAACGTCTATAGGCAATATGGATGACTTGCTCCAGTTTATCTTAAGCCCTGAAAAAGGGCGAATTTATTTAAAATTTCTAAGACCGCTTTTAAGGAATTGACAGAGTCATTTAGAAACAGAAGCATGTCGTCGGCATATAAGGCCAACGTTTCGTAAATTGTTCCCACTCTAACCGCCTCCACACTACTCGAGGATCTCAGGGCAATGGCCATAGGTTCCATTACCAGAGCAAACAGAAATGGGGATAGTGGACACCCTTGTCTAGTACCTCTACCCACCTCAAAGTATGTAGAAACTGTAGATCCAAGTCTTATAGCTACTTTTGGATTCTTGTAAAGCATATAGATCCATTTCCTGAAATTCGGACCGAATCCTATAACCTCCAGCACCCGGAACATGAAGTTCCAGTCGACCGAATCGAATGCTTTTTCTATGTCTATGGATACAATCCTTGTTTCCGAGTCTGAGGGCGGTAGCTGCAAGTGAGTAAAAAGTCTCCTCAAGTTTGTGTCTGTCGATTTACCTGGCATAAATCCCTTCTGATCGATATTTACTATGGCCGGGATTACTGTCGCTAGTCTTGTCGCAAGAATTTTTGTTAGAATCTTTAAGTCTGTGTTTAAAAGTGCTATTGGCCTGTAAGACGCACAGTCCGTAGGGTCTTTCCCTGGTTTCAGCAGCAGGATCATATATGCCTCCAGCATAGAGTTAGGAAGGGAAGAATTTTGGTGACAATACTCCAGTAGCCAATTAAGTCTGGACGCCAACTGTTCTACATTATCTTTGTAAAAATCTATGGGGAACCCATCCGGCCCCGGAGCCTTGTTAGGCGTGAAAGCAAATATTGCTGCCTGTATTTCTTTAATTGTTATGTTTGCTTCTAATAATTGACGATCACCATCCGATAATCTCTGGATAGGTAGCCCCTCTAATAGCGCGTGCATTTCCTCTGTGTTGTAATTAGGGATTGGTGAGTACAGGGAGGAGAAGAAGTCAATAAACTCCTGCATTATGGCGGTCGGATCATTGACCAAAACACCCTGCTTGTTTTTAATAACCGGTATATGAGCAATGGGTGATTGGTCTGCCACTAGCATAGCCAGGAGCTTGCCATTCTTGTCTCCCTCTGCAAACACCCTATGTGCCGCCCTTGTCAAGTCTGAGCTAGTTAAACCCTTCACATGTAGAGACAATCGCCTTCTCACCTCTAGCAGTGCTTCATTGGAGGACCCATTATTAGTTCTAGCATGAACCTCAGCACATTCCCTCTCATCCTGTTTTAAAGTTTCCATTTCCTCATTCTCGTTTACTCTGGCCGTTTTTATAGCTGATATGCATTCCCCCTAGTTACTGCCTTGAAAGCATCCCACACCATTGTTGGTTCAGCAGACTCAGTTGGCCGAGAGGCGCCATCCTCCCCCCCTCACTCCAGTTGGAAGAGACAAAGCGAGAGAGAGAGGATTATGATCCGAAAGGCCTCCGGCCAGATAGTCAACATTCCCCACATATTGCAAGATATTGTTATTGCCAAAGGCTAGATCAATTCTCGCTGCCGACCTATGTGTCGATGACAGGTGAGAATAACATCTATCCATCGGATGTTTCTATCTCCATAACTCTGTTAGGCCCGCCGCAGAGGCCCATCCACACAGGTCCGCCGAACTCACCCTGCCCGGATTGGACGAGTCCAATGCCGCATCTAGTACCGCATTGAAGTCTCCTATCAGGAGCAGAGGGAGATGCAGAAACTGGGCCAGTTGGGTCAACATATCGTATAGCAGCTGGACCTGGAAAGGAGGAGGAATGTAGACATTTACCAGTAGTATCCTACTATAATACACATCTATTACCATTGCCATGTATCAGCCATTAGGGTCTGTTATAATATGGTGTACATTACACGGGATTGTCTTGCTAACCAGTACCGATACTCCTCTAGCAAAAGTGGAGTAGGTGGAGTGGAAAGCTTTTTGAATCCATGGTTTGCGGAGAGTCATCACCTTGCCACCATCCAAGTATGTCTCCTGTAAAAACACAATATGCGGTTTTGATTGCTTTAGGTATTGGAACACCGATGCCCTCTTAAACTTATTGTTTAGGCCTCTAACGTTCCAAGACACTAAATGCAAGTTATCTGTCCCGGTCATTAGAATGATAATAAAATTTGTTACCACATTTTAAAGAAAACTCCTTCCTCCTTTGCATTGAAAACCAACTAGTTATGTAATCTATTCCACGTATATCAATCTGAGCCGTGACAAGTTTGCTAAACCCTCCCCCCCCTGCTATTATACAAGTGAACAACCCCAACCGAACAGAAAGTCTGGCATGTAGCTTTTTCCCAAAAACAAAAAAAAACAAAAATACCGTGGGCATATGCCTCATACGACGAAAGTCTGACAGCTCTTCTTCTGTACTCTTCCTCCTTCAATTGCTCCGGGCAACATATTCTTTGGAGCCTATAAACTTTGTAGGATTAGGGTACTTAAATGAGATTCCCTACAGAGCCCTCCGCCCGCTATTGGGTTTTGGGGCAGGCTTGTCCGGAGTGACCTCCAATTAGACCCCCTTCAGGAGGGAACCACCCCACCATCTTGTTGGTGAAATGATTCCCGCCCATACGGCATTCAGGAACAAAAATAAAAATATAGAACCAAAACCGAAAAAAAACATAAGAATGCAAAATCGGCTTCGTATTGCATGATACCAATTGAAACAGAGACCTTCAGGAAAGTTGTCATAACTTCTGCCAATCCATTCAAGGATTCTGGAGACTGATACAGGGATATTTCCAAACTCCCAGACCCTGTATTCATATGTTAACTCTTTCTAGGTGCGATGTTAATTCCAGGAGCGTTCATAAGTTCTCCATTTTAGTGCTTCATGACATATCTTCCTGGCGCTAGAACCAAACACATGACCTAATTGGCACAATTCCATCTCCAACAGCGGGAATGGATTTTAGCAAATAACAACCTTGCTTTTAAACATTGGTGCTTTTAAAGAGGTGAAGCTGCATCTGTCCACCCAGGTAGCGTTCTCCCTGATCACTGATATTTAGGAGAGTTCTTTGTCCATCCATTCACATGCTTCAGCGGGATTATCAAAGACTCTCACATTGCCTTTATACTGTATCCTGAGCCTGCTTGGATATAGCATGCTGTATTGCACCTCCTTCTCCCGTAAACGTCTGCGAACATCATTAAAGGAACGACGCTGTTGTTGCGCGGCGGCAGAAAAGTCTGGGAACAGCATTATCTTGGTATTTTCAAACTTTAGTTCCTTAGCCTTCCTGGATTGCGTCAGGATCATGTCCCTATCCCTATAATTTAGGAATCTCACCAGAAAGGGTCTTGGAAAGGCTCCTGGTGGTCTTTTTTCAGCGGGGACCCTGTGCGCTCTTTCCACTATATAAGTGGGGGTAAATCTTCCAGCGAGAGGAGCTTTGCGAAGAACTCTTCAGCAAATATTGCTGGCCTGTCCCCTTCTGCTCCTTCTGGCAGGCCAACCACCCTTACATTGTTTCTTCTTTGACGGTCCTCAGCGTCATCTGCTCTGCGTTGCAGGGAGTTTACCAGGCCGCGGAGTTCAGCAAGTTGGTTGCTCTGGGTGTGGGATGTGTTTTCTACCCCGGAAACCCTGTCCTCCACCGTGGTCAGCCGACCTCTAATTTTGTCAAGATCGTGTCTGATCAGTGTGCATTCAGATGATAAGTGGTCAATTCTCCCCATTAGCTCTGACTTACTGGCGCTGATGGCTTCCAGGATCGGTCTTGTGATCACCTCCGCATCCACCGCCACAGCCTGCTCCTCAGCCCCCTCTGTGTCAGCCAGCAGCTCCTCTGTGTCCTCTGCCTGTGCCATCTTAAATGCTGTGTGCTGGGCGTGCTGTTCAGGCTTCCGGGAAGACAAGATGGCGGGGGTGGAGCCTCTGCCTGTCCCCTTAGTGGAGCGAATCTGACGCTGCTCTGTATGGCCCTTCTGCTGCATTTTAGAGGCCGCGGAAGGCATCTCTGTGGTCCTCTCACCTTCCCCCAGGTGCCGGTTCTGTTTTTAAACGGATCGGAATGCTCCAATATAGCGGACTGTGCTCAGGATGGACGGAGCTCTGGAGAAGTGCTCACATCCGGGCCACGCCCCCCCCAGCTTATGCTATTTAGGATCATGTTGAGCTATTTGTAATAAAGTAAAAAAAATAAAGTAATAAAGCGACGTGTATATATTTTTTTTATGTGAAGCATAATCTCATTTGTACCAGTAGAGTCTGATTAATTGTTGTACTTTGTTAGATTTAGTTAAAGCTGCACATTTTTTTTTAACTAAAGACTTCCCTTATCTGCATTAGACAGTTTTTTTTTGTGTTAAGAGGACTAACTCTTTAAGAATTTCAGTTTTTGCATTTTTACATATGGGCTGGACCAATAAATGTGATGTCACTACCCTGCCTCTCCACTCTGTCCAATCAGAGAATGCTTTGCATTCATTAAGAAAATGCAATACATTTTCTGGATGGTGCCCATACTGAGCGACCAACCTCTGGTGTTCACAATGCTAAGCATGGGACCCAGAAGCTAGTGGAGATCACTGAAGCAGTGGTGTCAGCTTCCAGAAGGATCCCACAGGTACTTTGGTTCAAGTTGTAAAAAATTGCCATAGCTAGAAATCTTCTTTAAGTGTACCATACTTTATACGGTGCCTGTTTAACACTTGCAGGTACAACCCCTGGCAAAAAGTATGGAATCACCACTCTTGGAAAATGTTCATTCAATTGTTTAATTGTATATAAAAAAAACGAATCACAGACATGCCTCAAAACTATTTTCATTTAACATTCCAACCTTTTGGCTTTAGAGAAACACTTAAAAAAAAAAAGAAAGAAAACTTTAGTCAATTGCAACTGTTTTTACAGATCAAGCAAAGAAAAAAAAAAAACACTCAATTCTGAGTAAAATATTAGAAAAAACCCACTACAGTACACCACTTGTCAAATATCGGGTGTGACCAGAGCTGTGTGGACAGCAACAGAGGAACAAACGCGGGTAAGGTGAAAATATATAATTTATTAAGATAAGTGAATAGATACAACCACCTCCAATATACTACAATGTACTATATAACAACCACCAACCAAACAACCACCAACAGAAACCCACAAATAATAACAGACAAATATATACAAGTAAAGGGGAATACCAAAATCATAAACAGGGCCAGGCCAGGGTCAACAATGGGGGGTCAGCAGCTTGGGAAAAGGAAGACAAACAGGACAAGGAGAGGATGGATGGATCACAGGAGGGACGGGTCAGGTACAAGGCAAGGCATCAGTGTGTCTGCCGGTTACTTATACACACCTCCTGCAATCACTCAGGTGATGCCTAATTGCAGGAGATGATGTGAGCCCCACACTGCCAGGAACCACCCTCTGGTGGACGCCAGTACTGCGGCCCAAGAATCACATAATACTACCAACAGGGGAAAGCTCCCCTGGCAGTTCCAGACTGTTGTTCCAGACTGCCAGGAGACACCTGCTGGTGGACCACAGTACTGCACACCAAATGTCAGACAGTATCATCAGTGGGTAGAACCTTTCCTGACACCACTGTTACTTTGTTGTAAAACCTCTGGCTTATATAACAGCTTATAAAAATAAGTGTGGCGCTATATCTTCCTACAATTTGTCTGATTGTGGTGTTGGCTGCTTTGCCCTCTGGTTGGCACATTATTATTTTTGATTTTTATATAACAGCTTGAATTCTCTGAGGCATGGATTTAACTATCCACAAACAGTATTCTTCATCAACCCGGCTCCAACTTTCTCCTTTTGCAGTTGCTAGATCAACTTTGCAGGTTGGAGCCTTGTCATGGACCATTTTCATTAATTGCCACCATAGATTTTCAATTGGATTGAGGTCCAGACTATTTGCAGGCCATGCTATTGACATTATATGTCTTTCTTGAAGGAAAGTCCTGAAAAATGATATCATCATCACCAAACAAACTTGTGCATTTATTGAAGATTTAATGACTGTCATCTCACCCTTACCTTTACCTGACATGCAACCCCATATCATCAATGATTATGGAAATCTTCTTCAGGCAGTTGTCTTCATACATTTCATTGTAATGGCACCAAACAAAAGCTTTTGCATTATTACCCTGCCCAATGCAGATTTGTGATTCATCACTGAATATCACTTACATCCAGTCAGCCACAGTCCATGATTGCTTTTCTTTAGCCCACTGTAACCTTGTTTGTTTCTGTTTAGGGACTAATTATGGTTTTCGTTTGGCTATTCTGTATGTACTTGTACCAGTACGCTTCCCTTTAACAACTTTCCCATTTGATTTGCACTTGATTTGTACTCCAGATTTTAGACACAGCTGACTTTGAATAACCAACAATGTTGGAGCTATGATTCATGTCAACCAGGTTGGTGCAACAGCTCACCAAGGTGTGCAAGCACTCTTTTTTAACTGCAGACCAACTAACAGATGTAATCTGATGCAGATGTTTGTTTTAGAACTGCATTCCATAATATTTTCCTCGGAATTGAGTGATTCCATATTTTTTTCCTCTGCTTGATCGGCAAAAACAGTTGCAATTGACTACAGTATTCTTTCTTTTTTTTTCTTTTTTTAAGTGTTTCTTAAAGCCAGAAGGTTGGAATGTTAAATAAAAATAGTGTTGAGGCATGTCTGTGATTCTTTTTTTTCCTACACATTTAAACAATTGAATGAACATTTTCCAAGAGTGGTGATTCCATACTTTTTGCCAGGGGTTGTATGTATTAGTATCTCAGAGATCACAGCACTTCTCTGACAATGCATTAATCTGCTTTTCTCTCCAGAAAGATGGGGCCAGCTTTGTTCGGGCATCTTCCAAGAATGTTAGCACAAAAATTTACATGCATACGGCGTAAAATATGCAGGGCCTAGGTGGAGTGTTTTCTGTTTTTTTTTATTATTCTTATGGAACTGAATGCAGCACACATTTTCTGATCGTTACACAGCTGTGTGCATGGACCCATAGAAAGCATCTGCATTTAGGTCTGTTTTTTTTGCAGCCATGTGCATAAGCCCCAAAAGCTTCTAGGTCAGTGCTTCTCAACTCCTGTCCTCAGAACCCACTAACAGGCCAGGTTTGCAAGATATCTGAAATACATCAAAGGTGATATCATTTGCTGCTCAGTGATTGCAATATTCTAGTCTGCATCTGCCCAAGGTAATACTTCAAATCTAGCCTGTTTGTGGGTCCTGAGGATAAGAGTTGAGAACCAGTGTTCTAGATGAAGTGTGCACATTTGCCCTCTATAGACCAATTAGCTTACTGCAATGAAAGTGAGTTTCAGTAACCATAGCTAATTTGCTGTCTGCAGAAGATCCTTATGTTAGCATTCTTTTCGGTGGTACTACGATTTTTCCTGGCAAACACTTATGTATGTTTTTTCCTAGCACTGGTTCTGGAGCTTAAGGTATGATTGCAATCCACAATCATAGTCATACCAAATACTCTTCTCCCCCCCTCCACACTTTTTGCCTGCTGTTATGAATGTCTATAATTACACTTATAATTCACAGAGCTGGTAAAAAGCCATAGCAAAATGCCAGGAAAAACCCCTTGAACCTTAGTGCTTTTTCATTTGATTGTTGCAATTCGTTTTCACAGCAGTGGGAGAGATGTAACATAGGAAACAATTCTTCTGCTTTGTTGTTGCAACTTTTTCACTGACAGCTGAACTCTAGGTAAGAAGGTTAACCACTTAAGGACCACCCGCTGAAGAAGAGGATACCGGGGTTATGGCAGCTGCCATAACAACGGTATTCCTCTTCAAACAGCCGCTGTATAATGACAGCGGGTGGTCGGCAAGTTTTAACATATACAGTGCCTTGAAAAAGTGTTCATACCCCTAGAAATGTTCCATATTTTGTCATGTTACAACCAAAAACGTAAATGTATTTTATTGGGATTTTATGTGATAGAACACAAAGAGGCACATAATTATGAAGTGGCAGGGAAATTATAAATGATTTTCAAAATTTTTTACAAATAAATATCTGAAAAGTGTGGTGTGCATTTGTATTCAGCCCCCCTGAGTCAATACTTTGTAGAACCAACTTTTGCTGCAATTACAATATTTTTGGGTATGTCTCTACCAGCTTTGCGCATCTAGAGAGTGACATTTTTGCCTATTCTTCTTTGCAAAATAGATAAAGCTCTGTTAGATTGGATGGAGAGCATCTGTGAACATCAATATTCAAGTCTTGCCACAGATTCTCAATTGGATTTAAGTCTGGACTTTGACTGGACCATTCTAACACATGTAGATGCTTTGATCGAAACCATTCCATTGTAGCTCTGGCTGTATGTTTAGGGTCGTTGTCCTGCTGGAAGGTGAACCTCCAGCAGGACAAGGTTGGCTGTGTCCCCAACATGGCTTCTTGCAAACTGCAAATGGGACTCCTAATGGCTTTCTTTCAACAATGGCTTTCTTCTTGCCACTCCTCCATAAAGGCCAGATTTTTGGAGTGCATGACTAATAGTTGTCCTGTGGACAGATTCTGCCACCTGAGCTGGGTATCTCTGCAGCTCCTCCAGAGTTACCATGGGCCTCTTGGCTGCTTCTCTGATTATTGCTCTCCTTGCCCGGCCTGTCAGTTTAGGTGGAGGGCAATGTCTTGGTAGGTTTGCAGTTGTGCCATACTCTTTCCATTTTCGGATGACGGATCTAACAGTGCTCCATGAGATGTTCAAAGCTTGGGATTTTTTTTATAACCTAACCCTGCTTTAAACTTCTCTACAACTTTATCCCTGATCTGTCTGAGGTGTTCCTTGGCCTTCATGATGCTTTTTGTTTACTAAGGTTCTCTAACAAACCTCAGAGGGATTCCCAGAACAGTGATTAAATTACACACACAGGAGGACTCTATTTACTAATTAGGTGACTTCTGAAGGCAATTGGTTCCACTAGATTTTAGTTAGGGGTATCAGAGTAAAGGGGGCTGAATACAAATGCATGCCACACTTTTCAGATACTTATTTGCAAAAAATTTTGAAAACCATTTGTCATCTTCCTTCCACTGTACAATTATGTGTCACTTTGTGTTGGTCTATCACATAAAATCCCAATAAAATACATTCATGTTTTTGGTTGTAACGTGACAAAATGTGGCAAATTTCAAGGGGTGTGAATAATTTTTCAAGACACAGTATGGGAAAGGGTTTGTAATCCTATTTAGCTTAGTGATCAGATGGCTGCCAGAAAGCACAGACAGGTCTTTGACCTCTAATACATACAAACAATTTGTTTAAGAATATTGATTGGACAATGAAGTAGAAAATGATGATTCACTCCTGTCTGCATGTATCTTGTAAGCACAGATTAACTCCTAGTTCTAGACCTCCCTCTCCCATTATGAGTTTAGGTGATTGCAAGAGACTGCTGCCAAGCCAAAATAAGATACATAAATTAGTTCCAGTTAAAATATGATGCAAAATTATTAATGGATATATATCTGATTTAATGCTATGATTGCGAATAAATATAATTTGTTATTGTGCTTTCTCCATTTCCTATGAAAATGAATAAAACGTGATTAATTAGAGGAATGATTTTGGTAAGCAAATGTTATAGACTCCTTCCCTGTCAACTGGGCCTTACTGTTCTGGGGAGAAAAGAGAAAGATAATGAGTACCATATAGGTGTGCTGTTATCATTGTTGGACAACTTGACAGTTTTCTATGTTCCAAAAAGTTGTTCTAGAAATGGCAGACATCCCTCCATCTGTCATTTTAAGAGAAATGCCTCCAATTGGCATTCTGTACATCAATTAAGTGTTTCTGGAAATCTCAGCCTTTAATATTGTAATGGCGTGCCCACTTACTCACCATGCTCGGATACAAACGCAGGCATGACCAGGGAAAATAGGTTCTTCAATTTCCCTACCTCAGCAGCCGAGGGAGACCACACTTGATGAGGCAGAGGTAGCTGGGCAAGTGATCTACAGCCAGGTGACAGGCCCTCCACTGTAAAAACCAGTGTGTGGGCAGCTGGGTCAAAGTTTAATAGCATGCAGCTTCCTCAGATGACCCAGCTACTCTGGGGAGCCCCTCCCAGAGCTTCCAATGTACTTTGTGCTTGGGTCTTTGATCCATCCAGCTGTTTATCTGTGTTTCCAGAGCTACCCCAGGCTTCACTGAGCAGGAGGCTGTTTATAACGATAATAGTAGCTGTGCTGCAAGCAATTTTATTGAAGTAATGATTATCAGCATGACCCTTTGTTGTTATAGAGTCTTATGGAGACTATGCTATGGGACCACATTACCCTAATTGAGCCACAAAGACATTGCTGTGAAGAATCCATATTTGTGCAGCTTTTGTAATCTTTTTTTTTTTTTTCAGTGTATTTTCTATCCTAAACCTGTTTTGCATTATTTGTTCTAAGCATCTGTTTATTAAAATGCAAGTTATAGTTACTCTCTGTCTCATCATTCCGCCGATTACCCATCCTGTTCCAGTATAATCAAGAGTCATCCCACCAAAAATGTAATGTATAACCCAGACCAGACTAATACCTTAAATGCTGAGTCTGCTGCATTTATTAAAAAAATACTTGGTGATCCTGCCAGAAAGGTCCTTTTTCTTTAACTTTATGTTATAGGGTGACAATGCGCCGTCCTTGTCTATGTATTGTGATTTTACATAGTCACCTTGTGGGCTTTCAATGATAACTACAAGCGACCATTATAACAAACATAACACAGACATAGTTTACTGTTGCATACCCCTCAACATTTTGAGGTGGGTATGAGGAACGCCTACTAACAAACATATTTAGGCATAGGACACGCCCCCTGCCACATCCCCTTAAAGGAGAATTAAGGACTTTTTTTATCACAACTAATCCTTTATATTGGCTTTTAAAATGTACAAATGCAGCAATTTAGAAATTGGATGAAAGGTTTAGCACTGGGAAGCACTTTCTGAAAGATAAAAAGTGCATTTTATATACAACTATATAGATCAGACCAAAATGAGGGACAAATGAGGAGGAAAGAGGGACAGAGAGACATTGCTCCAAATCAGGGGCAGCCCATCCAAATCAAAGACAGTTGGGAGCTATGCTGTTGTCATTATTGGGAAACCCACCCCGAGGAATTCCATGAGGCTATCACTGGAGTACATGGAGACAGGAAATGACTGCAAGGAGGCTGCATGCAGAAGCATGAGGAAAAAAAAGGTAAAAGCAAGCAGTTGTTTATGATACACCAAGCTTATCAAGCTAAATGTCATTCAGTTATGGCTTACATTTCTTTTCAATAATGATAGGTCTTTCTAATTAAATGTGAAGTAGGTAGGCTTCTCTTGTATAAAATCATTTAAATTGAGAGCCTTCCATAGACATCTATACTTCATAATTCAGAAGTTATATTATCTTTTTTAAGCCTACCAAACGACTCATTCAGAAAAGCTTTTTGAAATGCCAAATTGCTGGTACAGGTACCAAGGGTTTTTTCCATTGCTATTAAAATACCACTCACGCACTTTTTTTTTCCATTGTTCTATTCTCTCCCTCTTTTATCGAGGTAATGTTCTCAGAAAAACAATCTATTTTATTTTTTCTTGCCACCTGTTCACAATTGCAGAAGAATGAAGCTTTTGCAAAATGCAGAGAATAGGAGTTAATTGCAGCTGGGGCTCTTTGAATGACCACTCATTCATAACACTCTTAAAGGACAGCCTTCAGAGCAAAAATAATTCTAATGCATACAAGATGGATGGCTGTGTACAAACACAATTCTCTTTTTAACCTAAGTGTTACATCAGAGTAGTTCTGAAACTTAATTATAACTGACATTTTTGAAGCATGAATAAAATAAAAGCATTTAGTTAAAAAATAGTACAGGCTTCTGAGCTCTGTTATCATGTTATCGTTTTTTTTTTCTTATTTCTCTAGACACATATATATATGTGCATTCACAATTTACCAACATGAGTTATGTAAAATTAACTGTAATATTTCTTTTTTAATTAAAGGATATCTAAAGGTTCCTTTTTTAAAAAAAAACAAAACAAATAAACATGTCATACTTACCTTCTTTCGTGCAGTTCGAGTGGCCCCGATTCTCCTCTTTTGAGAAACCTCAGCGGCGATCCTGGGTCCTCATCTTCTCGAGTCCCCTGTTGGAGAGCTGCTCTCCCTCGGGGCACCCGTGCGGGCGCACTCCCATGTCCTGCTGCTGCATCCATTGATGGCTGCACTGCTATCAATCTATCCAATCAGGACCCGAGACATCGGCTGGAGCTGGTGTGCTCGTCCCCATCGCTGGAAAGACCGTGTCCAGGTAAGTAAAAGGTGGGCTCTGGGGGGCTTCAGCATCACAAGAGGTTTTTCACCTTAATGCATAGAATACATTAAGGTAAAAAAACCACAAGGGTTTACAACCCCTTTAAACCCCAATTTCAGATTTTGAAATTGTTTTTAGGGCTGCCATGTGACATGCAAGGTCCACTACCTCTAGAGCTGGCTGGTACTGGGAGCATGCTGTTCCCTGCATCATTGTAGTGCAGATGCACCACACCATAGTGGTACCCTCCAAGGTGTGGGCCCATGATGCTCTGCAATTACAGAAAAAGGGTTGAAAGACACGGGGGAAGCCGATTCACTAAATAAAATGCACACTGGCAGCTGTTACCTTAACCACTTGACGACCGCCTCACGCCGATGTACGTCGGCAAGGTGGCACGGACAGGCAAAATCACGTACATACACGTGATTTGCCTTCCGCGGGTGGAGGATCCGATCGGACCCCCCCCCCGGTGCCCGAGGCGGTCGCCATTTCTTCCCGGGCGATGAGAGGTCAGGGGGAGGCCATCCATTGTTGGCCACCCCCTCCCGATCGCTCCCGGTGAATGAAAATGCTTCCTTTCCCTCTGTAATGTAAACAGAGGGAAAGGAAGTGATGTCATCCCTCCTCGAGCCGGTCTTTTCGATCAGGTGCCGAGGAGAGAAGACATCAAGTAAGTCTGCACAACACTACACTTCCAGTAGAACATGCCAGGCACACTTGTCACCCCCCTTCACCCCCCCATCACCCCCGATCACCCCCCTGTACCCCCTGTCACACTGACACCAATAGCAGTTTTTTTTTTTGCATTGGTGTCAGTTTGTGACAGTTATAAGTGTTAGGGCAGTTAGGTTAGCCCCCTTTAGGTCTAGGGTACCCCCCCTTAGGTCCAGGGTACCCCCCTAACCCCCCCTAATAAAGGTTAACCCCGTGATCACCCCGCATCACCAGTGTCGCTAAGCGATCGTTTTTCTGATCGCTGTATTAGTGACACAGGTGACGCTAGTTAGGGAGGTAAGTATATAGGTTCGCTGTCAGTGTTTCATAGCGACAGGGACCCCATATACTACCTGCTAAAGGTTTTAACCCCCTGATTGCCCCCTAGTTAACCCTTTCACCAGCGATCACCGTATAAGTGTTACGGGTGACGCTGGTTAGCTAGTTTGTTTTTTGTAGTTTATTATAGTTTATTATAGTTTTAGGGCACCCGCTGTTTATTACCTTATAAAGGTTTAACCCCCTAATTGCCCGGCGGTGATATAAATTACGTTTTTAGGGTCAGATAAGGTCTGCATCGCCCCAGGCAGCGTCAGGTTAGCGCTAAAACCCACGCACGCAGCATACACCTCCCTTAGTGCTATAGTATCTGAGCGGATCGATATCTGATCCGATCTATACTCCCCAGCAGTTTAGGGTTCCCTGAAATGCAGTGTTAGCGGGATCAGCCCAGATACCTGCTAGCACCTGCCTTTTGCTCCTCGGCCCAGCCCAGCCCAGCCCAGCCCACCCAAGTGCAGTATCGATCGATAACTGACACTTACAAAACACTAAGCACACATAACTGCAACGTTCGCAGAGTCAGGCCTGATCCCTGCGATCGTTAACAGTTTTTTGGTAGCATTTTGATACAGTCGCTGACAGTCAGGAGCTTTTTTGCCTGTGAGTCTCACTAGTGTACCCCTAAATTTAGAGCCCAAAATGGCAAATCGAAGGTACACTAGTGAAGAGGCCTACACGTTTCTGAGCATGACAGATAGTGAAGAGGAAGTCACTCATCGTCAAGTTCAGGCTCAGAATACGATCCTGTAGAGGACAGCGGCTCCATGACAGATAGCTCTGACGACGGAGTTGTGGTCCCTGCTAGGGTCAGGCGTACCAGACCCCGAACTTCTTCTGTCCTTGAAGTGCAAGAACCGCAGGGCTCTCGTATGGAGCAGAGAAGTACTAGTGCCGCTATTCCTTCTGGTGAACTGGCAAGCACCAGCGGCCTAGTACACCCTGGTCGTACATCCAGCACTGTAGTATCACGTGGTGACGTGGCGAGTCCTATAAGTGCAGTTCAAGCTGGTGAGGTGGCAAGCACTAGTAGTGTCCCGCTGCCACCAAGAAGACAAAGACAGGCCCGTCGTGCCTATAGTGCCCTTCCTGTTGCATTCGCCAATCCAAATCGGGAACCCACCACTTCTGCAGCACCCGTACTTCCCCCTTTCACTGGCCAACCCGGAATTCAGGTGGAAACAGTTGACTTTACGCCACTGGATTTTTATTCACTGTTTTTCACCGAAGATCTCTATAGATCTATTGTGGACCAAAGCAATTTGTACGCTGGTCAACACATCGCCACTATTCCCCAGTCCTCCCTTGCCAGAGATTGGAGACCAATTACGGTCTCCGAATTTAAGATCTTTCTGGGCCTTTCCCTCCTCATGGGCTTGAATAAAAAGAGTAAGTTGCGGTCATATTGGTCCACTGACCCAATTTACCATTCGCCCTTGTTCTCTGCTTCCATGACCAGGGCACGATACAAGCAGATTTTGCAGTTCATGCACTTCAACGACAATGAACTCTGTCGTCCTCGTGGAGACCCTGCATACGATCGGCTCTACAAAATTCGGCCCCTCGTAAACCACTTCAACCAACGTTTTGCAGACTTGTTTACCCCCCATCAAGTTGTCTGTGTTGATGAGTCCCTGATTAAATTTTCTGGCCGCTTGTCATTCAAACAGTACCTTCCCAGCAAGCGTGCCAGATACGGGGTCAAGATGTATAAGCTCTGTGACAGGGCCACAGGCTATACATGTAGTTTTATGGTTTACGAGGGCAAAGATAGTCACGTAGAGCTGACAAACTGCCCTGACTACATAGGAAGCGCTGGCAAGATAGTGTGGGACTTGGTGTCACCCTTATTCGGAAAGGGGTACCACTTGTACGTGGACTATTATTATACGAGCGTGCCACTTTTTAGTCACTTGTTTGATCATCAGATTGGAGCATGTGGCACCGTGCGACCTAATCGCTGGGGCTTTCCCCAGCGGCTTGTAGATTCCTGTCTTAGGCTGGGGGAGAGAGCCTGCTTGAAGTATAATAATTTGCTCGCTATGAAGTGGAGGGATAAGAAGAATGTTTTCGTTCTCACCTCCCTTCATGCAGACACGACGACCCAAAATACTACGGCGACTGGTGTTGTGGAGAAACCCCTCTGTGTCCACGAATATAACCTTAATATGGGAGGGGTGGACCTCAACGACCAGTTGTTGGCGCCGTACCTAGTTGCCCGTAAGGCCAGACGCTGGTACAAAAAAGTGTCTGTTTATTTATTTCAATTGGCTTTGCTGAACGCTCATGTGCTATACAGAGCTTCAGGACGGACTGGATCCTTCCTTAAATTCCAGGAAGAGATCGTCAGAGCCCTTCTGTTTCCAGACGGTGCTCTACCTCACCTTCCCCAACCAAATGCAGTAGGCCGGCTGCATGAGAGGCATTTTCCTTATGCCCTCCCGAGTACCCCTACCCAACGAGCCCCCCAAAAAAGATGTGTCTGCAGCAAGCGCGGATTTAGGCATGACACCCGGTGTTATTGTCCCTCCTGTCCTGGCAATCCTGGTCTTTGCATGGGTGAATGTTTTGAACGCTACCATACACTAGTTGAGTATTAGTGTAGGGTTCAGCACTGCACAGACTAGGACACACTTTCACAGGGTCTCCCAAGATGCCATTGCATTTTGAGAGACCCAAACCTGGAACCAGTTACAAAAGTTAAAAGTTACTAAAAAAAGTGTAAAAAAAAATAAAAAAAAATAAAAAAAATAAAAACACAAAAAAAATATAAAATAAAAAAAACAAAAATAGTTGTTGTTTTATTGTTCTCTCTCTCTCTATTCTCTCTCTATTGTTCTGCTCTTTTTTTACTCTATTCTATTCTGCAATGTTTTATTGTTATTATGTTTTACCATGTTTGCTTTTCAGATATGCAATTTTTTTATACTTTACTGTTTACTGTGTTTTGTTGGTAACCATTTTATTGTTTTCAGGTACGCCATTCAGTTGCAGCGCGGATTTATTTATCTTGACAGCAACAGCGTTTGCTCCCACGATATATAAAGCCGTGACTCCAGCGCTGTCGGAGGTGATTTCACCACCACAGTTACATACTTCAGCATATATGCCGAAGCGTGGGGGCAGCAGTGGGTGGAGGAGAGATTTGCTCCTGCCTTTTGCGGGAGGATGCCCCCATGCTTCGGCATATATAAATGGTGCATGTATGCCCATCATTAGAAGTGGGTGGATGAAGGGAGGTATTCTAATGGTGGGCATACCCACCGATCAATATCTTTTTTTCGTTCAGCCCACAGGCTGCATGAAAAAAAAGTTTACAATATATGCCCAACAAGGACCAGCAACGTACTGGTATGTTGCTGGACTTTGAGTGGTTATACCAGAATGATGCCTGCAGGTTTAGGTATCATCTTGGTATCATTCTTTTCAGCCAGCGGTCGGCTTTCATGTAAAAGCAATCCTAGCGACTAATTAGCCTCTAGACTGCTTTTGCAAGCAGTGGGAGGGAATGCCCCCCCCCCACCATCTTCCATGTTTTTCTCTGGCTCTGCTGTCCCAACAGGGAACCTGAAAATGCAGCCGGTGATTCAGCCAGCTGACCATAGAGCTGATCAGAGACCAGAATGGCTCCAAACATCTCTATGGCCTAAGAAACCGGAAGCTACAAGCATTTCATGACTTAGATTTCGCCGGATGTAAACAGCGCCATTGGGAAATTGGGAAAGCATTTTATCACACTGATTTTGGTGTGGTCAGATGCTTTGAGGGCAGAGGAGAGATCTAGGGTCTAATAGACCCCAATTTTTTAAAAAAAGAGTACCTGTCACTACCTATTGCTATCATAGGGGATATTTACATTCCCTGAGATAACAATAAAATTAATTAAAAAAAATAAAAATGAAAGGAACAGTTTAAAAATAAGATAAAAAAGCAAAAAAATAATAAAGAAAAAAAAAAAAAAAGCACCCCTGTCCCCCCCTGCTCTCGCGCAAAGGCGAACGCAAGCGTCGGTCTGGCGTCAAATGTAAACAGCAATTGCACCATGCATGTGAGGTATCACCGTGAAGGTCAGATCGAGAGCAGTCATTTTAGCAGTAGACCTCCTCTGTAAATCTAAAGTGGTAACCTGTAAAGGCTTTTAAAAATGTATTTATTTTGTCGCCACTGCACGTTTGTGCGCAATTTTAAAGCATGTCATGTTTGGTAACCATGTACTCGGCCTAAGATCATCTTTTTTATTTCATCAAACATTTGGGCAATATAGTGTGTTTTAGTGCATTAAAATTTAAAAAAGTGTGTTTTTTCCCCAAAAAATGCATTTGAAAAATCGCTGCGCAAATACTGTGTGAAAAAAAAATGAAACACCCACCATTTTAATCTGTAGGGCATTTGCTTTAAAAAAATATATAATGTTTGGGGGTTCAAAGTAATTTTCTTGCAAAAAAAATAATTTTTTTATGTAATCAAAAAGTGTCAGAAAGGGCTTTGTCTTCAAGTGGTTAGAAGAGTGGGTGATGTGTGACATAAGCTTCTAAATGTTGTGCATAAAATGCCAGGACAGTTCAAACCCCCCCAAATGACCCCATTTTGGAAAGTAGACACCCCAAGCTATTTGTTGAGAGGCATGTCGAGTCCATGGAATATTTTATATTGTGACACAAGTTGCGGGAAAGAGACAAATTATTTTTTTTTGCACATAGTTGTCACTAAATGATATATTGCTCAAACATGCCATGGGAATATGTGAAATTACACCCCAAAATACATTCTGCTGCTTCTCCTGAGTATGGGGATACCACATGTGTGGGACTTTTTGGGAGCCTAGCCGCGCACGGGACCCCGAAAACCAAGCACCGCCTTCAGGCTTTCTAAGGGCGTAAATTTTTGATTTCACTCTTCACTGCCTATCACAGTTTCGGAGGCCATGGAATGTCCAGATGGCACAACCCCCCCCAAATGACCCCATTTTGGAAAATAGACACCCCAAGCTATTTGCTGAGAGGTATAGTGAGTATTTTGCAGACCTCACTTTTTGTCACAAACTTTTGAAAATTGAAAAAAGAAAAAAAAAAAAAAAAAATGTTAGTGTCTTTCTTCATTTTCAAAAACAAATGAGAGCTGCAAAATACTCACTATGCCTCTCAGCAAATAGCTTGGGGTGTCTACTTTCCAAAATGGGGTCATTTTTGGGGGTTTTGTGCTGTCTTGGCATTTTATGGCCTTCGAAACTGTGATAGGTAGTGAGGAGTGAAATCAAAAATTTACGCCCTTAGAAATCCTGAAGGCAGTGATTGGATTTCGGGGCCCCGTATGAAGCTAGGCTCCCAAAAAGTCCCACACATGTGGTATCCCCGTACTCAGGAGAAGCAGTAGAATATATTTTAGGTTGTAATTCCACATATGCCCATGGCATATTTGAGCAATATATCATTTAGTGACAACTTTGTGCAAAAAAAAAAAAATTGTCACATTCCCACAACTTGTGTCAAAATATAAAATATTCCATGGACTCAAATGCCTCTCAGCAAATAGCTTGGGGTGTCTACTTTCCAAAATGGGGTCATTTGGGGGGGGGGGGTTTGTGCCATCTGGGCTTTTTATGGCCTTCAAAACTGTGATAGGTAGTGAGGAGTGAAATCACAACTTTACGCCCTTAGAAATCCTGAAGGCGGTGCTTGGTTTTCGGGGCCCCATATGCGGCTAGGCTCCCAAAAAGTCCCACACATGTGGTATCCCCATACTCAGGAGAAGCAGCTAAATGTATTTTGGGGTGCAATTCCACATATGCCCATGGCCTGTGTGAGAAATATATCATTTAGTGACAACTTTGTGCAAAAAAAAAAAATTGTCACTTTCACACTAGGTAGTGAGGAGTGAAATCACAAATTTATGCCCTTAGAAATCCTGAAGGCGGTGCTTAGTTTTCGGTTTTTGGGGCCCCGTACGCGGCTAGGCTCCCAAAAAGTCCCACACATGTGGTATCCCCGTACTCAGGAGAAGCAGTAGAATATATTTTGGGGTGTAATTCCACATATGCCCATGGCATGTTTGAGCAATATATCATTTAGTGACAACTTTGTGCAAAAAAAAAAAAAAAATTGTCACTTTCCCACAACTTGTGTCAAAATATAAAATATTCCATGGACTCAACATGCCTCTCAGCAAATAGCTTGGGGTGTCTACTTTCCAAAATGGGGTCATTTGGGGGGGTTTTGTGCCATCTGGGCTTTTTATGGCCTTCAAAACTGTGATAGGTAGTGAGGAGTGAAAGCACAACTTTACGCCCTTAGAAATCCTGAAGGCGGTGCTTAGTTTTCGGGGCCCCGTATGCGGCTAGGCTCCCAAAAAGTCCCACACATGTGGTATCCCCATACTCAGGAGAAGCAGCTAAATGTATTTTGGGGTGCAATTCCACATATGCCCATGGCCTGTGTGAGCAATATATCATTTAGTGACAACATTGTGCAAAAAAAATAAAATTGTCACTTTCCCGCGACTTGTGTCAAAAAATAAAATATTCCATGGACTCAACATGCCTCTCAGCAAATAGCTTGGGGTGTCTACTTTCCAAAATGGGGTCATTTGGGGGGGGGTTGTGCTATCTTGGCATTTTATGGCCTTCAAAACTGTGATAGGTAGTGAGGAGTGAAATCAAAAATGTATGCCCTTAGAAATCCTGAAGGTGGTGCTTGGTTTTCGGGGCCCCGTACGCGGTTAGGCTCCCAAAAAGTCCTAAACATGTGGTATCCCCGTACTCAGGAGAAGCAGCAGAATGTATTTTGGGGTGTAATTCCACATATGCCCATGGCATGTTTGAGCAATATATCATTTAGTGACAACTTTGTGCAAAAAAAAAAAAGTGTTACTTTCCCGCAACTTGTGTCAAAATATAAAATATTCCATGGACTCAACATGCCTCTCAGCAAATAGCTTGGGGTATCTACTTTCCAAAATGGGGTCATTTGGGGGGGGGGGGTTGTGCCATCTTGGCATTTTATGGCCTTCAAAACTGTGATAGGTAGTGAGGAGTGAAATAAAAAATTTACGCCCTTAGAAATCATGAAGGAGGTGCTTGGTTTTCGGGGCCCCGTATGCGGCTAGGCTCCCAAAAAGTCCCACACATGTGGTATCCCCATACTCAGGAGAAGCAGCTAAATGTATTTTGGGGTGCAATTCCACATATGCCCATGGCCTGTGTGAGCAATATATCATTTAGTGACAACTTTGTGCAAAAAAAAAAAAAATTGTCACTTTCCCGCAACTTGTGTCAAAAAATAAAATATTCCATGGACTCAACATGCCTCTCAGCAAATAGCTTGGGGTGTCTACTTTCCAAAATGGGGTCATTTGGGGGGGGGGGGTTGTGCCATCTTGGCATTTTATTGCCTTCAAAACTGTGATAGGTAGTGAGGAGTGAAATCACAAATGTATGCCCTTAGAAATCCTGAAGGCGGTGCTTGGTTTTCGGGGCCCCGTACGCGGCTAGGCTCCCAAAAAGTCCTAAACATGTGGTATCCCCGTACTCAGGAGAAGCAGCAGAATGTATTTTGGGGTGTAATTCCACATATGCCCATGGCATGTTTGAGCAATATATCATTTAGTGACAACTTTGTGCAAAAAAAAAAAAAGTGTTACTTTCCCGCAACTTGTGTCAAAATATAAAATATTCCATGGACACAACATGCCTCTCAGCAAATAGCTTGGGGTATCTACTTTCCAAAATGGGGTCATTTGGGGGGGTTTTGTGCCATCTTGGCATTTTATGGCCTTCAAAACTGTGATAGGTAGTGAGGAGTGAAATAAAAAATTTACGCCCTTAGAAATCATGAAGGAGGTGCTTGGTTTTCGGGGCCCCGTACGCGGCTAGGCTCCCAAAAAGTCCCACACATGTGGTATCCCCATACTCAGGAGAAGCAGCTAAATGTATTTTGGGGTGCAATTCCACATATGCCCATGGCCTGTGTGAGCAATATATCATTTAGTGACAACTTTGTGCAAAAAATAAAATAAAATTGTCACTTTCCCGCAACTTGTGTCAAAAAATAAAATATTCCATGGACTGAACATGCCTCTCAGCAAATAGCTTGGGGTGTCTACTTTCCAAAATGGGGTCATTTGGGGGGGTTTGTGCCATCTGGGCATTTTATGGGCTTCAAAACTGTGATAGGTAGTGAGGAGTGAAATCAAAAATGTATGCTCTTAGAAATCCCGAAGGCGGTGATTGGTTTTTGGGGCCCCGTACGCAGCTAGGCTCCGAAAAAGTCCCACACATGTGGTATCCCCATACTCAGGAGAAGCAGCTGAATGTATTTTGGGGTGCAATTCCATATAGGCCCATGGCCTGTGTGAGCAATATATCATTTAGTGACAACTTTTTGTAAATATTTTTTTTTTATCATTCAATCACTTGGGACAAAAAAAATAAATATTCAATGGGTTCAACATGCCTCTCAGCAATTTCCTTGGGGTGTCTACTTTCCAAAATGGGGTAATTTGGGGGGGTTTTGTACTACCCTGCCATTTTAGCACCTCAAGAAATGACATAGGCAGTCATAAACTAAAAGCTGTGTAAATTCCAGAAAATGTACCCTAGTTTGTAGACGCTATAACTTTTGCGCAAACCAATAAATATACGCTTATTGACATTTTTTTTACCAAAGACATGTGGCCGAATACATTTTGGCCTAAATGTATGACTAAAATTGAGTTTATTGGATTTTTTTTATAACAAAAAGTAGAAAATATCATTTTTTTTCAAAACTTTCGGTCTTTTTCCATTTATAGCGCAAAAAATAAAAACGGCAGAGATGATCAAATACCATCAAAAGAAAGCTCTATTTGTGGGAAGAAAAGGACGCAAATTTCGTTTGGGTACAGCATTGCATGACCGCGCAATTAGCAGTTAAAGCGACGCAGTGCCAAATTGGAAAAAGACCTCTGGTCCTTAGGCAGCATAATGGTCCAGGGCTCAAGTGGTTAAAGGCTAAGTTTGCCTTTAGTAAAAAAAAAAAAAAAAAAAATAAATGAACATTTTTTTGCTGGAAAAAATGTGCATTGATTATATTTTTACCGTGCAGCCTGTAAAGCATTGCACCCTCGATTAGCAGATCCTGTATGGGCTGGTAGTTATTGCCCTGCGGGAAGCATCAATTAACTATGAGACCGCTCACCAGTGTGCTTGCAATTCATTGAGAAATATAAACCATGTACCACAATGGAAGATGGTGCATGTGGTTCATTCATTCACAGGAAACTGGCCGCGTGGGATTGAAACAGTGCAGGCAGGTGGTGTTCTGTAGCCTAACCGGGTGTAACATGTGACATGTTACTAAAAGTGAACATATCCTTTATTTAATGCTGTGCATCATTCAAGCTGGAAGGGGATCAGCACAGTATCACAAAGTGACTATGAAATACTTAGTTTGTTTGGGCTATTACATAACTAAACATGGTAAACCCCTGCTGACAGCTGAAATGTAGACAAAAGAATGGTGGCAATGAAAAATGCAGGAAAAAAACAGCATGCCCCCCCCATCCACACCAGGCCCTTTTAATTTTGGTGTGGCTTCCACCCCAAAATCCATACCAGACCCTTATCTGAGCATGCAGCCTGGCAGGCCAGGAAAGTGGGGGATGAGCAAGTACCCCTCCTCCTAAACCATACCAGGCCCCCCAAAGCATCTTGTCCCCATGTTGATGGGGACAAGGGCCTCCTCCCCACAACCCTGGCCCAGTGGTTGTGGGGGTGCAGGGGGTGACTTATCGGAATCCGGAAGCCCCTTTAACAAGCAGGCCCCCAGATCCCGACCCTCTCATTATGAGTGAGTTCCCAGAACTCATTCATCAAAAAAAGTCAGTTAATAAAAACACAACAACGTTTTTGACAGGTCCTTTATTAAAAAAATCATCGACTCAAACAAAAATGAAAAAAAAAACCCACTACCCCCAAACACGACTGTTCCCATCCAGGGACACAGCCGAATAATAGGTAAACATAGAGGAGGGTGCTACCCAATGATGTAACTGGGTGACCCCACCCCCATGTGTACCTCTTATTGGGCGAGTGTCATTAAGGGGCAGGATCACCAGGTGACGTCACCAGGTAACCCCGCCCCTATGTTCATCAGTCATTCGGGAATGACACTCGCCCAGTGAGAGGTAGACATGGTCACACGGTTTACCTCACTGGGTAGCCTCCGCCCCTACATTTACCTGTCATTCGGCTGTGTCCCTTGGATGGGAACAGTTGTGTTCGGCGGGTAGCAGTTTTTTTTCCGTTCAGGTGGAAGCTTTTATGTTTTTTTTAAAAAAAGGACTTGGCAAAACCCTTGTTGTGTTTTTAATTACTTTGACCTTTGTTCTGTTTTGTTTCTGATTCATTGGTTAGGTACATCATTTTGTTTCATCATATTTGTCATGTTAGAATGCTTTGTTTTCGGAATAAGTTTCACATATATATAAAGATTTGTTTAGTATATTTGTTGTTCTGCATCGATTTTTATTTTCGGAAGTTATTTTGGAAGATTGGCTATATTCATTTTAATGTGTTAATTTGTTATTTTGGGAGATTACTTATGCATCCCTGCTGGTCCAACCCACAAAGAAAAATGGAATGAGCTGATTGGACGATATTGACTGGAGTCGCATGCATCCAAAAATAATGAATGGAACAAAATCAATTTTGTATTCATTCATTATGTTATGATTTGAAGATTCTGAAGGATCCATCTCCTTCCAACTCAAACACAATAAGTAGGAATCATCTTATTTCACTTTTTATACCTTACTGTATTTTTTGCAATAATTACTGTATTTATTGCAATAAATATTCCCAAATTCAACCCAAATACAAAACGAATCTTATTAGAATATTCATGCTACACTCAGTGGAATAAAAACGAATAGATCAGATTAAATTTGGATCATTATTTATTTCATTTTGTTAATTTGGATGCTTCAAACATTAACAAAAGGCCCAAACTATTGAATCATGTCATTCTAATGAAACAACTGAATACAAATGAATTTGTTGTTTACGTTATCATTTATTTTGGATTTGTTGAAATTCATTACTATTGTTATTCGGAGATTTGGATACATCCAATTCTCCAAATAAGTAAAATTTGTTCCAAATTTCGATTTATAACAGATCAAATCGCTCATGTCTACCATCCACCTCACTTAACCAAAAATATAAACCTGATGGATCCCCACTAGAACCTGCCCACTTGCGTCACTAGTGGCCATTCTGCTTAATGTGTTCCTTCAAGCTTCCGAAGAAGTCCTTCCCAGGATGCAATGCGTTAAATTGGGTGACCTCTAGTGATGTAGGTGGGTGGAGCCTAACTGTTGGATCTGCTCCCCATATCCTTCCCTGGAGATTGTAAACTTTTTTTCAGCATAACAGTCATAGCTAAAAAAAAAATTAAAAAAATAAAATATTTTCCCCACTTATTTTTTCTCTAACATCTTTTCTGTATGACATTACAACCTGCTTTATACATTTTCCCTATTCTTTCTTTCTAAACTTTCATCATTTATTATCTTTAAGGGTATGCATACACCATGGCACCTATTGACATTGTTTAAAAAAAGAACAATTAATTGTGTGCATTTTACCACCTTAAATAAATTACTGTCATTGGATATGATTTCATGCCATTTTAACTTGTGCATGAGTTTTGCAGAGGTGACACTGTTATCTGACTCCTGAGCTTAGTATTTTATGAATTCACGTAGGGACATAGTAGTGTCAGTCTCTTTTAAGTCAAACCCTTTATTTATTCCCCCAGAGAAAATACATAAGGATGCTGATGGAGGTAAGATAGCAAAGGTGATCTGAATCACAGTCACAGGACCTCTGCCTTGGTTTGTGTTGCTTGCAAATGTTATTCCAGCAGCAAGGTTACTCAAAGCATGCTTTAAAATGAACAGAAAATAGCCATCTGTAGGTTACAAATAAAATGTCAGCTAAATAGATATTAAAATAATAAAACATTTTTAAAATACATGCAAACAAAACTGATAACTTTAAGTAAATCTGTGGATAGCGTTTACTGCATTTGTCCATGTACTTATTCAGAAACCCTGACACAAATGATCTATTTATGCATTTTTGCACACAAAATTCATACAATTTTCACCCATAATAGTGTGAATCTTGAATATTAACATTTATTAATAGAAGAGTACTTTATAAATGCCTTACAATTAATTACAAGAGGCTGTTTCGTGTAATTAAACTGGATTATTTTTTTAGTTTAATTATCCACTATTCAAATAGATTTTTTTTCCAACAAGTGCTCTTTGCTTGTAGATTTAAATCATTGCGTTCCTACCAATTTGTAACCTGCAAAGAGCTGGTTTCTATAGTAACCCTATGCCTTCTGCTCACTATCTCCCCAGAGACTGGACCTATGTGAAGGAAACAGGTACTTTTGTATTTGGAAAGACATTACACTCCTTTTGCAATATTATGAAGCTGATAAAAATGTTGTCAGTGGCTAGATACAGTAGTATTCTTGGGGCTCCAAAAAGCAAATCTGATTTATTCTATTTATATTATCATAGCCATTTGTATATCAGCTGTCTGGAAAAAATACAACAAAACAAAAAAAACCATCATTTTAAATGCTTAGTTCTTAGCTTCCACAAATTTCTGCAAAATGGATCTAGGAAAATTATATGTTTGGCACCATTCGTACCAGTGCATTGTGCATTTTAATGGGCTGCCCTGTGCATGAGCATAGGGCAGCCCATTAAGAGCAAGGAGCTTTGGAATGTCATTAAGACCCCTTCACACTGGGGCCGCCCAAGCGTTAGCACTAAATCGCTGCTCGTTTTAGCGGCACTTTATCGCTGTTTCAGTAGGGCTTTTCGGCCACTAGCAGGTCACTTTTAACCTGCGCTAGTGGCCAAAGAAGGGGTTAAAACCGCCCATGTTGCGGCGCTTTTCAGGCGCTTCAGAAACACTGCCCATTCATTGCAATGGGCTAGGAGTGTTTTGGGAGTGCTGTATACAGAGGTCCCAAACCCACCCAAAGATGCTGCTTGCAGAACTTTTTCTAATGTCCCGCAAGCAAACCACCCCAGTGTGAAAGCACTTGGGCTTTCACATTCGGGCGGCATGGGAGGCAGTTTTCAGGCGCTTTACAGGCGCTATTTCAAGCACTAAAACGTCTGAAAACTGCCTCAGTGTGAAAGGGGTCTAAGAATTAAAGCCCAACTCTAGGAAATTTTAAAATGATCCCTGTGCCAACACTTAAAGGGCTAATTGCTCCTTTATGTCCAGGGAACACAGAAAAGAAGATCATAGCCCCAAATTGGACATGATGAAATCGAGGGCAGATCACTGCCAGAGCACATTTTTGTGCCCCACAAGAATGCGTGCAAATCTTACATTGCATGAATGTCAACAAAGCCTTTATGAGTTGATTGTGATGTTTTGCTCCCTATCAAAACCTACTTGCTACTTTTTTATTATTTGCTTCATTTGTAAGTTTTTCATTTTTTTTAGGGTTTGTTTATGCATGTTAAATTGTCCCTTTTTAGTGCACAGGCAGCTGTCAGTTTTTCCCTGCAAAGGGCTGCAGTGTAGGGATGGTGTGACGCACATTTCAGTGCATTGCACCGTTTACTTTTTTTAAAATTTATTTGAAGTGCATAAAGTGAAACTTTATTCATATCACCACAAAGTAGTGTGCTGCTTTGTGCTGTAGTGCAGTGACATGCTGTTGGAATACATTGTTCATGTATTTTGTAAACAATTGTAATTTAGATGTGGGGACACATTGTTAAGTTGTGAGCAGTTGCTTCCTATTTCTTATAAGTGGTAGCGCATAGGATTCTATATACATTAACCAGTAGATGGCAGTGTTTGTAAGTTTTTAGCTACATCTATGGTCAAACTTTATGTATTTTATTCTATAATAAAGTTCCTGTTTTTTGTCTGCAATTAAGCAGCAAAGCCCATGTAGACTGTGCACTGACTGTTATATAGGGCTATATACAGAATCTCACACATGCGATGCCACCCAGTTCAATTAAGAAAATGAGCATGTCTACACTGCCCATCACACCAGCAATGTGGTGTGAACAAGGAACATAGAAAACAACTAATTTCTATATGCCCTTGCGATGAGTGGTGTTTATTTCACACCGCACATAGTGTAAACAAGCCCACAAAGTCTTCAGGCTGTGTATGTGTTGCTGCAGGGTTCTCTTTATCTTTTCCTTTCTTCTGGGCTGCCCATACTGAAGCAGAAAGCCACTAATGACAAGGGGTATTTTTGTCATTACAGTCCTGACTCTGAGACGTTGTGCCTTCTTCAATAGGAATCCCACTAATTTCTAGTAACTAAAGGTACCCAAAGACATTAGATAATCATTACTCTTTGCTCAGACTTGGACTTCTTTCCAAGTTGGGAATAAGCCACACCTATTTTGACGCCATGACTAACACCATAGCATTCAACTATTTATTACCAGGACTTAGTGGGCTATAGAAGCTTTGGGATTTGACAGCTGAATAACAGGGAACAGGGCTTAGAACCAGGAGGTAGAGTGACTCAATCTCACCTTGATCAGGAAGAAAAGCTGTGTATACAGCCTGAACCTAGGATCCAAATATCACCACAAGGACACAGCCTGAACCTAGGGTCCAAAGATCACAACAAGGACATAGAGATACAGTTGAAAACTAACACTTACAGGTATCACAAGATCCCTCTGCTTTAGCACTGTTGTTGCTTTAGAAACCTTTCAAGTCACCTCAAGTTCACTTTAATTCAGCTAGCTTCATATTATACTGTCAGAAAGCTTACAGGTAAGAGTTTATATCCCCTAGCTCTATGTCCCTGTAATGTTTCCATAATTTGGAGGCTGTAAGGCCTCATTTGCATGGAGGGCATGCCATGCTACTAGTGGAGGAGCAACAGGCAAGCATTCAGGAGGGGCACAGCTTGGGAGGAGACACACTGAAGCCATTTTCCCAAACATGGTGATTGGGCTGGCATTCAGTGTGTGGCTCCTTATTTTGTTTTATAGTTGTTTCTAGCAGGCTGGACAGATCTGGTCCAACAGCATTGAAGCCACCTAGTTGTTGTATGGTCACAGTTTCATTTGGGAAAGCCATTCACTTCAAAATCAGTTGTTAAAATCAAGCGGTTTTTAAGTACTTTCAAATGATATTCACCATGTTTAGAAATTTGAAAAAGTAGTGGGGACAGTATTAAAGCACCACATCCTGTATACAATGATCAAAACATTTTTGGAGACACTGTGGACTTTTGAGGTGCTGATAGATAACAAACTAAAATTATTTTTACAAAATGTATTAACACAAATGAGATAAAAAAAACAAACAAACAAAAAAAAAAAACGCATAGTAGCACATGTGTATATATATAAGGTCCCCATCTCTTGGAATGAGATTCATGAGGACCCCATACAGTATATACACATTTGTTACTGTGATACAGACGTGGATAAAATATTGATATGGTATATGTTACATTGACCATACAGGGGTGTCTCATACTCATTCAGGGACTTTACAAATGGGCAAGATCCATTTTATTGCTTGTTTTAGTTTGTTATCTATCAGCACCTCAAAAGTCCACAGTGTCTCTAAAAATTCTTTTGGTTGAGATTCGCCTTGTCATCTAAAGTACAAATGTTCATAAGACTATTCATACAAATTTTTGTTTAAAAATCTATTATGTATGGCCATATTTGATCTCAATTTAAGCAGATAGTGAGTCTCCCTGTACATCCCAGATCTAGGATCCAAGTGATTCTTATTTAATTTAGGGATCAATGTAAGGTCAAACACAGGTATTTCCATGCACTACAGGTGATTACAGATGCAAAGTAGGTAGGTCATAACACAATAAAAAGCTCTTTTTTGAAAACTTGCACAAATAAAAAAATGAAGTGTTCCACCAACAATAATACTGTATGTACATAGGCATTTTTGATACCTATGAATATGGCTCTGAAGCTTACTGTATATTGCAAAAATTCTACCCTAAACATCAACTTAACTCCTAACCCTAAATTTGAAATTCAGATATTTGCGAAACCCAACCTTACTTTTCATGCTGAAACAAAGTTCTTTAACCTTAATCTGAAGCATATCCTTATAATAGCCATAAACCTAACATAGACAGTATATTACGTTCAAGCTGAAAATGTATTGTATTAACACAATAAATTGTTAAACAGTTTAAAAAACTGAATTATAAATTCAAACATACAATTATCCCCAAAAATTGCACTTTTTCCAAAATTTTTCTCTACTTGCAACTGATCTATATGGGAGCAAACAGTATACTTAAAACACAGATTGGACTTTATTGCAGCTACAATGCTTTCTGGATATATTTAACAGGCCACAGTTTTATTTCCTTTTTTCCCAGTGATGCTCTTTAGTGTTCAAGTTTGTCTGAACCCAGCTGCAAAAGTTGGGCCAATAAGCTGTGACTGGGAGATTCTCTGCTCCACAGCTGATGTACACAATGGGGTGGGGATGCATGTGATGTCAGTAACCTAATATGGGCATGAGGTTATATTATATATTTCCAATATCCTCACTCACCAAAAAAATGTTCCCCACACATAAAAGAGGTCAGAATGTTTTGGATTCAGAATATAAGTTCTGAAATTATTATATCTACCCCTTTGTCAAATTAAAGCATGCATGCCGTTAAGAAGTAATCACGCTCTGACACTTAGTTCAGAATAAGAAACCTCTAATCTTTAATTTCCACTTTACAGTGGGTTTTATACCCTCGCAAAATAGTACAGCATATGCAAAACATGTCAAAGTCAGCAGTTTTAATAACTTTTAGCAACTTTAGCAATAATTCACAATTAATCAAAGCTATTATTATATGTTGACGTCATGTCTGGTTTTGATGCAACTTCTGGGAGATGAGTGAGCAAAAGGAAGCTGCAGGAAGCTACAATCTATTGATAACTCTATGCGGTCTGGCTCCAGACAGAAAAAGAGGAAGTAGCAAAATATCTGGAAAGTATTAAGTTTGTACCTGTTTTAGGCACCATTTTACACATACCCCCCTTTTCAGCTAGGACCGTATCTAAGGCCACGCGGTTTTGGAAAGTCATGTGTGACGCGGCTTCCAGTTGTTCGGCTAAACCTTGGAGTGCATCTCTGGTGTAATTGACAAACCTTTGTTGGTTATAGTAGATGTAATTTATCCAGTCTACATTTTTATTTACAGTGATGATGGGGATCAAAGATTCAAATCTTGCTGCTACTGGGTCTCTTGCTTTGAACTCATCTGGGACCCCTCTAGGGACCCCTATGTTGTCTATGAGTACATGAGGTTCAAAGCTACCTGCTGGGGCACTCCTACGCCCCCTGTTAAGTCTGGGTATGTTGTTTAAATCTGGTTCGATTTGTGGAGTGGCCTCTGGAAAAATGTATAGAGGCATTATGGCCTTGGCCAGTGCGCATTCTCCTGTCCACTGCTCTGTTAATCTGCTTCTAATTTTCATGTCCCCGCAAATCCAGTATATGTCTCCCAAGGACTGGACTTGATTTTGTACTAGATCTACGGAGGCCTCACTATAAGATCCACAATAACCTCTAGTGAAATTCCCAAAGGGTTTCCCCATTCCCCTGATACCATCCATGGCATGTGTAATTGCCAGGGTATATGGTGATACCTTCTTCTGGCTTGGGAGTTTTGGTGACTATGGGATATTCCTCCTTCCAATGTTCACACGGGGAGTGGCGTGGTTAGTGGTTGTGTTTGTAAACAGGCTAAGGAAACATGTCCATGTTCGGGGGGGTATGTTTAGCAGTACTGTTCCCAGATGAGGCCTAGCCCCTCCACATACATAACAATTGGTCTTGTTATGTTTTTCTGCATTGTACCTCATACATTCTAGCCACAAGTTGACATCTGAGAACCCTGCAGCCATCGTGTCCTTAAAGGTAGGGTCTGCTATGGCCACCATGTCCCCTAACTTCTGTATATGGGGCCTCAGGGGGTTTGAGCTAGATGTGGATTGGGGAACTCCCCACTCAGGATTATTGAACATACCTTTCAGTTAGAAAGGCTTTCTAAAACCGGGATGCCCACCTCCCCACCATAAGCTCAGACCATAGGTCCCACTGTCTTCTGGGCTGGGATTCTCAATGGTCAGCCTGAACTCTTTGGTGTAAGGCTGATCTGTGTGTTTGTTGATTGTCATTCTAAGAGTGACTTCCCATGTTTGTCTTTCCTATTTTGGGTGTTTCCAGGTTTGTACCCCCAGTCTGTACCCCCAGTGTTCCAACCCACTGCTCCCTAAGAATCACAGTTGTCGCCCCAATAGGTGTCAGTGACACATACATACACATGGGTCATAGGTCTCACTGTTTCATCCCAGGGCTGGATTTTTGTACATAGCACCTGGAATTATTTGTTCATAAGAGGATATAAAAGTGGCAACATGTGTATTGTATGAGTTATACCAGAATTGTGTTACACCATCTTTTTGCTTGATGGCTACCTCCTGTGCCTAAATAGTCACAATGAAAAGGATATACAGAATCATTTGGTTCCTTTGGCCTCTTCCTCAGGTACAGGAACTTTCTTGCAGTGGAGGCATGTGTTCACGTGTTCTTCCCGGCCACCTTGACTCATGTGGCACTTGTTAGGAGAACCTGGAGAGGACCATCATATCTGGGTTCAAGGGTATGTTTTCTCACAAACTTCTTCACCAGGACCCAGTCTCCGGGAACCAACTTGTGTGATCCTGTATCTCGCTCAGGATCTGGAATGGAGGAGAATACTTACAAATGGACATAGATTAATTCTCGAGATAAAGCAGTCACATAATCAGTTAATACATCAGATTGGAGTTACAACTTTTGTAGGAAATAACAACCTAGTCTGGGGGCTAAACCAAATATTATAGGGTGACAGACCATGGTTTCCCCTTGGAGTATACCTAACACTGAATAAGGCAGGCTATCTGGCCAACTCATCCCTGTTTCCTGAGACATTTTAGCATCTTTAGCATTCTAAATTTTATTGTGCCTTTAATCTTTCCACCTTCCCAATGCTCTAAGGGTGGTATGGGGTGTGGAAAGATAATGTGACTCCTAGAGCTGCCTATATTTCCTTGGTTCCTGAGGCCGTAAAAGCCGGCCCCTGGTCACGCTCTATAACCTCTAGGGCACCATACCTGCCCACTGTTTCTGTTAAAAGTATTTTTTTTCCATGGTTTTTTCTGTCAATCAATGCATACTCATATCGACCACACTTTGGCATCTGGATGTGGTTGATCTGTATCCTTTGAAAGGGGTTCTGGGCCTTTGCTAGATGCTTCAAAGGTACCTTTTCCGTTCTTCCTGGGTTACATTTAGCACAGATAGCGCATGACTTGCAAAAGTTGTTGGTGAGTGGTGTAATCCCTGGGGCTAAGTAGTATTTATTGATCAGGGCATTCATCAGGGCATTCATCAAAGTTTTTTGGTAGACGAGAGGCACCGTGGGCCCACTGTATCACTGCAGGAAACATTGACTGTGGCAGACACAGCTTCTTGTCTAATTCCATGATCTCTTCAGTTTCTGTGGCTCCTTTCTTGATTCACACTTCTTCTTCTTCTTTATCAGCTGCTTCTTGCTGCTCCTTAAGATAGCTCCTGCTTACAGGAGGGTTTTGTAGGATCATGGTGGTCTGTACTGCTTCTTCAGGGGTACCCACTGTATCATCCAGAATGGGTGCATCCACTCCACTGACAACTTCTTGTGTTCTGTTTGCAGCTTGTTTCGCAGCAGTATTCACCACGTGATTGCCTCGTGCTTCTTGGGAATCCAGCCTGAAGAACTGTATCTTCGGTGGTGACTGCGTGGTCCTGTGTGGCACCGTCCAATGCTGTCAGCATACCTAGACCCATCCACAAAGATTGTCACGTCAGGATTCTCAAGGGCTGTTTCACTGACTGTCGGTAAATGTGAAGTCTCCATTTTCATCACCTCAAAACAGTCATGAGCGGTGAGACGAGCATCTTTCTCTAAAAAAAGACCCTCCCCTCGAGAAGTGGAAGTCGAGTGGATGGGTTTAGAGTATCACATCGGAGGAGAGTGATGTTGTCAGGGATGAGCAAGGCATACTGGAGTTTGAGGTGTCTTGCTGAAGACAGGTGCTTGGGCTGTACTTGGTTTAGTATGGCAGCTACGTCATAAGGGGAATTGTACTTCAAAGACGGCTCTGAAGCCACTGAGTCCAGTTGTCAGGAGTAATACCCAATGGATCTGAGTCTGTTGCCATGGGTCTGAACCAAAACTCCTGTGGCATGTTCTTGTCTCCCTGAGACAAACAGTTTGAAAGTCTTTTAGTCCCAAAGCGGGGGCTGTTGAAAGAATCCTTCAGAGTTTCAGAATAGTCCACAACTTCTGGAGAAAGCAAGAAAGGGCATCATAGAGGGGTCGCATCAAGAGGAAGGCTTCTGGGATTCATTCTTGAGGAAAAGGAATGGCTTTGATTGCAGCAGCTCCTTCTTCAGTGAGATGTCCGGTACCTTGGGAGATGCAGAGGCCTAGGAAGTTCACTTTCTCTCTGGACTTTTTGCTTTAAGGCCTTGCATTCTTGCTCTGCCAAGTGTTGGAGGAGACTTTTGGAAAAGATTAAGGGCATCCTCAAGGGTATCTGCACAGAGCAGGAAGTCATCTACATACTGAAGGAGTATAACGTCTGGGTGTAACTTCATCCAGTAGTCCAGAATGAGGGCCATTAACTTGGCGGATTGGGAAGGGGAGTTCTGGGCACCTTGTGGCATAACAGTCCAGCTAAGTCTTCTACTGTAAAGTGTTTTGCTGTGGGCAGTATTCCTGCCAGCAAGGTGTGTGGGTTTCCCACCAAGGGACGCCATAAGTGTCGCCAATACAGTAATTTCGTTCACAGCCTTAAGGTCTTGTACCATTCTGTATTTTCCTGGCTCTCCCTTTGCAGTTCGTTTTTTCACTGGGGACAGTGGTGTGCAGCACAGAGATGTGCAGGGTGTCAAAACTCCATTTGACAGAAGGGTTTCGATTTGCTTTGAAATAGATGCAGCTTGAGCTGGCTTCAAGGGGTACTGTGGTCTTCTGGGCTCAGGGGCCCCAGGCTTTAGCTGCACGCAGGCATGTAGGGACTTGATCCAGAACCTCTTTTGGGATTCATGATTCCAACCTCACATTATGCATCCAATGATAACAAAAAGGGGGACAGAGCACAGTGCTGAGGCATCATCGATGGTCAGCGGTGGGGAGACCAGAACACCACCATCGGGTTGGAAGGAAATAGAAGCCAGGAGTCTGGATATGACATCAGCTCCTAAAAGATTTAAGGGGCATGTGGAAGAGACCACAAATCTTGCTAGTAGATCAGGAAAGTTGCCCACCTGTAAAGGGCGTGTAAAGGGGTTTTTCCTGGGTGTTCCATCCACCTCTACGCATGTTATGTCAATGTCTGATAAGAACAAGGTATCGGATAGTTCTTTTGTCCTAATTACACTTCTGGAAGTTATTTTTTTGCAAGAGGACTTCCTGAATCTTCAGAGGATACCATTGTAGGGGTAAGTGACACAGGTTTGCCGGAATCCTAGTGGAGAAAGTCTACATGGTCTGGAGGGGGTGGGGAAGGAATGTGTCATGTCTCCTATCGGACATCTTCTCGTGGGTCACAGTTGGGGCCTGTGGGCAAGCCTCTGCTGTCTTCGGTATTTTCTTCTGGAATGGCCAGGTCTTCTTCTGGAATGGCGAGGTCTTCCACAGTTGTAACAGACACGTGGAGTTGGTACTGATGGGCGCAGATAGGGTGTGTCAGAGGCCATCATGAGAGTAGCTACTCTCTACTGCTCTGTGAGGACTCTAGACCTAACAACTACTAACTCCATTAGCTCCACTAGCTACTAGCTTCTCAAGCTCCATTAGCTCTATACTCAGACCCTTTCGGATTAACTCTTTAAGATCTGAAATAAATTAATATGTGTCTTTGTTCAGCACACTAAAACCCAAATCAGTAAACTTCTTGTGCTATTTCTCAACAAATTCGCCTTTCCTCGTGTGATCTCCTATACACATATAGGCGTCAGACGTTTCAGAGTGCAAATATGAATGCATACAGAATAAATGTTTTCTTTTCCTTTTTTTTTTCTTCAAAATACTCAAATGTGAATGAGCCTCGAATCTAAATACAGATTTGAGTGAGGAAAACACTTCCTCTTTCGCTTTTCTCCTGGCATAACGCCCAGAGCATAAACTTCCTGTTACTGTTAAATATATTCTCAATTGAATTTGAACATTTTGAACTTCATTTCAAAATCAGTTATTGCTAATACAGCTTAAACACAACTCCATAATTACAATTTGCATGAATATAGCACATTTGCTACATTCACTGTTTTAGAGAAACTCCTTAAAGTCAGACTCTCAGTTTCTCAGTCTCTTGGTGGTGAAAGGAAAGGACCGTATTGAAAATGGCTCTTCATATTGACATACATATTTGGGTACTTTAAATATATCCCCAATCACTCTGATCAGGCTCTATTGCCCCTGCTCCCCCCCCCCCGTGTGCTGGCCTGGATCCCCCAGCAGTTCTTTGAGCTGGGGATTGTGGGTACTGGATTACAAGGGGTGTAAGAGGGGCTGTAAATGTATGTTACCGTATAGGCGGTCGACTGGGACGTTGGACAATGGCACAAAGGAAACCATTCCCCCAGCTTATGAATCATACATGGGGATGGATCCAATGCAGGGTGTGCCTTACAATGTAACAGTCTGTCGTTTTGGGGTTGTACCTGTTCCAGCATACCTGTCAGCTTGGTGCATCCTGGCAGGGCCGGCGTGACCCTGGTCGGGACTTTAAGAGGAGGGCCTGGGTTGGGCCTAAAGTTGGGTCCCCCAGTCTATTAGCATTAGGTCGGGCAGAGTCTGAGTTCTTAGTCCTAGGTCTATTAGGGCAGGAGGGCCAAGGGTGGACCTCCTGAGGCTTGAGTGTCTGTGTTTCCCCCCTTGGGAGCTGTCCGAGTCTTTCCCAGAATGTACCCTTGTCACTACTGAGGTAGGTTGGGCTCTGTAATTCGATACCAAGGACTGGTCTATCACCGGATGTATGTGGGTAGGTTCCGGTGGGGGCAGTGGTAAAGTTTGGGTTGGGCGTGTGTGACAACAACCACCTGAGCCGTATAAAGACAAGTGCACATTGTCTATTATTAAGCACAGTGGAGGAGGTGTCACAGATTCCCCATTCACTTGTAGCAGAGGGGCAGTAACGTTTTGGGAGTGTGTACTTCCTGGGGTCCAGACACCATTATAGGGCGGTGGCTGTCTGTCTGTCTTAGCTTTTGACCCCTCTTCTGGCTTCTTGTACACGTACATAATACAACCATTCAGAAATATTTCATGTTCTATTCATCCTTCTTCATAAATGGCTTTGGCAACTTTAAACCAAGCGTCTACTGTTTGCAGCAGCCCATGGCCCCATAACAAACCCCTTTCCCTTCTTAAAAGAGTACACCATTCATTCGGCTCTAGCCGACCACCCAAATGCCTAGTGACTCCACATACTTTTGCCATTCTCTTCCCTTCCTTGATATCATCCTCTCCTTCTCGCTCTAATACCAGATCACAAGCCAAACTACCCTCTTTAGGTCTTTCTAACTTCTGCCCCATCATTAGCTATTGGGAAGTTTATGTGTCCAGGCTCAGGATTTGTATGGCGGTTTTATGAAGCTGTCCTGGACTCAAGGGTCCGACAATCCTCTGACCACCACCTGTCCTCTTTCGGACCACTTTCCAAAATATAACACTATCTTACTACGTTCTGTCTTGATGACTGTGACATTTATGTGTGTCTGCTCAGGATTTTAACAGGTCATGAGGCTGTCCTGACTCAAGGGTCTGACAATCCTCTATCCGTCACCTGGATACAGGTTCAGACCATATCACAGTCTCAAGTTAACGAGGACAAAAGACAAAATGGATAGAGAGAGAGAGAGAGAGAGAGAGAGAGAAAAGAACGTCTACAGTGTTCGACTGCCATGCAAGTCTCCTTACACGTGTCTTCCCAAAACATAGACCTGTCACAGCACAGAAGTGTCCACTCAGATGGCCGCAGGTAAGGGAGAGGGCGGGTAATACATGATTACTTATTACCCTCAACAAGACAATTAACAAACAGATAAGGAGTACAGTAATTAATATTCAATGCACCACTTTAAATGTCATTTACATTCCCCAGAACCATACCCAAATTCCTTACTTTTTCTTCCTCTTCAAACTGTTCTGGTTGCTGAAGTTGCAACGGACACCTCTCAGCTGCGTGTCCCCTCCTTTCAACTTTACTCTCTATAGCCTGTGGTGACTTGCCAACTTCAAGTTTAACTGGATAATGTACGTTTAATCTAAACACCAATAAATGCGGGGTATATGGCAGTAGAGGTTTGTAACCAAGAGACTCAACTCTATATCCTGGCTCTACCACTTCAATCAACCCCCAGCCCTCTTCATATATCCCAAATAACAGACCACAAACACATTTAGGACATGACATAATCAACCAACAACAAAATGTGACCAACAACCAACAAGATATGTGACGGCTGCAATGGAGTACAGGATCTCTCACGGGATCCCCCCCCTCCTCTCACTGTCACGGGATCCCCCACGCCACTGTGTGTGTTCCTGACGCCCCCCCCCCCTGAGGTTTCCGGTTGCCTGTACTTCCGTACTTATTGTACCCGTGCTTTGCCTGCACAATTATTTATTTTTATCCCCTCAGGAGGAGTTTAACCACGTCCTGATGCCTTCTCCTAGTCCCAGGAGAAGTTTAACCACGTCAACTAATTTCATCCGTCATCCATGACTATATAAGCAATCCCCAACTCCCAACAGCCATCACCAAACACAATGATCGATCAACAAAACAGAACAGAACAAAACAGGCGGTAGATATAATTTGCAGGTTCTTTAACTTATCAACAGACTCGAGGCAAGATTAATACCTGTCTTTGAGGGTCGCAGGAAGCCGATATGGACACAGAGGTTGACCAGCCACGGATACAGGATAAACAGTAGACTAGATATACAAGATATCAAAAGTGTCTTACCGTTTCTAGAGTTGATCAGTCTCCTCCTTTATCCGCGATGGTGGTCCCCTGGTGGTCCCTTCTTGAGATCGGCTACCTGGCGATCCTAGCCTTGAGCCCCACCTTGGGCGCCAAAATGTTTTGGATTCAGAATAAAAGTTCTGAAATGATTATATCTACCCCTTTATCAAATTAAAGCATGCATGCCGTTAAGAAGTAATCACGCTCTGACACTTAGTTCAGAATAAGAAACCTCTAATCTTTAATTTCCGCTTTACAGTGGGTTTTATACCCTCGCAAAATAGTACAGCATATGCAAAACATGTCAAAGTCAGGAGTTTTAATAACTTTTAGCAACTTTAGCAATAATTTACAATTAATCAAAGCTATTATTATATGTTGACGTCATGTCTGGTTTTGATGCAACTTCTGGGAGATGAATGAGGAAGCAAAAGGAAGCTGCAGGAAGCAACAATCTATTGATAACTCAATGCGGTCTGGCTCCAGACAGAAAAAGAGGAAGTAGCAAAATATCTGGAAAGTATTACGTTTTTTAACATTCAATGTTTCTGATACAGATATAAAGCGTTTGGAATAGACATTTTAATATACCTCACCTAGTAACCTAGTAACACCTGATATCATTATTATTCACATCCATTACAAGAAAAGCACAAATGTTAAAAAATTCAACAGTGCAAAAATACCACCATTTATTGAATACAAAGTCACCTCTACTAAGAATCCAACTGCATACTCATCAGAGCCAAAGAACTCTACAGCATGCACAGAGGTCAATTTGTGCTTGATTAATTCACCAAGTGTAGCATCCTCTAGTGCTAGAAGTGTAATTTATTTTTTCTAGTACAGGTGAAATTTATGCAGGCTTGGCTGGCAGCCAAGCCTGTCTGTTTGTATAGATGCATGTGGCTGACCTAATATGGCCATGTGGCCATATTAGGTGAATGACATCATGAGCAGCATCCCACAATTTGTAAAGGTGAGTGGGAATCTCCTGCCTACAGCTCATTAGCCCAACAATGACAGTCAACATCCAAATTTGGACCTAACCCATGTATTTTCCTAATACTCTTTAAAACTGAACTTCATGTAAACAGCTAAATACACAAATTAAATATGTATATGCATGGAAGCTATTTTATCTGCCACAGGATTTTAATTTCTTTCCATCCAGTCCTCTGTTTACACAGCTATTCCATACAGCACTGTCGTATCTGACAGTAAACATGATCTTTTCTGCTGCAATTTCTCTTCCTCCTCCTCCCCCCACCCTGTGACTGGTCAGTGAAAGTGAAGCAACATACTGATTATTTTATCACACTCTGCTACCTACTCCTATCAGCATACCTCTTATACTGATACACACCTGAATAGCTCCTTATGCTGCTCCTCTGTTTCCCTCTCTGAATTCTGCTGTATAGTAGACTGTTATGCCCGTACACACGATCGGACATTGATTGGACATTCCGACAACAAAATCCATGGATTTTTCCGACGTATGTTGGCTCAAACTTGTCTTGCATACACACGGTCACACAAAGTTGTCGGAAAATCTGATCATTCTGAACACGGTGACGTAAAACACGTACGTCAGGACTATAAACGGGGCAGTAGCCAATGGCTTTCGTCTCTTAATTTATTCTGAGCATACGTGGCACTTTGTCCGTCGGATTTGTGTACACACGATCGGAATTTCCGACAACGGATTTGAAAATTTTATAACAAGCTCTCAAACTTTGTGTGTCGGAAATTCCAATGGAAAATGTGTGATGGAGCCCAAAAATGGTCGGAATTTCCGACAACAAGGTGCTATCACACATTTTCCAACCGCGTGTACAGGGCATAAGACTGCATGTTTCAGCAATGTAGCTTTCTTTGTCACTTTCCTTCTTTCAACCTGTTCATTAAAACCAGCATCAATGCATTTTCCAGTATTAAATTTACAGTATTAAACGTTACAACTGTAGATTTAGCCATTTGCCTGGAGTTTTACTTTGAAGAGATATACTGGTATGTTAAAACCTGGTTCAGTGATCTGTCAAAATGATGTCTTATCAAAAGTCTATATTAGCTGTAATCTGAAGGAAAAATTTATCTCTTATTAAGTGATTTATTTCCTTTTTGACAGCAAAGTCAAATGTATAAAATGTACTGTCTATTCTTGATTAATGTTTAACAATCTTATTGCTATAGTTTAAAAAAAAAAAAAAATCAGTAATGTGCTGTAAGTCATGTCTACCCCTTAATATCAAAATATAGCCATCTGTGTAGTATATCAGAAACTAGGTCTATTCAAAGATGATTTGACATAAATAATTATTAACAACTTTAATTGATGGAACGCTAATCTGCATTATTAATGCTTTTATATTGGGCATTCAGTGTAAAGGTGTAATAAGAAGCAGAGAAAAAGTAATATTTTCTGGTGGTAATGAGCAGTAAAAGCTAGATAGGCCTGTATATATGGGGGCGAGAATGCCCTAACATTTCAGTGTTGTAAGTGTGCGTCATGTCTTAATGAGATTTATTCATATGCTGTATATACTAATTAAATATTTTCACTATCTAAAATGGCAAAAGGGCAAAAATAGTTATACCTTAGGAATGCAAACTGTGAGTAACACATCACATTATTTCTCTTAAATTATATGAAACTTAGTATTTAAACTTTTTTGTCATAATAAAAAAGGTTAATATTATTTTTCTAAAGCAGATATTTTATTTGATATTAGGTACCCTTCCATAAAAATATAGTAAAGACATAGGTCATCGGTAAACTAGCTCAGTTTTTAAAGGGACTGAGAAGACCCCATGCTTTCTTAGGAAATTGACAGGTTCCTGGCTGTTATGCTGGTCCTCCATTTTCACCACTTTGTCAGCCCTTAGACATTGGAAAAAATATTCATCTGGTAAAGTTAGAATTACTGATCCAAAAGTTTGTTCTAGGTTGGTGACATACTAAGTAGTGAATCTTGACCATCGGCACAAAACCCAGGCAAATAGGTTATGCAAAAAGAGAATTGGAATAGCAGCAAAAAATCTCCGTGTGGCTGCTTTTCCTAACTCTGATAGATTGAATTGGTGGGTTTCTAATTCTTTGACAACACTTACGGCCCTCCATGCTGATTGTAACGTTATACTTTTTTTGCAAATACAACAACAATACCAAGCCATAAATTAAAAGAAGGGTGTTGGGTGGGACTTTGAAGCACGGCTAGGTAATAAGGTGTGCAATCACATGATGGTAATTCCAAAGAAATATATAGTCTATAATTGAAACTAACATGATAAACAATATTAACACCTTAACAGTTTATTAAACATAATTCACAGTAATAATAATAGATACAATCATGTATATAGTAATTAAAAGTTCCAATTCATGATAAAGATAATGATGGTTATAATGATAATAATTGATGGTAAAATTCATGTTATTGAATCTCAGAATCACATGATTGCAATGGTGTAGCATAAGGCTGGGGCTCTACGTGTTTCGTGGAGATTTCCACTCGTCAGGAGCAATAGCAATTGGATAGATCTATAGTAGAACAGGAAGGCAGAATGAACCATTTGTTTGACACATGGGGACACGGGGCAGAGGAGGGAAAGAAATTCCCCAATACTCTTACCTGTATATGAATTGGATATATAGCAAATAATAATGTAACGCACGACTGAAGGCACTGTGGCAAAACAGGCATCCCATGGGAGCTGAGGCCGCAAAACCATGGCCGCACTGAGGCCAAAGAATAGTAGTGATAGTGTGGTCCCAAATTAATCAAATATTAGTGCAGACTGTATATAGGTTGCAATTGATATTCTGTGAAGGAAAACATGGTATGAATATATTTATATAATAAGCTGCATATAAGCGGAAAAGAGGACTACAATATAAAGGGGCATGTAATGGTGTCAAGAAGCCAGGTGGAAAGTGACGCCGCATGTCGATGTGTTGCTATCAGTGATTGTCTTGAGGGGAGTTCTTGAGCGCCGGTTCTACACTAAATATCTAATCTACACTAAATGCAGAGTATATACTAGGCTGTATATACTGTATAAATCAAATACACTGCCTTTACTGACTGAATATAGATTCTACATTGAATATCTATTCTACGCTAAATGCAGAGTATACTGTATATATATATATATATATATATATATATATATATATATATATATACATATATTTATAGAGTGGAGCCTCGGATTGCGAGTAATGTGGTTAACGAGCATTTCGCAATACGTATTGCACTGTATTGTTAAAAATCGTAACTCGGTTTGCGAGTGTTGTCTCGCAAAATAAGCACGATTCAAGCCAAAGCGGTGTGCAGTACCACTTTTGGCCTGAGGTGGGGGGGGGCGCCGGAGCCGAGCAGAGCCGAACGTCATGTTCGTTAATGCACGGAAAGGCCCGAGAACAGCACGGCTGACCTTGGCAAATCTCGGGTAGGAAGTCTTTCCAAGGTTTGCCGATGTCACCCAAAGTGTCCTCGGGCCTTTTCGGACGTTTCCGAGGCTCTCCAGCGCCCCCCGCCTCTGGCCGCATGCGGTATTGCATCCCATTGAAGTCAATGCGGAACTAATTATTTTTGTGTCCATTGACTTCAAAGGAAAACTCGCTTTGATATGCAAGTACTTTGTATTACAAGCATACTCCTGGAACGGATTATATATATATATATATCAATCAAATACACTGCCTGCACGCCACTAACTAAGCTGCCTCATCTCTCTTCATTCATTACACTATACGGCCTCCGTGTAAGCAACAGCTCCCTGCCTTTGGCCAACTATGGCTCTCTCAACAGAGCATGCTGTGAGTGGCCAAAGCATGCAGGTCAGGTGTATGCTTTGGCCATTCATCATACAGCAATGCACTGCGATCTTGCACTGCATTATGGGGTGTTCCGCGGTGCTCTAATTTCTCTCGAATGCCCCATATGTTCAGTTCGTTTTAGATCAAACAAACACCCGATGTTCGAGTCGAACTTACATTCGACTCAAACCACAGGCTCACCCCTATCCTCTACCAAGCGGTTCAATTCTTTGGTGTAGTCTTCCTTATTAATCACTTCAACACAGGGCATTTTCACCCCCTTCCTACCCCTGACAATTGAGCAGTCATGCAACACTGTACCCAAATTAATTATTTTTTATCATTTTTTCCACCACAAATAGAGCTTTCTTTTGGTGGTATTTGATCACCTCTGTGGTTTTTAGTTTTTGTGCTATATACAAAAGAAGAGCGACAAGTTTGAAAAAAACACAATATTTTTTTGCTAAAAATAAATATCCCAATTTAAAAAACAAAAAAATATTTTTTTTCCTCAGTTTAGGCTGATATGTATTCTTCTACATATTTTTGGTAAAAAACCCCAAAAAAACGCAACAAGCGAATATTATTTGGTTTGCACAAAAGTTATAGCGCCTACAAAATAGGGGATAGATTTGTGGCATTTTTATTATTATTTTTTTTTTTTTACTAGTAATGGCGGTGATCTGCGATTTTTATTGTGACTGTAACATTGCGGCGGACATATCAAACACTATTTTGGGACCATTCACATTTATACAGTGATCAGTGCTATAAAAATGCACTGATTACTGTATAAATGTCACTGGCAGGGAAGGAGTTAACACTAGGGACTGATCAAGGGGATAAATATTTTACCTAGGGAGTGATTCTAACTGTAGGGAGATGGGACTGAGTTGGGGAGGAGACTGATCGGTGTTCCTATATGCTAGGAACACACAATCTGTCTCCTCTCCCCTAACAGGATGTGGATCTGTGTGTTTACACACACAGATCCATGGTCCTACTCTTTAACGAGCGATCGCGAGTGTCCGGCAGACATTACAGCCGTCAGGCACACGCATCGGCTCCTCGGTCACACGGCGGCGCATGCGCGCCCCCTATACCACCGGGAAGCCGAAGATGTCATATGACGCCCGCCCATGAGATTTCCTCCCATTGGATGTACATTAATGGATTCAATATCCCGTTCTACCATCATTTTAAAAACGTCTAGACATTGGTTACTGCTATGTTTAGGGTTAAAAGTGAATCTATTTCTAAGGTCACTGTGTTCAAATTATGAATCTGTTGTTGGTATATCATTCATTTTCAAGGCAAAATGCTTTTTAATATTACGTTTTTGAATAAATTTGTGCAAATCTATAAATGTCCTTAACTTATCTACACTCTTGGGTGGAGCATATTTTAATCCTAATTTCAATACTTCTAATTCCTCTGTGCTAAAGGTGACACTGCTCAAATTAAAAATGCCTGCATCTAGGTTTTCCCCTTTCTTTTGCTTCTTCCCTCCTCTACTACCTCTACTCTTCCTACTCCTGTGTTGTGGTGTGATGGGTGCCCTCTGTATGCTCCCCTTGGTCTCCAGTAATTTGCCTGTCTTCGGGGAGGTCCCCAATAGCCTCCTCTTCCTCTGTGTCCCATCCAAGGGGGTCTGCCATGTCCCCTGTCCCAAAAATCCCTTCCATAGTATGGTGGGTTGCCATTACTTTCATGTGGTCTATGGTATGGTGGTCCTCCTGATCTAGGAGGTGGCATGTCAGGTCTAATGGAATCATATCTGTTGTGTGGGTGCAACTCATTATTTGGGTAGTTTTGGGGATAGGGTGCATTATTAGGAGCATTTTGGACCTGCTCCAAAATTATTGCTACCTCCTCTTGCTGGTGTGTGAGGTGTGTGGTTCAGTGCATAAGATGTTAGGTCTCTCTCCATTGAAGATTCCCTAGAATGTGTGTTTTATTCTGTTTTGTCTTCCTGTCATTTGTATACCAAACCTTGCATGTAATCATTGGAGTCTCTTTGAAATTTTTTGATCTTTTTCTTTTGAGTGTCTTTATCCAATTTGGTAATGTATTCTTGTATATGTTGCATTTTTTCTTTGTATTCTGTTGTACTGATTACTGGGTTAAGATGTTCTTTGAGTGTTTGTATTTTTCCTTCTAGTAATATTAGTTTGGTTTTCCTTCTAGAGATACCGTATTTATCGGCGTATAACACGCACTTTTTTCCCCTTAAAATCAGGGGAAAGTCGTAGGTGCGTGTTATACGCCGATATCCTGCGATCCCGAGCTGTCAAAATTTCAAAATCGCCGACCGCGATTTGAAAATGGCGCCGCCGGCGCCGAAATACACAGAGCCGGTCCTCGGCTCTTTCCGGCGGCTCTCGTTTACTTTCGGCTCCACTCGTAGTCCCGAGCGGAGCTATCCAAACCTACTCGGATAGCTCCGCTCGGGACTACGAGTGGAACCGAAAGTAAACGAGAGCCGCCGGAAAGAGCCGGGGACCGGCTCTGTGTATTTCGGCGCCGGCGGCGCCATTTTCAAATCGCGGTCGGCTATTTTGAAGCCCAGGAAGCAGGGACCGTTGATCGAAGGCTGCACTGGGGCAAGGCTGCACTGGGGAAGGCTGCACTGGGGCAAGGCTGCACTGGGGCAAGGCTGCACTGGGGAAGGCTGCACTGGGGAAGGCTGCATTGACATGGCTGCACTGACATGGCTACACTGACATGGCTGCACTGACATGGCTGCACTGACAAGGCTGCACTGACAAGGCTGCACTGACAAGGCTGCACTGGGGAAGGCTGCACTGGGGAAGGCTGCACTGACATGGCTGCACTGACAAGGCTGCACTGACAAGGCTGCACTGACATGGCTGCACTGACAAGGCTGCACTGGGGAAGGCTGCACTGACATGGCTGCACTGACAAGGCTGCACTGGGGAAGGCTGCACTGACATGGCTGCACTGGGGCAAGGCTGCACTGAGAAGGCTGCAATGATGGGCATTTAAATGTAAGTTTTTTTCCCTTCAACTTCCCTCCTAAAAGTTTTTTTTTTTCCTTAAAATTCCCTCCTAAATTGGGGTGCGTGTTATACGCCGGTGCGTGTTATACGCCGATAAATACGGTAATTAGTCCCAGAAGTTTTTTTTCACTTACATTGAAAAAATTATATCATTCATCCCTGATGTCTTGGCTATCTAATACATCATTAGGGGCCACATGCCAACGGAGCCTCTTAGTGATAATACCATCCTTGACATATTGCTCCAATGTGGTGATATCCCACCAGGTTCTTACTTGTTTGTCCAATGTATGTTTCAATTATTTTAAATTATATTCAACATCTGAGTTAGGGATATTCTGTGAAACAGTTTCCTCTGTGTTCACTCTTTTATCACTAACAAAATCAAATAATTCCATTGCTGCTGGGTATAGATGTGAAAGGCACATAAACCATAGTGTGGTTATTTTAATTATTTTATCAGACTATTTACTGTAGATTTCTCATTTGTCGAGGGGTGGTGGTGAAATATGAAACCCATCTCTAGCCATAAATATATACAAAATAATTGTATTTCTGCCCCACAACACAGACCTGTTTATAGATAAGGGGGACTTGATCTTTCTCTTGCAGTTCACATTTGCTTACAGGTCTCCTCCTGCCACCACATTGTCCCTGGACAGTGGCAGCTGGTGCTTCATTTTTTAGTGAGGACAGAGAGATAGATTAGATAGAACAGACAGATAGATAGATAGATAGATAGATAGATAGATAGATAGATAGATAGATAGATAGATAGATAGATAGATAGATAATTAGACAGACAGATAGATATACAGATATGCAGTTATACAGATAGATAGATAAATAGACAGATAGAGAGAGACATACCGATACTGATAGACATACAGATAGATAGATAAATTGACAGATAGATAGATAGATAGACAGACATACAGATAGATAATTAGACAGACAGACAGACAGATAGATATACAGATATGCAGATAGATAGATAGATATACAGATATATATGCAGACAGACATATATACAGATAGATATACAGATATGCAGATAGATAGATAGATATACAGATAGATAAATAGACAGAGCAATAGACAGGTAGATAGAAGAATTGACAGATAGATAGAGAGAGAAAGCTGGCTCTAGGACACAGTGTTGGGACCCCCATGGTATACACGTACAGGAGATTTTTCAATGAAATGCTCCAGCAGATTGTTGGGTGAAGGGTTGGAGCAGAGGTTGATTCGGGGGGCAGAGGGGTAGCAGGGCACCCTCCCCTCCCCTCCACCCTCAGTCTGATCACAGTATGAGAAGACTACATGCAGCACAAGGTGTTGCTGTATATGGGTGGGGTGCACAGACAATTACAGGGTGTTGTTAGAACACATTACCTGGCTTCTCCATCCACAGAGCCGAAACCGTAGGTGACGCTGCCTGGGGAAAGCACTGCCCATTTCCTATGGCGGTGCAGACATGAAGAAGAATGACACATAGGGGAGTGTAGAGGCACCCTGCAGTGCGCCACAAAGCATCAAAAAACCCCACAAATGAAGTGTCTCGCCTGCAATCACGGCATTGCATTAGCGTCATGCTTCCCATAGTGCACTGTGCCTTTTTTAAAAGAATGTTATTTTTATTTTTTTGTGACCGGCTTTTGGGTGGGCAGCACCCGTGCACCCACTATGGACGGGCCACCACTGTCTTTGGACAGTGAAAGGAGAAAAAAGCACACTGATGAGCTCATCTCAGTCAGTCTGCTCTCTCTCTCCTCCTATGAGCACTGCAGCACAACTCATTGGCTCCTTGTGCTGCTTTTTTCTCCTCCTCTCTGAGTTCAGGTGTACAGACTGTACAGTTGACTGCAAGAGGCTAATACCAAAATTAAATATAGGTACTTACACTGCATGCATTTAAAAAATACAATTGATTATGTATTAATGATTACAGAACCACATTAATGTGTACCTTTTATAATTAGCCCAGGACCACAACTAATGATGTCAAGATGGTGAGCAGCAAGAGCTCGGGGGACACCCAGTCCCAATCTCCTCTGTGCAATGTGAACCCAGAAGCACAGAGCTCTGACGAGGTCTGGTTTCAGAGCTGTCAAAATCCTGGCTAGAAAACAAAGAGAGCAACAGATCAAGCACAGTCTGTGCTTGATCATCTGGAACACAGAGTAGGGGAACCTGTCACCTGCACAATGTTATCACATAGGGGGGCTTGTTAGCTCCCTTGTGATAGCAATAAAGACAAAAATGTAAAAAGCTAAGAAAATTTAAATATGGGAAAATAAAAAATAAAAGCTCCCCCATCACTCAATGCACACACATACAAACACATGCATAGAGTACACGCTTGTATGTGAACAATTGCACCACACATAAGATATATCACCACAGAATGCAGACAGCAATAATTCTAAGTCATTTATTTATGGTTAACTTTAAACTAATGAGCTGCAAATGCAGTTAAAGTGTCACCTATTGATAATTTTAGGTAACATCATTTGTCAACATTTCATGGGCACATGGTTACATTGCACGTATTGGGTAACTATTTACTTGACACTAATTTTTTTTTATTTTGTACAAAAAAATGGTGATTAAATTGTGTTTGTGTGCCCTAAAATTAATTTTAGTTACTTTATCCAAGAAAATATTGACTAAACCATTGTGTAAATATTGTGAAACATTAAAAATTGTAATTACCATCTTTTATTCCATAAGTTCAGTTCATTCAGAAAATGTATATTGTTCTGGAGTTTTAAGTAATTTATAGCCAAAAAAATGCTAATTTTAACATGTGTGTAAAAAATGAATACAGTAAGGTGATTTTTAATCCCAAGGGAAATTGGGAAATAATGATCCTAGAATCCCTGCTATTTATATTCTACTTGAAGTCTACAAAATCATGATAGGTTCAATATAAGGACTCCAGCAAATGAAGCCTTTTTGAAAACATAAGTAAATATAATATTAAATTGTGTTCTTCAACCCTTTGTGGTAAATCTGTGCTCTTACGTGTGGAACATTTCTCATTTATTCTACTTGGACCGTTAATTGATTCAGTGTTGTTGAAGGACATGTTATTAGTTACCCTGAACACATCCACATGCAACAAGTGTTATATGTGGATTATATATTTGCCACGGACATAGATTCTGTATACAACATGGTAATGCAGTTAATCTGTGTATAGATGCAAAGATTGGAATATTGAGAGGACAGTGGAGTAAGGTAATATCAATTTTATTTATTATCAAACAAGGACATGAATAGATTGAGCTACAGTCACTGAAGACAGACACAGGCATACCAATTACATGAATATGAGATATCATGTGTGAGGACCTTGATTGTTCCTTTGGAAAGGTCCCATATTAGATAATGTACCAAGAAGTGTTATCAGCTAGATTTGTAGATCTCATACGTGACATTTACAGTCCTCTTTAATGCTTCAAGCTCTGTGTGGAAATTATGACTCTTCAGCCACATTATTATTATTATTTATTATTATACAGGTTTTATATAGCGCCAACAGTTTGCGCAGCGCTTTAAAACATGAGGGCAGACATTACATTTACATTACAATTTGGTACAAGAGGAATCAGAGGGCCCTGCTCGTTAGAGCTTGCAATCTAAAAAGGAAGGGTCAATTGATACAAAAGGTAATAGCTGTGGGGGGATGAGCTGATGGAGGAAGTAAAACAGTTCTAGTTAGAAGCAGGATAAGCTTCTTTGAAGAGAAGGATTTTCAGGGATCGCCTAAAGATGGATAGATTAGGGGACAGTCTGACAGATTGTGGTAGGGAGTTCCAAAGGATGGGAGAAGCTCTGGAGAAATCCTGGAGACGAGCATGGGAGGAGGTGACAAGGGTACTAGAGAGCAGGAGGTCTTGGGATGACCAAAGAGAGCAGCTTGGTTGGTATTTTGGGACTAGGTTAGTGATGTAGCTGGGGGCAGAGTTATGGATGGCTTTTTAAATTATTGTTAGTACTTTGAATTTTATTTGTTGGGTGAGTGGAAGCCAGTGGAGGGATTGGCAGAGAGGGGTGGAGGACACTGAATGGTTGGTAAGGTGGATGAGTCTTGCAGCGGCATTCATTATGTACTGAAGGGGGTCAAAAGAGGACCTCTTTTGACCCTGCAACTGACGGACCACACACCTCTGCTCCATCCATTAAGGTGCTAACAAATGCCACTCTACGAGCAATTGTCCTCAAGGATGTGGACTTCAGAATCTCATTGTATATAGTTGCAGGTGGTATATTTCTCCACCGCCTGATATGAGATTCCTTTCTGGATGTGATACACCTTCCATGAAATATACATATATGAACTAAGCTCTTAATATTAAGTTGGACATTATCCTGACACTGTTTAAACACAACTCCCCCAAAAGCGACTAATAGCAACCTTTTGGAGTATGGGTGAAATCAGGATTTCCTGTGGATGACACTTCTTGGTCTGGCACGGATGAATGTTCCATTTTCACTATTTGAGTGTGTCTCTTCAGCTGCTGGTGAAATAACTGTGTATTTGGGAACTACAGCATTGGGAGTGGTGCAAACTGTTAAAGTCCCTGAGGAAGATACGCACTTCACAGTGCATTTGAAGCGCGTCAGACTATTCCTTTGCGAGCTCCCCCTTCTTTGTAAGCTGTTTTTTTCCCCTTATATAGATGTTTTTTTTATCATCAGTCATCTGTTTAAATTCAGATTTACATTGAATTACATTTGTTGATTTATTTATTGTTTGTCCAATACATTTTGTACTTTTTTAATACTACTTCCTTGCGTCCATTTAAAGTCCCAAACCTTGAGGAATCTTGTTCTTTATGTCTTCCTGATTATGTTCATTCTGAAACCTCTCTCATCTAATGCCATTCTATTTAACAATGTGTTTTAATTTGAGTTTTACAAATGTATTGAAATGTAAAGTCCTTTATTTTAGGGTCTCCATCTCTAGCCGCTTCAGCCCTGGAAGATTTTACCCCCTTCCTGACCAGAGTGTTTTTTGCGACTCGGCACTGCGTCGCTTTAACTGACAATTGCGCGGTCATGCAACGTGGCTCCCAAACAAAATTGATGTCCTTTTTTTCCCACAAATAGAGCTTTCTTTTGGTGGTATTTGATCGCCTCTGCGATTTTTATTTTTTGCGCTATAAACAATATAAGAGCGACAATTTTGAAAAAAACGCATTATTTTTTACATTTTGCTATAATAAATTATCCCCCAAAAATATATAAAAAAACATTTTTTCCTCAGTTTAGGCCGATCGTATTCTTCTACATATTTTTGGTAAAAAAAAATCGCAATAAGCATTGATTGATTGGTTTGCGCAAGAGTTATAGCGTTTACTAAATAGGGGATAGTTTTATAGCATTTTTTTTTACTAGAAATGGCGGCGATCAGTGATTTTTATTGTGACTGCGACGTTATGGCGGACATGTCGGACATTTTTGACACATTTTTGGGACCATTGTCATTTATACAGCGATCAGTGCGATTAAAAATGCATTGATTACTGTGTAAATGACACTGGCAGTGAAGGGGTTAACCACTAGGGGGCGGGGAGGGGTTAAGTGTGTCCTAGGGGAGTGATTTCTAATTGTCAGGGGGATGGGCTGGTGTGTGACGTCACTGATCTCTGCTCCCAATGACAGGGAGCAGAGATCGAGTGACACTTGTCACTAGGCAGAACGGGGAGATGCTGTTTACATCAGCATCTCCCCGTTCGTCCTCTCCGTGAGGCGATCGCGGTTATCCCTGCGGTGATCGAGTCCATAGACCCGACTCACGAAGCCCCAGTCGGCGCGCGCGCGCACCGCTGGCGGCACGCACGCAATGGCACGGCGGGGAATTCAAATGGACGTACAGGTATGCCCATTTGCCCAGCCATGCCATGCTGCCGATGTACATCGGCGTGCGCCCTTCGGGAACCTGTTAAGATGCTTGGAAACCTCTACTTTTTGCTCATACTGCTTGACACATTGTATTTAAGTAATGGTCGGTGAAGAAAAGTGGTCCTTTTCAGTGGGCAACAGAACAGCAGGATTCTTTTTTTTCTAAGAAAACACAATTTTGGACTGTTCTTTTCCTTTTAGGTGAAGTGTTTGGACTTCCCCATAATAGAGAGGGTAGGGAATTTGGACTATACTCCCTTAGATGGGAAAGTATGTGAATGTAGACCAGGGGAACTGTGTAGACATGGGTTTCTCAATTGGAGTTACAATATTTTGAATATGTTAAATATGTGACAGCAAAGGTAAATAAAAAGTAGTAGGTGTTGAATATTACATTGCTGAAGGTTTGGGAATAAAGTGTTAATGCTATTCCAGGTTGGACAGTTTTTATTCCTTCAGGGGGAGATCTTTCTTGATGGGAACACACGTTCCCATGTGTGATCATGAAGCAGCAGATACTGGTGATTCAGAAGCTGTAATCTGGTTAAGCCAGTCTACTCCATCTAACATCCCATAATGTTTTGCAAAGAGCCTTATTGGCCAAAGTCTTACACCTAACCAATGATTGTTTGCAGCTAAGTTGCAGCTCACACATTATAAAAGAATGCCATCCCAGCAGCTTTTCATCAGTGTTTTGGACTGTTGATAGTGCTTTGAGGGAGACAGAGTTTTTTGTGGTGTACTACTACAGCTTTACAGTTCTGAATATAGTACTAAATTCAGTGCTGTAGTACCGGTGCATTTGCTACTGGTTCTTTGCAGTGAATTGCATTTTTGTGTAACTAGGGGGAATGGAGTAAAAGATCACCTGCATTCTACGGATGAGCCGAACACCCCCCGGTTCGGTGCGAACAGGCAAAAAATTTGTGCGAACACCGTTAAAGTCTATGGGACTCGAACGTGAAAAATCTAAAGTGCTAATTTTAAAGGCTAATATGCAAGTTATTATCATAAAAAGTGTTTGGGGACCGGGGTCCTGCCCCAGGGTACATGTATCAATGCAAAAATTTTTTTTAACCACTTCCCGCCCGCCCTATAGCGGATTGACGTCCGGGAAGTGGTTCTGTTATCCTGACTGGACGTCATATGATGTCCAGCAGGATAACATGCCGCAGCGCGCCCCCGGGGGCGCGCATCGCGGCGATCGGTGGAGCGGTGTGTCAGTCTGACACACCGCTACACTGATCTTGGTAAAAAGCCTCCGGCGGAGGCTCTTTACCACGTGATCAGCCATGTCCAATCACGGCTGATCACGCTGTCAATAGGAAGAGCCGTTGATCGGCTCTTCCTCATTCGCGTCTGACAGACGCAAGTAGAGGAGAGCCGATCGGCGGCTCTCCTGGCAGGGGGGGTCTGCGCTGATTGTTTATCAGCACAGCCCCCCCTCAGATCACCCCACTGGACTACCAGGGATGCCACTAGGACCACCAGGGAAGGGGCAATGTGGATGGCCAGGTATGTACCCCATGGCCATCCACATGTGCCCAATCTGTGCCAATCAGTGCCCACAAATGGGCACTGATTGGCACTATTATGTCAATGATCTGCCCAGCAATGCCCAGATCTGCCCAGCAATGCTTTATCAGTGCCACCTGTCATTGCCCATCTGTGCCACCTGTCATTGCCCATCGGTGCCACCTGTCAGTGCCCATCTGTGCCCATCAGTGCCCACCTATCAGTGCCCATCAGTGCCACACATCAGTGTCACACATAAGTACCCATCAGTGCCACCCATATATACCAATCAATGCCACCTACGAGTGCCCATCAGTGCCGCCTATGTGTGCCCATCGGTGCCACCTATGAGTGCCCATCAGTGCCGCATACCAGTGCCACCTATCAGTGCCCATCAGTGCCACCTATCAGTGCCCATCAGTGCCGTCTATCAGTGCCCATCATCAGTGCCCGTTAGTGCCACCTCATCAGTGCCACCTCATTGGTGCCACCTCATCGGTGCCCATCAGTGCCGCCGTATCAGTGCCCATCAGTGCAGCCGTATCAGTGCCCATTATTGAAGGAGAAAGCGTACTTATTTACAAAACAATTTAACAGAAACAAAGAAAAACTTGTTTTTTTTTGAAATTTTCGGTCTTTTTTTATTTGTTGCGCAAAAAATAAAAACTGCAGAGGTGATCAAATACCACCAAAAGAAAGCTCTATTTGTGGGAACAAAATGATAAAAAAATTGTTTGGGTACAGTGTAGCATGATCGCGCAATTGTCATTCAAATTGCAACAGCGCTGAAAGGTGAAAATTGGGCTGGGCGGGAAGGTGTCTAAGTGCCTGGTATTGAAGTGGTTAAAAACGGACGTTTTTTCAGGAGCAGTGATTTTAATAATGCTTAATGTGAAACAATAAAAGTGAAATATTCCTTTAAATATCATGCCTGGGGGGTGACTATAGTATGCCTGTAAAGTGGCGCATTTTTCTCATGTCCCTACAGTCCCTGCACAAAATGACATTTCTAAAGGAATAAAAGTAATTTAAAACTGCTTGTAATGTAATGTTGCCCCCCCCCCCCCAGTCCATTACCAGGCCCTTTGGGTCTGGTATGGCTATTAAGGGGAACCCTGCACCAAATAAAAAAAAAAAGTGTGGGGCCCCCAGGCCCTATATACTCCGAACAGCAGCAGTATACAGGTGGTCCCCGGGTTACAAACAAGATAGGGACTGTAGATTTGTTCTTATGTTGAATCTGTTTGTAATTTGGAACAGGTACATTTTGGATAACATAGGGAAGGGTTATCATCACCCCTGTAATATTTGTTTTACTGTCTGTGCCCCTGTTCAGAAGATTTCACCTCACTTTCTGTCCCAATGACAATTGGATTTAGAAAATTTTGGGCTATTAGGAAAACAAGGTTAGGTGATAAAGCATCAGTGGAGGCACCTTTTTCCCATATTAACTCTTACAGGAGAGAATTTCCCTTCCTAGGGGTAGATTTCCTCTCACTTCCTGTTGTCTCCCTGCATTTCTAAGTAGGAGTCGTTTGCAAGTCGAATGTTTGAAAATAGGGGACCGTCTGTATATACTATACGGCCTGCCCTATACACTCTGCGGAAAATTGGGCCTTAGGTGTTGGTGGTACCAGAACACTGTAAGCCCTCACAGTTACTCTTGGTGGGCGCTGGAATGAGCCCTGCTGTGAAATATTATATCAAGAATTGTAATTACGCACCCCTGTTAAATAGGAGCATAAAAATTGGGCCTTAGGTGGTGGTGGTGGTGGTGGCACAACACTGTAAAGCCTCACAGATACTTTTATTGAGTGCAGGAACAGGCCCTGCTGTGAAATATTAGATCAAAAATTGTAATTATGCGCCCCTGTTAAACAGGGGCATAAAAATTGGGCCTTAGGCGGTGGTGGCACCAAAAATTGTAATTATGCGCCCCTGTTAAACAGGGGCATAAAAATTGGGCCTTAGGCGGTGGTGGTGGTGGCACAACACTGTAAAGCCTCACAGATACTTTTGTTGAGTGCAGGAACAGGCCCTGCTCTGAAATATTAGATCAAAAATTGTAATTACTTACCCCTGTTAAACAGGGGCATAAAAATTGGGCCTTAGGTGGTGATGGTGGCACAAAACTGTAAAGCCTCACAGATACTTTTGTTCAGCGCAGGAACAGGCCCTGCTGTGAAATATTAGATCAAAAATTGTAATTATGCGCCCCTGTTAAACAGGGGCATAAAAATTGGGCCTTAGGCGGTGGTGGTGGCACAACACTGTAAAGCCTCACAGATACTTTTGTTGAGCGCAGGAACAGGCCCTGCTGTGAAATACTAGATCAAAAATTGTAATTAAAATATATAAACCTTGCGCCAAAAAATATGTGTGAATAGTTAAATAAGAGCTGCTATCCCCCCCAAACTAGGTAAGAATTCTAATGCAAGTGAAAAATTTATATTGTGGGGGGTGCTTGGTCTAAATTGACGGTGGACTAAATTGCATGTGAAATGTTATACTCAAACAAGATTATTGAATACACATCGGTGTGCCATACAGAAATACTAGATATATATATATATATAGAACTGGATACCAAAAGTGCATTTTACAAAAGAATGACAACCATGCAATACCTGCATGTATTGAAAAGTAATGTCCTTGTGGAAAAATCAATATAAAAATCCCAATGGAAAAATTCCAATAGAGTACACATGCAAAAAATATTATGCAGATCAATATATGTGAATCTTCCGCTGTTGCAAAATATAATATACAAATCGATATATATGTGAGTCTTCCGCTGTGTGGATGAACAACCTTCACCAGCTGTGTTATACACCCAAAGTGCTCTGTAAGTGGATGTCCGCTTACCAGAAGATGTTGACCTTTTTAATTAAAAAGAGGTCAAACAAAGCCTTTAGCAAGAGATGACTTACTGCCATGGTGTGGATAAGCCTTGTGGGTAACCTTTTCTATTGGGATTGCTCCAGTAGTAATATCTCATTTTCACTCACCATTGTATTTTTAAATTTTAAATGTATTATTTTAACATTATATAAATTTACTACATATTTTACATATTGATCCCAGTTTAATATAAATGGAGAGTGTATGAGAGGAGATCATTTTCCTGTATATATAATGCTTTGGAGTTTTTGCTTCCGTGATTGAACATGTTAATTGTGTTGTCCAGTCATGCTTATCACTGACACTGAGGCTGCTAAACTGCCTAGCTACTATTCAGGTTAATTTTTATTGGTCTAAAACTCCAGATTACCTAAGCTGCCTAGCAACTATCCAACTCAAATTTCTATTGGTCAATTATATGACTATTTTAGTATGTGTGTATAGTAACCAGGCACGCCTCCTGAAGACAGGAATCGAAACGTACATCGAGGCGTGCCTGGTTACGCAATTTCGATCCATTATTCCGGTCCCTGTGGTTGTCGGCGGCTGTTGGTGAAGCGCACGTCAGCTACCACACGCAGAGCGGAGCCTTTAGACCTTTACGAGCGGTACAGCCTCAGTGCCGGCGAAGGCACTTCTAAATGTAAGCAGCCATTTGGCTTTTTGTTTTTAAACGTTTTATCAATAAATGGGATTACACTATTTTAGTCCTTCTTGTATCCTTCCACTTATTTCCTGATGTTCTACTGGGGGAGAGGAAAAGGTTACCCACAATTCTTATCCACACCATGGCAGCAAGCCATCTCTTGCTAAAGGCTTTATTTGACCTCTTTTTAATTAAAATGGTCAACATCTTCTGGTAAGCGGACTTACAGAGCACTTTGGGTGTATAACACAGCTGGTGAAGGTTGTTCATCCACACAGAGGAAGACTCACATATATCGATTTGTATATTATATTTTGCAACAGCGGAAGATTCACATATTGATCTACATACTATTTTTTTAATTGCACGTGGACTCTATTGTCATTTTTCCATTGGGATTTTTATATTGATTTTTCCACAAGGACATTATTTTTCAATACATGCAGGGATGGCATGGTTGTCATTCTTTTGTAATATGCACTTTTGGTATCCAGTTCTATATATATATATATCTAGTATTTCTGTATGGCACACCGATGTGTATTCAATAATCTTGTTTGAGTATAACATTTCACATGCAATTTAGTCCACCGTCAATATAGACCCAGCGCCCCCCACCATATACATTTATCAAAAATTGTAATTACACGCAATTGTTAAACAGGGGCAGAAAAATTGGGCCTTAGGTGGTGATGGTGGTGTCCTGAACCGAAAATATTCCTAGAAGCTATCATCATGAAGATTGAGGAGGAATAGGATAGTCACTCAGCATAATACATACATATTACATCAGCATCAGGTGCTTGGTAGCTGGTGTTCCAAGACTGATTCATTTTTATGAATGTGAGCTGATCAACAGAGTCTGTGGACAGGCGCACTCTGTGATCAGTAACAAAGCTTCCAGCAGCACTGAATGTACATTCAGAAAGAACGCTGAATGCTGGACAGTCCAGTAGCTCAATTGCATATTGACCAAGCTCTGACCAGTGGTCCATCCTCAAGACCCAGTAACCCAGTGAATGTTCTGGTGGAAAGGTCTCCAAGTCTGATCTTGCCCCTAGATATTCCTGCACCATGTAATTCAGACGCTGACGATGGTTGCTGGAACCGATCAGACCTGGGCGCTGAGGACTGAAGAATTGTCTGAAGGCATCGGTCAGCCGGCCACCTTCTCCACCGCTCTTTCTGTGGCTGAACAAAGCCTCAGCAACACATTGTCCAGCACCAGGAAATTGTAACCTCCCAGGCACTGGAAACACATTGCACAAACCTTTCTGCAAGGCCTCCCGAAGATTTTTCATCCTCTGCTCCCTCTGCGAAGGCTGGATAAGTTCTGCAACCTTACCATTGCAATGTGGATCAAGAAGGGTTGCCAGCCAGTAATGATCCCTCTCCTTGATACTACGAATCCTAGGGTCCTTTCGCAGGCTTTGCAGGATCAGGGAGGCCATGCAGTGTAAGTTTGCAGAGGCATTCAATCCTGAGTCCTCTGGGTCACTAAGGATCACATGATCCTCAACCACCTCCTCCCAGCCACGTAGAACTCCATGGGTTTCTGGGGACTGCAAACAATCCCTTGAAGACTGCTGCTGATAATGAGTTTTATCCTCCACCTCCATGCTGACACAATCCTCCTCCTCCTCTTCTTCTTCCTGTGTGGTCGACAGGCCTGCAGGAATACTAGTATCTGGATAAAGGGGGCCTTGAGAGGTAAGGAAGTCCTCCTCTTCCTCACACTGTTCTGCCTCAAATGCCCTGTCCATTATTCCACGAAGCGTGTGCTCCAACAAGAAGACAAGAGGGACAGTATCACTGATGCATGCACTATCACTGCTCACCATCCTCGTGGCCTCCTCAGATGGTGACAGGAAAGTGCATGCAACCTTGATCAGTAGCCACTGGCGTGGTGAAAAAAAGTCAAGCTCCCCTGACCCTGTTCTGGTGCCATACTCACACAGGTACTCATTGATGGCCCTCTGCTGCAGCATTGCCAACTTTGAGTTCCACCTGGTGGGCATGTCACAAATGAGGCGGTTCTTGAGCAGGTTGTATTTTCTTTGAATGTCAGCCAGCTGAGGACTGGCATTATATGACCGGCGGAAATGACCACAGACTTTCCTGGCCTGCCTCAGGAGATCCTGTAAGCCAGGGTACCTGCTCAAGAACTGCTGCACCACCAAATTCAGGACGTGAGCCAAACAGGGAACATGGGTCAAGTGTCCCTGTCAGAGGGCGGAGAGGAGGTTGGTTCCATTGTCACATACAACCATTCCTGGCTGAAGCTGTTGAGGCGTCAACCCCCTCTGAGCCTGCCCCTGCAGAGCTGACCAACTCAAGCACCGCATGGCATCTTTTTGCCTGAGTGCTTGCGTAGCCCCTTGAATGCCTACAGAACACCGCTGGTTCAGAGGAGAAATCTTGATCCTTCCCAGATCAACTTGGGGATGTCCGGAACTAGGAGGCCAGAGTGACGTCTGTTTGCTGGGTCAACCCATCAGCATTGCCATTTTGCTTACGGTAGCTGATGGTGAAATTGTAAGGTTGCAGGGCTAAGCTCCCCCGCAGCAACCTTCCATTGTCTCCTGAGACCAGACCAATGGGTTGTGGTCAGTGACTGATGAAAATTCCTGTCCATACAAATAAGGGTTCAACTTTTTAAGGGCCCAGACCAGGGCCAAGCACTCCTTCTCCACTGCTGCATAGCTCACTTCCTGGGGTAATAGCTTTCTGCTCAGGTATGCGACAGGGTGTTCTCCTCCATCCTCCCCGATTTGGCTCAGCGCAGCCCCCAGTCTAAACATGGAAGCGTCTGTGTGGACAAGGAAACGTTTGTTCGGTATTGGAGCAGCCAAGACAGGGGCATTTACAAGTGCTTGCTTGAGGGCTAGAAACGTAGCTTCACAAGCTGGAGACCACAGGACCTGTCTAGGTAAATTCTTTTTCATCAGGCCAGTCAGGGACTTGGCGATAGCACTATAATCAGGGACAACGTCGGTAGTACCCTGCAGTCCCCAAGAAGTCTAATACCTGGGTCTTAGTACAGGGTGTGGGCCAGTTAGCTACTGCCTCTACCTTGGCTGGCTCTGGTCTCGGGTTCCCACACCATACTCGGTGTCCCAGGTACTGCACCTTCGCCATACCTAGATGGCACTTGTCTGGTTTCAAGGTCAGGCCTGCGGCCCGAATCTTGTCCAGAACCACCCCTACGTGAACCAGGTGCTCCTCCCAAGACCCACTGTAGATCGCTATGTCATCCAGGTATGCACATGCAAAATCCCCGAAAGCCATAGGGGAGCCTATCCACCATATGTTGGAAGGTAGCCGGGGGCATTTTGCATCCCAAATGGCATGACCTTAGACTGGTACAGGCCAAACGGGGTAACAAATGCCCACTTGGGGATGGCATCCTCAGTCAGGGGAATCTGCCAAAAGCCCTTACACAGGTTTACTAAAGTTAAATAACGTCCCCTGGCTATATTGGTCTTCTCATTGAGTCGCCTGTAGTCCATGCAGAACCGGGTAGTTCCATCTTTCTTAGGCACCAGGACTACAGGCGAGGCCCAAGGGCTGTCAGAGGGCTCAATGACTCCTAACTGAATCATCTCCTGTATCTCCTTCCGCATTCTTTCTTGGACTGCTTCAGGGATACAGTAGGGGGGCTGTCGAAGGGGTGCTTGTCCAGGGGTCTCTACCTTATGCACATCCAGGGTCGTGTAGTCCAGTTTTTGGGAGAAAGTCACTTGTTTCTCCCACAGAAGCCGTTTAGCCTGTTCCTTCTTTGTGGGGCTTAACCGGTCCCCTAGCTGTACAAGGATAATGAGGTCAGTCTGAGGGTCTTTCTCTAGTAAGTCAGGGAGGGGTAAACTTTTGGAGTCATCCGCAGCAGGGGTACATACTGCAACATCATCCTCCTGCCGTTCCTGATACTCCTTCAGCATGTTCACATGAAAGGTTCACTGGATTCTTTCATCTGCACAGCTGGAAGTAACATAGGTAGTATCACATACCTGGGCTATTACTTTATAAGGGCCCTGCCAAGATGCCTGCATCTTGTCGGCCTTCACAGGCTTGAGCACTAAGACCTTCTGCCCAACCTGGAAGATACGCTGTTGGGCCCCCCGATCGTACCATCTCTTCTGTCTCCCCTGGGCCGCCTGGAGATTCTCCCTTACCATCAGATACAGTTGCTCCATGCGGTCCGTGAGTTCCAGAACATAGGGAACTGTGGGGGTCCCCTCCTGCTCTGTCTCTTCCTCCCAGTGTCCTCTAATGAGATCGAGGGGTCCGCAGACCCTTCTCCCATAGAGTAACTTGAAGGGAGAGAACCCAGTAGATTCCTGGGGTACCTCTCTGTACGCAAATAACAGGTGAGGAAGGAATCTCTCCCAGTCTCTGCAAGCGTCCAAAAAGGTCCTCAGCATTTGCTTGAGGGTCCCGTTAAAGCGCTCGCAGAGACTATTAGTCTGGGGGGGGGTAAGGGGAGCTCAGCAAGGGCTTAATATTGCACACCTTCCACAACTGCTGGATGAGCACAGCGGTAAACTGGGTTCCCTGGTCAGAGACAATCTCCTTAGGGAACCCCACTCTAGTAAATATCTTAACCAGGACATCAGCTACTGTCTCTGCTTCAATGTTGGACATAGCTACTACCTCTGGGTAACGGGTGGCTTAGTCCACCACGGTGAGAATATACTTCTTCCCGGAGGGACAAGGCCTGGCCAAGGGACCCACCAACGTCTATGCGGTAAAAGGGCTCCCCAATAATAGGCATGGACATAAGTCTGGCTTTAGGGTGGTAGCCCCGGTTACCTGCCTGTTGACATGTGTCACACGTTTTGCAGTACTGTCGCACATCCTGGTTAAAATTGGGCCAGAAGAAATTCTGTGTAATTCTATGGGCTGTGCGACAGGACCCTAGATGTCCTGCTAGTGGTACATCATGCCCGATTCGCAGAAACTCCAGCTGGTATATCTTAGGTACCACCAGCTGTCATTTTTGCAAAGGGGCTTTACTTCTAGGGAATGGCTTAGGGATCCTATACAGTCTATCCCCCACCCATTCATAAAGCTCCCCATCCCCATCTATCCCCCATCTCCCCATCTATTCCCCTTTCCTGAGTATCTGCTTTAGTACTATACTTTTGTAAGGCCGGGTCCTCCCAGGTTTCCCTCCCGAAAGCCTCTGGGGTATCCCAGCCTAGGGGAGCCTAATCTAAGGTAGATGTCGGGGAAGATAGTCTTATCTGGGTCACAGCAGCAAGCGGGCCGGTTCCAACAGCCTCTTCTGGGCACGGGTAGTCACTGTGTTGGCTTCAGCGGGGCCCATCAGGGCGTAAGCAGAAACGAGGGGGGCCAAATCATTCCCCAGTAGTACATCCGCTGGCAAATCCTTCATCACCCCCACATTCACGTGTCCCGAATAAACCCCCCAATCCAGGTGAACACGGGCAACGGGTAACTGGAAGACGGTGCCTCCTGCTACCCTTACGGCTACAGTGTCTCCGGTGTGTTGACTCTCTGGGATGAGGTTCTTCTGTAGTAGGGTCATGGTGGTGCCAGTATCACGTAGACCATTGGCTAGCTTTCCATTAACCCAGACAGTCTGCATGTGTTACTGCCTGCTGTCCTGGTTAGCTGCTTTTACTGGATCAGCCTCGTGCAGGACACCCCAATGTTCTTCCTCCTCAATGCAGTGAGCCGCAGGCATGGATGTGCGGGGATTCCCCCCTGCTGGCTTTCTCCACCACTGGGACTGCCTGGCTGGATTCAACGGACAGTCTGGCTTTTTGTGCCCTAGCTGTTTACAGCCGAAACACATGATGGGTTGTAAGTAGCCCTGGGAGTTGAATCTGGGCTGCTGAGAATAAGTGGCCGCTGTAGGTGGTGCTGTAGGGCGGAATGACTGTGGTTGGTAGGCGCCAGCTGGAGAGGGTGCCGCTGATCGATAATCCACCTGAGCTGTTGTCTTGATCACAGGGTTATCCAGTTTGCGGGCGTCTGTGTATTCGTCCGTCAGGCGAGCTGCTTCAGGCAAGGTGAAAGGTTTTCGGTCCCGGACCCACTCTCTGACTTCTGGGGACAGCTTGTCAAAGAAGTGGTCCAGCAGGAACAGCTGCAGCACCTCTTCCCCGAATACTGCTTGGCATCCAGCGACCCAGTGGGATGCCGTGCAGTGTAGGCGGCATGCCCACTCGATATATGAGTCTCCAGTCTGCTTGCTCATCTCTCTGAACCGCCTCCAGTATGCCTTTGATGTGACGGCATACCTGGCCAAAAGTGTTTTTTTTTACCAGCCCATAGTTCATAATCTCCTCGTATGGGATGGTCCTGAATGCTTCACTGGTCTGGCCGCACAATTTCCCAGACAAGATGGTAAACCATTCCTCTGTGGGCAACCGGTGTAGGGCACATTGCCGTTCAAAATCGGCAAGGTACTCATCAATCTCTCCTTCTGTTTCAATGACACTCTTAAAAGCAGCAAAATGTACTTTTCTCCTTTCAGTTGGTGCTGCTGTGACTCCTGCTGCTGCAACACCTCTTTACTGTAGCCAATTTGCCTCCACAGCCACTATAACTCGGTCTATGATCTCTGCTGTAGGGTTAGGGCCATAATGTGCCAGTCTTATGTTAACAGCCCAATCAAAACATGCCTCTACGGGTGTCCTGTCTGTTATGCTGGGCCTTTCGGTTGTGTTGGGTCTTTTGGCTCTATCCAGTACGACTAGTTCTGCGATAATGTCCCTCTTGTTACAGTTGTTGGCCGGTCGGCGCCGGTTCTCCAGTAAGTCCTTAAGGGTAGAGCGCTTTAGCCATTCATACTGTGCTTCCATTGGCCTGTGTCCTCTTGTAGCTGTCCTTCTGGGCTGTTGGAATCATCCCGCTGCTTGCCACCAATTGTAACGACACCCCGAGTATGAAAGAGGTTAAATCCGTTTAGGACATTCCATTTCCGAACACAAAGGCAGCTACCGAACACTCCAATCAGCCGAACAAGAAACCCATATGAATAATTCCTCCCCCCAAGTACAAGACGAGGCTCTGTACGGAGGGTCAAACAGGAATCAGACTCTTTATTAGAACCAAAATTACAAATCTTTATATACAGTTAAAGAGGAGGTTTCCCCCTCCTGCTCATTTTACTCTAACAATACAACTGTAACCAGAAACCTAATTAACATGAGCTAGTTTACTAAATCATTTACCCAGACTAGGTGACTCAAAGACATAACCTTTAGGACAGACTTGTGGTCACTGAGCTTCACACATTAGTATAAACACAGGACACCTTCTCACAATAGCAGGAGCTAATTACAATCAACAATACAAACAGTGATCTCACCCCCTCCTCAAGCCCAGCAGGCAACAAACCACCATAGGAGTAGACTGCCCGGCTCCTACCCAGTTCTAGAGGCCAATGTGATCAGCTCTCTCAACTAACATGTTAAGTTCAGAATCAAACAAACCAAGAATAGTCTTTACATATATCCTGGGAGATATTGTGGATAAATATTACTATCCCATTTTAAGTAATCCAATCATATTTTCAGGGTCCATTCTTTTCTTGGTCACCCTGCGCCCAACAGTGACTCGGCCCATAATGTTTGGTTTTCTGCGAACAGGCGACATGAACAGAAAGCCCATCCCTACTGCATTCAAAGTAATTTGTATTGACCCAACAGCCCTCTTTACAGCTACTTTTCCTTTTGTGTGTGTCAGCAACAAGTTCTGTTGCTGTATTGCTACTGTTTTTCTTTTATTGTTTGCTCTTTTGGGTGTGTTTGTTTGCTTTATCTTTCTTTATTTTCTAGTTAGTATTTGTGTCCATTTCTTTTATACAGCTAAAAAAAGCAATTTATTTTGCTTGTATTGTATTAGTTTTTTTCCCTTTTGTTTGTCTTTGAGCTCTATTTTATTTGTGGTTTATTTTGTTGGGGGTCTTTTTATTTTTTTATTTATTTCTTTATTTTATGGGGTCAGCAACAGCAATAGACAACTTAAAGTTGTTGTCGACACCAAAAAATCTGCCCTTTGTTTGCAGCGGACCACTACATAATATTGTGGTGCAATTTAGCCTACAAAAGCACCAAATCTTACAGTGCACCCAAGCACCACATACTACACCTCCCATACATCTATTGCTGCTAATCAGAGTAGGGAATAAGCTCCATCATCTCTGGGATGCCCAAAAGAGAGGCAAATAGTAGTAGAGGAAGACAGTAAGGGAGAGACACATCAATGAAGCAGGATGTCTTCCAGGGGCACAGCTACCCTATTCCAATGGAGGGCAGTGTTCCATGGGTGCAGAGTACAGTTATCTCCCAGTCTTCTCCTCAGAGCTCAGATGTGTAGGCCTTTTTCAACTCATGTGTGGAAGACTAGATCATAGTAATTTGCAGTCCCTGCCTAAAGCATATCAAGTGTTGGAAAATATTGGTCCTTTGGGTACTATGTGTATGAAGATACACATGACCTCTCATCACACAGCTCAGTGGCAGGAGCACCAGAATGCTAACCATCTGCAGGAAAATGGTCACACTCCTGTTCCTCCTCCTTCCAGCTTCTTCCTTTCCACCTCTACCCCCACTATGCAAGATTCTCTTTCAGTAGCCTCCAGCGATAAGGATTAAAGTCTGTCACAATGTGTCAGACGTTATCTTTAGGCTCATTCAGTGGGGAAGAGGGCCCCCATGGGGCAAAGCAGAGTAGGGGAAAGTATAGGATTCTGCCAGCTCCAACTTGCCATCTCTAGTTGTAGCCTTTAGCAGCCAAGTGTCTCTGCTCCAGCTGCTGGAAAATATATACCACTAGCCATCCCCATGCTCAGCACCAATAACCGTTTGGCCAAATTGCTTCTTTTACAGCTCCTGCCTGGTAGATTGTACCCCCTTTTGTGAGGTTGTAGTTTGTGCTGTACCACAGTGGCAGGCCCCCAGGCATCATTGTTTCACCCCTAAGGCAATTTGTGCCATCCATATTTCCATGTCACTTGACCATATGATCATCAGCAGGGTCCATATGACCACATACACATAATCCAGCAAGCTTGAGAAGGGATGGTATATTTTACAGGTGGGAAAGATGCAGGACAGGCACACCATTAGAGCTGATAGTGCCACCCTATGTCCTTACAGCTGCTAATGGTGACAGAGCAGTCACCTCCACCCCTCCTCCATACCTTCTTCTGCTGAGTCATTCTCATAACCACCGGTTCTCTGCAAGTATTCAAGAGGCTATGCAATCACTCAGGGAAAACTATGCCACACAGTGTTTCAGCTGGGCACAGGAGCCTCACTGGGGAAGAGATTCTTTCAGCTCTGCAGGATCAGACCCAGGGGTGGTTAACTAGACACCACCTTGTGCAGGGAAAAGTCATGTGTGACAATAGCACTAACCTACTGTCCTCCCCCTTCCTTTAATTGGGCCTTCACAGCAAGGAGCACATGGAAGGGCAACGCATGAAAGACAAAACTTGCAGTCCTATTTGGTCAGGGGACACATTGGGCACCTTTGCTGCCATTGTGCTATGTGCTGGGTGTCCAATGTGCACCTGTGCCTTTAAGGAGGATTGGGCTACATCCAGGCCCATCTGCCCCTTATCTATCCATTAGAATGCATGTGCTCCCACTGTGGAGAAGCTCATAAATTTAGAAAGGTTAGGACTGCAAGTAATACAGGGTGCTGTAAAGGGGCCTTGCAGCTTACAAATGCGTTTGAAAATGTGTGCTAACTAAACCCCTGTTTTTAACACATACTGTTGGACAGGTTCGGTTGGTAAGCAGATTTGTTGGTGAGTTGAGCTGGGAATTTTCTCTGGTGTTGTCTTTCAAGGTTTACAGATGTGCCTTGCCTGACAGACGTCCTTAACCTAGCGATGCAGCTGTTCCTGGATAGGTACCCCAGCTTGCAGAATATTCTGAGGCAGGCCAGAAGTGTTTTTAGCTATTTCAGGTGGTCTTACCCAGCCAGTGTAAAGTTGGGAGAACTACATCTGCCCACAAATGTGCCCGGATTGTGAAATTCCCCCCGCATGAAACCCCACATTGGCCATGCTGCAGCGGCTGCACTTGCATCGAGGGCCATAAATGAGTACATGTGTGAGTATGGCACAAGGGCAGGCTTCTCATATAGGATGTACAGTATCTCACAAAAGTGAGTACACCCCTCACATTTTTGTAAATATTTTATTATAGCTTTTCATGTGACAACACGGAAGAAATGACACTTTGCTACAATGTAAAATAGCGAGTGTACAGCTTGTATAACAGTATAAAGTTGTTGTCCCCTCAAAAAACCTCAACACACAGCCATTAATGTCTAAACCACTGGCAACAAAAGTGAGTACACTTCTAAGTTAAAATGTCCAAATTGGGCCCAATTAGCCATTTTCCTTCCCCAGTGTCATGTGACTCATTAGTGTTACAAAGTCTCAGGTGTGAATGGGGAGCAGGTGTGTTAAATTTGGTGTTATCGCTCTCACTTTCTTATACTGGTCATGGAAGTTTAACATGGCACCTCATGGGAAAGAACTCTCTGAGGATCTGAAAAAAAGAATGGTTGCTCTACATAAAGATGGCCTAGGCTATAAAAAGATTGCCAAGACCCTGAAACTGAGCTGCAGTACGGTGCCCAAGACCATACAGCGGTTTAGCAGGACAGGTTCCACTCAGAACAGGCCTCGCCATGGTCGACCAAAGGAGTTGAGTGCACATGCTCAGCGTCTTATCCAGAGGTTGTCTTTGAGAAACAAACATATGAGTGCTGCCAGCATTACTGCAGAGCTTAAAGAAATGGGGGGTCAGCCTGTCAATGCTCAGACCATACGCCGCACACTGCATCAAATTGGTCTGCATGGCTGTCATGCCAGAAGGAAGCCTCTTCTAAAGATGATGCACAAGAAAACCCACAAACTGTTTGCTGAAGACAAGCAGACTAATGATATGGATTACTGGAACCATGTCCTGTGGTCTGATGAAACCAAGATAAACTTATTTGGTTCAGATGGTGTCAATCATGTGCGGGCAGCAACCAGGTGAGGAGTTCAAAGACAAGTGTGTCTTGCATACAGTCAAGCATGGTGGTTGTATTGTCATTGTCTGGGGCTGCAAGAGTGCTGCCGACACTGGGGAGCTACAGTTCATTGAGGGGACCATGAATGCCACCATGTACTGTGACATACTGAAGATCGCATGATACCCTCCCTTTGAAAACTGGGCCGCAGGGCAGTATTCCAACATGATAATGACCCCAAACACACCTCCAAGACAACCACTGCCTTGCTAAAGAAACTGAGGGTAAAAGTGATGGACTGGCCAAGCATGTCTCCAGACCTAAACCCTATTGAGCATCTGTGGGGCATCCTAAAATGGAAGGTGGAGGAGCACAAAATCTTTAACATCTACCAGCTCCGTGATGTCATCATGGAGGAGTGGAAGAGGACTCCAGTGGTGACCTGTGAAGCTCTGGTAAACTCCATGCCCAAGAGGGTTAAGGCAGTACTGGAAAATAATGGTGGCCACACAAAATATTGACACTTTGGGCCCAATTTGTAAATTTTCACTTAGGTGTGTACTCACTTTTGTTGCCAGCGGTTTAGACATTAATGGCTGTGTGTTGAGTTATTTTGAGGGGACAGCAAATTTACACTGTTATACTGTCAAAAATCATGAATCAGACCGAGACAGAAATACAGTTAATAACACTTGTTTAATAATAATAAAAAGGCAAACAGAGTAAGCGTAGTCAATACAGAGCCAGAGTTCAGTAACCAGATCAGGTAGTCAGCCAATGCCAATGTCAGAGAGCCAGAGGTCAACGTAGTAGTACAGCAAGCAGGATCAGGAGCCAGAAGGGACGTCAGCAAGTCTTCAACAGGAACGCAGGAGAAAGTCTGACCAAAGGCGAAGGCAGAGATGAAGTGAGCTGGACAGCTTTAAGTAGCCAGGACTGACAAGCAGATCTTCAACAGCTGAGTCACTGTGAAGAGAAAGGAGCGGCCAGCTCAAAGAAAGAAGGGCTGAGCCCAGCCCTGACAGCCCTGACAGTACCCCCTCCTCAACGACCCCTCCCCCTAGGAGGACCACCGGGCACGAGGAGAAAACGTCTATGGAAATCACGGAGGACAGGGGCATGTAGGATGAGACCCAAGAGCGTTCCTCCGGACCGTACCCCTTCCAATGCACCATGTACTGTATGCGCCCACGGAACCTACGGGAGTCAACAATGGATTGTACGTCATACTCTTCATGGTTCTCAACCTGTATAGGGTGAGGACGTGGCACCGAGGTGGTAAAGCGGTTGCAGCCCAAAGGTTTCAATGAGGAGACATGAAACACATTAGAGATGCGCATACTAGGAGGAAGGTCCAACGCGTAAGCCACTAGGTTAATCCTGTGAAGGATACGGAAAGGCCCAATAAACCAAGGTGTGAACTTCAAAGAAGGAACATGAAGTTGGAGATTGCGAGACGACAGCCAGACTCTGTCCCCAACCCGGTAGGAAGGTGCAGGCAAGCCTCTGCGGTCAGCATGAAGTCTGTACCTATCGTTAGCATGTTGCAAAGCCTCCTGGACTTGTGCCAAGTGGAACAAAGGCCACGGAGATGCTCCTCTAATGCGGAACAAACGTGGCAGGCAACACGGAAGGTTGGAAACCATAGTTCACCATAAATGGGGACAAACGGGAAGCTGAATTCAAGGCACTATTGTGAGCAAACTCCGCCCACGGTAAGAGGTCTGACTAGATGTTATGATGGGCAGAAATATAGCAACGTAGGAATTGCTCCAAGGACTGGTTGGCTCGTTCTGCGGCCCCATTAGACTGTGGGTGATATGCAGAGGAGAAAGCAAGCTGAATACCCAACTGTGCACAAAAGGCTCACCAGAACCGGGAAACAAACTGACTACCCCTGTCTGGGACAATCACTTTGGGTAGCCCATGTAAGCGGAAGATCTCCCGAGCAAAAATAGAAGCCAGTTCCTTAGAAGTAGGCAACTTCTTGAGTGGAACACAATGCAACATTTTCGACAACCGGTCAACCACCATAAGGATAACTGTGTTGCCCTGGGAGTTGGGTAACTCCACAATAAAATCCATAGACAGGTGGGTCCAGGGCCTCTCTCCATTGGGTATGGGTTGTAGGAGGCCCACTGGAAGGTGTCGTGGAGTCTTACTCTGTGGACACATGGAACAGGCAGCTATGAAGGCGGTTACATCAGCACGTAGACTAGGCCACCAGAATTGTTGGGAAATGGCCCAAAAGAGTTGATTCTTCCCAGGGTGGCCAGCAGCCTTGGGAGAATGGTGATTCTGGAGCACAGCAGTAAAGAGACTCTCGGGAACAAAACAGCGGTCGCAAGGTTTCTCAGGAGGAGCATCGACCTGAGCAGCAAGAATTTTGTCACCCAAAGTAGAAGTAAAACTGGTGCGAACCGTAGCCAGAATACGATCAGGAGGAATCACAGGAACCAGAACCGACTCCATCTTGGGAGTGGAGGAAAATTGTCGTGACAAGGCGTCAGCCTTTACATTCTTAGTACCGGGTAAGAATGAGACAATGTAATTAAAACTCGACAAGAAAAGAGCCCATTGCGCCCTTCTGGGAGAGAGGCACTTAGCCTCAGACAAGAAGGTGAGATTCTTATGGTAAGTAAGAATGAGAACCAGCACAGTGGTACCTTCAAGGAGATGTCTCCATTCTTTCAGGGCTAAAATGATCGCCAACAGCTCTCTGTCACCAATCTCGTAATTGCACTCTGCCGGTGACAATTCTTGGAAAAGTAGCCACACGGATGCATAGTGCACTCAGAGTTAGGACTCAGAGTTAGAACTTTGAGACAGAAGGGCGCCAACCCCAGTCTCAGAAGCATCAACTTCTAGAATAAAAGGCAACGTAGGATCAGGGTGTGCCAACACAGGAGCAGAAACAAAGGCAGCCTTGAGATTCTCAAAGGCCTTAATGGACTCTGGAGGCCAACTCTGTGGGTTGCCGTCTTTCCTGGCCATATTAGTCAGGGGCTTGACCAGAGATGAGAAGTTATGAATAAACTTCCGATAATAGTTGGCAGAGCCAAGAAAACGCTGCAGAGAACATAAACCCACGGGTCGAGGCCACTGTAGGACCGCTGAAAGTTTCTCTGGGTCCATCGAACAACCAGCAGTTGAAATGACGTAGCCCACGAATTTAACCTGTTCACAATGGAATTCACACTTTTCCAATTTACAATAGAGATTGTTCTCTCTTAGTCTCTGAAGCACACGACAGACATCTGTGTGTTGGCTCTCCAGGGACTTGGAAAATATGAGGATATCGTCGAGATAAACCACCATACATAGCTGCAACAAATCTCGGAGGACATTGTTAATGAACTCCTGGAAAACTGCCGGAGCGTTACAAAGGCCAAAAGGCATTACGAGATACTCATAATGACCTGTTCTGGTATTAAACGCAGTTTTCAACTCGTCGCCCTCCTTAATCCTGACGAGATTGTATGCCCCTCTCAAATCAAGCTTTGTGAAAACCGTTGCTCCCTTGAGGCGGTCACATAACTCCGTAATCAATGGAATGGGATATGCATTCTTAATCGTGAAACGATTGAGACCCCTATAATCGATACAAGGTCTCAGCTCACCACTCTTCTTGACAAAAAAGAAACTAGCACCAGCAGGAGACGAGGATTTGCGGATGAAACCTCAAAAAAGTGCATCTGCAACATACTCCTCCATGGCCTTATCCTCCAAGACCGACAAAGGGTAAACCCGGCCACGAGGGGGTATGGCACCAGGTTGAAGGTCAATTGCACATTCATATGACTGGTGTGGAGGCAAAGTACCGGCTTGACCTTTGTCAAAGACATTGCTAAAATCGCAGTACTCCTCCGGCAGGGAGGAGAGTGAAGAGGTGCACAGGACCTTGGCTACCTTCTGTAAGCATCTCTCACTGCACTGAACCTCAACACAGAGCCAATCAAAAGAAGGGTTGTACCTCTGTAACCAAGGATAACCAATAACCAGCATAAACTTAGGTGAGGAAATCACTTGGAATTGGATTATCTCATGGTGAAGGGCCCCTATGGCCATGGACAATGGAACAGTCTCATGAGTCACATGGGCAGGCTGTAGAGGTCTCCCGTCAAGAGCCTCAATGGCAAGTGGAGTGTCACGCAGCTGCAGTGGAATCTAGTGCTTCGATACAAAGGCAGCATCAATGAACGGGCCTACACCCCGCATATCTCGACGGATGACTCAGCCCAAGACAGGGTAACCAAAACCAGGGGCTTATCTTTCTGGGAAACTGGAGATGAAACAATGCCACCTAAGGTCTGTCCATGACAGGACCTCAAGGTTCGGGCGTTCCCTGGACGGGTAGGACAAAACTTCAAAAAGTGACCAGCCTGGCCACAATAAAGGCACAATCTCTCCCTCCTCCTAAGGGCTCTCTAATCCACAGAGAGACGCGTGAAGCCCAAGTGCATGGGTTCATCTTCACAGACCGACTCGGTACTAGGAGGCATGGGAGGTGAGGGGAGGCAAGGGTGAGACTGCAAAGCTTGGAGACAAATGTACAGGAGGCTTGCGCCAGCACTCCTTAAAAGAGAATCTTTCTCTTAATCTGGAGTCAATGAGGATGGCAAATGTGATCAACCTCTCCAGCTCAGTGGGTATATCTTGGGCTGCTATCTCATCCTTGGATGTTATCCAAGAGACCATGAGAGAAGGCAGCCACAAGGGCCTCATTGTTCCAAGCAACCTCTGCTGCCAGAGTACGGAATTCAATGGCGTAATCGGCAACAGTTCTCATACTCTGTTGATGGACATGAGGCTCTTGGCAGCAGAAGCGGAGTGTGCAGGAAAGTCAAATACCCTTTTGAAGGAAGCCACAAATTCTGGGTAACTCAGAACCATGGGTTTTTGCGTCTCCCATAGAGGGTTTGCCCAGGCCAAGGCTCTCTTTGCTTTTGTCCATGGGAAATGCCTGGGGCAGCATCTCAAAGCATATCTCAACCTGGTTGAAAAACCCTCTGCATTGAACTGGATCACCCCCAAATCACTGGGGAAGTGGAGCGGAACTAGGCATGCCTTTTACAGAGGTAATACTCGAGGCAGGTGCCTGCACAGAGACTGGAGCAGCAGCAGGGACGGCCTGTAACACAGGTTGTACCGGAGCAGCCATAGTGGAAGATTCCAGGTGAGCCGTGCAACTCAGGAGCGTTTGTAATGCCAAGGCAAACTGATCCATGCTGCGATCCTGGTCATCCAATCTGGAAAAAATATTACCAACAAGTGGACTGACTGCATCTTCTGAATTCATGACCTTCGCCTACTGTCAGAAACCTTGAATCAGACTGAGACAGAAGTACAGTTAATCACACTTGTTTAATAATAATAAAAAGGTAAACAGAGTAAGCGTAGTCAATACATAGCCAGAGTTCAGTAACCAGATTGGGTATTCAGCCAATACCAATGTCAGAGAGTCAGAGATCAATGTAGTAGTACAGCAAGCAGGATCAGGAGCCAGAAGGGATGTCAGCTGAGCAAGTCTTCAACAGGAACGCAGGAGAAAGTCTGAGATGTGACCAAAAGCGAAGGCAGAGATCAAGTGAGCTGGACGGCTTTAAGTAGCCAGGACTGACAAGCAGATCATCAACAGCTGAGTCACTGTGGAGAGAAAGGAGCTGGCAATTAGCCGACAGCTGAGCGGCCAGCTCAGAGAAGGAAGGGCTGAGCGCAGCCCTGACATATACAAGCTGTATACTCACTACTTTACATTGTAGCAAAGTGTCATTTCTTCAGTGTTGTCACATGAAAAGATATAATAAAATATTTACAAAAATATGAGGGGTGTACTCACTTTTGTGAGATACTGTATGTACCATGTTGTCACCATTTGGGAAGGCAGCAAGAATGATAAGTTGTGACAATGGCCAAATATATGGTTTAACTATACAGATGGTGCAACACAATTTTTTGGTGACTGTGAAACAAGATGAATTCAAACGCTATTGGCTCTGCATGAACACTCCAGACCTAGTACACACATCAATACTCCCTTCACGGTGAACCATCCGACCCCAGTGGATTACTGGTTGGGCGCTGGTTCTGACGCTCCTTGGTGATGTTTAGAGGACAATATGCAGTCAATTTTTAATCCTGGTTATTCTTTCTAGATGTACTCACTGTCTTAAAAGGTATTGATATATATGCAAAACCAATTTGAGATTAAAAAATACAGTATCATGTCTATATCATTCTATTGTGATCTTTCTGTTATAGAAGGTAATTTTCTCTCTTTAATGTTCATGCAACCCTGAAGAAGAAAATCTATTTTCCTGTTGCATCATGGCAGCATACACGTTGGGTTGTGACTCCGCCTCCACAACCTGATAGGACCACATAGCTATAAATTAGAGAGTAGACACCTGCCACAGTATTATTTTATTTTTAGTCTTATTTTTCCTCACCTGTCAGGACGCACGGATCAGCACCCCCTTACCGCTTCGCCCCAGCCAGGTTCTAGCCTCTCCTGGGTGGAAGTCCTTCTTGTACAGCCTCTAAACGAGCTAAATGGAAGGAGCCCCACTCTGGTGATCTCAGGGGCACTCATCTCAACTCAAACTGTTTGCCATGATATAAGCCTTAAACAGGCTTCAAGTGCAACAGCCCACAAAAGCCTTAAACAGGCTTGCTGGAGGATTGGCCAGGGAACCTTCAGTATGGCCTCATGAAATAAGCCTTAAACAGGCTTAATTGTGTGCAGCGGTCTCCATTCCCCCTCTCCCCTTCTCTCCCCCCTCCTACCATTTTTGTGCTCTGCTGGGCTCTGTTGTCCCATAGCTGCTGTGTGGGACCACCGAGCATTCTTGGCGTCCTTGCGCATGCGCAGTAGGCTCTCTGGGCGCCTCTATGCCGTTTTCCAGCCTCCAAGATGGCGCCGGGTGTCTCGCGGCACTACTGCGCATGCGCGAGCGTCCGACGCCGATGGTGGCGGATTTAAAAACCCAGCATTAGCTGTAGGTGCTGCTGCTGGTTGCTGCATGCTACAGATCGCCTGTCATTGCAAACCACAGAGGAAAAATGCTCTACAAAGGTGGGTGACCCTTCTCCTATTCAGTTCTGTGTCAGGATCCCTGCTCTCTCTCTCTCTCTCTGCATTGCTGCTTGTCTTTTTCCCTGCAGGTTTCCAGCCCACACACCATGGAGACCACTGCCCCAGCAGATCACCGCCAGCCTACTAGGTAAGGGGGGGGGAGACAAGGGTAAGTAGTGAAGATTGAAAAAAGAGAGCACTTCTAACGCTGCCTAAATTGGTCAGCCCTACCAGGTCCTCAAGAACGTCTGCGTCAAGACAAAGAGAGTCCTCACGCAGGAGAGGCCGCTCCAGACATAGACAGAGCCGCTCCTACCATAGAAGAAGACGCTGAAGAGGAAGCCGCAGAAGAAGCCGCTCCAGATCGCATTCCCGACATGGTCGATCCCGCCATAGAAGGTCGTCCTCACGCAGACACCGTTCACCTGCACGCCATTCCCGTCCCGCCGGGAACGCATGCTGGATTTGCGGTGCAGCGGCTCTTCCGGATAAACTGGTTTGTCAGAAATGCCTGGAAGGGGCCACAAGAGAGAGAGCCTCGGAAGTTGGGGACTCAGCCCCTCAGGCCTCGATACCAGATGTGGATTTCTCCACCACTACCTCTCCAGCCCGGGCCAGCACATCAAAGGAGCAAGACTCCCTGTCTGATAATGAGGGTCTGGAGGTGTCGGCCAGATTCGACTTCGGTCTGATAGAGCCGTTTGTTAAATCGGTTAAGGAGGCAATAGGATGGGAGGAACCCCAGGAAGTCCAGCCAAAGCAAAGGAAATATTTTCCTCAGCTTAAGAAGGAACCAGAAACTTTTCCGTTCATCGACGAACTGGAAGATTTAATCAAAGAGGAGTGGCAGAGACCGGAGAAGAAATCTAGTCTGAATAACAGACTCCAGAAGCTATACCCACTCAAGGAGCCTAAAGTGAACCCTCTGGTGTCCCCTCCGGTAGTGGACGGATCTTTGATGCGCCTCGCCAGGCATGTTACCCTCCCGCTAGAAGATGCGGTAACGTTTAGAGACGTTCTCGACAGAAAGATCGACACGGATCTTAAGCGGGCTTACCTATCAGCTGGAGGCGCATGCAGGCCTGCAATAGCACTTGCGGCAGTAGGAAGGGCCATCTCGAGCTGGTCTTCAAGCACGGAGAAGCTGGTATTAGAGGGTGCAGACCAAGAGAAAATAGTGAAGGCATTACAAGAGTTAAGCTTGGCTGGTGATTTCGTGGCTGAAGCCTCAGTCGACACCATCAGGTCTGCATCAAAGTCTATGTTGGCCTCAGTGATGGCCAGAAGAGCTTTGTGGCTGAAGCCCTGGACGGCGGATCCGGCATCCAAATCTAACTGGTGCCGTATTCCGTTCGACGGTGAGCACCTCTTCGGAACAAAGTTAGACACAGCTATCTCCAAAGTAACTGGTGGAAAATCTGGGCTCATTCCCTCGGATAGGAGGCCTAAACAGAGACCTCCTCCTTTTAAGCGGAATCTCCCAGAAAGGTATAGGGACGCGAAAGTGTACAGACCAGGGAAGGAGTACCGAAGGAACTGGAAGAACCCTCAAACCTCTTTCATGAAATTCCAGAAGCCTAAGACTCCCGCTTCCAGTGACCAGAAGCCTTTTTGAAGGTGCGCCCGTCCGGCCAGCGGTAGTAGGAGCAAGACTCTCCAGTTTCAAGCTGGTCTGGGCGGAGACCATACACGATACCTGGACCCTGGCCACTGTCAATTTCGGCCACAGGTGGTCCTTCAAGAATCGACCCCCAAGGGATCAATTCTGCCCAACCCGTATTCCTCCACCCGGGGAGAAAAGGTTGTCCCTTCTAAATTATGTCCTAGAACTTCTTCAAAAACGAGCGATAATAGAGGTTCCGCCAGCACAACGAGGCAGGGGATTCTATTCTCCCCTATTCCTCGTCAAAAAGAAGTCAGGGGACTTTCGGCCGGTTCTAGACCTGAAGAACCTCAACAAGTCCATCAGAGTGGAGTCTTTCAGGATGGAAAGCCTGCAGTCTATCCTTCAGGCCATAAACTTAGGAGACTGGATGCTCTCCATAGATCTCCAGGATGCCTACCTGCACATACCAATCCACGTGGCATTCCAAAAGTTCCTGCGATTCTCGGTGGGTCAGGGGCACTTCCAATTTCGAAGCCTCCCTTTCGGGATCTCTACGGCCCCCAGAACGTTTACGAAGGTTCTGCTTCCAGTGATAGCCTCTTTGAGGGAGAAGGGTCTAAGGGTCCACCATTACCTGGACGACATTCTTCTCCTCTCAAACAGCCAGGAATCACTCGTGCAACATCGCGAGGTCTTAGTTTCCACCCTAACGAGTCTGGGTTGGATAATCAACTGGCAGAAGAGCAACATTCAGCCTACTCAAAGGATGGTCTTCCTGGGAGCCGAATTAGACACCCGAGCCAACACGGTGGAACTGCCAAGGGAGAAGTTGTCCCTAATAATTTAGAAAGTGAAGGATGTGGTTCCAGCATCATGCCTACCGGCCAGAGCATACCTCAGCCTTCTGGGTTCCCTATCAGCAACCATTCCAATGGTCAGATGGGCGCAATGGAATACCAGACCTTTGCAAGCCTCCTTCCTGTGCCAGTGGGATGGATGGTCCATGTCCCAATTGATTCGCATCTCAGAGGAAGCCAGGCTATCTCTACGGTGGTGGACCCACCCCGACAACCTCAGCAGATGCAAACAGATAGTCATCCTCCACCAGGAGGTGGTAACTTCGGACGCCAGTCTGGAGGGATGGGGGGCACACTACCTACATTATGCAGCTCAGGGCCGCTGGCACTTCAAAACCAAGGATGTAGTATCAAACGTCCTAGAGATGAAGGCAGCCTTCCAAGCCCTCTTGGCATTCAGCTCACTTCTGAGAGGGAAACAGGTCCTCATTCAAATGGACAACCGAGTGGCTGTAGCCTACATCAACAGGCAGGGGGGTACCAAGAGCATCTCCATGATGCGGGAAGTTGGTCCGGTGATGCGATGGGCTCAACTGAACCTGCGGGACCGGAAGGCGGCCTATATTCCGGGGGTTCAGAACCTACTGGCGGATTCTCTCAGCAGAACATTCGTTTCCAACAACGAGTGGTGTCTAAGCCCGCAGGCCTTTGCCCTCATATGCCAGACATGGGGTCATCCAGACATAGACCTCGCAGCAACACCAGAGAACAAGAAGTGTCAGAGGTTTCTGTCAAGGAACCCCTTCCCCTCAGCGGAGGGAACGGATTGTCTCCAGCACGCCTGGAACTTTCGCCTAGGCTACATTTTCCCACCGACCCGACTGATAGCCAAGCTCCTTCTGAGGCTCAAACATTCAACAGCTCTAGTCCTGGCTGTGATTCCCTTTTGGCCACGGAGGCCTTGGTTCACCACCCTCCTGCAACTGAGCACAGCGGATCCACTTCCACTCCCGGTGACAACGGATCTACTAACCCAGGGCCAGCTACTACATTCGAATCCAGAGAGATTGCACCTAGCGGCCTGGAGACTGAAAGGTCAAGGTTCCTAGATCAAGGCTGTTCTCAGAAGGTAGTCGATATCCTGCTTCAAGCCAGGAAATCCTCCACAAATAGCACCTATGAGAGAGTCTGGGGAAAGTTCTCTTCCTTTGCTCAGGAACAAGGTTGGGACCCTTCTTCCCCATCAGCAATACAAGTGCTTGAGTTCCTCCAGTCAGGTCTAGACAAAGGCCTTAGGTCCAGCACCCTGAAAGTCCAAGTCTCTGCAATCTCTGCTCTGACAGGGGTTAGGTGGGCACTTAAGCCTCTCGTGGTTCAATTTCAAAAAGCCTGCCTGAAGCTAAGGCCTCCCAGAAAGCCTTCATTTCCAACATGGGATCTATCAACTGTCCTAGAGATTCTATCCGGAGAGCCATTCTCCCCACTTGAGGATACCTCCATCTGGGACCTGACTCTAAAGGTATCATTCCTAATTGCCATCACTTCAGCAAAGAGGGTCTCAGAAATGCAAGCTTTGCTGATCAAAGAACTGTATCTGATGGTTTACCCAGACATGCTAACCCTGAAGCCTTCAGACAGGTTTATCCCAAAAGTCTCCTCTTCGTTCCACTTTAACCAGGAGATTGACCTCCCGGCTTTGATCACGGATCAGGGCGTTCCTCATCCCCTGGATGTCAAGGGCAACATTCTGCATTACCTCTCAGTAACCAAGTCATTCAGAAAATGCGAGAACCTTTTAGTCATCCCACATGGGTTCAGGAAGGGCCAGGCAGCTTCTGCCCGTACCATCGCCTCATGGCTCGTGAAAGCTATCAAGAAGGCCTACTCCTTAAGCACCTTGCAGATTCCGGAAGATCTGAGAGCGCATTCCACCAGGGCAATGGCTACTTCATGGGCAGCTTACTGTAAAGTTTCAGCGGAAACCATTTGTAGAGCGGCCACTTGGTCTTTGAGAAACACCTTCATTTCCCTTTATAGAATAGACGCTGCACGCTTACAGCAGTTGAATTTGGGAGGGCCGTCATACAGGCCAATTCTTCTGTTTCTTGTCATTAAATTTAATTTTGCATTCCCACCCAGTTTGGCGAGTTACTCCCCAACGTGTATGCTGCCATGATGCGACAGGAAAACGGAAAATTGTATACTCACCTTTCCGTAATTTTCCTTTCCTGTCGCATCTTCATGGCAGCATACAATCACCCACCCTCTGAGGTGACATGTGTATATATTTACAGAGAATACTGGGGCAGGTGTCTACTCTCTAATTTATAGCTATGTGGTCCTATCAGGTTGTGGAGGCGGAGTCACAACCCAACGTGTATGCTGCCATGAAGATGCGACAGGAAAGGAAAATTACGGAAAGGTGAGTATACAATTTTCCGTTTTGAAACACTTTGGGCGTTCTCCATCTTCACCTTCTGTTTTGGTGATTCCTTTTTGAGTATATTGTATCTAGAAAATAATTTAACCTATTTTTAAAATGTATTGTCATTTTGTACATTTTGTAATAATAAAGATTTTGTAAACTTTTATACCATTTCAAAGATACTCTCTATTCACTTAGAAATTACCTATTGCCGTTAAAGTCACATTGTGAAGGTTTTTTCCCATGTATTCAAGCTGTGACAATGGGAGTATCAGTGACACCATACCTGTAGTGTAGCCGCTGGAGCACACACTGCATGGCATTATAGACAGGGCACTTGAGGCAAAGCAGCAGGAGGAAGAGTAAGACCTCCTGGTGTCTTAGGGCACAGCAGGCACAGGCAGAGCATGAGGAATGGGAGTATGGTTGACCTGGGGGCTTTAAGGAAGTGGTCACGGGCAGGCTTCCACTTCTGGGAAGGAGGGGTTCATCCCTCACAACCCCTGGGAGTTGTACATGGCTGGGGTAGAGATAGCTAAGGACAATAAAGTCCTCAGAAACCCCAAGGACCCGAAGGTTCGTCTTCCTCTGGTAAATCATGGCAGATGCTGGCAGATGCTCCAGAGCCTGCAAAGGGCCCTAGTATTTGCGGCATCAAGGAGGGGGACCATTACTGTTTGACAACTCTCCTGGATCCATGTTATGCAGCATAACTCTTCCTGCCCTCGCAGAGGGAGGAAAGAATGAAACAACTGGAGGACATGCTGCAGAATAACTTGTTAACCTCCTTTCCAAAAGGCTGTCAGTATACTGTCTCGTGGACAACATGGTTTGAAGTTTTCTGTGGGTGAAAAAGAGGTTGGGGTGGCTGACCAACTGAAATATTCAGAAGTTTTTTCACTACCCAGCACCCAGGGTTGTCCTTTGCCTGAAGCTATTGCCAGCGGCTGCATCATATGGTAGGAGATTACATGGAATTAAGGGCAGATGTTGACACCCTAAAGATAGATGACACCCTTGACTACTGGGTGATGAGGATGGACCAATGGCCAGAGCTTGCCCAGTAGCAGTCAAACTGCTGGGCTGCCCTGCTGCCAGCATCCTCTCTGAATGTACAGGGGGCTTTGTGGCAGAGTAAAGACACGTCTGTCCCCAGAAACAGTTGATCAACTGACGTTTGTTAAGATGAACCAATCCTTGATCAGCAGCGACTACCAAGATTCTGCTGTGGATTACATTTCCTGGGGATTCTGCGACCCAAGTTACTGATTTTCTGCATAGTTTAGACCTCTCCTTTCACTGAAGCAGGTCAGAAATAAATCCTTCTCCTCCCACCAATACCACCTGCTGTCCCAATGAGCACACCTGGCCAATATTAAAATCTCCTTCTGACTTTGCTGGCCTGGCACTCTTAACATCTACTGCCACTGCTGTAGGCCTGCCACCATGATCATCTTATACTGGGTGTGTTACAATGGCACTTTTAATTTGACACATCTTATTTTTACATAGCCTTTTCTAAGTTGCAAAGAATTTAAAATTGTTTAGCAAGTAACTCTGTGCTCTGTATTTATATTTATGTAGGGTTACAGTGTTTTAGCACCACTAACACCAAAAACCCAATATTTTGGCAACTGTTTCACGTTGCAAGATTGTGAATTTTTTCTTTACAGGTGCCATTCTGTGCTCCGCACTAGAATTTCTGTAAGATCATTTAGTACCACAAACACAAAAAACTCAATATTTTGGTAGATTGTTTACAGTTGCAAAGAATTTAACATTTAACAATTTGGACAAGGTCCATCCTGAGCTCTGTGACAATATTTGTGTTGAGTTCAGCTTTGTTGTCAACGATGAATCTCAAATAAGAATTTTTTGGACATCTGTTTCCCAGAGATCAACGTTAATGTATGTTTTTGGTTAAACAAACTAAAAAAATGTGCAGCCAGCGCTCAGCTCATTATGTGCCTAATTCCTTAATCCAGTAAACTAATAAAACTTGTTTGGTTCTATAGAAACATCTATCTTATTAAATAATAAAATATTAATATTCAAACAAATATATACATATATTGATCCAACATAAACCATGAATGTAACAGCAATGAATTATATCAGAAACAGTGAGTACAGTGACATAATAGAAAACAAATATATAGTGACTCCTCCAAAAAATACAAATTGTGAAAAAAAAATAAAAGATCCAACTATTGAAGAAAAAAAGAACTCCTCTTCCATAAAGACCATCATCGTTCAAAATCTAACACCTTTACATGTGATAATATAGTCGTGCACGTACCCTCATATGTGGATCTCCTAAATTACAGGAGGTCTATAATACCCTGCTGCAGGATATCTGGGATCATGTCCAAGCCACAACCATGGGGTCACTTCCACTCTGATCAACCACTGGTGTAAAACACCACCTCCCCTTTACTTCAATGCCTCCTGGGAAAGGAATTAATTGTTGTTTATGCAGTTTTATGTGAAGAGTGTGAAACACCCCCTGTGTGAGCAAGTTCTCAATAAGGGTTTGTAATTTGTCACTGTGCAGAGATATCATTTTGTTTAGATGTTTTTGGCTGGGTAACTACTGTGTTGACCATTAATGTTTTCATTGCATCATCATTCAAAATGGACAAAATATAAGGTTTCTTCATGGTAATTTAAATTTTAGCTTTAATTTCAAACAACTTTATTCTTCTTTAATTTTTCTAATGACAGATGGAGTCTTCATACTCATTCCCTCTTGAATTGCCTCCTTAAGTGAAAAAAAAAAAGCTTCCCTGCTGCTAATCTGTATGATTTATAACTTTGGTACCCAAAAATATACCAGTTCAAATGAATATTTTGGGCTGAGATATGACTTCTCTCAGCTTCTAACATTTAATCCTATTAGAAAAAATGAAATTCTATGCATAAAGTTCTTAAAATTGTGTATATAGTCACTTGAAAAAACTACGATGTTGTTTTATTCAGATGGTTGTATGGGAAGATACTCTTGTACTAAAATTGTTGACTCCTAAAAAAAATAAAAAAATAGATTTATTGCAGCACATAAGTACCATTACAGTGTGGCTTGTTTGTTTTGTTGACTGTTTCAGGATGAACCTGAAAACCTGCACTTAAAGTTTTCTTCTATTAAAAGTTTGAGTAAAAAAGTGTTGATATTGAATGTGAATCTGTATCTCTAATGTGTACAAATTGCATATAATGTGTCTGGAAAAAGAAAATTTCACTTAGTATTTCTGGCTAAAATATGCCTACTCCAAAACCACCTCACATCATAAAGAGTGTGATTCAATTCAGCTAACCATTACAATCTTTTTTCCATAAACTGCTTTTGGAAAAAAAAACACAAGTTCATTTAACATTTATGGCTGAAATGTGTCTACTCTCTGCCCCCAAATTGTCTCTAATGAAAAAGGATGAGATTCTGATCTGCTAACATGTACAATTTTTAAACCTCATGTCTGAAAATATGCAGTATAACTATTTCTGGCTGAAATGGGTCTAATGCTTTCCTCAAAGTTTTCCTTCCATTAATACGAGTATGATTCTCTGCAGCAAATCTGTAATATATTTATATTTTGTCTCCGAAGGTTTAATTTTATATATGCTGTTCAAATCTGGCTGCTGTTATCATAGTAGTATATCCAAAAATGCTTAGGGCCCCTTTCACCCTTGTGCGACTTGTCCTGCAACTTGAGACTGTAAAGTCACATGAGAAATTGTACCCTATGATTTCCAATGAGTACCGTTCATATCTGTGTGACTTCAAGTTGCAGTAACTTCAAAGTAGTCCCTGCGCTACTTTGGTCCACTTTGATGCGATTTGAAGTCCATAGACCTCAAGATTACACAGGCATTGCTTCAAGTTGCGTCAAAGTCGTGTGGCAAAGTTGCGTCAAAGTCAGGGCAAGGTCACGCGACTTTCAGGTTGTACAAGTGTACAAGTGTGAAAGGGGCCTAAAAGGTAAACTTAAAATCACAAACAATTTGTTTTAAGTAATCAAATCAAAATGGACTTTTTTTAAACTAGCCTTCCTTAGTTTCTCCCTCAAAACTATCCGCCTGACCTAAATGGTATAAAAACTGCTGCAAACCAGTAATTTTTCCCCCCTTTTCTGTCTGTGAAATAACCCAAGTTTGTTTTGCAACAAACGTGACATATAGCAGCTTGTCTAAACAGACTAGCTGTGGTGCTAATTTTTTACATTTTTCTGTCTGCAGGTCTTTTTTTTTACTTTAAGATGCAATGTGCTTGCTTAATCCCTCAGCAGCTGCAGTCTATCCAAAAAGTATTCAAAGGTTTAAAGCAAGTTGTTTTTCTTGTTTTTTTTTCAATTTTCAATTTAACACAAAAATATGTTTTTTTTATTCATAGATGCAAAATGCCACCTCAGTTAATTGGAAATTGAAGCCTGACCTTAGAGGCTTAATATTTGTAATGCAGATCTGTAACCTTTTCTAATCTTAAGGCTTGGTTTCCACTAGTGCAACTTGTCATGCGACTTGGGACTGCAGAGTCGCATGACAAGTCGTACCCCATGATTTCCATTTCTTTAATGGAAGATGTAAAACATGTTCAATTTCTAGATAGGATATGCCTGGTCAGGCCCTGAGAAATTGTGGTCTAACAGCTGCAGACTCAGGACATTGATTTCCAGATGTCATCTGTTCGCTCAATAGTTCATATATTGCAGTCTGTCCCTACATGCTTTGTATCTGTGGTGCAAAACTGTATAATTGTTTGCCTCTTTAGTCTCTAAATTAAGATGCTATTTTTTTTTTACTTCCAGATGTCATCTGTGATCTCAATCACTCACAAATTGTGGCCTATCCAATAAAGGCTTAAAATGTGTGCTACACATCTGTACAACTGTTCATCTTTACTCTAACTAAACGCTTAATTTTTTGGAAATTAAATCAACATGCTCTCTTCCTATAAAACAGAAAACTATCAAAAAGACTTTAAACACTTTAAAAACTATGTTTAATTTTTCAGGCTTGAAACAAACTGCTTACATGCTCTCCAGCCACTGTGTCAGATATTTGTCTGTTATTCTTGAAACATCGCAAAACAACTGCCTTAGCTGTGCAATGTGACTTTGTGCTTTTGAGCTATTTTGGTGCACTCTGGGTTGACATTTTGTAAAACATTGTACAAAATACAGTGTAGTACCGAAAAGGAGATCACAAGCTATGCTAAGTGACTTGTTTTGCCACTGCTTGGCAATTTGTATGACGTTGATAGCTTTAGCCTTCATTTTTTCCCAGGTTTATACCATCAGGTGAATTTTAACTATTTCCACCACTCAATGATGGCCTATTGCTGCTACACAAAAAAAATCAGTTGTCTTTGCCAAAGTTACCTAACAAATATATTTTTTTTATTTCCTCCAGCATTAAAGGCTAAAAATGTTCTCAAATGGAAAAGGACTGAACATGTAAGGATAGTTCAGACCCTAGTGGATGGCAAGCTTCCACGATTGTCCGAACTGGGACCTGAACATGCACATAAATGGATGCAATATCAACAGTTAGATACTTATATTAGGACTAGTATACAACCCTCCTTACTTGATAGACAACTAACTATTTTTGAACAACTATTAAAGCGGAGCGCCGCCGAAAATTTTTTTTTTAAAAGTCAGCAGCTACAAATACTGCAGCTGCTGACTTTTTAAACATGGACACTTACCTGTCCAGGGCGCCCGCGATGTCGGCACCCGAGGCCGAACCGTCTCTACATCCTCGGGTGCTGCCGCCTCCATCTTCAGTAAGGGAATCAGGAAGTGAAGCTGTGCGGCTTCACTTCCCGGTTCCCTACTGCGCATGCGTGAGTCACGCAGTGCAATACGGATGGTCCCTGCTAGGGATGAGCTTCGTGTTCGAGTCGAACCCATGTTCGACTCGAACATCGGCTGTTCGATCGTTCGCCGAATTGCGAACGTTATGGGCCGTTCGCGCTAAATTCGTGTGGCGCGTCACGGCCCATAATTCACTGCGGCATCGCAGTGCATTGCTGGCTGATGATTGGCCAAGCATGCACTATGACCCGCATGCTTGGCCAATCACAGCGCCGTCAGTAGAGAGAGCTGTAATTGGCCAAAGCCAGGGTGGCTTTGGCCAATTATGGCTCAGGGGATTTAGTACACACCCCACACTATATAAGGCCGCCTGCACGGCGGCCCTGTGTAGTGTGTGTTCCGGTGTGCTGAGAGATAGAGAGAGAGAGAGAGACAGTGTCATTTGATTTGAGTTAGATAGATTAGGCAGAACAGTCAGTCAGTTAGCTGCACTTACAGTGTATTGTGTATATATATGCATCCCAGGTGTTGCATATATATATATACACTGTATTCAGTTTAGCTAGATCCGTTCCTGTTATCTTCTATCTAGACTATTTACATTTAATGCAGTGCGTCCTGCTCACAGTGTTCAGCTAGATCCGTTCCTGCTATTTACATTTAGTGCAGTGCGTCCTGCTCACAGTGTTCAGCTAGATCCGTTCCTGCTATTTACATTTAGTGCAGTGCGTCCTGCTCACAGTGTTCAGCTAGATCCGTTCCTGCAATTTACATTTAGTGCAGTGCGTCCTGCTCACAGTGTTCAGCTAGATCCGTTCCTGCTATTTACATTTAGTGCAGTGCGTCCTGCTCACAGTGTTCAGCTAGATCCGTTCCTGCTATTTACATTTAGTGCAGTGCGTCCTGCTCACAGTGTTCAGCTAGATCCGTTCCTGCTATTTACATTTAGTGCAGTGCGTCCTGCTCACAGTGTTCAGCTAGATCCGTTCCTGTTATCTTCTAGACTATTTACATTTAGTGCAGTGCGTCCTGCTCACAGTGTTCAGCTAGATCCGTTCCTGTTATCTTCTAGACTATTTACATTTAGTGCAGTGCGTCCTGCTCACAGTGTTCAGCTAGATCCGTTCCTGTTATCTTCTAGACTATTTACATTTAGTGCAGTGCGTCCTGCTCACAGTGTTCAGCTAGATCCGTTCCTGTTAAATTCCTACTGACAGGCAGGCTTGTCTGGTTACAGTATGTCACGAAGATCCTGCCAGTAACCGGCGTCCCAGGCGCACGGGAACCCGGCCACGGGTCCCATTGCGCATGCGCGCGCGTTCACGGGTGCGGTCACGCACAGGCACGCGCGCGCGCACTCCCGCTGGTGTCCGGCGGGCTATTTAAACCTGCCTGTCACACTCCATCCCCGCTGTCTGCTCTACAGCGTTCTGTGAGTGTTACCTGATCTAATCTGTGTTTCCTGTTATCTGACCCGGCTTCCTGTTTGACGATCCTGCTATCTGCCTGCACCAGACTCTCTTGGCTTGCCTGACCATCCCTCTGTATTACCCCTGGTACCTCTGCTGTCCGAACATTACTGACCACCGGCTTGTTGAACCTCCGCTGTGTTCATCAGCTTACAGTCTGCTACCTGCTGTTGTTCCTGGTTCCAGTCCAGCTTCCAGTTGCTATTACCTGCTGTTGTTCCTGGTTCCAGTCCAGCATTCCAGGCTACCTTCTGCTGTGTTCCAGTCCAGCATTCCAGGCTACCTTCTGCTGTGTTCCAGTCCAGCGTTCCAGTCTACTACCTGCTGTTGTTCCTGGTTCCAGTCCAGCGTTCCAGGCTACCTTCTGCTGTGTTTCAGTCCAGCATTCCAGTCTACTACCTGCTGTTGTTCCTGGTTCCAGTCCAGCGTTCCAGGCTATCTTCTGCTGTGTTCCAGTCCAGCGTTCCCGGCTATCTTCTGCTGTGTTCCAGTCCAGCTCCCAGTCTGCTATCACCTGTTGTTGTTCCTGGTTCCAGTCCTGCATTCCAGTCTCCGTCCTCAGTCTACTCCTCAGAGGGTGCCACCACTACTGGACTTTCAGCAACTGTTGATCCTGCCAGGCACCCATACCACTCTTCACTCCTGGCCCTCTGTCTCCATTCCAGGGGAACGGGAGTGGGAGCTGTAAGGGAGGTCTTTTCCTGCACTTCAGGCTCACAACCTACCAGGTACGTGACAGTAGCAGACAGCCATGTCTGAGCCTGAGCAGGGAACATCTCCCATGGAGGAACTCTGTGCACACCTGGCAGGATTGACTGAAGCAGTCAAAAGTCTGCAGCAAGGATACACCAGACTGGAGGAACGAGTGTTAACCCTGTCTAATCCCATTGGGGCCCAGGGAGCTTCCTCTGCTCCTGCTCCCTCAGTTGGGCCTTCCTCAACGGTGGTAATGCTCCCTCCGGAACCTAAGGTTCCCACACCTGAACGTTTCTTCGGAAATCGCCATAAGTTCAGAGCCTTCCGCAATTCTTGCGAACTATTTTTTGCTCTTCAGCCACGTACCTTTTCCCTGGAGGCTACAAAGGTGGGCTATGTGATTTCTCTGCTCTCTGGTGACCCCCAAACCTGGGCCCATCGCCTCCTAGAGCAAAAAGACATATCTCTGACCAACCTCTCCACTTTCTTTGCCGCACTAGGTCAGCTATATGATGACCCCCAGCTATCTGTAACTGCAGAAGCGGCTCTACACACCCTGCAACAAGGTCGCAGAGCAGCAGAGGATTATGTGGCTGAATTTAGGAAGTGGAGTGCGGATACTAACTGGAACGATGCGGCTCTCCGTTATCAATTTCGGTTGGGACTTTCTGATCCTCTGAAGGATGAACTGGCCAGGGTGGGTACACCACAGACTTTAAATGCTTTAATCGATCTAGCTATCCAGATCGATCGACGACTACGAGAACGCAGGTCGGAGAGAGCTATGGGGTCTCCCCGTCCAACTTGGGTTACCCCTAAGGTTCCACATCACCCATCATCAACACCACCTACCTCCACGTTTAACTTACCTGAGCCAATGCAACTGGGTGTCTTGCGACCTTCGCTCACCCCAGAGGAACGACAACGTCGTCGTGCAAATAACTTGTGTCTGTATTGTGGGGAACCCAGGCACTACGTCAGGAACTGTCCTCTCAAGATCCGTAAGTGTTTATCCCTATCTACTGACTATGTAACATCCCTGGTTAAAAATACCACTCACCTTGCTCTGCCTCTTCTGCTACAGCTTCCAGGGAAGGATCTACAAGTCACCGCCATTATTGATTCAGGAGCTTGCAGCTGTTTCATGGATTCTCGTTTTGCCATCCAACACCAAATACCTTTGTCACCTAAAGCTCATGGACTTTCTATCCATCTAGCTGATGGAACCGCTATCAAGTCTGGACCTGTCACCCATGAGACTACGCCAATACCTGTTCTCATTTCCAACATGCATCAGGAACAGCTGCGCCTGGACATCATCACTTCACCTCTGTTCCCCATAATACTTGGCATGCCATGGTTACAGGCCCACAATCCGGACATAAATTGGATCACGGGTGAGGTGACCTTTTCCTCTACTTACTGCCAACAGTTTTGCAGAACCCAGAACATCCAGGAGAACTCTACCCTGTTATGCCTAGATACAGATCCTGGTCTGCTTCAATCCATTCCTTCAGCCTATCATGATTTCCTGGACGTATTTAGTAAACAGAGGGCAGAGGTGTTACCCCCTCACCGGGCCTATGACTGTCCCATTGAGTTGCTTCCTGGTGCTGAAATTCCTTTTGGAAGAATATTCCCCCTGACTGAAGTGGAGCAAGGGGCATTGAAGGAATACATTGATGAAAACCTCAAAAGAGGCTTCATTCGTCCATCCACGTCCCCCGCAGGTGCAGGCATCTTCTTCGTGCAGAAAAAAGATAAGACTCTCAGGCCGTGCGTGGATTACCGCGAACTAAACAAGATTACTGTGAAGAATCGGTACCCTCTCCCCTTAGTACCCGAGTTGTTTCAGAGACTGGGAACGGCTACCATATTCACCAAACTTGACCTCCGTGGGGCCTACAATTTAGTTCGTATCAGGGATGGTGACGAATGGAAGACCGCTTTTCGTACCCGTTATGGGCATTTTGAATACCTAGTGATGCCTTTCGGCCTGTGTAATGCCCCTGCCACATTTCAATACTTTATTAATGATGTGCTACGTGACTTTTTAGACCTGTTTGTCATTGTCTATTTAGATGACATATTGATTTTCTCTTGTTCCCTTGAATCCCATCGTAGGCACGTCAGGAGTGTATTGGGCCGACTTCGACAACACGGTCTGTATGCAAAGGCTGAAAAATGTGAATTCGAACAGGAAAGTATCCCATTTTTAGGGTTGGTCATCTCCAGTAAGGGCATTAAAATGGACCCCCAGAAGGTCACGGCTGTTCTAGATTGGCCAGTCCCGACGGATAAGAAAGGAATCCAGCGATTCGTTGGATTCGCTAACTTTTACCGCAAATTTATTAAGGGGTTCTCAGCTATCATTGCACCCATCACACAGCTTACCAAACAGGGTACACGCTTCCATTGGTCGGCCGAGGCTCAAAAGGCTTTTGAGACTCTCAAGGGCCTTTTTACCTCCGCCTCTGTACTGAAACACCCAGATTCCTCTCTGCCATTTATTCTAGAAGTGGATGCATCTGAAATTGCTGTAGGAGCAGTATTATCCCAAAGACAGGGAACCAAGGCCCTGCTGCATCCTGTGGCTTTCTTTTCTCGTAAATTATCCACGGCAGAGAGAAATTATGATGTAGGTGACAGAGAGTTGTTGGCAATCAAGTCAGCATTGGAGGAGTGGCGCTATCTGTTGGAGGGTGCCGCTCATCCAGTTCTAATCTTTACAGATCATAAGAACCTGGAGTATTTGAGGTCTGCAAAGAGGTTGAAACCACGTCAGGCCAGGTGGGCTCTCTTTTTCTCCAGGTTCTCCTTCCATGTCACTTACCGTCCCGGCTCCAAGAACACCAAACCAGACGCCCTGTCTAGGATGTTCCACAAACCTCAAGAGATTTCCCCTCCAGACACCATTTTGTCTCCAGGGAACTTTCTTCTACTTCAGGGAAACCTGCTTTCCCGGATTAAACAGGCCTCCGCAGATATAGAATCTTCCATTAAGACAGAACTCCAGGTTAAGGATGGGTTATTGTGGCATGAGAATAGGATCTTTATACCTGAAACACTACGAGTTCCAGTACTAGAGCTCTGTCACGATCATGCGCTGGCTGGGCATTTTGGTGTGGCTAAGACCACTGATTTGGTTCAGCGCACCTTCTGGTGGCCTCAGCTACGCAAAGATTGTAAGGAGTTTGTAGAGTCCTGTACCACCTGCCTTAGGAACAAAGGGCACAAAACAAGGGCATGGGGTCTACTAAAACCCTTGCCTGTCCCAGATAGACCCTGGAAAATGCTCTCGATAGATTTTATTGTAGAACTACCCCCGGCCGGGGGCTTCACTTCAATCTTTGTCATAGTGGACCGGTTGTCGAAGATGGCGCACTTTGTCCCAATGAAGGGTACCCCTTCAGCTACAGAAACAGCACAAGCATTCATTAAAGAGGTTGTCAGGCTCCACGGGGTACCAATTAACATCGTTTCAGATCGAGGGGTACAATTTACCTCTCGATTCTGGAGGGCTTTGTGTAAGACCTTGGACATTGAACTCTCGTTTTCATCGGCTTATCACCCCCAGACTAATGGGCAAACAGAAAGAACAAACCAGACTCTTGAACAATATTTGCGCTGTTTTTCTTCTTTTTCCCAAGATAATTGGATTGCTGTTTTACCATTGGCTGAATTCGCTTATAACAATTCTATTCACTCTGCTATCAAGCAAACTCCGTTTTTTGCGAATTATGGTTTCCATCCCTCATTTTTACCAAATTCTCTTCCAGAATGCACGGTACCCGCAGTCCAGGAGAAATTGGATTTCTTTACCTCTAACAACCAAGTTTTACAGGACACCATGACCAGAACCCAGGAGTACAACAAAGCGACCTTCGATAAAAAGAGGCGAGGTGAGCTCTTACTTGCACCTGGGGATCAGGTATGGTTGTCCACCATAAACCTTAGGTTGGCCTGCCCTTCCAAGAAGTTGGGTCCCAAATTTCTTGGACCATTCCCTGTTAAACGGAGAATTAATGAAGTTGCATATGAACTTGAACTTCCGGATTCACTAAAAGTACATCCAGTTTTTCACGTGTCCCTGCTTAAACCATCTATTACTAACCCATTTCCAGGTCGAAGTACGGATCCTCCTGATCCAATCCTGGTAGATGGGGAAGAGGAATTCGAGGTGGAGGCTATCATGGACCACAGGAAAAGAGGTAATCAAAACCAATTCTTAATAAAATGGAAGGGGTTTGGCCCAGAGGAGAATTCTTGGGAACCAGAGGATAATATTCATGCTGAAGACCTGTTACAAGCCTTTAAAACAGCTCATCCAGAGAGATTTTTTCAAAGGGGCATCCGGAGGCTGCCCCTTGGGGGGGGGCAATGTCACGAAGATCCTGCCAGTAACCGGCGTCCCAGGCGCACGGGAACCCGGCCACGGGTCCCATTGCGCATGCGCGCGCGTTCACGGGTGCGGTCACGCACAGGCACGCGCGCGCGCACTCCCGCTGGTGTCCGGCGGGCTATTTAAACCTGCCTGTCACACTCCATCCCCGCTGTCTGCTCTACAGCGTTCTGTGAGTGTTACCTGATCTAATCTGTGTTTCCTGTTATCTGACCCGGCTTCCTGTTTGACGATCCTGCTATCTGCCTGCACCAGACTCTCTTGGCTTGCCTGACCATCCCTCTGTATTACCCCTGGTACCTCTGCTGTCCGAACATTACTGACCACCGGCTTGTTGACCCTCCGCTGTGTTCATCAGCTTACAGTCTGCTACCTGCTGTTGTTCCTGGTTCCAGTCCAGCTTCCAGTTGCTATTACCTGCTGTTGTTCCTGGTTCCAGTCCAGCATTCCAGGCTACCTTCTGCTGTGTTCCAGTCCAGCATTCCAGGCTACCTTCTGCTGTGTTCCAGTCCAGCGTTCCAGTCTACTACCTGCTGTTGTTCCTGGTTCCAGTCCAGCGTTCCAGGCTACCTTCTGCTGTGTTTCAGTCCAGCATTCCAGTCTACTACCTGCTGTTGTTCCTGGTTCCAGTCCAGCGTTCCAGGCTATCTTCTGCTGTGTTCCAGTCCAGCGTTCCCGGCTATCTTCTGCTGTGTTCCAGTCCAGCTCCCAGTCTGCTATCACCTGTTGTTGTTCCTGGTTCCAGTCCTGCATTCCAGTCTCCGTCCTCAGTCTACTCCTCAGAGGGTGCCACCACTACTGGACTTTCAGCAACTGTTGATCCTGCCAGGCACCCATACCACTCTTCACTCCTGGCCCTCTGTCTCCATTCCAGGGGAACGGGAGTGGGAGCTGTAAGGGAGGTCTTTTCCTGCACTTCAGGCTCACAACCTACCAGGTACGTGACACAGTATATAAAGCTACCTGAAGAAAATTACAGGTGTTCTATTTGATCCTATTAGTACCACGGTCAGGCAGCTAGACTATTTACATTTAGTACAGTGCGTCCTGCTCACAGTGTTCAGCTAGATCCGTTCCTGTTATCTTCCTACTGACAGGCAGGCTTGTCTGGTTACAGTATATAAAGCTACCTGAAGAAAATTACAGGTGTTCTATTTGATCCTATTAGTACCACGGTCAGGCAGCTAGACTATTTACATTTAGTACAGTGCGTCCTGCTCACAGTGTACAGCTAGATCCGTTCCTGTTATCTTCCTACTGACAGGCAGGCTTGTCTGGTTACAGTATATAAAGCTACCTGAAGAAAATTACAGGTGTTCTATTTGATCCTATTAGTACCACGGTCAGGCAGCTAGACTATTTACATTTAGTACAGTGCGTCCTGCTCACAGTGTTCAGCTAGATCCGTTCCTGTTATCTTCCTACTGACAGGCAGGCTTGTCTGGTTACAGTATATAAAGCTACCTGAAGAAAATTACAGGTGTTCTATTTGATCCTATTAGTACCACGGTCAGGCAGCTAGACTATTTACATTTAGTACAGTGCGTCCTGCTCACAGTGTACAGCTAGATCCGTTCCTGTTATCTTCCTACTGACAGGCAGGCTTGTCTGGTTACAGTATATAAAGCTACCTGAAGAAAATTACAGGTGTTCTATTTGATCCTATTAGTACCACGGTCAGGCAGCTAGACTATTTACATTTAGTACAGTGCGTCCTGCTCACAGTGTTCAGCTAGATCCGTTCCTGTTATCTTCCTACTGACAGGCAGGCTTGTCTGGTTACAGTATATAAAGCTACTTGAAGAAAATTACAGGTGTTCTATCCCAGCTTAGTGCAGCTACAGGCCATTAGTATGTCTGGAAGGCCAAGAAGGAGAGGCAGACAGTCACAAGCCAATAAGAGAGGGCAAGCAGGCTCTGTGTCTAGTGCTGGTCGTGGAGACGGTGCATCCTCATCAGCACGTGGCCATGGGACACGCTTGGCCTTTTTTTCGGCAGCTGGCCGTGTTGAGCCGCAACATGCGGAAGACTTGGTCGAGTGGATGACCAAGCCGTCCTCATCCTCCTCATCCTCTCTCACCCATGCCCAGGGTGCTTTGTCTGGCAAAGCAGCGGCCTCTTCCCTCAGCTCAATGTCATCAGTGACTCCTTCCCTAGCTCCACCATGTCCTCATGAGGATTCCCTCGAACTGTTTGACCACAGTGTTGGGTACATGCTCCAGGAGGATGCCCAGCGTTTGGAAGGCTCTGATGACGATACTGAGCTCGATGAAGGCAGTAACATGAGCGCGGACAGAGGGGGTGCCCAAGAAGGACAGCAATCTGGCAGTCATGCTCCCCCTGCTGCAGCATACTGCCAGGTTTGCTCCAGTGATGAGGAGGGAGGGGATGATGAGGTCACTGACTCAACGTGGGTGCCTGATAGGAGAGAGGAGGAGGAGGAGGAGGAGGAGGAGGAGGAGGCGGCAGCACATCACCAACGAGGCAGGATGCCCTCCAGGGGCCAGCCTAAGGGCAGCACATTGACTGCATCACACCCCAAAGCTCCACATGTGCAGGGCGCTGCAGTCTCTGCGCGTTATTCAAAAAGTTCTTTGGTGTGGGCCGTTTTTGAGACGAGTGCATCAGATCGCACCGCTGCTATTTGCAACATATGTCTCAAGCGTATCTCGCGTGGCCAAAACATCTCCCGCTTGGGTACCACATGCTTGACCAGACATATGTTGACCTGCCATGCAGTTCGTTGGCAAGCGTATCTAAAAGACCCACACCAAAGAACAAAGAGGATCTCTCCTTGCTCCTCATCAGCTGAGATTTCCAACCCCACTAGACCTTCAGTCCTCTCTGAGACCTGCAGTGAGAGGAATGAAGGTGTAGAATTAGGTGTGTCACAGCCAAGTACTTGTGGGCAATCTGCTTTTGGTACACCGACGTCAGATTGTACCAGGCAAATTTCCCTGCCCCAGCTGCTGCACCGCCGAAAGAAGTTTGCTCCCAGCCATCCACATGCCCAGCGGTTGAATGCTAGCTTGGCAAAATTGCTAGCACTTCAACTGCTGCCTTTTCAGTTGGTAGACTCTGCCCCCTTCCGTGAGTTTGTGGAATGTGCGGTTCCTCAGTGGCAGGTACCCAAACGCCACTTTTTCTCACGGAAGGCGATTCCGGCTCTCTACCGGCATGTGGAAGGCAATGTCCATGCCTCGCTGGACAGGGCGGTCAGCGGTAAGGTGCATATTACCGCTGACTCATGGTCCAGCAGGCATGGACAGGGACGTTACCTAAGTTTCACGGCGCATTGGGTGACTCTGCTGGCAGCTGGGAAGGATGCAGGACAAGGTGCAGTAGTGTTGGAGGTTGTTCCGCCACCACGCCTCCAAAATGCTGATTGTGACACACCTCTCTCCTCCACCCCCTCCTCTTCTTCTTCCTCCATGGCCTCTTCCTCGGAACCAGCGGTGCTCCGTAGGCGTTCAAGGGGCTACGCAAGTACGCAGGCCAAAAGATGCCATGCGGTGCTTGAGCTGGTGTGCTTGGGGGACAGGAGCCACACTGGGGCAGAGGTTCTGTCAGCTCTGCAGGGGCAGGTTCAGAGGTGGTTGACGCCACGCCAACTTAAGGCAGGAATGGTGGTTTGCGACAATGGCACCAACCTCCTCTCTGCCCTCCGACAGGGACAAATGACCCATGTGCCCTGTTTGGCTCACGTCCTTAACTTGGTGGTGCAGCGGTTCTTGGGCAGGTACCCGGGCTTACAGGATGTCCTGAGGCAGGCCAGGAAAGTCTGTGTGCATTTCCGCCGGTCATATAATGCCAGTGCTCGGCTGACGGACCTCCAAAAGGAGTTTAACCTGCCCAAGAACCGCCTAATCTGTGACATGCCCACCAGGTGGAACTCAACGTTGGCCATGCTGCAGCGGCTGCACACGCAGCAGAGGGCCATCAATGAGTACCTGTGCGACTATGGCACCAGGACAGGGTCAGGGGAGCTTGGTTTTTTTTCCCCACGCCAGTGGGCCATGATCAGGGATGCATGCACTGTCCTGTCACCATTCGAGGAGGCCACGAGGATGGTGAGCAGTGACAGTGCATGCATCAGTGACACTGTCCCCCTTGTCCACCTGTTGGAGCACACGCTGCGTGGAATAATGGACAGGGCACTTGAGGCAGAACAGAGGCAGGAAGAGGAGGACTTCCTTAGCTCTCAAGGCCCCCTTTATCCAGACAGTGTTCCTGCGTGCCCACCGATCACACAGGAAGAGGACGAGGAGGAAGAGGAGGAGGAGGAAGATTGTGTCAGTATGGAGGTGGAGCCTGGCACTCAGCATCAGCAGCAGTCTTTAAGGGATCAGTCCCAAGAAACACATGGACTTGTACGTGGCTGGGAGGAGGTGGCTGCGGACCATGTCGTTCTTAGTGACCCAGAGGACTCCGGACCAAATGCCTCAGCAAACCTACGCTGCATGGCCTCCCTGATCCTGCAAAGCCTGCGTAAGGATCCTCGTATTCGTGGTATCAAGGAGAAGGACCAATACTGGCTGGCAACCCTCCTTGATCCACGTTACAAGGGTAAGGTTGCGGACCTTATCTTGCCATCGCAGAGGGAGCAGAGGATGAAACATCTTCGGGAGGCCTTGCAGAAAGGTCTGTGCAACGCGTTCCCAGAGACTGGGAGGTTACAAACTCCTGTTTCTGGACAACGTGTTGCTGAGGCTTCGGTCAGTCAAAGAAGGAGCGGTGGAGAAGGTGGCCGTCTGACCGATGCGTTCAGACAATTTTTTGGTCCGCAGCCCCAAGGTATGATCGGTTCCAGCAACCATCGCCAGCGTCTGTTTTACATGGTGCAGGAATACCTAGGGGCAAGATCAGACTTGGACACCTTTCCCACCGAAAATCCTCTGGGTTACTGGGTCTTGAGGATGGATCACTGGCCAGAGCTTGCACAGTATGCAATTGAGCTACTGGCCTGTCCTGCATCCAGCGTTCTTTCGGAACGCACATTCAGTGCTGCTGGAGGCGTGGTAACCGATCACAGGGTGCGTCTGTCCACCGACTCGGTCGATCGGCTGACCTTCATAAAAATGAATGAGTCTTGGATCACCACCAGCTACCAAGCACCTGATGCTGATGTAACCGAATAATTTTTTTTGAAATCTCAGATCCCTTCAAAGACTGCCTATGCTGATGCTGAGTGACTATCCCTGAGTAATTATCCTCTTCCTCCTCAATCATCACGCTGATAGCTTGTAAGAACATTTTTGGTTCTGGGCGCCACCACCAGTGCCTAAGGCACAATTTTTCAGCCCCTGTTTAACAGGGGCGTGTAATTACAATTTTTGATGTAATACTTTGCAGCAGGGCTCGTTCCTGCATTCCAACTAGAGTGTCTGTGAGGGGTTGCAGTGTTGTGGCACCAGCACCAGTGCCTAGGGCCCAATTTTTCTGCCCCTGTCTAACAGGGGCGTGTAATTACAATTTTTGATGCAATACTTTGCAGCAGGGCTCGTTCCTGCGTTCCAACTAGAGTGTCTGTGAGGGGTTGCAGTGTTGTGGCACCAGCACCAGTGCCTAAGGCCTAATTTTTCAGCTCCTGTTCAACAGGGGCATGTAATTACAATTCTTGATCTAATATTTCACAGCAGGGCCCTGTGAGGGCTTACAGTGTTGTGGCCACAGCAACACCTAAGGCCCAAATTTCTGCTGAGTATATAGGGCAGGACCCTACTTTCAAACATCTAACTTACAAACGACTCCTACTTGCAAACGGAAGGAGACAACAGGAAGTGAGATGAAATCTACCCCTAGGAAGGGAAATTCTCTCCTGTAAGAGTTAATATGGGAAAACAATTTCTCCTTTCCACTGATGCTTTCCAATCCTTGTTCCACAAAAAAACCCAAATTTTCAAAAAACATTTTTCATTGGGACAAAAAAGTGAGGTGAAATCTTCTGAAGAGGAGGAAAGACAGCAAAACAAATGTCACAGGGGTGATAACCCTTCCCTATGTTTTCCAAAAAGCTTAGAAAAGATTTTTTGGCTGGAGCTAAACACGTTAAAAATGTTCAAAATTACAAACAGATTCTACTTAACAACAAACCTACAGTCCCTGTCTTGTTTGCACCGCCTGTATACTGCTGTTCAGAGTATATAGGGCCTGGTGGCCCCACACCTTTCCTTATTTTAATTTGGGTGCGGGGTTCCCCTTAATATCCATACAAGACCCAAAGGGCCTGGTAATGGACTGGGGGGTACCCATGCCGTTTGTCTCACTGATTTTCATCCATATTGCCATGACCCGACATGACATTAAACCCGCAAGCAGTTTTAAATGAGATTTTTTCCTTTAAAAATGACATTTGGTGCAGGGACTGTTCTAAACATGGGAAACATGCGTCACTTTACAGGCATACTATAGACACCCCCCAGGTACGATATTTAAAGGAATATTTCACTTTTTTTTTTTTACTTTAAGCATCATTAAAATCACTGCTCCCGAAAAAACGGCCGTTTTTAAAAGTTTTTTTTGCATTGATACATGTCCCCTGGGGTAGGACCCGGGTCCCCAAACCCTTTTTAGGACAATACCATGCAAATTAGCCTTTAAAATGAGCACTTTTGATTTCGAACGTTCGAGTCCCATAGACGTCAATGGGGTTCTAACGTTCGTGCGAACTTTCGGTCCGTTCGCGGGTTCTGGTGCGAACCGAACCGGGGGGTGTTCGGCTCATCCCTAGTCCCTGCTGTCTCTGGGACCCGTGTGTTTCCCAGCAGGCAGCGGGGAGAGAGCAGGAATTGGCATAAATAACTGCAGATTCTGCGGCTATCTATGCTGGAAGTGGGTACAGATACCTGTAATATACAGGTATCTGTACCCCCCTCCCCCCTGAAAGGTGCCAACTGTGACATCGGAGGGGGGGAGGAATCTGATGAGTGGAAGTTCCACTTTTGGGTGGAACTCCACTTTAATAAAGGAACAAAGACAGACTCATAATTTATCAACTATATAAGCTCCTACGTGGGATAGGACATTTTTCCTGGCACATAAAACCACAATAGCGATAAGAAATCAAGAAAGGTATTACAAAATTATTATGAGAAGATATAGGACCCCAGTGGAATTATATAAGATAAATGGAAATAATTCAGAAATATGTTGGAGATGCATGAAGGAAAGGGGGACTATGGCACATATATGGCATAACTGCTCAATGGTGAAGGACTTCTGGGATAATGTCTTTAAAATTTATCAGAAGATATCAAGCCATATGGTACAATCAACTGTAAATATTTCAATATTGAATATTATTCTGGGAGCTAGAAAGACAATCAAGACAGGTATCCTTCACCATATGATAACAGCAGCCAAGACAATAATAGCCTGAAAGTGTCGGCAAACAAATAGTCCTACAATAGCAGAATGGATTTGTGAGATGAGTGAAATACAGCAAATAGACACAGTGATAATGACTGAAGAGAAAATGAGTACTCAAAAATAAAAAATATGGGAAAAATGGGGAAAGTTTAGGTCCTCGGTAGATATACTCAAGTACTTATGAAGGGAATGAACCACCCTAAAAGTTGAGGGGGGGGGGTGTTTTTTTTTTTTTGGGAGGGGAGGGGATATGTGGGTGTTTAGAATGAATGGAAGGAAGGAAGTTAATGTAAGTGACCCTATGTAAGCGAATAGAATATGGAAAATGTTTTAATATATAGGTTGAACATAGAGTCAGATCACTTTGAAAGATTCTAGGAAGTTGTGAGAATTTATTTATGTATTTGTATTTATATTGACTGAAAAATAATAAAAAGAGATTGAAAACAAATATTTTTTTTCAAGGAAAGTCAATCATATTGGGTTGCTGCTGCTATTTGTAAGTCAAGAACAGGCGCATCTCAAAAAATTTGAATATCACAGTGGACCAACACCAGCAGATGACATGGCTCCCCAAATCATCACTGACCGTGGAAACTTCACACTGGACCTCATGCAACTTGGAGTCTATGCTGCTCCACTCTTCCTCCAGACTCTTGGACCTTGATTTCCAAATGAAATGCAAATGCAAAATGAGGACTAGGGATTGGCGAACAGTTCGGCCCGAGCATAAGTTTGGGCCGAAATGTCATTGTTTGGTTGTTCGACCGTTTGTTCCCCCCCCCTGAACCGACCACAATGCTTTGCGGCACTGAACAGTGCATTGCAAGCCCTGATTGGCTGAAGCAGTGAAAGCTTCAGCCAATCAGTGCACAGATCACAGTCAGAGTCATGATTGGACACTGTCATCATGACTTTATCCAATCAGGGCTCATTGCCGCCCCACAGTATAAAAGTATTCTTTCAATGGCAGCCATTTTCAGTGTGATTTCAGCATGGAGAGAGACAGAACAGGGCTCTGTTCAGTGCTATTAGTTGGTTAGTAAGCTATACTGTGCTATTTTGCTTCAATTGTCAGTGTAGAATATTAGTTTAGTATCAGTCTAGGGATAGTGTGAGTGTAGTGAGGGGGACTATCATTCAGCTCTGCATAGTGTGCAGCTAGAGTAGGGACAGCTCAGATAGTTTCACTGTAGTGTAGTGAGATTGTGTCAGTAATCTTGACATTAGAGTATAGCTAGAGTAAGGACAGTTCAGATAGCTTCAGTGTAGTGAAGGTTGAACACCATCTATTTAATTGCGTTAATGTCAGTTTGATGTCCATTTACTTCTGCGTGCGTTACTGCCAGTTTAACGCCATTTACCTCTGTGTGCATTACTGCCAGATTAACGCCATATTGTTTTGCGTGCATTACTGCCAGTTTAACGCCATATAGCTCTGTGTGTTACTGCCAGTTTAACGTCATATAGTTCTGTGTGTGTTACTGCCAGTTTAACGCCATATAGTTCTGTGTGCATAAGTGCCAGTTTACGCCCTGTCATTTTGTGTGTGTTACTGCCAGTTTAACGCCATATAGTTTTGTGTGCGATACTGCCAGTTTAACGCAATATAGTTTTGTGTGTTACTACCAGTTTAACGCCATATAGTTTTGTGAGTTACTGCCAGTTTAACGCCATTTACTTCTGTGTGCATTACTGCCAGTTTAACACCATATAGTTTTGCATTCATTACTGCCAGTTTGACGCCATATAGTTTTGTGCATTACTGGCAGTTTAATGTCATTTACATCTGTGTGCGTTACTGCCAGTTTAACGCCATATAGTTTTGCATGTATTACTGCCAGTTTAATGCCATATAGTTCTGTGTGCATTACTGCCAATTTAACGCCATATAGTTTTGCGTGCATTACTGCCAGTTTAACGCCATATAGTTTTGTGTGTGTTACTGTCAGTTTAATGCCATATAGTTTTGTGTGCGTTACTGCCAGATTAACGCCATATGTTTTGTGTGCGTTACTGCCAGTTTAATGCCATTTACTTCTGTGTGCATTACTGCCAGTTTAACGCCATATAGTTCTATGCGCGTTACTGCCAGTTTAACTCCATATAGTTCTGTGTGTGTTACTGCCAGTTTAACGCCATATAGTTTTGTGCATTACTGCCAGTTTAATGCCATTTACTTCTGTGTGCGTTACTGCCAGTTTAACGCCATATAGTTTTGCATGCATTACTGCCAGTTTAATGCCATATAGTTCTGTGTGCGTTACTGCCAATTTAACACCATATAGTTTTGCGTGTGTTACTGCCAGTTTAATGCCATATAGTTTTGTGTGCATTACTGCCAGTTTAACGCCATATAGTTTTAAGTGCGTTATTGCCAGTTTAACGCCATATAGTTTTGTGTGCGTTACTGCCAGTTTAACGCCATATAGTTTTGTGTGCGTTACTGCCAATTTAACTCCATATAGTTCTGTGTGTGTTACTGCCAGTTTAACGCCATATAGTTTTGTGCATTACTGCCAGTTTAATGCCATTTACTTCTGTGTGCGTTACTGCCAGTTTAACGCCATATAGTTTTGCATGCATTACTGCCAGTTTAATGCCATATAGTTCTGTGTGCGTTACTGCCAATTTAACACCATATAGTTTTGCGTGTGTTACTGCCAGTTTAATGCCATATAGTTTTGTGTGCATTACTGCCAGTTTAACGCCATATAGTTTTAAGTGCGTTACTGCCAGTTTAACGCCATATAGTTTTGTGTGCGTTACTGCCAGTTTAACGCCATATAGTTTTGTGTGCGTAACTGCCAGTTTAACTCAATTTACTTCTGTGTGCATTACTGCCAGTTTAACGCCATATAGTTCTGTGTGCGTTACTGCCAGTTTAACTCCATATAGTTCTGTGTGTGTTACTGCCAGTTTAACGCCATATAATTTTGTGCATTACTGCCAGTTTAATGCTATTTACTTCTGTGTGCGTTACTGCCAGTTTAACGCCATATAGTTTTGCATGCATTACTGCCAGTTTAATGCCATATAGTTCTGTGTGCGTTACTGCCAATTTAACGCCATATAGTTTTGCGTGCGTTACTGCCAGTTTAATGCCATATAGTTTTGTGTGCATTACTGCCAGTTTAACGCCATATAGTTTTGTGTGCGTTACTGCCAGTTTAACGCCATATAGTTTTGTGTGCGTTACTGTCAGTTTAACGCCATTTACTTCTGTGTGCATTACTGCCAGTTTAACGCCATATAGTTCTGTGTGCGTTACTGCCAGTTTAACTCCATATAGTTATGTGTGAGTTACTGCCAGTTCAACGCCATATAGTTTTGTGCATTACTGCCAGTTTAATGCCATTTACTTCTGTGTGCGTTACTGCCAGTTTAATGCCATTGTCAGAGAGGTTACCTGGTTGGGCGTCGGTGCGTGCTGGGGCGCATTGGTACACGCATTCCTGTGTGTGCTGGGGCACGTGCTTCTGGGGGCACCGGTGTGTATGATCCGGCTGGCCATGGTGTGCGCGGTGGTGCCCGGGCACGCGCGCGTACGCGTTAACGTGCGTCCACCTATGGGCATTGCTATGCTTGTGCCTGGTGGTGCTGGTGTGCGCGCCGGTGTCCGGGGGCGCGCTCGGGCGCATGCGGGTGTGCTGGCGTCTGTGTGTATCGGCGCACGCACGTGCACGCCGTTTGGCACCAATCAGCCTATTTAGGTTTGCTGCAATCTCTGATCAGTGCTGCCTGATCAACAGCTCTTATGCCAAGTTCCGTGATCCTCTTTGTGTTCCTGTGTTCCTGAAGTTCTGATCTGTTACAACCCGGCTTGCCTATTGGACCTCCTTGACTGCTGCCTGAACCTGACCCCGGCTTGTTTGACCCCGCTTTTGCTTGCTCCTCTTGTACTTCTGCTGCCAGCCCATTGCCGACCTCTGCCTGTGTGTGACCAGCCCTAACAGTTCCTGCTCAGCATCTGTTCCCAGTGTTTCTGAGTACTACCTGCTGCCTGGAAGACCACCTCTCTTCCGGATCCTTACACCAGGCCCTCATACCACTCCGCACTCGTGGGCTTCCTGTCTGCTCTATCAGGGGCCCCGAGTCAGATACGTAAGAGAGCCTACCCTCTGCCCAAGCGGACTCACCGGTCTGGTAAGTGGGAGACCTGACAGTATCAGGCAACCATGACTGAGTCCGGGCAGGGGGCCTCCCCCCATGGATGAACTCTGTAGGCACCTAGCGGGCCTCACCCAGGCAGTCAAAAGCCTACAAGAAGGCTATACCAGATTAGAGGGACAGGTCCAGGCTCTCTCAGCATCTCCTCAAGGAGCAGCGTCTGCCGGCCCTCCCGCAGCACCCTCTGTAGTAATGCTCCCTCCGGAGCCCAGGGTAACCACACCCGAAAAGTTCTCTGGAGAACATTGCAAATACTGGGCATTCCGCAACGCATGTGAGCTCTATTTTGCCTTACAACCCCGTACGTTTTTCCTGGAGGCCACAAAGGTAGGGTTCGTCATATCACTACTGACCGGCGAGCCTCAAACTTGGGCGCACCGTCTACTGGAGCAAAAATCCAGATCCCTGGATTCTTTGGATGACCTCTTCCTAGAAATGTCTCAGCTATACGAGGACCCCCAACATACGGCTACTGCTGAAGCCACCTTGCACTCCCTGCAGCAAGGTCGCAAAGCGGCCGAAGACTACGCCATAGAGTTCAGATGTTGGAGCTCTGATACAGAGTGGAATGACGCTGCCCTGCATCACCAATAGGGATGAGCTTCGTGTTCGAGTCGAACCCATGTTCGACTCGAACTTCGTCTGTTCGCCCGTTCGCCGAATTGCGAACGATATGGGCCGTTCGCGCCAAATTCGTGTGGTGCGTCACAGCCCATAATTCACTGCGGCATCGCAGTGCATTGCTGGCTGATGATTGGCCAAGCATGCACTATGACCCGCATGCTTGGCCAATCACAGCGCCGTCTGAACAGAGAGCCGTAATTGGCCAAAGCCAAGGAGGCTTTGGCCAATTATGGCTCAGGGGATTTAGCACACGCCCCAGACTATATAAGGCCGCCTGAACGGCGGCCCTGTGTATTGTGTGTTCCGGCATTCATAGATAGAGAGAGAGAGACAGACAGTGTCATTTGATTTGAGTTAGATAGATTAGGCAGAACAGTCAGTCAGTTAGCTGCACTTACAGTGTATTGTGTATATATATGCATCCCAGGTGTTGCATATATATATATACACTGTATTCAGTTTAGCTAGATCCGTTCATGTTATCTTCTTACTGACAGGCAGGCTTGTCTTGTTACAGTATTTACAGCTACCTGAAGAAAATTGCTGGTGTTCTTTTGATCCTATTAGTACCACAGTCAGGCAGCTAGACTATTTACAGTTAGTGCAGTGCGTCCTGCTCACAGTGTTCAGCTAAAACTACAAGTTAATGGGGTGCGTCCTGCTCACAGTGTTCAGCTAAAACTACAAGTTAGTGCGGTGCGTCCACCTCACAGTGTTCAGCTAAGCCTAGAAGTTAGTGCGGTGCGTCCTGCTCACAGTGTTCAGCTAAAACTACAAGTTAGTGCGGTGCGTCCACCTCACAGTGTTCAGCTAAGCCTAGAAGTTAGTGCGGTGCGTCCTGCTCACAGTGTTCAGCTAAAACTACAAGTTAGTGCTGTGCGTCCTCCTCACAGTGTTCAGCTAAACCTACAAGTTAGCGTAGTGAGACCTCTGCACAGTGTTCATCTAAAGCTACAAGTTAGTGCAGTGCATCCTGCTCACAGTGTTCAGCTAGATCCGTTCCTGTTATCTTCTTACTGACAGGCAGGCTTGTCTTGTTACAGTATTTACAGCAACCTGAAGAAAATTGCTGGTGTTCTTTTGATCCTATTAGTACCACAGTCAGGCAGCTAGACTATTTACAGTTAGTGCAGTGCGTCCTGCTCACAGTGTTCAGCTAAAACTACAAGTTAGTGTGGTGCGTCCACCTCACAGTGTTCAGCTAAACCTACAAGTTAGTGCGGTGCGTCCTGCTCACAGTGTTCAGCTAGATCCGTTCCTGTTATCTTCTTACTGACAGGCAGGCTTGTCTTGTTACAGTATTTACAGCTACCTGAAGAAAATTGCTGGTGTTCTTTTGATCCTATTAGTACCACAGTCAGGCAGCTAGACTATTTACAGTTAGTGCAGTGCGTCCTGCTCACAGTGTTCAGCTAAAACTACAAGTTAGTGGGGTACGTCCACCTCACAGTGTTCAGCTAAACCTAGAAGTTAGTGCGGTGCGTCCTGCTCACAGTGTTCAGCTAAAACTACAAGTTAGTGCTGTGCGTCCTGCTCACAGTGTTCAGCTAAACCTACAAGTTAGTGTAGTGAGACCTCTGCACAGTGTTCATCTAAAGCTACAATTTAGTGCAGTGCGTCCTGTTCACAGTGTTCAGCTAGATCCATTCCTGTTATCTTCTTACTGACAGGCAGGCTTGTCTTGTTACAGTATTTACAGCTACCTGAAGAAAATTGCTGGTGTTCTTTTGATCTTATTAGTACCACAGTCAGGCAGCTAGACTATTTACAGTTAGTGCAGTGCGTCCACCTCACAGTGTTCAGCTAAACCTACAAGTTAGTGCGGTGTGTCCTGCTCACAGTGTACAGCTAAAACTACAAGTTAGTGCTGTGCGTCCTGCTCACAGTGTTCAGCTAAAACTACAAGTTAGTGTGGTGCGTCCACCTCACAGTGTTCAGCTAAAACTACAAGTTAGTGCGGTGCGTCCACCTCACAGTGTTCAGCTAAACCTACAAGTTAGTGCGGTGCGTCCTGCTCACAGTGTTCAGCTAAAACTACAAGTTAGTGTGGTGCGTCCTGCTCACAGTGTTCAGCTAAACCTACAAGTTAGTGCGGTGCGTCCTGCTCACAGTGTTCAGCTAGATCCGTTCCTGTTATCTTCTTACTGACAGGCAGGCTTGTCTTGTTACAGTATTTACAGCTACCTGATGAAAATTGCTGGTGTTCTTTTGATCCTATTAGTACCACAGTCAGGCAGCTAGACTATTTACAGTTAGTGCAGTGCGTCCTGCTCAAAGTGTTCAGCTAAAACTACAAATTAGTGGGTCACGTCCACCTCACAGTGTTCAGCTAAACCTAGAAGTTAGTGCGGTGCGTCCTGCTCACTGTGTTCAGCTAAAACTACAAGTTAGTGTAGTGAGACCTCTGCACAGTGTTCATCTAAAGCTACAAGTTAGTGCAGTGCGTCCTGCTCACAGTGTTCAGCTAGATCCGTTCCTGTTATCTTCTTACTGACAGGCAGGCTTGTCTTGTTACAGTATTTACAGCTAACTGAAGAAAATTGCTGGTGTTCTTTTGATCCTATTAGTACCACAGTCAGGCAGCTAGACTATTTACAGTTAGTGCAGTGCGTCCTGCTCACAGTGTTCAGCTAAAACTACAAGTTAGTGTGGTGCGTCCACCTCACAGTGTTCAGCTAAACCTACAAGTTAGTGCGGTGCGTCCTTCTCACAGTGTTCAGCTAGATCCGTTCCTGTTATCTTCTTACTGACAGGCAGGCTTGTCTTGTTACAGTATTTACAGCTACCTGAAGAAAATTGCTGGTGTTCTTTTGATCCTATTAGTACCACAGTCAGGCAGCTAGACTATTTACAGTTAATGCAGTGCGTCCTGCTCACAGTGTTCAGCTAAAACTACAAGTTAGTGGGGTACGTCCACCTCACAGTGTTCAGCTAAACCTAGAAGTTAGTGCGGTGCGTCCTGCTCACAGTGTTCAGCTAAAACTACAAGTTAGTGCTGTGCATCCTGCTCACAGTGTTCAGCTAAACCTACAAGTTAGTGTAGTGAGACCTCTGCACAGTGTTCATCTAAAGCTACAATTTAGTGCAGTGCATCCTGCTCACAGTGTTCAACTAGATCCGTTCCTGTTATCTTCTTACTGACAGGCAGGCTTGTCTTGTTACAGTATTTACAGCTACCTGAAGAAAATTGCTGGTGTTCTTTTGATCTTATTAGTACCACAGTCAGGCAGCTAGACTATTTACAGTTAGTGCAGTGCGTCCTGCTCACAGTGTTCAGCTAAACCTACAAGTTAGTGTGGTGCGTCCACCTCACAGTGTTCAGCTAAACCTACAAATTAGTGCGGTGCGTCCTGCTCACAGTGTTCAGCTAAAACTACAAGTTAGTGCTGTGCATCCTGCTCACAGTGTTCAGCTAAAACTACAAGTTAGTGTGGTGTGTCCACCTCACAGTGTTCAGCTAAAACTACAAGTTAGTGCGGTGCGTCCACCTCACAGTGTTCAGCTAAACCTACAAGTTAGTGCGGTGCGTCCTGCTCACAGTGTTCAGCTAAAACTACAAGTTAGTGTGGTGCGTCCTGCTCACAGTGTTCAGCTAAACCTACAAGTTAGTGCGGTGCGTCCTGCTCACAGTGTTCAGCTAGATCCGTTCCTGTTATCTTCTTACTGACAGGCAGGCTTGTCTTGTTACAGTATTTACAGCTACCTGAAGAAAATTGCTGGTGTTCTTTTGATCCTATTAGTACCACAGTCAGGCAGCTAGACTATTTACAGTTAGTGCAGTGCGTCCTGCTCACAGTGTTCAGCTAAAACTACAAGTTAGTGGGGTACGTCCACCTCACAGTGTTCAGCTAAACCTAGAAGTTAGTGCGGTGCGTCCTGCTCACTGTGTTCAGCTAAAACTACAAGTTAGTGTAGTGAGACCTCTGCACAGTGTTCATCCAAAGCTACAAGTTAGTGCAGTGCGTCCTGCTCACAGTGTTCAGCTAGATCTGTTCCTGTTATCTTCTTACTGACAGGCAGGCTTGTCTTGTTACAGTATTTACAGCTACCTGAAGAAAATTGCTGGTGTTCTTTTGATCCTATTAGTACCACAGTCAGGCAGCTAGACTATTTACAGTTAGTGCAGTGCATCCTGCTCACAGTGTTCAGCTAAACCTACAAGTTAGTGTGGTGCGTCCACCTCACAGTGTTCAGCTAAACCTACAAGTTAGTGCGGTGCGTCCTGCTCACAGTGTACAGCTAAAACTACAAGTTAGTGCTGTGCGTCCTGCTCACAGTGTTCAGCTAAAACTACAAGTTAGTGTGGTGCGTCCACCTCACAGTGTTCAGCTAAAACTACAAGTTAGTGCGGTGCATCCACCTCACAGTGTTCAGCTAAACCTACAAGTTAGTGCGGTGCATCCTGCTCACAGTGTTCAGCTAAAACTACAAGTTAGTGTGGTGCGTCCTGCTCACAGTGTCCAGCTAAACCTACAAGTTATTTTTTTGCGAGCTCTGCACAGTGTTCAGCTAAAGCTACCTGTAGAAGGTTGGTGGTGTTTTCCTGATCCTATCACTACCGCAGGCAGCTAAAAAAGCTACAAGTTAGTTTTTTGCGAGCTCTGCACAGTGTTCAGCTAAAGCTACCTGTAGAAGGTTGGTGGTGTTTTCCTGATCCTATCACTATCGCAGGCAGCTAAAAAAGCTACAAGTTAGTTTTTTGCGAGCTCTGCACAGTGTTCAGCTAAAGCTACCTGTAGAAGGTTGGTGGTGTTCTCATACTACAGGCAGGCAGTTGATTTTGCTAGCTGCAGTATCAGTACATATATATATATATATATATATATATATATATATCCCAGCTTAGTGCAGCTACAGGCCATTAGTATGTCTGGAAGGCCAAGAAGGAGAGGCAGACAGTCACAAGCCAATAAGAGAGGGCAAGCAGGCTCTGTGTCTAGTGCTGGTCGTGGAGACGGTGCATCCTCATCAGCACGTGGCCGTGGGACACGCTTGGCCTTTTTTTCGGCAGCTGGCTGTGTTGAGCCGCAACATGCGGAAGACTTGGTCGAGTGGATGACCAAGCCGTCCTCATCCTCCTCATCCTCTCTCACCCATGCCCAGGGTACTTTGTCTGGCAAAGCAGCGGCCTCTTCCCTTGGCTCAATGTCATCAGTGACTCCTTCCCTAGCCCCACCATGTCCTCCTGAGGAGTCCCTCGAACTGTTTGACCACAGTGTTGGGTACATGCTCCAGGAGGATGCCCAGCGTTTGGAAGGCTCTGATGATGATACTGAGCTCGATGAAGGCAGTAACGTGAGCACGGACAGAGGGGGTGCCCAAGAAGGACAGCAATCTGGCAGTCATGCTCCCCTGCTGCAGCATACTGCCAGGTTTGCTCCAGTGCTGAGGAGGGAGGGGATGATGAGGTCACTGACTCAACGTGGGTGCCTGATAGGAGAGAGGAGGAGGAGGAGGCGGCACATCACCAACGAGGCAGGATGCCCTCCAGGGGCCAGCCTAAGGGCAGCACCTTGACTGCATCACACCCCAAAGCTCCACATGTGCAGGGCGCTGCAGTCTCTGCGCGTTATTCAAAAAGTTCTTTGGTGTGGGCCTTTTTAGAGATGAGTGCATCAGATCGCACCGCTGCTATTTGCAACATATGTCTCAAGCGTATCTCGCGTGGCCAAAACATCTTCCGCTTGAGTACCACATGCTTGACCAGACATATGTTGACCTGCCATGCAGTTCGTTGGCGAGCGTATCTAAAAGACCCACACCAAAGAACAAAGAGGACCTCTCCTTGCTCCTCATCAGCTGAGATCTCCAACCCCACTATACCTTCAGTCCTCTCTGAGACCTGCATTGAGAGGAATGAAGGTGTAGAATTAGGTGTGTCACAGCCAAGTACTTGTGGGCAATCTGCTTTTGGTACACCAACGTCAAATTGTACCAGGCAAATTTCCCTGCCCCAGCTGCTGCACCGCCGAAAGAAGTTTGCTCCCAGCCATCCACATGCCCAACGGTTGAATGCTAGCTTGGCAAAATTTCTAGCACTTCAACTGCTGCCTTTTCAGTTGGTAGACTCTGCCCCCTTCCGTGAGTTTGTGGAATGTGCGGTTCCTCAGTGGCAGGTACCCAAACGCCACTTTTTCTCAAGGAAGGCGATTCTGGCTCTCTACCGGCATGTGGAAGGCAATGTCCATGCCTCACTGGACAGGGTGGTCAGCGGTAAGGTGCATATTACCACTGACTCATGGTCCAGCAGGCATGGACAGGGACGTTACCTAAGTTTCACAGTGCATTGGGTGACTCTGCTGGCATCTGGGAAGGATGCAGGACAAGGTGCAGTAGTGTTGGAGGTTGTTCCGCCACCACGCCTCCAAAATGCTAATGATTGTGACACACCTCTCTCCTCCACCCCCTCCTCTTCTTCTTCCTCCATGGCCTCTTCCTGTGCTTTGTCCTCAGAACCAGCGGTGCTCTGTAGCCGTTCAAGGGGCTACGCAAGTACACAGGCCAAAAGATGCCATGCAGTGCTTGAGCTGTTGTGCTTGGGGGACAGGAGCCACACTGGGGCAGAGGTTCTGTCAGCTCTGCAGGGGCAGGTTCAGAGGTGGTTGACGCCACACCAACTTAAGGCAGGAATGGTGGTTTTTGACAATGGCACCAACCTCCTCTCTGCCCTCCGACAGGGACAAATGACCCATGTGCCCTGTTTGGCTCATGTCCTTAACTTGGTGGTGCAGCGGTTCTTGGGCAGGTACCCAGGCTTACAGGATGTCCTGAGGCAGGCCAGGAAAGTCTGTGTGCATTTCCGCCGGTCATATAATGCCAGTGCTCGGCTGACGGACCTCCAAAAGGAGTTTAACCTGCCCAAGAACCGCCTAATCTGTGACATGCCCACCAGGTGGAACTCAACGTTGGCCATGCTGCAGCGGCTGCACACGCAGCAGAGGGCCATCAATGAGTACCTGTGCGACTATGGCACCAGGACAGGGTCAGGGGAGCTTGGTTTTTTTTCCCCACGCCAGTGGGCCATGATCAGGGATGCATGCACTGTCCTGTCACCATTTCAGGAGGCCACGAGGATGGTGAGCAGTGGCAGTGCATGCATCAGTGACACTGTCCCCCTTGTCCACCTGTTGGAGCACACGCTGCGTGGAATAATGGACAGGGCACTTGAGGCAGAACAATGGCAGGAAGAGGAGGACTTCCTTAGCTCTCAAGGCCCCCTTTATCCAGACAGTGTTCCTGCGTGCCCGCCGATCACACAGGAAGAGGAGGAGGAGGAGGAGGAGGAGGAGGAGGAGGAAGATTGTGTCAGTATGGAGGTGGAGCCTGGCACTCAGCATCAGCAGCAGTCTTTAAGGGATCGGTCCCAAGAAACACATGGACTTGTACGTGGCTGGGAGGAGATGGCTGCGGACCATGTCATCCTTAGTGACCCAGAGGACTCCGGACCGAATGCCTCAGCAAACCTACGCTGCATGGCCTCCCTGATCCTGCAAAGCCTGCGTAAGGATCCTCGTATTCGTGGTATCAAGGAGAAGGACCAATACTGGCTGGCAACCCTCCTTGATCCACATTACAAGGGTAAGGTTGCGGACTATCTTGCCATCACAGAGGGAGCAGAGGATGAAACATCTTTGGGAGGCCTTGCAGAAAGGTCTGTGCAACGTGTTCCCAGAGACTGGGAGGTTACAAACTCCTGTTTCTGGACAACGTGTTCCTGAGGCTTCGGTCAGTCAAAGAAGGAGCGGTGGAGAAGGTGACCGTCTGACCGATGCGTTCAGACAATTTTTTGGTCCGCAGCCCCAAGGTATGATCGGTTCCAGCAACCATCGCCAGCGTCTGTTTTACATGGTGCAGGAATACCTAGGGGCAAGATCTGACTTGGACACCTTTCCCACCGAAAATCCTCTGGGTTACTGGATCTTGAGGATGGATCACTGACACAGCTTGCACAGTATGCAATTGAGCTACTGGCCTGTCCTGCATCCAGCGTTCTTTCGGAACGCACATTCAGTGCTGCTGGAGGCTTTGTAACCGATCACAGGGTGCGTCTGTCCACCGACTCGGTCGATCGACTGACCTTCATAAAAATGAATCAGTCTTGGATCACCACCAGCTACCAAGCACCTGATGCTGATGTAACCGAATAATTTTTTTTGAAATCTCAGATTCCTTCAAAGACTGCCTATGCTGATGCTGAGTGACTATCCCTGAGTAATTATCCTCTTCCTCCTCAATCATCACACTGATAGCTTGTAAGAACATTTTTGGTTCTGGACGCCACCACCAGTGCCTAAGGCCCAATTTTTCAGCCCCTGTTTAACAGGGGCATGCAATTACAATTTTTGATGCAATACTTTGCAGCAGGGCTCGTTTCTGCATTACAACTAGAGTATCTGTGAGGGGTTGCAGTGTTGTGGCACCAGCACCAGTGCCTAAGGCCCAATTTTTCAGCCCCTGTTTAACAGGGGCATGTAATTACAATTTTTGATGCAATACTTTGCAGCAGGGCTCATTTCTGCGTTCCAACTAGAGTATCTGTGAGAGGTTGCAGTGTTGTGGCACCAGCACCAGTGCCTAAGGCCCAATTTTTCAGCCCCTGTTTAACAGGGGCCTGTAATTACAATTTTTGATGCAATACTTTGCAGCAGGGCTCATTTCTGCGTTCCAACTTGAGTATCTGTGAGGGGTTGCAGTGTTGTGGCACCAGCACCAGTGCCTAAGGCCTAATTTTTCAGCCCCTGTTCAACAGGGGCATGTAATTACAATTCTTGATCTAATATTTCACAGCAGGGCCCATTTCTGCACCCACCAAGAGCGAGTGAGGACTTACAGTGTTGTGGCACCACCACCACCAAAGGCCCAATTTTTCTGCCCTTGTTCAACAGGGGCATGTAATTACAATTCTTGATCTAATATTTCACAGCAGGGCCCTGTGAGGGCTTACAGTGTTGTGGCCACAACAACACCTAAGGCCCAAAGTTCTGCTGAGTATATAGGGCAGGCCCCTACTTTCAAACATCTAACTTACAAACGACTCCTACTTGCAAACGGAAGGAGACAACAGGACGTGCGATGAAATCTACCCCTAGGAAGGGAAATTCTCTCCTGTAAGAGTTAATATGGGAAAAACATTTCTCCTTTCCACTGATGCTTTCCAATCCTTGTTCCACAAAAAACCCCAAATTTTCAAAAAACATTTGTCATTGGGACAAAAAGTGAGGTGAAATCTTCTGAAGAGGAGGAAAGACAGCAAAACAAATGTCACAGGGGTGGTAACCCTTCCCTATGTTTTCTAAAAAGCTTAAAAAAGATTTTTTGGCTGGAGCTAAACACGTTAAAAATGTACCCATTAAAAATTACAAACAGATTCAACTTAACAACAAACCTACAGTCCCTGTCTTGTTTGCACCGCCTGTATACTGCTGTTCAGAGTATATAGGGCCTGGTGGCTCCACACCTTTCCTTATTTTAATTTGGGTGCGGGGTTCCCCTTAATATCCATACAAGACCCAAAGGGCCTGGTAATGGTCTGGGGGGTACCCATGCTGTTTGTCTCACTGATTTTCATCCATATTGCCAGGACCCGACATTACATTAAACCCGCAAGCAGTTTTAAATGAGATTTTTTCCTTTAAAAAAGACATTTTGTGCAGGGACTGTTCTAAACACGGGAAACACGCGCCACTTTACAGGCATACTATAGACACACCCCAGGTACGATATTTAAAGGAATATTTCACTTTTTTTTTTTTTTACTTTAAGCATCATTAAAATCACTGCTCCCGAAAAAACGGCCGTTTTTAAAAGTTTTTTTTGCATCGATACAAGTCCCCTGGGGTAGGACCCGGGTCCCCAAACCCTTTTTAGGACAATACCATGCAAATTAGCCTTTAAAATGAGTACTTTTGATTTCAAACGTTCGAGTCCCATAGACGTCAATGGGGTTCTAACGTTCGTGCGAATTTTCGGTCCGTTCACAGGTTCTGGTGCGAACCGAACCGGGGGGTGTTCGGCTCATCCCTAGTCACCAATTTCGGATGGGGTTATCCGATCCCCTCAATGATGAACTGGCACATGTTGGGATACCTCAGAGGCTGGATGAACTCATAAACTTGTCAATCCAAATTGACCGCCGCCTGAGAGAGAGACGTTCAGAAAGGTCCGTTAGCCACCCACGTCCCACTTGGATGTTGCCCAGGGTTCCTAGTGTTCCTAGTCCATCCCTTACCCCGGAAGAAAAGACACGCAGGCGTACTCTCAATTTGTGTCTGTACTGCGGAGAACAAGGACATTTTGTGAGGGCCTGTCCCAACAAGAGACGTAAGTGCCTGCCGTCCTCTTTTTTATTTGCACCTGTCTTACCCAGATCTGGTAATCATTTGACACTCTCTGTTATGTTACAGCTTCCTGGAAGGAACATCCCAGTACCAGTCATTATTGATTCTGGAGCATGCAGTGGCTTCATTGACCGGACCTTTCTTGATAACCATGGTATTCCTCTCCAACCCAAGGCCCAGGGACTTGCAGTATTCTTAGCAGACAGTTCCACCCTCAGCTCCGGTCCAGTTACCCAGGAAACCATTCCTTTGCTGGCCACTATAGGCCCGGAACATCAGGAATTCTTATGCTTGGATGTCATCTCCTCTCCCCTCTTTCCAATCATCCTAGGAATGCCTTGGCTGCAAGCTCACAATCCCAGCATCGACTGGTCCACAGGAAAAATTCAATTTCTCTCCAATTACTGCAAACAACACTGTCTACATGGAACACCCATAACACCATCTCAGTGTCTTTGCTTAGACTCTGACACCAAGCTTTACCAATCCCTTCCCGAGCCCTACCGGGACTTCCTGGATGTGTTCAGCAAGAAGGGGGCAGAGACTCTCCCTGTACACAGGCCCTACGACTGCCCAATAGAACTCTTACCCGGAAATGAAGTTCCCTTCTGAAGGATTTTTCCTTTAACTGAGAAGGAGCTGGGCACCCTGAAGACCTATATTGATGAAAACCTAAAGAAGGGATTCATTCGCCCCTCCACATCTCCTGCAGGTGCGGGCATATCCTTCGTTGAGAAGAAGGATCATTCCCTACGTCCCTGTATCGACTACCGGGAATTAAATAAAATTACCATAAAAAAAAGATATTCGCTACCCTTAGTACCTGAGCTGTTTCAAAGATTAGGGACCGCTACAGTTTTCACCAAGCTGGATCTCTGCGGAGCTTACAATTTGATCCGCATAAGAGAGGGGGACGAGTGGAAGATGGCTTTTCGTACTCGATTTGGGCACTTCGAGTACCTCATCATGCCCTTTGGCCTGTGTAACACGCCAGCCACCTTCCAACACTTCATTAATGATGTCTTCCGCGACTTTCTGGACCTGTACGTCATAGTCTATCTGGACGATATTCTGTTTTTTTCCGCTTCCCTGATCGACCACCGCAGACATGTACGAAATGTACTTACCCGACTCAGGCAACATGGGCTCTATGCCAAACTCGAAAAATGCGAGTTTGAGCTCCAATCTATTCAGTTTCTGGGCTTGGTCATCTCTCCCAAGGGTATCAAGATGGACCCTCAAAAAGTATCCGCTATCCTGGATTGGCCTGCACCTGTAGATAAGAAAGGAGTACAGCGCTTTATTGGCTTCACCAATTTCTACAGGAAGTTCATCAAGGGATTTTCTTCGATAATTACCCCCATCACTGAACTCATCAGACAAGGAACCCAGTTTTGCTGGACTCCTAAGGGGCAGCTGGCCTTTGAAGAACTCAAAGCTTTGTTTACCTCAGCCACCATTCTTAAGCATCCCAATCCAGCCCTACCCTTCATATTAGAAGTTGATGCATCCGAAATTGCGGTAGGAGCTGTGCTCTCGCAAAGGCAAGGCGGCAAAGCCCTCCTGTACCCTGTGGGGTTTTTCTCACGTAAACTCTCATCTTCAGAAAGGAATTATGACATGGGAGATCGGGAACTTCTGGCCATTAAAGCAGCTTTAGAAGAATGGCGTTATCTTCTGGAGGGTGCTGCTCACCCCATTTTGGTCTACACAGACCATAAAAATTTAGAATACCCGAGAACGGCTAAGAGACTAAAACCTCGGCAGGCCAGATGGGCACTTTTTTTCCCCGATTCCAATTCCACATTTCCTACAGACCCGGATCCAAGAATGTCAAGTCTGACGCACTCGCTCGCATGTTCCATGACTCTGAAAAAGCTCTACCTCCAGACACCATCCTCCCTTCTGGGAATTTCCTGCTGCTTCAAGAAGATCTCGCCTCTCAAATTAGATGGGCCTCTATGGGAATAACACCACCTGCTGAAGCTTGTGCCAAAGATGGGCTGTTTTGGTATGAAAACAAAATTGTGGTCCCTGAGGAGCTAAAAGTACAGGTGTTAGAACTTTGCCATGACCATAAGTTGGCTGGACACTTTGGCTCACGAAAAATAATCAACTTAGTACAGCGTACCTTCTGGTGGCCTCATCTTTTTAAAGATTGCAAGGAGTATGTTGATTCCTGTGATACCTGTGCCAGAAGCAAGAATAGCCGGGCGAGGGCGTGGGGTCTATTAAAACCTTTACCGGTCCCAGGGAGGCCGTGGACCATGATTTTAATGGACTTTATCGTTGAACTCCCCCCATCAGAAGGTTTTTCTTCCATCTTTGTTGTGGTAGATAGGCTAAGATGGCCCATTTCCTTCCCATGAAGGGTATCCCCTCGGCTATGGAAACAGCTACTATCTTTATCAGAGAAATTATTAGATTACACGGAGTGCCAACGAACATAGTTTCTGACAGAGGTGTCCAGTTCACCTCCAGATTCTGGAAAGCCCTCTGCGGCTCCTTGGAAATTGAATTAGCGTTCTCCTCGGCCTATCATCCCCAGTCAAATGGGCAAACTGAAAGGACAAATCAGACTTTGGAGCAATATCTCCACTGTTTTTCTGCATTTTCCCAGGTCGATTGGGCTTCCCTGCTCCTTATCGCGGAGTTCTCTTACAACAACTCATTACACTCAGCTACCAATCAAACACCATTCTATGCCAATTATGGCTTCCATCCATCCTTTTTGCCTGGGTCAATAACCGAGTGCTCCGTTCCTGCAGTATCCGAAACCTTGGATTTCTTTTCAACAAACAATAAACTACTACAGGATACCATGGCCAAAGCGTAGGAATACTACAAGAGGATGTTCGACAGGAAGAGGCGTGGAGAGCTTGTTTTGGAACCTGTATGGTTATCCACCGTTAACCTGAAATTGGCCTGTCCATCCAGAAAACTAGGCCCTAAGTTCTTGGGTCCTTTCTTGGTAAGGAGGAAAATTAACAACGCGGCCTATGAACTTGACCTGCCTAACTCTCTGAAGATACATCCAGTCTTCCACGTGTCTCTTTTGAAACCGGTTACTCCCAATTCTTTTGTTGGCCGTAGTATCGGTCCACCCAAGCCTATCCTAGTTAATGGTGAAGAAGAGTTTGAAGTGGAGGCAATTTTAGATTGCAGAAGAAGGCGCGACCAAACCCAATACCTCATAAAGTGGAAGGGCTATGGGCCTGAAGACAACTCGTGGGAGCCAGAAAGCAACTTGCATGCCAGAGAGCTCTTGCAGTCATTCAAAGATTCACATGCCTCCAAGTTGGCCCAGCTGGGCATCCGGAGTCTGCCCTTGAGGAGGGGGCACTGTGAGAGAGGTTACCTGGTTGGGCATCGTTGCACGCCGGGGCGCGTTGGTGCGCACGTTCCTGTGTGTGCTGGGGCACGTGCTTCTGGGGGCACCGGCGTGTCTGATCCGGCTGGCCATGGTGTGCGCGGTGGTGCCCGGGCGCGCGTGTACACGTTAATGTGCGTCTGCCTATGGGCATTGCTATGCATGTGCCTGGTGGTGCTGGTGTGCACGCCAGTGTCCGGGGGCACGCTCGGGCGCGTGCGGGTGCGCGGGCGTCTCTGCGTATCGGCGCGCGCACGTGCACGGCGTTTGGCGCCAATCAGCCTATTTAGGTTTGCTGCAATCTCTGATCAGTGCTGCTTGATCAACAGCTCTCGTGCCAAGTTCCGCGATCCTCTCTGTGTTCCTGAAGTTCTGATCTGTTACGACTTGGCTTGCCTATTGGACCTCCTTGACTGCTGCCTGAACCTGACCCCGACTTGTTTGACCTCGCTTTTGCTTGCTCCTCTTGTACTTCTGCTGCCAGCCCATTGTCGACCTCTGCCTGTGTGTGACCAGCCCTAACAGCTCCTGCTCAGCATCTGTTCCCAGTGTTCCTGAGTACTACCTGCTGCCTGGAAGACCACCTCTCTTCCGGATCCTTACACCAGGCCCTCATTCCACTCCGCACTCGTGGGATTCCTGTCTGCTCTATCAGGGGCCCCGAGTCGGATACGTAAAGGAGCCTACCCTCTGCCCAAGCGGACTCACTAGTCTGGTAAGTGGGAGACCTGACAGCCATATAGTTTTGCATGCATTACTGCCAGTTTAATGCCATATAGTTTTGTGTGCGTTACTGCCAGTTTAACGCCATTTACTTCTATGTGCGTTACTGCCAGTTTAACGCCATATAGTTTTGCGTGCGTTATTGCCAGTCTAACGCCATATAGTTCTGTGTGCGTTACTGCCAGTTTAACTCCATATAGTTCTGTGTTCGTTACTGCCAGTTTAACACCACATCGTTTTGTGTGTGATACTGCAAGTTTAACACAATATAGTTTTGTACATTACTATCAGTTTAACGCCATATAGTTTTGTGAGTTACTGCCAGTATAATGCCATTTACTTCTGTGTGCGTTACTGCCAGTTTAACACTATATAGTTTTGCATGCATTACTGCCAGTTTGACACCATAAAGTTCTGTGTGCGTTACTGCCAGTTTAACACCATATAGTTTTGCGTGCATTACTGCCAGTTTAATGCCATATAGCTCTGCGTGCGCTACTGCCAGTTTAACGCCATATTGTTTTGTGTGTGTTACTGCAAGTTTAACGCAATATAGTTTTGCGCACGATACTGCCAGTTCAACGCAATATAGTTTTATGCGTCACTATCAGTTTAACGCCATATAGTTTTGAGAGTTGCTGCCAGTTTAACACCATTTACTTCTGTTTGCATTACTACCAGTTTAACACCACATAGTTTTGCATTCATTACTGTCAGTTTGGTGCCATATAGTTCTGTGTGCATTACTGCCAGTTTAACGTCATATAGTTTTGTGTGCGTTACTGCCAGTTTAACACCATATAGTTTTATGTGGGTTACTGCCAGTTTAATGCCATTTACTTCTGTGTGCGTTACTGCCAATTTAACTCCATATAGTTCTGTGTGTGTTACTGCCAGTTTAATGCCATATAGGTTTGTGTGCGTTACTGCCAGTTTAACGCCATATAGTTTTGTGCATTACTGCCAGTTTAACACCATTTACATCTGTGTGTGTTACTGCCAGTTTAACGCCATATAGTTTTGCATGCATTACTCCAGTTTAATGCCATATAGTTCTGTGTGCGTTACTGCCAATTTAACGCCATATAGTTTTGCGCGCGTTACTGCAAGTTTAACCCCATATAGTTTTGTGTGCTTTACTGCCAGTTTAACGCCATATAGTTTTGTGTGTGTTACTGCCAGTTTAACGCCATTTACTTCTGTGTGCGTTACTGCCAGTTTAATGCCATATAGTTCTGTGTGCGTTACTGCCAGTTTAACTCCATATAGTTCTGTGTGCGTTACTGCCAGTTTAATACCATATAGTTTTGCGTGCATTACTGCCAGTTTAACGCCATATAGTTTTGTGCATTACTGCCAGTTTAACACCATTTACTTCTGTGTGCATTACTGCCAGTTTAACGCCATATAGTTTTGCATGCATTACTGCCACTTTAATGCCACATAGTTCTGTGTGTGTTACTGCCAATTTAACGCCATATAGTTTTGCGTGCGTTACTGCCAGTTTAACACCATTTACTTCTGTGTGCATTACTGCCAGTTTAATGCCATATAGTTCTGTGTGCGTTACTGCCAGTTTAATGCATATAGTCCTGTGTGCGTTACTGCCAGTTTAACACCATATCGTTCTGTGTGCGTTACTGCCAGTTCAACGCCATATCGTTTTGCATGCGTTATTGCCAGTTTAACGCCATATAGTTTTGTGCTTTACTGCCAGTTTAAAGCCATTTACTTCTGTGTGTGTTACTGCCAGTTTAACGCCATATCATTTTGCATGCACTACTGCTAGTTTAAAGCCATATAATTCTGTGTGCATTACTGCCAGTTTAACGCCATATAGTTTTGTGTGTGTTACTGTCAGCTTAATGCCATATTGTTTTGCGTGCATTACTGCCAGTTTAATGCCATTTACTTCTGTGTGCGTTACTGCCAGTTTAACACCATATAGTTTTGCGTGCGTTACTGCCAGTTTAGCGCCATATAGTTTTGCATGCTTTACTGCCAGTTTAATGCCATATAGTTTTGTGTGCGTTACTGCCAGTTTAACGCCATATAGTTTTATGTTCGTTACTGGCAGTTTAACGCCATATCATTTTGTTTGCAATACTGCCAGTTTAGTGCAATATAGTTTTGTGCATTACTATCAGTTTAACGCCATATAGTTTTGTGAGTTACTGCAAGTTTAATGCCATTTACTTCTGTGTGTGTTACTGCCAGTTTAACGCCATATATTTTTGCGTGCATTACTGCCAGTTTAACGCCATATAGTTGTGTGCGTTACTGCCAGTTTAATGCCATTTAATTCTGTGTGCGTTACTGCCGGTTTAAAGCCATATAGTTTTGCATGTGTTACTGCCAGTTTAACGCCATATAGTTCCATGTGTGTTCCTGCCAGTTTGATGCCATATCGTTTTGTGTGCGTTACTATCAGTTTAACGCCATATAGTTTTGAGAGTTGCTGCCAGTTTAATGCCATTTACTTCTGTGTGCATTACTGCCAGTTTAACGCCATATAGTTCTGTGTGCGTTACTGCCAGTTTAACGCCATATAGTTTTGTGCATTACTGCCAGCTTAACGCCATTTACTTCTGTGTGCGTTACTGCCAGTTTAACGCCATATAGTTTTGTATCCATTACTGCCAGTTTAATGCCATATAGTTCAGTGAGTGTTACTGCCCATTTAACGCCATATAGTTTTGCGTATGTTACTGCCAGTTTAATTCCATATAGTTTTGTGTGCATTACTGGCAGTTTAAAGCCATATAGTTTTGTGTGTGTTACTGCCAGTTTAACGCCATTTACTTCTGTGTGCATTACTGCCAGTTTAATGCCATATAGTTCTGTGTGCGTTACTGCCAGTTTAACGCATATAGTCCTGTGTGCGTTACTGCCAGTTTAAAACCATATCAGTCTGTGTGCGTTACTGCCAGTTTAACACCATATAGTTTTGCATGCGTTATTGCCAGTTAACACCATATAGTCTTGTGCATTACTGCCAGTTTAAAGCCATTTACTTCTGTGTGCGTTACTGCCAGTTTAACGTCATATCGTTGTGTGAGCGTTTCTGCCAGTTTAACGTCATATAGTTTTGTGTGCTTTACTGACAGTTTAATGCCATATAGTTTTGTGTGCGTTACTGCCAGTTTAACGCCATTTACTTCTGTGTGCGTTACTGCCAGTTTAATGCCATATAGTTTTGTGTATTACTGCCAATTTAACACCATTTACTTCTGTGTGTGTTACTGCCAGTTTAATGCCATATAGTTCTGTGTGCATTACTGCCAATTTAACGCCATATAGTTTTGCATGCATTACTGTCCGTTTATTTCCATATAGTTCTGTGTGCATTACTGCCAATTTAACGCCATATAGTTTTGCATGCATTACTGTCAGTTTATTTCCATATAGTTCTGTGTGCATTACTGCCAATTTAACGCCATATAGTTTTGCGTGCGTTACTGCCAGTTTAATGCCGTATAGTTTTGTGTGCGTTACTGCCAGTTTAAATCCATACAGTTTTGTGTGAGTCACTGCCAGTTTAATGCCATTTACTTCTGTGTGCGTTACTGCCAATTTAATGCCATGTAGTTTTGTGTGTGTTACTGCCAGTTTAACGAATATAGTCCTGTGTGCGTTACTGCCAGTTTAACACCATATCATTCTGTGTACGTTATTGTCAGTTTAACGCCATATAGTTTTGTGCATTACAGCCAGTTTAAAGCCATTTACTTCTGTGTGCGTTACTGCCAGTTTAACGCCATATAATTTTGCATGCATTACTGCCAGTTTAACGTCAGATAGTTCTGTGTGCGTTACTGCCAGTTTAACGTCATATCGTTTTGTGTGCGTTACTGCCAGCTTAGCGCCATATTGTTTTGCGTGCATTACTGCCAGTTTAATGCCATTTACTTCTGTGTGCGTTACTGCCAGTTTAACGTCATATAGTTTCGTGTGTGTTACTGCCAGTTTAATGCATATAGTTTTGTGTGCGTTACTGACAGTTTAGCGCCATATAGTTTTGCATGCTTTACTGCCAGTTTAACGCCATATAGTTTTGAGTGTGTTACTGCCAGTTTAACACCATTTACTTCTGTGTGTGTTACTGCCAGTTTAACGCCATATAGTTTTGCGTGCGCTACTGCCAGTTTAATGCCATTTATTTCTGTGTGCATTACTGCCAGTTTAACGCCATATAGTTTTGTGTGTGTTACTGCCGATTTAACGCCATATTGTTTTGCATGCATTACTTTACTACCAGTTGCACCAAACACCTCTTTACATTGATTAAAGTGAGTCTACGTACAGATTTCAACTTCTTTACATTTGCTTATAAGCACCACCCCCTCCCTCCCAATAATGTTTGGGAGGACTACAATGAGAGGCAGATGTTCCCTTGGCACTGTAAGGGGGCCAGCAACAAATTTGTCCACAGGCAAAGGTGGACAGGGTGGTCAGTCCTCAGGCAGGGCATCATTTCCTTGGTTTAGTGAGTTTGTCCATTCTATCTAGCCACAGCATGCAGAGGAGGTGTTGGACTGGCTTACTAAATCTTCATAAATCTTCCTCATCCTCCTCATCCTCTGTCATGCAAGCAGAGACAAGTGTGCAGTCCCCTACAGTTGCAGAGTGGATAAACCTGCCTCCTTGTCCACATCTATTCCTGCCAAAGCCCCAACATCAGCCATTGAGGAGTCAGCTGAGTTATTTGACCACAGCATCAGCCACTTATGCCCCGTACACACAGTCGGATTTTCCGATGGGAAATGTGCGATTGGAGAGTGTTGTCGGAAATTCCGACCGTGTGTGGGCTCCATCTGACTTTTTCCATCGGCTTTTCCAACACACAAAGTTTGAGAGCAGGCTATAAAATTTTCCGACAACACAAATCCGATGCACAAAGTGCCACGCATATGTAAGAAATGGGATTTTAAAGGTACCCTTGATATAGAAAAGAACACTATCAGCTAAAAATATAACAAATATTTATTAATGCAGTTTTACAAAAAAGTGCGATAAAATGTGAGAACAGTTTTACATTCACAGTCAAGGTATACATCCTCAACCTAATATTGACAATGAAAGAACTGTGGTCACAGAGGGTTCAGGACATAACCACGTCCACAAAATTTCAACATGTTTGGCCCGGAAGGCTTCATCAGGAAAATGGACAAGGTTTTTCAATTATTCAACAATAATATTCACGATAAAAACAACCTTGGATGTTCAAAAAAGAAAAAAAGAAGTAAGTACACAGAGAGAATACATGAAACATTCACATTTGTACAACTTGAAAGCTCTTTAGTTTGTGCAACCATAACTCCACCAAAACCCCCCCTCCAAAAACAAAAAAAAAACCAGAAACGAAGCAACCCCACCCCCCATCCCACTCCCCCCACACCACCAAACCCCATCACGCAGGCTCACACCCACCCCTCCCCTAGTACTCCCACCCAACACAACCCCCGCATCAACTCCATACCTCTATATAGAGCTCTGGGGAAGTCGCAGGATACGAGGCGTCAACTGAGAGAAGAGGGGTACCCCCAGAGTTGACTCCTCCCATAGTCCAGATGGATGCCTGATCACCCGTAGGGAGGGATGTATATTCTTATGGATGAAGACCATCACAGGCAAAAAAGATGATTACAGTATCTGTAACATATATCATAGATAGTGAAATTACACACATGTTGTGGGTGAGGAGAGAAGTAGTCCACAAGAAAAACTAAATAGTGGACACTACTCACCAACCCCCCGAAGAGTAGAAGAGTATTTGTATTGGGAGCTCATGAGGACTGAATGGCACAAGATCAATAGTGTAAAAGCACCTGTGCAAGAAAAGGCAGAGCTGCTCCACAGTTTCTGAAAAGGTATGTAAAAAATATATACATGTAGCTATATTAAATTTAAATACGACAAAAAAACATATGTACACTGTGATTTTAAATCTTCAAGATCACCTGCTCACCTTGAAAAAGTATCATGTCGTTATGTAAAAAGCTACGTCACGTTTCTATTGGTGCTGCTGAAGGGGCACCCTGAGGTGATGGGCCACAAAAGGTAATCACTTCCTATGTTTGGAAAAAAAAAAAAAAAAGGGGTTGTTTAAAAAGAGATAGAGCACCAAAAGTGGTGCATAGTTTACAATTGAGCATATCACAGAGTGCTGGACTGACTAACGGTTAATGTTTGGTTTTACCTGGTGCCGGCGTCCATGTTTAGCATGAGCTCCCAAACTGCTAACAGGCATCTGAATGTGTGGGGTTTAAATATCCCTCCCCATGGCGCCAAAATGTTGCGCGTGTCATCACACTGCACCGGCGCCAAGCGGACGTAAAGGAGAAGTTCCTGGTCCAAGGACTGATTACCCGGAACCGGAAACGACAGACCGGAAGTAGTTTTACCCAAAACAGCACTAGAACTACCATTGGAGACAGTGCTGAGCCAAGAAAGTAAACTTGGACAGTTGGTATAATGGCTGTGGGATACGGTTGTACCGGGGTGCCAAGGACTATGAGGAGACCTCAAGGTGGGCGTATACCGGGTTGGCACCCCCCCCAAGAAAAAAGCCCGAGGGGGATGTGTGTCCAACCTAGTACACACCCTTGGGCGTCCATACGGGGATAAAATGGCAATGAACTGGGGGGTAAAAACAAGGGAAAATGGAGCCCGGGGAGGGGTAAAAAAAAAAGAGGGGAAAGGGTTTCCCCAGGGTTTAGGTGTGGTCATGATCACTGTTGCTATCTGCAAACTGTGTCTCAGGCACATCAAACATGTCAAAAACACCAACCATTTGGGTACCACATGCATACCAAGACATTTAACATCCAACCACTCAGCTTGTTGGCAGGAGCACCTAAAAGCCACACAAAGGGGGGCAAATCTGTTCCTCCTCCTTACCCACTTCAGTCTGCCCCTGCGATACTGAGTCATTATGTTTCAGCAGCCTCCACTGACAGGGATGATGGTATAGCACTGGGTGTCCCAGGTCCTAGCAGCACATCTGCCAGCAGCACACCATCAGTGGTAGACTGTAGCCGGCAAATTTCTCTGCCCCATCTGCTGCAGCGGAAAAAAAATACAGTCCCTGCCACCTACATGCCCAGAGTCTGAATGCAAGATTGTCAAAGCTGTTGGCTCCCCAACTTCTGCCTCCTTCTGCCTTTCAGCCTGGTGGATTCTGCCCCCCTTCCATGATTTTGCACAATGTGCTGTACCACAATGGCAGGTTCCCAGTCGCTACTACTTTTCAAGTAAGGCCATTCCATCTCTCTACCATCACGTGGAAAGGAATGTTCTGGCATCGTTGGGCAAGGCAGTCAGCCGTAAAATCCACCTTACTGCTGACACGGGGTCCAGCAAGCATGGGCAGGGACAATATATTTAGTTCACAGCACACTGGGTAGCGCTGCTTGCAACTTGAAAGGATGCAGGACAGGGCTCTGTGCTGCTGCTTGTTGTGCCCCCACATCTCCATACAGCTGGTGGTGATGATGCCAGACCTGTGAGCTCTACCCCCTCCTCCTCCTCCGCTACCTCCATGTCCTCCTCTGCAGAATTGTCCTATGAACATCAGGTACCCCCTAAGGGCTATTCCCAGAGTCAGGCTAAAAGGTGCCATGCAGTGTTTCAGCTGGTGTGTTTAGGGGACAGGAACCACACCAGAGCACAGATTCTTGCAGTTCTGCAGGGACAGGCCCAGAGGTGGTTCACACCACGCCAGCTGGAGCCAGGAATGGTGGTGTCCGATAATGGCTCTAACCTCCTGTCCACCCTTAGACAGGGAAAGTTGACACATGTGCCATGCCTGGCACATGTCCTCAATTTGGTGGTGCAGAGTTTCCTAAGTATGTACCCAGGATTGCACTTAACAGGCCAGAAGAGTCTGTAGCCATTTCTGGTGGTCATACACAGCCAGTGCTCAGTTGGCTGAAATTCAACGGGAATTACACCTGCCCATAAACCGCCTGATTTGTGACATGCCCACTAGGTGGAACTCAACTTCGGGAATGCTGCAGCGGCAATACATGCAGCAGAGGTCAAGAAGTACCTGTGCCAGCCAGTACTGCATGATGACAGGCTTAGTTTTTTTCCCCCACGCCAATGGCTGATCATTAAGGATGCATGCACTGTATTGTCACCATCTGAGGAGGACACAAGAATGGTGAGCAGTGACAGTGCAGGCATCAGTGACACAATCCCTGTTGGGTTCCTGCTGGAGCAAACTCTGTGAGGCATTATGGATAGGGAACTGGAGGCAAGAACAGGATTCCTCAGAAAATGGGACTTTGAATGGACGCAAGGCAGTAATAGTATAAAATTACAAAATTTATTGTGCAATCGATAAATTACAACATGGAAAACATATAACTAATGATAAAAACATATGTAAGGGGAAATTGGGAAAACCAGCTGGGGAAAGGGAGGGAACTCGCAAATAAATGTCCGACGTGTTTCAATCGCACATATAGTGCGGATCTTCCTCACCTTGCAATCTGCACCACTCCAAATGCTGTAATTCTACAAGAATAACAAAATGTGTATCATCAAAATCATGCACAGAATACAATTGTACTTTCAATAGATACAGATTATCTGAACAGCAATTTCAAAAATATTTCCTTTCAATAGCTAGAAATACTGACTCCAAACATAGAATGATTTCACCAGCAGCTGAAGAAAAAGACACTCAAGTACTGGGAGTGAAGTATCCATCCGGGCCAGGCCAGGAACATCACCCAAAGACAGTCCTAGATCCACCCGTGCTCCCAAAATTGCTTGTGGTCATTAGGGGGGGGGGGGGATTTTTTAACTACAAAGGTAGTGTCCAACTAAATATAACAATACAGACAGAGATTGACATTCAGAAACTAGGAAAAGATATATGAAAAAATGATAGTATTTTAAAGGGATCATACCTTGTTTATGAAAGCATGTGTATATGTATATCTCTCTCATGGATCTAGATAAGGATCTAGGTGAACATCTAGAGAAGTTCAATCGACAAATTCTTATTAAAAAAGACAAAAAAATGCAGAGGGATATACTTGCATTCTGGGAGGGAAAAGCCTTTTCCTGGAATGCTTCTCAGTCTCAGTCCCCCTTAATAAAAATTGAGCTCTTTATATCTATGTACTGTTTTCTCAACAAAGAAAAAATTCTTTTTTTCTGGCTCTTTATTATGATTTAAACACTTTTTTCTGTTATGCTTGGCATAAAATATGTCCTGCCACATGATTTTGAAATAAAATTAACATCCATGATCAACATCATTACTGTCCCCCTCTTTTTGAATGTTGGGGATTGCAGTTTAGATATTTTTAGAGGTATCCCTTTGGGCCATTCTTGGGGGCCTCTACCTTGGACTTTGGATCTACTATGCTCCCATGCTAATTTTTCATTCATTTTTAGTCATGTATGATAGTTCTATATGCCCTTATACAAGGTGGTTTTTGTTCCCCCCACTTCATTATGGGACTATATTATTAACCCTGTTTTCGGTCATCCTGCTTTGGATACAGTTTTCATTGTTGCATGGGCCATGTATTCCAAAGGAGCAGCGTTCCAGTATGCAGTATATGTTATTGCATGCTGTTGCGCGGTGACACAACAGTGCCACGTGATGTCATCATGTTGTAAGCCATCTTCCTGATGACAAAACAAAGCATTCCGTTGTCATGGTTCTATGCAGCGATGGTGCCGCGCTCAGGCTGCATAGGCGATGCGCGGCACTACGCCTGCGTGATGGCCCCAATCGATCACGGGGCGGGGCATTGTCACATGACCTCAATATCACCATGGGGATGGTCCATGCTGCCTTCTGATTCTCTCTTGGTGCCACGGGTGATTAGATCACCACTTGGAAACTCACCAGCTGATTTCAACTTATTTCTAATGACAGCACTGATATAAGGTAGATTCCTGCTATGGCTCAGTCTCTTTGACTTTGCAGCTGATTGACCGCACACTCCAGGTCCATCTACTAAGGCAAGTTACCCACCATTTTAGACATATATATGGCTGTGAACTCAGGACCACTCTGCTGTTGGTCTGTAGGGTTTCACTTATCTATTTATGTATTTTCTTTCTCCTTTCTAGATGGTGACAATTGCTATTTTTTAAGTAATTGGTCATAAGGATGAAAACTTCAGGGCTCTACCCTATATGAGCTTATGTTGGACACAGTTCTATCGCTTAATATGAGAACCCTGCTCTGGTTGGATACACCTTCCATGAGAGATATACATATACACATGCTTTCATAAAAAAGGTATGATCCCATTACGTATAAATCAAATACTATAATTTTTTCATATATCTTTTCCTAGTTTCTGAATGTTAATCTCTGTCTGTATTGTTATATTTAGTTGGACACTACCTTTGTAGTTTAAAAATCCCCCCCCAATGACCACAAGCAATTTTGGGAGCACGGGTGGATCTAGGACTGTCTTTGGGTGATGTTCCCAGTCTGGCCCGGATGGATACTTCACTCCCAGTACTTGAGTGTCTTTTTCTTCTGCTGCTGGGGAAATCATTCTATGTTTGGGATCAGTATTTCTAGCTATTGAAATTAAATATTTTTGAAATTGCCGTTCAGATAATCTGTATCTATTGAATGTACAATTGTATTCTGTGCATGATTTTGATGATACACATTTTGTTATTCTTGTAGAATTACAGCATTTGGAGTGGTGCAAATTGCAAGGTCCCTGAGGAAGATCCGCACTATATGTGCAATTGAAACGCGTCGGACATTCATTTGCTCCCTCCCTCCCTCCCTTTCCCCAGCTGATTTTCCCAATTTCCCCTTACATATGTTTTTATCATTAGCTATATGTTTTCCGTGTTGTAATTTATCGATTGCACAATAAATTTTGTAATTTTATACTATTACTGCCTTGCGTCCATTCAAAGTCCCATTTTCTGAGGAATCCTGTTCTTTAAACTGTTTCGGGATGGGACGCATAGGCAGTTCAGTCATTTAAAGAGGCAAACTCCCATTGTTACAGGACACTGGAGGCAGAGCAGCAGGAGGAAAAGGAGGACTTCCTTTCCTCTCAAGGCATACTTTATCGAGACACCATCATTCTTATGTCATAGAACACACAGGAGGAGAGAGGGGAGGAGTATGAGGAGGAGGATTCTGGCACTTTCATAGGCTTTGAAGAAGAGGAAGACATGCGTCAATCTGTAAGCGATGGCTTTCTAACCCCAGGACCCTTGGGAGTAGTACGTGGCTGGGAGGAGGAAGTTCCAGATGCTGTCATCCTGAGTGACCCCAAGGAGTCTGCTTCTCAAGCCTTGGCAAATTTGAGGCGCATGGGCAACCTCATGCTTCAAAGCCTGCGAAAGGACCCAAGAATACGTGGCATAAAGGAGAAGGATGATTACTGGTTGGCAACCCTCCTTGACCACCGTTATAAGGGGAAGGTCTCAGAACTCATCCCGTCCCCACAGAGAGTGCAGAAGATAAAATCTCTTGAGGGCACATTAAAGACGATTTTATTGAACATTTTTCCTGACGCCAGTAGGTTACAGTGTGGTGGAAAACATTGTTTTGAGTCTATTGTTGGTCAAGAGAGGAGCATTGGAGAAGGCGTCCACCTAAGTGAGGCATTTCGGAATTTTTTTAGTCCTCACTGCCCAGGGATGTCAGCTTCCACATCCCATCTGCAGCGTCTGCATCACATGGTGGACGATTACGTCGGGGCCAAAACAGAGATGGAGAGCTTTCCAGCTGATGATCGACTGGCTTACTGAGTCATGAGAATAGATCATTGTCCAGAACTTGTCCAGTATGCTATTGAGTTGTTGGGCTGCCCTGTATCCAGCATGCTTTCAGAACGGGCATTCAGTGCTGCAGGAGGTTTCGTTACTGATCATAGAACGCGTCTGTCCACAGACTCCGTGGACCGTTTGACTTTTATAAAAATGAATCAGTCCTGGATTACCAGCTATGAAGCACCAGATGCCGATGTCACTGATTAAGTCTTTTTGGAATGTGGAATCTCTTCAGGACTTCGAGGCTGCCTAGCTTTGAGGGTGTTCAATCATTTCATCTGGAAGAATGTTTTTGGTATAGGTTTCATGGGCACAATTAACACCCAAAGACCAATTTTTCAGCACCTGTTTGACAGGTGCATATCATTGCAATTGTTTACAGCATGGCCAATTCTTGCTTTCATCAAGAGTACCTCTATAGGGTTACGCTGGGAAGGTGCACCCACACCCAAAGAGTAATTTTTCTGCACCTGTTTGACAGGTGCATATCATTGCAATTTTTACAGCAAGGCCAATTCTTGCTTTCATCAAGAGTACGTCTATAGGTTTAAAGTGGGCAGGCACCACCGACACCCAAAGACCATATTTTCAGCACCTGTTTGACAGGTGCATATCATTGCAATTTTTTATAGCAAGGCCAATTCTTACTTTCATCAAGAGTACCTCTATAGGGTGTGAGAGTGAGAGTCCCTGTCTCTGTGAAAATGAGTGTAAAATGGACAAAGGACTCTCAAAGAGGCAGTTTGAGAAGTTCCAGAAGAAGATTAGTGAGCAGAGAAAACTATGCTTTGAGTCTTCTCTGGATTTTGTAAGTCTGGATTGGGGCTGGAAACTTGAAGACTTCAAAGAGCGTTGGGAGGGATGGAGTCTTCAGTCTTGTGTCTGGGCTTTCCAGAACTTCTGCAGATTGTGTGTGTGTCCAGGTGCACACACTCATTATTAGGCAGATCTGAGCATAGCTCAGGAGAGTTGGTGTTGGAGTAGTTGCTGCAGCCAGGAGGGAGGTGTGCTACATTTAAAAAGCCAGGCAATGTCCTTGAGACAGCACTCCAAGTGGGAGAGGTTCCAAGTCAGTGAAGTGAGAGAGTTGGGCCAGCTGGGAGAGTCGGGGAGACCATAGCTGAGACAATTGGAAGAGAGCGTCCTGGGGACCAGAGGGGAATGTGAGTCTTGGAGGAGTGTGAAAGCCTGGAGTGTCAGGAGAACCCTTTCCAGGAGTGGGCCTGTGCAGCAAGGTACTGCGCCCAAGGCTGAGTGAACCTTAAGAGCCAGGTGGATTGACATTTTTTATTTAGTGTATTTCTGCTGGAGAAGAACCCCTGTGGGGGCAATCCATGTGTGTATGAACTTTCATTTTTGTTACTTTCAATAAAAGTGGGCTACCACGCCCTTAAACTGAAATTCCTGTTGGCTGTGAACTCACTGAAAATGCATCTACCACTCAGCTAGACATCCCCCATATTACAAGAGTTACGGTGGGAAGGCACCACCAACACCCAAAGACCAATTTTTCTGCACCTGTTTGACAGGTGCATATCATTGCAATTTTTTACAGCAAGGCCAATTCCTGCTTTCATCAAGATTACCTCTATAGGGTGATGGTGGGAAGGCACCACCGGAACCCAAAGATTAATTTTTACACACCCGTTACTTCTATCCAAAGTCAAAGTGACTCCAGAATGTATCCAAAAAACTCTAATCTTGTTCCCAGTGCACTACATTGTGGCCTCATCATACACACTGGCTCCCCAGCTGTTGCCGAGCAAAATAAAGGCAGGGAAAATGTCATTTTTTTGGCTTTATAAATGCAATTATTGCTGCAGCAGATTCTAGACATGGTAGAGATCTGCCACTTTACAGGTAAACTAAGGGGACCCCCCAAGCACTATATTGGAAGGAATTTTTCATTTTTATGCTTTCACTTTAAAAATTAAAAAATCCCTGCTCATTTAAAAATTACGTTTTTCACAACCTTTTAGGTTGGACCCAGACCCCTATGGACCCAGACCCCTATAACCATTGTATGCCCAATTACTTACAAAAAAGCCTTCAAAATGGGCACCTTTTGATTTTTGACATCCAGGTCCCATTGACTTTAATGGGGTTCGTTATTCAGGTCTGAACTTTCACGGTGTTCAAAAGGTCTGGTGCAAACCAAACAGGGGTCCATTCGGCCCATCCCTAATGAGGACCACTGAGCAACAGTCCAGTCCTTTTTCTCCTTAGCCCAGGTAAGTCACTTCTGATGTTGTTTCTGGTTCAGGAATGGCTTGACACAAGGAATATCATTCCAAGTTGTAGCCCATGTCCTGGTGACTCTTGAAGCACTTACACCAGCCATAGTCCACTCCTTGTGAATCACCACCAAATTCTTAAATGGCCTTTGCTTCACAATTCTCTCAAGGCTATGGTTATCCCTGTTGCTTGTGCACCTTTTTCTACCACACTTTTTCCTTCCACTCAAATTTCCATTAATATACTTGAATACAGCACTCTCTGAACAGCCAGTTTCTTTAGCAATGACCTTTTGTGACTTACCCTCCTTGTGGAGGGTGTCAATGACTGTCTTCTGGACAACTGTCAAGTCAGCATTCTTCCCCATGATTATGTAACCTACTGATACAGACTGAGAGAACATTTAAAGGCTCAGGAAACCTTTACAGGTGTTTTGAGTTAATTAGCTGATTAGAGTGTGACACCAAAAGTCTACAATATTGAACTTTTTCACTATATTCTAATTTTCTGAGATACTGAATTTTGGGTTTTCATTAGTTGTAAGCCATAAACATCAAAAATAAAAGAAAGAAATGTTTGAAATATATCAATCTGTGTGTAATGAATCTATATAATATATGTAGCACTGACCCCCGAAGGAGCTACTGGTTATTATTTTGGGTCTTTGCCGTCACCCCCTACCCACAGTTCACCATACCTGAAGCTTAGAGTCTATACTGGGCCTTGCGCCCACCGATGTATGCACCAGTCAATTAGTTCTTTTTTTATTAATGCTTTTTTATTAAACAACTTGAGCAGTAGAGGGATGGAGAGTTAGGGGAAAGTTCAGATACCTTGTGCAGATCACTGAGGAACTTGAGATCCCGGAGACAAGTACACCCTCAGTCAACAAGTCTTGCTCACCCAGATAGGCCTCTCTCACTGGCCTAGAAGCCGGAATGATGCACAGACAAAAGTCTCTGCCACAGACTTGATGAGAACAATAATTGCTGAACAATCCTCTGACACAGGATTTAGTGTTTATTGTACTATTCTCTGCCACAGGATTTAGTGTTCATTGGACGATCCTCTGCCACAGGATTTAGTGTTAATTGTAATGATCCTCTGCCACAGGATTTAGTGTTAATTGTAATGAACACAGCAACACAGTACCAAAGTTCCTTTAAGCCACCCGGCAGTTCTATGAGGTAGATTGGTTAGGATGCATCCTCCAATTGAGTCACCAGGCTCCTCTTGAGATACCAGCCTTTCGCTCGGTCCTCTCCTAGATGAGTCCTCCCCCGGATCTTTCAATTGCTCGGCTTCTTCCCGCAGGACAGACAGCACAGGACCACCTCTGAACCAGTAGGCCCCAGATAACTTCTGGGCCTACCTGTTAGGGATGAGCCAAAGACCCCCCTGTTCGGTTCGCACCAGAACATGCGAACAGGAAAAAAGTTAGTTCGAACACGTGAACACCGTTAAAGTCTATGGGACACGAACATGAATAATCAAAAGTGCTAATTTTAAAGGCTTATATGCAAGTTATTGTCATAAATAGTGTTTGGGGACCTGGGCCCTGCCCCAGGGGACATGGATCAATGCAAAAAAAAGTTTTAAAAACGGCCGGTTTTTACAGGAGCAGTGATTTTAATAATGCTTAAAGTCAAACAATAAAAGTGTAATATCCCTTTAAATTTCGTAGCTGGGGGGTGTCTATAGTATGCCTGTAAAGGGGCGCATGTTTCCCGTGTTTAGAACAGTCTGACAGCAAAATTACATTTCAAAGAAAAAAGTCATTTAAAACTACTCGCGGCTATTGCATTGTGCACAATACACATAAAACACATAAAAGTTCATTGATAAAAATGGCATGGGAATTCCCCACAGGGGAAACCCGAACCAAAATTTAAAAAAAAAATGATGTGGGGGTCCCCCTAAATTCCATACCAGGCCCTTTAAGTCTGGTATGGATTTTAAGGGGAACCCCGCGCCAAAATTAAAAAAAAAAACGGCGTGGGGTCCCCCCAAAAATCCATACCAGACCCTTATCTGAGCACGCAACCTGACAGGCTGCAGGAAAAGAGGGGGGATGAGAGAGCGCCCCCCCCTCCTGAACCGTACCAGGTCACATGCCCTCAACATTGGGAGGGTGCTTTGGGGTAGCCCCCCAAAACACCTTGTCCCCATGTTGATGAGGACAAGGACTAGATATATAGAATAATTCTGCGCTACCCTAAAAAGAAACACAGAAGCAGCCAACACGACCAACAAAGTATAAGATTGCAAAACAACAAAAAAGTGTGGCGCTAAACAATGTCACATATAACTGTAAACCAGTCAATAAGCAATGAGAAGCATCAATTATGTCTGCTATGAACAGGTAGTCCTCATGTGGACATTACAGATGGGTAGTCCTTATGACAATATGTTGTAAACGAAATAATGAAGGATTATATAGACATCTCGAATAAAAATAAGCTCACTACCACCGAGAGATGAAGAGGCTTACCAGATGAGGTGGACCCAATGAGGCATACGCCGGATTGGGTCGGACAAGGCTTGGGTGGTGAGTGGCTGTGTATACTCCGAGAAGGATGTGATCTCGTGGATTTGCTGTATTCCTCCAGATAGCACCAGGAACTTGAGAGGTGTACGCAATCTCCCGGATATGGGAGGTCATGTAGATCTTAAGGAGGTGGTGGGGTGTTCCGTGGGTGAACCCCTCAAAGCAACATTCCACGAACCAAGAAATGATGTGGTAGGATAAGGAAAGAAAAGAAGGGCCACATAGTGTAAATCCAAAAAACAAAAAGTATTTATTTAAAATAAATAGATGTACACTCACATGTAGATCCAAAACATAAAACAGCGCTGTGAGAAAAAGTGGCGACAATGGGGTCCTGCGTACACCTCTCAAGTTCCTGGTGCTATCTGGAGGAATACAGCAAATCCACGAGATCACATCCTTCTCGGAGTATACACAGCCACTCACCACCCAAGCCTTGTCCGACCCAATCCGGCGTATGCCTCATTGGGTCCACCTCATCTGGTAAGCCTCTTCATCTCTCGGTGGTAGTGAGCTTATTTTTATTCGAGATGTCTATATAATCCTTCATTATTTCGTTTACAACACATTGTCATAAGGACTACCCATCTGTAATGTCCACATGAGGACTACCTGTTCATAGCAGACACAATTGATCCTTCTCATTGCTTATTGACTGGTTTACAGTTATATGTGACATTGTTTAGCGCCACACTTTTTTGTTGTGTTGTGATGAGGACAAGGGCCACATCCCCACAACCCTGGCTGGTGGTTGTGGGGGTCTGCGGGCGGGGGAGCTTATCAGAATCTGGAAGCCCCCTTTAACAAGGGGACCCCCAGATCCCAGCCCCCTCTTGTGTGAAATGGTAAGGGGGTACAAAAGTACCCCTACCATTTCACTAAAAAACTGTCAAAAATGTTAAAAATGACAAGAGACAGTTTTTGACAATTCCTTTATTTAAATGCTTCTTCTTTCTTCTTCCTTCTTTCTTTGTTCATCGTCTTCTTCTTGTTCTTCTGGCTCTTCTGGTTCTTCCTCCGGTGTTCTCGTCCAGCATCTCCTCCGCTGCGTCTTCTATCTTCTTCTCCTCTGGCCGCTCCGCACCCATGGCATGGGGGGAGGCTCCCACTCTTCTCTTCATCTTCTTCTCTTCTTCATCTTCTTCTCCGGGCCGCTCCGCATCCATGCTGGCATGGTGGGAGGCTCCCACTGTGTGACGCATCTCCTCTTCTGACAGTTCTTAAATAACGGCGGCGGGGCCACCCGGTGACCCTGCCCCCCTCTGACACACGGTGACTTGACGGGATTTCCCTGTGACGTCACGGGGAATGCCACAGGGAAGTCCCGTCATGTCCTGTGCATCAGAGGGGGTGGGGTCACCGGGTGGCCCCGCCCCCCGTTATTTAAGAACCATCAGAAGAGGAGATGCGTCACACAGCGGGAGCCTCCCACCATGCCATCAGGGATGCAGAGCGGCCTGGAGAAGAAGATGAAGAAGAGAAGAAGAGAAGAAGATGAAGAAGAGAAGAAGATTAAGAGAAGAGCGGGAGCCTCCCCCCATGCCATGGGTGTGGAGCGGCCCGAGGAGAAGAAGATAGAAGACGCCGCGGAGGAGATGCTGGATTAGAACACCGGAGGAAGAACCAGAAGAGCCAGAAGAACCAGAAGAAGAAGAAGATGAAGGAAGATAGAAGAAAGAAGAAAGAAGAAGCATTTAAATAAAGGAATTGTCAAAAACTGTCTCTTGTCATTTTTAACATTTTTGACAGTTTTTTAGTGAAATGGTAGGGTAAGTACCCCCTTACCATTTCACACAGGGGGGGCCGGGATCTGGGGGTCCCCTTGTTAAAGGGGGCTTCCAGATTCTGATAAGCCAGGGTTGTGGGGATGAGGCCCTTGTCCTCATCAACATGGGGACAAGGTGTTTTGGGGGCTACCCCAAAGCACCCTCCCAATGTTGAGGGCATGTGGCCTGGTACGGTTCAGGAGGGGGGGCGCTCTCTCGTCCCCCCCTCTTTTCCTGCGGCCTGCCAGGTTGCCTGCTCGGATAAGGGTCTGGTATGGATTTTTGGGGGGACCCCACGCCGTTTTTTTTTTTTAGTTTTGGCGCAGGGTTCCCCTTAAAATCCATACCAGACCAGAAGGGTCTGGTATGGAATTTAGAGGGATCCCTACATCATTTTTTTTTCAATTTTGGCCGGGGTTCCCCTTAATATCCATACCAGACCTGAAGGGCCTGGTATGGAATTTAGGGGGACTCCCAAGTCATTTTTTTTTAAATTTTGGTTCGGGGTTCCCCTGTGGGGAATTCCCATGCTGTGTTTATCAATGAACTTTTATGTGTATTGTCGGACCGGCAATGCAATAGCCGCGAGTAGTTTTAAATGACTTTTTTTCCTTTGAAATGTCATTTTGCTGTCAGACTGTTCTAAACATAGGAAACATGCGCCCCTTTACAGGCATACTATAGATACCCCCCAGCTACGAAATTTAAAGGGATATTACACTTTTATTGTTTGACTTTAAGCATTATTAAAATCACTGCTCCTGTAAAAACGGTCGCATATAAGCCTTTAAAATTAGCACTTTTGATTTCTTCCATAGACTTTTAAAGGGTGTTCCGCGGCATTCGGCACCCCAAATTGTTCGCTGTTCGGCGAACTTGCGAACAGCCGATGTTCGAGTCGAACATGAGTTCGACTCGAACTCGAAGCTCATCCCTACTACCTGTAGTCAGGTAGCCTCGGACCAGCAGGGCCCCGAGACAAAAAAAGGAGTTGTCACATACCTTAGGCCAGGCGGGCCAGGAGGCGAGAGAGTGAACAAAATGGCGTCTGCCCCTTAAGTATTCTTTCCCAGAATGCCCAGCAGTGAACCACTCCCACTAGGCTGTTTCTGGGGAAGAAGGACACTCAATACACCTTAGCCTGTTGCCCTTCCATCACTGTCTTGTGGTGACAATGACACCTACGAGCGACAGTGTGGAATTGCATGCAACACAGCCAATGCTGGAACAGAGGCTAATTTAGTCATATCATTAAAACTGAACTATATAAAGAACAGATAACCCACTAAATTTACATGCGAGCGCCTGATCAACAGGAGAAGGGCGCTACATATATATGAGTTTCACTTTTTTAATTGAATTACTGAAATTAACTTTTTGATGATATTCAAATTTTTTGAGATGCAACTGTAAACAAAATAATTTCATATGCAATTTATGTGATGGTACAATATGATGTGACTAATGCTTTTTCTGATAACTGTAATGTTCTGTAAAACCACATATAACCCTAAAGCCTTGTATACACGATTGGATTTTCTGACGGGAAATGTGTGATGACAGGCTGTTGGCGGAAAATCCGACCGTGTGTATGCTCTATCGGACAATTGTCGGATTTTTCACGGACAAATGTTGGATCCCAGGTTTTAAAATTTTCCGCGGACAAATGTCTGTTGTCGGATTTTCCGAGCGTGTGTACACAAGTCCGTTGGACGAAAGTCCAAAGTACAAACACGCATGCTCGGAAGCAAGGAAGAGCCGGAAGCAGTCAGTCTTGTAAACTAGCGTTCGTAATGGAAAATTAACATTCGTGACGTGGCAAATTATGAAATCTCGAAATGCAACGCACAATTCTCTTCTTATTTAATTGGATAATAATGAAGCTGCTTTGCTGGTGATACTGATGGAGTTATTGCAAATGCATTTTCAAAGGCTTTTTTTTTCTAGTGATATCAAGAATAATATTATTATGCTTTTTTCATTTTTATTTCGGCAAGATACCACAACACCATTATCCCGTAGTATTTAAGAACCAAGATACAACTATGTTGGTGTCCCTTGTCAATTTTACATTGTACTTTTTAAAATGCAACTGCCTACTCCCAAATTGTCATTTGAAGTAAAACACACAAGTATTTTTCTATACAATTTTTTTATTGTGTATTAAAAAAAAAAAAAAAATAAAAGTAGACATGCTATCTGCAAATAGAACTTAACCAAAAAGTGCATTCTATGCATCCAAAAATATAGAAAATATACCAAATCAAATCATTATTCAACCAAAAAAATAATGTCAAAGCAATAACTCCAAGGCCAATAATAAATAACTCGTTATCTCCTCCGATTCCGCAACATGACTGGTTGACGAATGGCTGTTCAGAAACTAGGTAACGGGTGACACCGCCCCCCTCTGACGTCATGGGGAATGCCACAGGGAAATCCCTGTCCAGTCCCAGTGCATCAGAGGGGGGTGGGGTCATCAGGCGGCCCCGCCCTCTGTTATTTAAGAACCATCAGAAAACGAGAAGCGTCACACAGCGGGAGACTACCGTCATGAATGCGGAGCAGCCCGAGGAGAAGGGAAGAAGACGCCGCGGAGGAAGATGCCGGACGAGAACACCGGAGGAAGAACCAAAAGAACCAGAAGAAGAAGATGGAGGAAGAAACCGAAGGAAGATAGAAGATACAAGATAGAAGAAAGAAGAAGCATTTAAATAAAGGAATTGTCAAAAACTGTCTCTTGTCATTTTTAACATTTTTGACCCTTTTTTTGTGAAATGGTAGGGGTACTTATGTACCCCCTTACCATTTCACACAGGGGGGGCCGGGATCTATGGGTCCCCTTGTTAAAGGGGGCTTCCAAATTCCGATAAGCCCCCTGCCCACAGACCTCCACAACCACCGGGCAAGGGTTGTGGGGATGAGGCCCTTGTCCCCATAAACATGGGGACAAGGTGCTTTGGGGGCTACCCCAAAGCACCCTCCCAATGTTGAGGGCATGTGGCCTGGTACGATTCAGGAGGGGGGGTAGCTCTCTCATCCCCCCTCTTTTCCTGCGGCCTGCAAGGTTGCTTGCTCAGATAAGGGTCTGGTATGGATTTTGGGGGGGACCCCACACCATTTTTTTAAAAACTTTTGGCGCAGGGTTCCCCTTAAAATCCATACCAGACCTGAAGGGCCTGGTATGGAATTTAGGGAGACCCCTCACGCCATTTTTTTTTAAATTTTGGTTCGGGGGTTCCCCTGTGGGGGAATCCCATGCCGTTTTTATCAATGAACTTTTATGTATATTGTCGGACCAACAATTCATATAGTCATAGAGTCCTTTAAATGACTTTTTTTCCTTTAAAATGTCATTTTGCTGTCAGACTGTTCTAAACACGGAAAACATGCGCCCTTTTACAGGCATACTTTAGACACCCCCCAGGTATGAAATTTAAAGGAATATTACACTTTTATTGTTTCACTTTAAGCATTATTAAAATCACTATTCCCGAAAAAACGGACGTTTTTAAAACTTTTTTTTGCATTGATCCATGTCCCCTGGGGCAGGACCCAGGTCCCCAAACACTTTTTATGACAATACCATGCATATAAGCCTTTAAAATTAGCACTTTTGATTTCTCCCATAGACTTATAAAGGGTGTTCCGCGGCTTTCGAATTTGCCGCGAACACCCCAAATTGTTTGCTGTTCGGCGAACTGGCGAACAGCCGATGTTCGAGTCGAACACGAGTTCGACTCGAACTCGAAGCTCATCCCTACTCACCACACTTCTACTAACACGAAATTAGCAGAAGGAGCCCAAAGGGTGGCACTAAAGAGCTGAAAAACAACTTAGTACATCACAAAGTTCGTATTTGTTGACCAACAATTCCTTTCCGTTTGTATGCAAGACAAGTTTGGGCCAATGCCCTTCGGACAAAAGTCCACGGTTTTGTTGGCCAACAATCCGATCGTGTGTACGAGGTTTAAGGCAAATGCCAAGCACGTAGGATTGAAGTTGTGAATTTTTATTGCCGCTCATTAAGCTTCTTTAATAGACTGTCTCCCTGTGTAGGCTCCATCACACATTTTCCATTGGATTTTCCGACACACAAAGTTTGAGAGCAGGATATAAAATTTTCCGACAACAAAATCCGTTGTCGGAAATTCCGATCATGTGTACACAAATCCGACGGACAAAGTGCCACGCATGCTCAGAATAAATAAAGAGATGAAAGCTATTGGCCACTGCCCCGTTTATAGTCCCTTTTACGTCACCACGTTTAGAACGATCGGATTTTCCGACAACTTTGTGTGACCGTGTGTATGCAAGACAAGTTTGAGCCAACATCCGTCGGAAAAAATCCATGGATTTTGTTGTCGGAATGTCCGAACAAAGTCCGACCGTGTGTACAGGGCATTACAGTTATGCCCTGTACACACGGTCGGATTTTTTGACGGAAAATGTGTGATCGGATTGTGTTGTGGGAAATTCTGATCGTGTGTGGGCTCCATCGGACTTTTTCCGTTGGAATTTCTGTTACACAAAGTTTGAGAGCAGGACATAAAATTTTCCGACAACAAAATCCGATCCGGTACCCCAGTTGATGTCTTCTCAGACGAAACGCGTCGGGTGTAGGACGCTACCTCAAACCATTTATCTACTGCGCTTACTACATTTTTTCATGTTTTTATAAATTTTGCTTTTATCTGGAATTTTTTATGCTGGAATTTTTTATGCAATAAAATCCTTTCGGAATTCACACTATGTGGAGCCTTTCTTCTCCTATTGTCCCTGTCCTGAATTGTCGGAGACCAAAGTGAGTGTTGGAGGACGAACCGGGAGACCGTTTATGATTGGAGTTTTCTATCAAGATCATCTGATGGTGGACCAGGAACAACTATAACTCTACCGTGGTACACGGTTCAAGCTCGTATGACTCACCGCTGTACGGCCTGTGAGTCCACCGCGTCCGGTAAGGGCATTTTATATTATTACACCAGGCTGATCACTGGAGGAATCCAGCAACAAATGTCATTTTGAGATAGATACCTATGCTCCAAGAAGTCTCCATTTGATTATATGAACTGTCCCCACCTCAGAGACTTATTATTTACTCTTATCCACACATGCTTATGTATGATTTTTAATTTGTGTGATGCACATTTGATTCACATTGTTTTATTATAGAGGATATGCTAACAGAGGTCCTCTTTTGAATATTGGATTTCTCACGGATGTACTATCCTCTTGTATGAGGTCAAATATTAATTCAATTGTTGATACACACTGTTTGTCATCCTGACACATTGTGATGGTGTTAACCGATAAAGTATAGCTGATATGTGAACAGATGTCCCTTTTGGAATATTAGATTTCTTAATGGTTCACTGTACTTTCGCATATGGTCTAATATAACTTTTGATATACACTGTTCGTCACCCTAGCACATTTTGATGCTGCTAACTGATACAGTATAGCGCTACACTTTTTTGTTTCTTTATTCATTGTCACAATTTGTCTAATTGTTGGTGTTGGCTGCTTATTGTTTCACTACATTTCATTTTCACTTTTATTGGTTTGTTGGGTTGGCGCAGCAGTTTCTCTTCTCTTTTTTTACTTTAAACAAAATCCGATCGTTTAAATTCCGATCGTGTGTACACAAATCCGACGCACAAAGTGCCACGCATTCTCAGAATAAATTAAGAGACGAAAGCTATTGGCTACTGCCCCGTTTATAGTCCCGACGTACGTGTTTTATGTCACCGCATTGAGAACGATCTGATTTTCCGACCTCATTGTGCGACCATGTGTATGCAAGACAAGTTTGAGCCAACATTCGTTAAAAAAAATCAGATGGATTTTGTTGTCGGAATTTCCAATCAATGTCCGATCGTGTGTACAGGGCATAAGTCTACTTTCACACTGAGGCGCTTTACAAGCATTTTTGCGCTAAAAATAGCGCCTGCAAATCGCCTGTAAAGCGCCTCTCCTATCACTCCAGTGTGAAAGCCCGGGTGTTTTCACAATGGAGTGGTGCGCTTGCGGGACATTAAAAAAGTCCTGCAAGCAGCATCTTTGGGGTGCTGTAGGAGCGGTGCATATAATGGGCAGCGCTGCCGAATCGCCTGCAAAGCGCTTCAGCAGCGCCGCTTTGCGGGCGCTATTAACCCCGTCATCCCCGCTAGCGGTTGAAAAGCACCACTAAAATGACGGTAAAGCGCCACTTTACTGCTGACGCCCCCCCGCCCCAGTGTGGAAGTGCCCTAAGTATTAGTTGATTTTTCTATATTGCTGCTTTTTACTTTACTTGGAATGACTCTAGCTGTTTATATCTAACTTTGATACTACTGTAGTAGCAATACATGTGTAGATATTGTTCCAGCTGGATTGAGTAATGTACTACAATTTTGATATTACCCATTTATTTCATATTAATTGGTATCCATATATATGTAGTATGTAATTGATCACCTCCACCCTCTGCTCCTCAATGGCCTCTGAACCACCAGCCTCTTCCATGTGACTCAGAGACTATGCAATAGCCCAAGCAAAATGCTGCTATTATTATTTGCAAACGGTATGCCTGGTGAAAAGGACCTACACTGAGCCAGGGATTTTGGCAGCTCTTCAGGAGCAGGCTTATGGGTTGTGTACCCCAAGCAATCTTGTGCCAGACAATCATGTGTGACAAACTTGATGTCCAATCTTTAGCAGGGAAATTTCACATACATGCCTTGCCTGGTACATCCTAAACCTGGTAGTGAAGTGGTTCCTGATTAGGTACCATGTTTCCCAGGAATTCCTGTTGCAGCTTAGAAAAGTGTGCAGCTACTTTAGGAAATCAAATCCAGCAGGTGTTCACCTGCATGGAATGCATCAGCAATGCAAGCAGCCTACCAGCCCCTTGATACGCAATGCACTCATGCACTGAAAATTGACATTGGCTATGCTGCAGCAGCTGCACCAACAGCAGCAGGCCATCAGCGAGTATCTGGAGACTCAATTCACTAAAGAATATCACATGAGATAATTGGAAATAATTTTTCATGTGATTCAATTATCTCATGAGATGCTGAAAATGTCAATTCACTATCACCTTATGAGTTATATACTTCACAAACCAAAAACATGAGGCAAATAACTCACACAGCAGCATTAAATTCAATTCAATAAAGGAAATCAATAAATAAATGCACAAGTTAAATAAGTAGTGGTCCAGACATGAGATATTTCAGGAACGTAAACATATAAAAACCAATTTTGAGTAGTCTCTACCTTTTTTGGATCAGTTTCTCAACAGAAATGCATAGAAACCTGAATATGGAAAAACACAGAAGCATTTGGGCAGATTTACTTACATAGTTATTTACTTAGACCCCTTTTACACTGGGGCCCCCCGTGCGCTAGCGGGCGAAGGAGCTAAAAACGCCCGTGTTGCGGCAGTTCCGAAGCGCTTTTCAGGTGCTTCGGAAGCACTGGCCACTCATTGCAATGGGCAGGGGCGTTTTGGGAGCGATGTATACAGCGCTCCCAAACCACCCCAAAGATGCTGCTTGCAGGACTTTTTCTAACGTCCCGCAAGCACACCGCCCCAGTGTGAAAGCACTCTGGCTTTCACATTCGGGTGGCATGAGAGGTAGTTTTCAGGTGCTTTACAGGCTCCATGTCTAGCGCTAAAATGTCTGAAAACTGCCTCAGTTTGAAAGGGGTCTTAAGTAAGGTTGAATAAAGACAACAGCCAAAAAGTAAAAGTTAAAGTGTTAAAGCACTTAAAGTGTAACTGAAGGCAAAACTTTTTTTTTTAGTTTTGGATAAAGTGGAGAAGGATTATCACCCCTGTCATGATTCACCCTCTCTATTTGTCCTGTTTACTGAAAGTGAAAGAGAATACCAAATTTTCGCTTGTCCCCAAAAAAGTAATAGAGAGGAAATCTCTCAATGGGAATGCTAGTTCTGGTGACCTGAGGGTCCCCAAGGGATTCTTTTAACTTGTAGGGATTTCCTCTCATTTCCTTTTTTGGCTAAGGGGACAGAAAGTGAAGGAAATTCTCCCCAATGACAAAGCTGTCTTTTTTTTGGTGGAAGAAGGTTATTTATTTATGTGTGTGATTTTTAATACTATTTTCATTTAATATTTGAGATAAAGATATTTTGTATTTACTGCATTTAACTTTGTTGTTTTTGATACACCACATGTGTCCAGTGAAAGCAGATTCCCTTGGACTGGTATTCTAGTCACCTTTTTTCTTTTGTATTAATACATATGCTACAGGGACCTCACTGACTTAGTGATTTGGCATATTTCTACAGTGTAGACCTCTTTATTAACACTACTAAAAACTGACAGGAGATTTAATCCTTCTCCCTGTATCCATTCCACTGACTATCGCATGAGATATAATACCGAATGGTTTTATAAGTAAAATACCTCACATTTTGATGAAATAACTTTATTTTAGTAGTATTTTATTGTGAATTGCAAAACATTTTTGAAATCTATCAGTTATTTTATCTTAGGTTTTAAGAGTAAAATAACTCTTTCCTGACAGACTCCATGGCAGCCTACGTATGGGTTAATCCCGCCTCTCATACCTAATAGGACCCCACTCCCATAAATCTCTGCTTCTAGTCAGAGACCGTGTTCCTTTTTTGTCCTCCTCCTAGGACCAAGGTGTAGTCTTACCTTACAAAGTTCTTTATCCAGTCCTGGTGGTTTTGCACATGAATGATGGCGGTGTTCTTTCTGGAGTCCAGCTTCCCCAGCTATTAGCAGAGCAGACACGGGTGATTAAAAGCAATGCCTTGAAGATCTTACTAGCCAGCCATTGGCTGGAAAGCGGCAACATGGCCAAACATCCCAGCTATTAGCAGGAGGCCTCTTCTTAAAATGACCCGTACGTGCAGTGAGCATTTACAAGCTCCCAGTCCCAGGACGGATCGCGTTTGTGCCGTGGTGGTAATGTATGCATTCTTTCTTTACGTGGCAGCTGTTTTTGTGTGTTTGTTTGTCTGCTGAATTCTGCTCCGTTTCTGGCCATGGTGGCTGGGACGCATCTGCGTTCCAGTCCGCTGCTTCTCGCTATAACTGCGCAGCTGTGAAGTCTCGATTGAGACTTGGTTTACGTGCGCGCAGTTCGGGCAAGATGGCGGCGGTCGTGCATGCACGTGAGCGCCATAGTGCAGCGTTGGACACAGCGCAGGTGCGCTGTACATGTGATGACATCATCAACAAGTGGCAGATTCAAATAGCTGTCAGAAACAGCTATTATTTGGGTTGCTTTTCAAGGCTCAGGCAGCTGCTTCTCCGTGATCGTATTTCTGGCATCTAAGGTAGGGGATTTAATGCTGCATTACCCAACTATTAGATTGTGTTTTCTCTATTTAAAAGTTGCTTGTTCATTTGCTTTATTGGATTGCTTTCAGTCTTTTTGATTCTGTTGCTATGAATGTGTCACTTCCCCCCAGTGGCCAACCCTTACGCCGCAGGTAGGATGGAAACTTTTGTTTTTCATTCTGCCTGTATTGTTTGGGGTAGTATTTAGGAGCAGGGTAATCTTTTTCTTTTCCCTCAGCCCATCTAGGTCAATTGTCGGCACACAAAGATAATGACCAGTCTAGGTCACAACATCATCATTCTACATCAAGTTCTAGATGTACTAGGTCGTCCTCCAGACACTGCAAAAAAGGGTCAAGATCTGGATCTGGACACCATTCTCACCGCCATTCCGGCCGCTCTGAGAAAAAAGCTTGCTGGGGATATAAAGCTCAGGTCCCAGAGCCTCTTCGAGTTATGTTATTTTCGAGCTATGAAGGAAAGAGGAGCTGGGGACCAGCAAGTAGAAGCTCTCATCAGAAAAGTGGTTCAAGAATCTCTGAACAAAACAGATTCTGACTGTACATTCAATCCTCCTTCTGTTACAGCTCTAGTCACTGAAGGGGCCGACCCTGAGACTCCAAGTCCGTCTCGACGTAGTCTCTCTTTAAGTGGATCCTTGGACAGCGAGACAGAGGTGGATGAACCTGGCGCAGGTTTTGATTTTTCCATGGTTTCACAGTTGGTCAGAGCGGTTAAAGACACATTGAGATGGGAAGAGCCAGTAGAAGCACCCTCTAAACAGGAAATACTTCAAACATCTCAAGAAAGAACGCCAAAACTTCCTCTTCCTGGGTGAACTTGGCAAAATGATTTCGGATGAATGGGGTAAGGGTGAGAGAAAAAAATCCCTAATTTCCAAGATAGAAAAGATGTACCCATTCAAGAGCGATGAGGTGAAGCATCTGGAGTCAGCAACTCTTATTGATGCGGCTCTAATGAGGTTGCTGAGACATATTACACTCCTTCTAGAAGATACCATTTCTTTAAAGGATGGTTTAGAGAGGAAGATTGATACTGATCTGAAACGCATCTATATCACAGCAGGTATGGCTTGTAAACCAGCCCTGGCTCTTGCAGCATTGTCCAAAGCTATGGAGTCCTGGACAGATGATGTGGGTGCAGCTTTAGGAAGTGTGTCTGAAGATTTGGTCAAGAGCTCACCAGTACATGAACTGAAGCTGGCACCAGTCTTCCTGGGGGAAGCATCCCTTGATATTATTCACCTAGTGGCACGTATCATGCTCTCTTCGGTTACAGCTAAACGCGCCTTGTGGCTACGCCCGTGGGTTGCGGGCCCTGCCTCTAAACAGGCATGGTGTAGAATTCCCTTTGAGGGATCCTCCCTCTCCAGGAACAATCTTGACTCTGCCATTACCCATGCTACTGGAGGTAAATCAGGGTTCTTACCCCAGGACCGTCGTTTCCCCGAGCCAAAGAAGAGATCAACCCAGATAAGAACCGGAGAGCACTAGAGATGATCTCTGGTACAGGCCTGGCCATGAATTTAGAAAAAACTGGAAGAGAAGTCAACCTTCCGGCCAGAAATCCTCAAAGACAGCCTCATCAGGGGGACAGGATGCTTCCAAGTCCTTTTGATAAGGGGCCTGTCCAGACGGAGCAAGTCGGGGCTCGTTTATTCCATTTTCAGCACGTCTGGGCAGCCTCGATTCAAGACTACTGGACTGTCAAAACGGTCTCCTCAGGTCATACTTGGGTATTCAGCAGTCCACCCATACACCAGTTTGTTCCTACAGTCCTACCGCACTTAGAAGAAAAGAAACAAGTTCTTCTGTCTTACACTGACTCCCTGATGGCTAAGGTCGCCGCCATTCTGGTTCCAACCGAGGAAAGATTTCAAAGGGTTTTACTCCCCCCTTTTTATGGTCCTCAAAAAAATGGCTCCTGGAGGCCAGTCATCGATTTGACACACCTGAACTCCTTCATCAGGAAGGAAAAGTTCAAGATGGAAACACTGCTAACAATACGTCAGACAATACAACCAGGCAACTGGCTTGTCTCCATAGACCTGAAAGATGCCTATTTTCATGTCCCGATTGCGAAGGAATTTCAGAAATATCTTCGATTCGCAGTGGACCAAATACATCTTCAATTTACATGTCTCCCGTTCAGACTTACAACATCACCTCAGGTATAGGGATGAGCCGAACACCCCCCGGTTCGGTTCGCACCAGAACCCGCGAACGGACCGAAAGTTCGCACGAACGTTAGAACCCCATTGACGTCTATGGGACTCGAACGTTCGAAATCAAAAGTGCTCATTTTAAAGGCTAATTTGCATGGTATTGTCCTAAAAAGGGTTTGGGGACCCGGGTCCTACCCCAGGGGACATGTATCAATGCAAAAAAAACTTTTAAAAACGGCCGTTTTTTCGGGAGCAGTGATTTTAATGATGCTTAAAGTAAAAAAAAAAAAAGTGAAATATTCCTTTAAATATCGTACCTGGGGGGTGTCTATAGTATGCCTGTAAAGTGACGCGTGTTTCCCATGTTTAGAACAGTCCCTGCACCAAATGTCATTTTTAAAGGAAAAAATCTCATTTAAAACTGCTTGCGGGTTTAATGTCATGTCGGGTCATGGCAATATGGATGAAAATCAGTGAGACAAACGGCATGGGTACCCCCCAGTCCATTACCAGGCCCTTTGGGTCTTGTATGGATATTAAGGGGAACCCCGCACCCAAATTAAAATAAGGAAAGGTGTGGGGCCACCAGGCCCTATATACTCTGAACAGCAGTATACAGGCGGTGCAAACAAGACAGGGACTGTAGGTTTGTTGTTAAGTAGAATCTGTTTGTAATTTTGAACATTTTTAACGTGTTTAGCTCCAGCCAAAAAATCTTTTCTAAGCTTTTTGGAAAACATAGGGAAGGGTTATCACCCCTGTGACATTTGTTTTGCTGTCTTTCCTCCTCTTCAGAAGATTTCACCTCACTTTTTTGTCCCAATGAAAAATGTTTTTTGAAAATTTGGGTTTTTTTGTGGAACAAGGATTGGAAAGCATCAGTGGAAAGGAGAAATTGTTTTCCCATATTAACTCTTACAGGAGAGAATTTCCCTTCCTAGGGGTAGATTTCATCTCACTTCCTGTTGTCTCCTTCCGTTTGCAAGTAGGAGTCGTTTGTAAGTTAGATGTTTGAAAGTAGGGTCCTGCCCTATATACTCAGCAGAAATTTGGGCCTTAGGTGTTGCTGTGGCCACAACACTGTAAGCCCTCACAGGGCCCTGCTGTGAAATATTAGATCAAGAATTGTAATTACATGCCCCTGTTGAACAGGAGCTGAAAAATTAGGCCTTAGGCACTGGTGCTGGTGCCACAACACTGCAACCCCTCACAGACACTCTAGTTGGAACGCAGGAACGAGCCCTGCTGCAAATTATTGCTTCAAAAATTGTAATTACACGCCCCTGTTAGACAGGGGCAGAAAAATTGGGCCTTAGGCACTGGTGCTGGTGCCACAACACTGCAACCCCTCACAGACACTCTAGTTGGAACGCAGGAACGAGCCCTGCTGCAAAGTATTGCATCAAAAATTGTAATTACACGCCCCTGTTAGACAGGGGCAGAAAAATTGGGCCCTAGGCACTGGTGCTGGTGCCACAACACTGCAACCCCTCACAGACACTCTAGTTGGAATGCAGGAACGAGCCCTGCTGCAAAGTATTACATCAAAAATTGTAATTACACGCCCCTGTTAAACAGGGGCTGAAAAATTGTGCCTTAGGCACTGGTGGTGGCGCCCAGAACCAAAAATGTTCTTACAAGCTATCAGCGTGATGATTGAGGAGGAAGAGGATAATTACTCAGGGATAGTCACTCAGCATCAGCATAGGCAGTCTTTGAAGGGATCTGAGATTTCAAAAAAAATTATTCGGTTACATCAGCATCAGGTGCTTGGTAGCTGGTGGTGATCCAAGACTCATTCATTTTTATGAAGGTCAGCCGATCGACCGAGTCGGTGGACAGACGCACCCTGTGATCGGTTACCACGCCTCCAGCAGCACTGAATGTGCGTTCCGAAAGAACGCTGGATGCAGGACAGGCCAGTAGCTCAATTGCATACTGTGCAAGCTCTGGCCAGTGATCCATCCTCAAGACCCAGTAACCCAGAGGATTTTCGGTGGGAAAGGTGTCCAAGTCTGATCTTGCCCCTAGGTATTCCTGCACCATGTAAAACAGACGCTGGCGATGGTTGCTGGAACCGATCATACCTTGGGGCTGCGGACCAAAAAATTGTCTGAACGCATCGGTCAGACGGCCACCTTCTCCACCGCTCCTTCTTTGACTGACCGAAGCCTCAGCAACACGTTGTCCAGAAACAGGAGTTTGTAACCTCCCAGTCTCTGGGAACGCGTTGCACAGACCTTTCTGCAAGGCCTCCCGAAGATGTTTCATCCTCTGCTCCCTCTGCGATGGCAAGATAAGGTCCGCAACCTTACCCTTGTAACGTGGATCAAGGAGGGTTGCCAGCCAGTATTGGTCCTTCTCCTTGATACCACGAATACGAGGATCCTTACGCAGGCTTTGCAGGATCAGGGAGGCCATGCAGCGTAGGTTTGCTGAGGCATTCGGTCCGGAGTCCTCTGGGTCACTAAGAACGACATGGTCCGCAGCCACCTCCTCCCAGCCACGTACAAGTCCATGTGTTTCTTGGGACTGATCCCTTAAAGACTGCTGCTGATGCTGAGTGCCAGGCTCCACCTCCATACTGACACAATCTTCCTCCTCCTCCTCTTCCTCCTCGTCCTCTTCCTGTGTGATCGGCGGGCACGCAGGAACACTGTCTGGATAAAGGGGGCCTTGAGAGCTAAGGAAGTCCTCCTCTTCCTGCCTCTGTTCTGCCTCAAGTGCCCTGTCCATTATTCCACGCAGCGTGTGCTCCAACAGGTGGACAAGGGGGACAGTGTCACTGATGCATGCACTGTCACTGCTCACCATCCTCGTGGCCTCCTCGAATGGTGACAGGACAGTGCATGCATCCCTGATCATGGCCCACTGGCGTGGGGAAAAAAAACCAAGCTCCCCTGACCCTGTCCTGGTGCCATAGTCGCACAGGTACTCATTGATGGCCCTCTGCTGCGTGTGCAGCCGCTGCAGCATGGCCAACGTTGAGTTCCACCTGGTGGGCATGTCACAGATTAGGCGGTTCTTGGGCAGGTTAAACTCCTTTTGGAGGTCCGTCAGCCGAGCACTGGCATTATATGACCGGCGGAAATGCACACAGACTTTCCTGGCCTGCCTCAGGACATCCTGTAAGCCCGGGTACCTGCCCAAGAACCGCTGCACCACCAAGTTAAGGACGTGAGCCAAACAGGGCACATGGGTCATTTGTCCCTGTCGGAGGGCAGAGAGGAGGTTGGTGCCATTGTCGCAAACCACCATTCCTGCCTTAAGTTGGCGTGGCGTCAACCACCTCTGAACCTGCCCCTGCAGAGCTGACAGAACCTCTGCCCCAGTGTGGCTCCTGTCCCCCAAGCACACCAGCTCAAGCACCGCATGGCATCTTTTGGCCTGCGTACTTGCGTAGCCCCTTGAACGCCTACGGAGCACCGCTGGTTCCGAGGAAGAGGCCATGGAGGAAGAAGAAGAGGAGGGGGTGGAGGAGAGAGGTGTGTCACAATCAGCATTTTGGAGGCGTGGTGGCGGAACAACCTCCAACACTACTGCACCTTGTCCTGCATCCTTCCCAGCTGCCAGCAGAGTCACCCAATGCGCCGTGAAACTTAGGTAACGTCCCTGTCCATGCCTGCTGGACCATGAGTCAGCGGTAATATGCACCTTACCGCTGACCGCCCTGTCCAGCGAGGCATGGACATTGCCTTCCACATGCCGGTAGAGAGCCGGAATCGCCTTCCGTGAGAAAAAGTGGCGTTTGGGTACCTGCCACTGAGGAACCGCACATTCCACAAACTCACGGAAGGGGTCAGAGTCTACCAACTGAAAAGGCAGCAGTTGAAGTGCTAGCAATTTTGCCAAGCTAGCATTCAACCGCTGGGCATGTGGATGGCTGGGAGCAAACTTCTTTCGGCGGTGCAGCAGCTGGGGCAGGGAAATTTGCCTGGTACAATCTGACGTCGGTGTACCAAAAGCAGATTGCCCACAAGTACTTGGCTGTGACACACCTAATTCTACACCTTCATTCCTCTCACTGCAGGTCTCAGAGAGGACTGAAGGTCTAGTGGGGTTGGAAATCTCAGCTGATGAGGAGCAAGGAGAGATCCTCTTTGTTCTTTGGTGTGGGTCTTTTAGATACGCTTGCCAACGAACTGCATGGCAGGTCAACATATGTCTGGTCAAGCATGTGGTACCCAAGCGGGAGATATTTTGGCCACGCGAGATACGCTTGAGACATATGTTGCAAATAGCAGCGGTGCGATCTGATGCACTCGTCTCAAAAAAGGCCCACACCAAAGAACTTTTTGAATAACGCGCAGAGACTGCAGCGCCCTGCACATGTGGAGCTTTGGGGTGTGATGCAGTCAATGTGCTGCCCTTAGGCTGGCCCCTGGAGGGCATCCTGCCTCGTTGGTGATGTGCTGCCGCCTCCTCCTCCTCCTCCTCCTCCTCCTCCTCTCTCCTATCAGGCACCCACGTTGAGTCAGTGACCTCATCATCCCCTCCCTCCTCATCACTGGAGCAAACCTGGCAGTATGCTGCAGCAGGGGGAGCATGACTGCCAGATTGCTGTCCTTCTTGGGCACCCCCTCTGTCCGCGCTCATGTTACTGCCTTCATCGAGCTCAGTATCGTCATCAGAGCCTTCCAAACGCTGGGCATCCTCCTGGAGCATGTACCCAACACTGTGGTCAAACAGTTCGAGGGAATCCTCATGAGGACATGGTGGAGCTAGGGAAGGAGTCACTGATGACATTGAGCTGAGGGAAGAGGCCGCTGCTTTGCCAGACAAAGCACCCTGGGCATGGGTGAGAGAGGATGAGGAGGATGAGGACGGCTTGGTCATCCACTCGACCAAGTCTTCCGCATGTTGCGGCTCAACATGGCCAGCTGCCGAAAAAAAGGCCAAGCGTGTCCCATGGCCACGTGCTGATGAGGATGCACCGTCTCCACGACCAGCACTAGACACAGAGCCTGCTTGCCCTCTCTTATTGGCTTGTGACTGTCTGCCTCTCCTTCTTGGCCTTCCAGACATACTAATGGCCTGTAGCTGCACTAAGCTGGGATAGAACACCTGTAATTTTCTTCAAGTAGCTTTATATACTGTAACCAGACAAGCCTGCCTGTCAGTAGGAAGATAACAGGAACGGATCTAGCTGAACACTGTGAGCAGGACGCACTGTACTAAATGTAAATAGTCTAGCTGCCTGACCGTGGTACTAATAGGATCAAATAGAACACCTGTAATTTTCTTCAGGTAGCTTTATATACTGTAACCAGACAAGCCTGCCTGTCAGTAGGAAGATAACAGGAACGGATCTAGCTGTACACTGTGAGCAGGACGCACTGTACTAAATGTAAATAGTCTAGCTGCCTGACCGTGGTACTAATAGGATCAAATAGAACACCTGTAATTTTCTTCAGGTAGCTTTATATACTGTAACCAGACAAGCCTGCCTGTCAGTAGGAAGATAACAGGAACGGATCTAGCTGAACACTGTGAGCAGGACGCACTGTACTAAATGTAAATAGTCTAGCTGCCTGACCGTGGTACTAATAGGATCAAATAGAACACCTGTAATTTTCTTCAGGTAGCTTTATATACTGTAACCAGACAAGCCTGCCGGTCAGTAGGAATTTAACAGGAACGGATCTAGCTGAACACTGTGAGCAGGACGCACTGCACTAAATGTAAATAGCAGGAACGGATCTAGCTGAACACTGTGAGCAGGACGCACTGCACTAAATGTAAATAGCAGGAACGGATCTAGCTGAACACTGTGAGCAGGACGCACTGCACTAAATGTAAATAGCAGGAACGGATCTAGCTGAACACTGTGAGCAGGACGCACTGCACTAAATGTAAATAGCAGGAACGGATCTAGCTGAACACTGTGAGCAGGACGCACTGCACTAAATGTAAATTGCAGGAACGGATCTAGCTGAACACTGTGAGCAGGACGCACTGCACTAAATGTAAATAGTCTAGAAGATAACAGGAACGGATCTAGCTGAACACTGTGAGCAGGACGCACTGCACTAAATGTAAATAGCAGGAACGGATCTAGCTGAACACTGTGAGCAGGACGCACTGCACTAAATGTAAATAGCAGGAACGGATCTAGCTGAACACTGTGAGCAGGACGCACTGCACTAAATGTAAATTGCAGGAACGGATCTAGCTGAACACTGTGAGCAGGACGCACTGCACTAAATGTAAATAGTCTAGAAGATAACAGGAACGGATCTAGCTGAACACTGTGAGTTGGACGCACTGCACTAAATGTAAATAGCAGGAACGGATCTAGCTGAACACTGTGAGCAGGACGCACTGCACTAAATGTAAATAGCAGGAACGGATCTAGCTGAACACTGTGAGCAGGACGCACTGCACTAAATGTAAATTGCAGGAACGGATCTAGCTGAACACTGTGAGCAGGACGCACTGCACTAAATGTAAATAGTCTAGAAGATAACAGGAACGGATCTAGCTGAACACTGTGAGCAGGACGCACTGCACTAAATGTAAATAGCAGGAACGGATCTAGCTGAACACTGTGAGCAGGACGCACTGCATTAAATGTAAATAGTCTAGATAGAAGATAACAGGAACGGATCTAGCTAAACTGAATACAGTGTATATATATATATGCAACACCTGGGATGCATATATATACACAATACACTGTAAGTGCAGCTAACTGACTGACTGTTCTGCCTAATCTATCTAACTCAAATCAAATGACACTGTCTCTCTCTCTCTCTATCTCTCAGCACACCGGAACACACACTACACAGGGCCGCCGTGCAGGCGGCCTTATATAGTGTGGGGTGTGTACTAAATCCCCTGAGCCATAATTGGCCAAAGCCACCCTGGCTTTGGCCAATTACAGCTCTCTCTACTGACGGCGCTGTGATTGGCCAAGCATGCGGGTCATAGTGCATGCTTGGCCAATCATCAGCCAGCAATGCACTGCGATGCCGCAGTGAATTATGGGCCGTGACGCGCCACACGAATTTAGCGCGAACGGCCCATAACGTTCGCAATTCGGCGAACGATCGAACAGCCGATGTTCGAGTCGAACATGGGTTCGACTCGAACACGAAGCTCATCCCTACTCAGGTATTTTCAAAGCTCTCACTGGCTGTCGTGGCACTAATCAGAGTCAGAAGTATCCGGTTACACCACTATCTGGACAATCTACTTTTTCTTTCCCAAAACAGGGAGCAGCTGCTGATACATCGAGCTCAGGTCATCTCTACCCTGACAGAGCTCGGTTGGCTGTTGAACAAGGAAAAAAGCCATCTAGAGCCGACACAGTCTCTGATATTCCTCGGAGCCCATCTCCTTGCCTCTAGTGAAAATTCCAGTGATCTGGGACAGAATTCATCTCGCAATGTCATCATCTCTTCTCAGAGCCTCATAATGTCTCAAGATAATCGGCACCATGGTGTCCACAGCCCCCATGATGAAATGGGCACAATGGAAGATGCGGCCCTTTCAGAAGGGTTTTCTCCAACAGTGGGACCCCTTCCTTGCGGGAGAGCCTCCCCTGGTGGCTGCAGCGGAAAAATCTCTGCAATTGCCATTCCATAGCACCTCTCTCCTGGATCGCGGTGACAACGGATGCCAGCAACAGAGGTTGGGGCACTCTCTGTCTGACGGAGGTAGCCCGAGGCAAATGGGATTTCCCATCCCGAGGTGTAGTCTCGAATGTTCTGGAGCTCCGAGCTGCCTTCTGTGCTCTACAAGCTTTTCTCCACTTGACATCAGCAGCCTCAGTTCTCCTAAGGCTGGACAATACAACAGCAGTATCTTATATCAAGAGACAGGGGGGCACCCGCAGTCTCTCCTTACTGAAGGAAGTAAGCCCGATCATGTCCTGGGCCCAGGCAAAACTGACGAATCTGACAGCTGTTTACCTTCCCGGAATTCAAAATGTCCAGGCAGACTTTCTCTCAAGGTTTTCCCTGGACAACAACGAATGGTCTCTCCACACCTAGGTATTCAACTGGATTCTGTCTCTGGGAATCTTGCCGGAAGTAGACCTGTTTGCATCTCCATGCAATTTCAAAATGAAGAAATATTACACGAGATGTCGTTGTCCCCAGGCCTATGGAGTGGATGTCCTGACGGACCAGTGGACGTTCCACAGGGCTTATGCCTTTCTCCCAGTTCCGGTCATTCTCCGATTTCTATCGAGGCTCAGGTGGGAAGAAACCGAAGTAGTGACAGTTGTTCCGTATTGGCCCAACAGGCCATGGTTCCCCCTCCTGATGCAGCTCAGCTACCGGGATCCAGTTCCTCTCCCTTCCAGACCAGATCTCCTGTTGCAGGGAACGTCTCTTCACCCATGCCCATCCCATCTCCATCTCCATCTGATGGCTTGGTTTTTGAGAGGGGAAGGCTGGAAGTGCTAGGATGTCCAAGTACAGCTATTGCTACTTTACTGAATGCCAGAAGACCAGGTACCAACAAAATTTACTAAAGAATTTGGTCGAAGCTTGCAGACTATGTCTACCACTGACGGTTCCTGTAATGATCCAAAGGTACAGGATATTCTGGGCTTTTTACAAACAGGCCTGGATCTGTCCTCATCAGTAAGTTCTTTACGGGTTCAGTTTTCCGCAATCTCTGCCTTCACAGGTGTATCCTGGGCCTGACACCCTCTTACCAGGCAGTTCTTCAGAGGAGCAATAAGGTTCAGACCTCAAAGAAAACCAAGATTTTCCAAGTGGGACCTTTTTCTTTTGTCCTGGATTTCTTCTCGGGAAAAGAAATTCAACATATGGATCAGTTAGCTATTAAAGATCTTTCTCTCAAAGCTGTCTTCCTAGTAGCCATAACATTGGCTAAGAGGGTCTCCGAGATCAATTCTCTTGGATTCAAGGAGCCATTCCTTACTTTCTTCCCTGATCGAGTAGTATTGATTCCTATGCTAGGATCAAATCCTAAGGTAACATCTGTATTTCACGAGAATCAAGAGAGTGTTCTTCCAACTTTCCGGACAATTGAAGACTCTAATATTCATCCTTTAGATGTTAGAGAAGTTTTAAAGCAATATTTAGAAGCCACAGCTTCTTCTCGAAAGTCTGATCATCTGTTCATTTATTTTCACGGAAAAAACAAAGGATTGCGTGCTTATTTCAGAACTATTGCAGCTAGGATTGTCCAGGCTATCCAAGTGGCTTATAAGGCTTAGGGTTTGGCTTCTCTGGAGGCAGTGACCGCTCATTCTACCAGGAGCGTTTCTATATCATGGGCAGCTTCCTGTCATGTATCCCCGGAAGTGATCTGTAAAGCAGCCTCATGGTCGTCGATTAACACATTTATGATGCACTATTGCGTAGAACCGGCTTCTTTGTCTTTGGTTAATTTTGGTTTGCATGTCTTATCTGTTGACGGTGCCAATTAAACCTTTTTTTCTTTAACCAGCAATTTCCCACTCAGGTGTGTATGGCTAGTTATTTCCCATACGTAGGCTGCCATGGAGTCTGTCAGGAAAACGGAAAATGTATATTAAATACTAGTAATGAAGTAATTTTCCTTTCCTGATGGACTCCATGGCAGCAGGAGTTCCCTCCCATTTGCTGGAGCAGGCTAAGTTACACGACTTAGTTCTTGACTGCCCCCTGAAAAAATGTTTGACCCTCAAGTATATAATAAAACAAATTAAAAAATAATACAATTAGCCATGTCACCATAAAGAATCAAAGTATGGTTGAAGACTCCACTGACCAAAAAGGTCTGTGAAATAGCCACACCCTAAATAATTTCCCAAATGACAAATCACTCCAAACCTTATACTTTACCTTATAGGTAAATTACATCAAATATGTCAAATACATAAACAAACCACCCATTTGGACCTGGACCCCCTATATGCCACCTGAAAGATAAAGATGAATACATTCACATGTAATTCCAGACATATATTTATTGATGAAGTGGAAACAGGGTCCAGAATATCATCTAGAGACACATCTAATGGGCATATGATATCATATTAACAACATAGGAGATTTAAACATTTGTAATACGGGGTCAGTGATTGACATTATTTCTATTGAAAATTACCTTTGACCTTTTCTCTTGTTTCAAGATTTTTTTTGGAAAAACACCCGAAGCACCTTGTATGGCATATTATTTATAATGTTTATACAGTGTCTGTAGAAAAATAAAGTTTCACTTAGTAGTTCAACCTCATATTGTAAAGAATGTGATTTTGTTTAGAAAAAAATCACATGTACCTTATAAAATGCTCTTGGAAACAACACAGTTTTATTATTTTTCGCTAAAATATGCCAACTCCCTGCCTGCAAAAATTCTATCACATGCAAAAAGGAAAATATTCTGTGTGGTGTGTGGTCTGTTAAAAATACATTTTCATTAAATTTTTCATGTTGAAATAGGATAAATCCATTTTCAAGATTAGCTTCCACTAAAAGAGATGTTATTCATGTTTGTTTGAAGGAAGCTGACTCCCTGCCTTCAAAGATACTGTACCTCCTATTAAAATGTATAAGAATCTGTTCTGCAAATATGTGCAGTTTTTAAAAACCATGCCTGAAAAAAATACAGTATCAAGTAACCTTACTGGCTAAAAAGAGGCCTAATCTCTGCTTCAAAATTATAATTTTGAAAAAAAAAAGAAAAACTGAGCCAATTTCTGGCTTGCGAATTTAATCTCCCTCAGAAATTGCAGCACATTCTGTTTAATGTTAATTATTTTAGTTGTAAAGAAAAAGAACCACATTTTTTAGTTCCAGATGCAATATGCACACTCAGTGGCTCAGAAACTGCAGCTTGCTCGTACAGGCTTTATATCTGTGGAATGACTGAGCCCCTAGCGCCTATGCGGGGCTCCATGGGACAGTACAGAGGGCTGCCTCTCTTCCCTGGTTCTCTCCCCCCTCTTCTCTTTTAGGTTGTAGATGTAGAGTGGCATAGCAACAGGTCCCGATTGGTTGAATCGGGCGGGTTTGAAGATGAGCATTGCCGGTGGCTTTCCCGCTCCGTTCACAGCGTGAGGAGACCCCGCTGAAGATGGAGTCCCGTTCTGCTACAGGCAGCATTACCTGTGACATGGAAGAACTGCTGCGCCATATTATTCTCAAAGCAGAGAGCTGCGGAGGGGTGGAGTGGCTAAGGAGGTGTCTGGAGGAAGAGGCAGTCCCGTCGGTATCAGCTTCTGCTGATATGGAGCATGCTCAGTTAGTGCTCATGGAAGAGATGAAGAATGGAAGTCGCCCAGCTCCCCCTATTGCCCAAAAAAAGAGGTTGCAAAGGTAACAGGGGAAAGAGGTTGAGAATGAAAGATTCTCCTTCTCCTGTGAGAGAAGAATTAAAGCAGGCAAGGTCACGCTCCTCAAACAGAGCCAGAAATGAATCACCTCAGCTAGCTTCTGCGGGCATATCCAGTGAGGTGGCAACGTCTGGGCAACCTGTTAGCATGGACCGCAGTTCAGGTGAGATAAATTATTTAAATGTAATCGAATTAGGTAAAGTAGTTGGTTCTTTAGCCAACGTACTAAACTGAGTAAATCTCATAATATTGGTATGAATGGAATGGCGGTGGCTCAGGTTGTTTAAGTATGTTGGATAATGCTGTTTTTTTCACAGGGTAACCCTGCCACTCCAATAAGTTTTAACCCTTTGAATACCATTGTGTCTATTATTGATAAATTACCTGTAAATAATGCCTGTGTTGTTTCTACTATGCTTGCTTCTGTTTAAATTGTACACTTCCTTTACCTCTTAAAGCTCTAGTTTCTGAATCATGCCTTAAGGAGGCGCTCCCTTGTGAGTTGTCTCCTCTGGGCTATCATTTATCTACCACCATTAAAGAAAAGATATGGCATGGAGAATTCATAGATATTTTATCATTGCTCGCATCATCAAAGGAATTCCTGTTGCAAGCCGATAAAAGAATGGATGACGGCCTGAGGAGGATAGGAGGAGAGCAATTCCCTGGACTTTTCCGAACTGGCTTCAGGCCTTCTGTATTAAACCTTCTGTGATGGCTGAACGTTTTCCTGATAAATGCTCAGGATTGTTTCAAGACTTGGATATAGTGGTGGAGAAATACCGCCACTTTGGAGGCATTTCTTGGTTCAGTTACGGTGAGAGCTTCAGACAAAAGCTCTCAGTTCACCCATCCCTCCGCTGGGGGGGTTAAAGATGTAGGGCTGTGGCTGAAGCTGATGCTGCCACAAAGACCTCAGTATACTCAGAGATCCCAAACAACTAATACCCAGTCTACTTTTCGTAAGGAAGTATGTTTCTCATATAATGATTCCCAATGCAGAGTCTTATCTACTGTAACTGCAGGTACAAGCACGAATGCTCATTCTGCGCAGGTATCCAGCATCCCACTGCTTTAAAAAATCTGCTAATACATCTCAGTCAAGAGACAGTAATGCAAAAGGCATGGACGCCAGTGAAATTGTTAAAAATGCAGTTCTGGTTAAAACAATACCAAGATTTTTTAGTCCATTCCTTTGTAGGTCAAGGTTGTCTTCCTGTAAAAAGATTACATTGTGTCCTTGCACACCCTGACATAGTTAGAGAGAAGATTTTAAAAGAATTGCAGGAAGGCAATTTTTTTTTGGACCTTTTCTCTTCTCCCCTATTTTTAAATTTTTGTTTATCCCCTTCAGGCCTGGTCCCAAAAAAGGAGCCAGGTTCCTTTCGTTTGATCATTTATCCTTTCCTCATGGAAATTCCTTGAATGATGAAATAGCAGAATTTGAGTCATCTGTGTCGTATACTTTCTTTGAAAAAGCTTTGTGTCTGTTAAAGCGATTTGGCAAAGCATCTTTTATGGAAAAAGCGGACATAAAATCTGCATTTCGCCTCTTACCTGTCAATCCCATAGGTTTTAATCCCCTCAGTTTTTATTTTGAGGATCATTTTTATTTTGATAAGTGCATGCCCATGGGTTTTTCCAAGTCATGTAGTTATTTTGAGGCCTTTTCTACTTTTGTACAGTGGGTTTTGTCACAGAATTCCCCCCAGGGTGGCGCCATCCATTATTTCGATGATTTTTTATTTATAGGTCCAGCTGAAGTCCAAGTTTGCTCTGATATGTTGGATTGTTTTTTCAACATCTGTGAGTCATTTGGCATTCCCCTAGCCAACGAGAAAATGGTGGGCCCAGTTACAGTGATTGAATTCCTGGGCATCACAATTGATTCGGTCGCCATGAAATTCCATTTGCCAATGTCTAAAATTATAAAAATGAGGTTACTTATTTCTATTTTTTGTCATGAAGAAAGGTTTTTTTGCTTGATGTTCAGTCCTTTTGGGACTCTTCGCATTTGCGTCTAGAGTAATCCCAGTAGCCAGAATCTTTTCTCGGAGATTTGCTCTAGCCACTAGGGGGCTTAAAAATCCTCATTCCCATGTTTCTATTACCCGTCCCATTAAGGAGGATTTGAAGGTTTGGGACCAATTCCTGATCAATTTTAATGGTCGTGCGGTATGGCAGAGCAATTTCTTTAAAGATTTTAAAATTTGCTTATTTACTGATGCATCCGGTTCAGTTGGTTTCAATGCCTTCCTGAATGGTCATTGGCGTACTGATGAATGACCTGAGTCTTGGAGGTCACCAGATATTAACCGTAATTTGGTTTTATTAGAATTATTCCCTGTGGTGGTGGCTATTACTATTTGGCACAAAAATTTTGAGAATAAACGGGTTATCCTTCATACGGATAATAAAGGAGTATTTTTTGCTATAAACTGTCTATCATCAAAATCTGAATCTAAGGAATTCCATCTCTCCAAAAACTTGGGAAGAATACTCACAAGCTTGGTTTAAATTTTGTTTAGAATCGAATATTTCAATTCAGTTAACGTTTATATGGCTTTGTGCTTTGTTTCCTCTCTAATCTAAGCTAAACTTAGTCCTGCTTTGGTTAACAAGATTTTAGCGGGGGCCACATTCTTTCTTAAATTTTCTAGACTTCCTGCTCTTTCTTCCTTTTTTCCAGTCAAACAAGTGCTGAAAGGTTTCAGAAGGTCTTCCCCAGCTATTGACAGTAGACGCCCTATTTTTTTTATAATTATTGGTGAAACTGATGTCTGCACTGGAATCAGTTTGCTTTTCCTTGTTCGACTTCGCTGTTCAGAACAGCTTTCGTTATTGCCTTTTTTGGTGCTTTTAGAATGGGGAGCTCACAGCACCTAATAAACCTTCTTCCTTTTTATTTATTTTATTGTTTTCAAATATCTCTGTTATGGAAGATTTGATTAAGATTTTTCTCCGTAGATGGACCAATTAGGGAAGGGTTGTTGGATAACTCTTTATAGAGCTCCCTTTCAGATCATCTTTCCAGTTTTTAGAGTTACGCAATATCTTTCTGTTCGACCCCCATTTTCAGGTTCATTTTTTATTCATATTAATCTGTCTCCATTAACAAGATTCCAGTTTTCATCTGTCCTGTCTTCTTGCCTTAAAAAACTTAACCTTTCTGGCTTTCATTTCTCTTCACATTCTTTCAGGATAGGTGCAGCTACTGAAGCCAGCTTTCTTGGTTTCTCTAATGATGGTTTAAAAAAATGGGGGTGTTGGTTAATTGATAAGTTTAAATTGTATTTTTGTCCTGATATTGTCATTGTTTAATTCTTCTTAGGTTCTACCAAGCGTGTCATTTGGATAGTGGGGCATTCCTTTATATTTTGAGCCAAAAGGAGAACTTCCATCAGGAATTGCAAAACCAATCTTGGTTTGGACGAAGGACAATTTCAGGTTTTATGGTGGGGAAAAAGGGGGTTGAGATGGAGAAACCTAAAGGATCATTTAATTTTCTTACTAGGACAATGACCTTCTCCTGATGTACTTATCATCATTCATGCCGGAGCTAATGACCTGGCCAGGATTAAAACTTGGGATTTGATTTGCGAGATGAAGAGGTTTATCTTTCTTTAAGTTGTTATTTCCTTTAGCGGTCATAGTATATTCAGAGATGGTACCACGACTCCTTTGGTCAGATTCAAGTAGAAATAAATAGAACTATACGCAACTTAGTAATTTCCCAAGGCGGTTTTTCTTACCGCCAAATAGACCTTGAGGGTTTCCTTCCTGGTCTGTACTGAGTGGCTTTCAGCTGGTGGGATTTGTCATCCAGTTCAGTTCTGGATGGACTACGTGATAGTATTAATGAATTAAATGATTTATGGTTATGTAATTTTAAGATTAAATATATTGCTGTTATGGATGATTATTGCTCAATTTTGGGAAACCCCTTAATAAACACAGTGGCTATTATAGCCAACATGAAATTAATTGTGTTATGTCTCTTTATTTAGTTATCTTTGAGTCTTTTGTGCTGTCCCATGATTGGATCTAGGGGGGTGCTGAGGTAGGCTTCATGATCTCCTGTCCCCCTGATCTCAGTTGTGCCCCCACAGGTCAAGGGCCATCACCAGCATAAGGCAGCATAGGCAGATTTGGGGGGTGGTAAAATCCTTATCCCCAGCCACTTGCTGGGGATTTGGATTTGTATGTCTTCTGTGCCCCCAGCAGGCAAACTAAAACTTCCACTTTGCTCCTACTGGAATAGAGGGCGCAGTGTGGCAGTTCCAGTATGCCTGTTGCTTAGGCTACTGACAGAGCGAAGAGAGAGTAGTAGGCAGGTGGACAGTCTGCATGTCCTACTGTCAGAGCTGGGCTGCAAGGATGCACAAGAGGGCGTATCGGTGGGTGGATGCAGGTATGCCGGGAGCAGTCGGGGCGTGCTGTCATGCAGGCTCCAATGAGGAATGGTGTGGTGCCACCAGCTGTGCGGGGTGGGTCAGGCGAGGGGTTGCCAGCAGAGGCCCATGGAGGAGAAGGAAGAAGAGGTTAAGGTGAAGAACCCCCCTTCTGTGCTGCAGCTGCCTCCAGAAATCTTCTGCCTACCTAGAACACATATTCTCTACATACACTGACACCATCTGGAGGAGTCACTGCAGGACAGGTGAAATCTGGGAGGACTGTTGCTTCCAAAGGTGTGTGTAAGTGACAGTGCCCCCTCTTGGGATGCTGTCCCCTCCTGTGACACTTCCCCCCTCCTGTCCTGCTGTTCCCCTCCTGTGATGCTGCCCCCTACTGTCCTGCTGCTTCCCTCCTGTGACTCTGTCCCCCTCCTGTGATGCTGTCCCTTCTGTAACGCTGCCCCACCTGTCCTGCTGCCCCCTTTTGTGACACTTCCCCCCTTCTATGATGTTGCCCTGCTCCTGTCCCGATGACCGCCCCCCTGTGATGCTGCCTCCCTCCTGTCCTGCTGCCCTCCTCCTGTCCCACTGTCCACCTCCTGTGATGCTGCCCCCTCCTGTCCCGCTGCCCAACTCCTGTTCCGCTGCCCACTTCTTGTGATGCTGTCCACCTCCTGTAATGCTGCCACCCCCCTTGTCACCCTGCCTCCTTCCTGTCCCACTGCCCCCACCTGTCCCACTGTCCACCTTCCGTCCTGCTACTCCCCTTCTGTGATTCTGCCCCCCTCCTGTCCCGCTGCCCCCTCCTGTGACTCTGCCCCCCTTCTGTGATGATGCCCTCCTCATGTGATGCTGTCCCCTTCTGTTCCGCTGCCCCCCTCCTGTTCCACTGCCCCCCTCCTGTACTGCTGAGCACCCCACAATGCATTGCGTGATGATTTTGCACAATCATGGCTCAGTGCTCATAGTCTCACTTCCCACAGAAACATTTTGCAGTGTGTTAAGTATAAGATGATCAGTGCAATTTTCTATACTAATGACAAGAACTAATAAAACCACGACATGCTACTAATCACAAACAATAATAAATAGTAATAAACTCTATCATTTCTTACAAGTAACATTGAACAAGTGCTTCCAATTATAATAGCTTGCAGACAAAATTCCAGTGACTTCACACAATTGCTTAGTGCTCACAGAACTCTCACCTCTATGTGATGTTGAACAAGCCTTATAAGTATCAAATGGTGGTGGCAGGCTTCCACTTCCAGATTCACAAATACCAGATCACTCAAAATTCCGGATGTCTCTATGCGGTGTTAGGTGTTATAATAGCTTGCAGATAAAATTCCAGTGACTTCACACAATTGCTTAGTGCTCACAGAACTCTCACCTCTATGTGATGTTGAATAAGCCTTACAGATATCATATGGTGGTTACGGGCTTCCACTTCCAGACTCCCGAGAACCAGGTCACTCAGAGTTCCAAATGTCAATAGAGGATAAAATAAATGCCTCCCATAGTGTAAAACGTATAAACAACTGAAGGTTTATTAAAAGCCAAATGGATTCTTACACAAAGTTAAAAAGCGCATGTAAATGTAACAACAGTGTTCCAGACGCCTATTACGTCACACCCGATCTGCTCTGTGTTTCTGGTCATGCCCTACGTGTTATGTCACATCACGTGACTTCATCAGGGCAATGGATTGGATATCGAATGATCCTATTTATAAAAGGTGACAGGAAGTGGATTGGCGGCCATTTTACTGAAGACAATGTCTCCAATAGATAATAATCATAAAGTGATCCCGTGCTCCAGCAGAAATGTACAAAAGAAACTTTTCACTAAATAAGATGAATGAACATTGTGTAAATCTACTTCAATAATTAAAGAACAGTGCAAGTGCAAAAAGTGATAAGTCCATAAATTGGTAAATCAATCCCAGGGTATATGATTCAGGATGATAATAGTCTCTTAATTAAGTCACCTAAAAAATGTCCAAAAGAAGGAAATCGTGCAAAAGCAGTTCCAATAAAAAACTCAGTGGACAGGTAGAAGTTTAGATCCAAAAAGTGAGCTCACAGAACCCTCACCTTCATATCTTGATATATCAGCATGTAGTAATGAACGGGGATCGGTTCCGTTACTCCAACATCTACCACCAGGGGGTCCTCAGTTACACTATATGTAAGACCTAGATCGAAGTAACAGCATAAACCCATGTACAGGAACTTATTCCGCTATATTGATATCCACCACCAGGGGGTCCTCTGCTCCACCAAGTAGGTCACCTGAATATAAACTCCACATCCATGTCCTCATATAGCCTCGTATCCTCCGCAAGGGGGGGAGAAGGGGGGGAGAGAAATGGATAAGGGTGGGAGAGAGAGAAAGCTCCAATAGTGTAGTATGTTATAAGTATAAAGGTTTTATTCCAAAGATTAAACTGGACTCTTACAATAGCAAGTTAAAAAACAGGCATAAATCAGCTGCTAAGGCTGTCGATCGTGTTTATATCTCCAAAAAACGGAAATGGAACAGCAGCCATTTTGTTGTGGTCCGCTCTATTTAACAGCAGCGGTCATTTTCCTATAGTCAAACTTGTGTTTTTACAGCGGCCATTCTATGGAAAGACACTCCTCTACTGACACTTCTAAAGAAGAGTTCTCATATATTGGCGGAAGCTGAGAATCAATGTAAGGTCTAATTGCTTTATAACCCGTGGCTCCTCATCAAAGTTGCCTCTTCCATTTGTAAAAGAGTTAATATGCCTGGCCACGAGTATATTTGCACAGGGTATTAAAATGAATCCAGATAAAATTACTGCTAACCATCCTAAAATGTAAAAAATGAAAATAGTAAATAATAAAATAAAAATAAAAATAAAAATAAAAAATAAGTAAAAAATAAAAGAATAAAAAATAATAAAAAATAAAAATTAAAAAATTAAACTAAAGCAAATAATCAAACAAATCAAAAAAAATATAGAATATATAAAGTAAAAATTAAAATAGAAATGAAAAACAAAAATAAAAATAAAAATAAATAAAATATAAAATATAAAAAATAAAAAATAAATAAACCCAAATTAATCCGAATAAAAAATATATAATAAAATAAAAATAAGTGTTGGACTGTAGGCTAAAATTAAATTCTTAAAATTCCAGTTATCCTTTATTATGCACCGTATGTATCACTATGCTAATTAAAATTTAAAAAAGAGAAATATTTTTTTAAAAAATTCATACAAAGAGGGGGGTTAAATGAAAACAGCCATACATCTGGCTCAATAATGTAGACAGTTGTAGGGAAGGTGGTCAAAAATGATTGCTGCACACCAGAAATGGAGCGAGCACCGCATTCCAGATCAACAATAATGCAACCAAAAGACATACATAGCCTAATACATTAAAAATTACTCAAAAAACAGTTGAGGTCAAATTCAACATTTAGGCCTCCCGGCACTAAACTTTTCATAGTGTATATCCATCTTGACTCTTTCTGGCTAATCGTTCTGATCTTATGGCTACCTCTCCATGATGCATTATACTTTTCTATGCCCCAGAATTGTAGCTGGGAAGGATCTTGATTATGTACTGCGGCAAAATGTTTTGAAACATTATGTTTGGGAAACCATTTATAATGTTCTGCACGTGTTCTTTCACCCTGACTTTAAGTGCTCTTTTTGTCCTGCCTATGTACTGTAAATTACAGCTACATTGAAGGCAGTACACCACTCCTTCAGTATGACAACCTATGAAGTCCCTGATCTCATAGGTATGACCCGTGGTGGTAGCTGTAAATTCTGACCTCTTTCTTTGAAATTTTTTAGTGAGACGACAAGCGTAACAAATCCTACAAGGGTACAAGCCCTTTCCAGAAAAGAACGTAAAGCTATTCTTTGGGGGAGGTTCAACTATAGATTTAACGATCATGTCTTTCAGGGTAGGAGCTCTTTTATAAATGATATTAGGTGTGTCTGGCAGAATATCTTTTAAATCTTTATCATTTTTCAATACATGCCAATGTCGTTTAATGAGCTTGGCTACCTCCTTATGTTGTATATTGTAGTCCAATATAAGACATGGTGCTTCATCCTGATATGCTTTCTTCTTCGAATCATTTTGCAACATCACAGTCCTATCCATTTCATTGACCTGTTGTATTTGGTTATTGATCCATGTACCATTGTAACTCTTTTCTTTAAATCTCGTACCAATCAAATCAGCTTGTATCTTATAATCTTCTTTGTGTGTGCAATTACGCTTGATTCTGACCAGTTGTCCTTTGGGAATGTTGTATAACCAAGGTTTATAGTGACAGCTGTTAATGGACAGATAACTATTGGTGTCCACACTCTTAAAATGAGTTTTAGTAATCACTTTATCTTTCTGTAGGGAAATATTTAGATCTAAAAAGTCAACAGATTTTTCGTCTATTTTCCATACCAGATTTATCTTCTTCTCATTCTTATTGAGTCCCTCTAGAAATTTTTCTAATGCATCGTTATTCCCATTCCAACCGATCACAATGTCGTCTATATACCTTCCATATAGGGTCAACTCGGCTGGCATATTCCTGTATATAGCTTCTTCTTCCCAATATGCCATAAAAGCATTAGCTATACTGGGTGCAAACTTCGCCCCCATGGCTATGCCAGTTATTTGTCTGTAATAAAACTGGTCATGCCAAAAATAATTATGTTTTAAACAGAAATCGAGGCATTTTATTAAAATTTTCCTTTGTTTACATACTAATGTACTGTATGTCCTCAGAAGCCATTTCGCCGCTGTGCATGCTTCATGATGCTGCACAATGGTGTACAGTGAGGACACATCTGCAGTAGCCAGGAAAGTCCTACCTTCTAGTATTGATATCGTATCCAATAATTGGAGAATGTGCTTGGTATCTTTTATATATGCCTTCGTTTTCTGAACAGCCGGTTGAATAAAGTGATCGATATATTCACCCATTCTGGAAGTCAGTGAATCTATGCCGTTCACAATCGGCCTGCCTGGTGGTTCTTCTCGATTTTTGTGAATCTTCGGGATGGTATATATTATTGGTATTCTGCATGATTCTGGTATCAAATATTTGGATTCTTTTTTATTTAGTATCTCCTTGTTAATACCTAAATTTACTACTGATTGTAATTGTTTTTTAAAGTCTCTCGTAGGATTACTTGGCAGTCTAATATAGGTCTCTTCATCCTGTAGTTGCTGATCCAATTCCTGTAAATACTGTTCTTTTGATTGTATAACCACAGCTCCACCCTTGTCAGCTGGACGTATCACAATATCTTTCAGTTAGTTTTTTGATCCCTTCCTTTATATGTATTGGATCAGAAACTCGCTTCGGTTTCAACATTTCCAAGTCCTGTAAGACCAGTTTCTTGAATACTTCAACATGTTGGTTATTTGGTACTTGGGGATTAAAAATGGAATTATTACGCAGTGTACTATGTAGAGGTAGTTCTTGATGCTGTCTTTCCTCATGTATCAGTTTAGGAGGATTGCCAATCAGATATTTTTTAATATTAATCTTTCTAATATACTTCTGAATTCCTATGTAAGTTTTGAATTTATTGAGATTCCTCACTGGAGCATGTTTAAGTCCTTTATCTAATACCGCTAGTTCGTGTGCCGTAATCGTCTTTCCGCTTAGATTTACCACTCCTTCTCCCACTATTCTCTTTTGCGTTTGGATTCTCTTCCCCGCTCTGCAATGTCTCAAATAACCAAGCAGTCATTTTGTTGGTTAGGAAAAAAGGACAGACAGAGTATTGTGTCAAGCCATCCTGTGGACACAAAGCAAATGGACGCGGTCTAACGACCGTATGATAATGAATATCATCTATACAATCGCTAACCTGCTAATTGTATTATATAAAAATTGTAAAAATCATACAAGATAAACAGAAAATTAAAATATATAAATGACTCAGAGGCCAAGTAAATAACATGGATATCTGGACATCAATAATGAATAATATATAATATATATATATGCCAAAAAAGAAAGAAATATGGCATAAAAACCATATGTGGCAAAATAAATAAAAAACCAAGTCTAACTGCAGAATAAAATTGTATACAGCCAAATGTGTTCATAAATAATACCAAATTGTGCAGAGGGCGGATAAACTATTAGTATACCAGAAATGAGGTGTAGAGGCTACTAAATAAACAATTAAGGAATTAGCAGTAACATACAAGTTAATAAAATTGAATAATTACTCAAAAAACAGTTTAAGTCAAATTCGACATTTATACTATCAGGTATAAGAGTGTGTAGAGTATGGATCCATTACTTCTGACTTATGGATCTGACCTTATGTGCCCCCTCCATGGTTTATTGTGTATCAGCCCTCTATACCATTGTACAGCACCATCAAGCCGGTGATTCTACTAAATGGCTGTTGAGAGAGTTTAGTACACTTATGTGTAAACAAAGAAAATATCTAGTTAAATGTATAGAGTTCTGCCTGAAGTACAACTACTTCTGGCACGATCAAGCATACTATAAACAAATCACGGGTATAGCCATGGGTGCAAAATTTGTACCCAGTGTTTCCAGTGCCTTCATGGCACAATGGGAGGAAAATGCAGTTTATAAAAACTCTTCGGTTGAACTAAGCTTCTACAAAAGATACATCGATGATCTGATAATCATATGGAATGGAAGTAAAGAAACATTAGTGAATTTCCTAGCCAAATTAAACAACAATGATAAGAATATTAAACTAACGTGAAATATCAATGAGAAGCACATCAATTTTTTGGATCTGGACATCATTTTGGAAGGTAACAAATTACTTACCAAAACTAATTTTAAGAACATAGACACTAATAGTCATCTTTCTATTAATAGCTGCCACTTTAATGAATGAATGAATGATTTGTATAGCGCTACAAATGCGAACTGAATCGCCTCAAGGCGCTAGATCCGTCCTGTGTTGTCTAGCTTCTTAGAAGAGGTAGGTCTTGAGTTTCTTTCTGAAGGCCTGATGGTTTTCTTCCATGCGAATGTGGGTACGTGAGTTTTAAACCATGGCTATACAACATCCCAAAAGGCCAACTTATAAGGATCAGGAGGAATAGCAAAAAAGAAGAGGATTTCATGACCCAGGTAGCATTTATTGTAAACAGGTTTAAAGATAAAGGCTATACGGATGGATTTGTACAGAACCAAATTGATCTGGTGAAAAAAATGAATAGGACTTCAATGTTACATAATAAAAACAAGTCCCAACATTATTTCGTAAGCCCTTTACTTGATTTTGGATTATAATATCCAACATAGGGAAATAGAAAAGCTGGTTAAAAAACACTGGCATATATTAAAGTGCGATAGACTTAATAGCATCCTTTCTGAGAAACCCAACATAGTCTACAAAAGAGCACCAACTTTCAGGGAAATCATTGCTAAAAATGTTGTAGAACCACCTCCAATTAGGGGATATACTTTTTTCACGGGGAAAGGGTTTTATCCCTGCAAATACTGTTTCTCTTGTCAACACTCTAAGAAACCGCAACGCAAATGAACAGACTTTGTTTCCACTACTACTGGACAACTTCATCCAATCAGAGACTTTATTAGCTGTCATATCGAGGGTGTTGTTTACGTTCTTTAATGTAGCTGTAATTTTTAGTATGTGGGATGGACTAAAAGAAGCCTTAAGATTAGAATTAGGGAGCATGTTCAAAATATCTTGAATGGCTTCCCTAAACACAAAGTATCAAGACATTTTGCACAGGTCCACATCAAAGATCCCACACATTTACAATTCTGGGGGATAGAAAAATACAATAAACCATGGAGGGGGCACATAAGGTCAGATCCATAAGTCAGAAGGAATGGATCCATACTCTACACACTCTTATACCTGATGGTTTAAATGTCGAATTTGACTTAAACTATTTTTTGAGTAATTATTAAATTTTATTCACTTGTATGTTACTGCTAATTCCTTAATTGTTTATTTATTAGCCTCTACACCTCAGTTCCGGTATACTAATTGTTTATCCGCCCTCTGCACCATTTGGTGTTATTTATGTACACATTTTGGCTGTATACAATTTTATTCTGCAGTTTTTTATTTATTTTGCCACATATGGTTTTTATGCCATATTTCTTTTTTTTTGGCATTCATATATTATTCATTATTGATGTCCAGATATCCATGTTATTTACTTGGCCTCTGAGTTATTTATATATTTATATTCTCTGTTTATCTTGTACGATTTTTACAATTTTAATTTAATACAATCGTTAGCCGGTTCGCGATTGTATGGATGATATTCATTATCATAAGGTCGTTAGACCGCGTCCGTTTGCTTTGTGTCCACAAGATGGCTTGACACAATACTCTGTCCTTTTTTCTTAATGAACAAAATGACCGCTTGGTTATTGGAGACATTGTCTTCAGTAAAATGGCTGTCAATCCACTTCCTGTCACCTTATATAAATGGGATCATTTGATAGCCAATCCGGTATCCCTGATGAAGTCACGTGACATGACATAATGCATAGGGCATGGCCGGAAACACAGAGCGGACCGGAATTGACGTAAGATGCATCTGGAACGCTGTTGTTACATTTACATGTACCAGTTTGTAACTTTGTGTAAGAATCCATTTGGCTTTTATTAAACCTTCAGTTGTTTATACATTTTACACTATGGGAGGCATTGAGATTGAGAGCATGTTCTCTATTTTTCAGTCGGGAAAAGTTCCTATCCGAAAATGCGATCATCTGAATGCAGTTCGGACGGGCAAAAAATCACGCATGCTCAGAATCAAGTACGAGACGGATTCGCTCGTTCTGGTAAAACAAGCGTTCGTAATGGAGATAGCACATTCGTCACGCTGTAAATTTTTGGATCTTTTAATGCAGCGCATTCTTTTGCTCTTTATAATGCTAGAAGAATGAAGATACTCACAGAGTTCTCACAAACTTATTTCTTTATTGTTTCTCGTGATCTCCTGAACAATCTTTTTGTTTTTAAAGCCAGATCTCCATAATAATGTTTAGAATTATTTTTTATAGTCATCTTTTTATTTTTTTAAATTTTAATCAAGATCTCCTGTTTTTTTGACTATTTTTAAATTATTTTCTAGTGATCTCCATATTTTTTTGTGTGTCAAGTTTGCACAACAACATTATTATATGGTATTTTTAAAGCTCAAGGAGGTTGGTTGTTGTCCCTTGTTAATTTGACATTGTATTTTTGAAATGTACCTGCCTACTCACAAACAAACTGTCCTTTTTGAAGAAAAGCACATAGGCAATTATTTTCATATAAAAAAATCTAAATTTATTCTGGCTTATAACAAAATAAAGAGGAAGGCAATGCTGGAGAAACTGCTTGAATTTTGAAGCCTTTGTACCCCAGAGCATTATCTCTCAACATCAACTCTTTGTAACTAAAAATTGGTAGCCTGAGAAGTCCATATAATAGGGAGCACAATCTGGTCCAGGACTCCCAGAGATCATGACAGCAGCAGATGACATATATGTCCCCAGGCTGTGGTACTACAACAGCCTGCGTCTTCTGTCAGACCAGACTGAACCTAGGGCCATCACTTTCTTGTCTTCCCTGCAGCCTTCCCTCCATGCTACCCTGCAGCCTTCCCTGCAGCCTTCCTTGGAGGTCATGGCTCTGGAGGTGGACTTGTGGCAGGAGGAGGAGGGGGAGGATGGGTGAGCACACATAAGTGCATGTTTTCACTAATTTGGCTCCTCAACCGCTTCTGAAGGGCCTGATAAATAAGATTCTCACACATGAAGCATTGGCCCTCCTCCATTTGGTGCAATTTTGCAGCTACATAGCAGCCATAGGCCTCTTCAGCATCGGGGGTGTTTTCAGGGCCACATTAGCATCCTTAATGAGGCCCAGTGCTGCCTCCTCCACGTTACTCCCCTTCCTGGCCCTTTTTGTTGTAAGGCGGAGGGGAGGCACCTGTGATTGGGTGAGGCTACTGGGCCTGGCCACCTCCTGGCTGACACTTACCCCTGCCTCCTCCTGGCTGACACTTACCGCAGCCTCCTCCTGGCTGCCACATTCCAGATCCTCATCCTGGCTGAGGTCTTCCTATGTATAAAAAAGGGACATAGTTTTAGTTTTTGGTTCATCAATCACACACAATTTTCAGCTCATGACTGTTGCAAATTGAATGTTAATAAATAGAAAAGACTATCATTCTGAGCCCAGCATTTTTTATTCTTGTCCCAATCACTTTTGGTCCCTACTGTATATTGATATGTAAAACACTTTTTGTTCAATTATTCATTTGTTATCAATAATAACATCTAGTTAACAAAATAATTTTCGGACAATAAATATGTTCAAAAATACTATACCTGGCTCCAGCTGGGCTCCTCAACTTCTTCCAGGATGGAAGGCCCAGGTTGGTCCTCGGAAGCCTCAGCTGGGATTGAGGGAAGGGTGGATGGAAGTGTAGAAAGTGATTCCCTGGCTTCAATCTGGTCTTCCAGAAACCGCATCCTGTTGTAGTACCACAGACTGGGTACATACACATCCTTTTGTGCTGCTCCTGATTTCATGGAAGCCTGGACCTTATTAAGCTCCTTCCTATACGTGCTTCTTAAGCTACCAATTTTCTTATCCACAAACTCGATGTCTGTGTCAGGGACCTGCGTCTTCACAAATTGCAGCAGTTTCTCCAGCGATGCCTTCCTAGCTGGTTTATTTCGATATAAGGGGTTTTTAACCTCCCACAAATTTCTCATATCCCTATATCTGTCTATGAACTGGCCCATGAATTCAGGGCCTTTGAATTGTTTCATATTTGCTGCAAGACAAAACACAAGACAAAAACACTAATATCAGGCTAAACTCTCCTAATCTTATCCCAATATAGGCCTCAATCTCGAATCAGTATAGGCCACTGATGTCCCAAGTTAAAATGTTACCTTTGTTATAACGTTTGGCGCTTCCTCCACTCACAGATCGTACGTACGACACACGCGTTTTAGCTTTATATACACTGTGCATGAAACTCCACGCGCGTCGCCTGCCCCGATGTTCTTTCTCGAATATTCCCTGCCTCTTCTCTTTCATCGTAGTGGGAGAGGAACATGGCGGAGACACAGCAGGTGTATAATAGCAGTAACGAGGAGGAAAGCCCAGAGCCCAAAATGTCCCGATCCCGCAGGAGATTTAAGGCCTCAAATGTGGCCTTTATAGAGATGGTGGAGATGGTGGATATCTTGAAGAGGGCCGACTATGATGGGAAGTATGGACCGTACCTAAACCCAAATGTGAGAAAGGCCAAAATCATGACTAAAGTTGTCAAGAGTCTGCACAAGAATTTGGAGTACAACGATCCAAGGAGCAATTGAGGAAACGCTGGTCAGACCTGAAATCGAGGGAGCAGGATCAGTACAGAAGGATCAAGAAAGTGCTTCTAAAAAGTAAGTACTTGTCGTGTGTTCCTATTATTAGTATTACTTTCATGCTGCTCCATGTGTTTTTTTTTACGGTTGTACAGTTTAAAATGGCTACTTTCATGTTCATGGGCACATTGTTCGTTTGCCAACTAAATACGATGTTTTGGGCATATACAGGGTTAACTACATTTGGTCATGCTAATTTGTATTAAAAGAAGTTTAGGACATTGTTATCTATATGTGTTTGAAACTAGAAAGAATTGCAAACTTGATTCATTGTAATGTAAGGAGAGGACACTCGGCAGCTGTTTACACATCTGGACTCAGGAGCACTAGTGTGGGGCACAAGAACAAACTTTTTAGGGTGTCCCACACAGGTACTCCAGTGGATACTTTAGTGTGTCTCCATGTGTGAAACTTGTCCAAAAAGTATTCCAGCTTTGGTAAGGGAAAAAATCACGTCTTCAACTTGGAACTCTGCCAAAACAGACAATTGTACCCCACTTCCAAGCAATGTTTCATATTCCTATTTCTGGCCTCAAATATCTGTGTGCTAAGTATACCTTTTGTTTCATTCTCATAGGGGAGAAAAGACTCCGGACATCTGAGCACACCAGGAAACCCCCTCTCCTGAAGAAGGGGAACAGAGGACATCACAACCTGAGGATGTGGAGGAAGGAGAAAGAAAGCTCTATTTGTGGGAACAAAATGATAAAAAATTTGTTTGGGTACAGTGTAGCATGACCGCGCAATCGTCATTCAAATTGCCACAGCGCTGAAAGCTGAAAATTGGTCTGGACGGGAAGGTGTCTAAGTGCCTGGTTCTGAAGTGGTTAAAAACCCTTTTCGAAACACACATGTGAATGTGCTTTGAGTAAAATGTTTGCTACTCAAGAATGTGTGGCTTCTTCTTTCAATGCTCAATACCATTTTTTGTATTAAGTTGGTGTTTACAGTGACAATGGGTGTTATTTAATAATGGAAAACCACTTGGCACTACAAGTGCACTAGGAGAACCTAGGAGACAGCTAAAAGAAACACAAGCAGTAAATCAAAATCAAGATTTGATCAGATCAATTTTTTTTATATCTCAAATAAATTACAAATTTGCTGGCATAGCAATGCCCCCCCACCCGTAAAATAATCAACATATTTTTGACGCACTTCACGGGCGCTTTGGGGGGGCAAGCCAGGACGGCCAGTTTCTAGGGCCATTTCTCTTTAAAAAGTTGTGAAGTATGCAGCATGCTAGAACTATGTGATTAAGTTTGTACTCCGCCATATTTATTGCTGTAAGAAATAAGTGGAACCGGCTGGCCATTATCCCGAAGGCATTCTCCATGACTCTTCTGGCTCTGGCCAGCCGGTAATTAAAAACCCTTTTCTCCGGGGTGAAGGTCCTCTGAGGGAATGGCCTCATCAGGTGATAACCCAGACCAAATGCTTCATCAGCAATAAAAACAAATGGGAGTCCTTCAATGTTGTCTTCCGCAGGTGGCAATCCCAAGCCACCACTCTGGAGATGTTGGTAGAACTCGGTCTGGGCAAAGACTCCACCATCCGACATTGATCCATTCTTCCCCACGTCCACATAGGGAAACTCGTATGTCACCAACACCACTGCCATCAACACAATACTATGAAATCCCTTATAGTTAAAATAGTATGACCCTGAGTGGGGTGGTGGGACGATGTGGATGTGATTCCCATCGATTGCCCCTCTGCAGTAGGGAAAGTCCCAACGATGAGCAAATTGGGAAGCCACAGTCTGCCATTCCTGTGTAGTTGAAGGAAACTGTGGAGTCAAAAAAGAAAAAAAAAATATTAGTACTTTTGCACATAACATTGCAAGCAGATTAGACACAAACATTCTTGGCCAACATCAGTATAACATTTATTTTAAGGAGTATTTAAAGACAAAAATATAAGGTCCACTTATCAGATTCCTCACCCCCTCTGATGGCCATTGGAAACATTTTAGGGGAGGTTATAAATGAGTTTTGGAACCCCAAAAAAAGTCTCTGGCACTCTGCCTGAATTTAAGGACAACAATAACATTTGGACACATTTTAGGGGGTGTTTAGGGTAAAGCACTACAATGGAGCTGACAAAATACATTGTTAACTGACTAGGCTAGGTGTATATGGGCCCAGGATAGCATGCTGGGGAGGTTAGTGAAGGCAAATATGCATGAAGGACAAAAAAGGAGCATTAAAAGCTTACAGCATGCCTGAAGACAAAGGGGACATTCACAGCATATTACAATCATGGTAATTAGGGAATGATGAAAGAAATACAAAACATTAGCATGCATTAAATACATAGAATGTGATTTTAAAGGAGAAAACTTAATAACCCTAATATAGTCCTTCTACAGGACCTGTATGATGGCAGAACAGGTCTCTGGAATAATGATCCCCAGAGCCTGGGGGGAGGTGCCTGTAGAGAACTTGAGGTCCTGTAGACTTCTCCCCGTTGCCAAGTACCACAACTAGCCTCTGCTCCGAAGTGATGGCTTGCCACATGCAGGTGTCCTGCTTCATAATATAAGGGGACAGCAAAACCAACAGATGGTGAAAAAGAGAAAATTCCTGAAATCATCAGGGTTATTCTCCTGGATATCACACAGCAAAGGCATATGAGAGAATTGGTCACGCTGGAGCAACCAATTCTTGGTCCATGAACTCCTCCCCACCCTGTTCATGGACTGGGCTTGGGTCAAAGCAAAAACCCCAACACCAAGCCCCCGCATAGTACAAACTTTACGATGAGTACTTACCTGCAACATGGCTTCAAAATGGTTGGCTGGTCAGAACGAACTAACAGAACGCACTGAAGAACAGAAAGGCCTGTGAAGAGCGAGCTGAAAATCAGAAACAAGCAGACAAGAACACACTCAAAAACTTATACGAACTGACTACACGCACTGAAAACCAGATACAAACCCACAAGAACAAACTGAAGAGCAGTAACTGACTGAAAAGCACAAAGCTGAAAAGCGTGAATCGTCTCTCACCAAACTTCTACTAACACGAGATAAACATGAGGTTAGCAGAAGGAGCCCAAAGGGTGGCATGCTGGGTATTGAACTTCCATTTTCTAGTCCCATCGTACGTGTTGTACGTCACCTCATTCTTGACAGTCAGAATTTGGTGTGACCGTGTGTATGCAAGGCAAGCTTGAGCTGAATTCCGTCGGAAAAACCATCCAAGTTTTTTCTGACGGAAATTCCGATCATGTGTACGCAGCATAGGGCTGACCTAACACCGCATAGAGACATCCGGAATTTTGAGTGATCTAGTCTGGAAGTGTAAGCCGCCACCACCATTTGATACTTATAAGGCTTTTTCAACATAACATAGAGGTGAGAGTTTGTGAGCACTAAGCAATTGTGTGAAGTCATGGGAATTTTGTCTGCAAGCTATTATAATTGGAAGCACTTGTTCACTGTTACGTGGAAGAAATTGTGGACTTTATGATTATTTATTATTGTTTGTGATTAGTAGCACGTCGTGGTTTATTAGTTCTTGTAATTTTGGATATTAGTATACAAATCTGCGCTGATCATCTTATCCTTATATTCATTTATGTGCACTGTGTACCCTACAGGTCTAGGAGCAGTTTATTCGCTTTTTTAGTTTATTCACTTGGTAGTGCAAGGGATTTCACTTTTCATATTTTGCAGTGTATTGTTGGAGTGGAGATAGATAGAGCAGGGCTCAGTTTGCTACTAGAGAGTTATAGGGCGTACACACGGTCGGACTTTGTTCGGACATTCCGACAACAAAATCCTAGGATTTTTTCCGATGGATGTTGGCTCAAACTTGTCTTGCATACACACGGTCACACAAAGTTGTCGGAAAAATCCGATCGTTCTGAACGCGGTGACGTAAAACTAGTACGTCGGGACTATAAACGGGGCAGTGGCCAATAGCTTTCATCTCTTTATTTATTCTGAGCATGCGTGGCACTTTGTCCGTCGGATTTGTGTACACACGATCGGAATTTCCGACAACGGATTTTGTTGTCGGAAAATTTTATCTCCTGCTCTCCAACTTTGTGTGTCGGAAAATACGATGGAAAATGTCCGATGGAGCCCACACACGGTCGGAATATCCGACAACACGCTCCGATCGGACATTTTCCATGGGAAAATCCGACCGTGTGTACGGGGCATAAGTGTGTTATTGAGACTCTGCATGTAAAGTGTTAAGCCGCGTACACATGAGTGGACTTTTTGACCAGACTGGTCCGACGAAACGAATCAGTCGGACAATCCAACCATGTGTGGGCTTCATTGGACCTTCAGCGGACCTTTTCTGTCGAAAATCAGACGGACTTTAGATTTGGAACATGTTTCAAATCTTTCCGCTGGAACTCCGCCGGACCCAGTTCCTATAGAGAAATCCGCTTGTCTGTATTCTGGTCAGACAGACAAAAAACAACGCATGCTCTGATGGAAGCGCTCGGTCTGGTAAAACTAGTGTTCATATTGGAGCTAGCACATTCCTCATGCTGCAAATTCTGTGATCATTTAATGCAGCGCATTATTGTCTTCTTTATAATGCTAGAAGAACGAAGTTGTTTTGCTGCTCATATTCACACAGAGTTCTCACAAACAGATTTCTAGATTATTCCTCTTGATCTCATGATTGATATTGTATTTTTTAAAAGGCTGATCTCCATAATAATGTTTACAAATGTATTTTTTGAGTCATCTTTTATTATTTTTGATTTCATCAAGATCTTTTTTTTATGATTATTTAAAAATTATTTTCTAGTGATCTCCATTTTTTTGTGTGTGTGTGTGTCAAGTTACCACAATAACTTTAATAATGTTTTATTTTTTTGTGTGTCAAGTTAACACAATAACATTATTAATGTTTTATTTTTTTGTGTCTCAAGTTAACACAATAACATTATCTTTTTGTTTTTTTTGTAACCTCAAGGAGGTTGGTGTCCCTTGTTAATTTGACATTGTCTATTAGAAAGGTATTTGAATAAAAACACATAGGCAAGTATTTTCAGAAAATAAAATATCCATTTATTCTGGTTAACAAAATAAAGATGAAGGCAACACTGGAGAAACTTTTAGAATTTGTGAAGCCTTTTGGCCCCAGGGCACACATCAAGTCTGTGGAAAAGAAAATTGGGATCTTGAGGAGTCCATAAAATAGGGAGCACAATCTGGTTCAGGAATCCCAGCGATCAAGACCAGCAGCAGATGACATATATGTCCCCAGGCTGTGGTACTACACCAGCCTGCATCTTCTGTCAGACCAGACTGAACCCAGGTCATCACTTTCTTCTCTTCGTTGCAGCCTTCCTTCCACGCTGCCCTGCAGCCTTCCCTGCAGCCTTCCTTGGAGGCTGTGGCTCTAGTGGTGGACATGTGGCAGGAGGAGGAGGATGGGCTTGCTCATATATTTGCCTGTTGGCAGTTAACTCGCCCCTCAGCCCCTTGTGAAGGGCATCAAAAATAATTCTTTCACAGAGGAGGCATTGGCCCTTCTCCAATTCGACCAACCTGGTCGCTATATAGCAGCCATAGGCCTCTTCAGCGTCGGGGGGCTCATGAGGACATTCGTAGCTTCTCTAATGAGGCGCAGTGATGCCTCCTCTTTCACCGTCCCCTTCCTGGGCCTTTTTGTATTAAGGCGGAGGGGAGGCACCTGCGATTGGGTGAGGCTACTACTGGGCCCGGCCACCTCCTGGCTGACACTGGGCCCGCCCACCTCCTGGCTGACACTGGGCCCGGCCACCTCCTGGCTGACACTGGGCCCGGCCACCTCCTGGCTGTCACTGGGCATGGCCACCTCCTACCTGCCAATTTCCAGAACTTCCTCCTGGCTAAGCTCATCCTGTGTATAAAAAAGGAACATAGTTTTAGTTTTTGGTTCATCAATCACACACAATTTTCAGTTCATGACTTGCAAATTCATTGTTAATACATATAAAAGAGTATCCTTCTGACCCCAGCATTTTTTCAAGCTGGTGACAAACATTTTTGGCCACTACTGTCAATTGATAGGTATACATCATATTTTGGAAAAAATCCTTAATAGGTGATCAATTATAACATCTAGTTAACATCATTAATATTAGGACACTAAATACATCTAAAAGTAATATACCTGGCTCCAGCTGGGCGCATCTGGTTCTTTCAGGATGGAAGGCCCAGGTTGTTCCTTGTCAGCCTCTGCTGGAGTGGAGGGAAGGGTGGAGGGAAGGCTGCAGGGAAGGGTGGAGGGAAGGGTCGAAAGAGATTCCTTGGCTTCAGTCTGGTCGTCAAGAAAATGCAGTTTTTCGAAGTACCTCAGCCTGGGTACATACACATCATCTGCTGATGCTCCTGATCTCAGGGAAGCCTGGATCTTGTTATGCTCCCTCCTATACATATTCCTCAAGATCCCAATTTTACATCCCAAAATCTTCATGGTTCCTTCTGGGATCAAAGTCTGTATAAATGCCAGAAGTCTCTCCAGCGTTTCCTTCCTTACTGGTTTATTGTAATATGCACTGTGTTTGACCTCCCACAGAATCCTCATCTCCCTGTACTTGTCAATAAATTGGGACGTGAATTCAGGGTCTTTAAACTTATTATTCATTTTTTTCTGTAAGACAATACACAAGACAAAAACACTAATGTTAGCCTAAACTCTCATAATCTTATCCCAACATAGTAGAAAACACCAGATTAGGAAAAAAGGAACTGCAGCCCACCTAAGTGAGGTCCTAAAAAACAGAAAAAATCTACTTCAGGGTAAATGGTGCTGTTCAAAAATGATATGTGAACCCACTACACTAATACATCTAAACAACTCTCCATAAAGGTGCAAAGTGCCTCAAATAAATAAATGTAAAACCAAAAATTAAAAAATATATATGAGTGTATAAGTATAGGAAAAAATTATAAATATATGGAAAATATATACATAACAGTGATGATACACCACATTATAAATGATTTAATGTGACGTGCTAAAAAGGACGTGACTCAATGAATAAGAAAAGTGAGGAACAAACGTGCCCCCATATAAACTCAAAAAACATAATTCAGATCGATAAATTCCAACCAACACAAACAAAAAATAAAATATATAAATTAAGAGTGACAAAAAATGATGTCGGAATAAAAAAGTCCAAAAAATCTAGTGTTTATACTGCTATACACTAATTTTCTAGTAGTCTGTAGGCAGTGATCTGTGTACAAATTCAAAATAGGAGTGGCTCTCCAGTGTTCCCCACTTTCATCCACAACACCCACTTGTGCCCGCACTCACCAGCGCGCCTAACCCCTGCAGGGGTATCAGGCGTAATAGCTGAGTTCCAGTGGCGATGTTCCCTTGCGTCAGGTTATCCCTCAAATAGGTCCCGTTGCATTCCACCTCTCCACAGATGTTTTTCTAGAAATCCCCAGCGGCAGGCATCCACATAAGTATAGAAAGGATGAGCCTCATAGAGTAAATCCGTAGACCCAGGTGGTTTTATTAAAACTTTATGGATAATATTAAAAACAGAGGAGCTCCAAAGCTCTGCTATACAAGTAATAGCAGCTTCCATATCAACGGCGTGGTAACGGCGCGCGTTCCACAGCCGGGCTGGCAAAAACCGGAAGTCCAAAAACACGGAAGTGATGTATTGCGTACCACGTATGTCCTGTCTTACGCATTTCGTCAAACGGACGTCATCAGAGGCACTGATGATGTGGTGTATCATCACTGTTATGTATATATTTTCCATATATTTATAATTTTTTCCTACACTTATACACTCATATATATTTTTTAATTTTTGGTTTTACATTTATTTATTTGAGGCACTTTGCACCTTTATGGAGAGTTGTTTAGATTTATTAGTGTAGTGGGTTCACATATCACTTTTAAACAGTGCCATTTCCCCTCAAGTAGATTTTATCCCAACATAGGCCTCATCTTTAAGCAGTATAGGCCACTAATGTTCCAAATTTAATAAAATTTACCTTCGTTTCAGACGCTCGCAACTTCAGTTCCTCTTTCCTCAGCGCACAAAACGTACGTAAGACACATGCGTGTTAGCTTTATATACACTGCGTAAGCGTGAAACTCCGCCTGCGTCGCCCGGCCCTGATGTTCTTTTTTCACAAATATTCCCCGCCCCCTTCTCTACGCACAGAACGTACGTACGGCACATTCGTGTTACCTTTATATACACTGCTAATTCGTGAAAATCCACCTGCGTCGCCTGCCCCTGACGTTCTTTTTCACGAATATTCCCTGCCCCTTCTCTCTACAGTGCGCAGTTAGGAGCAACATGGCGGAGACACAGCAGGTGTGTGTTAATTACTCCAGTAGCAAGGAAAGCGTCCCGAAACGTCCCGATCCGGGAAGAAGAGATTTAAGGCCTCCAATTTGGCCTTTGAGGAAATGGTGAAGATGGTGGACATCTTGCAGAGGAGCGATTATGATGGGAAGCATGGACCATACACCCAGCCGAATTTGCGCAAGGCCAAAATCATGTCCAAAGTTGTGAAGACTCTGCATCAAAATTTTGGGGTAACGGGCTCCAAAGACCAATTAAGGAAACACTGGTCCAACCTTAAACTAAGGAAGCCGGATCAGTACAGAAGAATAAAAAAAGTGCTTCAAAAAAGTAAGTACTTACTGTGTTCCTATTCGGATTATTAACTTTCAAGCTGCTCCATGTGCTTTTTCTTTACTGTTGTACAGTTTTAAATGGCTACTTTCATGTTCGTGGACACAGTATTCGATCGTAGGAAACATCGTTAGTAGGAAACATTTTTGGTCTTGCTAATTTGTCTTTGCAAACTTGATTCAGTGGAATGTAAGGAGAGGACACTCAGCAGCTGTTTACACATCTGGACTCAGGAGCACTAGTGTGGGACACCAGAGCACATTTTTTAGGGTAACCCACACAGGTGCTCCAGTGGATACTTGGCGCGTCTCCATCTGTGAAACTTGGCCAAAAAAGGTAAGTATTGCAGTTTGGTTAAAAGGGATTTTTAATCATGTCTTCAACTTGGATCTCTTCTCAAATAGATAATTGTACACCACTTCAAAGCAACATTTCATATTCATATTTCTGGACTCAAATATCTGTGTGCTAAGTATACCTTTTGTTTCATTCTCATAGGGGAGAAAAGACTCAGACAACAGGCTACCAGGGACCCCCGACCTCGCCAGTCTGAATGTGTAGTTAGCCCCAGCCCCCCCGAGGATGTGGAGGAAGGAGAGGTGGAGGAAGTGGGTGAGATGTGCACCCCACCAGTTGGAACCTTTTTCCACCGACAGCACCCCCCCGAGGATGTGGATGAAGGAGAGGTGGAGGAAGTGGGTGAGATGTGCACCCCACCAGTTGAGTGTCTGACACCCCAGCTTCAGGTAATCTATGTATGCCTACATATTTCTGAATACATGTTTTTTCATCAATTTTAGATGATGTGCTGGTTGTGGAAGGGGAAGCGGTGGAAACTTTTTCCACCGACAGCAACCCCCGAGGATGTGGAGGAAGGAGAGGTGGAGGAAGTGGGCGAGATGTGCACCCCACCAGTTGAGTGTCTGACACCCCAGCTTCAGGTAATCTATGTATGCCTACAAATTTCTGAATACATGTTTTTTCATCAATTTTAGGTGATGTGCTGGTTGTGGAAGGGGAAGCTACCAAACCTTTTTCCACTGACAGTGCCCAAAGACTGATTGGCCAGATCATGGCCTGGAATGGGGAGATTGCTGCCATGCGCAATCAGCTGGACATCATGCAGCAGGAAATGAAGAACATGATCAATGTTTTGGTGAGAATTTAATCCCTTTTTCCATAAAACTAAATCGATCATGTTCTTTATTTCCTTTTTAGATGCAGAGTTGAGTTCCAGAGTTGTGTGTATGTTATGTTTTAAAACATGCCTGTTTGTAAAAAAAAAAAAGGTTTTAAAAAAAAAGGTTTTTTTTATAAAAAAAAAATTATATTGTTAAAAAAAGAAATATATATTTAAAAAAAAAATTATATTGTTAAAAAAGAAATATATATTTAAAAAAAATTATTATAAACGCACATGTGAACGTGCACAGATTAAAAAGTTTACTAATCAACAATATGTGGCTTCTTCTTTCAATGCTCAATACCAGTTTTGTAAGTAATTTTGTGTTTACAGTGACAATGGGGCTTATTTACTAAAGGAAAATCCACTTGGCACTACAAGTGCACTAGGAGAACCTAGGAGACAGCCAAAAAGAAAAGCAAACAATAAATACATTTCGAGATTTTATCTGATCATTATTTATTTATTAATAAAAATCAGACATTGTCTGGCATTGCAATGGCCCCCCCTACCCGTAAAATAAGTAACATATTTCTCCCTAACTTCATGGGCGCTTTGGGGGGCCAAGCCAGTACGGCCAGTATCCAGGCCCATCAGAGGATTGTCTGTAAGTCCGGCCTCAGGCCCAACTGATGAAATATAATTTCTGGCATTTTTTCTTAAAAAATTGTGCAGGATGCATCATGCTAGGACAATATGTTTAAGTCTGTATTCCGCCAGATGGATTGCTGTCAGAAACAGGCGGAACCAGCTGGCCATGATCCCGAAGGCATGCTCCACAACTTTTCTTGCTCTGGCCAGCCGGTAGTTAAAAATCCTCCTCTCCAGGGGTGAGGGTCCTTTGGGGGAATGGCCTCATCAGGTGCTCACCCAGACCGAAGGCTTCATCTGCAATGAAGACAAAAGGGAGTCCTTCCATGTTATCTGCATCAGGTGGCAATCCCAGGCCACCATTCTGGAGATGCTGGTAGAATTCTGCCTGGGCGAAGACTCCTCCATCCGACATCTGGCCATTCTTCCCCACATCCACATACAGAAATTCATACCCCTTATAATTAAAATAGTATGACCTCGAATGGGGTGGTGGCTCGATGTGGACATGCTTCCCATCTATAGCCCCTCCACAGTTGGGAAAGTGCCAACGGTGAGCAACATGGGAGCCCACAGTCTGCCATTCCTGTGGCGTTGAAGGAAACTGGGGAGTGAAACAAGAAAAAAAATATAAGTACTTTTGCACATAACATTGTAAGCAGATTACACAAAAACATTCTTGCCCAACATCAGTATAACATTTATTTTAATAATTATTTAAAAAATAAAATATAAGGCCCACTTATCAGATTCCTCACCCCCTCTGATGGCCCATTGATAAAATTTAAGGGGGGGGTTTAATTAATTTAAGGACACACATACCATTTGGACACATTTTAAGGGGGGGCTTATAAATGAATTTAAGGACACACAGACCATTTGGACACATTTTAAGGGTAGGCTTATAAATTAATTTAAGGGCACACATACCATTTCAACACATTTTAAGGGGGGGCTTATAAATTAATTTAAGGACACACATACCATTTGGACACATTTTAAGGGGGGCTTATAAATTAATTTAAGGACACACAGACCATTTGTAAACATTTTAAGGGAGTGTTTAGGGTAAAGCACTACAACGGAGCTGACAAAATACATTGTTAAGTGACTAGACTAGGTAGATATGGGCCCAGCATAGCATGCTGGGGAGGTTAGTGAAGACAAATATGCATGAAGGACAAAAAAGGAGCATTAAAAGATTACAGCATGCATGAGGACAAAGGGAACATTCATAGCATATTGCAATCATGGTAATTAGGGACTGAGGAAAAAAATACAATACATTAGCAAACATTAAATACAATAAAATGTGATGTTAAAGGAAAAATCTTAGCATAATATAGTCCTTCTGCAGGACATGAATTATAGCAGAACAGGTCTCTGGGGTAATGATCCCCAGAGCCTGTGGGGAGATGCCTGCCGAGAACTTAACATCCTGCAGGCTTCTCCCAGTTGCCAAGTACCGCAACATGGTGAGTAGCCTCTGCTCCGGAGTGATGGCTTGCCTCATGCAGGTATCCTGCCTGCTGATATAAGGGGTCAGCAAAGCCAACAAACAGTGAAAAACAGGGTCCGTCATCCTGAGAAAATTCCTGAAATCATCAGGATTATTCTCACGGATCTCACGAAGCAAAGGCATGTGAGAGAATTGGTCATGCTGGAGCAACCAATTCTTGGTCCATGAACTCCTCCTCACCCTGGTCATGGACTGGGCTTGGGTCAAAGAATTAACTACAACACCAAGCCCAAGCGAAGCACGAAGTCTACGATGAGTACGTACACGCAACATGGCTTCAAAACAGTCGGCTGGTCAGAATGAACTTAAACAGAATGCACTGAAGAACAGCAAGGCCAGTGAAGAGCGAGCTGAAAATCAGCAATGAGCGGACAAGAACACACTGAATGAACCAATGTGAACTGAATACATGCACTGAAAAGCAGATATAAACCCCACAAGCACAAACTGAACAACAGTTTAACGATCTGAAAAAACACGAGTCTGAAAAGCGGGAATCGTCTCTCACCAAACTTCTAACATGAGATAAACACAAAATTAGCAGAAGGGGCCCAAAGGGTGGCGCACTTGCAATTGATCTTCCATTTTATAGCCTCGTCGGACCTGGTGTACGTCACCATGTTCTAGGCGGTCGGACTTTGGTGTGATCGTGTGTAGGCAAGTCCATTGCGTCGGAACTTCATCGTACAACGGGACTAGAAAAGGGAAGTTCAATAGCCAGTGTGCCACCCTTTGGGGTCCTTCTACTAATCTCGTGTTTATATCGTGTTATGACGTGTACACACGGGCGGACTTTTCACCATCAAAGGTCTGATGGTCTTTTCGACTGACTTTTGACAGACTTTTGACGGACTTCCAACGGACTTTCGAATGAACAGACTTGCCTACACATGATCACACCAAAGTCCGACGGATTCGTACGTGATGACGTACGACCGGACTAAAATAAGGAAGTTGATAGCCAGTAGCCAATAGCTGCCCTAGTGTGGGTTTTCGTTCGTCGGACTAGCATACAGACGAGCGGATTTTTCGACCGGACTTGAGTCCTTTGGAAAGATTTGAAACATGTTCCAAATCTAAAGTCCGTCTGATTTTCGACCGAAAAAGTCCGCTGCAGGTCCGATGAAGCCCACACATGGTCAGATCGTCCGACGGATTTGTCCTGTCAGACCAGTCCAGTCGAAACGTCTTCCCATGTGTACACGGCATAAGTAGAAGTTTGGAGAGAGACGTTTCACGTTTTTCAGACTCATGCTTTTCCGATCGTTACTGCTCTTCAGTTTGTGCTTGTGGGTTTGTATCTGTTCTTCAGTGCGTGTAGACAGTTCGCATTTGTTTGTCAGTGCGTATTATTATTATAGTATGTATTTGATTCTCAGTGTATTCTTGTCCACTCGTTTCTGATTTTCAGCTTGCTCTTCTCAGGCCTTGCTATTTTTTAGTGCTTTCTGTTAGTTCATTCTGACCAGAATACCGTTTCGAAGCCATGTTGTGGTTACATCCTCGTCGTACAGTTTGTGCTGCGCATGGGCTTGGTGTTCGGGTTCTTACTTTGACCCAAGCCAAGCCCATGAACAGGGTGGGGAGGAGTTCATGGACAAAGAATTGGTTGTTCCAGCGTGACCAATTCTCTCATATGCCTTTGTTGAGGGAGATTTGTGAGAATAATCCTAATGATTTCAGGAATTATCTCCGGATGACGGACCCCGTTTTTCTCCGTTTGTTGGCTTTGCTGTTCCCTTATATTAACAAGTAGGACACCTGCATGCGGCAAGCCATCACTCCCGAGTGGAGGCTCGTCACCGCATTGCGGTACTTTGTGATGGGGAAAAGTCTGCAGGACATCAAGTTCTCGACAGGCATCTCCCCCCAGGCTCTGGGGATCATTATTCCAGAGACCTGTTCTGCCATCATTCAGGTCCTGCAGAAGGACTATATTAGGGTAAGATTTCTCCTTTAACATCACATTCTATGTATTAAATGTTTGCTAATGTATTGTATTTCTTTAATCATTCCCTAATTACCATGATTGTAATATGCTGTGAATGTCCTCTTTGTCCTCATGCATGCTGGAAGTTTTTAATGCTCCTTTTTTGTCCTTCATGCATATTTGCCTTCACAAACCTCCCCAGCATGCTATCCTGGGCCCATATCCACCTAACCTAGTCACTTAACAATGTATTTTGTCAGCTTCATAGTACTGCTTTACCATAAACACTCCCTAAAATATGTACAAATGTTATTTGTGTGCTAAACTCATGCAGAGTGCCAGAGGCTTTTTTTTTGATTCCCAAAAAAACCCTCCCTCCCCCCAACCGCTAAGTCAACCGTTTCCCAACCTCTATCTGCTGACTTTGCCCAACCCATACACACTATACTTACCTCTTTTGTGGTTACATTTATGGATGAATTCCCCAAAGCATGTAGTAAAAGGGCCTGCCTGAATACTTTCAAATGGTACTGTTTAAAGTTTTTTTTTCTTCTATTATCTTGATAGGTAATTGCAGAATGTAAAAACGTGCTTCAAATAGGACAGTGTGTATTTCTATTTTTGTATTATAACACTTCTTACCTGTCCAGTGGGCTGCCAACAGTGTAAGTAAGGAGGGGCTGGCCAAAGTAAAACACGTTATTTATGCATTCAGCTCTCAATGTAGTGGAGAGGGTTACCTGTCCAAAACATCTCCCCCCTAAAATTTTTACAATGGGCCATAAGAGGGGGGGAGGAATCTGATAAGTGGACCTTGTACTTCTGTCTTTAAATACTAATTCAAATAAATGTTATACTGATGTTGGCCAAGAATGTTTGTGTCTAATCTGCTTGCAATGTTTAGGTGCAAAATGACTAATTTTTTTTTCTTGTTTGACTCCACAGTTTCCTTCAATGCCACAGGAATGGCAGACTGTGGCATCCCACTTTGCTGATCGTTGGGACTTTCCCAACTGTGGAGGGGCAATTGATGGGAAACACGTCCACATAGTCCCACCCCCCAACTCGGGGTCATACTATTATAACTATAAGGGGTTTAAGAGTATTGTGATGTTGGCGGTGGTGTCGGCAAAATATGAGTTCCTCTATGTGTACGTGGGGAAGAATGGCCGGATGTCGGATGGTGGAGGCATTGCCCAGACCGAGTTCTACAGGCATCTCCAGAGTGGTGGCTTGGGATTGCCACTTCCGGAAGAGAACATGGAAGGACTCCCATTTGTGTTTGTTGCTGATGAAGCATTTGGTCTGGGTGAACACCTGATGCGGCTGTTCCCGATGAGGAACCTCACCCAGAGCAGAGGGTTTTTAATTACCGGCTGGCCAGAGCCAGAAGAGTGGTGGAGAATGCTTTTGGGATAATGGCCAGCCGGTTCCACCTATTCCTCACTGCAATTAACATGGCGGAATATAAACTTAATCACATAATTCTTGCCTGCTGCATTGTACATAACTTTTTCCCCAAAAATGCAGCAAACTATGTGGCTTCAGTTGGGCCTGAGGCCGGATTCTTACTGGATCCAACACTGATGGCTCTTGAAGCTGGCCATCCTGGCTTGCCCCCCAAAGCGCCCGTGAAGTTTGCCAAAAGTATCTAGAGTACTTTGCGGGTAGGGAGGCCATTGATATACCACCAAATGTCTGAGACATTTTTAAAATACATTTCTTTTTGAAACAGAACTAATATTTCATTTGATTTACTGCTTGGGTTTCTTTTAGCTGTCTCCTAGGTTCTCCAATGGGTTTTTTTTTGGCCTTTTCCTTCAATAGTGCAAACGTAATTTATTTGATACATGAGGTGACAATCTCTTCTTCAGCGAAATATTATGTTGTGGGTCTGCTACACACACACCTTGTTTTTGTTGTTAATGTCTGTAATGCATTAATGATAAAAATTTTCATCATTTTCAGCACCATGAATGAGATTTGTGGATTCACGAAAATGGGCTGATTGTGGCAACTTATAAACCATAAACCACGGTGGGTGTTATTTACTAAAGGCAAATCCACTTTGCAATACAAATGCACTTCAAAAGTACACTGGAAACTGCATTGAAAGTGCAGTGCAAAGTGGATTTGCCTTTAGTAAATAACCCCCATTGACACTGTAAACACCAACTTACTCCAAAAACTGCTATTGAGCATTGAAAGAAGAAGCCACACATTCTTGAGTAGCAAACATTTTACTCAAAGCACATTCACATGTGCGTTTCGAAAAGGGTTTTTAACCACTTCAATACCAGGCACTTAGACACCTTCCCGTCCAGACCAATTTTCAGCTTTCAGCGCTGTCGCAATTTGAATGACGATTGCGCGGTCATGCTACACTGTACCCAAACAAATTTTTTATCATTTTGTTCCCACAAATAGAGCTTTCTTTTGGTGGTATTTGATCACCTCTGCGGTTTTTATTTTTTGCGCAACAAATAAAAAAAGACCGAAAATTTTGAAAAAAAACAAGTTTTTCTTTGTTTCTGTTAAAACTTTTTGTAAATGAGTACGTTTTCTTCTTCAATGACGGGCACTGATATGGCTGCACTGACGGGCACTGATACGGCGGCACTGATGGGCACCGATGAGGTGGCACCAATGAGGTGGCACTGATGAGGTGGCACTGATGGGCACTGATGATGGGCACTGATAGGCAGCACTGATGGGCACTGATAGGTGGCACTGATGGGCACTGATAGGTGGCACTGGTATGCAGTACTGATGGGCACTCATAGGTGGCACGGATGGGCACTTATAGGCGGCACTGATGGGCACTCATAGGTGGCATTGATGGGCACTCGTAGGTGGCATTGATGGGCACTCGTAGGTGGCATTGATGGTTACTTATGGGTGGCACTGATAGTTGGCACAGATGGGCACATATGGGCATGGATAGATGGGCACTGATGGGCACGGATGGGCACTGACAGGTGGCATGAATGGACACTGATGGGTGGCACTGATGGCACTGCTTGTTTGCAGTGATGCCCCTAAGGGTGGCATTGCTGGGCATCACTGCAACATAATGGTGCCAATCAGGACCCATTTGTGGGCCCTGATTGGCACAGATTTGGCACACTGGGCACATGTGGATGGCCATGGGGTACATACCTGGCCATCCACATGTTGCCCCTTCCCTGGTGGTCCTAGTGGCGATCCCTGGTGGATCCCTGGTGGTCCAGTGTGGTGATCTGCGGGGGGGTTGATCGGCTCTCCTCTACTCGCGTCTGTCAGACGCGAGTGAGGAAGAGCCGATCAACGGCTCTTCCTATTGACAGCGTGATCAGCCGTGATTGGACACGGCTGATCACGTGGTAAAGAGCCTTCGCCAGAGGCTCTTTACCAAGATCGGTGGAGCGGTGTGTCAGACTGACACACCGCTCCACCGATCGCCGTGATGCGCGCCCCCGGGGGCGCGCTGCGGCATGTTATCCTGCTGGACGTCATATGACGTCCAGTCAGGATAACAGAACCACTTCCCGAACGTCAATCCGCCATAGGGCGGGTGGGAAGTGGTTAAACAAACCATGGTGTTTAACATTTTTTTTTGGTCACATTAGAAATAGCCTTTTTTTTGCTCAAAACATAACATACACAACTCAGGAACTTAGAAAGTTCAACTTTGATAAAATGAAGGCAATATGAGACATTATTATGTGCAAACTGTGTTGATGTTGCCTTCATCAGATGGGGTGATGTCACCCCTGTAAATGCCAAATTTTGAAGATGCACACAAATTGTGATTCAAACTGGGAATTTCCATCCTGATCCCATGCCTAATGTCAACATGTGCTAGCTCCCATCATGGGGGATCAATGGACGTGTTTTGGGGGTGCAATCCCTTCCTCTCACCTAATTGAGTTGGGAGGAACGGGTTGCACATACAAAGTGCGTACATTGATATCCCGTGATGGCAGATAGCACATGTTGACACACCATGTGCATCTACAAAATTGGGCTTTTAAAATACTTTAAAACTTTTTTAAAAATTAAAAAATACACAATAAAATGGTACAATTTAGTTGTTTTTTATATTCTGCCTAAAACATCAATGATGTTCTTCATTTTTTGTTGAACATCATTGATGTTTTCCTTTATATTTTCTCAATCCCTATTGCACTCCATTATCTCCCCAATGAGGATCTGGGCACTTTCACTTGTGAAATGAGATTCTTCTTCCACAACATCCACATCACCTAGAAGAAAAAAACACACCATGTATTATAAACATGCAGGCATATATCTATTACCTGAAGCTGTGGTCTCAGACACTCACCTGTTGTGGTGACAATTTTGCCCACTTAACGTCTCCCTCCTCATCCTCTGCTTGTGTTTTGGTGACTTCGCCTTCTTTAGGAGGTGTGGGGTCCCTGGTCTCCTCAGATGTCCCAAATCTGTTCTCCCTTATGTGAATAAAAAATAGGTATACTTAGCACACAGATATTTAAGGGCAGAAATAGGAATATGAAACATACATTGCTTGGAAGTGTCGTACAATTGTCTGTTTTGGCAGAGTTCCAAGCTGAAGACATTTTTAGTTCCTTTCTAAAGCTGGAATACTTACCTTTTTTGTACAATTTTCACACATGGAGACACCCCTAGTATCCACTGGAGCACCTGTGTGGGACACCCTAAAAAGTTTGTTCTGGTGTCCCACACTAGTGCTCCTGAGTCCAGATGTGTAAACAGCTGCTGAGTGTCCTCTCCTTACACTGAATCAAGTTTGCATTTCATTCTAGTTACAAACCCATCTAGACAACAATGTCATACACTTCTTGGAATACAAATAGGCATGACCAAATGTAGTTAACCTGCATCTGCCAAAAACATTGTATTAGTGGGCAAACGAATGATGTTTCCTACGAACATTACTGTGCCCACGAACATGAAAGTTGCCATTTTAAACTGTACAACAGTAAAGAAAAGCACATGGAGCAGCATGCAAGTAATACCAATAATAGAAACACACGACAACTACTTACTTTTTTAAACAGTTTCCGGATCCTTCTGTACTGATCGTGCTCCCTCAATTTCAGGTCTGACCAGCGTTTCCTCAGTTGATCCTTGGATCGTCGTGCCCCAAAATTCTTCTGCAGACAACTTTAGTCATGATCTTGGCCTTTCTCACATTTGGGTTTAGGTAAGGTCCAGGCTTCCCATCATAGTCGACCCTCTTCAAGATGTCCACCATCTCCACCATCTCTACAAAGGACATATTTGAGGCCTTCAATCTCCTCCGGGATCGTGACATTCATGGCTCTGGGCTTTCCTCATTGCTGCTCTCCTCTGCATGCACCTGTTGTGTCTCTGCCATGTTCTCTACTCACTGCGCCGAAAGAGAAGGGGCGGGGAATACACTAGAATGAACATCAGGGGCAGGCGGAGTTTCACACAATGTATATAAAGCGTAACACGCATGTGTCGTATGTACAATCTGTGAGTGGAGGAAGGAGTATCGGAAGCGACGATCGTTATAACAAAGGTACAATTTTAACTTGGTGCATCAGTGGCCTATACTGCTTATAGATTAAGGGCCTATATTGGGTCAAGATTAGGAGAGTTTCACCTGACATTAGAGTTTGTCTTGTGTTGTGTCTTGCAGAGAAAATGGATGGGTTCAAAGACCACAGTTTCCTCCCAATATTCATAGATAAATACAGGGAGCTGCCCTGTCTGTGGCAGGTCAAGCACTTGCATTACAATAACAAAATAAAGAGGCAGGCAGCGCTGGAGAAACTGCTGGAGTTGGTGAAGCCGCAGGTCTCCACGGCAGACATCAACTATTTAAAAAAAAAATGGGTGGCCTGAGGAGCACATATAATCCTGAGCGTACTAAGGTCCAGAAATCCATGAGATTAGGATCTGCAGCAGATTACATTTATGTACCCAGGCTGTGGTACTATGACAGACTGCATTTTCTGGCAGACAAGACTGAAGTCAGGGAATTCCTCTCAACCCTTCCTTCCACTCTTCCTTACACGCTTCCTTCAACCCCAGCTGATACTTCTGACGTCCAGCCTGGACCTTCCAGCCAGGAAAAAGTGGAGGAGCCCAGCTTGAGCCAGGTATAGCATTGTTCAACATATTTATTGTCGTAAAATAAATCATGTGAAATAGATGTTATTATTGATCACTAATTGCGTTTTAATAAAGTGTTTTACATATCAATAGATAGTAGTAGCCAAAAAGGTTTGGGACAAGAATGACAAATGCTGGGCTCAGAATGATAGTCTTTTAAATTTGTTAACATTCAATTTGCAACAGTCATGACCTGAAAATTGTGTGTGATTGATGAACAAAATACTAAAACTATGTCCTTTTTCTTACAAAGGAAAGCTTCAGCCAGGAGGAGGCTGTGGAATGTGGCAGCCAGGAGGAGGCTGTGGAATGTGGCAGCCAGGAGGAGGTTGTGGAATGTGGCAGCCAGGAGGAGGCAGGGGTTAGTGGCAGCCAGGAGGTGGCAGGGGTTAATGGCAGCCAGGAGGTGGCAGGGGTTGGTGGCAGCCAGGAGGTGGACGGGGGTAAGTGGCAGCCAGGAGGTGGCAGGGCCCAGTAGCCTGACACAATCTCAGGTCCCTCCCCTCCGCCTTCCACAAAAAAGGGCCAGGAAGGGGAGTAACGTGGAGGAGGAAGCTCTTGGGCTGATTCGGGAGGCTAATGCTTCTCTCATAACCCCCCTCAATCCTCAAGAGGCCTTTGTCTCCATGACAGCCTGCAAAATGCAGGACATGGAGGAGGGCCAACACATCATGTGTGAGGAAATCATTTATATCACATTAAATAAGGGGTTGAGGGGCCAAATCACACCCAATAGCCACCTGTGTGAGTTGGACCATCCTCCTCCTCCACCTCCTGCCACACCTCCAACACCACAGCCACAGCCTGGAAGCAAATGTGTAAGGAAAAAGACAAGAGAGTGATGGCCTGGGTTCAGTCTGGTTTGGCAACAGATGCAGGCTGTGGTATGACCAAAGCCTGGGGACATAGATGTCATCTGCTGCTGTTCCTGATCTCTTGGAGTCCTGGACCGGATTGTGCTCACTATTATATGGACTCCTCAGGCCACCAATTTTGGCTGGCAAATAATTGATGTGTGCCCTGGTGTACAAAGGATTCGCCAATTTCACCAGGTTCTCCAGCGTTGCCTTCCTCTTTATTTTGTTACGACCCAGAATAAATGTATATTTATTTTTAATGAATACTTGCCTATGTGTTTTACTTCAAAAAGGACAGTTAGTTTGTGAGTAGGCAGGTACATTTCCAAAATACAATGTCAAATTAACAAGGGACACCAACACCAAACAACCTCCTTGAGATTAAAAAACACAAGATAATAATGGTGTTGTGGTAAATTGACACACAAAATGAGAAAAAATATTAGGGAGATCACTAAAATAAATAAATAAAACAGGAGATCTTGATTAAAAAAAATATATATATCACTATAAAAACAAAAACAAAAAATTATTCTGGAGATCTAACGAAACAAAAAAATGATATTCAGGAGATCACGAGAAATAATACAGAAATTAGTTTGTGAGAATTCTGTGTGAATGTGAGCAGCAAAACAACTTCATTCTTCTAGCATTATAAAGAAGAAGAGAATGTGCTGCATTAAACTATTTAAAAAATTGCAGTGTGACGAATGTGCTATCTCCATTACGAATGGTAGTTTTACCAGACCGAGTGCTTCCGTCTCGTAATTTATTCTGAGCATTCGTGGCACTTTGTGCTTCGAAATTGTCTACACACGATCGGAATTTACGCGAACGGATTTTGCTGTCGGAAAATTTGAGAACCAGATCTCAAATTTTGTGCAATGGAAATTCTGATGGAAACTGTCCGATGAAGCCTACATACAGTCGGAATTTCTGACAAAAAGCTCCCATCGAACATTTTCCACCGGAAAATCCGACCGTGTGTACGAGGCATTAGTGTAGCGTGAGTGTAGTGTGAGTAAAGTGTGAGTATAGTGTGTCAGTATAGAGTGAGTATAGTGTGAATATAGTGTAGTGTCACTGTAGTCTATTAGTGTAGTGCCGTGTTTAACACAGCATTACATAACATTTAGTGCTGTATACAGTATTGTATACCCACTTTTTTTTGGTTGCTGCGTTTTTTTTGTCCTGTGCCTGCCCCCTTTTTTTAAATTGTCAGCCGCAGTTTTTCTGACTGTGACGCTGTTGTTCCCCCTTTTTTATTTATTTATTTTTTATAGGTTTTACATTTCTGTCAGCAGCAGTCCTCAATTTAAAGTTCACCAAACACAATTTTTCATTGAATAAAGTGCATCCAATTACACATTTACCAGTATCCATATTAAATTTGGGTAATAAGTATCCCTCATCATGTCTGGGAGGCTAACAAGGAGAGGCAGACATTTCCATGGCAGTATGAGGGGGCCAGCAGCGTCTGTGTCCACAGGCAATGGTGGACATGGTTTGTCCTCAGGCAGGGCACGTTTTTCTCTGTTTAGTGATGTTGCCCATGCTATCAAACTCAGCATACAGAGGAGGTGTTGGTATGGCTTACTAAACCACCCTCATCCTCCTCATCCTCTATCACCAAAGCTGACACTAGTTTGCAGTCCACCACAGCTGCCAGAGCGGCTTTTTCTGCCTCCTTGTCTACAGCTACTCCTTCCATAGTCCCATCATCATGCACCCAGGGGTCAGCTGAATTATTTGTACACAGTGTCAGTCCTGCGCAATCCAAGAGTAACTGTGAGGAATTACAGGGTGCAGATACCAACAACAAGGCCCAATTTTTCCGCACCTGTATGACATTTTTAAGAGCAGAATCAAATCCTGCGTTTGCCAAGGATAACCGTGTTATCGTGTGAAGGAACCACCAACACCCAAGGCAAAATTTTCCGCACCTGTTACTTATATCCAAAGTCTGCGAAAGAGACACCAGACTTTATGTAAAAAAAATCATTAATCTTGGTCTGAGTGTACTATAATTTGGTTTCTTCACATAAGGCTTGCTCACTGTGGTCCAAAACTTTGTTATTTCCATCCAAAGTCTGGCAAAAAACACCAGAATTTATCCAAAAAAATCTCTAATCTTGTTCCGAGTGCACTAAAATGTGGCCTCATCATACAGACTGCCTCCCAAAGCCGTTATTTACAAAATAAAGAAAGCTTGCAGGGAAAATCTATTTAAATGTCATATTTTTTTTTTCCTTATATATGTCAGTTTTGCTGCAGTAAGTTCTATACCCCCCCAGGCACTATAATTAAAGGAATTTTTCATTTTATTGGTTCCCTTTAAGCATTAATAAAATCACTGCTCATTTAAAAACAATCTTTTTTAAAAAATGTTTGCATTGATACATATTCCCCAGGGCAGTACCTGGGCCCCATTCCCTTTTTATGGCCAATAACTTGCATATAAACCTTCGAAATGGGCACTTTTGATTTTTCAAGTTCGGGTCCCATAGACTTTAATAGGGTTCGGAGTTTGGGTCCGAACTTTTGCAATGTTCGAGAGTTCTGGAGCGAACCGAACAGGGGGATGTTCAGCCCAACTCTACTAACCATCACTCCATAGTTTTGCCATAGCTGGTTTACAGTTAGTAAAAAACAAGTAAAAATACAACATAGTAAATTGTAATCCACCTAAACATATATAATCCACCTACAACATTTTGCATGTTATAACTGGTATGTTTTTGGGCACTGACATTTTTAACTTTGTCCCTTTAACAGAGTAAACATGTAACCTAATATTACTGGCTATGGTTATATTCATTTTAACCACTTGCCTACTCGGCACTTAAACCCTCCTCCTGCCCAGACCAATTTTCAGCTTTCAGTGCTCTCACACTTTGAATGACAATTACTCAGTCATGTAATACTGTACCCAAATGAATTTTTTGTCCCTTTTTTCATACAAATAGAGCTTTCTTTTGGTGGTATTTGATCACCTCTGGGTTTTTCTATTCCTTGCGCTATAAATGAAAAAAGACTGAAAATTTTGAAAAAAAAAAAACGCATTTTTCTTAGTTTCTGTGATAAAATTTTGCGAATTATTAATTTTTCTTCATAAATTTTGGCCATAATTTATACTGCTACATATCTTTGGTAAAAAAAACCCCAAATTAGTGGATATTGTTTGGCCTGTGTGAAAGTTAGAGAGTCTACAAGCTGCGGTGCAAATCATAAAAAAATGATCATGCCTGATGTACTGGAGGCCTATCTCATTTCTTGCGACCCGAACAAGCCAGGAAAGTACAAATACCCCCCAAAGATTTTTTTTCCTACAAAATTGTTATTGTAATAGGTTATTTCTCTCACATAGCATGTGTATACCACAAATGACGCTCAAAATACAAAATACATTCTGCTGCTCCTTCTAAGTATGGCGATACCACATGTGTGAGACTTTTTCACAGCCTGGCCACATAGAGAGGCCCAACATGTAGGGAGCACCTCCAGGCTGTCTAGGAGCATACATTACACGTCTAACTTTTTGACTACCTATTACACTTTTGAAGGCCCTGGAGCACCAGGACAATGACACTGATGTGGCACTGATAACAGATGGCACTGATACGTGCCACTAATGACATGTGACACTGATGTGGCACTGATGACAGATGGCACTAATATGTGATACTGATGGTAGGTGACACTGATGTGGCACTGATGACAGATGGCACTAATACTTGGCACTGATGGCACGTGATACTGATGTGGCACTGATGACAGATAGCACTAATACATGGCACTGATGACGCGTGACACTGATGTGGCACTGATGAGAGATGGCACTAATATGTGGCACTAATGACAGATAGCACTAATACGTGCCAATAATGACACGTGACCCTGATGTGGCACTGATGACAGATGGCACTGATACGTGGCACTGATGACACATGACACTGATAACAGATGGCACGTGACACTGACAGGTGGCACTGATGACAGATGGCACTGACAGGGGGCACTGGGGACAGATGGCACCTACAGGTGGCACTGGGGACAGATGGCACTAGGGACAGATGGCACTTGGGACAGATGGCACTGATAGGTGACACTGGGGACAGATGGCACTGACAGGTGGCACTGGGGACAGATGGCACTGGGGAAAAGTGGCACTGATAGGTACTGTGGGCACTGTGTTTTATATAGTGTTCACTCACGCTGCAGCACAGATCAATCTCCCTCCTCACACACGGTCTCTGTGTGAGGAGGGAGAGCCAGCAATGAGAGATGATCTCATATGTTTACATTTGAGATCATCTCTCATTGGACATGCCGATCGAGTGCTAAATGGCCGCTGTGATTGGCCATTTAGCACGATCTGTGATTGGCTGTGTCCAAGAGACACGACCAACACAGATTTTCCCCAATGCGCGCCCGTGGCGGCGCATGGGGAACAAGTAAACAGGAGAACGTCCAGGGATGCCCTCCCAGCAAATAAGCGCCGCGCTGTAGCCGTCTTTTGGCTATAGCGCAGGCGCCTAGTGGTTAGAATTTGAAGTGGCATTTGTTTCACCCTGGATTCATACTTGCAGCCTCATGAGCAAAGGTGTTTCCTATACCTCTCTCAGAATGAAATATTTGCTAAAGTGTTGCTTCATTCATATATTTATTAATACAACTTCCTGTAAAGAGTATATATTCAAATTCATCCCATAGGAAATAAAGACATAAGTAATAATTTGAAAGAACAATGAAACCATAACATTTAGTACCTATTCCAGTATCTGGACATTTAAGAATATTGTATTTCATGTACTAGGAGGCAAATAAATAAGTAAAATACTTCACATTCATTTCAGAATCAGTATTTATTTAATAGCACATTTTCATACTTTAAGTTCAAAAGCTTTATATCTTTGGAAAAAGCTTAATTGGTACAGTCTTTGGCAAATTGGTAGCATATGACCAATATTTTTTTTTGTAGGTCCCAGGTCTGATCTGAAATCAAGGATGCTGATCTTTTCTGCCTCTCTGCCCCCCCCAACCTACACCCAAAAATCCTCATCAGATACTTGTGATTGGACCCATATTTGGGAAACCACTAAATCCTGCTCTTCTAATGGTTTGGCAGTGGAGACGAACTACAAAACAAGATAATACCTTGTTCCCTCTAGCGTGGCCTGCTACAATCCAGGATGCCCGCCACATTGCTTTTGCAACTATGGACAGGTAGGCACATTTTTACACAGAGGCGGCTCTTCAATTAGGCAAAGGCCTCGGACTCACAGGGGCCTCGCAACTACCTAATTTGCCTAATTAAAGAGCTTGAGATGGGTAGAAATAGCAGCGCCCAGGTGGCTGGAGGACAGGGTGAGTAGTAGAGCTCCCACCTCTACTGCACTAGCTGCTCTGTATCACATTCCCTGCCTGTGTGCTCGGCCGGTGATCACAGGCTCCTCTGGGTCGCTCTCTCCTTCCCCATGCAGCACCGCGTGGCCCAGAGTCATCCCCAGCCAGAGCTCCGCCCCCCGAGTCGGCTGCATCCATTCAGGAGCACTGTACACTTCTCCCGTGCAAAGTTTAAGCACACAGGTGCAGCCGTATGAGAGCCGGAGGACACCGCAAGCTTGTCTGCCAGCCCCCCTTCTCCCATCATACACGGATCTTCCTCACCTCAGAGATATGCTGATTGCCCTGTCTGTGCTGCTGGAGGAAGTCCAGGCAGCCATGAAGTGTGCCCTTGCAGACTTGCTCAAGGTGAGTGAGGCTCCACATCCCCCACAGACAATTCCATACCCCACTGCATCCCCCCATCTCCCATGGGGACAGGGACCCCCATCTTAGCTAGGGACAGGGACCCCATCTCACCTAGGGACAGAGACCCCATCTCACCTAGGGACAGGGACCTCCATATCACCTGGGGACAGGGACTCTCATCTCACCTAGGGACAGGGACCCCTTCTCGCCTGGGGCAGGGACTCCATCATACCTGTGGACAGGGACCCCTATCTCACCTGGGGACAGGGACCCCATCTCACCTGGAGACAGGGACCCCATCTCACCTGGGGACAGGGACCCCCATCTAAGCTAGGGACAGAGACACCCTTCTTCCCTGGGGACAGGGACCCTTCTCACCTAGGGACAGGGAGCCCTTCTCCCCTGGGGACAGGGACCCCTTCTCCCCTAGGGACAGGGACTCCTTCTAAACTTCTCACCTAGGTACAGCATTGATAGAGACAGAGCACTGACCCCCACTGAGAAAGAGGACACTGACTCCAGCACCAAGACAGAGTGCACTGAGAAAAAGTGCCCTGACACCAGCACTGAGAGCACACTGACGCCAGTGCTCAGAGAGTGCACTGACACCTGAAATAGAGGACACTGAAACCAGAACTTTAAGGCTGTTAATATATGCAATTTATGCAGTTCATTTTTATCGCTTGAATTATTTTTTCCATTAGGGGCGTGAGTGGGGCCTCATGTCAAAGTTATGCCTAAGGCCTCACAAAGTCTAGAGCCGCCTCTGTTTTTACATGTATGGTGGACGTGTCCTGTAGTAAATTGCTTCTGGTGTGCTGTATATCAGTTGATTTCTGAACTTTTTGACACCCTATTCCTTTTTCTGCTCATCAGGCTTTCTTGGATTTTAAGAAGATACTCTGATAGGGGATTTGGCGCTGTTCAAAAAATATATGTGTACAAGTGTGTATTAAACAAGGAGTGTATGTACGTGAAAATGCACCAAAATTTAATAATATCCTGTAAGGTGCTAAATACTGAAAAATGTGTATATCAAATGAAAAGCAATACACAAAAAATCAAAATAAAGTAAAACATCAATAAACATATATTAAAAACTATGATCTCAACCACTGTGAAAAATGACACAAATATCAAAAAAGTGGTAATCAATATAAACAGTGTTACACAGTGTATCAGATGACATCTATTGAAAACTGATGCTCTCACCCAATGTGAGAAAAATGACAAAAATCCCAAATAGTGATGATAGGTGCATGAATAAAAAGCAAAAAACAAAAATAAAAAATGAAAAATAAAAAATGAAAAAATAAAAATAAAAAAGGAAAATGAAAAAAGCTATTACAGTGTCCTATAAATGTGACAAAAGTCTGCAACGAAGTAGTAATGTGTTGATCCAAAAAATTCAATAAAAACTGTGACAAGTGTTCCCCGTCTTCCGTTGCACCCCCAAACGTGCCCTCACTCACCAGAGCGCCTAACCCCTGCAAAGGTAATAGGCATGTAGATGTGGATCCAGTAGTGATGTTCCTTGGCGATCGATGTTCCTCTCAGCGGTGTCCTTTTCTCCTTTCCCAATAGGCCACTGATGTCCTCTTAATGATCCTCACCGAAATATATCCATATATAGTGAAAAAAGAGGAGCCTCATAGCGTAAACCCAAAAAGCAATGTTTATTTTTAAAAAACAGTTATAAAAATGGAGCTGACAGTGCTCCGCCGGCTGGCTCAAAGCCAATTGCTGCAGCAACAGCGTGGTAGCGGCGTGCGTTCCAAAGCCTGCCTACCAAAAACCGGAAGCCTCTGACAGAAGCCAAAAACAGAAGCGAATGCGTACCACGTGACCACGCCTCTGGTACGCATACGTCGCTTCTTCTTTTTTAATAGATGTTAACTAATGTTTTACTTTATTTAAATTTTTCGTGCATTGCTTTTCATTTGTTATATACATTTTTCAGTATTTAGCACCTTACAGGATTTTAATAAATTTTGGTGCATTTTCACTTACATACACTCCTTATTTAATACACACTTGTACACATATATTTTTTGAACAGCGCCAAATCCCCTATCAGAGTATCTTGTTTTTTTGGATTTCACTTTGGTGATTTTTGTTTTTGGGGGGGCTGCAGTTCCTTTCTTTTGTCCTAAGCGCGGAATAATTGATTTTCATTTCTTGGATTTTAAGCCCCCAGGTATAACTAAATACATCTTCAAATTGCTGCATGTCTTACAACAGCAAAACAAACTAATATGAAAGCATGGCATACTCCCACATTATCTCTGTCCGAAACCAAGTCTAGGATTAATAATGTCCTATATGAAAAAAATGATATAGTCAAGAAGTTCTAGGCTGTTAGGAGGCCACTGACTTCCTGCTACCACAGGGCATGACCAGGACCTTTTGACCCTTTAACGTCAGTAGATCTATCCATAAATCTCCCCCCCACACTTTTTCATATTACCTCTTTTTGCTCATCAAAACCGTCTTGTTGAATTCTCAGTCATGCAACACTGTTTCCAAATTAAATTTTTAGTATTTTTTTTGAGACAGATAGAGCTTTATTTTTGTGGTATTTAATCAAAACTGGCTTTTTTATTTTTTGCTGTTTAAATGAAAAAAAGCCAAAAAGTTTGAATGAAAAAACTTATTTTTAGTTTCTGTTATAAAGTTTTGCAAATAAATAATCTTCTTCACAAACTTATGGGGCGTACACACGGTTGGACTTTTCGACCGGACTGGTCCGACGGACGCTGACGGACCAAATCCAGCGGACAATTCGACTGTGTGTGGTCTGCATCGGACTTCCGACGGACCGTTTCAGTTGGAAATCTGACGTACTTTAGATTTGAATCCTGCTTCAAATCTTTACGTCATAACTCCGCCGGACTCAGTTCGTGATGGAAAGCCCGTTCGTCTGTATGCTGGTCCGACGGAAAAAGGAAAAACACATTTTCTAGGGTCACCGCCTATATAAGCCATAGCGGAGCGCTCAGAGAGCATTGCAGCCAGAGAGAGCGTTGTGTCAACATCGGAAGAAGAGAAGAGGGAAGAAGACAAGAAGGCAGAAGGCAGAAGTCCGGGCCACCGCTAGCAAAAGAGCGGCAGAAGATAGCGGAGGAGCCGGCAGAACTGGAACACTGGGAGAAGAGGTCGAACACCGGGAGAAGAGGCCAGAGAGAGCAGAGAAGAACCAACTGGACGCCGGGAGAAGAGGCCGGAGGGACCCCCAAAGTCGGAAAAAGACCCCCGAAGTCAGAAGAAGACCCCCTGGAGTCAGAAGAAGACCCCCAGAGCTGGAAGAAGACCCCCGGAGCAGTCTAATAAATTACTTTAAAAACCTGTGTAGTTTTTTATTGACTTTTTCCCTCCAGGTGAATGGGCAGGGGTACCATGTACCCCATACTCATTCACATAGGGTGGGGGGCCAGGATCTGGGGGCTCCCTTATTAAAGCGGGCTCCCGGATTCTGATAAGCCCCCCGCCCGCAGACCCCGACAACCAGGGTTATCGGAAAGAGGCCCTTGTCCTCATCAACATGGGGACAAGGTGCTTTGGGGTGGTGGGGGCCGCAGGGCATCCCCCTCCTCCAAAGCACCCACCCCCCATGTTGAGGGCTGGTACGGTTCAGGAGGGGGGGGCGCTTGCTCGCCCCCACCCCCTTTCCTGACCGTCCCGGCTGCGTGCTTAGATCGGGGTCTGGTATGGATTTTGGGGGGGACTCCACGCCATTTTTTCGGCGTAGGGGGTTCCCCTTAAAATCCATACCAGACCTAAGGGCCTGGTATGCCCCGCGACGGGGCTCGCAAGGTGTCAATCTCGCCGATAAAAGAGGCGAGATTGACTTCCTTTTCCAGTCCCGTCGTACCCGAATCACGTTCAAAATGAATGGACTTATCTGTGTGTGGGCAAGTCCGTTAATTCGGAAAGTCCACCGTAACTCCGTCGAAAGTCCGTCGGGAAGAGCGGCGGACCTAGTCTGCTGGAAAGTCCGGTCGTGTGTAGGCAAGTCCGTCCGCTCAGAAACTCCGGCGGAAGTCCGCCGTAAATCCATCGGGAAGAACATCGGACCTAGTTTCCCAGAAAGTCCGGTTGTGTGTACGCTGCATTAGTCCAAAATATATTCTGCTACATTTCTTTGGTAAAAAAGAACCTAAATCAGTGTTTATTATTTAGCCTGTGTGAAAGTTATAGAATCTACAAACTATGGCATATATTGTATATCTGAAAATTGATCAATCCTAATGTACTGACTGCCTATCTCATTTATTGAGGCTCTAAAATGCCCTAATGTCCTCAAATACCAGGACAATACAAAATACCCCCCAAATGTAAATAGATGGTCCAAGGTATTTAGTAAGAGTCAGTGTGAGTTTTTTGAAGTTGTAATTTTTTATCACTTTTTTTTGAAAATTAAGAAATTAAATAATTTGTTTTCACAAAACGTTGTTATTATAATGAGTTATGTCTCACACATAGCATAGGCATACTTATAATTACACCCCAAAACACATACTACTATGACTCCAGAGTATGGGGATAGCACATGTGTGAGACTTTTCCACAGCCAAGATGCATAGAGGGGCCCAAAATCCAAAGAGCATAAATTACACATAACTTACACATTTAATTTACCTTTTAAATTTTTGGGGGCCCTGGAGCACCAGGACTGTAGAAATACCCCATTTTGGAAAGCAAACACTCCAAGGTATTTTATAAGAAGAATAATGTGTTTTTCATTATGCCTCAAAATTACATTTTTGCCACAAGTTTTTGGGATATGCAGGAATGAAAATCAAAATGATTTTTTTATTGTTTCACCTAATAAGATATTTCTAAGGGGAGGGGGCACATGCGCGGCTCGTAAGATGGCGGATGCATAGGATCAGGGCTCAGGCCTTCCTTCCCTAATCCGTAGCTCCCGCTCCACAGTGACAGCATCCACAGCCCCGGGAGCCCTCTCACTTAACCCAGGAACCATCCAGCTACCCCACAGGCATTTTATGGGTAAAATCGGTGATCAAAGACACATCTACCAGAGGCACACGTCGCAGGCCATGCTCAAGCCTTCCCAACTTATGGATCGTTTCCTGTGTAGGCCGCAATCCCCGGCCTCAGGTACTCCGGTCGATACAGTGGAGTTAGTGGACACCCTCCTGCTCATCGATCCTTCCTTGTTCGCTGAACAGCCCCCACACAAACCACAACCATCTGATCAACCCGCTACAACAATGATGGTGACTGTGGAGGTTCTGGATTTGAAGCTGCAAGCCTGCTTCAGAGTTTGACCCAAAACATCGCCAAAGAGGTAGGAAAGATTGCACATGAACTCAGGGGGGAAATTGATCAATTGGGAGAATGCACAGACACATTGGAATCCAAATTTGATAACATGGTGCACTATGTCCATGTTTTAGAGGAAGAAAATGCTAACCTCAAAAATGCAGTATCTCAACTACAAATGCAACAGGAAGATTTGGAGAATAGGGAATGCCGACAGGACCTGCGGATCCGTAGGGTCCCAGAATCCATTACAGATAAAGAACTTCGGCCCTATCTCCTTGCATTATTTCTTACCCTGGCGCCCCACATTCCTGATATTGACTGGCCCCTTGATAGAGCCCATGGATCTCTAGCCCCTAAACCTCCTTAGGGTGCCAACCCCAGAGACTTTCATTTTTATGAAAGCAAAGAAGCTCTCACCATGGCCACCCGCAACAGATTGAGGGTTGACTTTAAAGGTGCTAAAATCCAAATCTTTAGCGACTTATCACCCATAACCCTGGCTAAAAGGCGCAACCTACTCCCTGTTACTGCACATCTACAAAACCACCAGGTTCCATACCACTGGGTATTCCCATTTTGTCTCTCGGTATCCAAAGATGAGACACAGTTCTCCATGAGAGACCTCCAGGAAAGTGAGATGTTTATTCGGAACCTGGACCTTCCGCCTGTACCTGAAGAGGACTTACAGGCACACACTTTGGCTTCCTGACTGCTTTCTACCCCTGGGAAGATCTGGACCCCCGCTCACCAGAGACCGCGGAAAGCTTTCTTTACTTCCCAAAGAACTGCATCATCCAAAGACCCCACCTGAGGATCATTATTATTGAACTGCCTCACCACTTCACCCCTACATAGAGGTCTTGGTTCCTACCTCTGTACTACAAGACTCTGGGCTCAGAGTCTGGTCCTTACCCCTACTCTGTTCTGAGAAAATTACCCTTATTGATGCCTATAAGAAAGTTACCAGTTCAGATGTTTCCTACCTACTCTGTACATAGGGTACGCGGATTGGAATGAGGCCTGTGAGTCGGATCTTGCGGGCTGCCAAGTCCCCTCTACATGGTCTTGAATCGTCAACATGGACTCCTGAGGTGCTCACCCTCCTTGGTCTATGTTTTTTGTTATTCTACCATGGATCCTTTTTGATCCTGGATATGTTTCTATTTCCATGTTTGATCTTTTTATTTTTATTTTTATTTTTTTAGATTTTTTCTTTAGATTTTTTTTTATCTAATCTGGAATCACAATTGTGTTCCAACTACAACATCTCAACTCTTTTTGGTTATTTGTTCTAAAATGGTTTATATGTTACATACATCATGGTATATGCATATTCTCTGGTCTACCTATGCAATGTATGCATTGTCTACACAACCCAGTTATGGCTGTCAGTATTGTCTCGTGTAATGTTAAGGGCCTGAACTCCATTCGTAAACGCTGGTTGGCACTGAAGGTGTTCAGATCCTCAAACGCAGATGTGGTCATGGTTCAGGAGACACATTTCAGAGCAGAGTGATCATTCAAATTTGCACTTAAATGCTTCCCCACTGCCTATGTAACCTCTGGTCTATCTGGTAAAGCTGGAGTAGCAATACTTTTCAAGCATTCATCCTCCATACGAGTCAAATCTTCTCACTTAGACCCATATTGCCATTATGTCCTCCTGAACTGTGACCACATGAATAGCTCTTTTACGCTTGCTAACATTTATGCACCCAATTTGGGACAAATTGGGTTCCTTGAGGAGGTTTTTGAGAAACTTCAATCTTTCTCTCAACCCTTCATGATCATATGTGGCGATTTTAATCTATGCATGTCCCCGACCAAGGATAGATTTGCCTTATTTCAAAGTACCCCATCTCTCCAAATGCATAAACTTTCCTTGTTTCGAAAACTAGTCCGAGCCCACAATTTGTTTGATACGTGGAGGGTGAAGCACCCAACTGCTAAACAATTTACGTTCTACTCCCCACCCCACAAATTATACACAAGACTTTTTTGTTTCTGCACCTCTATTGACACATGTAGTTAACTCTGACATAATCCCAATCACCTGGTCAGATCACACATCCATAGTACTTGATCTACTCTTATCTGCTCCAACCCCCAGGAAATGTCACTGGCACCTCAATGAATCCCTTCTCAATACCCCTAATGTTAAACTCCACCTACAACAGAAATTGACTGAATTCTTCCAACTCAATGAGGGTACAGTATCTAAGACATCCACTTTGTGGGCGGCCCATAAAGCCTTCTTCAGGGCCGAATGTATCTCCTCTGGCTTAAAGTGGGACTCCGCCCTCCAATGTTCTTCTCTTTTAACTCAATTATCTACAGCAGAGAAGTGCCTACTCGGCTCCCCAGAGTGGATCCTCTTCGTGCTGTAATCGTCCTACGTAATCGCATTAAATCCCTAGACATGACTAAAATCTCTAAATCATTGCTATAGTCAAAACAAAAATTCTATGAATATGCTAACAAGCCTCACAGAATGCTGGTCAATAAACTGAAACCACGTCCCTACGCTTCTATCCCTGACTTTCTGCTACAACCCAATGGCAACCCAACTTACTGCTCTCAGACTGTGTCTAAAGTCTTTGGTAAATTCTACCAGAAACTTTATAATTGCCTATCCACAGACTCTCAGTTCACTCCGGAGAAATTTAAAGCTTTTGTTGATTCCCTAAACCTTCCTACATTATCCCCGGACAATCGCTCTGGGTTAAACACACCTATAAAAGTTGAGGAAGTCACCGAGGTTATTATTCACCTACCATCACATAAATCCCCAGGACCTGATGGACTCCCCTATTCATACTATAAGACGTTCCTCCAGACCCTCGCCCCATGCATGGTAAAACTGTTCACCTCTCTGATGAAAGAGAACATCCCCCATACTCAATTTTTACATGCTTTTATAACGGTTATCCCGAAACCAGACAAGGACCCAACGATACCTGACCACTATCGTCCCATAGCCCTTCTAAACTCCGATTATAAAATATTCACAAAAATATTGGCAAATAGACTATTGTTCCCACTAGACACACAGGGGACAACACCAGATGCACTATTGACCTTATTGACCTCCTGACCAAAACCAAGAGGCCGGCTATAGCGCTAAGCCTAGATGCTCAGAAGCATTTGATCGCCTAAACTGGTCGTTTATGTTTGCCATATTATACAGATATGGATTCTCAGGCCCATTTATGCAAGTCCTTAAAGCATTGTATTCTACACCTACTTCCCAGGTACAGCTGGCCTCTCACGTGTCTCCATCGAGTAATGGCACCAGACAGGGTTGCCCCCTGTCCCCCTTGCTTTTAATTCTCAGCTTAGAACCTTTGGCTGCAGCCATCCGATCTCATCCTGATGTAAGAGGGCTGATGGTAAGACACCGGGAGTAAAAGCTGTCCTTATTCGCTGATGATATCTTACTAACAATAACACATCCCCACATCTCACTCCCTTCACTACATGACATCCTACAATCATTTGGTAGCCTTTCAGGTTTTAAAGTTAACCCAACTAAAACTGAAGCCCCCCCATAAACATCCCGACTGACACACTCACATCTTTACAATGAAATTTTAAATATAGATGATGCACCTACACACTTAAATACCTAGGCGTCCACCTGACCCCCTCATATTCCACACTCTTTCAAGCCAACTTTCCCCCCTTATTTACAGAAATAAACAAAATTACTGAAAACATGAACTAACCTCCCCTTGTTTCTTATTGGGAGGATCAATGTCCTCAAAATGTCAATACTCCCTAAACTACTGTACCTTTTTGAGACCTTACCAGTACCGATCCCACTATTCCAATTGAAATCGCTTCGGAGGAACTTCTTACACTTTATATGGAACAAAACCTCCTATTGGATAGCAAGCTCAGTAGTTCAAGCTCTATGGACCAGGGGAGGGCTGGGGGCGCCTGACATAATAAAATATTACTATGCCACTCATCTAAGAGCTATTGCCTCCTGGACGTCCAGATGTGCCCCAAATAGGTGGTCAGAGATTGAAATGGGAATCACAACCCCTGCCCACCCATGCTACATGTTATGGCCGACATCTGAAAAACGTATGTCTCAACTGCGTAGTGTCTGCCTGAACCCGATGTTATTTACACTTCTAATATGGAAACACTGCTCCAGTAAATACTCTCTCTCCTCTCCATGCTCGCGCCACTAGTAAATGTCCTTTTCAACCCGGAAATCCCTGACAGCCTATCTTATTACTCTATGTTTCCTTGGACCCAAGCTGGTATATTTCAGCTACGCCATTTGGTACACCTAGCGACACACACACTACTTCCCTTCTCTGACTTACAAACCAAACACAAAATCCCTTTTATTCCTATCTACAAATCAAACATTTCTTTGCCACCAAGACTCCGCATGTGACCCTAGACAAACCAACCGAATTTGAAATGCTCTGTTCCAGAGGCCCCTATGAACCCCACCTGATTTCATCTATCTACAAAGTCCTACATGCAACTCCCCCTTGACTGAAAATAGTAATTATTACATGAGGAAATGGTCCCATATTTTACAACGACCCATCTCCATAGGCGACTGGGGGAAAATATTGGAATCTACATCCAAAGTCTCAAGATGCTTGGCACAGAGGGAAAGCTCTTACAAAATACTCATGTTTTGGTATAGAACCCCAGACTTCCTATTGACTCGAAAACTGACACCATCTGGACATTGCTGGAGAAGTGGTTTAACCTTGGGTACCCACTACCATATATTCTGGGAATGCTCTGCACTCATATCTTTCTGGACACAAGTTCACGACCTCTTGGAAAGGGTCCTTGACAGACCCATTCCTTTCAACCCCACACACCTTCTTCTAGGTTTGCCTCTCCCGAATACTCCCAAACCTACCAGAAGACTGATGGCATTTATTTTACTAGCGGCCAAACGAGCTATACCCCAATGCTGGTTGACCACTACCCCTCCCACTTTTATGCAGTTTATCTCAGCCATAGCTGACATACGCAGAATGGAACGTCTGACGGCTGTTATAGACAATTACCTACCGAGGTTTGATAGCATATGGGGGAAATGGGATAATTCCGAATAATACAATGAGACACAAATTCCAACGCCTTAATGATATAACCTTAGTGCTAACCTTTTCAGGTACATATAAATCAAGTGCTACCCAGATTCATTTTGATTATGTCTTCGCAGTCAAGTCATTCATACCATGATGTATTATTATAACTGCTCTTCTGTATTATATAACTCTATATCTGTTGTTTTTATGACTGATGTAACTTCTTCTGTTTCTATGGATAATGTTTTTTATCATTCTTTGAAATGTACATTCGCATCTGTATGTTTTGAAATATTGATAAACAATAAAAAAAAAAAAAGATATTTCTAAGCCACATCATATCCATACTTAGAATTACACCCTCAAACACATTCTGGTAATCTTTCCAAGTATGGGAATACAGCATATGTGAGACTTTTTCATAGTCTAGCCACACAGGCCCAAAATCCAAGGAGCACCTTCAGGCTTTCTAGGGGCATAAAATATGCATCTGATTTCCTAAGTACATATCAGATTTGTGGAGGTCCTGGAGCACCAGGACAGTGGAAACACCAATAAAATGACCAGATTTTAGAAAGCAAACACCCTAAGGTATTTTCTAAGAGGCGTGGGGAGTCTTTTAAAGACTTAATTTTTTTGCCACAAGTTTTTGGAAAATGCAGAATAAAAATGCAAATTCATTTTTTTACACAGATTTATCAGTTTAATAAGCTATTTCTTACTAACAGCATGGGCATACTCTGAATAACAACCCAAAACACATTTGCTGCTTCTTCTGAGTATGGTGATACCACGTGTGAGACTTTTTCAGTGCCTGATCTGATTATTACCAGACATTGTATCTTCTGTATCACACAAATCAACCAATTATATCAAAATTAATGTATTGTAATGGTCCCCTCTATATACGTGGTAAAAAAAAAATAGTTTAGTGCAATGTCACCTATAGTGGTCCCTGTTCCAATACGCCAAACAACCCTAGCATACTGGTATGTGGCTACCCCAGGAATGCCATGTTCACTGGCCAGGAAGTACAGGAGGCTAAAAAAAGGAAGAACAAAAGAGTTCCTGTGGTTCCAGGAGTGCAGATTTCTGCAGGGGATGTTTTGCAGGAATATACAGTAGTTAGTCAGACACGCAGATGGGTCAGTTCAGGTGCAGGCAGTGACATGGGCAGCAAACAGGCAAAGGATAGATACACGCAACAGACCTGGTCAATAAACAGGCCAATCGGGAACAATGATTCTAGCTACACTGGTCTGGTGACAATGTGGTTGGTGTGTTTCTGATTTTAACACTTTGCTTCCAGCTGTGGCAGGAATTATATCCCCTTTACTCCCGTTGATTGTGACCCATTCAAGTGAATAGGGTTGCTTGTGCTGGGTGCAAGGGATTAAAGCAGGTGGTGAGGAGGCAATACAATACCTCCTTACTGCCTGTCAAATGCTCTCTAAAGAGTGATCTGGACATGAATGGCTCTTCATAGAGCGTTACACATGGGAACAAGTCCTTATAGAGACACAATGACTGCTGTGGCAGTGATCAGGGATACTGTAATTGGTGTGGTAGTGATTAGGAACAATATGACTGGTGTGGCAGTGATCAGGGACACTGGGACTGGTGGAGCGGTGATCAGGGATATTGTAACTGGTGTGGTGGTAAATAGGGACAATATAACTGGTGTGGTGATGATCAGGGACACTGCGACTGATTCAGAAATGAATAGGGAGGGATACTGACTGGTGACAGTATGTAAAAAAAAAAGTATATATATTTTCTTTTACAGTTTTTTTCTGTCATAATTAGTTTAGTTCATTATTCATTGTTTACTATTGTACAGGGTTTTTTTTCTCAGAGAATAGGTGCAGGACCCCCCCTTCCCACCATGCCCCCCCGAGTGTCATAGGATGGGCGTGGTCAAGTTGCACCAGTGGGAGGGTTTTAAAGGGGCATTAATAAATAAAGTCAGCAGTGCAAAACACACAAGTGCAGGGTTCAGGAGTATGCTATGCACAGAGTATAGGGTTCAGTACATTTTGCACAGAATGCAGAGTTTGGGAGAGCATTACACACAGAATGCAGAGTTTAGTAGTGCGCTACCTACAGAGTGCAGAGTTCAGGAATTATGCTCAGAATGCAGTATTCAGGATTGTGTTACGCTCAGAATGCAGGAGTCAGGAGTGTGTTACGCTCAGAATGCAGGGTTCAGGAATGTGTTATGTACAGAATGCAGAGTTCTGGAGTGCATTATGCAGAGAGTACAGGGTTCACTGGGGCATTAAACCCAGAATTCAGGGTTCAGGAGTGCATTGCTCTCAGAATGCAGGGTTCAGGAGTGCGTTGTTCTCAGAATGCAGGGTTCAGGAGTGTGTTGTGCTCAGAATGCAGGGTTTGAGAGTGCATTGTGCTCAGAATTCATTATGCAGAGAGTGCAGGGCTCACTGGGGCATTAAACCCAGAATTCAGGGTTCAGGAGTGCATTTCTCTCAGAATGCAGGATTCAGGAGTGTGTTGCTGTCAGAATGCAGGGTTCAGGAATGCGTTACGCTCAGAATGCAGGGTTCAGGAGTGTGTTACTCTCAGAATGCAGGGTTCAGGAGTGCGTTGTGCTCAGAATGCAGGGTTCAGGACTGTGTTACACTCAGAATACAGGGTTTGAGAGTGTGTGACTCTCAGAATGCAGGGTTTAAGAGCGTGTTATGCTCAGAATGCAGGGATTCAGGAGTGCCTTACGCTCAGGATGCAGGGTTTAGGACTGCCTAACGCCCAGAACGCAGGGTTCAGGTGTGCGTTATGCTCAGAATGCATGGTTCAACCTGTATACTCGCTGTAGGCTTGCAGCTGTCCATTTCATGTCCCTGATCTGAGTGCCAGGCAGGGAGAGTTCTTTTGGAGCTGCCGGGAGATGAGAGCTGTCACTTGTAACACAGAAGCTGGGCTTCTTCTGCATTGTTTTAAAATCCTGGCTGCAAGTAGGGATGAGCCAGACACCCCCCATTCGGTTTGCAGCAGAACATGCGAACAGGCAAAACATTTTTTGAACACGCGAACACCGTTAAAGTCTATGGGACAAAAATGTGAAAAATCAAAAGTGCTAATTTTAAAGGCTTATTTGCAAGTTATTGCAATAAAAAGTGTTTAGGGATCCGGGTCCTACCCCAGGGGACATGTATCAATGCAAAAGAAAGTTTTAAAAACTGTAGTTTTTTTGTGATCAGTGATTTTAATAATGCTTGAAGTGAAACAATAAACATGAAATATTCCTTTAAATATCGTGCCTGGGGGGTGTCCTTAGTATACTTGAAAAAGTAATGCATTTTTCTCGTGTTTATAAAATTAAATTTCTATAGGAAAACATTTCATTAAAAACTACTCGCGGCTGTAATGTATTGTCGGGTCCCAGTGAAAATCATTGAAAAAAAAAACGGCATGGGTGCCCCCGCAGTCGATTACCAGGTCCTTTGGGTCTGGTATGGATGTTAAGGGGAACCCTGCACCCAAATTAGAAAACAAAAATGGCGTGGGGGTCCCCCAGGCCCCCAGGCACTATATACTCTGAACAGCAGTATATATACTATACGGCCTGCCCTATATACTCTGCAGAAAATTGTGCCTTAGGTGTTGGTGGTACCAGAACACTGTAAGCCCTCACAGTTACTCTTGTTAGGTGCAGGAACGGGCCCTGCTGTGAAATATTATATCAAGAATTGTAATTACATTGCCCTGTTAAACAGGGGCAGAAAATGTGGGCCTTTGGTGGTAGTGGTGCCACAACACTGTAAGCCCTCACAGTTGCTCTTGTTGGGCGCAGGAATGGGCCCTGCTGTGAAATATTATATCAAGAATTGTAATTACATGCCCCTGTTATTAACGGGGCAGAAAACTTGGGCCTTGGGTGGTGGTAGGGGTGGTGCAACAACACTGTAACTCATCACAGATACTCTTGTTGGGTGCAGGAATGGGCCCTGCTGTGAAATATTAGATCAAAAATTGTAATGACATGCCCCTGCTAAACTGCTAAATAGGGGCAGTAAAATTGGGCCTTGGGTGGTGGTGGTGGTGCCCTAAACCAAAAATATTGTTGGAAGCTAGCATTATCAAGATTGAGGAGGAATAGGATAGTCGGCATAGGCAGTCTTCAAGGGATCTCACATCCATAGAAAATTCAATCAGTTACATCAGCATCAGGTGCTTGATAGCTGCTGATCCAAGACTGATTCATTTTTATGAATGTGAACCTATCAATGGAGTCTGTGGACAAGCGCACTCTTTGATCCATTACAAACTCTCCAGCAGCACTGAATGTGCATTCAGAAAGCATGCTGGATGCAGGACAGGCCAGTAGCTCAATTGTATATTGAGCAAGTTCTGGCCAGTGGTCCATCCTCAAGACCGAGTAACCCAGTGGATGCTCTGTTGAAAAGGTCTCCAAGTCTACTCTTGCCCCTAGATATTTCTGCACCGTGTAATGTAGACACTGGTGATGGTTGCTTGAACTGATCAGACCTTGGCGCTGAGGACTAAAAAATTGTTTAAAGGCATCGGTCAGCCGGCCACCTTCTCCACCGCTCTTCCTCTGACTGAACGAAGCCTCAGTAACAAGTTGTCCAGCACCCGGAAATTGTAACCTCCCAGGGTCTGGAAATGCGTTGCACAAACCTTTCTTCAAGGCCTCCTGAAGATGTTTCATAATCTGCTCCCTCTGCGAAGGCAGGATGAGTTCTGCAACCTTACCCTTGTAACGTGGATCAAGAAGGGTTGCCAGCCAATAATGATCCCTCTCCTTGATACCACGAATCCTAGGGTCCTTTCGCAGGCTTTGCAGAATCAGGGAGGCCATGCAGCATAAGTTTGCAGAGGCATTTCATTCTGAGTCCTCTGGGTCACTAAGGATCACATGATCCGTAACTACCTCCTCCCAGGCACGTACAACTCCTTGGGTTTCTGGGGACTGAAAACCATCCCTTGAAGACTGCTGCTGAGTAATATCCTCTACATTCATGCTGACACAATCCTCCTCCTCTTCTTCCTGTGTGTTTGGCAGGCCCATAGGAATGCTATCTGGATAAAGGGGGCCTTGAGAGGTAAGGACGTCCTCCTCTTCCTCCTGCTGTTCTGCCTCAAGTGTCCTGGTGCCATACTCGCACAGGTGCTCATTGATGGCCCTCTACAGTGTGTGCAGGCACTGCAGCATTGCAAACATTGAGTTCCACCTGGTAGGCATGTCACAAATGAGGCGGTTGGTGGGCAGGTTGCATTCCCTTTGAATGGCAGCTAGCCGAGCACTGGCATTGTATGACTGGCGGAAATGACCACAGACTTTTCTGGCCTGCCTCAGGAGATCCTGTAAGCCTGGGTACCTGCTCAAGAACCGCTGCACCACCAAACTCAGGACGTGTGCCAAACATGGAACATGGGTCAAGTGTCCCTGTCGGAGGGCGGAGAGAAGGTTGGTGCCATTGTCACATTGAACCATTCCTGGCTGAAACTGGCATGGTGTCAACCATCTCTGATCCTGCCCCTGCACAGCTGACAGAATCTCTGCCCCAGTGTGGCTCCTGTCCCCTAGGCAGACCAACTCAAGCACTGCATGGCATCTTTTGCGTAGCCCCTTGAACGCTTACGAAGTACCGCTGGTTCAGAGGACAAATCTTCAGAAGTGGCCATAGAGGAAGAAGATAAGGAGAGGGTGGAGGAGAGAGCTGTGGCAGAATCACCACTAGCATTTTAGAGGCGTAGTTGCGGAACAAGCTCCAACAAAACTGAACCCTGTCCTGCATCGTTCCCAGCTGCCAGTAGAGTTACCCAGTGCGCTGTGAAGGAAAGGTAACATCCATGCCCATGCCTGCTGGACCATGAGTCAGCGGTAATATGCACCTTATTGCTGACCGCCCTGTCCAAAAGGCCAAAACATTGCCTTTAACATGACGGTAGAGAGCCGGAATGGCCTTTCCATGAAAAGAAATGGCATTTTGGAACCTGCCACTGAGATACAGCACATTCCACAAATTCATGAAAGGGGGCAGAGTCTACCAGCTGAAAAGGCAGCAGTTGCAGTGCTAGCAATTTGGCCGAGCTAGCAATTAGACGCTGAGCATGTGGATGGCTGGGACCGAATTTCTTTTTACGGTTCAGCAACTGGGGTAGGGAAATTTGCCTGATAAAATTAGATAGTGGTGTACTGCTAGCAGATTGGCTGCAAGTACTTGGGGCAACTATTGCTATATCTTCATTCCTCTCAGTGCAGGTTTTTGAGAGGACTGGAGACTGGTGCCTCTCCTTGGTGACCTTCCGGACATGATGTGTATTTTGTTTTGCAACACCACACTACGCTGTATTAGATACTGTGTACACCACCAGACGTGTAGTAGAAACTGTACACACTGTATTAGATACTGTGTACACCGCCTGCACTGTATTAGCAACTGTACTATGGCTGCACTGTATTGTGTACTGTGTACACCACCAGAAGTGTAGTAGAAACTGTACACACTGTATTAGATACTGTGTACACCACCTGCACTGTATTAGAAACTGTACAATGGCTGCACTGTATTTTATACTGTGTACACCACCAGAGGTGTAGTAGAAACTGTACACACTGTATTAGATACTGTGTACACCGCCTGCACTGTATTAGCAACTGTACTATAGCTGCACTGTATTTTGTACTGTGTAAACCACCAGAAGTGTAGTAGAAACTGTACACACTGTATTAGATACTGTGTACACCACCTGCACTGTATTAACAACTGTACTACGGCTGCACTGTATTGTGTACACCACCAGAAGTCTAGTAGAAATTGTACACACTGTATTAGATACTGTGAACACTGCCTGCACTGTATTAGCAACTGTACTACGGCTGCACTGTAGTGTGTACTGTGTAAACCCCAAGAAGTGTAGTAGAAACTGTACACACTGTATTAAATACTGTGTACACCGCCTGCACTATATTAGAAACTGTACTACGACTGCACTGTATTGTGCACTATGTACACCACCAAAAGTATAGTAGAAACTGTGCACACTGTATTAGATACTGTGTACACCGCCTGCACTGTATTAGCAACTATACTACGGTTGCATTGTATTGTGAACTGTGTACACCACCAGAAGTGTAGTAGAAACTGTACACACTGTATTAGATACTGTGTACACCGTTTGCACTGTATTAGCAACTGTACTATGGCTGCACTGTATTGTGTACTGTGTACACCACCAGAAGTGTAGTAGAAACTGTACACCCTGTATTAGATACTGTGTACACCGCCTGCACTGTATTAGCAACTGTACTATGGCTGCACTGTATTGTGTACTGTGTACACCACCAGAAGTGTAGTAGAAACTGTACACACTGTATTAGATACTGTGTACACCGCCTGCACTGTATTAGCAACTGTACTATGGCTGCACTGTACTGTGTACACCACCAGAAGTGTAGTAGAAACTATACACACTGTATTAGATACTGTGTACACCGCCTGCACTGTATTAGCAACTCTACTACGGCTGCACTATATTGTGTACACCACCAGAAGTGTAGTAGAAACTGTACACACTGTATTACATACTGTGTACCCTGCCTGCACTGTAATAGCAACTGTACTATGGCTGCACTGTATTGTGTACCGTGTACACCACCAAAAGTGTAGTATAAACTGTACACACTGTATTAGATACTGTGTACACCGCTTGCACTATATTAGCAACTGTACTACAGCTGCACTGCATTATGTACCGTGTACACCACCAGAAGTGTAGTAGAAACTGTACATGCTGTATAAGATACAGTGTACACCGCCTGCAGTGTATTAGCAACTGTACTATGGCTGCACTGTATTGTGTACTGTGTACACCACCAGAAGGGTAGTAGACACTGTACATCGTGTATTAGATACTGTGTACACCGTCTGCACTGTATTAGAAACTGTACAAGGGCTGCACTGTATTTTATACTGTGTACACCACCAGAAGTGTAGTAGACAGTGACACTGTACAAGCTGTATTAGATACTGTATACACCGCCTGAAGTGTATTAGAAACAGTACACCACAGAATGCACTGTAGATATAGGCTACACTGGATGCAGAGTAAATATATATATATATATATATATACTGTATATACACACACACACATATACACGAGACTGCATATATATATATATATATATTAATACATCGCCTGAAGTGTATTAGAAACGGTACACCAAGGAATGCACTGTAGATATAGGTTACACTGGATGAAGAGTATATATATATATATATATATATATATATGAGACTGTATATATATATATATATATATATATATATATATATATATATATATATATATATATATGAGACTGTATATATATATATATATATATATATATTGATACACTGCCTGGACTGACTGAATATAGAGTAAACACTGACTATATAGTCTATGCTAAATGCAGAGTATATATATATATATATATATATATATATATATATATATATATATATATATATATATATCAAATACACTGCCGCTAACTGATTAACCTGCCTGCTTAATCTAAAACAAGCTATCTCTCTGTCCACACCAACAACACTACACATGGCCGCCGTGTAAGCAGCCTTATACAGTGTGGGGCATGGACTTAGTCCGCCTCAGCCATGATTGGCCAAAGGCACCCTTAGCAGAGGGCGTTGTGATTGGCCAAAGCATGCAGGTCAGGTGCATGCTTTGGCCAATCATCATACAGCAATGCATTGCGATCTTGCAGTGCATTATGGGGCGTTCCGCGGCACTGGAATTTGCCGCAAACGCCCCATAATGTTCGCTCTTCGGTGAACGGGTGAACACCTGATGTTCGAGTCGAACTTATGTTTGACCCGAACATCAAGCTCATCCCTAGCTGCAAGCTTTCTTGAAAAAAAAACCCCATTGCCGACATTACAAAAATGTGAATAAAAAGAACCAGTGTGGGGGGGGCCCTTTGGGTCTGTTATAGATTTTAAGAGGAACCCATGCCAAAATTAAAAATGGCGAGGGGTCCCCCCAAAGTCCATACTAGACTCTTAGGTCTGGTTAGGTCTGGTTTGAGATCTGAGTGGAACCCCCATACCAAAATTTAAAAAAAAATAACGTGAGGTCCCCCCCAAAATCCACCCTTGCCTCAGCATGCAGCCTGGCAGGCCAGAAAGAGGGAGGGTGAGGGGGCACCCAGATCTAAGCCCCCCTGTGAATGTGTAGGGGTACATTGTACCCCTACTCATTCACCAAAAAGAGTTTCGAAACTAAATAAAAACACACACACAGTTTTTGACAATGTATTTATTAAAAATAAAAAAAAACAATGTCCCTTGATGTAGATCCATCATCAATCACAACGCCTGCTGCAGTGCCTGACTCGAAAAAAGAAGAAAAAAAAACTCCACCCGCGATAAAGGCTACCAGCCTCTGCCTCCTCCGCCGTGTGACAGTTCTTAAATAAATAAGGGACGGGACCACCTGGCGACGTCACCTGGTGGCCCCGCCCTTGTAACATCACTGACCCAGCATGCACCGATCGGTGATGCCACATGGGGTGGTGCCATCGGGGTGATGTCGCCAGGTGGCCCTACCCCTTACCTATTTAAGTACTGTCAGATGGCAGAGCAGGCAGGAATTTTCATATTGTCGCAGTGGGGTTTTTTTCATTCAGCTGTCAGTAGGGAAGCACCCTGACAGCTAATAAACCCATCCGTTGTTAAGGACACGGCGACCGGCTTTCTGGCCCGCTCTTTAACCACTTCAATACAGGGCACTTTTACCCCCTTTCTGCCCAGGCCAATTTTCAGCTTTCAGCATTATCGCACTTTGAATGACAATTGCACGGTCATACAACACTCTACCCAAACTATTTTTATCATTTTGTTCACACACATAGAGCTTTCTTTTGGTGGTATTTAATCACCAGTGGGTTATTTTATTTTTTGCTAAATAAATTAAAAAAGACCAAGAATGTAGAAAAAAAAATGTTTTAAAATTTTGCAAATAAATCACCTTTCTTCATGAATTTATGCCAAAATATAAGAAAGTTATACAGTCCACACACTATGGTATATATCTGAAAATTAATCAATCCTGATGTACTGATGAATCTCACATGCAAACAATGAAACAGGAAGTGATATCACTTCCAGTTGCATATGCACACTTTCCTGCCCAGTAGAGCCAGGAGACACATCTAACCAATCCGATCTGTGCTTGGTTAGATGGTGTGAAGGGCAGGGGAGACATTGGGGTCTATTAGACCCATAATGTCTCCAGAAAGAGTATCTGTCCCCTGCCCAATGCTAACAAATAAGGGCTTATTAACCCCTTGTGATAGCAATCATGTAAAATTAATAAAAAAAAAAAAAAAAAAAAAGAAAAAAAAGGAAAATAAAATATATTAAAAGAAAAAAAGAAAAAATTGCCAAAAACCCGTTGCCCCGCAAATGCAAGCCCAGGTTGCGCACATGCATGTAAACTGCAGTCTCACCAAAAATGTGACATATAGCAGAAAACATCAGAGTGAGAACAATAATTCTAGCACAGTAGCTCCTAGTTAACTCTAAATTGATGAGCTGTAATCACCTATGGTGATTTTTGGGCACCAACGTTTTTGGCAATATCGCGAGCGCACACAATTTTAAGACATGGAATGATAGGTATCTATTTACTCTATGCAACATTATGTTTTATATTTTAACTAAAAATGGGTATTTTATGGTGTGGTTTTGTGCTAAAATTCATTTTATTATATTTTTTCCCGAAAACTTGCGTTTAATAAACAGTTGCGCAATTATCACGTGGAAAAATTTTTGTAACTAGCACCTTTTTATTTTACAGGGCCTCTGCTTTCAGAAAATATATTATGTTTTGGGGGTTTATGTAATTTTATTGCCAAAAATTAGGATTATTACATGTTTGTGACAAAGAAAAAAAATTACTCTGGAGCCGAACTGGTTAAAGAGACCACGCTCTTTATTAATTTTAGCGTTTATAGCATATTGCACATTTGGTGTTGATTGCACGTTTTATGGATTTGAATTGTATGTAAAGGTAGATATCTTAATAAGTATGGTTATATATCTTAGAAGCGCTACACTATTTTTAATTGTTGTGTTTGTAGTGATTTCACAGAAGTGTTTTGAGCTGCTTCTTAGAGAAACACTTATTTTATTGATTTTATTGATTTTGGTATAGCAGCTGGTGAGGTAGCATAGGGGAATTATTCCTTTTCTACTCTATAATAAGTTTGAAAAAGGTGCAGTTGCACTGTGTCCGTATAAACACTCCAGCCTCAACATGCCTCCAATGCGATGCAAGCCACAGATTTATGTACCTGTTTATAACAGGTACATTAATCTGTCACCTGCACTGACATCTGTTGTGTGGAGGCACATCTGAGTTCTAAAGAGTTTCTTAGACATTCTTTATGATTTCCCCTGTGTATCTTTACAGTGTTTGCAGCATAAGAAGCTACAATGTGGATGAGCTCTGTGCAATCTCATCAACTTCACAGTTCCATACAGTGTCTTGACCCAAGTGTGGCTGTCATATTATTGGTGTCTGTCCACACTAATGCTCCATTCACACCTGGGCGATTTGAATTGTGGGCACCGCAATTCGCATTTGTGATGCCATTATTTATCAGTGGCACGCTAAATGCAATGTGATTTTGCCGCATTTGTCACCCCCGACAAATCACAGCAAAATTGCGGCAAAATCGTGCAAACAAAATCATGGGACACGTGTCACCCAAAAGAAGTTTTGGAAATAAAGGTGCCTGAAGCTGAGCTTCAAGGTAACTACTGGTATATAATTTGCATGTATGTATTCATACCTCTTAACGGTCCCAGATTCTGCAGGACTGTCCTGAGATTTAAACAAAATCCCTGCATGCCACAGATCCAGGCTGGAGTCCCAGGACCTATTGCCAGAACAAAGATTTGTGCTGGGAGGGGTGAGTGCACAAATTAGTGCTGGAATTTTTTTTTTGGAAAGGAGGGAGTGGGGTTCTTACTAAAAGGACAAAGTGGCAAGTATTGCTTGCATATTCTTCTGCCCCCTACTGTCCATTACCAAGCCTGACTCCGGCTCTGTGTGTGTGTTATGTACTCCCAAAGCCGGCACTGACTGCAGTAATCTGTGTGTTATGTACTCCTGTCCCTTGCACTCTGTGCACACCCTGGATCCCTGCACTCTGCATTATGTATTCCTAAACCCAACACTGACTGAAACACTATATGCATTTTGTACTTCTGACCTTTGCACTTTGTGCATTGCATATCCCGGACCTCTGCACTCTGCCGTACAAACTTCTGAACTATAAATAGCATATTGTACATTACATACTTCTAACCAAAGTATCCTATGTCTTAACAGTTGCTGGTTTCTAAGCAGTGCCTGATCATTATAAGTTCTTCTTCAGGGTAGGCTCAGAGAAAATGTTATGTAATAGAAGAGTGAATTTTTTTTTTATTGACTGTGCTGAGGTTTATACAGTATATGTCTGTGTCAGGAACCATAAACCAGGCAGAAAGAGAAAATGCAGTTAAAATCACACCTTTAATGTAATAGCAAAAATAACAACAGTTTAGGAACGTAGTCAAAAACAGAAGCCAGGGTTTGGAAACCAGAGTGGGTAATCAAATGAGCCATGATCAGGGAACCACAAGTCAGCATTGTCAGGAGCCAAAGATCAGGAACAGGAATCAGAAGAGAAGTCAGCCAGGCCAAGTCATACACATGAATACACTGGAGATGTTGACCACGTGAGGGCACGGAGGCAATGAGCAAAGCTGTTTAGTCAGTTCAATGCACAGCACTTTCACCCCCTTCCTGCCCAGGCCAATTTTCAGCTTTCAGCACTGTTGCACTTTGAATGACAATTGCGTGGTCATGCAACGCTGTACCCAAACAACATTTTTCCATTTTGAGGCAAAATGGGAGGAGCCAGGAGTGCTGGCAGGGGACCAGAGAAGAGGAGAATTGGGGCTGCTCTGTGCAAAACTGCATAGAGCAGGTGGGAATAACATGTTTGTAATTTAAAAAAAATAAAAATGCATTCTATACAATCACTTTATGCGATTCACTATGTGTGAGTTCTCCTGTACTTTAGCAGATGAAAGGAATATAGAAGCTAGTATTCTTTGCAGAAATTCAATATATACAGTATCTCACAAAAGTGAGTACACCCCTCACATTTTTGTAAATATTTTATTCTATCTTTTCATGTGACAACACTGAAGAAATGACACTTTGCTACAATGTAAAGTGGTGAGTGTACAGCTTGTATAACAGTGTAAATTGGCTGTCCCTTCAAAATAACTCAAAACACAGCCATTAATGCCTAAACCACTGGCAACAAAAGTGAGTATACCCCTAAGTGGAAATGTCCAAAATGGGCCCAACTAGCCACTTTCCCTCCCCAGTGTCATGTGACTCGTTAGTGGTACAAGGTCTCAGGTGTGAATGGGGAGCAGGTGTGTTAAATTTGGTGTTATCGCTCTCACTCTCTCATACTGGTCTCTGGAAGTTCAACATGGCACCTCATGGCAAAGAACTCTCTGAGGATCTGAAAAAAAGAATTTTTGCTCTACATAAAGATGGCCTAGGCTATAAGAAGATTGCCAAGACCCTGAAACTGAGCTGCAGCACAGTGGACAAGACCATACAGTGGTTTAACAGGACAGGTTCCACTCAGAACAGGCCTCGCCATGGTCCACCAAAGAAGTTGAGTGCACCAGGTGAGGAGTACAAAGACAAGTGTGTCTTGCCTACAGTCAAGCATGGTGGTGGAAGTGTCATGGTCTGGGGCTGCATGAGTGCTGCCGGCACTGGGGAGCTACAGTTCATTGAGGAACCATGAATGCCTACATGTACTGTGACATACTGAAGCAGAGCATGATCCCCTCCCTTCAGAGACTGGTCTGCAGGGCAGTATTCCAATGTGATAATGACCCCAAACACACCTCCAAGACCACCACTGCCTTGCTAAAGAAGCTGAGGGTAAAGGTGAAGGACTGGCCAAGCATGTCTCCAGACCTAAACCCTATTGAGCGTCTGTGGGGCATCCTCAAACGGAAGGTGGAGGAGCACAAGGTCTCTAACATCCACCAGCTCCGTGATGTCATCATGGAGGAGTGGAAGAGGACTCCAGTGGCAACCTGTGAAGCTCTGGTGAACTCCATGCCCAAGAGGGTTAAGGCAGTGCTGGAAAAAAATGGTGGCCACACAAAATATTGACACTTTGGGCCCAATTTGGACATTTTCATGTAGGGGTGTACTCACTTTTGTTGCCAGCGGTTTAGACATTAATGGCTGTGTGTTAAGTTATTTTGAGAGGACAGCAAATTTACACTGTTATACAAGCTGTACACTCACTAATTTACATTGTAGCAAAGTGTCATTTCTTCAGTGTTGTCACATGAAAAGATATAATAAAATATTTACAAAAATGTGAGGGGTGTACTCACTTTTGTGAGATACTGTTAGTTAACTTTAAAAGAATGCTACAAAACACCAGAAAGATGGCATTGGAATAATGCAAGCCAAATGTATTTGTTGCAAAGGGACCCTTACTTAAGTATTATCCTATAAAATGTAGACACTGCAAATATGTCAGTAAATAAAATGAACCTTCTTTAACTCAGTATATAAAAAAAATCACATACATTTTGTATTCTGTATCAATATTGCTTTTGTCATATTTGAGAACAATTTGTACTATTATATTTAAATTGGCAATGACTGTCATGGTTTGGGTTGCATAAACATTAGCCCAGTATTTGGCCAGTATAACTGGTATGCCTTGTTCTGTTTATGGCCTAAAGTAGAACAGAGAAAGAAACAGAAAAAATAAAAAAGCCAATGAATATGGTAAAATAATTGCAGAAAAACTACAGCCCTCTCCGTGAAAACAAGCTTTAGGCAGCAGCTAACCACACTGTTGAAACTCATACACTATGAGAACTATTATATCTGCCAAAAAACTTGTAATTGTATGCAGTCATTATGACTTCTCTTTTTTTCACTGTAATTAAGCAAAACATTTGGTCACCAACTTTCTCTCAGGCTGTAAATGGGCATTGCTTATAGATATATTAAAAACACTATCTTGTTTTTTGTTTGTATGACATTTTAATGAATTCAATTCATGCTTAGGTACATTTTTGAACTCTTGGGAGTTGGGCCACACACAATGCTACCAGATCCACAGCTAATTTAAAAGACAGAGATTCAGAGCTAAATTATCGGAACTAGACTAGTCTATTCTATTGTTCCAGGTTTCATAATGAAATCCGGGCAGATATATTGAGCAAAGTAATGCAGTTACATATTTATTAAAACCTAATTCAAGGTATTTTTTAATGGAGCTAGTGTGGCAAAGTCTCCAACAGAAACAAATACATCACATATAATGTTTTTATTTTTTTTTAATAGACTAGGGAAGGCTTTTATTGCTGTCTGTGTTCCTACTACAGATTTTCCTTCTCCTATTCACTGATATTATTATCACAATGACAGTAAAGCTGGCTACACATTATACAATTTTTATTGTTCAATTTCCTCTAGATTTACCTTTAACTATGTAGTGCAAGAGCCTGCCTGATTGCATACATTGAAAGTGTTTGCATACATACTGAAAGTGTTATATGGTTTTGGTAAATCTAAAGGAAAGTTGTACAAGACAATTGTATAATGTGTAGCCAGCTTAAGTTAATGAAAATCTTTCTAAGGCAGCCCAAGATAGCAGTAAAAACCTGAAAAAAGGATCTATTCCTTCCCCACTCTATTCAAAAATCTGCACCAGGGAGAGTAATAATTGGGGGCAATATTCAGTATGGGGGATAATAACGTTGGGGTCAATAACTATGGGAGCAAATATAATAGGGGCAGCACTTGGGGGGGACCTAATGATGTGGGAGCTGGTAATAATTATAGTGAGCTTTCTTTACTTATGGGGGAAGGGTAAAAGATAATGAGGTCAGTTCCATGGGTAATAGAGGTTATTGGGGGTCCTTGCTCATTGGGTGCATATCATCTGGTGAGTGGTTATAGGGGGGTGTCTTTTCTTCGGGTTCTATAGCCTGGGGGGAAGAGGGACCTTTCTGTTAAGAATGTTAGGGGGTTAGCCTGTAGTGAGGGTGCATTTGTGTTGGGGGGTCAGTCTGTTCTGGGGGGATCAGTCTGTGCTGTAAGAAAGTGCTTTTGGGATCAGTCGGTGCTGGGGGATCTGTGCTGGTGGGTGTCAGTCTGTGCAGAGGGTTTGTACTGGATGGGTCTATATTTGCTGGGGGGGACTAATCTGTGCTGAGGGGTCTGTACTGTGGGGGTCAGTCTGTGCTGGGGTGGATCAGTTTGTGTTGAGGGGACTGGGCTGTAGGGGTCAATCTGAGCTGAGAGGTCTCTGCTGGGAGGGGGAGTCAGTCTACACTGAGGGGTCTGTGCTCTGGAGGTCAGTCTTTCCTGAGAGGTCTGTGCTGGGGAGGAAGGCCATCTGTACTGAGAAATTTTAGATGGGTAGTCTGTAGTGATGGGTTTATGCTGTGGGGATCTGTACTGAGGGGGTAGGGTGGGAGGGGGGATTTAGGGATGCTGATAGGGAAGATCTGTACTGTGGGGGATATGGGCTGGGGGGTTATACTGGGAAGAGGGAATACATTTTATTGTACTCTGTAAGGTGTTCTGTGCATTATGCACTCCAGACCTCTGCACTGTAGACACAGAAAGTTCAGTCATAATGTCATCTTCTGGGACACACACAGGTCCCAGATGGCAGCAGGGGGAAGGAGGGCCCAAAGCAATTGCGGAAATGACATACCTCGCCGCGATGAGGTAGGACGGAAGGGTAGCTTAAAAACATCAGAAAAGGTACAAAACTATAAAGAATAAAAAACAATATCCAAAAACGAGGGGGGGGTGCTTTATTGTTCAGGACCTATTTGCATTTTAGCCTGGAACCCTGCTTTAATACAGTTGTCTTCTCCCTGGAACTTGTGACTAGCTGCCCCTAAAAATCTTTTACAGTATGAGGCCAATATTTTCTGACTTAGCCTTCTTACTATTATTATATTTGAAAGCATTTTGGGGATTTTTTTATTCTCCTCAGCAATGTGTGTTTTAAAATCAATTTTAGATGCCCTGATTGTGCCCTTGCATTTCTTATTGCATTATTTGTAGTTTTGTAATAATGATGGTGACCCTTAGGTCTTTTTAAAGGTCAACCTTTTCTCATTAATATGCCTTTTTACAGTATTTAGCCACCCAGGTGGAGCTTTTATTGTTTTATATTTATTGCACAGTGGAATGCACAGATAAATGATATTGTTTAATATGTATTTAAAGTACTCCCACTTTTCTTCAGTGTTCCTTGTTGCAAAAATGTTATGCCATTTAGTGCCATGTAGTATGGAGTGCAGCTTAGTAAAGTTTACTCTTTTGAAATTTAGTGTTCTTACTCTTCCCTCATGTCTCTCTTTCCTATAATTTATGGCAAACATAATTATTCTGTAATTGCTGCTACCTAAATGATCTATTCCTTCCACACATGCAATCAGTTCTGTGTTACTTACAATTAGTACAATAGGTCCAGCAAAGCATTATTTCTACTTGAAGCTTCCACCATTTGACTCATAAAATTGTTCTGTATTATGTTCAAGAAATGAAGAGCCTTGGTTGAGTGTGCAGTCCCAGCTGCCCAATCAATAACAGGATAGTTGGAGCAGTGCCGATACAAGGGGGGGTGGAAGGGACGGATGCCCTGGGTGATACAATTTGCTGGAGGGAGGGGGGCACAGGTGAAGTGCAGCGGGGGACAGTTGCAAGCACGATCTCCCTGCATGGCTTTTCAGACAGCCGCTTCTCCTCCTCTCCCTCCCGCTGCTGTCAGCTAAAATGCCATACAGGGACATCGGTGCTTGCAACCTACCCCCGCTGCACTGATCATCCCCCCAATGTCCGCCGTGTCCTCCTCCTCCCCAGCCCCGTCTTCTCCGGACTAGCTCCTTCCTTTTCTGAATTGACATAGAGGGCAATCGCTACCGAATGCTCTCTATGTCCTGTAATAACTGAGCAGAGTAACCTGTGTTTTACTCTGCTTCAGTTTACGAATGAACGGGAGCCTCTGTCTCCTGTCTATTTATTTTCCTTGTCAAAAGAAGTTTATTGAGTATACAATGTTATAAAGATACATAAAGTAAGTTTACAAGGATCTATAAAGTAAGCTCATTGTTTTACAGTAGGGTTTATATAGGTAAATATCATGAAATTTCAAATATTAAACATTGGGTTCACGTAAACCTAAATTAAAGATATATATAATTTCCTTAGTTACTTTTGTAGGTATTTAAATGATTTATACCTACTATACATATTGTTTACAAGTAGAGTGTATATAGGTCAAATAAATTCTGATAATGAGCTTTAATCGTAAGGTGGAGAAAAGGAAAGAGAAAGAAGAAAAAGGGTTGAAAGGTAGAGGTATGGTCCAAAAGGTTGTCCCGCTCGTCAGTTTATTATTCTTTTTAGTTCTCTTTGAAGCCTTAGAATGGGTGTCTCTGTAAGTCATTTAATCTGTTACCATGGCAACAGGACAGAGTCATTGAAATTTGACAGGAACTGTTGTTTTATCCAAGGATGCCAAAGTTTTTCAAATTTTGGAATTTGATTTTGATCGATGGCTACCATCTTAGCATGGGACATTGTATTATTCATTCTGTGAATTGTTTCTGCTAGTACCAATGTAGGAGATTTCCATGCCTTGGCCACTGTTTGTTTTGCAGCCGTTATTAGTTGGATCATAAGTTTGAATTGAGAGAGTGTTAACCATTCCAGTTTTAGATTAAGTAAAGTTAAATATGGATCTGGTTGTATTATTTTTTTAAATATTTTAGATGCAATCACGAAGACTTCCTTCCAGAAGGTTTGGATTACTGGGCACGTCCACCATATGTGTAAATATGTGCCTATTTCTGGGCATCCTCGAAAACAAAGAGCTGAGGTATTAGGCGAATATTTTGCCACTCTAGCGGGTACAAGGTACCAGCGAGTTAGGACTTTATAATTTGTCTCCAGTGCTAAGATATTGGGTGAAGATTACTTAGATGTGAGCCATATGTTAGACCAGTCCGTGTCTTCTAAAGTTCGTCCCAGGTCCTCCTCCCACCTCTGAACGTAAGAGGGTCTATTAAGATTTGGTACTCCATATAATTGATTATAAAGTGATGAAATTGTACCTTTAGCAAATGGATCTTTTGTACAGATTGATTCAAAAATGGATAATTGGGATAATGGTGTATCCCCCTTTAGGAATGGTGTATAGAAATTTTTGATTTGGAGATATCTAAATATCTCAGAGTTTGGTAGATCATATTTTTCTCTAAGCGATGGGAATGAAAGGAATGATTTAGATGCTATGAAGTCATTTAGTGTCTGAATGCCTGATGTTGTCCAAGCTTTAAAAGAATTTGGGTAGATCCATGCCGGATAAAAGGCCGGATTTCTGATAAAAGAAAGGAGAGGATTGTGTGGAGATTGTAACTGATATTTGGTTTTTAGTTTATCCCAGAGAGATAAGAAGTGTTTAGTTATGGGATTTTGAATTTTAAAGCGGTCTTTAGGATCAAGCCATAATAAATTTGATATTAATAGAGGGTCATTTTCTGAAGCCTCTATAAATACCCATAATGGGATTTCCTGTTTTGCATGGTATTTGGACAGACTGGCCAAATGTGCCGCTCTGTAGTAGTTAGTAAAATTAGGGTATCCCAGGCCTCCTTTATTTTTGGGAAGATGTAGTGTGTGTATAGGTATACGTGGTTTAGAAGAGCCCCATATAAACGAAGTTGCTCTTTTTTGTACTATTCTCAAAAAATAGGAAGGAATTGGAATAGGGAGGACTCTGAATAGATAAAGCAATTTGGGTAGAATAGTCATTTTGATTGCATTAATCTTCCCCATCCAGGATAAAGGAAGTTGCGACCATTGTTTTATTAGATTTGTGATCTGTCTTAATACAGGAGGATAATTGGTTGAGAATAAGTCAGAATGAGAGGCTGTTAAATGAATTCCAAGATATGGGATTGATTTTTCTGCCCATGTGAATGGGAGTGCAGCCCTAGCCGGGATCAATTCCATGTTTGTGAGTGAAATATTAAGCACTAGGCATTTCTTAGGATTAATCATAAGGCCGGATAGGGCTGCAAATCCATCAAGAGCTGGTATTAAGTTAGGACCAGAGACCTGTGGTGATGATAGAAAAAGTAATATATCGTCTGCAAATATACATAATTTGTGTGTAATACCTCCTACTTCAATGCCAGTTATAGTTTGGTTTGTTCTGATATATTGGGCCATGGGTTCGAGTATAAGGGCAAATAATAAGGGTGATAATGGGCAACCCTGTCGGGTACCTCTTTCGATATTAAAGGCTTCAGATTTGTATCCAGCATATTTTATATAGGCTTTGGGTTTATTATATAATGATTTGATCCATGTTAAAAAGTGGGGTCCAAAACCCCATTTTTGTAATGAATATTGCATATATTGCCAGGATACTGTGTCAAATGCCCTCTTAATATCGAGAGATAGAAAACATAAAGGGATTTTCCGTTTTTTAGCAATATGTGCCAATAACACTGCCCTGCGTATATTATCGCCTGCCTGTCTATTTGGCATGAAGCCTACTTGATCTCTATGTATTAATTTTCCTATAATGCTATTGAGGCGTTTTGCTATTATTTTTGCTAATAATTTAATATCGAGGTTTAACAGAGAGATAGGCCGATAATTCACACAGGAAGTATCATCAGAAAGGGGTTTTGGGATCATACAAACAATTGCCATTAGTGTTTCTTGCCGAAAAGAATGTCCATCTAGAAGTTTGTTAAAAGTTTCAGTGAGAATGGGAGAGAGTATTTCTGAGAATGTTTTATAGTATAAAGCCGAGTAGCCGTCTGGGCCTGGTCTTTTGTTAAGTTTTAGGTCTTTTATGGCGTTAGCAACTTCATCTATAGTTATAGGCTCATCCAAACTGCTTTTTTGATTCTGAGATAACTCAGGTAAGGTTATTTTTGAGAAGAAGGATTCAGCCTCTGTAGGATTAAATTCATTGTTTGTCTTGTATAAAGTTGCGAGATTTGAGTGAAATTTATGGACTATTTTAACTGGATTACAAGTGTAAACATTTTTTGATAATTTCAAACGTATTGGTTTGAAAGATTTGTTAGTTGAATTTAATGCCCGAGCCAAATATGTACCTGGTTTGTTTGTATTCATGTAGAAATTGTGTTTGGAGCGTTTGAGGGATTTATCAACTGACTCAGTGAGAAATAGATCGTATTCCAATCTAGATTTTTCCAGATGAGATTTTGTACTCTGAGATGGATTATCTTGAAATGATATGTAGGCTGCATTAAAATTGAGTTCTAGTTTTTTTGCTAGATTTTTGCGTTCCCGTTTAAATAGTGCCATTTGTCTTTGTATTGTACCACGCAAGACAGGCTTATGAGCTTCCCACAGTGTTATTGGGGAGATGTCTGTTGTATTATTAATTGATATGTATTCCTTTAAAGCTTGTTCAATGGCCATCTGATGTAGTGGGTGTTTGAGCATTATGTCCGGTAAGTACCACGTTGGGTCATGCGCTTTTGGTATGGCTGAGGCTATAGTAGTGTATACTGCATTATGGTCAGACCACGGAATCGGAATTATATCTGATGCAATAATTTCTGGTATCATTCCTATTGTTAGAAAAATATGATCTATTCTGGTGAAGGTTTGATGAGGGTGCGAGAAATAAGTGAATTTCTTTTTCATTGGGTTACTTTCTCTCCATGAATCTACCAGATTGTATTTGGAAAGAAGTTGAGAAAAAGGTAATCTAGAGGTTATTTTGGATGGTGTAAAAGGTGATTTATCTAGAAATGGGAGGAGGACCTGGTTCGAATCCCCACACATTATCACTGTTCCTATTTTGTGTGTATTAATCACTTGTAATATATGTGAGAGGAATGGTGTAGGTTGTTTGTTAGGAGCGTAGTAGGAAATCACCGTGATTGCTGTATCCATTATATAACCCATGAGTATCAGGTATCTACCTTCTGGGTCTTTAATTTCTGATGATAAGGTGAATGGTGTGGATCGGTGAAATGCAATTAGAGTTCCCCTTTGCTTGGTACAGGCAGAAGCCGTGTAAATTTGTTGATAAAAAGGAGAAATATATTTTGGAGTAGAATCTTTGGTGAAGTGTGTTTCTTGGAGGCATACTATGTGAGCCTTCTTGTTATGGAAAGTACGGAAGGCTTTGGTCCTTTTTTGAGGGACATTTATTCCCTGAACATTCAGGGAAAGTATATTCAGTGGTGCCATGGCAATAGATCAAATAGTTTTGACTTACTTTTTGTTATGCAGAGCTGACTGCGCAGATCAACCTGTGTGGACTGAAGAGATGAATAGATAGAAAAGAAACCAGTGAATTCTGGAGTAAAGAGTAAACAAAAAACATATGAGATTAGATGATACATTGTATAAATTATTTTTTGCAAGTAATCACAATTTACCCGTGAAAGAGAATAAATATCTCTCTCAGGGGAATAAGTGCCTTCGTCACACTCCCACATAATATGGTTGGGAGAATGAGGAGGGCTAATGGGGGTACACGGATCTTCCGCTTACAGGAGAGAAGTGCTATGTCAAAAGACATCAAAATGATGTTTCATTAGTTGGAGTGCAGAATATAGTTTTTGTTGAAATTATTTATTCCAGGGTGGTTGTATATGGTTAGTCTTGCCCTAGGCTAAATAATTCAGTTAGAAAGGTACTGTTAATAACTTTGGTATTGATGAAGATAGTTTGAATTATTTTGGGATTTTAACCCTTTTAGAGTAAACAATTACATATTTTATTCATATGTAACTGTTTAGATATGTTAACTCATAAAATTGAGGTTGTATTGCTTCAGATTAGAATAAACAAAAACATAATTCTAGGAACTAGTTAGGTAATAATATATTTGTTTTAAGAAAAGAAAGAAAAAAAAAAAAAAAAAAAAAAAAAAAAAAAGCTTCCATTACTTCTGGATTATTGAACATATTTGTCCTAAAAAGTAATAAATCTATTGTTATTACCTGATAATATATAACCGAACAAGAATTTCCTTATTTCACTTATATATTCTAAGGCTATATGAATCAGAAGTAATAAGAAATATAACTGGAATGTAACATGATCCCACACAGTGTGTGACTATCAGAATGCAGTTACATTCAGTTATAAATAAAGGTTTTTTTATAGAGAACCATCTCTTAGTATAATAAATGAAGAGATATCAGGAATTAGGATGTCAGTCCATTGAATCTTCTTGGTCCATGGATGATGTGGCATAACGGCCTCTTTTGTGAGAATGATGATTCCCATTTTGTTCTGGAATTTTCTGGGTGTTGCCTGAAGGTGAAGATGATGTCATTCTTCTGCGTGTGGGAGTGTTGCTGCTTGTGGGTTCTGTCAGATTTAATTTTAAAAGGGTTTGTTGTAGTTCATCTGCTGATCTGCTTCTGTAAATTGTACCTTGGTAGTTAAATCTGACTGAAAAGGGGAAGCCCCATTGATACATAATGTTGTGGCGTTGCAGTTCCATTAGTTGGGGTTTCATGGATCGTCTTTTAGTAATAGTAAGTTGGGATAGGTCAGCAAAAATTTGATAATTGTGTCCTTGAAAATTAAGTTCCTTTTTTTCTCTTGCAGCAATTAGTATTTGTTCTTTCGTTCTGTAATAATGAAATTTTGTGATTATATCACGTGGGGGTCCATCTTTCTTTTTGGCTGTGAGGGCTCTGTGTACTCTGTCCAGTTCTAAACGTTCAATAGGGATATCTGGCTTTAGTTCTTGTAATAGAGCAGTAATAGTAGATTGCAGGTCTGTCGCAGTTTCAGGTATTCCCCTTATGCGCAAGTTTGAACGTCTGGCTCTATTTTCGTAATCTTCGAGCTTAGTTTGAAGTATTAAATTCTCTTTTTTTAATTGTTCCAATTCTGTTATATTTTCTTGGGTTGTAATTTCAATTTCATCCATTTTTATTTCTAAGGCTGCGGTGCGGTTTCCCAGCTCTCTTATTTCTTTGGTTAGGCTGTTTGTTATTTGGTCTGAGGTTTGTTTTAAAGCCTTATGAAGCATCTTTTCAAATTGTAATAATATTACTGGGGATACTGAGGAGGCTTGTGGAGAAGTTTGTGAGAGGATTTGTTCTGTATCTGACTCAAATGGAGAGTCTTGCTGTGACATTTTCTGTCTGTGAGAGCGCCCTGATGCTGTATCTTGTGAGGTGACTGGAGCTGCTTCAGCTGCAGTGAGTGCCTGTGAGCTCTTTGTGAGGTGATTTTTATTTCTACCACGGTTTCCTCCCAGTACCATATTTCCTGCCCAAACTTTAACAGTTTGTTCCCTGGGGCAAAAAGGTTCAAATGGATACCTTTTGAGCCTGCAGGCTCCGCTTTGTCCTTCTCTTCTCTCCTCAGCGGTGTGGAGCTCTAACAATGCATGTCTGCTCCGCTAGGCTCCGCCTCCTGCCCCCCCTGTCTATTTATTTTCAATGCTGAAGCTGCTGAGAAAGGGACTGGGGAATCTGTGTCCTCAGTCTCTTTCCCTGTCTCAAAGGGGAGATGTCAGGGGTCAGTTTAGACCCCTGATATCTCACCAAAGCCCACCAACACGGCTGACAATAAAAAATTGCAATACATATTACAAAGTAAAATAAAAAACTTCTGACATCACACCCCCTGCCCTACCAACACTGTCCACAGTCCCAACCCCCTTACCCCCAAAAAGCATTGTGAAAAAAATTGTAAAAAAAATAGATAAAAATGACACTGTCCACTGCTCTACTGACACTGTCCACTACCCTACTAACACCGTCCACTGCCCAATAACCCTCCTCCAACCCCCTTCCCTAGAAGCACTGTGAAAAAAAAAATTTAAAAGTTATTTAAAAAAAATAAAAAACAAAATTGAAAAAAATAATAGATAATAAAGTAACAAAAACAAAACACTGCTGACACCAACTACTGTCACTGTCCATCCCCCCCCCCGCCCAATCATTGTGAAAAAAATAACACAAAAATAAATTGTAAAAAATAATGAAAAATACAATTGTAAAAAATAATAAAAATAAAAAGAATCTGACACTGTCCATTGTTCTACTGACACCATTTTTGATTGCATCTCAGATTAATAATTGAGCCGGTTGGATTGGGGGAAGGGAGGAGGCTGAGGGGAGGTTAATGACCAATGACCAGTTAATGACCAATGTTTTGCACTCCTGTGACCCATTTTCAGTAGACAGCGGGCTGAAGTCGGCTCTCTGCTGACGTCACAGAAATCAGTCCAGGCACCGCGTCAACACGACAAAGGGAGTCTGAGACACCCGTCTCATCTGCTCAGCAAGAAGCTGAAAGCCTGAGCCGGCTCCACAGCTCAACGCTCCTATGAGCACAGAGGGAGAAGAGCAGAGAACTGACTGACAGACAGTGTTAGATCGCCCGGTTCTCAGTGCAGAGGCGCCGGGGTACAGATGCAGCATCAGGCCGATGCTGCATCCACCTAGGTAAGTATAAATCTTCCACAAAAAAATTGCCCTACTTCTCTTTTAATTTCTGTAAAATGCAGCATGGATAGGGATCAGCAAGGTGTCCGCACACAGACACTGGTATCCGTGAGTGATCCTTGCAATGTCCTCCTGTATGTGTGTACTGTCTGTGTTGTAGATCTGGCCAACCCCACCCACTAGTCCTGCTGCATGCTGCGTGATCTCTCTGCTAGAGAAAGGGACTGGTATTTTCTTGTTTTTAAATGGCATTGACTCTTACTTTATACCCGGTGGGGGGGGGGGGTAGCTTGCCATCTTCGCCCTGGGCACCGAATGACTTTGTCCCAGCACTGAGTTGGAGTCCCCCATGACTGTAACATTGCCCTGGCTCCTCTGCAATTTCCTCCCTGAAAGGAGATGGTTCTCCTCCCACAATTAATTTACTGTTTGTTTTGTTCCTTTGAAGATCCATGCACAAAGACTCCACCTCCTCACTAGCCCTGCTAGCAAGGTCATACCTCATATTTACTATCAAATTGCTCTTGAAATGCAGGAATCCTCAGACTCTTCTTTCTACCTTGTTCCTCTGAAACATAGTGTACCCTTGGATAGTAGCAAGCCAGGCATGGGAGCTGTCAAAGCAGGTTTCTGATATTGCAACAATTGAAAATCATCCTCATGTATCAGAAGTTCTAGAAATCCATTTTATTAACCAGACTTAGCATTTGTGTACATGCCTTTTAATTATGTACAAGTGCATATTATTTTATCCTTGCTCGCCCACAGGTTACAGTTAAGTTTATTAAGCTTACTAGGATTAGTATGGAATACTTTATTTTCTCTATCATGTGATTTGAGTCCCCCTCCCTCCAACGTTGCCCACATCTGCATTTAGTGCTCATCTTGACCCTTGTTCACTGTATGGTATACCTTTCACTAATCCCTCCTCCCCAGATCCTAGTTTAAACGTTTCTCCAACCTTCTGATCATCTTCTCCCCCCCAAACAGAGCTGTACCCTCATCATTCAGGTGCAATCTGTCTCCGTTGTAGAACTGGCAATAAATTGCAAAGTTGGCCCAGTCCTACATGAACCCAAGACCTTCCTTCTTACACCAGTTTCTCAATCACTTGTTTAGCTCTCAAAGTGCCTGATGCATTGCCTTTCTGATGTGGCTTGTGGTACAAGAAGTATTTCTGAAAATACTGACTTGGAGGTCATTTTCTTTATTATAGCACCTAAGTCCCTAAAATAATTTTTAAGGATGTTCCATCTTTCTCTAACTTTGTCATTTGTACCTGAACAGAGCTCAGTATCTCCAGGGACAGCTACATAGCTATTAGGCGCAGCATACAGCAAACATATGTCTCTAAATACACTTTTACCAATAGGCAAGACTGAAATGGTGGGCTAATAACCTCAGCAGGAAAGCAACAGGGAATACGTCCTCTCCCATATTGTCTTTAATGCACCTATACCCTGCCCGTTCCTCCTCCCAGTTCACCAGTGCCTCCTAGTTGTGGGCAGGAAGGAACTATGGAACAATGCTGATGCTGCACTGCATCCCAAGGTGAAAAGCATGCACAACACCTCCACTACCTCACTAATGAATCACTAATGGTGTGAATTTCTAGAAGTAAAAAATGAACATTGTGAAGACATAAAACAGACCTTTAAAACATTTCCATCATCTTCTCTTTCCCTCTCTTTTACCCAAGTGGTGCCATTGTTTCTAGGACCCCTCAACAGTTTGGAATTGCTGTGCCATTTGTACACCCTTCCCATTAGGAAAGCTGTTCTATACCTAGAGAGTTTTTTCATCTTTTTTTAAATTCACAACCGCACAGAAAGAATAAAGAGTAAATGGAAGGACTCCACTGCCGCCATTATTTTATGCAAGTGCTTGTTTATCACTTTCTAAATGTAAGTGTTTTACTTATTAAAATTTTAACAGTTTATACGGGATTGTGCTATGTGGCACTTTTTTTCATGTCCCTAATCCAATTAACCAACATTCATACTTGATATGCAACCACCCCCGTATGGAGATCAACTTCTTATAAAGTTTCGGAACGCCCTGGGTTCCAACCATAGAGGATTCCCAAGATTCCATCCTGGTTGTTGGTTCATTACTTAAGCCTGTTTGACTCATAGAATGTGTGTTCTTTTGAGTTCAAATTATCTGGTAAGCTTACATCTGCCTTAGTGGGGGCTTTATTGCACTGGTGTTTTCAGTTTTTATCCATTCTATTTGACGCCAATGCGGTGAATAGGATCTTCACTTTCTTCACTACACACTGTGGACTTTACAGAATTTTCACTGACTTTTTATATGACTTTTTTGGTATTTCATTTTTATTAATTCACATGTGGCATTTTTGTGATTTTCTGTTTATTTCAGTAGATATTATGGTTTGTAGATTTAATGTAGATTCACTGATATTTTGTGATTCATTTTTCAATGTTAATAGTTGGTGTTAACAACCCAAATATTTTAGTGCTACACGTATACACTTCTGTTATTTCAACAAAATTATCTGTTTGTTGTGTCAGCTGCTACCACCAGTTTAGGCAGCTCGGGGTACCTTTTTACATCACATGTGGTACTACACCAGCCTGCGTCTTCTGTCAGACCAGACTGAACCCAGGCCATCACTTTCTTCTCTTCGCTGCAACCTTTCCTCCACGCTGTCCTGAACCCTTCCCTGCAGCCTTCCCTGCAGCCTTCCTTGGAGGCTGTGGCTCTGGTGGTGGACTTGTGGCAGGAGGAGGAGGAGGAGAAGGAGGAGGAGGATGGGCTTGCTCATATATGTTGCTGTTTTCAGTCAGCTGGCCCCTCAACCCCTTCTGAAGGACATCAAAAATAATTCTCTCACAGAGGAGACATTGGCTCTTCTCCAATTCCAGCAACCTGGTGGCTAGATAGCAGCCATAGGCCTCTTCAGCATTGGGGGGGCTCCTGAGGAAATCGCTGGCTTCCCTAATGAGGCCCAGTGCTGCCTCCTCCGTCATTGTCCCCTTCCTGGGCCTTTTGGTGGTAAGGCAGAGGGGAGGCACCTGGGATTGGGTGAGGCTCCTACTGGGCCCAGCCACCTCCTGGCTGCCACTGGGCATGGCCTCCTCCTGGCTGACGCTTTCCAGACCCTCCTCCTGGCTGAGCTCATCCTGTGTATAAAAAAGGGACATAGTTGTAGTTTTTGCTTCATCAGTCAGACACAATTTTCAGCTCATGACTTGCAAATTTAATGTTAATAAAAAGAAAAGACTATCATTCTGACCCCAGCATTTTTAAAGCTGGTCACCAAAATTTTGGGCCACTACTGTCTAGTGATATGTATACATCATTTTTTGTATAAAATCATTGATTTGTAAGCAATTCTAACATCTAGTTAACATCATTAATATTAGGACAATAAATATGTCTACAAATAATATACCTGACTCCAGCTGGGTTTATCTACTTCTTCCAGGATGGAAGGACCAGGTTGTTCCTGGTCAGCCTCTGCTGGGGTTGAGGGAACAGTGGAGGAAAGGCTGCAGGGAAGGGTAGAAAGTGATTCCCTGGCTTCAGTCTGTTCATCAAGAAACCGCAGTTTGTTGAAGTACCACAGTTTGGGTATATACACTTGCGCTGCTGATGCTCCTAATCTGAGGGATTTCTTGATTTTAATATGCTCTTTCCTATACATGTTCCTCAAGATCCCAATTTTAGTTTCCATAAACTTGATGTTTGCATTGGGGACCTGAGTCTTCACAAATTCCAGAAGTTACTCCAGCAATGAACTCCTAGCTGGTTTATTATAATATAAGCGGTGTTTCATCTCCCACAAATTTCTCATCTCCCTGTATCTGTCTATGAAACTGCTCATGAATTCTGGCTCCTTAAAGGGATTCATCTTTGCTGTAAGACAATACACAAGACAAAAACACTAATGTCAGCCTAAACTCTCATTATCTTATCCCAATATAGGCCTCAATCTTGAAGCAGTATAGGCCACTGTGATGGGCCAAGTTCAAATTTTACCTTCGTTTAGCACGCTCACAATTTCCGTTCAGTCGCACACACAGATCATACATACGACACATGTGTGTTAGCTTTATATACACTACGCATGCGTGAAATTCCGCCCGCGTCGCCCGCCCCTGACATTCTTTTTTCCAAGAATATTCCCCAGGCAACTTGCATGGCCTTTGAAGGAATGGTGGAGATGGTGGACATCTTGTGGAGGGAATATTATGATGGGAAACATTGGCCATACACCCATCCCAATTTGCACAAGAACCAAATCATAACAACAGTTGTGAACACTGAATTTTGGTGTTTGACGCTCCAAAGAACAATTAAGGAAAAGCTGGTCCAACCTTAAACTGAGGGAGCCGGATCAGTATCGAAGAATAAAGAAAGTGCTTCAAAAAAGTAAGTACTTGTCATGTATTCCTATTATGATTATTTAGTTAAAAAATGTATATAACACTGCGCTAACCCAATACATAAAAAACAGCAACTACATAAAATATGACCGATATTCTAAATAAATACTAAAAATAAATGTAGTGCTAATAAAAATGATGGTAAACAGCTCAGTGGTAATAGCCACAAAGACACACACATAAGTATAACTCATGTCACACACCGAACAAGTGAAATTCAATGGTGTCCATATAGATGAAACATAATAGTCCCAAAATAAACTGTTTGTGGAAAAAGTCCAGCATGCATGGAAAATCTTCACGTCTGCGTATCATAGGTATACAATCTGGTACAGGAAACAGATGAAATACGCTTACCAGACGGGGTGGATACGGATGCGGGTGACACCAAATCAGACGGGCTCAGAGATCACAGATGGAGGGTGATGGTTCCAAGGAACCCCAGATCTCAAGGGGAATCCTCCCTCTGAAGTCCCAGTCGCAACTGTCAGTCCAGAAGTCCAAAAGAGAATCCCAGCCATATGGAAAACCCAAATATATGGATGGTTCTCAGAAAAATATGAAAAATGCCAATAGTGCAGATCGAATGATGTATTTAATGAAAAACACCAAAAATCAACGAATAAATGTTACTTGCATGCTACTCCATGTGCTTTTCTTTACTGTTGTACAGTTTTAAATAGCTACTTTCATGTTCGTGGGCACAGTAATCGTTCGTAGGAAACATCATTCGTAGGAAACATCGTTTGTTTGCAAATAAATAAGATGTATTTAGCTAATACAGGGTTTTAACTACATTTTGGCCATGCTAATTTGTCTTATTAAAAGAAGTTTAGGACATTGTTGTCTAGATGTCTTTGAAATTAATTGCAAACTTGATTCAGTGGAATGTAAGGAGAGGACACTCAGCAGCTGTTTACACATCTGGACTCAGGAGCACTAGTGTGGGACACCAGAGCACATTTTTTAGGGTAACCCACACAGGTGCTCCAGTGGATACTTGGGGTGTCTCCATTTGTGAAACTTGGCCAAAAAAGGTAAGTATTCCAGCTTGGTTAAAAGGGAATTAATCATGTCTTCAACTTGGATCTCTGCCCAAACAGACAATTGTACACCAATTTAAAGCAATGTTTCATATTCCTTTTTCTGGACTCTAAAATCTGTGTGCTAAATATACCTTTTGTTTCATTCTCATAGGGAAGAAAAGACTCAGACAGCACTCAGAAGACACCAGGGACCTCCGACATTGCCAACCAGATTGGCAAATTAGCCCAAGCCCCCCCGAAGATCTGGAGGAAGGGGAGGTGGAGGAAGTGGGCGAGATGGGCACCCCAACAGGTGAGTGTCTGACACTCCAGCTTCAGGTAATCTAAGTTTTTATTTTATTTATTTATTTAAGGTACTTATATAGCGCTGTCAATTTACGCAACGCTTTTACATATGCATTGTACATTCACATCAGTCCCTACCCTCAAGGAGCTTACAATCTAAGGTCCCTAACTCACATTCATACATACTAGGGACAATTTAGACAGGATCTAATTAACCTACCAGCATGTCTTTGGAGTGTGGGAGGAAACCGGAGTACCCGGAGGAAACCCACGCAGGCACAGGGAGAACATGCAAACTCCAAGCAGGTAGTCTCGTGGTTGGGATTTGAACCAGTGACCCTTCTTACTGCTAGGCGAGAGTGCTACCACTACACCACTGTGCCGCCCATCTAAGTATGCCTGCATAATTCTAAATACATGTTTTTTAACCAATTTTTAGGTGATTTGCTGGTTGTAGAAGAGGAAGCGGCGGAACCTTTCACTAGGGCCAGCGCCCAAAGCCTCATCCAGGAAATAATGAAATGGAATGTTGAAATCCGCTATATTAGAAATAGACTTAACATTATGGAAAAGCAAATGAAGAACATGATAGATGTGTTGGGGAGAATCTAAAGTTTCCACTAATCATATCCTGTTTTTTAATTTTTTTAGATTCCCCAAAAAAGTTTGTTATTGTACATTTTAAAAGCCAAATTTTGAAGATGCACACAGTGTGTCAACATGTGCCATCTGCCATCAGGGGATCTCAATGTACGCATTTTGTGGGTGCAACCCCTTCCTCATAACTCTAGTGGGTGAGAGGAAGGGGTTGCACCCCCAAAACACGTCCATTGATCCCCCATGATGGCAGATAGCACATGTTGACATTACCCATTTGGACTGCCAAGTTGTGTGCATCTTCAAAATTTGGCTTTTACAGGGGTGACATCACCCCATCTGATGAAGGCAATATCAAGACATTTTTGACACTATAATGTCTGCTATTGCCTTCAGTTTTTATACGTTGAACTTTGTAAGTTCTAGAGTTGTGTATGTTATGTTTTAAAACATGCCTGTTTGTAAAAAAAAAAAATTTTGAGAAAAAAAAAGGACAATTTATTGTCAAATACTTACCGTAATTTTCCTTTCCTGATGGACTCCATGGCAGCCTATGTGTGGGTTAACCCCGCCTCCTCTCCAATGCTATAGGACCCCATTCCCATAAATGAGAGCTCACCGCTAGGTACCGTGTTCTATAACTAGCCGACTCCTTGACCGATGGGTGGGGACTCCGTCTGCCATGGAGTCCATCAGGAAAGGAAAATTACGGTAAGTATTTGACAGTATTTGAAAAGTATTTTTCCTTTTTCCTGACAGACTCCATGGCAGCCTACCTGTGGGAAATAACTAGCCAACCACACGGGTGGGAATGCTGAACAAAACATAATTTAATTTCTCCTAAGAACTGCCAAATTAGGGGACGAACCTCCAATGAAGTCCCAGAGAAGGCTGACAAGTCTGAGACTTGGACTCTAAGTGAGCTGATGGATAGAGATAAAAACTATGCCAGATTGAAGGAAACTGAGAATATCCTGAACTCCTGGATTTTACAAATGTGGTCCAGACTCTCCTATACACTTTATTTGTACTTCTCTTTCTTGAGCTCATGAGGGTAGAAACCACTCTTGCGGCGCACCCGAGATATTCCAGCCTCTCCCTCTCAAGAACCAGACCATAAGTCCCATTAGTGCCGGAAAAGTTTTTTTTTTTTTTTGGTGTAGAACTGTCCCTTGAGAAAGAAGGTCTGGCCCGAGGGGGAGGGGCTCTGGATCCCGGAAGCTGAGCTGGAACAGAAGGGGAAACCAAGGCCTGTTTGGCCAATAAGGGGCTATCATCACTGCTTCGACTGCTTCCGCTTGAAGCCTCCGTAAGAATATGAGGACAATCGGGATCGAGGGAAAGGCGTATGCCCTCCTGAACCTCCATTGATCCGTCAGGGCATCTGTTCCGAATGCTTGACTACAACGGCCCGAGTAAAACTTTTTTTTTTTTTTGAAATTGCAGGGGGGAAGCGAATAGATCTACTTCAGGACTTAATCCGAGCGACAGAATCCACTTGAATGTCTGCACATGAAGGGGCCACTCGTTGTTGTCTAACTGGGTGTGCGAAAGGAAGTCCGCTTGAGTGTTCTGGACTCTGGGGACGAATACCGCCGAGATGCCAGCCAGATTCTTCTGGACCCACGACATGATGGGTTCGACTTCTTGAAGAAGTGTGGAACTCCGAGTACCCCCTTGCCTTTTCACCTAGGAGCCTGCTGTGGTGTTATCCATCCCTAATAACACTGACTCTCCTTTCAGGAGAAGAGAGAAGGATTGGAGGGCACACCAGGCCGCCCGAAGTTCCAGGACATCCGAACCTGGGTTGGAGAGATGTGTCCCACTTGCCCTGAGCAAGGTTCCACCCACAGAGGGCCCCCCAGCCAGAACCACTGGCATCGGTTGTGACCATGACCCAGGAGATGGGGCAATGGAGTGGCGATTTAGAAGGTTCTTGCACTGAAGCCACCAAAGGAGACTGCTCCTCATCGTTGCCAGTATGTGGATAGGTTGACTCTTGTCCCTGACTTCCATTGCTGTAGGATCCCTGATTGAAAAGGGTGTAACTGCCACAAGGCCCATTTGACCATGTGGGTTGCAGAGACCATTGTGCCAATAATTTTTAGGCATTGTAATGCTTTCAGACGTGGTGAGTGAGTATAAGGCCTGAGAGATTGTCTCTCGAATAACTGGGATTTTTTTTTTTTTAACCGGGAGAGAGATGGTGTTCTCCATTGTAACGAACTGAGCCCCCCCAGGTATATCCGGTGTTGGCCTGGATATAAGTGGCTCTTTCTATGTTTAGGAGCCACCCGAAGTTGAACAAGGTGGAGATCCCCTGTTCCCTGTAGACCAGCAGTTGATATTTGTCCTGAGACAGCACCAAGAGGTCGTCGAGGTAATGATAAAGGCGTACTCCTTTCAGCCTGATGAGGGCCACTATGGCCAAAAGAACTTTGAAAAAGACTAGAGGAGAAGCCGTTAGCCCAAAGGGAAGGCAGATGAATTGCAGATGTTCTTACCTGACTTGAAACCGGAAGTATTTCAGAAACTCCTTTGCCACCGGGACATGTATGTAAGCGTCTTTTAAGTCAATTGAAATCAGCCAGTCGCCTAGCTGTATGGCTTGTTGAATGTGTCTCCATTCTGAATTTCCCATGTCTTATAAATTTGTTTAGGTAAGTCAGATCGATGACCGGACGCCATGCACCGTTTTCTCTTTTGAACTAAAAAAGGGGGAGTATACCTCCTGGAACCATTCGTCCCTTGGGACACAAACCACTGCTCCTCAGGCTTTCAGCAAATCCATGTAGGACAGTAAGGCCTGCTTCTGTTCTTCCGCATGAGGAAGTAGAGTGGAGACAAACCTGGGGAAAGGAATACTGGTGAAGGACCAAGCGTGGCCTGACGAAACCGTGTTGACACCCCTAGTAGTCCGAGATCGAGGCCACCCAGACATGCCAGACGAGGAGCAGACAGGCCTCCACCCGACCTGCCTGGCGGGAGTGATCTCAAAAAGATTTGGCCAGATCACGTCCGCTGGACGTTTAACCCTTAGTAAGCTTTCAGGATGATGGCTGCCCTCTGCCCCATCTCTTTCTGAAGTCCTGGGCAGGTCTGTCAGAGTGAGCTTCTCTTGAGCATTCCGGGCTGCGTCTTCTGTACTGGGGTTTCTTCCATTAAAAACAGACGCCTGTCCTGGAGAAGGAAGCCCATGGCACGGGTTATGGCATCGTCCAACTTGTTGCCGAACAGTGAGGACCCTTCAAGGGGGATCTTACACTAGGATTGCTTGGACGCCGGGTCAGCATGTCAAGGATGAAACCAGAAGGCACATTTGGCCATGAATGAGGACAACATAATCCGCGCCAACAAGCGGATCAAATCAATAGATGCTTCCCCCAGGAAGACTGCCGCCAGTATTAGCTCTACAGCTGCCGAACTTCTAGCCATAGCCTTAGACATGGCTGCTAGGGCCAAGGTAGGTTTGCAAGCCATTCCAGAAGGCCCATAAATCTTCTTGAGGTCCTGGTCTATTCTTCTCTCAAGACCATCCTTGAATGACACCACATCCTCCAAAGGGAGGGTCACATGCTTAGCCAGACGCAGCAAAGCTGCATCCACAAGAGGAGTGTTTTCACTTCTTCTGCCTTGACAGGGTATAATCTGGAGGTTTTATTTGACATGGAGGACTTCCTGTCCACCTTGCTTCATCCCTCATCAAAAAATGACCTTTGATTCAGCAAGGAGCGTAGAGTTTGAGTGCTCTTTCCCCAGGTGCTTAAAGAATTATTTTCTGTTTAGCCGGAGGGGTGGAGGGGTCTTCCCACTTAAGGGCCTCCTTAATTGCTTTGATTAGTAGAGAAACTAGAGAGGTCAAACCTCCGATATCCTCTTCAGCTTCCAACTCACCATCCGATGAACCGGGCGAAGTAACGCAAGGCTGGGAAGGGCCCGGATCCTCACAGGCCTCGTTAGCCAGGGAGCCAGATAGCGTGGTGGACTGGCTCTGCATGTGGGATGTACCCATTTCCCTCAGGGATTTTGCACCACACGCTTTATGAGAGACTCCATACGTTGTTTCTGCATCTCTTTTTCCCTGACCACTCGGGCATAACAGGCACCTAAGGACTTGCCCTCCGGAACTCATGTCCCACATCCCCAGCAGGCTCTGCGGTCAGAGCGGCTGTCATGGCGGTGGGAGCGGTGTCTGGAGGAGGAATGGGAGCGTCTCCTTTGGTGGTGAGTTCCAGACAGAGAGTCTTGTCTGGATTTTGATAATGATGAGTGATGCTGTAGTAGTGGCCTGGCAATGTCTGTGTCTCTCTGGACCACAATCTGAGGGTCCGACCTAGAAGGGCTGTAAGAGAGAAAAAAGGGGGGAGGCAGTATGTGACGTTTGACAACGCCAATTCTTGCGACTGTACCTCAACCCCTCCCCTCACCTGCACACACCTTGTGCGTGAGGGTTGGCCACATGAAGGCGGTGACTTGTCCATGCCTCTGGTCGCAACATGTCACAAAATGGGTGGTCTGCAGGAAAACCAGGGGCCTGAGAATGCCAAAGACATATAGAGATCAATGATCCTATATGCCCCATATTCCATAAATGCATGTATGCTTAATAATTATTATATATATATATTTTTTATATATATATATATATATATATATATATATATATATATATATATATATATATATAATTTTTTTTTAAAACAATAATAAAACTGATATGCAAAAGAATATTGCAACATTCCTGTAAATACACACACATTTCCATCGGCGAAAGGGAGAGAAAGCAGACCAGCACTCAAAAGTGTAGACCTGGGCTAGGGGAGATGTGCAGCTGCAACCGCTTCTTCTCATAGCCTGGGAGAATCCCATTCTAACAGGAGCCAGCAGCTGACTTTAAATCCCCCGCCCGTGAAGTCACCGCCCCCCCACCTCGCACCTGCGCCGTGGGGAGGAGCCGTACGATGCCTGCGCGGCCGCCAGAGAACCCACCGGTCCGCGCACGTGCGAACCAAGCCTCGCTCTCGCAAAGGTCTTCTGCGCATGCGCAAACGGTGGTGACGGCCGCGACCCGGAAGCGCCGAGGCGAGCTGGAACGCAGAGCGCTCCAGCCGCCATGAGGGGACACAAATACAGTTTATTGAACTATTTGAGCCACATACAACATATAAACACAGAAACGACTGCCATGGAGAAAGAAGGGGGTCGCAGACCTTGCCAGCTGATGATGCGTCCATCCATCCTGCACACAGAGGCCACCTCCCATCCACCAGTGGGGTATCTAGTGCCTCAAAAGCTACTCGCCCACCCATGGCTGGGCCCCGAGCTGCACCGCATAAGAAGTGTGCTGAAGATCTTGAAAATATCCGACCGGACATGAACAGTATGTGTAGGTCCATTGGAGGAGGACAAAGAAAGAACACGGTACCTAGCGGTGAGCTCTCATTTATGGGAATGGGGTCCTATAGCATTGGAGAGGAGGCGGGGTTAACACACACGTAGGCTGCCATGGAGTCTGTCAGGAAAAAAATGTTTTAAAAATATTTTATAAATGCACATGTGAATGTGCACAGAGTAAAAATTTTGAAAAACAAGGTCTGGCTTCTTCTTTCAATGCTCAATACCAGTTTTGTAAGTCATTTTGTGTTTACAGTGACAAACGGGCTTATTTACTAAAGGAAACTGGCACTACAAGTGCAATAGGAGAACCTAGGAGACAGCCAAAAAGAAAAGCAAGCAATAAAGAAATTTCAAGATTTTATCTGATCATTTTTTTTTATTAATAAAAATTAGACATTGTCTGGCATTGCAATGGCCCCCCTACCCATAAAATAATTTTCTCCCGAACTTCACGGGTGCTTTGGGGGACCAAGCCAGTATGGCCAGTATCCAGGCCTGTCAGGCGATTATCGGTAATAAGTCCGGCCTCAGGCCCAACTGAGGCTACATAGTTAGTGGAATTTTTTTCTTAAATAATTGTGCAGGATGCAGCATGATAGGATGATATGATTGTGTTTGTAGTCCGCCATATGGATTGCTGTCAGAAACAGGCAGAACCGGCTGGCCATTATCCCTAAGGCATTCTCAACAACAATCTTCTCGCTCTGGCCAGCTGGTAGTTGAAACCCCTCCTCTCCGGGGTAAGGGTCCTTTTGGGAATGGCCTCATCAGGTGCTCGCCCAGACCGAAGGCTTCATCTGCAATAAAGACGAAGGCGAGTCCTTCCATGTTATCCGCATCAGGTGACAATGCCAGGCCACCACTCAGGAGATGCTGGTAAAACTCCGTTTGGGCGAAGACTCCTCCATCCGACATCTGGCCATTCTTTCCCACATCCATATACAGGAATTCATATTGTGCCGACACCACCGCCATTAACACTACACTATTAAACCACTTATAATTATAATAGTAAGACCCCAAATGGGGTGGTGGCACAATGTGGACATGCTTCCCATCTATAGCCCCTCCACAGTTGGGAAAGTCCCAATGGTGAGCAACATGGGAGCCCACAGTCTGCCATTCCTTTGGCGTTGAAGGAAACTGTGGAATCAAACAAGAAAACAAATATATATTAAAAGACAAAAATATAAGGCCCACTTATCAGATTCCTCACCCCCTCAAATTGTAAAATTATATGGGGGAGGGTTTGAGGTGACTTTGGGAGCCAAAAAAAACCCCTCCAGCACTCGGCCTGAATTTAAAGACACACATAACATTTGGACACATTTTATGGGGGTGGGGGAGGGTTATAAATTAATTTAAGGACACGCATAACATTTGAACACATTTTAGGGGGTGTTTCGGGGAAAGCAGTACAATGGAGCTGACAATATACATTGTTAATGGACTAGGCTATAGGCGTATATTGGCCCAGGATAGCATGCTGGGGAGGTTAGTGAAGGCAAATATGCATGTAGGCCAAAAAAGGATCATTAAAAGCTTCCAGCATGCATGAGGATAACGGGGACATTCACAGCATATTCCAATCATGGTAATTAGGGAAAGATAAAATAAATACAATACATTAGCAAACAAATACATATAATGCGATGTTAAATGAGAAAACTTACCTTAATATAGTCCTTCTACAGGACCTGAATGATGACAGAACAGGTCTCTGGAATAATGATCCCCAGAGCCTGGGGGGAGATGCCTGTTGAGAACTTGAGGTCCTGCAGGCTTCTCCCAGTTGCCAAGTACCGCAAGGTGGTGACTAGCCTCTGATCTGGAGTGATGGCTTGCCTCATGCAGGTATACTGCCTGCTGATATAAGGGATCAGCAAAGCTAACAGATGGTGAAAAAGGGGGTCCGTCATCCTGAGATAATTCCTGAAATCATCAGGATTATTCTCACGGATCTCACGATCTCAGGCTCAGCAGCAGGGAAGGACACAGACCAGGGCAGTGTGGCTGCGGCGCTGAAGATGTTCTGGCAGGGACAGCTGAAAAAAAAAATGCCAGGGCTTTACTTGCCCACGGGAGAGTCAGGATGGTGTCACCCCTCTAGCGGGTGTCACCCGGTTGCGGACCGCACCCCCCTAGTGAGGCCACTGGTATTGGATTCAAATAACCAAAAGTATAGTATATAGTATGAGTATAAAGCCTTGAAAGAGCTGAACTCCCTTCACAGCTACCTATCCAGGTTTTAAAGGAAGATCATCAGAAATCTACTACCTTTCCCTCTTTTCAGAGAAAAAAAAACCTGACAGATTTGTACAACTTGTGTCAGAGGATATTGGTAATTTGATGGGGTCTTTTCAATTACCAACCAACCTAAGTCAGGAACGATCAGAAGCATTAGAATGTTTATATGCAAAGCCTAAAATCACCATTAAAGCCTTTGTTAACCTAAAAGAATAAAATAAAGATCCTGTTCCTTTAAAGCATGTTATACAGCACAGTGCTTGTGCTGTGTATTTTGTTCCCTGTATCACCTAAAATACCTGGCTGATCCTGCCAGTTTCTACCCTTCCGTCTGCAAGCTGACCACCAGGGGCGGCTGTTAGAATATTATTCCAAATTCATAATTCGGCACTTATAGGTGTTATATTCATGGCAAGCTTGCAAAACATATTTGGCTTTATGATTAATCATAATAAATATAGTATGTGTGAATGACCTTGATCAAATGTTCAGTAAAATAGATCCTCATCTAAAGCTGAGTATTGCTAGAAGTATCCGATGTACGTAGTTAGTTTGAGAATTACATATAAGGTATCTGGTATAGAATGTCAAGGGAGGTCCAGAATAGACCAGTATTTATTTAGTTAGAGGAATAATACATATTTGTTCATATCCTGTTAAGTTAGTTTAGTGTAATCTCAGTCATTTTAATAAGTATTAGTATTTACCGTATTTTTCGCTCCATAAGATGCAACTGACCATAAGACGCACCTAGATTTTAGAGGAGGAAAACAAGAAAAAAAAATATTCTGAACCAAATGGTGGCCTAACATATTTTCCAGTGCCCATGAAATGGAACCTGACCACTGCCAAAGAAATACAGAGTGACCATTGCCATAAGAAATGCAGAGTGACCATTGCCATAGAAAATGCAGAGTGACCATTGCCATAGAAAATGCAGAGTGACCATTACCATAGAAATGCAGAGTGAACATTGCCACAAACGCAGCATTACCTGATGTTATCCCTTCCACCTAACAGAAGACAGAGCAGCCCGAGCGGCTGAAATCTCTGTTTTCTGTCTCAGGAACAAGCCGGAAAATAGCCCGGCGTCCACGGCGGGTTTGGAAGTCTGTCCCCCGCTCTCCTGCCTCTCTTCTGGTGGTGGCGGCGGGAGGCAATGCAAGTGGTGGCAGGGGCAGGGCCAGTGGGGGGGCGTTGACAGCGGCGGCGGGGTGGTGGTGCTTTCATATATTCGCACCATAAGACGCAGGGACATTTTCCCCCATATTTATTTAAATCCTGAAAAATATGGTAGTTACTTAATGTAGTTAAAGTTGGTAATATGTGTTCATATTAGCAGATGTTTGGTTATATGACATTACATGATCAGCACATTGCTACATGTGGGATTGTCAATCAAACTCCATTTATGATTCTCTGAGTTTTTGTTTTTGTGAGTTTTGTCTCCTTTTTGTTTAGCTTATTGCTGAAGTTAGCAGACATTAATGTGTGCCATACAAGGTACTAAGTTTTTGTGAGGTTATGACGTTCATATGTAACATATAAAGCCAACGCTTCGATATTGAAGGTCAGACAGACACACACACACCCACTAGGAGAGATGACACAGACATAATCACACAAAGACACTCTGACAAGTTGGAACAGCTGAATTCTCCCAGAAGTCTAATGCCCCGTACACACGATCGGACATTGATCATACATTCCAACAACAAAATCCATGGATTTTTTCCGACGGATGTTGGCTCAAACTTGTTTTGCATACACACGGTCGCACAAAGTTGTCGGAATTTCTGATCGCTAAGAACGCGGTCACGTACATCACGTAAGAGAGACTATAAAAGGGCAGTTCAGTACCAAGCGCGGCACCCTTTGGGCTCCTTTTGCTAATCTCGTGTTAGTAAAAGTTTGGTGAGAGACGATTGGTGCTTTTTCAGACTTGTGGCTTTCAGATCGTTTTCTGCTGTTCAGTTTGTGCTTGTGGGTTTGTATCTGGTCTTCAGTGTGTGCAGCGAGTACAAGTGACTTGTCATTGCGTTCTTGCTCATTCGTTACCGATTTTCAGGTCGCTCTTCACAGGCCTTGCTGCTCTTCAGTGCATTCTGTTACTTTGTTCTGAGCAGCCGACCGTTTTCTAGCCATGTTGCGTATACGTACTCCTCATAGAGTTCGTGCTGTGCGGGGGCTTGGTGTTGGGGTCCTTACCTTGACACAAGCCCAGTCCATGAACAGGGTGGGGAGGAGTTCATGGACCAAGAATTGGTTGCTCCAGCGTGACCAGTTCTGTCACATGCCTTTGCTCCGTGAGATCCGTGAGAATAATCCTGATGATTTCAGGAACTTTCTCAGGATGATGGACCCGTATTTCACCGTTTGTTGGCTTTGCTGACCCCCTATATCAGCAGGCAGGATACCTGCCTGAGGCAAGCCATCACTTCGGAGCAGAGGCTAGTCGCCACCCTGCGGTACTTGGCGACGGGAGAAGCCTGCAGGACCTTATGTTCTCGACAGGCATCTCCCCCCAGGCTCTGGGGATCATTATCCCAGAGACCTGTTCTGCCATCATCCAGGTCCTGCAGAAGGAGTATATAAAAGGTAAGATTTTTATCCTTTAACATCACATTTTATAAATACCATGATTGTAATGTGCTGTGAATGTCCCCTTTGTTCTCATGCATGCTGGATTTTTTTGTAATTTTTTTTGTCCTTCATGCATATTTGCCTTCACTTACCTCCCCAGCATGCTCTCCTGGGCCTATATTCACCTCATGTAGTCAATTAACAATGTATTGTGTCAGCTCCATAGTAGTGCTTTACCCTAAAACCCCCCTAAAATGTTGTAAATTGTGATGTGTGCTTGAAATTCAGGCAGAGTGCCAGAGTTTTTTTTTTTTTGGGTCCCAAAATCATTTGGAACCCTCCCTCCCCCCAACTGCTAACTCACCTGATATCAATAAACCCATACACACTATACCCACCTCTTTTGTGGTCAGATTTATGGATTAATTCCCCAAAGCATGTAGTGCAAGGGTCTGCCTGAATACTTTCAAATGGTACTGTTTGAAGTTTTTGTATCCTATTATTATCTTGATAGGTAATAGCAGAATGTAAAAATGTGCTAAAATGTGTACAGTGTGTATTTATCTCTTTGTATTATGACACTTCTTATCTGTCCAGTGGGCTGCCAATACTGTAAAGTAAGGAGGGGCTGGCCAAAGTAATACACATTATTTATGCATTCAGCTCTCAATGAAGTGGAGAGGGTTACCTGTCCAAAACATCCCCCCCCCCTCGTAAAATTCACAAAATGGCCCGTGAGAGGGGGGAATCTGATAAGTGGACCTTATACCTTTGTCTTTAAATACTCCTTAAAATAACTGATGTTGGCCAAGAATGTTTGTGTCTAATCTGCTTTCCATGTTTATGTGCAAAATGATTAATTTTATTTTCTTGTTTGACTCCACAGTTTCCTTCCAACCCACAGGAATGGCAGACTGTGGCCTCCCACTTTGCCCAGCGGTGGGATTTTCCTAACTGCAGAGGGGCAATTGATGGGAAACACATCCACATCGTCCCACCACCCAACTTGGTGTCATCATATTACAACTACAAGGGGTTCAATAGTATTGTGATGTTGGCAGTGGTGTCGGCTACTTACGAGTTCCTGTATGTGGACGTGGGGAAGAATGGCCGGATGTCGGATGGTGGAGTCATCGCCAAGACGGAGTTCTACAGGCATCTCCAGAATGGCAGCTTGGACTTGCCACCTCCAGAAGACAATGTGGAAGGACTCCCATTCGTCTTCGTTGTGGATTAAGCATTTGCACAATCTTATGCGGCTATTCCCTATGAGGACCCTCACCCTGGACCAGAGGGTTTTTAATTACCAGCTGGCCAGAGCCAGAAGAGTGGTGGAGAACATGTTTGGAATCATGGCCAGCCGGTTGCGCCTATTTATTACACCCATACACATGGCGGAGTATAAACTGAATCACATCATCCTGGCTTGCTGTGTTCTCCACAACTTTTTAAGGAGAAATTCTGTGAACTACGCTGGCTCAGTTGGGCCTGAATCCGGAATTCATGTAAATGAACCAACCCTGACGGCGCTTGAAGCTGGCCGTCCTGGCTTGCCCCCCCCTGAGTGCCCGCGAGGTCCGTCTAAGATACATGGAATACTTTGTAGGTAGGGGGGCCATTGATATGCCAGACAATGTCTGAGACATTTTTTAAATAAAAAACAAATTTGAACTACTAAAATATTTGCTGACATTTACTGCTTGCCTTTCTTTTAGCTGACCCTGGCATAAATTTGGTGAGTCCTGAAAATGGCGTGATTGTGTAACATTAGAAAGCATTGTTGGGTGTTATTTACTAAAGGCAAATACACTTTACACTACAAGTGCACTTGAGACTGCACTGAAACTGCACTTGTAGTGCAAAGTGAATTTGCCCTTAGGAAATAACCCCCATTGTCACAGAAACAATTTTACCACCAAAAATGTTTTGGAGCATTGAAAGAAGAATCCACACATTCTTGATTAACAATCTTTTTAATACAAGCACAATCACATGTGCATTTATCAAAGGTTTTTAAAACAAACCAACATGTTTTTTGTATAACAATTTTTTGTGTCACATTAATAAAAAGTAGAAATGTCATTTTAAGGTAAAACAGTCATGTTTAAAACCAAAAAGAAATACACAAAACTGGAACTTACAAAGTTCAACTTTGTTATAAATTGAAGGCAATATCAGACATGAGTATTTATAAACTGTGTTTGATATTGCGTTCAGATGGGGTGAAGTCACCCCTGGAAAAGCCACATTTTGAAGATGCACCCAAATTGCCGAATGTCAACCTGTGCTAGCTGCCATCATGGGGGATCAAGGGACGTGTTTTGTGAGTGCAACCCCTTCCTCTCAGCTACTTTATTATTGAGGAAGGGGTTGCACCCACAAAGCGCATACATTGATCTCCCGTGATGGCAGATAGCACATGTTGATACACTGTGTGCATCTTCAAAATTTGGCTTTTCGACACTATGTAAAAAAAGGTGCAACAATTTTTGGGGGAAAAAATGCAAACTACATTAGGAATTTTGAGGGGTTTTAAACTCTCCCTAAAACATCAATGATGTTCTTCATTTTGTTTTTAACATCAATGATGTTTTTCTGGATGTTTTCCAAGTCCCTATTACACCCCATGATCTCCCCAATCAGGATCTGGGCACTCTCACTGGTGAAATGTCCTTCATCCACAACATCACGATCACCTAAAAATATAGAAACAAAAACACACCATGTATTATAAATATTCCGGCATCCATCTCTTACCTGAGCCTGCGGTCACAGACACTCACCTGTTGTGGTGACAATTTCCACTACGTCTCCCTCCTCCTCCTCCTGTTGACTTTGGGGGATTTCCACTTCCTCATGAGGTGGGGGTCTGTTGTCTCCTCGGATGAGTGGTGTCCGAGTCTTTTCTCTCCTATGTAAAAAAAATCTTAGAACACAGATATTTTAGGACAGAAATAGGAATATGAAACATTGCTTGGAAGTGGGGTACAATTATCTATTTTGGCAGAGTTCCAAGATGAAGAAATATTTTTTTCCTTTTTCAAGCTTAAATACTTACCTGTTTTGTACAAACTTCACAGATGGAGACACCCCTATAGTATACACTGGACCACTTGTGTGGGCCCCCTAATAAAAAGGGTGTTCTGGTGTCCCACACTGGTGCTCCAGCGTCCAGATGTGCAAACAGCTGCTGAGCGTCCTCTCCTTACACAGAATCTAGTTTGCATTTCATTCTAATTACCAACCCATCTAGACACCAAAATTATTTGACGAGAAGTAGGCTAGCAAAAATGTATTCAAATGCATATGTCCAAAACATTGTGTTTTCTATGCCGAACGAACCATGTTTCCTACGAACGAGTAATGTGCCCATGAACATGAAAGTTGCCATTTTAAAATTTTACAACAGTTAAGAAAAGCACATGGAGCAGCACGAACGTTAGAAAAATAAAGAATAGGAACACATCACAACTACTTACTTTTTTGCAGCACTTTCCTGATCCTTCTATACTGCTCATGCTCCCTTAATTTGAGGTTCGACCACCGCTTCCTCAGTTGATCTTTCAATCGTCGTACCCCAAAATTCTTCTGTAGACTCTTGACAACTTTCGCCATGATCTTGGCCTTTCTGACATTGGGGTTGGGGTAAGGTCCATACTTCCGGTTATAGTCAGTCCTCTTCAGGATGTCCACCATCTCGAAAAATCTCCCCAAAGGACATATTTGAGGCTTTAAATCGTCTCCTCTGGGATCGGGACGTTTCTGGCTCCGGGCTTTCCTCCTCCTCGTTGCTGTAATTAGCACGCACCTGCTGTGTCTCCGCCATGTGCTCTTCCCCCACTGTGCCGAATGAGAAGGGGCAGGGAATAGACTAGAAAGAACGTCAGGGGTGGGCGGAGTTTCACGCATGCACAGTGTATATAAAGCGGAACACGCGTGCGTAGTACGTACGATCTGTGAGCGGAAGAAGGAGTTTTGTAAGCACCAATCGTGATAACGAAGGTAACATTTAAACTTGGGCCTATACTCATTCTAGATAGAGGCCTATATTGTGACAAGATTAGGAGGCTTTAGCCTGAAATTAGGGTTTGTCTTGTGTTGTGTCTTGCAGATAAAATGGATGGCTTCAATGACCACAACTTCTTCCCCCTGTTCATAGACAAATACAGGGAGCTGCCCTGTCTGTGGCAGGTCAAACACCCCCAATACAACAATAAACAAAAGAGGCAGGCAGCGCTGGAGAAACTGCTGGAGTTGGTGAAGCCAGTGGTCCCCACAGCAACCATCCCCTATTTAAAAGCAAAAATTGGTGGCCTGAGGAGCACTTATCTTAGGGAGCGCAAGAAGGTCACAGATTCCCAGAGATCTGGAGCTGCAGCAGATGACATTTATGTCCCCAGGCTGTGGTACTATGAGAGACTGCGATTTCTGTCAGACCAGACTGAAGTCAGGAAATCCCTCTCCACTCATCCTTCCACTCTTCCTTCCACCCTATCTTCCACCCCAGCTGAGCTTCCGATGTCCAACCTGGGACTTCCAGCCAGGAAGAAGTGGAGGAGTCCAGCTGGAGTCAGGTATAGCATTTTTCTACAGATTTCTGGTCAATAAATGAATGATGTTTACTAGATGTTATTATTGATCACTAGTTGCTGATTTAATAAAGTGTTTTACATATCAATAGACAGTAGTGGTCAAAAATAATTGGGACAAGAATTAAAAATGCTGAGCTCAGAATGATAGTCTTTTATATTTCTTTACATTCAATTTGCAACAGTCATGAGCTGAAAATTGTGTGTGATTGATGAAGAAAAAACTAAAACTATGTCCCTTTTTCATACACAGGAAGACCTCAGCCAGGAGGAGGCTGTGGAATGTGGCACACAGGAGGAGGCTGTGGAATGTGGCAGCCAGGAGGAGGTGGGGGTTAGTGGCAGCCAGGAGGAGGCGGGGCTAAGTGGCAGCCATGAGAAGGCCGGGCCCAGTAGGAGCCTGACAGAATCGTAGGTCCCTCCCCTCCGTCTTCCAAACAAAAGACTCAGGAAGGGGAGTAACGTGCAGGGTTCAGCACTCAGGCTGATTCAGGAGGCTTCTGCGTCCCTGAGAGCCTTCCCCACTCGTGAAGAGGCCTTTGCCTGCATGGCTGCCACAAAACTGAAGGACATGCAGGAAGGCCAATGCCTCATGTGTGAGGACATTCTTTATAAAATCTTAACTAAGGGGGTGAGGGGCGAAATCACACCCAATACCCACCTGTGTGAGTTGGACCATCCTCCTCCTCCTCCTGCCACAACTCCACCACCACCACGCTAATTTTACCAGACCGAGCAGTTCAGTCTCAGAATTTCTTCTGAGCATGCATGGCACTTTGTGTGTCGGAATTGTCCACACATGGTCGGAATTGACGCGATCGGATTTTGACGTCGGAAAATTTTATAGCCTGCTCTCAAACTTTGTGTGTCGGAAAATCTGATGGAAAAAGTCAGATGGAGCCCACACGCGGTCGGAATTTCCTAAAACAAGATCCGATCGCACATTTTCCGTCGGAAAATCCGACAGTGTGTACAGGGCATAAGAGCATAATTTCCTGCTTCTTTTTGGTTACACAAGACAGCATGGAGACAGAAGGCAGCAGCCATGAAGCACACATGCTTTTATAAGCTTATTACAGCTTTATAACTATTTATTCTATTTAATATATTTTTACCTACACTGAACTGAACTATTATACTTTTTACATTGTATTTATGATGCCAGCTGTGTGACAATAAATTCACACTTTGTTTTAAGTCAGTCTGACTATCAATGCTATTCATCCAGAAACACCCTTGAGATATAAGAATATTAGATATTGAATCTTTTGTTCATTTGGCGAGTCAGACACTGCCGTCATTTATCCATTTTTACGTAAATCTCGATCCTTGCTGAGGGGGGAGAGACTATTGCAGTTTTGCTAACATTCAAGTCTTGAGAAAAAGACGATCCCAAACTTATCAACCAAGAGGCGTTTGTGTTGCGTCAGATGTGGACAACAGTCCAGTAACAGACGGCTGAATACGAGAAATTCTTCTAAATACAGTGAGTAAAAGTTTTGGAATTTATTGATGAAATAGCTAGAGGAAGCAAGCTAGATTTTAAAGATGTGTCTTTTTATCCAAATGACAGTCACCTATGGGTATATGTACAATGAATGTTTACAGGCTAATACACAGATTGACAAAGCCAGATTTACTGTGCACAAATTACGGAAAAAGATAAATAATGTGTTTAAAGTAGTAAGAATATTTAATACGATGATTAAAAATATTTTACCTGCCAAAAATGCGTGTACGCTAAATCAGACAGAGACTAACAATATACAGAACACAGGAATACATGAAAATGTGTCCCAAGATTCTCTTACTTGTCCAAACTGTGAGATTTTTTTGTAATTATATAGAAAATCTTGAAGAACAATTAGAATCTAAAAAAATTATTTTGCCAGTTACAAAATGATAGACAGATTGCTGTAATTTCAACAGATGGCAAAAAGACTGAATCCAAATTTAAGCCACAACCTTCTTATATTCCGGAAAGTTTGGAAATGGAGAATATTGATGCTACTGATGAAATAGAAATGAAACATAGAAACTTATTATGTAGAACTGCAAAACTAAAGTTGCAAATACTGTACATGACCAACTTATGAAAATTTTAAAAGACTTTCTTATTTATGACTTTGAGGCAACTGTATTTTCTAATTGGGATTTATTTGAAATGTTTGCGGATAGTTTTAATCTGTCAAATGACCAATGCAATTACATATTTCAGTTGTGGGTTCCTGTTAATTTTTCTAAACAAATTAATTCACCTGTTATTGATGACGAAGGTCAGGAAAAACAAAATGACGCGACAGATAGACTGCAACAATTATTGCTATGTATGACCAGTGAGCAAATACCGACCATAGAAATGTTAGATCTATTACAGACTACTGCAGAAGAAGATCCATTGGAGTTTAAAATACAATTTTGCAAGGTTTATGAAATTATATTTGGAGTAGAAAATGACTATGATCCAGGTTTGAAAATGGCTTTCATAAAAAAAAGTAAATACCTTGACCCAACTTTAGTAGCGATAGCACAGGAATGTCAAAATCTAAATGATATAGTAAGCTTCATTGATAAAATTAGGTTACAATCTCACACACGTGGTAGCTATAATTCAATGTGACAAAAATAGTCAGGCTACAGACATGTTAGAAACTACAGTTTCTTAGCAAGAATGATGGTGACAGGTGCAGACAAGTTAGGCAAGGAGAGCCTATAACGTGTCTTTACTGTCATAGATCTGGCCATATGAGAAAACATTGCTGTCAATTTAAGAAAGACTCACAAATAAAAACTAAAGATATGGAGAATGAAAAATCAGCTTTTGTACAACCTGTTTTTATGTCAAGATAAAATTTTGACTGAATTGCCTTATGCCACTGAAGTCAGATCAGTAATTTGACCGTTAACAGCAGTTTAGACAACATGGCGAAAGGAGCTGTCACTGAAAGAGATGGTTTATTGCCATTGCCAAAAAAAGAATCACATCGAGATTCAATTTCTCTGCCATTACAAAATGTAGCACCAATTATATTGGATGAGAATGGTAGACCATATATACAAGGTTTGCTGAATGGTAAAAATATTAATTGTCTCATTGACAGTGGATCTGAGATTAGCCTTACCAGAGAATACATACCTGTGAAACTTATTCTCCTATGTGTAATAGTGAGTTTTAATAATACAGATAATTCCACTGCTAGACAGGTATCTAATGTAACATTTGAAGTACCTGGATTAGTGAAAACTAATATTAACATTTGTGTCTGTCATGAAGCAGAGAATATACTTGGCATTGATGTAATCAATAAACAAAAGTGGGTGATTGATTTGGCTAATAAAAGTATTTGCAAAGATCCATCTAGGCCCAAATCACTGCTAATTGATCCCTCTGTATACAGTAATGTTGGTTTCATTACCAATATGTCTACAGAACAAATATGGCCTGATATTGATGGTAATTGTGCTATAAAGGAAGTGGTGCAATGTTTTCCAAGTTTGTGGTCAAAGTTCAAAAATGACATTGGAACTTTGAAAAATACTGAATTGAATATTGAGGGAAAAGATCCAGAACCCCTTAATCAGTATGAGTTACCACTAGAATCAATTTTCTGCCACTTTCTGCTATTATTCAAGAGTTTGTACAACTTGGAATTGTATAGAAAGCTAAATCAGTGGTAAATAACTATATTTGGCCTATCAAAAAAGCTGATAATTCATATTCTTTATCAGTTGACTTAAGAACACTGAATAAACATATCACATATAACCCAGTTATTCCTGATAAAACTAACATAAAGTTAAATTTGAATGCTGAGGACAAAGTGTCAATACAAACTTGCGTTCACATTCAGAAAAGAGACTTATGCAGCGTACACAGGGGCGGACTTTTTTATCGGACTGGTCCGACGGACCGAGTCCGGTCGGACAATCCGATCGTGTGTGGGCTTCATCGGACCTTCAGCGGACTTTTCCAGTCAAAAATATGACGGACTTTAGATTTGGAACATGCTTCAAATCTGTACGTCGTAACTCCGTCGGACCCAGAAATCCGCTCGTCTGTATGCTAGTCCGACGGACAAAAACCAATGCTAGGGCAGCTATTGGCTACTGGCTATCAACTTCCTTATTTTAGTCCAGTGTACATCATCACGTACAAATCCGTCGGACGATGGTGTGATCGTGTGTAGGCAAGTCCATTTGTTAAAAAGTCCGTCGGAAGTCCGTCAAAAGTCCGTTGAAAGTCCGTCGGAAAGTCCGTCGGACCAGTCCGGTCGAAAAGTCTGCCCGTGTGTATGCGGCTTTATATGTTCACTCGATTAATACCTGGCCTAGGTATTGGTGATGGTGTAGTTCATGAAACTATAGCAAAGATACGTTCAAAATTTTCTAGGCCAGACTGTATTTGTCAGCATTTGGATAAGATTTTGCTGAGTACTCAGAATATCGATGAACATATGGCTCATGTTTGAGTTGTTTATGATGTTAGAAGCTGAAGGTCTAAAATTAAGCACGGTGAAAGTTCAGCTGATGAAAAGTCAGGTGAAATACCTTCACATGCAAATTAGTCAAGGAAAGAGACAATTGCTGCAAGAAATAGTTAGCGATATCACTGCAATTCCAACTCCAACAACTCATAAGGCATTGCATACATTTTTGCCTAAAATAAATCATTGCAAAGAATTTGTACACTGTTTTCGCAGAAAAAGTTAATCCACTATATAATCTTTTGAGGAATAAAGGTAATATAGTTGACCAATGGGGTCCAAGTTAGAAAAATGCCTTTGAAGTGTTAAAAAAGATTTGCAGAATGCTCCAGCATTAAATACAATAGAGGTTTGTTCTGAAGCATCTTTTGTTTTGAAAACTCATGTATCTGAGAATGCCACCTCAGTAACATTGTCTCAATTACAAAAAGGTAAGGAGAAAATAATTGCCTATTTCTCCAGAGTTTTATCATAGTGTTTACTATGCAATTAAAGGTACAGAGAGCATAGTTAAATCAAACAAAATCATTGTACAGACACCTGACTGCTCACTAAAAGGTATTTTTAATAAAGATAGTTTTAGAGAATGTCGGAAAACATATCCTCTATGGTTCAGAACGTTATCATCCAAACACATTCAGATAGATGTAAAAGGAAGACATCTTCAGGAATGTACACCAGAACATGTTTATACAGCTGTATCTGAGAAGTCTTTCTCTCAGGTTTCCAGCATAAGAACTGAGAAAGACACTGAACCAGTACTTGTTACCACAGAACAGTCTAACACTAGAATAAGAGCTTCAACACAGAATACAGTTATGCATATTTCTAATCTTTTAGAGATGAGAACAAAGGCAAAGACATAGTCCATTGCCATCTCTGGGGTGATACAAAACCTTTCTTTGTTTGTGAAAACAAGGATTTGTATCATGACCAAAAGGAGGTGTTGTGTCCTGTCTTACCTAAACTTCACAGTACAAATGTTTTATAGTTTAGGCCATCTTAAACAAGATAAGGACAGTACATTGTCATACAGAAGTTCTCTTTGAAGGAAAATATAAGATAGTATTATTTCACATATAGTTTAACAAATTCACAAAGCTATTGTTGAAAAGAAAAAAAAGGTACAAGAATGAATGTAAATATTTTATGCCTGAGTAATGATACTGCATCTCTTTTACAGAAATGGCATCTAAAATCAAATAAATATGAAGGATAACAAGCTCCTATAAAGAGCTATCAGGAAATTCAAAGTTAAAGAAGAGATCCTTTTGGGAAGAATATTGGACAAAAGATTTATACTTCATATTTATGACTGTTTTATCTTATTCAACAAGGTTTTTCTAACCTAACAGAACTTGAAGAAGAAAGTTTACAAGACCTATCATGAAGAAAAAAATGAATCAGAAGAAACTTTATCTATTATAAATAAATCATGTGGGATTGAAACATTTGTCCACATATACATTTTTGATTACCCAATTATTCTGATATTAATGTTCATATTAAGTTAGGATTATCATTATTATTTATTTTTCCTTATTCATATATTTAATATTTTTAGTTTACAACTGCACCAAGATTTTATTTAACAGAACATCTTTTGTTCATAACTTAACCGCGTCAATACCAGGCACTTAGACACCTTCCCACCCAAGCCAATTTTCAGCTTTCAGCGCTGTCGCAATTTGAATGACAATTGCGCGGTCATGCTACACTGTACCCTAAATAATTTTTTATCTTTTTGTTCCCACAAATAGAGCTTTCTTTTGGTGGTATTTGATCACCTCTGCAATTTTTATTTTTTGCGCAACAAATAAAAAAATACCGAAAATTTTGAAAAAAAAAAGTTTTTCTTTGTTTCTGTTAAATTTTTTTCTAAATAAGTACGTTTTCTTCTTCAATGACGGGCACTGATATAGCTGCACTGATGGGCACTGATAAGGAGGCACTGATGGGCACCGATGAGGTGGCACTGATGAGGTGGCACTGATGGGCACTGATGATGGGCACTGATAGGCGGCACTGATGGGCACTCATAGGTGGCACTGATGGGCACTCATAGGCGGCACTGATGGGTACTTATGGGTGGCACTGGTGGGTACTTATGGGTGGCACTGATAGGTGGGCACAGATGGGCACTGATGGGTGGCACTGATGACACTGATGGGTGGCATTGCTGGGCATTACTCAATTCATCTATTACTCTATGGTGCCAGTCAGTGCCCATTTGTGGCGCGTCCCCACGGGCACGGCGGCAGCTGTTATCCTGAAGGACTTCATATGATGGCCAGTCAGGATAACTGAACCAATGCCCGGCCGTCATTTTGCTACAGGCCGGGCAGGAAGTGGTTAAGAAACATATCACTCTTAAAAAAAAATGTGAAAAGTTATGACAAGTTTTAGAATGTAAAGTATATTTCCAAAGAGCTAAAATATTATTTGAGCACAAATATTGAAATACATTTACATCCTTTACTTATTTTAATAATAATAATTGTTATTATTATGATTAATAATTATTGATATTAGTCATCATTATGTTATACATTTTTAAAATCTATACCATTATTTTAAGATTTTGAATAGATAGATCTAAGAGTTAGAGTAAAGAGAAAAACATTTAGAAGGGAGTTATTTCTAGCTGCTTCAGTTCTGAGGAATATTGTGAATGATATTTGAATGTTTTAATAATAATTTAATATGATTAATCATAATTCGGGGGGGATTGTTAGAATATTATTCCAAATTCATAATTCGGCACTTATAGGTGTTATATTATATTCATGGCAAGCTTGCAAAACATATTTGGTTTTATGATTAGTCATAATAAATATACTATGTGTGAATGACCTTGATCAAATGTTCAGTAAAATAGATCCTCATCTAAAGCTGAGTATTGCTAGAAGTATCTGGTGTATGCAAGTAGTTTGAAAAAAGACATATAAGGTATCTGGTCAAGGGAGGTCCAGAATAGACCAGTATTTGTGTAGTTAAAGGAATAATACATATTTGTTTATATCTTGTTACGTTGGTTTAGTGTAACCTCAGTCATATTAATCAGTATTAGTATATAGTTACTTAATGTAAAGTTGGTAATATGTGTTCATATTAGTATTAGATGTATATTAGTAGATCATCACATTACTACAAGTGTTACATGTGGGATTGTCAATCAAACTCCATATATGATTCTCTGAGTTAGTATCTCCTTCTGTAAAGCATATTGCTGAAGTTAGCAGAAATGAATGTGTGCCATTCAAGGTTCTAAGTTTTTGTAAGGTTATGTTGGTCACATGCAACATATAAAGCCAATGCTTCGATATTGAAGGTCGGACAGACACACACACACCCACTAGGAGAGATGACACAGACATATTCATACGAAGACACTTTGACAAGTTGGAACAGCTGAAATCTCCCAGAAGTCTAATGTCCTGTACACACGGTCGGACTTTCCGATGGAAAATGTGCGATCGGAGCTTGTTGTTGGAAATTCCGACTGTGTGTGGGCTCCATCGGACATTTTCCATTGGATTTTCCGACTAAAAAAGTTTGGGAGCAGGCTATAAAATTTTCCAACAACAAAATCCGATCGCGTCAATTCCGACCATGTGTGGACAATTCCGATGCACAAAGTGCCACGCTTGCTCAGAAGAAATTCCGAGACGGAACTGCTTGGTCTGGTAAAATTTGCGTTCGGAATGGATACAGTACTTTCGTCAGGTTGCAATGTTTTAAATTGTTCAAAGCAGCGCACTCTCTTCTTCTTTATAATGCTAGAAGAATGAAGTAGTTTTGCTGCTCATATTCACACAGACTTCTCACAAACTTCTTTCTTTATTATTTATCGTGATTTCATCAATATATTTAGATTTGTCACATCTGACCAAAAAGATATTTATTTTTATTTTTTTGTTTTGTATTGTTTTCAAGCCTGATTTTTTTTTGGTTTGTATTGTTTTCAAGCCTGATCTTGTTGTTAATTGTTTTTATTTTTTGATTTTACATCCTGAATATTTTTGTGTGTGTTTTGTGTGTCAAGTTATCACAACACCATTATTATCTTGTATTATTTAATCTCAAGGAGATTGCTTGGTGTTGGTGTCTCTTGTTAATTTCACATTGTAGTTTACAAATGTACCTGCCTCCTCACAAACGAACTGCCCTTTTTGAAGGAAAACACACATAGGCGAGTATAATTGTAACAAAAAATCCTTTATTAAGGGCTCAGAACCAAACAAAGAGGGAGGCAACGCTGGAGAAACAGCATAAATTGTTGAAGCCTTTGGCCTCCAGGGCACACATCAATTATGTTCCTGCAAAATTAGTGGCCTGAGGAGTCCATATATAAGGGAGTGCAGTCTGGTCCAGAAGTCCCAGAGATCATGAAAGCAGCAGATGACATCTGTGTCCCCAGGCTGTGGTCATACAAGAGACTGCATCTTTTGCCAGACCAGACTGAACCCAGGGTCATCACTCTCTGGTCTTCCTTCCATGCTTCCTTCCACGCTGTGTCTGTGGTGTTGGAGTTGTGGCAGGAGGAGGAGGAGGATGGTCCATCTCAAGCAGGTGGGTTTTGTGTGTGATTTCGCCCCTCACCCCCTTAGTTAGTGTTTTGTAAAGAAGGTCCTCACACAGCTGGCGTTGACCCTCCTGCATGGCCTGCAGTTTTGTGGCAGCAATGCAGGCAAAGGCCTCTTCAGGAGTGGGGGTGGCTCTGAGTGCTGCATCCTGCACGTTACTTACCTTCCTGGGTCTTTTGGATGGAAGGCGGAGGGGAGGAACCTGCGATTTTGTCAGGCTCCTACTGGGCCTGGCCTTCTCCTGGCTGCCACTTAGCCCCTCCTCCTCCTGGCTGCCACTAACCCCTACCTCCTCCTGGCTGCCACATTCCACAGCCTCCTCCTGTGTGCCACATTCCACAGCCTCCTCCTGGCTGAGGTCTTCCTGTGTATGAAAAAGGGACATGGTTTGAGTTTTTTATTCATCAATCACACACAATTTTCACCTCATGATTGTTGCAAATTGAATGTTAACAAATAACAGATTATCATTCTGAGCCCAGCATTTTTCATTCTTGTCCCAATTATTTTTGACCACTACTGTCTATTGATATGTAAAACACTTTATTAAATCAGCAATTAGTGATCAATAATAACATCTAGTAAACCTCATTTATTTATTGACCAGAAATCTGTAGAAGAATTCTATACCTGGCTCCAGCTGGGCTCCTCCACTTCTTCCTGGCTGGAAGTCCCAGGTTTGACATCGGAAGCCTCAGCTGGGGTGGAAGATAGGGTGGAAGGAAGAGTGGAAGGAAGGGTTGAGAGGGATTCCCTGACTTCAGTCTGGTCTGACAGAAATCGCAGTCTCTCATAGTACCACAGCCTGGGGACATAAACGTCATCTGCTGCAGCTCCGGATCTCTGGGAATCTGTGACCTTCTTGCGCTCCCTAAGATAAGTGCTCCACAGGCCACCAATTTTGGCTTTTAAATAGGGGATGGTTGCCGTGGGGACCACCGGCTTCACCAACTCCAGCAGTTTCTCCAGCGCTGCCTGCCTCTTTTGTTTATTGTTGTATTGGGGGTGTTTGATCTGCCACAGACGGGGCAGCTCCCTGTATTTGTCTATGAACAGGGGGAGGAAGTTGTGGTCATTGAAGCCATCAATTTTATCTGCAAGACACAACACAAGACAAACCCTAATGTCATGCGAAACTCTCCTAATCTTGTTATAATATAGGCCTCAATCTAGAAGCAGTATAGGCCCAAGTTTAGATCTGACCTTTGTTATCACGATCGGTGCCTCCGATACTCCTTCCTCTGCTCACAGATCATACGTACTATGCATGCGTGTTACGCTTTATATCTGTCTCGCGTGTGTGGTGAGGAAAGCCCGGAGCCAGAAACGTCCCGATCCCGGAAGAGACGATTTAAGGCCTCCAATATGTCCTTTTGGGGAGATGTTGGAGATGGTCGACATACTGAAAAGGACCGACTATGACGGGAAGTATGGACCCTACCCCAACCCCAATGTCAGAAAGGCCAAGATAATGGCGAAAGTGGTCAAAAGTCTGCAGAATAATTTCGGGGTACGACGATCGAAAGATCAGCTCAGGAAGCGGTGGTCGGACCTCAAATTAAGGGAGCACGAGCAGTACAGAAGAATCAGGAGAGTGCTGCAAAAAAGTAAGTAGTTGTGCTGTGTTCCTATTCTTTATTTGTATTATGTTTGTGCTGCTCCATGTGCTTTTCTTTACTATTTTACAGTTTAAAATGGCAACTTGCTCATGTTCATGGGCACATTGTTCATTCGTATGAAACATTGTTATTTCGGCCTAGAAAACACCATTGTTTTGGCCATATGCATTTGAATACATTTTTTATGGCCTACTTCTCTTAAAATAATTTGGTTGTGTAGATGGGTTTGTAACTAGAATGAAATGCAAACTAGATTCTGTGTAAGGAGAGGACACTCAGCAGCAGTTTTCACATCTGGACGCTGGAGCACTAGTGTGGAACACCAGAACACCCTTTTTGTTAGGGGGCCCCACACAGGTGCTCCAGTGAATATTATAGGGGTGACTCTATCTGTGAAGCTTGCACAAAACAGGTAAGTATTCAAGCTTGACAAAGGAAAAAAATAGACAATTGTACCCCACTTCCAAACAATGTTTCATATTCCTATTTCTGCCATCAAATAACTGTGTGCTAAGTATACCTATTTTTTTCTACATAGGGGATAAAAGACTCGGAGGACACCCCTCATCCGAGGAGACCACAGACCCCCCACCTCAGGAAGAAGTGGAGATCCCACAAAGCCAACATGAGGAGGAGGAGGAGGAAGACGTGGTGGAAATAGTCACCACATCAGGTGAGTGTCTGCGACCACAGGCTCAGGTAACAGATGGATGCCGGCATATTTATAATACATGGTGTGTTTTTGTTTCTATCTTTTTAGGTGATCATGATGTTGTGGATCCAGGTCATTTCACCTCTGAAAGTGCACAGATCCTGATCGGGGAGATCATGGGGTGTAACAGGGACTTGGAAAACATACAGAAAAACATCAATGATGTTAAAAAAAAAATGAAGAACATCATTGATGTTTTAGGGAGAGTTTAAAACCCCTCCAAATCCCTTCCCTTTTTTGTGCTTTTTGGGATCTAAAAATTTCTCACATTTTTTGACATATTCGATAAAGGCCAAATTTTGAAGATGCACACTGTGACAGACCTAGCCGGGAGAGAGACTTTTGAAGGGAACTGAATGCTAGCCTCTTGCCGATCGATCGTGGGCCCTGGCATTTGGGGGAATGGTGCTCTTTGTGAGCTGTATGCCTGGGGACCCTTGAGGTGGTATTACTGTGGATTCGGGTTCTGGTCCCCCAGGACACACAGACTCTGGGGACCCTGGATTTGCCATATTAGAAATAGTGGCTGATTCATAATGCTGGGACAAATACTGTTAGGAGATGCTGATGTCAATTCCAGCCACCTGTCTGTCTGTTGCCTGCTAGAATGTGTATTGTAAATAAGTCTAGAGTCATTAGATCCCCATTGTTGTTTGTGTTAATTAACTCTGCTATTGTGTGAAGAAGAGTTCGGTGTGGATTTGTGATAATGTTGATTGTGTTTTCTGAGCTACAAGATGGCCAGTCTGGCCTAAAGGTCATGTCTGAGTAATCTAGGCTGTCTAAAGGGATTAGTTAATTAGCCCATGCTAATTAGATTTCTGGTCACAGGTGTATGTTCAGAGTAATATGAGCAGGAGGTATACACCTCCTCTTTTACTGTATAAAAGAGCCTGTATTTTTCAATAAAAGAGATTTCTGGTTGAACTTACATACAGCCTGCCTGGTGTTTGTTCTGAGCTACACAACTGGATTAGAACGGCACATAGCTGTAGTTCTAGTCCTGGAGCATTGGTGATCAAACTATCAGATGTTGCGATCTGCATTCTAATTCTATAGCCGCAGAGGAGTGGCGGGAGAGTGGAACTGAGCGAGCAGGGGCTCGTTACACACACACAGTGTGTCAACATGTGCTATCTGCCATCACAGGAGATTAATGTATGCGTTTTGGGGGTACAACCCCTTCCTCAATAATAAAGTAGCTGAGAGGAAGGGGTTGCACCCCCAAAACATGTCCCTTGATCCCCCATGATGGCAGCTAGCACATGTTGACATTCGGCAATTTGTGTGCATCTTCAAAATTTGGCTTTTCCGCGGTGACTTCACCCCATCTGAACGCAATATCAAACACAGTTTATAAATACTCAAAGTTCCAGATTTGTGTCTTTCTTGTTGGTTTTAAACATGCCTGTTTTACCTTAAATGGACATTTCTACTTTTAGTAATGTGACCCAAAAAATTGTTATACAACAAACATATTGGTTTGTTTTAAAAACCTTTTCTAAATGCACATGTGATTGTGCTGGTATTAAAAAGATTGATAATCAAGAATGTGTGGATTATTGTTTCAACGCTCCAAAACTTTTGTTGTGCTCAAATTTGTGTTTTCTGTGACAATGGGGGTTATTTCCTAAGGGAAAATCCACTTTGCACTACAAGTGCAGTTTCAGTGCAGTTTCAAGTGCACTTGTAGTGCAAAGTGTCTTTGCCTTTAGTAAATAACACCCAACAGTGCTTTGTAATGTTACACAATCACGCCATTTTCAGGACTCACCACATTTCTATCAGGGTCAGTTAAAAGAAACACAAGCAGTAAATGTCACCAAAGATTTTAGTAGTTAAAATGATTTTTTTTATTTAAAAAATGTTTCAGACATTGTTTGGCATTTTGATGGCCCCCCTACCCGCAAAGTAATCAAGGTATCTAACACGGACCTCACGGGCACTCAGTGGGGGCAAGCCAGGACGGCCACTTTCAAGCGCCGTCAGGGTTGGTTTATTATGAATTCCGGCCTCAGGTCCAACTGAAGCAGCATAGTTGGCAGAATTTTGCCTTAAAAAGTTGTGTAGAACACAGCACGCCAGGATGATATGATTCAGTTTGTACTCCGTCATGTGCATGGGTGTAAGAAATAGGCGGAACCGGCTGGCCATGATTCCAAACGTGTTCTCCACCACCCTTCTGGCTCTGGCCACCCGGTAATTAAAAACCCTCTGGTCCGGGGTGAAGGTCCTCATAGGGAATGGCCGCATAAGATGGTCCCCCAGCGCAAACGCTTCATCAGCAACAAAGACGAATGGGAGTCCTTCCACATTGTCTTCCGGAGGTGGCAAGATTAAGCTGCCATTCTGGAGATGCCTGTAGAACTCCGTCTGGGCAATGACTCCACCATTGGACATCCGGCCATTCTTCCCCATGTCCACATACAGGAACTCATAAGTAGCCGACACCACCGCCAACATCACAATACTATTGAACCCCTTGTAGTTGTAATAGTACGACCCCGAGTTGGGTGGTGGGACGATGTGGATGTGTTTCCCACCAATTGCCCCTCCGCAGTTAGGAAAGTCCCACCGCTTGGCAAAGTGGGAGGCCACAGTCTGCCATTCCTGTGGGTTGGAAGGAAACTGTGGAGTCAAACAAGAAAAAAAAATAATTTTGCACCTAAACAGGGAAAGCAGATTAGACACAAACATTCTTGGCCAACATCACTATAACATTTATTTTAGGGAGTTTTGAAAGACCAAGGTATAAGGTCCACCTATCAGATTCTCCCTCCCCCCCTCTCATGGGCCATTTCTAACATTTTAGGGGGGAGATGTTTTGGACAGGGAACCCTCTCCCCTTCATTGAGAGATGAATGCCTAAATAATGTGTATTACTTTGGCCAGCCCCTCCTTACTTACACTATTGACAGCCCACTGGACAGGTAAGAAGTGTCATAATACAAAGATATAAATACACACTGTACACATTTTAGCACATTTGGACATTCTGCTATTACCTATCAAGATAATAATAGTATACAGAAACTTTAAACAGTACCATTTGAAAGTATACAGGCAGGCCCTTGCACTACATGCTTTGGGGAATTCATCCATGAATCTGACCACAAAATAGATGGGTATAGTGTGTATGGGTTTGGCAAAGTCAGCAGATAGATGATTGAGGATAGATAGAGAATTGGTATCAGCTGACCTAGCAGTTGGGGGGAGGGAGGGTTCCAAATGATTTGGGGACCCAAAAAAGCCTCTGGCACTCTGCCTGAATTTAAAGCACAAATCACATTTTTAAAAATTTTAGGGGTGTTTTAGGGTAAAGCACTACTATGGAGCTGACAAAATACACTGTTAAGTGACTACATGAGGTGAATATAGGGCCAGGAGACCATGCTGGGGAGGTAAGTGAAGGCAAATATGTATGAAGTACAAAAAAAATAATTACATAAAAATCCAGCATGCAAGAGAACAAAGGGGACAATGACAGCATATTACAATCATGGTAATTAGGGAATGAGGAAAGAAATACAATATATTATCAAACATTAAATACAATAAAATGTGATATTAAAGGATAAATCTTACCTTCATATAATCCTTCTGCAGGACCTGAATGATGGCAGAACAGGTCTCTGGGATAATGATCCCCAGAGCCTGGGGGGAGATGCCTGTCAAGAACTGGAGGTCCTTCAGGCTTCTCCCCATTGCCAAGTACCGCAGGGTGGCGACTAGCCTCTGCTCTGGAGTGATGGCTTGCCTCATGCAGGTATCCTGCCTTCTGATATAGGGGGTCAGCAAAGCCAACAAATGGTGAAATACGGGGTCCGTCATCCAGAGAAAGTTGCTGAAATCGTCAGGATTATTCTCACGGATCTCACAGAGCAAAGGCATGTGACAGAACTGGTCACGCTGAAGCAACCAATTCTTGGTCCATGAACTCCTCCACACCCTGTTTATGGACTGGACTTGTGTCAAGGTAAGGACCCCAACACCAAGCCCCCGCACAGCACGAACTCTACGAGGAGTACGTATACCCAACATGGCTAGAAAATGGTCGGCTGCTCAGAACGAAGTAACAGAACGCACTGAAGAACAGCAAGGCTTGTGAAGAGCGACCTGAAAAACAGCAACGAGCGGACAAGAACGCACTGAATAATCCAATACGAACTGACTGCATGCACTGAAGAGCAGATACAAACCCACAAGCACAAACTGAACAGCAGAAAATGATCTGAAAACCACGAGTCTGAAAAAGCACGAATCGTCTCTAACCAAACTTTTACTAACACGAGATTAGCAAAAGGAGCCCAAAGGGTGCCTCGCTTGGTTCAGAACTGCCCTTTTCTAGTCTTGTCGTACATGGTGTACGTCAACGCGTTCTTGCCGATCGGAAATTCCGACAACTTTGTGCGACTGTGTGTATGCAAAACAAGTTTGAGCCAACATCCGTCGGAAAAAATCCATAGATTTTGTTGTCGAAATGTCCGATCAATGTCCGATCGTGTGTACAGGGCATAAGAACGTAATTTCCTGCTTCTTTTTGGTTACACAAGACAGCATGGAGACAGAAGGCAGCAGTCATGAAGCACACATGCTTCTATTACAGCTTTATAACTATTTATTTTATTTTGTATATTTTTACCTACACTGAACTGAACTATTATACTTTTTACATTGTATTTATGATGCCAAATGTGTGACAATAAACTCACACTTTGTTTTAAGTCAGTCTGACTATCAATGCTATTTATCCAGAAATGCCCTTGAGATACAAGAATATTAGATATTGAATTTATTCTTCAGCAGCCCGTCCATTAAGGGCACATGGGCGCCACCCCCCGTCCATCGCCACATCTCCTATCCATGCGTCCGGCCTCTTTCAGGACTCCGAGGCATGGATTCTAATGCGGAGGGGCTTTTTTTTTGAAGCACCTATTAGAGCCAGAGGCTCAAATAGGCTTCAATATAAGGTGGGCTTGGGTCGCAGAGAGTGCGCTCTGAGCCCACCCAGGTGTGTTACAACAGCGAATCAATATTCGCTGTTGTAACACTGATCCTCCTCCCAGCCAATCAGGAAACAGGTTTTGAGATCCGATTGGCTGAAAGTACAGGAGATCCTATTGGATGCCTAGGAGGAAGAGGGGAGGAGTTGGAAGCCTCCATGGAGGAGAGGACACTTGGAGCCAAGCCGAGTATTTGCACCACGCTGCCTGCCACCTGCCATGATGGGGTAAGTGCTGGACTGACCAGCAAACAGTGGGGGGGCATTGGGTGCCACTTGGGGGGATGGGTGGTTGTTTGCCCCCCCCAAAAAACAACTCTGTCATACGCTGCTATCTGCAGCTTTCCTGTGTCTCCCTCTGACCTCCTCCTCCTCACCTCCCTGCCTGTCATCTCTCACTATCGCTGATCTGCTCCTCTCCATGCTGTTTCAAAACTGTGTCAGAGGTAAATAGAAAACACCGCGCTAACCAGTAAAATGAATGAAAGCTGCTGCATACAGTTTGACAAAAACAACAAAATAGGCATATGGAAAAATGCAGCGCATGTACAAATGAATAAAGGTCTTTAAAATGGTGAAACAGTCAAGAAATAACTAATTGACCACAGGTGCCTTGAAACACAAACGTCCATAGATGGATGTGAATGTCCAACCGCACAGGAGGTATAAGTACTCCAAGGGGTGGTGATGGTCTGATGGTTGTCAGAAAACACCTGGCATCATACAGCGACTTCCCAACCGAGAAACCGGGTCCCAATGGGTCATTCAGAGAAAGTGCAAAAAAGCCTCTTACCAGATCCTGTGGATTCCCATGTCAGCGACAGGGAATCGCATGCGCAGTTTGTCACAAATGACGTGGAATGGGAGCTCAGGAATCGCCAATCTCTTGGATGGTGGTCTGTATGGATCTCGGCCGGCAACCGGATGGGTCCTCACAACGAACCGTCCTTACACCGAACCGTCCCAGCGTGCATCAGAAGTTTCACAAACGATCCCCCGAAAGGGGCAGTTGGAGGGACTGGATCTCATGCGGTAAATGTGGAAACAAAAAGAATGTGCCTCCACATGGTGCAGATAAAAAAGGGTGTTTTTATTGACAAAAACGACCATACACAAATAAAAGCGTGATCACGGTGGATAAAAACAAATGGGCAACAAGGAGAGTGGTGTATGTACCCGATGCGTTTCGACCTAGGGGTCTTCAACAGGGGCATAGACCACTCACTCCAAGTTGCCAAATATATATAGTAAAATTATTTAGAGAAGGACCAATCACAAGGGCTGAAAAACCAGGAGATTGGATTGGGTGAATACAATCACATGACTTGCTTGAATGTCTAGACATAAAGATCATACACAATTTCTATATAAATAAATGAATGACATTAAGGTGAAGCTCAGGAGACTGTATAAAGGTCTACAAGCAGAAAAATATATCACTCTATGATCTCTCTAACAAAAATAAAGCATTTAAAGATTAAATGAAAACAGCACTCCTCTGCTGACAGTCCGGCAGAATGTACCGCCCTGTCAGCCAGAGGAGCCAATCCTCAATAAGAAGACAAAAGGTGTTAAATAAAGCTGACCAATAGGCCGCTATGTATGAGCCGGCCTCTATCCCTGAACGCCCACATGACCAGTCTGTGTAGGAAATGACGTCACGTCCGTGGGCGTGTCTGACGTCTCCCTCTCACATGACTCACTGGGCCAATCAGAGAGCAAACATCCCACTCAACTCTGCTGTACGTACAATCCGTACACCGCAGAGGGATGGGACTTAAATAAATACACCTAGCGTCCCGGCAATGCAATCCAGCAAGCAACGGACGCTGAATGAGACAAAACAGCATCTCTATGTTGTCAGTGTAAAAAATTGTGTTATGCAGCAGACCGGGACCCAATGACCCGGAAGTGTGCATAGAACTCCAGTGAACCGGAAGTGTATTGGAAGTGGGGACACATATAGTGAAATATAATGTGTTGGGAAATGACTAACTAAGGTGGAATCGCATAAATGTGTAAAAAAATATGCTGGAGTGGCATGTGTGAATGTCTCTTAAGGTCCATGTGTGTTAAGTGGGACTGAAATAAAAAATTAAAAAATTAAAAAATTATGTGAACACAAAATCTCCAGAACGCACATTGTAAAATGTGTTAAAATGAGTATATATGTGGAGGGAATGTATGGATTTGTAAAGTGACCCAAATATCTGATAGTTAGCCCTATGATCCCTTGACTGTAAAGAATCATCAGCATAGACCGAATGGATCAATTTGGATTGGACCAATTTCAATTGGGTGAATAGATAACCCTCTAAGGTGCACCATATATAAACTGTGTACCAGCTTGTGAATATAGGTGAAAAAAAAAAAAAAAAAAAAAAAAGGGGAGGGGGGAAAAGTGTAGAAATAATGAAATAAAAAAATATATATAAAAATATAAATAAAAATATTAATAAAGAGAGGAAGGGACATGCATAGAGATGTGGAAGGAATTTAGGATTGGTTGATAAAGGAGTTGAGGTCCCACTCCACGTTTAAACCTAACGGGAAATAGGACCTCAACTCCCATATCCAATAAGTCTCGAGGCGTGACACTCCTCGGAGGCGGGACTCTCCTCTCCAATGTGGGACAAATTTGTCAATCACCTGGAATAAAGTCCCGGTAGGGTCTTTATTATGGTGTTCCAGATAATGCCGGGGTACTGTATGTTTGTCCTTGCCTTTCTTGATACCTGCCACATGTTCATTGACTCGTATAGAGAAAGTTCTGATGGTACGCCCAACATACTGTTTGTGGCAGGAGACAACAAGCTCCCTTCCCTTCAGCGTAATTTTATTATGCAATTACTCATATTTGCAACGGAACACAATTATTTTTGGTTCCAGAATCAATTTTTTCTACAGAAGAGGGGCGTGGCTATGGGGGCCAAGTTCGCCCCCAGCCTCGCCAACCTCTTCATGGCCCAGTGGGAGGAGGATGTCGTCTATGCGGCCCAGAGATCCGAGTTGATCCTCTGGGCCAGGTACATAGATGACATCCTCCTCCTATGGGATGGTGACCGCACATCACTTGACAGTTTCATGACCAGTCTCAATTCTAATGATAGAGGAATATCTTTGAGCTATGAGGCCAGCTCTACTAGTGTACATTTTTTGGACCTTGAAATATTTGTGGTGGACAAACATTTGGAGTTCCGCACGTATTTCAAGGCCACCGACCGGAACGGATTCATTCCCATTGACAGTTGCCATCAGGAGCAGTGGCTCAAGTCTGTTCCCCGTAGCCAATTTTTGAGACTACGACGCAACTGTACCAATGCTATTGATTTCCAGTCACAATCGCTAGTTCTGAGAGATCGATTTATTGAAAAAGGTTATGATCCCAGACATCTAGACGAGGAACTTAATAGGGCACTATCCACTGATAGAGAATCCACTTTGATAGAACGCCCCAAATCCACAGCTGAACCTATGCACAAATGGGCTTTCTTTACCACTCACTCCATTCAGTCCAAACAAGTAAAAGCTATATTCAAAAAGCACTGGAAGGTACTTTTAAATGATAATCTACTGGGGTCAGTTCTTCCTGAACGGGCGGCTGTTGTATTCAGGGGAGCACGGTCCATTCAAGGACAGATTGCTCCAAATATAATAGACCCCCCCAAAAGAGTTTCATTTTTTCAGGAATGTCAGGGTTATTACCCCTGCCGTAGATGCAATGTCTGCCTCCACAACATTCGAGGCAGACAAAAAAGTACCACTTTCCAATCTACAGTCACCTCCCTCACTTACCAGATGAAACACTTCACAACTTGTACATCACAATACATTGTTTACCTCATTACTTGCCCCTGCCACAAACAGTATGTTGGGCGTACCATCAGAACTTTCTCTATACGAGTCAATGAACATGTGGCAGGTATCAAGAAAGGCAAGGACAAACATACAGTACCCCGGCATTATCTGGAACACCATAATAAAGACCCTACCGGGACTTTATTCCAGGTGATCGACAAATTTGTCCCACATTGGAGAGGAGAGTCCCGCCTCCGAAGAGTGTCACGCCTCGAGACTTATTGGATATGGGAGTTGAGGTCCTATTTCCCGTTTCCCGTGGAGTGGGACCTCAACTCCTTTATCAACCAATCCTAAATTCCTTCCACATCTCTATGCATGTCCCTTCCTCTCTTTATTAATATTTTTATTTATATTTTTATATATATTTTTTTATTTCATTATTTCTACACTTTTCCCCCCTCCCCTTTTTTTTTTTTTTTTTTCACCTATATTCACAAGCTGGTACACAGTTTATATATGGTGCACCTTAGAGGGTTATCTATTCACCCAATTGAAATTGGTCCAATCCAAATTGATCCATTCGGTCTATGCTGATGATTCTTTACAGTCAAGGGATCATAGGGCTAACTATCAGATATTTGGGTCACTTTACAAATCCATACATTCCCTCCACATATATACTCATTTTAACACATTTTACAATGTGCGTTCTGGAGATTTTGTGTTCACATAATTTTTTAATTTTTTAATTTTTTATTTCAGTCCCACTTAACACACATGGACCTTAAGAGACATTCACACATGCCACTCCAGCATATTTTTTTACACATTTATGCGATTCCACCTTAGTTAGTCATTTCCCAACACATTATATTTCACTATATGTGTCCCCACTTCCAATACACTTCCGGTTCACTGGAGTTCTATGCACACTTCCGGGTCATCGGGTCCCGGTCTGCTGCATAACACAATTTTTTACACTGACAACATAGAGATGCTGTTTTGTCTCATTCAGCGTCCGTTGCTTGCTGGATTGCATTGCCGGGACGCTAGGTGTATTTATTTAAGTCCCATCCCTCTGCGGTGTACGGATTGTACGTACAGCAGAGTTGAGTGGGATGTTTGCTCTCTGATTGGCCCAGTGAGTCATGTGAGAGGGAGACGTCAGACACGCCCACGGACGTGACGTCATTTCCTACACAGACTGGTCATGTGGGCGTTCAGGGATAGAGGCCGGCTCATACATAGCGGCCTATTGGTCAGCTTTATTTAACACCTTTTGTCTTCTTATTGAGGATTGGCTCCTCTGGCTGACAGGGCGGTACATTCTGCCGGACTGTCAGCAGAGGAGTGCTGTTTTCATTTAATCTTTAAATGCTTTATTTTTGTTAGAGAGATCATAGAGTGATATATTTTTCTGCTTGTAGACCTTTATACAGTCTCCTGAGCTTCACCTTAATGTCATTCATTTATTTATATAGAAATTGTGTATGATCTTTATGTCTAGACATTTAAGCAAGTCATGTGATTGTATTCACCCAATCCAATCTCCTGGTTTTTCAGCCCTTGCGATTGGTCCTTCTCTAAATAATTTTACTATATATATTTGGCAACTTGGAGTGAGTGGTCTATGCCCCTGTTGAAGACCCCTAGGTCGAAACGCGTCGGTTACTTACACCACTCTCCTTGTTGCCCATTTGTTTTTATCCACCGTGATCACGCTTTTATTTGTGTATGGTCGTTTTTGTCAATAAAAACACCCTTTTTTATCTGCACCATGTGGAGGCACATTCTTTTTGTTTCCACATTTACCGCATGAGATCCAGTCCCTCCAACTGCCCCTTTCGGGGGACCGTTTGTGAAACTTCTGATGCACGCTGGGACGGTTCGGTGTAAGGACGGTTCGTTGTGAGGACCCATCCGGTTGCCGGCCGAGATCCATACAGACCACCATCCAAGAGATTGGCGATTCCTGAGCTCCCATTCCACGTCATTTGTGACAAACTGCGCATGCGATTCCCTGTCGCTGACATGGGAATCCACAGGATCTGGTAAGAGGCTTTTTTGCACTTTCTCTGAATGACCCATTGGGACCCGGTTTCTCGGTTGGGAAGTCGCTGTATGATGCCAGGTGTTTTCTGACAACCATCAGACCATCACCACCCCTTGGAGTACTTATACCTCCTGTGCGGTTGGACATTCACATCCATCTATGGACGTTTGTGTTTCAAGGCACCTGTGGTCAATTAGTTATTTCTTGACTGTTTCACCATTTTAAAGACCTATATTCATTTGTACATGCGCTGCATTTTTCCATATGCCTGTTTCAAAACTGACTGATCTGTATATCATCCCCTCTGTCACATAAAAAGCTGTGTCCTAGTGCCTATGCTTTATAAAAAAACTTTTTTTGTAACAGTTTTAACAGGGTCTTACAGCGACCACATGACTCCAGGCTCTTAGCTCCTCTCCTCACCTCCTCTCTGGCTGACGTCAGCAGGAGAATCTTGGCCCCATCCACTGGAGATATCACACGGAGAGAGCTGAGAGCCTTGAGTCATCTTATCGCTGGGAGATGCTGTTAAAACAGGTAGAAATCATTTTTTTTTATAAAGCACAGGCACTGGGATGCAGCTTTTTATTTGACAGAGGCAATGATATAAAGATGAGACAGTGGCTTAACAACCACTTTAAGCCCTCTGATCAGGGAAGCAACATAGTACTCATGGACAATGAAGACTATGAGATTGTTTGTGATAAAAGCTTATGAAATAAAGTAGTGTTGAAAAGGCTCAGTGGATATACTAACTGACTTCAATGTGCAGATATTTGGTACAGTGAATAATGCTTATGAGAGTAGAATAATTTCTAAAAATCTTGCTTAACGTCTAAAAATACAAAATCCCAAAATATTGGCTTCTTTGCACTGCCAAAAATGCACAAAATGGGTTGAGCCCACCTGGTAGATTCATTTTCTACTGGAGGTGTAGCTTTGCTGAAAAAGCAAACATTTAAGTAGATGAATATTTAAGAATGTATGTCTTACAAAAGACAATTCAGTTATTGAAAACAATTGAAAGGATACTTATTCTTCCAAATACAATCTTGGCAGCAACAGATGTTAAATTGCCATATTCTCACTTACCTCTGGTTGTAGACAGGTGCACTTAAAATTATAACAGTGGTGCGCTGCTCTTTTAAAATGTGCACAATCACTAAACCCAATATGTTATAATAGTGACAATTGTGTGATAATTCTTTAAAATGAAATCTCTATAACTTCTTCAATGTGATATCCCAAAAACATATAAATAATAACAAAATATTATGCTTACATATAATAAAAAGTGTATCAGACATAAACAATTGTGTTGTGTGCTCTACTCCATATAGCCACATCCAAACATAATATATTGACAAGTCCTCTTATAATGTCCAGTACAAATAGTTGGATGATTGACCCGCAAGGGTTTATATATAAAACATTTTTTGACCTGTACAGGTCAACTTTGAAAGTGATTGAGCACTGCACCCATTGGTGGATTGGTGTTTTCTGGATGGCACATTGGAGCACATTACTGTTCTTGTGTTGACAACCACGGACACCTTTTACACTGTATAATATAAGAGTACTTGTCAATATATCATGCTTGGATGTGTCTATATGGATTAGAGCACAAAACAAGTTTGTTTATGCCATAAACGCTTTTATTATAGATATGCATAATATCTGGTTATTATTTATACATTTATGGGATATCACTTGGATGCATTTATAGAGATTTAATTTTAAAGGACTATCACTCAGTTGTCGTCTTTACAACATTTTGGTTTTTATTGATTGTGCACATTTAAAGGAGCAACACACCACTCTTATAATTTTAAGTTCAAATTTTTAGTTATTAAGTACACTATTTGGGTGTTTGCAGTGGCTCCACATTATCTATTAATTCAATCTTTTAGCAGCGCATACATTTGTTGTAACTATTTTGTAGGCAGGTGCAATTTATCCTTCTCATTGTAGGTGACACTTTTAAGCTGGCTACTGTGCAGAAGAGACTGGAGGTTGAGTGGAGCTATCTATTAATTCAGTCTTTTAGCTGTGAATACATTTGTTGTAACTATTTTGTAGGCAGGTGTAGTTTAACCTCCCCATTGTAGGTGACGCTTTTGGCTGGCTACCGTACAGAAGAGACTGGAGGTTGAGTGGAGCTGCCCTTGCTGACCTCTGCTACCATCTTTAGAGAGGGCAATGCTAATAAATAGCACTGTTCCACTGCAGTTTATAGTATTAGGACAGGATCCCCCTAGGGACAATGCATTTAGTGCTAGGGAGAGGTTCTGGTCAAGGAGGGATAGTGCAGGAATACCACGCCTAGCTCCGCTATCTGGGTACTCTAGAGAGTTAGGACAAGGACCTTCCTATCAGTTTACTAAAGGCGCCTGTGCCACTGTTTTAATGAAACAATATTTGTACTTTCATAATACTGTGTAAACCCATTCTTTCTTTCTCTCTATCATCATTTGAAAGGGTTTCAGTATTGGTTGGTTTGAATTATTTTTGTATATTTTCTTAGAAGGGACTCTTTTTTTGCCAAGCACGTGGAAACCGGACCTCTTGTTCATTTTGTTTTAAAATTGGCAGGGAAGATCCTTCAGCAGCTTGCCTATCTGTAAAATGAAGGTAAACCCAATTACTGGAATTCAACCCTTTCAAATTTCACATACCAACTAAAAAAACTCTTCTTCATTGGACTCTAAATGGGTCCTTAAGTTACAGCATTTATTTGAGCCTGAAAAGGTAACTCCACTTTCGTGGGGGGGGGGGGAATTAGCAAATAAAAAAAAATATAGCAACTGCGACACAATTCAATTGTAATTAAATGTTAATTAAATAGATTTTTGTTTTCAAGCTGCAGCATTTTAATTTTCTGGAAAATGCAATATAGCAACCTGAAGGCATTCTGTACGTGGATGGTGTACAGAACGCACACCAGATATGCAATTTCCTGCTTATGGGATGGTCTTACTGATTTTCCCAGAAGTCTGCACTAAGCTACAAGCCAGATTTTTGCCACTCCCTGTAATAAAAATGTACAGCAAACACTTTCCTCGATAAAACCCTGCAAGTGCAGCAGCAGATTGATAATTATAAAATCACTCCCATTCCTATTCATTTGGCACATGGACACAGACAAACTAACAGCTATTTCTTCAGAATAAAAAAAAAGGTAGGAATCTGCAACAAAGTTTGTTAAAATCCCTGCAATGTACATAGATCACCCAGAGATAGGGCTATATTTAGATCTTGGGGGCTCTGAGACACTTCAGGTTTGGGGGGCCCTCGTACACAGAGTGTCAGGAAAGGTTCCATCCCCTGGTAAATTCTATCATTTGGCATGCAGTACTGAGGTCCACCAGCAGGTGTCTCCTGGCAGTTTTGAACTGTCAGGAGAGCTTTCCCCTGCTGGTGTTATGTCATCTTTGGGCCGCAGTACTGGCGTCCACCAGCAGATGGATCCTGGCAGTGTGGAGCAGACAGCACCTCCTGCGTTCAAGTGAGGCTAATTACAGGCATTCAAATAAAAATCCCCGCCTGATGATTGCTCTCATCGCCCTGGTATCTTCCTTGTACCCTGATCTGTACGTGTGACCTGTAACCTGAACCCTGTAACCTGAACCTGAACCTGAGCCTGTACCTGTGCTTGTACCTGATCCCATCCTGATCCTGTCCCTCCAGTGTTCCTGTTCCCTTGTAGCCTGATCCCATCCATCATCTCCCTCCCCTATCCTGCCATTGTTTATCTGCTGATCCTCTGTGTATGACCCTGGCCTGGCTAACGTTTGTGATTCCGGAACTGCCCTTTGTTATCTGCTGATTTTCTGTGTATGACCCTGGCCTGGCTAACGTGTTTGATTTTGTTACTTCCCTTTGGCTAATTATATGTTGTCTGTGGGTTTCTGTTGGTTGGTTAAGCACTATTTGTATTTGGGGTGCTTACTTATTTATATCACTTATCTTAAATAAACATTATTATTATTCACTTTACATGCGTTTTGGTTTCCTCTTTGCAGTCCACACAGTCTGGTCACACCTGTTCATGAAACAGAGTTGGTTTACATTCTCAATGACAGTCACACATTTTTAAAATGCATGACATAACATCAGTCTGAGGTCATGCATACACACACACACACACACACACACACGGGGATAGCACTCAATGTCTGCTTCGCTTCAGCTGCCACCATTTGTTTTTAAAAATGATACAATACTGTATACCAGTCCAGAGTAAACATTTTTACAGATGATAGGCGGCAAAATGGTACTTCCCAAGATACATTTATTAAAAGAAAGTAATTTATTATTATTATTATTATATATTTAACTTATTATATTATTATTAATTAATCTTTAATTATTTTCATATATCATACTTTTTTATTGTTTTAAATTATTTTTGTATAGAAGGGAGGGCCCCTTCTGTGAGGGGCCCAGGACAGTTGTCCCTTTTGCCCCTTTATAAATTTGGCCCTGCCCAGAGTGGAATTTTTTTTTCTCAAAATGTGTAGTTACTTTTTAATGTGAATCATAGGTGTCCTACAATAAATCTGTGATGCTTTAATAGAAACATAAACTATATCTCTAATTTTTCTGTATGACGGCTATGAGAACATTACATATCAATAGATAAATTAGATTGCCATGGAAACTATTTAGCAAAGCAGCACATTGAAATATAATGACATGAGGAAGCTTTGCACAATTAAGTAAACTCAATTTATGCCTAAAAACAAGGAATATTATTTGAAATATATGGAAATGCTATTTTCTCTAATAGTAATTTAATTTATGTGATCAAAGACAACGAGAAAACAAATGGTTTAAAGATCTCTAATTTATTAACATGTTTAATAAAAGGTTTGATTTTCAGCTACAAAACCAAATCTAGCACATATATCTTTTCAGCATGTACTGTAACAGCACAAAGTATGGTATACATTTCTACATAAATCTATACACCATACCAGCAAAAAGGATATTGATAGCTGTGTATGATGACTGCCAAAACACAAATCAGGATTGACATAGCAATAAAACAAAATGAGTGTTGACAAATGATCTTTGGTAGAAGACATAAAAGGAAACTAGACATTTACTACAGCATATGAAATATGAGAGACGAGATGTACTGGACATAGTTGCAATGAAAAGTGTTCTTTATGTAGACATTTAAAGATCTTTTTAGTAAAACCCAATGTATTAACAACATAAAGCTACAAAGGAACATCTGTTTTGTGCAAGTCTTTCAGGAAAGATGAATGAGAATATAATCAATGCAATGTAAAATAAAATTGCTTATATACAATGGTATCCCCAGTGCATTAATCACTCTGAAAATGTAATATAGTAAGCATCTGGTAAATTTTTTTGTTCTTAAAGGGGTTGTAAAGGTAAAAATTTTTTCACCTTAATGCATTCTACGCATTAAGGTGAAAAAACTTTTGACAATACCGCCGCCCCCAGCCCCCCCGTTTTACTTACCTGACGCCTCTAATCTCCGCTGCTCGTTCTCGTCATCTCCATTGCAGCTCAGCCTGGTCGCTGATTGGCTGCAGTGGATGGATTGAAAGCAGCGCAGCCATTGGCTCGCACTGCTGTCAATCACATCCGATGACGCGGCGCGCCAGGGGTGGGGCCGAGTGATACAGCGAGCGGCTATAGCCGCCGGCTGTATCACGGGAGCGCACCCGCAAGCACTCACCACCATGCGAGGGAGCTCGCATTAAGGTGGTGAATGCTTGCGGGGAGGAGCTGAAACAGCCGCCGAGGGACCCCAGAAGACCAGGTTCGGGGTCACTCTGTGCAGAACGAGCTGCACAGTGAAGGTAAGTATAACATGTTTGTTATTTAAAAAAAAAAAAAAAATTTACCTTTACAACCCCTTTAAAGCTAGCTTCCTTTAGTTTATGCTTTCGAGTCAGAAAAAAATATTATATCTGAGTATAACCACAGGGGATCATGGACACGCTAAATATGGATCTGTGAAGCAAAATAACTTTTTTAAGGTAAAAGTGAAGGGGCTTTGGATTATGCATAGGCATTGAGATAATAATTGCTGCATGTGTACCTGTTGGGGGAAAACCATCATCTCAATTTGTCAGGAAAGAAAGAGATGAGAAATGCAAAAAAAATTGGTCTTTGGGCGTTGGTTGCGCCTTCCCACCGTAACCCTATAGAGGTACTCTTGATGAAAGCAAGAACTGGCCTTGCTGTAAAAATTGCAATGATATGCACCTGTCAAACAGGTGCTGAAAAATTTGTCTTCGGGTGTTAACTGTGCCCATGAAACCTATACCCTTGGGTGTTGGTTGCACCTTCCCACTGTAACCCTACAGAGGTACTCTTGATGAAAGCAAGAATTGGCCTTGCTGTAAAAATTGCAATGATATGCACCTGTCAAATTTGTCTTCGGGTGTTAACTGTGCCCATGAAACCTATACCAAAAACAGTATTCCAGATGAAATGATTGAACACCCTCAAAGCTAGGCAGCCAGTCCTGCGGAGATTCCACATGCCAAAAAGACTTAATCAGTGACATCGGCATCAGGGGCTTCATAGCTGGTAATCCAGGACTGATTCATTTTTCTAAAACTCAAACGGTCCACGGAGTCTGTGGACAGATGCGTTCTGTGATCAGTAACAAAACCTCCCGCAGCACTGAATGCCCATTCTGAAAGCACGCTGGACGCAGGGCAGCCCAACAACTCAATAGCATACTAGGCAAGTTCTGGGCAGTGGTTTATTCTCATGACCCAGTAAATCAGTGGATTGTCAGCTGGAAAGCTCTCCATCTCTGTTTTGACCTTGAGGTAATCATCCACCATGTGATGCAAACACTGCCGATGGGATGTGAAATCTGACAGCTCTGGGCGGCGAGGACTAAAAAATTCTGAAATGCCTCATTTAGGCATATGCCTTCACTAGCAATCCTCTCTTGACCAACAGGTGACTCAAAACTAAATTTTCCATGACACTGTACCCTACTGGAGTCAGGAAAATGTTCAATAAAATCCTCTTTAACGTGTGAGATTTTATCTTCTGCACTCATTGTGGGGACAGGATGAGTTCTGAGACCTTCCCCTTATAACGGTGGTCAAGGAGGGTTGCCAACCAGTAATCATCCTTCTCCTTTATGTCAGAGAAATTTGCCAGCTCCCTGTCAGTGGAGGCTGCTGAGAGGTAATGACTCTGTATCGCAGGGGTAGACTGAAGTTGGTAAGGAGGAGGAGGGACAGATTTGTGCCCCTTTTGTGTGCCTTTTAGGAGCTCTTGCCAACAGGCTGAGTGGTTGGACGTTAAATGCCTCGTTAAGCATGTGGTGCCCAAATGGTTGGTGTTTTTGCCACGTTTGATGTGCCTGAGACACAGTTTGCAGTTAGCAACAGTGCGATCTGCTGCAGATGTGCTGAAAAAGGCCCAGACAGCTGAACTTTGGGGAGTGGGCTGGAAGATAACAGCTGCAGAATGTGATGGAATAGGATGGCTGCTCTCTACTCTTTCCTGATGTCGGCCTCCTTGGGGTTGTACCGCCTCACCTTCAATTTCCTCCTTTGCTCTATCTGGTACCCAAGTCACATCAGTGTCCTCATTATCATCATCATCATCATCATCATCTCCATCTCCTCCATCTTCAGCATTACCACTGGAGACAACTTGGCAATACGCTGCGGCTGGGGGAACATGAATGCCAATTTGTCTACCAGTGTTCCTCCCTCTCTCTAGGCTCATGTTCCTGTCATCCTCAACCTCAGAACCAACATCTGAATCCAGTAATGGCTGGGCATCATCAAGGAGCAAGTGGCTGATGCTGTGGTCAAATAACTCAGCTGACTCCTCAATGGCTGATGTTGGAGCTATGGCAGGAATAGATGTGGACAAGGAGGCAGGTTTATCCACTCTGGCAACTGCAGGGGACCGCACTCTCGTCTCTGCTTGTGTGACAGAGAATGAGGAGGAAGAGGGAGGTTTAGTAAGCCAGTCCACCACCTCCTCTGCATGCTGTGGCTGGATAGCACGGGCAAACTCACTAAACAGAGGAAATGATGCCCTACCTGAGGACTGATCACTACGTCCACCTTTGCCTGTGGACACATTTGTTGCTGGCCCCCTTACAGTGCCAAGGGAACGTCTGCCTCTCCTTGTTGTCCTCCCAGACATTATTGGGAGGGAGAGGGCGGTGCTTATAAGGAAATGTAAAGAAGAAGTTGAAATCTGTACGTAGATGCACTTTATTCAATGTAAAGAGGTGTTTGGTACACTTTAATTTGAGTACTCACACTGCACAGACACACTCCACAGATACACTATAATATACTGCAATATAATGCGCCAAACGTACAGTGACGCACAGAACTATATGGCGTTAAACTGGCAGTAACGCATGCAGAACTTTATGGCGTTAAACTGGCAGTAACACACACAAAACGATATGGCGTTAAACTGGCAGTAACACACACAAAACGATATTGCGTTAAACTGGCAGTAATGCACACAAAATGATATGGCGTTAAATTGGCAGTAACAAACACAGAAGTATACTGGGAGGTGTTCAGCTGCTCGCACCTGCTGCGCGGGCAAGGCATCCTCCTGGCCCCTTGAGGTGTTGTGTGCAGGCGTGCGTGCGATGTAATCCCTGCAGGACCCTTGACCCCGTGACACCGCTCCACTCCAAGATCGGCGTTGTCGTGGCATCACAGGGTTGGAAGACATTTATACTGCGGCTTCATTCCGCAGTTTTCACAGGCCAGCGTGGGATCCGGATGGTTCCTTGACCAGCTCCATCTATAGTAAGTTTTTTACCTTACCCTTGTGTAATCTGCCCACTGCACTTACTTGATCTGAGGTGCGGAGGTGACAGGTTGGTTACTATACCCATTTTATCTATTTTACTCCCTAGATTTTGACCCTGTTTGTTAAATACTGAACATCTAACAGGCATATTGCCTGTATCCCGGTTTACATTTATTTGCCTTTCCGGATCATTATCCATCTGCTGGTCAACAAACATAACTCTATATCCGGATCCTCTCTCATTTATATTACCTGGCACAGGTATATCTTGGTCTCATCTTTCATTTTCATCATCTGCATGAACCTTGGTCCTTTGGCCTGCCTCAGGCTCCACCCTTCGCTTTTTGCACCCTCTTACCTATTTTTGTTGACTCACACACATTCATCCTGCCACATTTTCTCTTCATATTTGCACTTTTTGTTTGATTAATTTTTCACCCAGTTCACTGTCACTTTCCAATCACCGTTTGGCTTCCCTGGATGACTTTCCTTTGGTGCCAATCATCATTGCCCTTCTCATCTTTTTTTCTGATCACATCTTTTTCTTTGTCCCTCTAGTCTGGTTCTTGGGTATTGGATCCCTCTGTATCCCTCTGTGGCCTCTTTCATCATTGTTTCTTGGTGTTCCATTCACTCACTCTCACTGTTTGGATCATAGACATACAATATATTCATTATACTTATATATACTCCTTCATTCTTCACTCATGCAGACGTTTGTCTCCCTGCACCCTTTTATGTGTCTTCCCCAGTTGCCGTAGGAGACCCCGCCGGGTCAGGCCTGGACTCTGTTTGTACCTCAGCATGGGTAAGCAGCCCCCCTTACCAGTCTACAAATCTTTTTTACCCCCTCAAAACAAACCCCCCTCCTTTTCTTTTTTATGTTCTGGCATTACCCCTCTCACCCCCCTTCACTGTGAAAAATATATATATTTTACTGTATTTTATTTTATTCACAGATACATTTCCTGATGAAGCGGGTTTCCCGCGAAACTAGTCAAAATTCCATGTCATCTGTGCATATTTTTATATAGTTTGTATTATATACCCCCTTGACTTTTTGTATAAATAAAATTGTGTTTTATATACATGTTTATTATTTTTGCTTGTACTGAGATAGTCCGCTTGCACTTCTCCCCTGGAGATCTCGGAGTTGGGGCCCTTGCTCCCAAATTTTCTGTTTGGTAAAAATAACCCAAATTAGTGCATATTATTTAGTCTGTGTGAAGGTTATAGAATCTACAAGCTATGGTGCAAATCAAACATTTGATCACACCTGATGTACTAGCGGCCTATCTCTTTTCTTGAGGCCCTGAAATGTCAGGACAGTACAAATACTCCCCAAAGGACCCCTTTTTGGAAAGTAGACCTGGGACAGAGGCTTTTGGAGGGGACTGAATGTCAGCCTCTTGCCTACAGATTATGGGGCCTGGCATTTGGGGTACCCTTGAGGTGTTGATAATTTGGCTTCGGGTCCTTGCCCCCCAGGACACACAGACTCTGGGGACCCTGTATTTGCCATATTAGCAATAGTTCAAATAAATAATTAATGGGCACAGAGCCAAAAATTATGTGCAACGTGTACTATACCAACTGATGCTGCTCATAAATTAGTAAAATTACTAATAAACAATAAACAAAACAATATGTGCAATACAAAACAAATGTGCAATATGTTACAATGTAAACCTATAGATTATGCAAAAAAAGTGCTATAGTGCATGCACAATAGATGTGCTGCTTTTGCAATAAAGTAAATCCAATATATTACACAATATATTATGATGTGAACCCATATATTATACAGGAAAAAGTGCTATAGTGCATGAACGATAATTGTGCTACATTGCAATAAAGTGAATCCAGTGCATCAACTGAAATGTCCTCAAATATTGAAAAAAAAAGGAAAAACTGAAGACGCGCGCACAGCGTGAAATATATCGAAAGGGAGGCTCGACACACTGTCACGAGTCCTCCGTTCCTGGATCAGCTGGGACGCTTGCCGAGTTGTCAACTAATACCCATAGAACGTAAGGTACTGCTCGGTCTCCGCTTCCCTTCTCAGCTGCAGCTTAGTTTGCTGTTTTTTTCATCCTGTACCAGCACATTTGTTTGGGAGTTTTTAGCTTTGTTGGAATAAAGACGTTTTTACACTATCCAAGTTTTTTTGTGGCTTTTATGGGGAGCCACTTTTTGCAGATTTGGCGGAGGCATTGAAGTTTTTCTGCCAAGATCTGGTCAAGATTCCTTTTTGAAGATACATGGTTATTCATACCCGAGGGTCACTTTGTGGCCACTACTATCTGGTGAGCGCTTAGATATACCACTTCGGGTGAAGCATGAATAAGAATGCATGTGCACTCTATTAAGTGGTGATTGGATTACTAAGAAGAATTTTGTGTGTTTTTTTCAATATTTGAGGACATTTCATTTGATGCACTGGATTCACTTTATTGCAATGTAGCACAATTATCGTTCATGCACTATAGCACTTTCCCCTGTAAATTATATGGGTTCACATCATAATATATTGTATAATATATTGGATCCACTTTATTGCAAAAGCAGCACATCTATTGTGCATGCACTATAGCACTTTTTTTTGCATAATCTATAGGTTTGCATTGTAACATATTGCACATTTGATGCGCCCTATATTGTTTTGTTTATATTAGCAATAGTGACTAAGTCATACTGTTGGGACTCATACTGTGAGGAGATGCTAATATCAACTCCACTCACCTGTCTGATGTCTGCTATAATGTGTTTAATGTAAATGAGTCTAGTCTGAATTACCACAGCTTCTAACAGTATTTAACTCATTGTTGTTTGTTCTAATTAAACCTGTGTTGATGTTTATGGCAATGTGTATTGAATAGTCAATGAGCTAGGAGACATAAAGTCTTAAACCCAAAGGTTATGTCTCTGAGTCACCTAGTCTGGGTAAATGATTTAGTAAAACTAGCTCATGTTAATTAGGTTACGGTTGTATTGTTAGAGTAATATGAGCAGGAGGGGGGAACCTCCTCTAACGGTATATAAAGACTTGTCATTTTGGTTCTAATAAAGGAGTCCATGTTAGCATCTAAGCAAGTCTTGTCTTGTTTTATGCTTGGGAGCGGTTGGAATATCTAATATCTTTATCCAGACTGGGAGGAAATGGCATACTGACAGAAGCACTCAAGCGGAGTGTGGGACATTCCGTGACATTGGTGGCAAGCAGCCGGACGCTCCCTTCAGTCTGGGATATCTAAACTTCCACCTGGATCCAAGGTCCAGATAGCAGGAGAGGAGAGGAGAGGTACAGATACCAGCCGCCATGGAAGAGGAATTCAGAAGGAGGTTTTGAGAGATGCAAATACAGCACAGAGGACCGGTACAAGGAGCAGACAGCTGAATTAAGCAGGCTGGTCTGGGCAGAGATGAAGCTGGATGAGAGCTACAGAGCCCTCCGGTGGCATGTATCCCAAGCATTTCCCTGGATAGCAGATGACAGCCCAATGGAAGGCTTAAGCTACGGCAGCTTGGGACTGTTGTATGTGAAGCTGACAGGGGACCCTAACTTTGGGAGTGATTTGGAGTGGCGGTTGGATGAAATCATGGATTTCAGAGAAGGGCTACTGAACATCTCGGAAGTGCATTGGGCACTGGAAGATATAGAGTTTCTGGCCGTTCAGGAATGGGAGCTGGAGATCGCCTACAGACGGCTGCTAGATGTTGCTCAGGGCCAGGGCTGGGCTCCCTTTGCCTGGGACTATCAGGAAATACCAGTTGACAACCCTGAAATCCTGGCTGAAGAGTCGGCAATGTGGCAGAGTAATAGGGTGCTTTGCCAACCTGCCCCCACAGCTATGGAGGCGGAGGTCTTATGGAAGATGCAGCAACTGCTGACAGACCTTGATGATCCTTTTTCTGCATGGGATGAGCTTGGATGGAGGAATGTGCCTGTCCAGCAGCATGCCAGAAAATCAGCAGTGGAAAATCTGGAGATTGCCATCCCCAAAGCTGAAGTGCTGACAACAGGGCAGAGCTCTGCTAACCTCTGCCCAGCACTGATAGCATCTTCTGGGTTCCATGGACAGGAGATGGTGAACCTCTATCCCCAGACACCAGTTGCAGAGACAGGGGATTTGATAGACTTTTCTGCTGAGGAAGAACAATCTGGTGAGCCCCCAGCAGAAGAGCTGGTATTAGGGCCAAACTTCACTGTGCTCTGCCCAGCACCTACAGCAGTATCTGTGGAGTTACAAGGAACTTCCCTAGCTGAAGTGCTGGTCACCAGACAGAGGGTTCAAGACCTCTGCCCCACACCTGTGGCAGTTTCGGAGGCTCAGGGTGAGAAGGTGACAATCACTTCCCAGCAGCAGAAACAGGGGGAGAAGGGAGAGGAGGTGTTCTTTGTCCCTCCCCAACAGTTGGCCAGGGTGGAGGAAGCGGTCTTTCCTCCCCAGCAAAGATCTGTGCACCTGGGAGACAGTACCACAGACATGTCGTCCCAGCAGCCAGATGAGGGAATGGAAGAGGAAGCAGCTGGCTCACCTCCCCAATGGCAGCTACACAGTTTGGGAGTGGAGAAATCCAGCCTCCTGCCCCAATGGTTAGCCGGAGCAGAGGGTGTGAAGTCCCCAGCAGAAGTGCTGGCAAGAGGGCAGAGTGCTACCAACCTCTGCCCAGCACCGGCAACAACTGTGGAGATCCAGGGAGCCGGGGCAGTCGGCCCCTCTCTCCGGTGACAAGCTGATGTAGTGGAGCTGCTACTCCCAGCTGAATCACTGGCAACAGGGCAGATCGCTGCTGGCCTCTGCCTAGCACCTACAGTTTCTTCTCAGCTTCCTCTGCCCAGCAACAGGCCAAGCCATGGAATGGTAAACACCACCCAGCTGAAGCTCTGACAGCCGGACAGAGAGTCAATGACCTCTGCCCCACACCTACTGAGGTCAACTATTCCTTGCAGCCAAGAAAGGAGATCATCCGGACAGACTTTGTGAGTTCACTCTGCCTGACTAACGCACGTCCAGACCAGGTGGAGGTCTGGGACCTTGTTAGTCAACTTTTGATGTTGGAGAAATGTGACAGACTCACTCAGAACAGAGGCTTTTGGAGGGGACTGAATGTCAGCTTCTGGCCTACAGATTATGGGCCCTGGCATTTGGGGTACCCTTGAGGTGTTGATACTTTGGCTTCGGGTCCTTGTCCCCAGGACACACAGACTCTGGGGACCCTGTATTTGCCATATTAGCAATAGTGACTGAGTCATACTGTTGGGACTCATACTGTGAGGAGATGCTAATATCAACTCCACTCACCTGTCTGATGTCTGCTATAATGTGTTTAATGTAAATGAGTCTAGTCTGGCTTACCACAGCTTCTAAGAGTATTCAACTCATTGTTGTTTGTTCTAAATAACCCTGTGTTGATGTTTATGGCAATGTGTATTGAATAGTCAATGAGCTAGGAGACTTAAAGTCTTAAACCCAAATGTCATGTCTCTGAGTCACCTAGTCTGGGTAAATGATTTAGTAAACTAGCTTGTGTTAATTAGGTTACAGTTGTATTGTTAGAGTAATATGAGCAGGAGGGGGGAACCTCCTCTAATGGTATATAAAGACTTTTAATTTTGGTTCTAATAAAGGAGTCCATGTTAGCATCTAAGCAAGTCTCATCTTGTTTTATGCTTGGGAGCGGTTGGAATATCTTATATCTGTATCCAGACTGGGAGGAAGTGGCATACTGACAGAAACACTCAAGCAGAGTGTGGGACGTTCCGTGACATAGACAATCCAAGGTATTTAGTAAGAGGCATAGTGATATTTTTGAGGTTGCAATTTTTTCCCACAATTCTTGAGAAAATTAAGAAATATTTTTTTTTTTTTACACAAAATTGTCAGAATAACAATAGCAGATAGGCACTCGGGTTCTCTGATGGGCTGCAGGAGGGAGGGAGTGTTCCTGCTGGCGTCATTTTACAATGCGCTGGTGGGGAAGTGGTTAAAATCTATACCAGACCCAAAGGCCCCCCCCACATCGTTTTTTTCCCCAATTTTTTAAACATTTACATTCATTTTTGTACAATAATTTTTTTTAAATTTAGCTGTCAGTGGGGAAGCCTTAGCAACCTATTGACTGTACTCTCGGAGGGCGAATAAAGCATTACTGGATCTACTGATTACCAACAATACAGACCTGATCACGGATGTGGAAATATGGGGCAATTTAGGTAACAGCGATCACAGGTCAATTAGTTTCAGTACAAATCACACAAATAGGAAACATAAAGGGAATACAAAGACACTCAATTTCAAAAGAGCCAACTTCCCTAAACTACAAACCTTGCTAAAAGGCATAAATTGGGATAAAATATTAGGAACAAAGAACATTGAGGAGAGATGGGTTTGCTTTAAGAGCATATTAAATAAGGGCATTAGCCAATGCATCCCACTGGGTAATAAATTTAAAAGAGCAAACAAAAGTCCTGGATGGCTTAACTCCAATGTAAAAATGCATATAAAAGCAAAGGAGAAGGCCTTCAAAAAATGGTTGAGGGATCATCCTCAGCATTCAGAATTTATAAATAATGCAACAAGAAATGTAAGGGTGCAATTAGGATGGCTAAGATAGAATATGAAAGACACAAAGCGGAGGAGAGCAAAAAAAATCCCAAGAAATTCTTTAAGTATGTAAACAGTAAAAAAGGGAGGACAGACCATATTGGCCCCATAAAGAATGAGGAAGGACATCTGGTTACAAAGGATGGGGAGATGGTGAATTTATTCTTCTCCTCAGTCTTCACCTGTGAATTGGGGGGCTTCAGTAACCAAAACTGCAGTGTTTATCCTCATGACACAACACAGGAAGCACCTCCATGGTTAACAGAGGACAGAATTAAAATTAGACTTGAGAAACTTAACATTAATAAATCACCGGGACCAGATGGCTTGCATCGGAGGGTACTTAGGGAACTCAGTCAAGTGATTGCTAGACCGTTGTTTCTAATTTTTACAGACAGTCTACTGACTGGAATGGTACCAGCTGATTGGAGAAAAGCCAATGTAGTACCTATATATAAAAAGGGCCCAAAATACATCCCTGGGAATTACAGACCAGTTAGCCTAACATCAATAGTATGTAAACTCTTGGAGGGGATGATAAGGGACTATATACAAGATTTTAGTAATGAGAACGGTATCATTAGCAGTAATCAGCATGAATTCATGAAGAATCGTTCTTGCCAAACCAATCTACTAACCTTCTATGATGAGGTGAGTTGCTATCTAGATAAAGGAAGGCCCGTAGACGTGGTGTATCTGGATCTTGCAAAAGCATTCGACACAGTTCCCCATAAATGTTTACTGTACAAAATAAGGTTGGCATGGACCATAGGGTGAGTACATGGATTGAAAACTGGCTACAAGGGCGAGTTCAGAGGGTGGTGATAAATGGGGAGTACTCGGAATGGTCAGGGGTGGGTAGTGGGGTTCCCCAGGGTTCTGATCTGGGACCAATCCTATTTAATTTGTTCATAAACTACCTGGAGGATGGTGATAAACAGTTCAATCTCTGTATTTGCAGACGATACTAAGCTAAGCAGGGCAATAACTTCTCCGCAGGATGTGGAAACCTTGCAAAAAGATCTGAACAAATTAATGGGGTGGGCAACTACATGGCAAATGAGGTTCAATGTAGAAAAAAGTAAAATAATGCATTTGGGTGGCAAAAATATGAATGCAATCTATACACTGGGGGGAGAACCTCTGGGGGAATCTAGGATGGAAAAGGACCTGGGGGTCCTAGTAGATGATAGGCTCAGCAATGGCATGCAATGCCAAGCTGCTGCTAACAAAGCAAACAGAATATTGGCATGCATTAAAAACTGATCAACTCCAGAGATAAAATGATAATTCTCCCGCTCTACAAGACTCTGGTCCGGCCGCACCTAGAGTATGCTGTCCAGTTCTGGGCACCAGTACTCAGGAAGGATGTGCTGGAAATGGAGCGAGTACAAAGAAGGGCAACAATGCTAATAAAGGGTCTGGAGGATCTTAGTTATGAGGAAAGGTTGCGAGCACTGAACTTATTCTCTCTGGAGAAGAGACGCTTGAGAGGGGATATGATTTCATTATACAAATACCGTACTGGTGACCCCACAATAGAAATAAAACTTTTTCGCAGAAGAGAGTTTAACAAGACTCACTCATTAAAATTAAAAGAAAAGAGGTTTAACCTTAAACTACGTAGAGGGTTCTTTACTGTAAGAGCGGCAAGGATGTGGAATTCCCTTCCACAGGCGGTGGTCTCAACGGGGAGCATCGATAGCTCCAAGAAACTATTAGATAAGCACCAGAATGACCGCAACATACAGGGATATACAATGTAATACTGACACATAATCACACATAGGTTGGACTTGATGGACTTGTGTCTTTTTTCAACCTCACCTACTATGTAACTATGTAACTATGAATATCCCACTGAGTGCCCAGAAAGATTGGGTGTTAGGCGAGTACCCGAATGGGCGATGTTTAGGCCAAACTTATGCTCGGCCCAAACCGTTCACCCATCCCAAGTGGTGCCTGAACACTGTAACCTCTCACAATTATTCTTATTGGGTGCAGGAACGAGGCCTGCTGTTAAAAATTAGTAAAAAAATTTTAATTACATGCCCCTGTCAAACAGGTGCAGAAAAATTGGGCCTTGGGTGTTGGTGGTGCTTGAACACTGTAACCCCTCAAGGTTACTCTTTTTGGGCACAGAAACAGGCCCAGCTGTTAAAATTAGTAAAATAATTGAAATTACATGCCCCTTATATAAACCCTACTGTAAAACAATGAGCTTACTTTATAGATCCTTGTAAACTTACTTTATGTATCTTTATGTATCTTTATAACATTGTATACTCAATAAACTTCTTTTGACAAGGAAATTACATGCCCCTGTCAAACAGGTGCAGAAAAATTGGGCCTTGGGTGTTGGTGGTGCCTGTATACTGTAACCCCTCACAGTTAGTCTTGTTGGGTGCAGGAACGGGCCCTGCTGTTACAAATTAGAAAAAAAAATTGAACCTACATGCCCCTGTCAAACAGGTGCAGAAAAGTTGGGCCTTGGGTGTTGGTGGTGCCTGAACAATGTAACCCCTTCACAGTTACTCTTTTTGGGCACAGGAACTGATCCTGCTGTTAAAAATTAGTAAAAAAAATTGAAATGACATGCCCCTGTCAAACAGGTGCAGAAAAATTGGGCCTTGGGTGTTGGTGGTGCCTGAACACTGTAACCACTCACAGTTACTCTTGTTGGGCGCAGGAACGGGCCCTGCTGTTAAAAATGTGTAATTTTTTAAAAATTACATACCCCTGTCAAACAGGTGCAGAAAAATTGGGCCTTGGGTGCTGGTGGTGCCTGAACACCTTAACCCCTCACATTTACTCTTGTTGGGCGCAGGAACAGGCCTTGCTGTTTAAAATTAGTAAAAAAAAATTACTAAAATACAAAAGGCAAAACAATTGCGGAAGGGCAATTTATTTATTTGCGGAGATTTTAATGTGGTCCTAAATTATGAAGTGGGCTCCTCTTCGGTGGGGCAGAGGCGGCGGCCATCCCTAGGACCTTACTGCCTATCGGAGGATCTATATGACCCATGACGATGCCTTCACTCCACTGAGAGGGACTATTATTATTTCTCATCTGTACATAAAAGTTATTCCAGGAAAGATCTCTTTCTCACGGATAAATATGCTCTGCAAAAAGTAATCAAAGCAGATATCCACAATATGACATGGTCAGACCATTCTCCCATTACAATTGACATTGTGGATACCCGCAAGACACACCTTTATGGGGTAATACCACTTACCTTCTCTCTCAACCCCAAATTAGAGAAGAAATTCAAAAAAGACTTGAGGAGCACTTTATATTTAATGAAAATACTGAATGCACCCTACCACAGTTTGGTGTGCTCACAAGGCTTTCTCTAGAGGAGCCCTGATACAAATAGCAACTAGAGAAAAGAGGAAAAAAAACACAGCACATATCGTAATTACACAAACGCATTGCTGAACTAGTAACTAAACACAAACTGATATCTGATAACTCCCTATTACAACAGCTACATGCCAGTCATGAGGAACTGAGGCAAACACTAAGGCATGACTATGATCTCTACTTCAAACGACTTAAACTTTCCTACTACTCCCAAAGTAATAGCGCAAGGAAACTACTAGCATCATAGCTTAAAAAACGACAAGCCGGAACCAATAAATCGGTGATTAAACACCATAAAATTAATTGTTCATATAGAAACCCCAGAGATATAGCTAATGCTTTTAACCACTTGCCGACCGCCACATGTACATATACGTCGGCAAAATGGCATGGCTGGGCAAATGGACGTACAGGTACGTCCCTTTGCATTTGCCGCCATGTGGTCACGTGCGTGCCGCCAGAGTCTCGCGTGCGACCCTGCCGGGAGCTCCGTGAGTAGGATCAAGGGTCTCGTGGATTCGATCGCCGTGGGGATACCTGCGATCATCTCATGGAGCTGAAGAACGGGGAGATGCTAATGTAAACAAGCATCTCCCCGTTCTGCCTAGTGTCACTGATCATAGCGACCTGTGATCCGGAGCTATGATCAGTGAAGTGTCATTTGTAGCCATGCCCCCTAACAGTTAGAATCACTCCCCAGGACACACTTAACCCCTCCCTAGCCTCCTAGTGGTTAACCCCTTCACTGCCAGTGTCATTTTTACAGTAATCAGTGCAATCAGTGCAATTTTATAGTACTGATCGCTGTAAAAATGACAATGGTCCCAAAAATTTGTTAAAAGTGTCCGATGTGTCTGCCATAATGTCGCAGTCACGATAAAAATTGCAGATCGCCGCCATTACTAGTAAAAAAAATTATTAATAAAAATGCCATAAAATTAACCCCTATTTTGTAGACGCTATAACTTTTGCGCAAACCAATCAATAAACGCTTGTTGTGATTTTATTTTTACCAAAAATATGTAGAAGTATACGTATCGGCCTAAACTGAGGAAAAAAATTGTTTTTTTTATATATTTTTGGGGGGGATATTTATTATCCCAAAAAGTAAAAAATAATGCGTTTTTTCAAAATTGTCGCTCTATTTTTGTTTATAGCGCAAAAAATAAAAACCGCAGAGGTGATCAAATACCACCAAAAGAAAGCTCTATTTGTGGGAAAAAAAGGACGTCAATTTTGTTTGGGAGCCACGTCGCATGACCGCGCAATTGTCAGTTAAAGCGACGCAGTGCCGAATCGCAAAAAGTGCTCTGGTCTTTGGCCAGCAAAATGGCCCAGGGCTTAAGTGGTTAAAGATTTTTACGAATCTCTATACAATTTCAGCCAAGATACGAATACACACCAAGCCAAAGATACAGAAATCAACACATTTCTCCAAGAAATTAACCTTCCTTCAATAGATGAGACATCACTTCAACAATTAAATAGACCATTTACTGCTGATGAAGTCAAAGAAGTAATAAAAAAACTTCCAAAGCATAAATCCCCTGGAGCAGATGGATTCTCAGCCTACTATCGAGCATTCTCACCCCTCCTCACCCCCAAACTAGTAGAAGTCTTTAATACTGCAGCAAAAACAGGAACCTTCCCCAATGAAATGCTTTAAGCCATAATAGTAACCATACTAAAACCTGGCAAAATACCCTTCCCACCCCCAAAACTTCAGTCCCATCTCTTTATTGAATTTAGACCTCAAAATCTATGCCAAAGTACTAGCTAACAGATTGATGGAAATTACACCTATCCTCGTAGGCCTGGATCAGGTGGGATTTGTAAAAGGGAGGCAGGCCCCAGACGAAACCAGACGAATGATAAACCTACTAAGAAATGCAAAAATCACGTGTAGACCCAGTGTATTCATGGCCTTAGACGCGGAAAAGGCCTTTGACCGAGTGCATTTGAAATATCTATCTGAAACACTTACCAAATTCGGACTGAGGGGATTTGTCCACTCAGCAATAATGTCCCTATATTCTAACCCCACGGCCAAAGTATGCACCTCAGGAATGCTATCTAACTCTTTCCGTCTGACAAACAGAACGCGTCAAGGATGCCCACTGTCCCCAAAAATCTTCTCTTCAGCCATAGAGCCACTAGCAGAACTCATAAGATCCAAAACATGCATCAAGGGAATCAAAATAGGGTCCAATGATCATAAATTAGGGCTCTTTGCCGATTACATTATATTAACGCTGTCTAATCCTGAATCCTCCATAAGTACAGTACAAAAAAAACTACATAAATTTAGAAAAATAACCTACTATAAAATTAACACTACTAAATGCTATGCTCTCCCCTTAAACCTATCTATGGACAATATCCGCAAGATTAAAAATATATTCCCATGCACATGGGACTTGCCCACCATCACATATCTGGGCATACAACTAACCCACCCGACCTCCAACCTGTATGCAACCAACTTCCTCCCAAATATTATCTCAAATACAGGCAGAATTCTCCCAACTCACCAAAATTCATTTAACATGGGTAGGTCGAATAGCAGCTTACCAGATGCAAATTCTCCCTAACTTACTCTACTTTTTCAGGACTCTCCCAATCCCCATCCCACAAAAGTTATTTTCCGACTTGGCATCAAGCTTAAATAAATTTATTTGGCTAGACAAAAAACCTAGAGTGGCACTAGCAACTCTATATAAACACAGGAAAATAGGTGGGGGCAGACTACCTAACTCCCAAACCTACTACCAGGCATCTTGGATAGACCAACTGAAATAATGATTCTCATGCCAAGAGGATAATCTGTGGTCTACAATTGAACAAGATATCACACGGGACACGACCTTGCGGCACTATTAATGGCCTCTACTATACACCACAAACCTTTCACTCACCCCTACCTGACTATTCAAGCCTCAATCACGCCTTGGTCCTCACTAAGAAGGAAAAAGTTTCCAGAGAAAAAACTCTTTCGATTACACATACCTTTAACAACATATGAATACCTCATACAAACCGTTTCAACCCCTCATTGGAAACAGTAGAATTAGTGAATCCAACTACCCTTGACAACTTTAAAATCCAACAAATTAATCATTGCAAGCAGAAAAACCGACCCCTCCCACGAAGGTATCACTTCCGATATGGAACTTTCTAATGAACAAAACTAACCCCAGCACTAAAGGTATATCCTTATGCTAGAAATATTGCAACTACCGGGGGCAGGAGGCAGAGCCTAGCGGAGCAGACATGCATTGTTAGAGCTCCACACCGCTGAGGAGAGAAGAGAAGGACAAAGCGGAGCCTGCAGGCTCAAAAGGTATCCATTTGAACCTTTTTGCCCCAGGGAACAAACTGTGAAAGTTTGGGCAGGAAATATGGTACTGGGAGGAAACCGTGGCAGAAATAAAAATCACCTCACAAAGAGCTCACAGGCACTCACTGCAACTAAAGCAGCTCCAGTCACCTCACAATATACAGCATCAGGGCGCTCTCACAGACAGAAAATGTCACAGCAAGACTCTCCATTTGAGTCAGATACAGAACAAATCCTCTCACAAACTTCTCCACAAGCCTCCTCAGCATCCCCAGTAATATTATTACAATTTGAAAAGATGCTTCATAAGGCTTTAAAACAAACCTCAGACCAAATAACAAAAAGCCTAACGAAAGAAATAAGAGAGCTGGGAAACCGCACCGCAGCCTTAGAAATAAAAATGGATGAAATTGAAATTACAACCCAAGAAAATATAACAGAATTGGAACAATTAAAAAAAGAGAATTTAATACTTCAAACTAAGCTCGAAGATTACGAAAATAGAGCCAGACGTTCAAACTTGCGCATAAGGGGAATACCTGAAACTGTGACAGACCTGCAATCTACTATTACTGCTCTATTACAAGAACTAAAGCCAGATATCCCTATTGAACGTTTAGAACTGGACAGAGTACACAGAGCCCTCACAGCCAAAAAGAAAGATGGACCCCCACGTGATATAATCACAAAATTTCATTATTACAGAACGAAAGAACAAATACTAATTGCTGCAAGAGAAAAAAAGGAACTTAATTTTCAAGGACACAATTATCAAATTTTTGCTGACCTATCCCAACTTACTATTACTAAAAGACGATCCATGAAACCCCAACTAATGGAACTGCAACGCCACAACATTATGTATCAATGGGGCTTCCCCTTTTCAGTCAGATTTAACTACCAAGGTACAATTTACAGAAGCAGATCAGCAGATGAACTACAACAAACCCTTTTAAAATTAAATCTGACAGAACCCACAAGCAGCAACTCTCCCACACGCAGAAGAATGGCATCATCTTCACCTTCAGGCAGCACCCAGAAAATTTCAGAACAAAATGGGAATCATCATTCTCACAAAAGAGGCCGTTATGCCACATCATCCATGGACCAAGAAGATTCAATGGACTGACATCCTAATTCCTGATATCTCTTCATTTATTATACTAAGAGACGGTTCTCTATAAAAAACCTGTATTTATAACTGAATGTAACTGCATTCTGATAGTCACACACTGTGTGGGATCATGTTACATTCCAGTTATATTTCTTATAACTTCTGATTCATATAGCCTTAGAATATATAAGTGAAATAAGGAAATTCTTGTTCAGTTATATATTATCAGGTAATAACAATAGATTTATTACTTTTTAGGACAAATATATTCAATAATCCAGAAGTAATGGAAGCTTTTTCTTTCTTTTCTTAAAACAAATATATTATTACCTAAGTTCCTAGAATTATGTTTTTGTTTATTCTAATCTGAAGCAATACAACCTCAATTTTATGAGTTAACATATCTAAACAGTTACATATGAATAAAATATGTAATTGTTTACTCTAAAAGGGTTAAAATCCCAAAATAATTCAAACTATCTTCATCAATACCAAAGTTATTAACAGTACCTTTCTAACTGAATTATTTAGCCTAGGGCAAAACTAACCATATACAACCACCCTGGAATAAATAATTTCAACAAAAACTATATTCTGCACTCCAATTAATGAAACATCATTTTGATGTCTTTTGACATAGCACTTCTCTCCTGTAAGCGGAAGATCCGTGTACCCCCATTAGCCCTCCTCATTCTCCCAACCATATTATGTGGGAGTGTGATGAAGGCACTTATTCCCCTGAGAGAGATATTTATTCTCTTTCACAGGTAAATTGTGATTACTTGCAAAAAATAATTTATACAATGTATCATCTAATCTCATATGTTTTTTGTTTACTCTTTACTCCAGAATTCACTGGTTTCTTTTCTATCTTTTCATCTCTTCAGTCCACACAGGTTGATCTGCGCAGTCAGCTCTGCATAACAAAAGTAAGTCAAAACTATTTGATCTGTTGCCATGGCACCACTGAATATACTCTCCCTGAATGTTCAGGGAATAAATGTCCCTCAAAAAAGGACCAAAGCCTTCCGTACTTTCCATAACAAGAAGGCTCACATAGTATGCCTCCAAGAAACACACTTCACCAAAGATTCTACTCCAAAATATATTTCTCTTTTTTATCAACAAATTTACACGGCTTCTGCCTGTACCAAGCAAAGGGGAACTCTTTTTTTTTTTTTTTCCCTTTTTTTTTTCTTTCTTTCTCTTTCCCCTTTCCCTTCCCCTTTTTTTCCACTTCAGCGAAAATCTTATTGAGAGACATTGTATCAACTTTGAAAATCAAAATTTATCTCCTCTCATTTTTCACATCATTGTGGTTTATTTCTTTTCTTTTTTCTTCTCCCCCTCCCCTCTCCCTCTCCTCCCTCCCCTCCCCCCCCCCTCAAATATGAAATAAAGACTTATCCAACCAAGCAAATAATGTGCACATCCCGTAAAAAAACTTCTCAAGAAAAGTCAGCCTACTGAAGAGCAGAAAAACAGAAGACAGCATCCCCAAACATATTCCCCTATAATACCCCTCCACACCTCCCCTCCCTCCATCACACCATATCTTCCAACCTCCCTCCACCCCATACTCACTCCACCCTTTCTACCTAATCCACTCCTACCCGATCAGACCATTCATACTCCAGCCATTGCTTCCATATCTTCTTATATTTCTTCAAACTACCTTTCTTTCTATACCAAAACTCCTCCTTCATAATCATATCATTAACCTCTCTCAGCCATTCTACTACTGTTGGGGGGTCTTTTGCCTGCCACTTCCTTGCTATAATCTTCCTACCCTGGAACAGGCATCTTATTATTGCGGTTTGGGTGTCTTTCAGCACACCATTGTTCTCCATCAGGCTCAAAAGACAAGTTCTGGCCTCCATGGCTAGCGAGGTCCCAAATACTACGTTAATTTTCCCCACTATTTCTTCCCAATATCTATATAGCTTGGGGCATCGCCAGAACATGTGCATCAGGTCTCCTCCCCCGTCCCCGCAACGTTGGCATTTCGCGTCTTGCCTCTTCCCAAACCTAAATAGTTTTTCTGGGGTATAGTAAAGTCTATAGATCAGATACAAATGGGATACCCCTTGTGCCGGTGACAGAGAGATCCTAGGCCCCAATGCTAGGACATACTTCCACTGTGCCTCCGTAATAGTGCCAATCTCTTCCTCCCATTTGGCTCTTTTCCTCAACACCACTACCCCCTCCTGCCCTGTCATATTTATACCCCTATATATTTCTGAGATCAGCCCTCCCGAGCCACTATTGTTTACCACTTTCTTCAACAAAGGCATTTCATTCCACTCTATCCCCTTTCTTCCGAATTGTGTCTCCAGGGCGTGCTTCACTTGCAGATATTGAAAAAATAGCCTATTGGGGACTGCAAACTCCTCACTTAGCTCTTGAAATGACTTCAGTCTCCCCACCCTATACAGCTGTGCCAAGCAATGAATACCTCTCCTATCCCACTCTTCTATTTTCCCCAACGTAATAAGCTCTTTTAAATTTTTGTTATTCCATATTGGAGAGAACTCAGAAAACCCCGTATACCCTAACACAACCTTCACAGTCTTCCAGCTTCTAATCATTAACTGAGTTGTGGGACAGCTATGCACAAAAGACTCTGCCTCCACTGCTTCCACAACTGTATCATGACCGCTGTTGTTTAGCCATATACCACTACCTCCTTCCCTCTCTTCAGGCAGGTTGCTGCCTCTCATATGCTGCATTTGGGCTGCCAAAAAGTAGCTCCAGGGGTCCGGTAGGGCCAAACCTCCCTCCTCCCTCGGCCGACAAAGCACCCGCAAACCAATCCTTGCCACCCCTTTCCTCCAAATTAATTCTCTGAACAAACTGTCCATCTTTTTAAACCAATGTTTTGGGATCCAAACAGGGGAATTGTGTATTACGAATAGAATTTGCGGCATCCATATCATCTTGATAAGATTACATCTACCGGCGACCGAGAGAGGAAGACTGCCCCACACCCGACTCTTTTGTTTTAACTTCACCATTAGTGGTACTATATTACCTGTTATGTACTGTCCCGGATCTTTTGTTATATTCACCCCTAAATACCTCATTTGGTTTACCACTCTTATTGAATCTACCTGTCTCGGAAGCGGGTCTACCAGGGGATCTATCGGCAAGAGTGAGGATTTTTCCCAGTTGATTTTTAAACCGGAGAAATGGCCGAATTCTTTAATCAATTTCATGGCTGCTAGCAGTGAGGACTGTGTATCCTCCAAAAATAGCAGAATATCATCCGCATACATTGCGACTTTCTCTTCCTCGCTCCCTCTTCTAAACCCACGAAACTCTTGTGACGTTCTTAGAGCCACTGCCAGTGGCTCCACCGCGAGGGCGAAGAGCAGGGGCGACAGCGGACACCCCTGTCTCGTCCCCCTCCCCAACTGGAACCCCCCGGAACACTCCCCATTAACCCTGACTTTAGCTCTTGGTTTGTCATATAAAATTCTCAGCCATTTCACAAAATTAGGACCAAATTTAAACTCTGCCAATACTTTCCACAAATAATGCCATTCAAGGCTATTGAAAGCCTTGACCGCGTCTAAAGATAAAATGGCTCTATTCCCCCCCTTCTCTGTAGGTAATTGTACGTTACCATAGACACGCCTAATATTCACGCTTACCGATCTATCTGGTATAAAACCTGTTTGGTCCAAATGTATTACTTTAGCAATTATCTTTTTTAACCTATTTGCTAAGGCTTTTGTCAGAATCTTAATATCTGTACACAAGAGTGAGATCGGTCTATAGGAGGATACTTCTAACGGATTCTTCCCTTCTTTCAACAAAATTATGATAGTGGCTTCTGTCATGGACATGGGCAATCTTCCTTCCACCACTGCCCCGTTTAAAACTTCCAGTAATTTTGGGAGCAAAACATCTCCATATTTCTTGTAAATTTCTGTAGGCAAGCCGTCGGGTCCTGGTGCTTTCTGATTCGCCATCTCCATTACCACTCTTTGCAGCTCTACCTGTGTTAATGGGGCTTCCAAAGTTTCCCTGTCTTCATTGGATAACGGGACAATTTTCAGTTTTTCAAAAAACTCCCACATCTCACCCTCTACATCCCGCTGTGGGGCCTTGTACAGGTCTTCATAATACTCTTTGAACACCTCCACTATACCGGGGGTAGTCCTTATATTGAGGGCCGAGACTGTATTCTGGCAAGAGTGTATATACCTTCACCATTCAGCACAGGGATACTCAGGGTTCTGTTAAGCTCTACAGCGGATAAGTATTGAGTGCACACGAAAAGCAAATTCACTAAAATTTCAAATATTAGTCACAACGGTGTTAGAGATGATTACTATTTTTTGCAAAGTTAAGACACAGGTATAAGTGAATGTTAGGCACTAAAGGTGGTAGGATGGTAACCCCAGGGATATTTAGATGTATGAATGTATGTTCATGGAATGTACGGGGGGTAAAGGAGATGTGGAAAAAACAGGCAATTTTTTCTATGGCCAGGTTAAGGGATGTTGGGATATTCTGTCTTCAGGAGACCCACCTGGATAAAGGTACAACTAGTGTTCTGAGACACAGGAATTATCAGGAGCAGTATCATTCAACATACACATCGTATTCAAGAGGTGTGAGTGTACTGATAAGCACTGGGTTGGTTTTCTCCTGTAGACAGAGTAAACTGGACAAGAAGGGTCGGTATGTTTTTTTGTTTTGTAATATTGAGGGCCGGGACTGTATTCTGGCAAGTGTGTATATACCTCCTCCATTCAGTACAGAGATACTCAGTGAACTGTTAAGCTTTATAGCGGATAAACCAGGGGTGCCGGTGATAGTGACGGGAGACTTTAATATGGCTATGGACAATTGCTTAGATAGGTTCCCGACAAGGGTGGTCTCTGGTGGGGTATCCAGAGGCCCGCTCCTACAATTTTGTAAGGAGGTAGGGTGGGTGGATATCTGGAGGAAGTGGCACCCGGATGTGAAGCAATACTCTTGCCACTCTAGAACACATGCCACTCTCTCTAGGATCGATTTAGTGCTCTGCAATGAGGAAGCCTTAAGGATAGTGGCGGGGGTAGATTACGAGCCAAGGGGGCTCTCAGACCATTCTCCAGTAGTTTTTTCAGTTAGAACGGGGTCGAATTTTGGAGGGAGGGAGGGAGTGGAAATTGAACCCCTTTTGGCTCGAAGTAATTGAGAATGACGGGGGGATTGTAGGTGATCTAAAAGAATTTATAAAGCTGAATTCAGGTTCCGCCCCGCTAGGTATAATATGGGACGCCTTGAAGGCGTTCCTTAGGGGGATCCTTATACAGAAAATTTCCTCTGTTAAGAGGAAATCACAGGTTAAGGAACATAAAATAAAGGAACGGGTGAGGGAGGCGGAAAGTAGATATGTGGAGGAACCAACCTTAGCCAGATATGAGGGTTGGGTAGAGGGTCAGGAGGAATATAGGAAACTAGTTCTGGAGAAAGAGGAAAAAAGGAGAATGTTTCAGAAGCAGAATTTTTTTGGGGAAGGGGAATCAGTGGGAAGAACCTTGGCATTGATAGCTAGAGCAAATGGCCCCTCATCCACTATATCAGCAATATGGGATAAGGGAGGGAGGATTATAAGCAAAGGGGAACTCTAATTGCATTTCACCGATCCACACCATTCACCTTATCATCAGAAATGAAAGACCCAGAAGGTAGATACCTGATACTCATGGGTTATATAATGGATACAGCAATCACGGTGATTTCCTACTACGCTCCTAACAAACAACCTACACCATTCCTCTCACATATATTACAAGTGATTAATACACACAAAATAGGAACAGTGATAATGTGTGGGGATTCGAACCAGGTCCTCCTCCCATTTCTAGATAAATCACCTTTTACACCATCCAAAATAACCTCTAGATTACCTTTTTCTCAACTTCTTTCCAAATACAATCTGGTAGATTCATGGAGAGAAAGTAACCCAATGAAAAAGAAATTCACTTATTTCTCGCACCCTCATCAAACCTTCACCAGAATAGATCATATTTTTCTAACAATAGGAATGATACCAGAAATTATTGCATCAGATATAATTCCGATTCCGTGGTCTGACCATAATGCAGTATACACTACTATAGCCTCAGCCATACTAAAAGCGCATGACCCAACGTGGTACTTACCGGACATAATGCTCAAACACCCACTACATCAGATGGCCATTGAACAAGCTTTAAAGGAATATATATCAATTAATAATACAACAGACATTTCCCCAATAACACTGTGGGAAGCTCATAAGCCTGTCTTGAGTGGTACAATACAAAGACAAATGGCACTATTTAAACGGGAACGCAAAAATCTAGCAAAAAAACTAGAAATCAATTTTAATGCAGCCTACATATCATTCCAAGATAATCCATCTCAGAGTACAAAATCTCATCTAGAAAAATCTAGATTGGAATACGATCTATTTCTCACTGAGTCAGTTGATAAATCCCTCAAACGCTCCAAACACAATTTCTACATGAATACAAACAAACCAGGTACATATTTGGCTTGGGCATTAAATTCAACTAACAAATCTTTCAAACCAATACGTTTGAAATTATCAAAAAATGTTTATACTTGTAATCCAGTTAAAATAGTCCATAAATTTCACTCACATCTCGCAACTTTATACAAGACAAACAATGAATTTAATCCTACAGAAGCTGAATCCTTCTTCTCAAAAATAACCTTTCCTGAGTTGTCTCAGAATCAAAAAAGCAGTTTGGATGAGCCTATAACTATAGATGAAGTTGCTAACGCCATAAAAGACCTAAAACTTAACAAAAGACCAGGCCCAGACGGCTACTCGGCTTTATACTATAAAACATTCTCAGAAATACTCTCTCCCATTCTCACTGAAACTTTTAACAAACTTCTAGATGGACATTCTTTTCGGCAAGAAACACTAATGGCAATTGTTTGTATGATCCCAAAACCCCTTTCTGATGATACTTCCTGTGTGAATTATCGGCCTATCTCTCTGTTAAACCTTGATATTAAATTATTAGCAAAAATAATAGCAAAACGCCTCAATAGCATTATAGGAAAATTAATACATAGAGATCAAGTAGGCTTCATGCCAAATAGACAGGCAGGCGATAATATACGCAGGGCAGTGTTATTGGCACATATTGCTAAAAAAACGGAAAATCCCTTTATGTTTTCTATCTCTCGATATTAAGAGGGCATTTGACACAGTATCCTGGCAATATATGCAATATTCATTACAAAAATAAGGTTTTGGACCCCACTTTTTAACATGGATCAAAGCATTATATAATAAACCCAAAGCCTATATAAAATATGCTGGATACAAATCTGATGCCTTTAATATCGAAAGAGGTACCCGACAGGGTTGCCCATTATCTCCCTTATTATTTGCCCTTATACTCGAACCCATGGCCCAATATATTAGAACAAACCAAACTATAACTGGCATTGAAGTAGGAGGTATCACACACAAATTATGTATATTTGCAGACGATATATTACTTTTTCTATCATCACCACAGGTCTCTGGTCCTAACTTAATACCAGCTCTTGATGGATTTGCAGCCCTATCCGGCCTTATGATTAATCCCAAGAAATGCCTAGTGCTTAATATTTCACTCACAAACATGGAGTTGATCCCGGCTAGGGCTGCACTCCCATTCACATGGGCAGAAAAATCAATCCCATATCTTGGAATTCATTTAACAGCATCTCATTCTGACTTATTCTCAACCAATTATCCTCCTGTATTAAGACAGATCACAAATCTAATAAAACAATGGTCGCAACTTCCTTTATCCTGGATAGGGAAGATTAATGCAATCAAAATGACTATTCTACCCAAATTGCTTTATCTATTCAGAGTCCTCCCTATTCCAATTCCTTCCTATTTTTTGAGAATAGTACAAAAAAGAGCAACTTCGTTTATATGGGGCTCTTCTAAACCACGTATACCTATACACACACTACATCTTCCCAAAAATAAAGGAGGCCTGGGATACCCTAATTTTACTAACTACTACAGAGCAGCACATTTGGCCAGTCTGTCCAAATACCATGCAAAACATGAAATCCCATTATGGGTATTTATAGAGGCTTCAGAAATTGACCCTCTATTAATATCAAACTTATTATGGCTTGATCCTAAAGACCACTTTAAAATTCATAATCCCATAACTAAACACTTCTTATCTCTCTGGGATAAACTAAAAACCAAATATCAGTTACAATCTCCACACAATCCTCTCCTTTCTTTTATCAGAAATCCGGCCTTTTATCCGGCATGGATCTACCCAAATTCTTTTAAAGCTTGGACAACATCAGGCATTCAGACACTAAATGACTTCATAGCATCTAAATCATTCTTTTCATTCCCATCGCTTAGAGAAAAATATGATCTACCAAACTCTGAGATATTTAGATACCTCCAAATCAAAAATTTCTATACACCATTCCTAAAGGGGGATACACTATTATCCCAATTATCCATTTTTGAATCAATCTGCACAAAAGATCCATTTGCTAAAGGTACAATTTCATCACTTTATAATCAATTATATGGAGTAGCAAATCTTAATAGACCCTCTTACGTTCAGAGGTGGGAGGAGGACCTGGGACGAACTTTAGAAGACACGGACTGGTCTAACATATGGCTCACATCTAAGTCATCTTCACCCAACATCTTAGCACTGGAGACAAATTATAAAGTCCTAACTCGCTGGTACCTTGTACCCGCTAGTGTGGCAAAATATTCACCTAATACCTCAGCTCTTTGTTTTCGAGGATGCCCAGAAATAGGCACACATTTACACATATGGTGGACATGCCCAGTAATCCAAACCTTCTGGAAGGAAGTCTTCGTGATTGCATCTAAAATATTTAAAAAAATAATACAACCAGATCCTTATATAACTTTACTTAATCTAAAACCGGAATGGTTAACACTCTCTCAATTCAAACTTATGATCCAACTAACAACGGCTGCAAAACAAACAGTGGCCAAGGCATGGAAATCTCCTACATTGGTACTAACAGAAACAATTCACAGAATGAATAATACAATGTCCCATGCTAAGATGGTACCCATCGATCAAAATCAAATTCCAAAATTTGAAAAACTTTGGCATCCTTGGATAAAACAACAGTTCCTGTCAAACTTCAATGACTCTGTCCTGTTGCCATGGTAGCAGATTAAATGACTTACAGAGACACCCATTTTAAGGCTTCAAAGAGAACTAAAAAGAATAATAAACTGACGAGCGGGACAACCTTGTGGACCATACCTCTGCCTTTCTACCCTTTTTCTTCTTTCTCTTTCCTTTTCTCCACCTTACGATTAAAGCTCATTATCAGAATTTATTTGACCTATATACACTCTACCTGTAAACAATATGTATAGTAGGTATAAATCATTTAAATACCTACAAAAGAAACTAAGGAAATGATATATATCTTTAATTTAGGTTTACGTGAATCCAATGTTTAATATTTGAAATTCCATGATATTTACCTATATAAACCCTACTGTAAAACAATGAGCTTACTTTATAGATCCTTGTAAACTTACTTTATGTATCTTTATAATATTGTATACTCAATAAACTTCTTTTGACAAGGAAATATTGCAACTACCACACTACTCATACTAAACTACCGGTTATGGGTAAATGGGAAACAGAACTACAAATGACGTTCTCCTTACCACAATGGCTGCTAGCTATAAAAAACAACAGCAAATCATCAGCGTGCGTGGACCACTGGGACAATGCACATAAAATACTTCACAGGTGGTACATGACCCCTATGCGTCTACACACCATGAATCCTACAATATCCCCGTTATGCTGGAGAGAATGCCAACACAATGACAACCTACTACACAAAATGTGGCATTGTAAAGTCCTGCACGGTTTTTGGAGAGACCTGTTCTCCCTCCTATCAGAAACTACTAAAATCATCTGCACTCCCACCCCTGAACTAGCTACCTGAAGACAATTGCTGGTGTTCTCATACTAATAATACTACAGGCAGGCAGTTGATTCTGCTAGCTGCAGAGATGCAGTCGGGAGATGGGAGAAAGTTGTAGAAAGTCAACCATCACTGCAGCCCTCCACCAGTCAGGGCTTTATGGCAGAGTGGCTCGATGGAAGCCTCTTCTCAGTGCAAGTCATGTGAAAGCCCGCATGGAATTTGCTAAAAAACACCTGAAGGACTCCAAGATGGTGAGAAATAAGATTCTCTGGTCTGATGAGACCAAGAAAGAACTTTTTGGCCTTAATTCTAAGCGGTATGTGTGGAGAAAACCAGGCACTGCTCATCACCTGTCCAATACAGTCCCAACAGTGAAGCATGGTGGTGGCAGCATCATGCTGTGGGGGTGTTTTTCAGCTGCAGGGACAGGACGACTGGTTGCAATCAAGGGAAAGATGAATGCGGCCAAGTACAGGGATATCCTGGACGAAAACCTTCTCCAGAGTGCTCAGGACCTCAGACTGGGCCAAAGGTTTACCTTCCAACAAGACAATGACCCTAAGCACACAGCTAAAATAATGAAGGAGTGGCTTCACAACAACTCTGTGACTGTTCTTGAATGGCCCAGCCAGAGCCCTGACTTAAACCCAATTGAGAATCTCTGGAGAGACCTAAAAATGGCTGTCCACCAACGTTTACCATCTAACCTGACAGAACTGGAGAGGATCTGCAAGGAGAAATGGCAGAGGATCCCCAAATCCAGGTGTGAAAAACTTGTTGCATCTTTCCCAAAAAGACTCATGGCTGTATTAGATCACAAGGGTGTGTGACAGACCTAGCCCGGAGAGAGACTTTTGGAGGGAACTGAATGCTAGCCTCTTGCCGATCGATCATGGGCCCTGGCATTTGGGGAACGGTGCTCTTTGTGAGCTGTATGCCTGGGGACCCTTGAGGTGGTATTACTGTGGATTTGGGTCCTGTTCCCCCAGGACACACAGACTCTGGAGACCCTGGATATGCCATATTAGAAATAGTGGCTGATTCATAATGCTGGGACAAATACTGTTAGGAGATGCTGATGTCAATTCCAGCCACCTGTCTGTCTGTTGCCTGCTAGAATGTGTATTGTAAATAAGTCTAGTATGTGATCTAAGAGTCATTAGATCCCCATTGTTGTTTGTGTTAATTAACTCTGCTATTGTGTGAAGAAGAGTCTGTGTTGATTTGTGATAATGTTGATTGGGTTATCTGAGCTACAAGACGGCCAGTCTGGCCTAAAGGTCATGTCTGAGTCATCTAGGCTGTCTAAAGGGATTAGTTAATTAGTCCATGTTAATTAGGTTTCTGGTCACAGGTGTATGTTCAGAGTAACATGAGCAGGAGGTATGCACCTCCTCTTTTACTGTATAAAAAAGCCTGTATTCCTTTCAATAAAAGAGATTCCTATTTGAACTTACATACAGCCTGCCTGGTGTTTGTTCTGAGCTATCACAACTGGATTCGATCGGCACATAGCTGTAGCTCGAATCCCGGAGCATTGGATGACCAAACCATCAGATGTTGCGATCTGCAATCTGATTCTATAGCAGCAGAGGAGTGCCGGGAGAGTGGAACCGAGTGAGCAGGGGCTCGTTACAGGGTGCTTCTGCTAAATACTGAGCAAAGGGTCTGAATACTTAGGACCATGTGATATTTCAGTTTTTCTTTTTTAATAAATCTGCAAAAATGTCAACAATTCTGTGTTTTTCTGTCAATATGGGGTGCTGTGTGTACATTAATGAGGAAAAAAAATGAACCTAAATGATTTTAGCAAATGACTGCAATAAAACAAAGAGTGAAAAATTTAAGGGGGTCTGAATACTTTCCGTACCCACTGTATGTCTCAAGCGTATCTCGCGTGGCCAAATCATCACCCACTTGGGCAACACATGCTTGACCAGATATATGTTGACCTGCCATGCAATTCATTGGCAAGCGTACCTAAAAGACCCACACCAAAGAACAAAGCGGACCTCTCCTTGCTCCTCATCAACTGGGATCTCCAACCCCACTATACCTTCAGTCCTCTCTGAAACCTGCACTGAGAGGAATGAAGGTGTAGAATTAGGTGTGTCACAGCCAAGTACTTGCGAGCTACACATGGGTACACCAATGTCAGATTGTACCAGGCAAATTTCCCTGCCCCAGCTGCTGCACCGCTGAAAGAAGTTTGCTCTCAGTCATCCACATGCCCAGCAGTTGAATGCTAGCTTGGCTAAATTGCTAGAACTTCAACTGCTGCCTTTTAAGTTGGTAGACTCTGCCCCCTTCTGTGAGTTTGTGGAATGTGTGGTTTGCCACTTTTTCTTCCGGCTCTCTACCGGCATGTAGAATGCAATGTCTTGGCCTCACTGGACAGGGCAGTCAGTGGTAAGGTGCATATTACCGCTGACTCATGGTCCAGCAGGTATGGACAGGGACGTTACCTATCTTTCACCGCGCACTGGGTGACTATTCTGACAGCTGGGAAGGATGCAGGACAGGGTGCAGTAGTGTTGGAGGTTGTTCCGCCATCACGCCTCCAAAAATTCTACTAGTAGTGATTCTGCCACACCTCTCTCCTCCACCCTCTCCTCTTCTTCTTCCTCCATGGCCTCTTCCTGTGCTGATTTGTCCTCAGAACCAGCGGTGCTCCGTAGACGTACAAGGGGCTATGCAAGCACGCAGACAAAAAGATGCCATGCGGTGCTTGAGCTGGTGTGCTTGGGGGACAGGAGCCACACTGGGGCAGAGATTCTGTCAGCTCTGCAGGGGCAGGTTCAGACGTGGTTGACGCCATGCCAGCTTAAGCCAGATATGGTGGGTTGCGACAATGGCACCAACCTCCTCTCCGCCCTCCGACAGGGACAACTGACCCATGTGCCCTGTTTGGCTCACGTCCTTAACTTAGTGGTGCAGTGGTTCTTGGGCAGGTACCTGGGCTTACAGGATGTCCTGAGGCAGGCCAGGAAAGTCTGTGTGCATTTCCACAGGTCATATAATGCCAGTGCTCGACTGGCTGACCTCCAAAAGGAATTTAACCTGCCCAAGAACCGCCTAATCTGTGATATGCCCACCAGGTGGAACTCAACGTTGGCCATGCTGCAGCAGCTGCACATGCAGCAGAGGGCCATCAAAGAGTACCTTTGCGACTATGGCACCAGGACAGGGTCAGCAGCCCTTGATTTTTTTTCCCAACGCCAGTGGGCTATGATCAGGGATGCATGCACTGTCCTGTCACTATTTGAGGAGGCCACGCGGATGGTGAGCAGTGACAGTGCATGCATCAGTGACACTGTCCCTCTTGTCCACCTGTTGGAGCACACGCTGCATGGAATAATGGACAGGGCACTTGAGGCAGAACAGAGGGAGGAAGAGGAGGACTTCCTTAGCTCTCAAGGCCCCCTTTATTCAGACAGTGTTCCTGCATGCCCGCCAATCACACAGGAAGAGGACAAGGAGGAGGAGGAGTATTGTGTCAGCATGGAGGTGGAGCCTGGCGCTCAGCATCAGCAGCAGTCTTCAAGGGATCATTTACAGTCCAAAGAAACCCATGGACTTGTACGTGGCTGCGGATCATGTCGTCCTTAGTGACCCAGAGGACTCTGGACCGAATGCCTCAGCAAACCTACGCTGCATGGCCTCCTTGATCCTGCAAAGCTTGCGGAAGGATCCTTGTATTCCTGGTATCAAGGGGAGGGATGATTACTGGCTGGCAACCCTCCTTGATCCACATTACAAAGGTAAGGTTGCGGACCTTATCTTGCCGTCGCAGAGGGAGCACAGGATGAAACATCTTCGGGAGGCCTTGTAGAAAGGTTTGTGCAATGCGTTTCCAGAGCCTGGGAGGTTACAATTTCCTGGTCCTCCTGGACAACGTGTTGCTGAGGCTTCGGTCAGTCACAGAAGGAGTGGTGGAGAAGGTGGCCGTCTGACCGATGTGTTCAGACAATTTTTTAGTCCGCAGCACCAAGGTCTGATCGGTTCCAGCAACCATCGCCAGCGTCTGATTCACATGGTGCAGGATTACCTAGGGGCAAGATCAGACTTGGACACCTTTCCCACCGAAAATCCTCTGGGTTACTGGGTCTTGAGGATGGATCACTGGCCAGAGCTTGCACAGTATGCAATTGAGCTACTGGCCTGTCCTGCATCCAGCATTTTTTCAGAATGCACATTCAGTGCTGCTGGAGGCTTTGTAACCGATCACAGGGTGCGCCTGTCCACAAAATCGGTCGATCGGCTGACCTTCATAAAAATGAATCAGTGTTGGATCACCAGCTACCAAACACCCCATGCTTATGTAACCGATTAATTATTTTTTTTAATGTGAGATCCCTTCAAGACTGCCTATGCTGATGCTGAGTGACTATCCTGTTATGCTGAGTGACAATCCTCTCCCTCCTCTATTTTCATGCTGATAGCTTGTAAGAACATTTTTGGTTCTGGGTACCGCCACGGCCCAATTTTTCTGTCCCTGTTTAACAGGGGCATGTAATTACAATTTTTGATGCAATGCTTTGCAGCAGAGCTCATTCCTACTCTCCAACTACAGCATCTGTGAGGGGTTGCAGTGTTGTGGCAATTTTTCTGCCCCTGTTAAACAGGGGCGTGTAATTACAATTTTTGATGCAATACTTTGCAGCAGGGCTCATTCCTGTGCTCCAACTAGAGTATCTGTGAGGGGTTGCAGTGTTGTGGCACCAGCACCAGTGCCCAAGGCCCAAATTTTCAGCCCCTGTTTAACAGGGGCGTATAATTACAATTTTTGATGCAATACTTTGCAGCAGGGCTCATTCCTGCACTCCAACTATAGCATCTGTGAGGGGTTGCAGTGTTGTGGCACCAGTGCCTAAGGCCCGATTTTTCTGCCCCTGTTCAACAGGGACATGTAATTACAATTATTGATCTAATATTTCACAGCAGGGCCCATTCCTGCGCCCACCAAGAGTAACTGTGAGGATTTACAGTTTTGTTACACCAGCACCACCACCAAAGGCCCAATTTTTCTGCCCCTGTTCAACAGGTGAATGTAATTACAATTCTTGATATAATATTTCACAGCAGAGCCCGTTCCAGCGTCCATCAAGAGTAACTGTGAGGATTTACAGTTTTGTTACACCAGCACCACCACCACCACCACCAAAGGCCCAATTTTTCTACTACTGTTCAACAATGGCATGTAATTACAATTCTTGATCTAATGTTTCACAGCAGGGCCCGTTCCTGCGCCCACCAAGAGTAACTGTGAGGGCTTACAGTGTTGTGGCAACACCAACACCTAAGGCCCCAATTTCTGCACAGTATATAGGGCAGGCCCCTCCTTTCAAACATCCAACTTACAAATGACTCCTACTTGCAAACGGAAGGAGACAACAGGAAGTGAGATGAAATCTACCCCAGGAAGGGAAATTCTCTCCTGTAAGAGATAATATTGGAAAAACGTGTCTCCTCTTCACTGATGCTTTATCACCAATCCTTGTTTCACTAAAAACCCCAAATTTTCAAAAAACATTTGTCATTGGGACAGAAAGTGAGGTGAAATCTTCTGAAGAGGTGCACAGACAGCAAAACAAATGTTACAGGGGTGGTAACCCTTCCCTATGTTTTCCAAAAAGCTTAAAAATAGATTTTTTGGCTAGAGCTACACTTTAAAAATGTACCAGTTCAAAATTACAAACAGATTCTACTTAACAACAAACCTACAGTCCCTGTCTTGTTTGCACCACCTGTATACTGCTGTTCAGAGTATATAGGGCCTGGGGGTCCAAAGGGCCTGGTAATGGACTGGGGGTTGGGCGGTACCCATGTCGTTTGTCTCACTGATTTTCATCAATATTGCCGGGACCCAACATTATATTAAAGCCGCAAGCAGTTTTAAATGACTTTTATTCCTTTAAAAATGTCATTTTGTGCAGGGACTGTTCTAAGCATGGGAAACTCACGCCACTTTACAGATATACTATAGACACCCCCCAGGTACGATATTTAAAGGAATATTTCACTTTTTTTCACTTTAAGCATCATTAAAATCACTGCTCCCGAAAAAACGGCCGTTTTTAAAACTTTTTTTGCATTGATACATGTCCCCTGGGGCAGGACCCGGGTCCCCAAACCCTTTTTAGGACAATAACTTGCATATTAGCCTTTAAAATTAGCACTTTTGATTTCTAACGTTCGAGTCCCATAGACTTTAATGGGGTTCTAAAGTTCGCGCAAACTTTCGGTCCATTCGCAGGTTCTGGTGTGAACCGAACCGGGGGGTATTCGGCTCATCCCTAGTCGCTATAGCAGTTCCCGAATTCACACCTGACTAGCCTGCTCACAGTATGCTCCCAATACGGGTAACAGGCTTCTCCTCTAACTGAGAGGATACCCCAACCTACTATATCAGGAACCCTGGAAAAGTATAGGGAAAAAAAAAAAAAAAGAAGAAAAAAAATACTGAAAAAGTCTATGTATATTCTGTTTACTTTACATGTATTGCTCCTCAAATGTACAATGTATTGGTTTATGAATACCTACCTTTTATTGTACATGTGCATCCTGATACTTAATAAAAATCTCAAAGTTAAAAAAATAAAAATAAACTAGTAAAAACAAATTAAAATTACATGCCCCTGTCAAACAGGTGCATAAAAATTGGGCCTTAGGTGTTGGTGGTGCCCTAAACCAAAAATATTGTTGGAAGCTAGCATAATCAATATTCAGAAATAGGATAGTCAGCATAGGCAGTCTTCAAGGGATCCCAGATCCCTAGCAAATTCAATCAGTTACATCAGCATCAGGGGCTTGATAGCTGCTGATCCAGGACTGATTCATTTTGATAAATGTCAGCCTATCAACAAAGTCTGTGGACAGGCAAAAAATTGAATACTTACCTCTGTAATTTTCCTTTCCATGTGCCTTTCCATGGCAGCATACGCACAATCCATGCATATGCTACCATGAAGGCACCAGGAAAGCTTTTAGACAAAACACACCTTTTTTGTTTTGCCATGCTAATCAGTCCAGTTAAGCTGCAGTTGGGAAATCTGTTGCCTGAAAATTGTTTGGGGGGGGTGTAAAATGTATTACTTGGATTGAGCATGCATCTGCAAAACAAATTATTAACAAAAGACGTAAAATATAAAAATTTGCTACACATTTTATTGGTCAACAAAACAGGATTCGGAAAAGAGCAAGGAAAGCAAAAAACACATTTATGTTAATTTGAGACACTAACAGAATATGGTTTTGAGGTCTGACCATTTTGCCAAGGAAATTAACAGGAGTTAAAAGGGCTGTGCCCAGAAACGAACAGTCTCTTAAGGATTTAAACATTTATTAGTCACAACATTTTGAGGAACACACACACACACACCTTTTCAGGGCAACATAAGAATGCTATCTTCAAGCTTTATATAACATAGGTTTGTGTGCTAATGAGGCAATTGAATACACATGCACAGTCCATGAAACACACAAAATGCAAGTTCGCCCACTGTAGAGACAGAACTTCAAAGTGGGTACACCTGTTAAGGATGTCCTTAAATTACTAACCCAAAAAACAGACACTCTGAGCATGCCCAGAAAAATCCAAGTGCTGTTCACACTCAAAAAACACTCAAAAAACACAACAAAAAAAAAGTCCCTAAGCATGCACAGAACAGCCCAAATGCAGCTAGCACAAAATAAGTCACCCCCTGTCCAAAATTAAGCACATCAACCAGCATGCTACAAAATTACAGATGGGACACATTGCAGCCTATGCGAACTGACTTGTTAATTTTGCTAGTCACCACTTGGCTGGCTCATATTCTAGTGATTGGCCTTAAAATGGGTATGGGGGCCCACCCTGAGGGACATATATGAATGTCACCAATTTGGATAACCCAAAAAAACGAAACAAGGAGAAGTGCCTTTAAAAATGCAAAATTGCTTAAAATCTAGTAACTTGGGGGGGGGGGCTTACTCTGCCTGTAAAGTGGTGCATCTGTAGCATGTATCCAAAATGCTGCTTCAAAGATGTACGGCTTTAGAGAAAACATACAAATCTACATTGCAGCTGCAAGTTTTTAACCCAAAACAAAAAATAGCATGCAACCCCAATACATACAAGGCCATTTGGGTCTGTAAAGGCTTAAAATGAGAACCTCCATGTGAAAAATACCACCCCATACCTAAAAAAATATTGTGCCCCTCCCACACACTAACAAACCCCTAGCCAAACAAACAGCAAGCCAGCTCATGAAAGGGGGTGGATGCTTGGGGGCAGGAGGGGCTCAGGCACCCCAAAAGTCAACCACCTTGTTCCCATATTCAGGGGGACAAGGGGCTCTTCCACACAACCCTAGGCTGGTGTTGTGGGGGGCTGCAGACAGGGGGCTTTATGGAATGTGGAAAGCCCCTTTAAACTAGTGGGTACAAGGTGCTTTGTGGTTGGTATTGGGCTGAGCCCAACATGCCCCAAAGGCAGCCAGCTATGATGATTGCATGAGGCTTGTATAGTTCAGGAGGGGTTTGGGCGATCGCACTTCTCACCTCTTTCCTAGCTGGCCCTGTTGTATGCTCTGAAAAAGGATGTGGTTTGGATTGGTGAAGGCAGCTCACAGCCTTTTGAGAATGGAGTGGAGTGTGAAGTTCCCCTTTAAAAGCAAAAGCTATCCCATGGAAATCCAAGGGGTTGGGGGGGGGGACAAGAGCATTGGGGAATGGAGTGTGGAGTTCCCCTTTAAAAGCAAAAGTTAGCCCATGGAAATCCAAGGGATTGGGGGGGGGGTTGACAAGAGCATATGGAAAATGGAGTGTGGAGTTCCTCCTTTAGGGGGAGCTAGAGGAGCGAGAGTCTTTTTACATAATTTTAACAAGGTGCATGTCACATGTTGACAATGTAACATGAACTGTGCAAATCTCCTTAAAAAAATACATAAAGGTGAACCAGCGTAAAAAAATTTTTGTCAAGTTTCGAGGTGCGCTCGTTCAACCCATGCAATTGCTTGTACGTTGCTTAACATTTACTAAGATTTTGTCCACGCAGTGAACAAACTCATGTGAACGAGTGCAAGAGCCGCTTGCGCATGCGCACTTTGATCTCACGCAGTTCTTAACGTACTTGCAGGCACAGCAGGCTTTCTCTGAAAAAGTTACTTTCTCATTCTAAATTGGGCATATTTGTTACTTGGGCAGTTGTTACTAAACTTCCTCACATCACCCCATAATATTGGCACCTCCATCTTCTGTGAATATTGAATTGGAGATGTCGTGCGCCATGTCCATAGTGATGCACAGACTGCATTCTCCCGTGCATCGAGATCACTATAGTAAATGGGGGATTCGTGATCTGTTACCGCCACACCATTTAGTAAATGTGGAAATATGCGTTGTCCCTCGCCGTGCACCTCTACTGATGGCGCACGGCTTTTATAAATTACCCACATTGTGTACATGTTTCTTTTTGACAGATTAAACGAGCTGAAGGCTTCTGTTTAAATATGGGAGGGTTCTACGCTTTGCTAACCATTTCCCCACCTGTGATATAGGGATGTACAATGCTGCGTACACACGAGCGGTTTTGCCGTCAGAATAAACTCTGAAGGTTTCTCCGACGGAATTCCCACGGAATTCCGCTCAAGCTGTCTTGTATACACACAGTCACACCAAAGTCCGACCGTCAAGAACGCGGTGACGTACAACACGTACGACGGGACTAGAAAAAGGAAGTGCAATAGCCAGTGCGCCACCCTTTGGGCTCCTTCTGCTAATCTCGTTGGAACAGCATACAGACGAGCATTTTTTCCGATAGTAATTAGTTCTGCCAAAAAAATATAGAAAATGTTCTCTATCTAAGTTCGTCTGAATTTTCAACGGAAAAAGTCTGATGGGGCATACACACGATCGGAATATACGATGAAAAACTCCCATCGGACTTTTTCTGATGGAAATTCCGCTCGTGTGTACGCGGCATTAGAAAAGGATTTCATTTGTATTCAATCTATTCATAATCACATAATTGATTCCAAATGTGTAAAATTATGGTATTTAAGCCATATGTGTAACTTTGACTTTAGATGTGTGTTTGATCTGAAGAAGGGCGTAAAATTGTGAGCCCGAAAAGTAATGAAATTACACATCATGTAATGTTTGTTTGAACTTTGGTTCAATAAAGAAATTTCAAGCGCAGCGATCCTTTGGACTTTTTCTTATATTTGGTAAGTGGGATGACCAGATCGCATTGCACTAATTGAGGGCTGGATGCGGCTTTCCTCTACTTTGAAATGTTATAAATAGATACATAAATTATATATATATATATATATATATATATATATATATACATATATATACATATATATATACATATACACACACACACACTACACTGTATATGTATATTGATATATACTGTATACCGCCAAATGCAGTGTATATATACGCTACACTGAATGCAGAGTATATATATATATATATATATATATATATATATATATATATATATATACACACAGTATCTCACAAAAGTGAGTACATCCCTCATCTTTGTAAGTATTTTCATGTGACAACTCTGAAGAAATTATACTTTGCTACAATGTAAAGTAGTAGTAGTGAGTGTACAGCTTGTATAACAGTGTAGATTTGCTGTCCCCTCAAAATAACTCAACACACAGCCATTAACGTCTAAACTGCTGGCAACAAAAGTGAGTACACACCTAAGTGAATATGTCCAAATTGGGCCCAATTAGCTATTTTTCCTCCCCAGTGTCATGTGACTCGTTGGTGTTACAAGGTCTCAGGTGTGAATGTGGAGCAGGTGTGTTAAATTTGGTGTTATCGCTCTCACTCTCTCATACTGTTCACTGGAAGTTCAACATGGCACCTCATGGCACAGAAGTGTCTGAGGATCTGAAAAAAAAGAATTGTTGCTCTACATAAAGATGGCCTAGGCTATAAGAAGATTGCCAAGACCCTGAAACTGAGCTGCAGCATGGTGGCCAAGACCATACAGCGGTTTAACAGGACAGGTTCCACTCAGAACAGGCCTCGCCATGGTCGACCAAAGAAGTTGAGTGCATGTGCACAGCATCATATCCAGTCTTTGAGAAATAGACATACGAGTGCTGCCAACATTGCTGCAGAGGTTGAAGGGGTGGAGGGTGGGGGGTCAGCCTGTCAGTGCTCAGACAATACGCTGCACACTGCATCAAATTGGTCTGCATGGCTGTCCTCCCAGAAGGAAGCCTCTTCTAAAGATGATGCACAAGAAAGCCCTGCAAACAGTTTGAAGACAAGCAGACTAAAGACATGGATTATTGGACCATGTCCTGTGGTCTGATGAGACCAAGATAAACTTATTTGGTTAAAGCGGAGTTCCACCCAAAAGTGGAACTTCCGCTCATCTGATCCCCCCCCTCCGGTGCCACAATTGGCACCTTTCAGGGGGGAGGGGGTGCAGATACCTGTCTACTACAGGTATTTGCACCCACTTCCTGGAATAGTCACGCCCCTTCCCACACCCTCCCCCCCGCTGTCTTCTGGGAAACACACAGGTCCCAGGAGATAGTGGAGACCACTTAGGACACGCAGCGAGACTCGCGCATGCGCAGTAGGGAACCGGGAAGTGAAGCCGCAACGCTTCACTTTCTGATTCCCTCACAGAGAATGGTGGCGGCAGCCACCGAGAGCTGAGCGATTGATCGGCATGGCTGGACTCCAGGACAGGTAAGTGTCCATTTATTAAAAGTCAGCAGCTGCAGTATTTGTAGCTGCTGGCTTTTAATATTTTTTTTTTAGGTGGACTCCCTCTTTAAGATGGTGTCAAGCATGTGTGGTGGCAACCAGGTGAGGAGTACAAAGACAAGTGTGTCTTGCTTATAGTCAAGCATGTTAGTGGGAGTGTCATGGTCTGGGACTGCATGAGTGCTGCTGGCACTGGGGAGCTACAGCTCATTGAGGGAACCATGAATACCAACATGTACTGTGACATACTGAAGCAGAGCATGATTCTTTACCTTCAGAGATTGGGACACAGTGCAGTATTCCAACATGACCCCAAACACACCTCCAAGACAACCACTGTCTTGCTAAAGAAGCTGAGGGTGGACCCCTCACAACTACCGCTATACGATTTACATGCCTGTTTGATCTGCATAAAATGTGAGTTTGTTTTTTATTGTTATTTTTAATAAATCCAAGTTAATACGTTATTACACTATGTGAGTGTTTTCATTCCTCACATGGTACGTGAATCTTTCGCTTGGCTTGGTGGTGTGATTATTATTGAGGAAATCGTGCTGATTGCTTCCCCCCCTTCCCTCCGTTGGTGTGGTGATGACATCTAACCAGACAATACATCTAGACCAGTTGGTCACCAAGCCTTCTTGACCTGTTTTAGCATACGCTATTTCGGGCCACTACTTCTGGTAAGCCTCCATATCTTCTGGTGATGGTCCTGGCACCGTTTTCAAAATTCTGTGCACCTCTGGTCGTTTATGGTCCATTCATCTACCAGGCTACCGGGTCTAATTGATCTTCCTGCATATACAGGAAATACACCTGCATACCATTTATACACTGCTATCACGGACTTTTTCTTTTTGGTGTTATGGACTCTATATTTGATTTTGCCTTTGATGTTTAATTCATCTAAACACACATATGTATTATTCTTTCACTAGTCACTGTCATAAGTGCTCACATGAGATGTTTATGATTTGAATAATTTATGTTTAGTTTTTTCATACTGTATTCACATAATAGCGCCACACTGTGCATTTTAGAGAAGCTGAGGGTAATGGTGATGGACTGGCCAAGCATGTCTCCAGACCTAAACCCTGTTGAACATCTGTGTGGCATCCTCAAAAGGAAGGTGGAGGAGTGCAAGGTCTCTAACATCCACCAGCTCCATGATGTTGTCATGGAGGAGTGGAAGAGGACTCCAGTGGAAACCTGTGAAGCTCTGGTGAACTCCATGCCCAAGAGGGTTAAGGCAGTGCTGGAAAATAATGGTGGCCACACAAAATATTGACACTTTGGGCCCAATTTGGACATTTTCACTTAGGGATGTACTCACTTTTGTTGCCAGCGGTTTAGACATTAATGACTGTGTGTTAAGTTATTTTGAGGGGACAGCAAATTTACACTGTTATACAACCTGTACACTAATTACTTTACATTGTAGCAAAGTGTCATTTCTTCAGTGTTGAAGTGTTGATTAAAAGATATAATATTTATAAAAATGTAAGGAGTGTACTTACTTTTGTGAGATATTGTATCTAAAGCCAAAATTACATTTATAAAAAGGACATTTAGATGGCATAATATAAATAAGATAAGCAGTATTATTGCTGCCATTAGGGATGAGCCCGGTGTTCAAGTCGAACGTAAGTTCAACTAGAACATCGGGTGTTCGCCTGTTCACCAAACAGTGAAGAATATGCAGTATTCGCGGCAAATTCGAAAGCTGCCAGAACACCGTTAAAGTCTTGGAACACTAACATGAAAAATCAAAAGAGCTAATTTTAAAGGCTTATATGCAAGTTATTTTCATAAAAAGTTTTTGGACACCTGGGTCCTGTCCCAGGGGACATGTATCAATGCAAAATTTTTTTTAAAAAACGGCCGTTTTTTCGGGAGCAGTGATTTTTTTAATGCTTAAAGTGAAACAGTAAAAATGAAATATTCCTTTAAATATTGTGCCGGGGGGGGGGGGTGTCTATAGTATGCCTGTAAAATGGCACATTTTTTCAGTGTTTAGAACAGTACCACAGCAAAATGACATTCCTAAAGGAAAAATTGTCATTTAAAACTGATCATGGCTGTAATGAATTGTCAGGTCTCAGCAATATAGATACTAATGACCCCCCCCGTCCATTACCAAAATCAAAATGAAAAAAAAAAATACATGGGGTCCCCCTAAAATCTATACCAGGCCCTTCGGGTCTGATATGGAAATTAAGGGGAACCCTGCGCCAAATTAAAAAAAAAAATGGTGTAGGGGTCCCCCCAAAATCCATATGTGACGGGAGTCACTAATAGGGGCACGGGGGGAATGAGAACCCCACTATGATCTGTGCTGGTCAGACTCAATGCTGTATACGTGTATATATATATTGTGTGTTGTCTCTTTGTGTTGTGTACTATTTGCTGTGCTAGTTTGGGTGGGGCTGAATTCAAATGTTCTATTGTATCTGTCTGCTCTGGATATTATGGGATGTTTCTCTCTATGGAGGGAGGGGGGATTCCTCCAGCAGCCCCCTGCTAAGACTGTTTACTGAGGAGAAGTTTGAAGACACCTGACCTGTGTGTCTATTGTCATTGGACAGTCTAACCCGCCCTGTTTTCCAAGGGTGGGGAGAAAGAGTCTCTGAGTTATTTTATCTGTTGTGTCCATGTGTGATAATAAAGGAGTTTGTTGTTTGCCACTCCATGACTGGTGTTGTCTGGTGACTGGGTGGGCTAAAGGGTCTTGGATAGTGCTGGTTCAGGAAGTATTTACGGCGGACAGAGACCTGTTTGAGGACAGGGGTTCGTCACACCATACCAGACCCTTAAGGTCTGGTATGGGTTTTAAGAGGAACCCTGCACCAAATTTTTAAAGAAAATGGCGTAGGGGTCCCCCCAAAATCCATACCAGACCCTTATCCATGCACACAACCTGGCAGGCTGCAGGAAAAGAGGGGGGATGAGAGAGCACCCCCGAACCGTACCAGGCCACATGACCTCAATATGGAGAGGGTGCTTTGGGACAAGGGCCTCATCCCCACAACCCTTGCCCAGTGGTTGTGGGGGTCTGCGGGCGAATGGCTTATCGGAATCTGGAAGCCCCCTTTAACAAGGGGACCCCCAGATCCCAGCCTCCCCCTGTGTGAATTGGTAACGGGTACAAATGTCACAAAAAAAGTGTCAAAATGGTAAAAAAGACAAGAGACAGCTTGGGACAAGTCCTTTATTAAAAAATAAAAATATAAAAAAGTCCCATGATGTCCATTCATCTTCTTCTATCACGCCGCCCGACGTACCGAAAAAAAAAAAAGCCGCAACCGACCAGCCTCCATGGGAGGCTCCTGCTGTCGGACACGTCTTCGCTGTGACAGCTCTTATATAACTGAGGGTAGGGCCACCCAGTGACGTAACTGGCTTCCCCATGGCTTCCCTTTGGCGTCAGAGGGGTGTGGGGTCACCCAGGGTCACACCGAAGACGCGGGAGCCTCCCATGGAGACGGGTCGGTTGCGTTTTTGTTTTTTTTCTTTTTCGGTCCGTTGGGTGCCGTGAACCTACACCATGGGACATTTTTATTTTTTAATATAGGACTGGTCCCAAGCTGTATCTTGTCTTTTTTACCATTTTGACACTTTTTGTGAAATGGTAGGGGTACATTTGTACCCCGTTATCAATTCATATGGGGGGAGACCGGGATCTGGGGGTCCCCTTGTTAAAGGGGGCTTTCAGATTCCGATAAGCCCCTCATCTGCAGACCCCCATAACCACCGGGCAAGGGTTGTGGGGATGAGGCCCTTGTCCCCACAACCCCCCTTATCCCCAGACCCAAAGAGCCTGGTAATGGACTGGGGGGGGATCCTATACTCTTTTTTTCAATGAGTTTTATCTATATTCCCGAGACAATTCATTACAGCCGCAATCAGTTTTAAATGACAATTTTTCCTTTAGAAATGACATTTTGTGCAGGGACTGTTCTAAACACGTGAAAAATGCGCCACTTTACAGGCATACTATAGACACCCCCCAAGCATGATATTTAAAGGAATATTTAATTTTTATTGTTTCACTTTAAGCATTAAAAAACTCACTGCTCCCGAAAAAACAGCAATTTAAAAAAAAAAATGTTTGCATTGATACATGTCCCCTGGGGCAGGACCCAGGTCCCCAAACACTTTTTATGACAATAACTTGCATATAAGCCTTTAAAATTAGCACTTTTGATTATTCATGTTTGTGTCCCACAGACTTTAACGGTGTTCGTGTGTTCTGCCGAATTTTTTGCCTGTTCGCGTGTTCAGCTGCGACCCGAACAGGAGGGTGTTCGACTCATCCCTAGCTGCCATATTATTAGCTTTCAATAGCAATAACACTTTGATATTACTGTACGTTATGCAGAAAGTGAAATGGTGCTCAAAAAATAAGATGTAAGCGTATATTTTACCCATCATTGCTGACATTTTGTAAATTGCAAATTACTGTAATCAAACACTTAACAATACTACACTCCTGCAACATTTTGTAAAATGTTATACTGTTTAGCTCTTTTTGATTTACAGGTTAACCCAATATCCTAATGCAGAGTGATGTAAATTTGTAAATCACTTCCACACTTTATTGCACAAAAATAAAAACACTTACACGGCGTCACACAGGCTCCTTGCACGATTCGGGTAGCTGGGAAAGGTTCTGGTGTGATGTTGTGCTGAATAACTGTACATTCAGGAAAACCAGGAAGTAGTCAGCTCCATGCTGACCAGCTTGAACCGGAAGCGGAAATGATGTCACCAGCAGATGGCGGAAGGAAGGGGTCAGGACTGTCTCTGTGGAATGAAAGGCTACGAGCTCAGTGCTCACAGCTCCTTCTACTGGCCTGTTGTTCTCTTTAGGAGAGCATCATTAAATACACTCACCTGGGTATGAACTACAAGGGTCAGCAGACCAAAGGCAATGGGATGAAGGAATTTCAAAAAAATAGTAGATTATAAATAGTTGGGCTTCCAACGGTTGACGGCTGATGCAAAACAGAGCACAGTGCAATGCAGATACACACCAATGTATGTATGTGTGAGATGGTCACTTACAATCCCACCACCCCCAACCGCAGACTAGGGACCCAACAATATCCAAATTTGAAGATGATGACCGTACAGTTCTACTGTAAAACATGAAATAGTGTTAAAGAAAGTGGTATCTATGTACATGTATTATAGTATGTGTCTCAAGCTCTTCGTTAAGCCCCCCTGGCGAGAGAATAATTAAAGAGTATATCCAGAAGGTCTCCTGCTGGCACAGCCATTTAAAACGCTCTGGAGCAGGAAGATCTCTGGAGATAGCCTCAATCACCCAGACTTGTAGACCAGCAGTGGATTTTTTGTGATCCTTCAGAAAGTGTCTGGGGACACTATGTTTGTTGCATCCGTGCTCAATGAATCATCTATGTTTACCAAATCGTTGGCGTAAGGGATGGATGGTCCTTCCTACATACAGGAGACAACAAGGACATGTCAGGCAGTATATGACATACTCACTGGAGCAATTATGGAATTCTTTGATGTTATATATCTTTCCTTTTGTGGGGAAATTTTTTTGTCCATGATGAACAAATTTGCACATAAGGCATAGATTTTTCCGGCATTGGAACATGCCTGTCAGTGGAATGAGTGGTATATGGGTAGTGGGGGGAGTAGATTGTAACTTACGAATTCTGCTGCGTGCTAATTGGCTTTTGATGTTTTTAGCCCTATGATAGGACACGTTGGGTTTCTGCGTATGGGACGAGCGCAGAAGGGGATCTTCCAATAAAATTGGCCAGTGTTTAATAAGAATGTTTTACATTTTTCTGTGGCAATCATGAAATTGTGTTGTGAACCGAATAGGCTGGGGTTCATCTGATGTGGTGAACTTAGCAAAGGTTTAATTGTGTACTGTTGGTAGGCATCTTCCACAAGGATAGATGGATATCATTTATCCAAGAATTTATCGGTAAGGAGTCAGCCTTGGGTCTGGTAGTCCTCATCCTGGGTACAATTGCGGTGAATCCTATGAAACTGAATCCGGAGGATATTGTTAGTCCACCTGGGATCGTGACAGCTTTGATAATGGATGAATTAATTTCCTACAGTAGGTTTTGTATAATTAGTGGCCTCTATGCGTGAGTCACTGTGGTACAGTTCCGGGTCCAAAAAGGCCAGTCTGTCAGGATCGACTACATGAGTGAAAGATAGTCCCAGATTGTTATTGTTGCAATTTGATACGAACTGTGTCAGGCTGTCTATGGTGCCATCCCATATGATGACGTCGATATAGCGCCCATAAAAAATTATATTGGCTGAGAATGGATTATTTTGTGAAATGTACTGTAATTACCAATACCCCATAGTGAGGTTAGCATAACTGGGGTCAAAATTTGCCTCATAGCTGTGCCTTGGGTTTGTAAGTAATAATTTTCCTCAAATTCAAAGCAATTATGTTTTAAGCAAAATTACATAGCTTCTAGTATAACAGTATTGACCTGCCTACAGTTAATAAGTAGGTCTACAGAGAGGAAATGCTCGACCGCCATGAGGAATAGATGTATAAAGGGACATGACATCTAGGGACACCCACAAATATGTGGGTTCCCATCTGTAGAAAGAGAGCATCTCTAGTAGATGTGTACCGTCTGTCAGGGCTGAGCTCAGCCCTTCCTTCTCTGAGCTGGCCGCTCAGCTGTCGGCTAATTGCCAGCTCCCAACTCTCTCCCCAGTTACCCGGTTGTTGTTGATTCTGCTTGTCAGTCCTGCCTACTTAAAGTCGTGCAGCTCACTTGATCTCTGCCTTCGCCTTTGTCAACATCACAGAGACTTTCTTCTGCATTCCTGTTGAAGACCTGCTTGGCTGACATTCCTTCTGGCTCCTGATCTTGCTTGCTGTACTACTACGTTTATCTCTGGCTCTCTGACATTTGCTTGGCTGACTACCCGATCCGGTTACTGAAATCTGGCTTGTTTTGACTACGCTTACCTTATTATTATTAAACAAGTGTGATTTAACTAAACTTCTGTCTCGGTCTGATTCATGGTTCCTGATACCGTCTTTTATGTACGATGAGAGGTCCTGAGCCAAAGGCTGCAAGAACCGATCCACATACATCGAGAAGCCAATAGTGACGCTCTCCATGGAGGCAACAATAGGTCGTCCTGTTGAGTTATTGGGGTCCTTATGGATTTTAGGCAAATGGTAAAAATAAGGGGTCTTATAAAAACGTTTAATGAGGAAAGAGAACTCAGGTTTTGAGATGATTTCATCTGACAGAGCCTTATTTGCTAATACAGTAGCTTCATGGGTATATGGGTCCTGAGTTAGCCTAATGTATGTGTCCTTATCTGACAATAGTTTCATAGATTCACGAACATAATCTGTCCTATTTTGGACTATGATCCCTCCGCCCTTATGTGCAGCTTTTATGATGATATTATGATTTTGGGCTATTGTGTCTAAAGCTGTTTGTTCGGCCCTGGATAGGTTGGATAATTGTTTTGAGATGGATTGACACATTCTGATGAGATCGGCATAAATTACCTGATAGAAGGTCTGTATGTAAGGACCTTTTTTGTGCACTGGGTTAAAAATACATTTTGGTTTAAAATGAGTATGTTGTACCGGGGGAGAGGTAGGGTAATGTTTCAGCATGAAGTTCTTCTAGATCCATTAAAGCAGGGAGGTCACCGGGGTCTACTGATGAGGTATCATGGCTGGGGACCTCACTAGGTGCATCTGGGAGGGATGGGTTTTTGAAGGATAATATGTTAAAAAATCTTTTGACTGTGAGGTCTCTAGAAACTTATTCAGATCTTTAAAAAGTGTGAAAGGATTGGGATGGGTGGTAGGTGCAAAAGTTAAAGCGGAGTTCCACCCAAAAATGGAACTTTCACTTTTTTCGGAATCCTCCCCCCTCCGGAGTCACATTTGGCACCTTTCAGGGGGGAGGGGGAGCAGATACCTCTATAATCCAGGTATTTGCTCCCACTTCCAGGCATAGATAGCCGCAGTATCCGCAGATATCTATGCTATATCTGGTGCCTCCTCCTTCCCCCCCGCTGTCTTCTGGGATACACACAGGTCCCAGAAGACAGCAGGGATCAGTGGAAATAACGCAGCGCGACTCGCACATGCGCAGTAGGGAACCAGGCTGTGAAGCCGCAAGGCTTCACTTCTTGATTCCCTTACCGAAGATGGTGGTGCCTCCACTCGAGAGCCGAGGGACAGATTGGCTTCAGGTGCCGACATCGCGGACGCCCTGGACAGGTAAGTATCCATATTTTAAAAGTCAGCAGCTGCAGTATTTGTAGCTGCTGAGTTTAAAAAAAAAATTGACGGAACTCCGCTTTAAGCCTTTGCTCAATAAAGTTACATCTTGGTGGGCTAGTTTATGGGAGGAGAGGTTGAAGATTTTAACAGTCTCCGCATTTTTCCTCTTTCTGTTTCTTCCTCTGCCCCCTCTTCTTCCTCTCATCCGTGTTTTCTTTTTATGATGCTGGATAGGGGGCGCTTGTCTAAAAAATCATCATCAAGAGTGGGGGTTAGTGGATCGATGGTCTTAGGATTCAAATGTAGGTTGAGATTATGGGATGTCTCCAGCTGTATATTGGATGTAGTATCAGGATTGGATTGGCAGTAGTGGTCAAAGCTGCCCTGATGTTGGAACCTACATTCCTGCTGGATGTAATGATTGGATCTGTTGTGGAAAGGGATGTTAAATTGGTGTCCTTGGCCTGAAGTTATGATGTGGGATTAACTACATCCTGGCTGGTCGGATGGGGAATTTTTAGTATTTTAGCTGGTCTTTTGGGTTTGGGGGTGGCTATTGAGCGACAAACTCTAGTGGTGGATAAGGGTCCGGCCTTAGTTGGTGGGGCTGGTGTCCGGATGTGTTTTTTCAAGGTTCAGGTCTCAGCCTGCCTAACAGGGGTTGAGTAGGGAGGGGAGGAAAATTTAGGGGATTTCTAGATTTTTGCGGCAAAAAACCTTTTTAGTAGTGTAATCATCTATAGTTCTCCTAAATTTACTAAGCTTATTAGCAATAAGTTCATCCTCTTCATTGATAGTGTTTCTCTTAAGTGTCCTAAACCAAGTATGTGGTAATTGTGGAATACTCTGTACAATGTCATCAAACATATCCTTAATCTTTCGGACGAGGGTCTCATATTTCCTTTTTCTTTGTAAAATGATAACCTTCATCCATTTTTCTGTACAATATTCGGAAATATACTCACAATCCTTCAGCATCCTTCAGCAAGGTTGGGGGTGGTGGGATTGTAAGTAACCATCCCACACATACATACATTGGTGTGTATCTGCATTTAGATTTTTTAATATTGATATTCAGATCGTGTACCCTTAGTTAGATTTTTGGCCTTTTTTAGCTCAATATGTACTCTGTTTTGCATCAGCTTTCAACCTTTGTAAGCACAACTATTAGACATGTTCATAAATTCGCACGAATTTTCGTAGATTCGTACGAATTTTCGTAAATTCGTACATTCGGGAGGATCCAAAATACGAATTGCTATGCTTCCGCATTTTGTACTTAATACGAAATTTCGTTTATGAATTACGGATCCAAATTCCTAAAGAACATTTGTAATTGTTACGAAAAGTTAACAAACCTAAAAGTTAAAAACCCAGGAAGTCAGCACAGCACAGGGATGGTGGGAGCCCCTCATAATGATACATTCATCATAACGAACATTCGTAATTGCTACGAAAAGTTAACAAACCTAAAAGTTAAAAACCCAGGAAGTTAGCACAGCGCAGGGATGGTGGGAGCCCATCATAATGATAAAATCATCATAACGAACATTCGTAATTGTTTTACGAAAAGTTAACGAACCTAATGAAAATTCGTATTTCACACGAAATACGAATAATTCTAATAGGAAACGAAATGAATTTATTGACAGTGCACATGTCTACCAACTATTTATAATCTACTGTTTTTCAGAAATTCCTTCATCCCATTGCCTTTGGTCCGCTGACCGTTGTAGTTCTACGGCTGCGAACGTCATGCCCAGGAGAGTGTATCTAATGATGCTCTCCTCCAGAGAACAACAGGCCAGTAGAAGGAGCTGTAAGTTCCGAGCGTGTAGCCTTTCTTTCCTCAGACATAGTCCTGACCCCTTCCTCCCGCCGCCTGCTGGTGACATAATTTCTGCTTCCAGTTCAAGCTGGTCAGCATGGAGCTGACTACTTTCTGGTTTTCCTGAATGTACAGCTATTCAGCACAACATCACACCAGAACCTTTCCCAGCTACCCGGATCATGCGAGCAGCCTGTAAGACGCAGTAGAACTGCCAGGACTACATACTTATGATGAGCATGACTCCTACTACACTACTATCTTGTAAGTGTTTTTAATTTTGTGCAATAAAAGATACTGTTTTAATACTACACTTAGAGAGGCGCCCTCCCATTGTTTCTTTTATATATTTTGCAGAGTTGCTGGACACACTCTGAGGATGGCTGACTCTTTTTAAATCACCCCCTTACCCTTGGTTCAACTTTGTTTTTACCTAAAGATTGACTAATCAAATGTACATTATTTAAAACTAAGTGCTGTCAGGGCTGGGCTCAGCCCTTCCTTCTCTGAGCTGGCCGCTCAGCTGTTGGCTAATTGCCAGCTCCTATCTCTCCACAGTGACTCACCTGTTGATGATATCCTGCTCGTCAGTCCTGCACACTTAAGCCGTCCAGCCCAGATGATCTCTGCCTTCGGCTTGGTCACATCTCTAGAGATGCTCTCCTGTGTTCCTCTTGAATACTTGCTTGGCTTACATTCCTTCTGGCTCCGGATCCTGCTTGCTGATCTACTACGCTCCCTGATGTTTTGGCTTGTTTGACTATTCGTTCCGGTTCCTGAACTCTGTCTATGTTTTGACTATGTTTACTCTGTTTACCTTTTTTTATTATTATTAAACAAGTGAGATTTAACTGTACTTCTGTCTCAGTCTGATTCATGGTTTCTGACAAGGGCATTGCCTCCTGGAGCACCAGATATCCAATTTACCTTATCTTCTGACTGAAGACTCCTGATAGGCTCCACCAATCAGGTAATTACCAACTTACCTTTTTTTTTTTAATTTTTTATTGAGGTTTACATAGTTTAAACATGTATAATGCAGTATTGGCGAGGCAGGTTAACTCACATACATACATATAGATGCATACAGCTCTGTATATATATATATATATATATATATATATATATATATATATATATATATATAAAAAGAAACTAACTTCTATAAAGGAAAAAAGGGGAGGGGGGCTATGCCAAGCGGGTTATATTCACCTATAGAACAGCAGCTAAATAGCACTTTCTTTTTTTTTACATTTCGATGGGTACTTGTATCTTTGTAACCTCAGGAGTGGAAGCAAAATGCAGAAAACATTGTGCGATGTTGATGCAATATGGTCCAATTGTAACAATGTAGGTTGTGAGAGTTACCAGTGGCAGAGATACAGGGGACATGGAAGTCAAGGAGTTGCAATGACCATTAGATGAGTTATGGCGGTTGGTAGGTAGGGGGATCTGTCTGTATAGGAATTTTAAGGTTGCCCAGTGAACCTGCGAGATCTCTTTTCAGGTACCAGTCCGTATATCGGAATGGGTGCATGACGTCTTGTAGAGCTTTCTGGGTTAACGTGGCTTCTATATATTTATGCCATCTCGTGAAGAAGCGTGAGGTAGAGCGAAAGTTCAGTGTGATGGTATCTAGCCTCTCCATGTAAAAAAGTGACATCATAGCTTTTTTCACTTCGGGTAGGGCAGGTGGAGTTGTTGAAATCCAGTGATTCATTATCGTTCTGCGGGCTACTAGAAGGAGTAGGTGTGCCCATTGAGGAATATTTATAGGTCCTCTAGCTGTTGGAGAGGATGATTGGGGTGTGTATCCAAATAGGCATAACAATTGATCCTTTGGGATCTGTGTTTTACTGATTTTGCCAATGTGATCCAATACAGAGTTCCAATATGTGGTTATGGCTGTGCATTCCCAGAGACGGTGGAGTAAGGTGGGACAGGGTACAGAACACCAAGGGCATTTCATTTGACTTGGACTGTCCTTGTTGAATAAGAATGGGTAGTAGGCTCTGTGTATGATCTTGAATTGGGTTTCACGCCACGTTTCCGATATCGTAAGTTTGCGAACTTATCTGTATCCTTCTAGAATTTTTTCTGGCAGTTCATCGTCTCCAAAGAGAACAGACCATTTTTGAAATGGTTTGAGGTGGTATTTTGCTGATTGGTGTTGGATGAGGTAGGAATATAAACTGGCGATGGAGTAGTCATTTTTCTGTAGAACTGTGTCTATGAAGGATTTCTGAAAGGGATCAGATTTGGGCCCATAGCAAGATTTCAGATAATCGGTTAATTGATGGTAAAAGAAGATATGTGTCGATGGTAGGGAAAACTCCCTTGATAGTGATCGGAAAGGTTTGAAGCCTCCCGATTTACCTTGATACATAGATGTTACTTTCGTGAGGCCATTTGATTCCCATTGCTCAAATGCTTTGTGTAGTGTGGATGGGAGAAACATAGGGTTGCCTTGAATTGGTAAATGGCTTGAGATATTTGATGGTAGCACCAGTAATTTCTGTATTTCTCTCCAGGCAATGATAGTATCTCTGATAAGTATATTTGACTTAAGGGGAGGCGATAGAGCGTTGACATTAGAATGGAGGACAGCTGATAGGGCGTGTGGCGAGGTCATTGCACCTTTGAGGAGAGTATTGCAATATTTAGACTTTCCTGTCAGCCAATACAGTCCCTGTCTAAGCAAACATGAGAGATTGTAAAAACAAATATTGGGCAGACCCGCCCCACCCTCGGACTTCGGGAGGCTTAGTTTTTGCAGCGCAATGCATGGTTTTTTGCGAGACCATATAAAAGCCGTTAATGCTTTATGAATTTTGTGCACATCTGAATGTTTTAGTAACAAAGGTATGGTCTGCATTGGGTAGAGTAAGCATGCAAATGATACCATTTTGAATAGGTGGCATCTCCCAAAGAGCAAGAGGGGGAGGGCCGCCCAATCTTAGTTATTAAAGGGGGGTAGTTAAGTACATAGAGAGAGGAAGGTTCACGGCCTATATGTATGCCTAGGTAAGTGATATATCGGGTTGCCAGAGCGAATGGAGATAGATGTTTCCATTTAGCAGATAATCGTGGGTGAAGTGGTAAAAGTTCACTCTTGTCAAAGTTTATTCGAAAGCCCGAGCTTAGTCGAAAGGCCGCAAAAAGCTCTCGTAGTCTGTCAAAGTCTGAAAGAGGATCAGTGGAAAACAACAGTATGTCATCTGCAAATAAGGCGGATCTGAGAACTTGGTCTCCTATTACGATCCCACTGACTCCATCGTGGGAGTTAAGTATTCTGGATAGGGGCTCAATGGCTAAGTTAAAAAGTAGGGGGGAAAGGGTTAGTTAAGGGTATCGAGTCAGATACGAAGTCAGGGGTGGCAAGGCGCGCTGTTGGAGATACGTACATTTGTTGAAGAAATCTCAAGATTGGACCTGTGAAGCCAAACTGTTGCATCACTTGAAATAGCCAGGACAAACTGACGTTGTCGAAAGCTTTTTCGTCATCGAGTGATATAATAGTGACGTCTTGATCAGGGCGTGTTTTAGCGTAGTGTAAAGCCATTAGCACTTTTCGTATATTTAAAGTGGCTGATCGACCTGGGACGAATCCAGATTGGACGTAGTGTAGTAGGGAAGGGAGTAGGGGGGCTTAAGCGTGACGCAATGATTTTAGAGAGGATTTTGACATCTACATTTATTAGGGAGATTGGGCGGTAAGAGCCTGGCAGTTGGGGGTCTTCCCCTTTTTTAGATATCAGTTTGATGTGGGCCTGTGTCCCTGTATTAAGATATGGCCCCCCCATCCCACATGGCTGCGTATACATGTTTTAGGGTGTCAGGAAGAAAGTCGTTGGTCATTTTATAGAATTCGGCCGTGTATCCGTCTGGGCCTGGGGCTTTAGCTGATGACATATTTTTGATTGTGTGCTGGATAATGTCGGTTGTGATAGGAGCATTGAGTGCCTCTAAGTGTGTACTTTGAAGTCTGGGCGTACTTTGGATAGGAGAGCTTCAGCAGCGGCTTGATCAGTTTGGTCGGCTGCATATAAATCTGTATAGTATTTTGTGAGTATATTACTGATTACATCAGTTGACGTAGCTAGGGAACCATCCGCATCTTTCAAAGTAGAGATACGTGTGGGTCATCTCGATCCCGAGCATAGTTTAGCCAGTAGTTTGCCCGCCTTATTACCATACCTGTGAAAATGTCATTTAGAGTACGACATTTTAGCTGCCTCCTGTTGTTCCGCCCAAAGATCAAATGTGCACTTAGCCTGCCTCCACGTTCATATATTATCAAGTGTACGGCTTAGAGTTAGGGGTTCGTGAGGGATGCAGACGTGAATGTGTACGTCCGACGGGGGGAGGGGCCTGAAGGTGGCGCCGGAGTGCGGACGGAGGCGAGCAGGTCAATGCGGGTCGGTGTATTGAGGGGGAGCGGCGAGGAGAGAGATTGAAGCCGCCATCCCCGCGACACTAGAGAGGACGCAGCTGCCGCATCTATCATTCACAGATACAGGAGGAGGATTAGACCGGTGCCCATAGGGCGGGCGGCGTGGTGGGAGACCGATGCCGCTCCGCGCTGTCTGTGCATGAGGGGACGCAGCCGGCGTCCCGGCCATATCCAGAAATAGAAGGAGGAACAGATCCCCAAGTACAGACCCTGGTAGTGAAGCATAACGCTAGAGCGGAGGGTGGCCTGGACTCTCTCTGAGAAGGAATCACATAACAGAACCAGGGTCAAAAAACGGAATCCAGCCAATGAACAGAGTCATCTCCCCCTTCCTCATCTCACACCGGTCCTACAGGAGAGCATATCGAGTGGAAACAAATACAATGCAGCATACTGCTTAATAAGGAGTTGGTGAGTTTTAATATTGAAGAAGACCTCCTCTCCAGGTATGATTTTTTCATTGATATCAAGACCTTCCTTAATTATGAAATGATAATGAATAATGGACTGATAATGCAGGAGGTGTAAACATAGGTGGAGGAAGGAAGGAGTAAATAAGATTTTGCCCATGCATCCCTGTGTACCAATCCTGGCAGTTACACGCTGAAGCCTTAAAGGCATTTTCAGAAGGATGGTCATATAGGAAGAAGGTGGGAAGCCTGAAATTAAATTCACAGAACTATAAATGTATGGGACTCTCGCTGTATACTTAGTTTAATAGTGTCAATAGAAAAAGCCGTACGGATAGACCGAAAGATAGGGTGGAAACCGGAAACCCGTTCGGGTCTCGGGTTTTTGCACATTGCTAGCAGACCTGTTGAAGTATGAGAGGGCGTAACCAGAGAACAGTTGAATCAAAAACTCCTAGGGAGAGCCTTAACACAAGCACAATACAGAAATATCTGAAGGAAGTAAATATTAAAAGCCCAACTACCGAAATGAAGCAAGCTGGAACAAAGGAGAAAAAAACACAGTTGAAACAAAAAGGGGGACAGGGAGAGAAGCCTAGAGAAGAAATGGAGCAAGAGGGCGCTGCTGCACTGAGCGATACAGAGGAGATAAGGAATATAACATCTACTATAAGTAAAGAGGAGATGACAGAAATGTTCATGAAGTTAGAAAACGTTATCAAAACAGAAATTTCAAATGTGCGATCAGATATGAGCCATCTCCTACGCAGAGTGGAAGAAATAGAAGAAACAGCTGACTCACAGGCAAAAGAGATACAAGACCTAAAAGAGCAAATGAAGAAAATGCAATATGATAATCACCTCATGATGTATAAATTAGAAGAACAGGAAAACCAAAGCAGAAGACAAAATTTGCGTACAAGAGCCCTCTCTGAACAACAAAACGAGGATTTGAGAAATAAGATGCAGAAATTATTCAATCCAATTCTGGGAAAAAGAGAGGATGAGGTCCTGAGGATAGACAGGGTCCACAGGGTCAGAAAACCCCCAAATATGAGGCAAGAAATTCCAAGAGACGTAATAGTTAAGTTCCATGCATATGAGGATAAGGAGAAGATATGGTTCAACCTCAGAAGGGTCCCACCCCTCAGCTATGATAACAAAGAGTTAAAAATCTTTTCAGACTTATCAGCAGGAACACTGGCAAGAAGAAAGCAACTAAAACCCCTTTTGGATCAACTGAAAATGGCTAACCTTAAATACAGCTGGGGGTTCCCAACATCCCTATTAGTGATAAAAGAAGGAAGAACTTTCAAAATGAGGTTTCCCGAAGAAATTCGGGACTTTTGTGGGAACTTGGGGATTACACCACCAGATATGCCTATATGAGGAAAAGCGGAGAGGAGATACGAAGACAAGGAGAAGAATAAAAGAAAAATTAAGGACCCTGAGGACTTTTTTTTTTCGCCCCCCTTTCTCTCTCCTCCCCACTCAAGTTTGGGGGTCGGGCGAAGAGACAGATCGGGGTTGGCGTCCTTGGGACCTTGAATATTCTGATGGGTGAGGTGGGGGAGATGGGGCGAAGGGATAGGGGGATATAGAAGTATTAAATATATATGGATGGAATGACAAGGTAGCGATATACTACCCGACTGGAATGCATGCTAAGGTCCTGCCTGCCCACTTTCTCTGCTGATTCTAGGTAGTAGGTAGTGGGCTCCGGCGGCCACTGGGGGTGAACCACCCTCGGGAAAGTGGCTTGGTGATATGGGACCTAGTTGGTCCTATTTGCTCAGTCCAACGGCTGATAGGGCCGTAGGGGGGAGGGAGGAGGGGTTTGGGGGAGGGAGGGGGGAGGGAACTGCAGGGCGGGAGTATACTGAATTAGACAGAGGAAATGTGATGAAGTATAGATATGGCTGAGTTAAACTTTCTGTCATACAATGTAAAGGGATTGAACTCCCCAGGCAAAAGACACAAAATTCTCAGGGAGATACAGCACTATGGAGCGGACGTGGCATTCATACAGGAAACACACCTGATGCAGGGTTCAAATATTAAATTGTTTTCTCCATGGATGCCTAACTGGATTTATAGTGACACTCCAATAAGTAGATCTAAGGGGGTGGCAATAGTGCTTTCCGGCTCCGTGAAATTTCTAGAATCGGGAGACTGACGGACCCGGAGGGCCGTTTTTTGTTTCTTAAGGGTATGTTCGGTAAAAAAAAGCTTACATTGGTGAACGTCTACTGCCCCAATAAAAGCCCGACGACATTTTTGAAGGGTATGCTCGCTAAATTGGTGGAATTCAGGGAGGGAGAGGTAGTTATGGTGGGAGATTTTAATATTTGTTTGGACCCCGAATATGATAGTACGTCCCGGGCACAGGGGACAAGTAAGGCTCAATTAAACATGATTAAAAAACGGCTAAAGGAAAATCAGTTAATGGATGTGTGGAGATTGCAGCATCCTAAAATCAAGGACTACACCTTTTTCTCCCCTGTGCACGGGACGTACTCGAGGCTAGATTTTATAATGGTGGATCATAGTTTGATGGACTCTGTTAAAGAGTCTAGAATAGGGGTGATTTCCCTCTCAGATCACGCTCCAGCAATACTAAGATTGAAGATCACAGTAATACAAAACCAATCCTATTCTTGGAAATTAAATGAAAATTTGCTATCGGACCCTAGAGTGGTAAAAAAGATAAATGAAGAACTAAAATTTTTTTTCAGTACTAATGATACAGAGGGAACCTCACCCGGGGTGCACAAAGCGTTTATAAGAGGGGTATTTATATCTATAGGTTCCGGGTTGAAAAGAAAAAGAAGAGAGGAGAAGAGAGGAGAAGGAAAAACTTATGGAGGAAATTCAGAAACTGGAACAGGACCACAAAAAATCAAAAGGCCAGTGTCACTACAGCTATCGACGGTTAGTAGCAAAAAGAGAAGAGTTGAGAGACAGTCTGGAACAGGATGCAAGTAGAGCCCCCAATAAATTATCAAAATAAGTAAACACCTAGCAAAGATACTGAGGAAGAAAAGAGAGAGGAACTACATTGTACAAAATAAAAAAGGAGAAATGGTAGGTTCAAGTAGGGAAATAGTAGAAGAATTTAGAAAGTACTATAAAGATCTGTACTCCATTAAACAAACAGGATTAGGTGAATGCAATAAGGAAGGAAAAATGGAGGAATTTCTAAAAGGAGCTGAGGTGGTAAGGATTTCTAAAGAGGAGAGAGATCTCCTAGACAGACCAATAGAAGAGGTAGAAATACTGGAGGCCCTCAAGAGTAGTCCCAAGGGGAAAAGTCCAGGCCCAGATGGGTTCACCTCATTATATTTGTCAAAATTTAAACAAATATTGATACCCAGACTAAGAAATTATTGGAACAAATTAGGCCCAGACTGTAAAATGGGGGGGGGATGCGCTATTGGCGGCCATAACTCTAATCCACAAAGAAGGCAAAAATAGGGAGCTGTGCTCGAGTTATAGACCTATTTCTCTGCTAAATGCCGACGTAAAGTTATTTGCCAAAGTTTTGGCAGGGAGGCTAAAAAGTAAAATGACCGCCCTGGTGCATCCAGACCAGGTGGGGTTTGTACCGGGAAGGCAGAGCAGAGATAACGGAGTAAGGTCGGTGCTTCTAGCAGAGTCCATCAAACGAGGCGGGCCCCCAGCTCTATTCCTGTCAATGGACGCAGAAAAAGCGTTTGACAGGGTAAACTGGGGGTGGATGTTCAAAACCTTAGAAACAATGGGGGTGGGCCAGAGATTTATCGAGTGGGTAAAAATATTATACTCCGACCCAACAGCATATGTGAAAACCAACGGGGTGACTTCTGGGCCCTTCCGGATGGACAACGGTACGAGGCAGGGCTGCCCACTGTCCCCCCTCTTGTTTGTTCTAACATTGGAACCTCTGCGATCGTCCATTCGTAGGGACCCAGACTGAAGCGGGGTTAAAATAGGATCTGAGGAGCATAAAGTAGCTGCTTTTGCAGATGATATATTGTTTTTTATTACAAACCCTAGAATTACTATCCCGAACATACTTAAAAATCTGAAAAAATTTGGGGAGATATCAAATTATAAAATCAATCTAGGGAAGTCGGAGGTTCTTAATTTAAATGTGAGAAAGGAGAGGGAGGAGTGCCTTTCAGGATCCTTCCCCTTCCCTTGGAGGAAAAAAATTGGTTACTTGGGGGTTAAGCTTTCGAATAATATGAAGGATTTGTATGTAAACAATTATATTCCCCTACTAGACAAAATCAGACGAGAGGTGGGAAGAGTGTTCTATCGACCCCTTTCATGGTTTGGATTCATAAATGCAGTGAAAATGACTTTACTGCCCAAAATTCTATACAGATTCCAGATGCTCCCTATTCCCCTCCCCCAGGTGTTCTTTCGAGCTTTAAAAGGCCTTGTACTGAGGTTTGTCTGGTGTGGCAAAAAGCCTAGAATTTCCAGCTCGGTCCTGAGTAGGAGGAAAGAAAAAGGAGGACTGTCACTGCCAGATTTTTATAAATATTACAAAGCGGTGGTTTTGACACGAGTCATTGAATGGTCAAAGGGGGGTTTAGAAAGGAGATGGGTAAATATCGAGCACAGTGTTAGTAATAAGGTCTTAGGTCACATAATATGGAATCCACCTAAATATAGAGCACTAGACACAGAATGGATGCCGACATTAACACAGAACGCATTAAAGGTATGGGACCAGATACATATACAAAATAAGTGGACGTATAATTCACCTTTGATATCACTTAAAGATAACAATTTTTTTGCAGCGGGGATGAGGGAGGTGGGAGGGAATTGGATTAACCTCCCTGGCGGTATGATTATTTCGGATTTTAGGTGCTGAAAGCGGTACAATTATTTTGCATGGAAATTTGGCGTTTTATATTGTAGGTCTGTAAATCTTAACAATAACACACTTAAATCTGTCCAAACCAGAGTCTAGTAGATATCCCGGGTATGATAAAGTTTGAAACACAAAAACATAAATAATAATATAATAAATAAAAATAAATAATTAAAAAAAATTAAAAAAAAATAGTAATAAAATAAATTTCCCCACAATTCACTATCGCTCAATTCTGCAAGTGTTCTAATTTACTATCGCTGTTTTCTAGCTGGTCTAAAGCCACTTTTGACGTAAAGGGACACTTTTTGGTTGCTATGGACAATCTCCAGTTTCCAGGCAGAAAGAACAGTGTATATCATGTAAAACTGCATACAGGGCATGGGCCAGAGCACCGGGGACAAAAGGGATGTGAAATCATTTCATACAGTACTGTAATCTGTAAGATTACAGTACTGTATGTGTTATGATTTTGACATTTTTTTGAATTTGCCGCCAGGCTCCGCCCCGTGCGTCGCGCCGCTCGCAGGGAACGGAGCCTGGCACGGAGAGGCTTCGGAGGAGGACGGAGCCCTCGGACACTGCGGGGGACATCGCAGGATCCCGGGGACAAGGTAAGTAACGCCGCCCCAGGATCCTGCAATGCGATCCCGAGTGTGGCTCGGGGTTACCGCTAATGGTACTGAATTTTAACCCCGAGCCACACTCGGGAAAACCACCAGGGAGGCTACAAGGGATAATTTTCAATTAAGAGATGTTATTAGAGATGGGAAAATAGGCACGTATACTGAATTAAAAGAGAGGACGGAGGATCTGTCAATGGATCCTTGGAGGTACCTCCAGCTGTCTGTATTCATCGGGAAATTGCCAAAACCCCTGAGGGGGGTAGGAGGATATAGACCCCTGGAAAAGCTCTGCGAGGGGGAGCACCAGAGGGGCCTAATATCACAAGTGTATAAAATTCTAAGTGAGAGAGAGGAGGTGGAGGTACCTCATTATATTAAGGTTTGGGAAAGGGAATTAGGGTCACGTTGTGATAAATATTTATGTTTAAAGATATGGAAGCTGTTACACAAAACAGCAGTTGACAGCAAAAGGACCGAGACAAATTATAAATGCCTGGCAAGGTGGTATGCCACACCAGACAAGCTGAGATGAGTTTGCTCCAGAGAAATCTGGAGAATGTTGGAGAAGGTGTGGGGGAGTGGGGACGATGGCGCACATATGGTGGGACTGTGCGATCATCAAAACATACTGGAAAAGAATAAGGGAACTGATTAAAACTATCACGGGTAAAAGTGTGGTAGAAGACCCATGGGTATGTCTGTTTCACGGTACAGAGGAGCCAATCAAGCAATATCAAAACTCCGCAGTCCCTATACTGTTGGATGTGGCTAAGAGACTGATAGCGAAGAACTGGCTTGAACCAGAGATTCCGAATGTACGTGATTGGTTCTTCTGTATAAATGAGATATACAACATGGAGGGAACGGAGGGAGGAGGACCGGATTCTGAGGATAGGGAAACCCGGGGAGATAAATGGTCAGGATGGCGGATCTATAAAAATTCATGGAGCTACCTGGAGGAGGTGACAAGGGGTGATTGATTCTAAGGATTATTTGCCAGCCAGAACAGGCATACTCCAAGCCCGCAGCGGGGTGGGGGTGGGGGGGGTAGAGGGAAGGGATGGGGTTGGGGGGGAACAGCAGGGGGTGGTGTGGGATTGTGCTATTAAAAGTGAGAAGTGAGATTGTTCCTCTCTGTTGGAAGAGAGATATATATGATTGTAATTTTGTATTGAAAAATTTATATAAATAAATAAATAAATAAAAAAAGAGTTAGGGGTTCGTGGGCTGTACATAGGGCTTCACTGGCCTGGATGTATTGCTGCCTGGTGTGTTTCTTAAATTGTGTGGTATAAGAAATGATATTCCCTCTCAATATGAGCTCCATTGGTGTAAACATAGTCGTTCCAAGCTGTGTATAGTGTGTGGCAAAAGTCTTCATTGTCCATCAAGTAAGATGGAAAGCGCCACATGGCAGATGTGGCAGCAGCTTCATCTTCCAGAGATGAGATCCATTCCTCAGCCTCTGCACCTGTGCCTGCACTTCTATATGTAACAGCTCCAGCCCTCTGTTAACTGCTGTGTCCACAGTGGTGGCGAGTGTAGGGCCTAGCAGTGCAACTACTGCTTGAGCTATGCCTTCAGGAGAGGCAGGGTCGGCGGCTATCGTTCCCGGAATTGAGGAATGCTGTGTAGGCGGCTGTGGAGGCGGCTGCAGCAGTTCTGCTGAGGAGATCGTGGCCGCCATTTTGGCTGCGCTTGTCTCTGTCCCTCTCGCGGGTGTTAGCGTATAGGATGCAGCTCGTGCATATGATCACTCCACAAAGCAATCCATATGTGCCCACTGAGTAGCAAGTGAAAGGGGGGGGTCTCTCCGAGGCGTTTGCGGGTATTTGCGGCCGGTTAAATGGGGAGTGTGGTAGGAGCTGAGGGTTCCTACCTCCTCCTCATGCGGCGCCGGAACCGGAAGTTCCCAACTTACCATTTTGATCCATCTTCAATATAGGTGCCAGTACGTTCCCTATTGAATTTGTCCAAATTTGTTCCAGCATAGGGTGACACTTGCCCCACATTATAGAAAACAGAGGTGTGGTATATGCTGTGCTACACTATATGAAGTTGAGTTGATCTATGAGAGGAATATAGAGACGTATAATTGACTGCATTTAAGATATGCTGCAACTATTTCCTAGAAGCAACTTTTTCCTCCCATATATCTCTACACCTAGGGGGATGCTTGTTGAAAGAGACCTTGCACTTCATGCAAAGACTGCTTTTTAAATGTGACACCCTCCCTCTTACTTAAATGCTGAATAAAAGTTAAAAATAAACACTTCTAGGGGGAAAAAATAGATAATATTCTTATCTTTCCTTTAGCTTTTGTAGGGCAGTCCAGATGACAAGGTCCCTGGGAAAGCTGAGTGCTCCAAATCATGAAAAATGCTAGTTTTAGCTAGATTTGAATTGGATTCCAAAGATATCACTGACATCAACCTTGCTTGGATGTCGCAGCCAAAAGTTGGTGGAACAGTAGGTATATTATTTACCTTTAATCCCCCAACAGGTTTGTTTTTATACCCTTATTCAGCATTCCAGTGTTGCTTATTATATGCCAAATCAACTTTAAGCCTGGTACATACCACAATTTTTTTTGTTTTGTTTTTTAACGAAAAAAAAAACCTGACAGCTCTGGTCGGAGTCAGCTGTATAGATAACGATGTTAGTGCAGCAATCTCCCCTGCTGTTTTTTTGTGTTCTGACAGGGGGACAGCCCACCCCCCTGCCAGAACACTCCAGTCAGCGCCCTCAGCCATTGGCTGAGAGCGCTGATCAGGAGGCGGTCGGCTGCCAAACAGGACAACTTCTGTAGGATCGGCTGCCATACACATGGGCTGAATGTTGATCGGTTATTATTGAACCAGCCGATGTCGCCCGGCATTCTGCCCATGTGTACTAGGCTTTAAAGTGTATGCAAACAATAACAATGAACTTCTTTTATTTGCTTACTTTTTGTCTGTTAACCACTTGCTTACTGGGCACTTAAACCCCCTTCCTGCCCAGAAAAATTTTCAGCATTCAGCGCTGTCACTCTTTGAATGAAAATTGCACGGTCATGCTACAGTGTACCCAAATGAAAATTTTTATCATTTTTTTCACACAGATAGAGCTTTCTTTTGGTGGTATTTAATTGCTGCTGTTTTATTTTTATTCTTAGCTAAATAAAGCAAAAAGACTGAAAATTTTGAAAAAAACAAAAATAAAACAGTTTCATAGTTTGTTATAAAATTTTGAAAACAGGTAATTTTTCTCCTTCACTGATGTGCGCTCATGAGGCTGCACTGATGGGCACTGATAGGCTGAGCTTATGGGCACTGATAGGCGGCACTGATGGGCACTGATAAGGCGGTACTAATGGGCACTGATAGGTGGCACTGATAAGCACCGATGAGGCGGCACTGATAGGTGGCACTGATGGGTGGCACTTATGGGTGGCACTGATTGTTGGTACTGATGGTCACTGATCGGTGGCACTGAAGGGCACTGTTATGTGGCACTGATAAGCAGCACTGATGGGCACTGATGATCACTGATGGGTGGCACTGATGGGCACTGGTAGGCACTGGTAGGTGACACTGATAGGCAACACTGATCTGTGGCACTGATTATGAGACACTGATGGGCATTGATTGGCAGCATTTGTGGGCATTGATGGGTGACACTGTGGGCATTGGTAGGTGGCACTGGTGGGCACTGATAGGTGGCACTGGTAGGTGGAACAGTGGGCACTGGCAGCTGACACGGGTGGGCACAGAAAATGCAGCCACGGCTTTCTTTTAGTTTTCGTCACTGTAAAAATGCCACTGATGAAAATTTTGACAAACGTTTTCCCAAGAGTATTAATGGGCATTTTTTTTCTTTCATTTGGAGGAAGGGAGAAGGGTTTTTCTCAGCTAAATATGATTACCTGCCTGCATGCTGAGCTAAGGGCAGATTGATTCCAGGAAGTAAATGCTACTTGAATCACCTGCTCTTACTCAAGATGACCGTGGCTAGAAATGCTAGGGGGTGTTTTTCAAAGTGATTTCTCAACCAAATAAAGCATGGAGACATAGATGGATGAGTGAATTTGCTTTGAGTATTAAAAATTATTTTAATAGCATGTACGGTTTGTGGTCCTCAGATACAGTTAAAGTGGCTGTAACCCTAAAAACGTCTTTCACTGGCAGTCCTTCTACTTTCTCTGGCAATAACTCACTCTGTAAGTGTTTGTTTAAAAAGATGCTTCTAAATACCTTTTTCCAGTTATCTTCAGGCCGGTCACGTGACTCCCAGCCGCTCTACTACGATCCAGGGCTACAGTGGGAGGAGTTGAGATCTCCCTCTGACATCGCCCGGGAATCACATGATCACCATGCTGGCCGCTCGGCACCTCCCACTGTAGCCTTGGATCGTAGTAGCAGAGTGGCCAGGAGTCAAGTGACCGGCCTGAAGATAACTGGAAAAGGGTATTTAGAAGCATCTATTTAAACAAACATTTACATAATGAGTTATCGCCAGATAAAGGAGAGGGGAAATATTTTGCAAAGTTTTGTTACTATGTACAGTGACAGAGGGGGGGTGGACTGAGACAGAGACACGGAGCTGACAGGCAGGGAGGGAGGGCGTGAGGAGGACAGATGAGAGCTGCGGATGACGGAGGCACATAAGCTGACCATGGTAGTCAGGGCTCAGCAGCCATGATTATCATTGTCAGATCACAGAGGGGGACACAGGAAGTGTCAGGATCAGCCAGGTTTTTTACAGTTTAGAGAGGGACAGATTAGACCGCACAGGCACTGTGCTCTTAAACCACTTAAGGGCCGGAAGAATTTGCCCCCTTAATGACCAGGCCAATTTTTGCGATACGGCACTGCGTCGCTGACAATTGCACAGTCATGCGACGTTGTACCTAAACAAAATTGACGTCCTTTTTTCCCCACAAATAGTTTTCTTTTGGTGGTATTTGATCACCTCTTCAGTTTTTATTTTTTGTGCTATAAACAAAAAATAAGTGACAATTTTGAAAAAAAATATATTTTTTACTTTTTGCTATTATAAATATTCCAATTTTTCTTTATTTTTTAAAACACATTTCTTCATCATTTTAGGTCAATATGTATTCTTCTACATATTTTTGGTAAAAAAAAAAAAATCACAATAAGCGTATATTGATTGGTTTGCACAAAAGTTATAGCGTCTACAAAACATTTTTATTATTTTATTTTTTTACTAGTAATGGTGGCGATCTGCAATTTTTAGTGGGACTGCGACATTGCAGTGGACAGATCGGACACTTTTGACACTTTTCTGGGACCAGTGACATTTATATAGTGATCAGTGCTATAAAAATGCACTGATTACCGTGTAAATGTCACTGGTGGGGAAGGGGTTAACACTAGGGGGCGATCAAGGGGTTAACTGTGTTCTCTCATGTGTGTTTCTGACTGTGGGGGGGATGGGACTGACTGGAGAAGGAGACAAATCGCTGTTCCTAATTACTAGGAACAGCAGATCTGTCTCTCCTCCACTGTCAGAATGGGGATTTGTGTGTTTACATACACAGATCCCCGTTCTGGCTCTCGTGCCCACCATCGCAGGTGGCTGGTGGAGATCGTGGCCGGCAGCCACACGCATCGGGACCACAACGGGTATTCACACGTGCCTGCTATGGCTTTTAAGGGAGCTGACGTACCAATACGTATGATGACGGTGGCTGGTCGGCAAGTGGTTAATCTGCTATAAGGGAACAGGAGCTCTTTTTTATTGGGGGGGAGGGTTAAAAACACTTAAACTTCAACTTTAACCCTCCTGGCGGTATTCCCGAGTGTGGCTCGGGGTTAAATTTCAATACCATTAGCGATAAACCCGAGTCACACTCGGGATTGCATTGCAGAATCCTGATCTAGGTTACTTACCTTGTCCCTAGGACCCTGCGATGTCCCTACGCTGTGTCCGCTGGATAATGCGCCTGGTGCTCTGTGTGCTGGGCTCTGTTCCCTGCGAGAGTCGCAACGCATGGGGTGCAGCCTGGTGGCACATTCAAAAAGTACAAAAAACATAACACATACAGTACACTGTAATCTTACAGATTACATTACTGTATCATATCATTTCACCTCCCTTTTGTCCTTAGTGCTTGTCCAGTGCCCTGCATGCAGTTTTATATTATATATACTGTTCTTTCTGCCTGGAAACTTGAGATTGTCCATGGCAACCAAAAAGTGTCCCTTTATGTCAAAAGTGGTTTTAGACCAGCTAGAAAACAGCGATAGTAAATTAGAACACTTGCAGAATTGAGCAATAGTGATTAGTGGGGAAATTCATTTTTTATTATTATTATTATATTATTTTTTATACCGTATTTATCGGCGTATAACACGCACCGGCGTATAACACGCACCCCAAGTTTAGGAGGGAATTTTAAGGAAAAAAAACTTTTAGTAGGGAAGTTGAAGGGAAAAAAACTTACATTTAAATGCCCATCATTGCAGCCTTCTCAGTGCAGCCTTGCCCCAGTGCAGCCTTGTCAGTGCAGCCTTGTCAGTGCAGCCTTCCCCAGTGCAGCCTTGTCAGTGCAGCCTTCCCCAGTGCAGCCTTGTCAGTGCAGCCTTGTCAGTGCAGCCTTCCCCAGTGCAGCCTTGCCCCAGTGCAGCCTTCCCCAGTGCAGCCTTGTCAGTGCAGCCTTCCCCAGTGCAGCCTTCCCCAGTGCAGCCTTGTCAGTGCAGCCTTCCCCAGTGCAGCCTTGTCAGTGCAGCCTTCCCCAGTGCAGCCTTGTCAGTGCAGCCTTCCCCAGTGCAGCCTTGCACCAGTGCAGCCTTGTTAGTGCAGCTTTGTCAGTGCAGCCTTCCCCAGTGCAGCCTTGCCCCAGTGCAGCCTTGCCCCAGTGCAGCCTTCGATCCTGTGCTTCAAAATCGCCGACCGCGATTTGAAAATGGCGCCGCCGGCGCCGAAATACACAGAGCCGGTCCTCGGCTCTTCTCGGCGGCTCTCGTTTACTTTCGGCTCCACTCGTAGTCCCGCCCGGGATGGGCGTGACTGTGAGCGGAGCTATCCGAACCTAGCCGAGTACACTCGGCTAGGTTCGAGCAGCGCTCGAGTGAAGCCGAAAGTGGCCGAGAAGAGCCGAGGACCGACTCTGTGTATTTCGGCACCAGCGGCGCCATTTTCAAATCGCGGTCCGCGATTTTGAAGATCTGGCAGCTCAGGATCGCAGGGGATCGGCGTATAACACGCACCCGCGATTTTCCCCTGATTTTAAGGGGAAACAAGTGCGTGTTATACGCCGATAAATACGGTAATTATTTATAGTTATTTATTATATTATAATTTATGATTTAGTGTTTTAAACTTTATCATACCCGGGATGTTTACTAGACTCTTGTTTGGACAGATTTAGGTGTGTTATTACTAAGAATTACAGGTCTACAATAAAAAACGCCAAATTTATATGCAAAACAATGTACCAGTTTGAGATTAAAAAATCTGACCTAATCATACTGACAGGGAGGCTAAAGACCTCATGGTTCTGCTGTCCAGCTTGAACCAGAAGAGGAAATGATGTCATCAGCAGGGGGCGGGAGGAAGTGGTCAGGACTGTCTGTATGGAATGAAAGGCTACGCGCTCAGAGCTCACAGCTCCTTCTACTGGTCAGCATGGAGCTGACTACTTCCTGGTTTTCCTGAATGTACAGCGAATCAGCACAACATCACACCAGAACCTCTCCCAGCTACCCGGATCATGGGAGGAGCCTGTGGGACGCAGTAGAACTGCCAGGACTACATACTTATGACGAGCACAACTCCCATCTATATCTTATAAGTACTTTTAATCTTGTGCAATAAATTATACTGGTTTAATACTACACTTAGAGAGGCCCCCCCCCCCTGTTTCTTTTATATGTTTTGCAGAGTTGCTGGACACACTCTGAGGATGGCTGCCCCTTCTTAAATCACCTCCTTACCGTAGTTCAACTTTGTTTTTACCTAAAGACTGACTAATCAAATGTACATTATTACAAACTAAGGGCATTGCCTCCTGGAGCGCCAGATACCCAATCTACCTCCAAGTAAATGTGGTAAAGCTCTGCTTCCATCATCTAATCACATGCAAGCAAAAATGCTTTTTTTTTTCCCTTCGCACCTGATTGGGTATTCTTTATAACATGAAGCTTTACCACATTTCTAAGGAAATGCAACTGCTCTTGCAAAGTGCACAGTCTATTTGTCTTTGTTAAATCAATTCCCTGAATGTCCGTCTTTTGTTGAATTCCTTGTGTAATGAACCATACTTTCCTTTGTGACTCTAGTACCAGTGTACAAACACCTGAAATATTTGCCCTTCTATCTAAAATGTCTATAGCGCTTTAAATGTAGTGAACATTGCTGTCAGAAAAATATCATCATCCTTCTCCTCTCATTATTTCTCAGTATTGTCGACATAGAAAAGATGCTCACAATGTGTGTTAATACAGAAAATACATTTACAGTATTTTAAACTCTGCAAAAAATACTTTTGACTTTAGCACAATTTCATAGCGCATTCATACATATTAAGTTTAGGATTCACAATGTTAAAGTGGTTGTAAACTCTTACATAAACCCAGTGAAGGGACTAGCCTCAGGTTGTCCATAGAGATTAACCACTTTACGCCCACGCTATAGCTGAATGACGGCTACAGCGCGGGCTTCCAGTGCCGGGAGGGTGTCAATAGATGTCCTCCCATGATCGCATGCTCCTTCGGACTCAGTTGATCACAGGACAGGGTAAAGGGCCAATCACAGCAGGCCTTTTACCACGTGATCAGCTGTCAGCCAATGACAGCTGATCAGGAAGTAAACAGAAGTCGGTTATTGGCTTTTTTTCTCCTCACGATCAGTGTGAGGAGAAAAGAATAAATCCAGTAAACGGCTTCTGTTACAGGGACATCAGTCCTGATGTGTGCCACCTATCAGTGCCCACAAGTGCTGCTAATCAGTGCCCACTAGTGCCATATATCAGTGCCCAGCAGTGCCACCTTTGAGTGCCAATCAGTGCCCACCAGTGCCACCTTTCAATGCCACCTTGCAGTGCAATCAGTGGTGCCAATCAGTGCCCATCAGTGCCACCTATCAGTGCTGCCAATCAGTGCCCATCAGTGCCTCATCATCAGTGTCACACACCAGTGCTGCCTACCAGTGCCTATCAGTGCCCATTAGTGCTGCCTATCAGTGCCCATTAGTGCTGCCTATCAGCGCTCATCAGTGCCGCCTATCAGTGCCTCCTCTTAGTGCCCTTGAGTGCCACCTATCAGTGCCCATCAGTGCCACCTATCAGTGACTCCTCATGAGTGCCCGTCATTGCAGCCTCATCAGTGCCTATTAGTGGAGCCTCATCAGTGCCTATAGGTGCCACCTTATCATTTCCACCTCCTCAGTGCCCATCAGTGCAGCCTATCAGTGCCCATCAGTGTAGCCTCATCAGCTCACATCAGTGAAGGAAGAAAATTACCTGTTTGCAAAATTTTAAAACAAACTATGAAATATTTTTTTTTCAACATTTTCTGTCTTTTTTTGTTTCTTTAGCAAAAAATGAAAAACCCAGTGGTGATTAAATACCACAAAAGGAAAGCTCTATTTGTTTGAAAAAAATGATAACAATTTTGTTTGGGTACAGTGTTGTATGACTGCGCAATGGTCATTCAAAGTGCAACAGCGCTGGAAGCTGAAAATTGGCCTGGGCAGGAAGGGGGTATACCTGCCCAGTAGGCAAGTGGTTAAACAAATCCTCCTAAATCAAGTGTACATATTTATTGCAGCCCTCTCTTCTCTACAGCCATAAAAGTCCAGAATTTATATGTGTCCGAGTTTTCAGAAAGCAGGAGGCAGGGAGCTGAAGTTATACTCTATACAAAAATGTGGCAACCACCCCAACCTATACCTGGCCTTTGCAGCAAGGTGCACATGGAAGGGCAATGCATATCACAAACATACAAAAGATTTCCAAGCACACTTACCAGCCAGCCTGCAAAACAACCAAATTGGCCCTGTCTAACAGTTTACGTTAAAAACTTTAAAAACAGAGGGTTTTAGGATACTTTAAGATGTTTCAAGATGTTTCTATTATAAATAAATGGTAGATGATTCCTAGGAATTGACTCATTTTTTATGTCAGAAAATAATAGTTCTGCTAGAAAAACAGGGCCAGGAGCAGGCATTACTGTGGGAGTGCATGTATATTGCAACTCAAACAAATAGCTTAGTGCAGTTTTCATATCATATTCCTAGCTATGCACACAGTTCAGTGGTCACCCAAAGTTTATTGTACAAATGAATAATAATCATTACACAGACTGGTAATGGTCAGTTTTTATTCTCTGTTAAATGTTGCTACCTGACCCATTAGGGTCAAGGAGAAATATTTCTGCATTCAATGCATTATAATGTGAAGATGTTAGAATGCTTTTAAGTCTATATATGTATTTGGAATGACATCTGTCATGTGCTAAGGATTCAGATAATAGCCAAAGCTCAAAGTATTTTCTGTATAGGTTCTTGCTCCCAAAAGCAGGTTATTCACCAGAGCTTCTGATTATTAGTTTTGGAGCAATTGGATCTTGTGATCCCTTTGATGCCTTAACACGCATTTCTATTCTTTAGCACATTTTTAGGAAAATCATTTCATAAAAGCAATGTGACTGTAGCTTACAATAGAGGAAATTATCCATCAGCCAAAACTTACTATATGTCCAATGGTTCAGATGCTCTAAAGTACATCTGTTTGGAAATTTCTCATTTTATACACTTTATTCACTTTTTCTCACATATTTTAGGCTTACCTGTAGCACAAAGTGTGTTGCAAGGGTTTACAACCACTTTAACAGAAAAGGAATGTGTGCCCCACGGGTTGATGCTGCTTCTTTTTTGAAAAATGCTATTTACATACTGGAGCACAGAGATCACAGTGAGTTGCTTGCTGTACAGCTGTGTAAGGAAATGTTGAATGATTATTTTAGTCATCTATGTTGATCGTTTAATCGATCAATGAAAAAAGAGACTCCAATACAAAAATGTCTATAGTCATTTATATACTATTGGTTTTCTGATGTTTTGTTATCTGGTGTGCACCCCCCATGTATAACCATTTGATGTTAGTTGGTTGTAATTGTAATTACATTCAGTCCTGCCCCCTCCATTAGTTGGGGGGTGGGTTTTTATAACATACACTATATTGTCAAAAGTATTGGGACACCTGCCTTTACACGCACATGAACTTTAATGACATCCCAGTCTTAGTCCGTTGGGTTCAATATTGAGTTGGCCCACCCTTTGCAGCTATAACAGCTTCAACTCTTCTGGGAAGGCTGTCCACAAGGTTTAGGAGTGTGTCTATGGGAATGTTTGACCATTCTTCCAGAAGTACATTTGTGAGGTCAGGCACCGATGTTGGACGATAAGGCCTGTCTTGCACTCTCCGCTCTAATTCATGACAAAAGTGTTCTATTGGGTTGAGGTCAGGACTCTATGAGGTCAGGACTCTTGCCAAAAGAATTGAGCCACCCATCCAAATCATTTGGTGGAGGGGGGATCATGGTGTGGGGTTGCTTTTCAGGGGTTGGGCTTGGCCCCTTAGTTCCAGTAAAAAAGGAACTCTTAAGGTGTCAGCATACCAAGACATTTTGGACAATTTCATGCTCCCAAGTTTGTGGTAACAGTTTGGGGATGGCCCCTTTCTGTTTCAACAGGACTGTGCACCAGTGCACAAAGCAAGGTCCATAAAGACATGGATGAGTGAGTTTGGGGTTGAGGAACTTGACTGGCCTGCACAGAGTCCTGACCTCAACCTGATAGAACACCTTTGGGATGAATTAGAGCAGAGACTGCAAGCCTGACCGCACAAATGAGCTTTTGGAAGAATTGTCAAACATTCCCATAGACACACTCCTAAACCTTGTGGACAACCTTCCCAGAAGTGTTGAAGCTGTTATAGCTGCAAAGGGTGGGCCAACTCAATATTGAACCCTACGGACTAAAACTGGGATGCCATTAAAAGTCATGTGCGTATAAAGGCAGGCGTCACAATACTTTTGACAATATAATGTATGAGCAATGCCATTTTAATGGTAATCATGATATGAGTAAGGCTGTGACAGCCGAAACATGTCAGCATTGATCCTGTGTATATGATGTAGCCAAATAAAGGATTATTATTATTATTATTATTATTTATTATTATTATACAGGATTTATATAGCGCCAACAGTTTGCGCAGCGCTTTACAACATGGGGCAGACAGTACACTTACAATACAAATCAATACAGGAGGGATCAGAGGGCCCTGCTCGTTAGAGCTTACAATCTAGAAGGGAGGGTCAAGTGGAGACAAAAGGTAATAACTGTGGGGGATGAGCTGATGGGAAAAAAAAAAAAAGTACAGTTGTTAGGTGTGGGTAGGATAGGCTTCTCTGAAGAGAAGGGTTTTCAGGGATCTTCTGAAAGCTAATAAAGTAGGAGATAAGCGGACAGATTGGGGTAAGGAGTTCCATAGGATTGGAGAGGCTTTGGAAAAGGCCTGGAGGCGAGCATGGGAGAAGGTGACAAGGGAGCTAGAGAGCAGGAGGTCTTGAGAGGAACGAAGAGAGTGAGTAGGTTGGTATTTAGAGACTAAGCAAGTGATGTAGCTGGGGGCGAAATTGTGGATGGCTTTGTACGTAGTTGTTAGAATTTTGAATTTAATTCTTTGGCCGAGCGGAAGCCAGTGGAGGGATTGACATAGAGGAGTGGCAGACACAGAGCGACTGGTAAGGTGGATGAGTCTGGCAGCGGCATTCATAATGGATTGAAGAGGTGATAGACTATGTAGAGGTAAGCCAATGAGAAGGGAGTTGCAGTAGTCAAGGCAAGAGATGACCAGCGAGTGAATTAAGAGCTTTGTTGTGTCATTGGTTAGAAAGGGGCGTATTTTGGAGATGTTGCGGAGGTTGAGGCGGCAGGATTTGGACAGTGATTGGATGTGTTGCTTGAAGGAGAGTTCAGAGTCTAGGACTACACCTAGAACCTTGGCATGTGGGGATGGGCTTATAGTTGTGCCATCGATTTTGACAGAGAGATCAGGGGAAGAGGCATAGGGGGGAGGGAAAATTAGAAGTTCGGTTTTGGCTAGATTGAGTTTAAGGAAGTGGTGAGACATCCAGACTGATATATCTGAGAGTAAATTACTGATACGTGAGGAGACAGAGGGAGTGAGCTGAGGGGTAGAGAAATAGATTTGGGTGTCATCGGCGTAGATTATACTAAGAAGTTATCGAGTTGCCGGCTAAATTTCTGCTTTGGATGTATAAACAGGGAATTGGGGATCCCCCAGCCCCAGCACTGAATCTCAGCAAGTATGTTTTAATTGTGTGTTGAGCTTGGGTATCTTCTGTTTGTATCCAATACAAAAATGATTTAATAAAAATAATTAAGCGGACTAATTACTGTATTTGTTTTCAAGATTCTTTGGCCATGCAGAAATTCTTTATTAAACACAATAAGCTTGGGTGGACTAAGGACTGTAAAAACAACAGTTCCAACAGTTATTCTCCTGCAGAAAGAATAAGTGTTGAAATATATAACAGTGTGCGCCATTACAACCAAAAGAAAAGAAAAATAATAATACAATATTTAAAAAAAAATTGATCTAACTCTGGTGGTTATGTTAATGTGGGAGAAATACTAAATTGCAGCAAGGATTATTGCGTTTGGCCTATTATTTAACCAATTTACGATCACCTACTGCAGATATACTGTGGCAGGGCGACCGTTCTGCGCTGGATCACATACCTAGTGCGTGATCTGTGTGTCGGGGTAGAGGATGCGCCCGTGCGCCTCCGCCTCCCCAGCTGTGCTGCAATTTGCTGCAGCACCAACCAATCAGCAGCTGCCGGCCACTGATTGGTCGCCAGCACCCGACGATCATCTCTGGACATTACCAAAGAGTGGCCGTGTAGGTAAACAAACATAGGGCTCTCTTCTGACCGCAGCAATGTGCTGTTTTTTTTTCTTCCTGCCAAGCAGGAAGTAAAAAACAGCACATTGCTTACTAAAAACAGAACCCAGCACACTTAATAACACATGTTGGCCACACATTTAACCCCTTGATCGCCCTAGATGTTAACCCCTTCCCTGCCAGTGTCATTAGTACAGTGACAGTGCATTTTTTTAGCACTAATCACTGTATTGGTGTCACTGGTTCCTAAAAAAATTGTCAAAAGTATCAGTTGGACTGAGGACTTCCTGGATATTTTACATTGGATGAATATATTTTTTTTCTGGATATATACTGTATATTTTTCGGATATTAGGACACTAATATGTACACAGGTGTGTTTGTGTAAATTATATATTCAAAAATGTACTTTCTTTTAAATTTATAGACATTATTTAGAATATTAGTATTATTTTTAAATCTTATTGTTATTAGAAATGTGGAGCGCTAGCTTGTACGCAGTTTCTTTGTAGGTAATATGCTACCTTGAATTTCAGAAAAATATTTCTGCGCTACCCTTTATCAATTGCATAGGTGACTACAATAGTAAAGTGCAGTTGTGCCTACAATAGCTCAATAATATTTAATTCTATAAAGAAAAACTATTACATGCTCTATAATGCAAATAGTCCCAGTGAAATGGTAAATATACAATATTAAAATGCAATTGTGTTCTAAAATGAATCTCAGTCTCTGGGTGCATATATAACTTCCATAAGTAAACCAACTGAAAAGTCCATAAAACCAAAAACAAGCATGCTCCCAGTGAAGGCTGCAGTTAATATAGCATTCAAAAGTGCTTCAGATAAAGTTCTCTGTGTACATGCAGCACTCCATTTTCACAATCTCACACCGTGGATAGTCCCCCACCGGGGAGCTCACTCACCAACAAGTATGGACCCCCTGGGCTTTTGCCGAAGGGGGTCTATTAGGCTTGACTATACTGGTGGTTCTCTGTTAATCCCCCTCGGTGTATCCATTTTATAGAGAAAATTGAATAAAAGGATTCGACATAGCATGATACCATTTATTAAAATCACATAAGTATAAGCTTTAGATGTCCACTCACATGTAAAAGTGATGTATCCTCACATGTAAAAGTGATGTGCACTAGGAATGATCTGCCAACAATATTGATATGGCCACTGCTACTCCACAATCCTCTGGAGCCAGCGTGCTTTCCACTAGGTGGAAGTACTGGTGTACATGACCGGAGAACCCGCCTCTACGCGTTTTGTCATCCAGACGTCTTCAAGAGGTGTTGTCACATATGCCCTGTCCACTGCTTTAGTACCCCGCCTATGTTTCTCATTGGATCAAGTTGTCATATATTAATTTATGTGCTGTATATCGTTGTTGGCAAATGATTCTTACAAATATAGAAATATTATACATTCCCCCTAAATTGTTTATTTAACCACTTCAGCCCCGGAAGATTTGACTGCTCAATGACAAAGCCATTTTTTGCGATATGACACTGCAGCGCTTTAACTGACAATTGCGTGGTCGTGCGACACTGTAAGCTTTAGATGTCCACTCACATGTAAAAGTGATGTATCCTGGCACTAGGAATGATCTGCCAACAATATTGATCTGGCCACTGCTGCTCCACGATCCTCTGGAGCCAGTGTGCTTTCCACTAGGTGGAAGTACTGGTGTACATGACCGGAAAACCTGCCTCTACGTGTTTCATCTTCCAGACGACTTCAAGAGGCGTTGTCACATATGCCCTGTCCACCGCTTTAGTACCCCGCCTATGTTTCTCATTGGATCAAGCTGTCATATATTAATTTATGTGCTGTATTTCGTTGTTGGCAAATGATTCTTACAAATATTGAAATATTATACATCCCCCTAAATTGTTTATTTAACCACTTCAGCCCCGGAAGATTTGGCTGCTCAATGACAAAGCCATTTTTTGTGATATGACACTGCGGCGCTTTAACTGACAATTGCGCGGTTGTGCGACACTGTAACCAATCAAAATTGACGTCCTTTTTTTCCCACAAATAGAGCTTTCTTCTGGTGGTATTTGATCATCTCTGCGGTTTTTATTTTTTGCGCTATAAACAAAAAAAAAGCAACAATTTTGAAAAAAACACAATATTTTGTACTTTTTGCTATAATACACATCCCCATTTTTGTTTTAAAAAAAGCACATTTTTTCCTCATTTTAGGCCGATATGTATTCTTCTACATATTTTTGGTAATAAAAATCGCAATAAGCATATATTGATTGGTTTGCGCAAAACTTATAGCGTCTACAAAATAGGGGAAAAATTTATGGCATTTTTATTAATTTGTTTTGCTAGTAATGGCGGTGATAATCAATTTTTGACGGGATTGCAACATTTTGGCGGACAGATCGGACACTTTTGACACATTTTTGGGACATTTGCCAATTATACAGCGATCAGTGCTATAAAAATGCACTGATTACTGTGTAAATGTGAATGGCAGGAAAGGGGTTAACACTAGGGGGCGATCAAGGGGTTAACTGTGTTCCCTCATGTGTGTTCTAACTGTAGGGGGATGAGACTGACTAAAGCGGATGACAGATTGTTGTTCCTAGCTAGTAGGAACATGGGATCTATCTGTTTTCTCCTCACAGAACAGGCATTTGTGTGTTTACACACACGTGTCCCTGTTCTAGCTCTCATACCCGCGATCGCAAGTGGCCGGCGGTCATCGCGACTGCCGGCCACACACATCGGCACCCCCGCAGTGCAGCAGGCTGCTATCCCCGTTTAAAGGGCGATGTACAGCTACGACGGTTCGTGGGAACATGCCGACCTGCTGCAGTATAATGACGACGGCTGGTCGGCAAGCAGTTAAAATACTGAAAATATGAAAAATACAAATAAATATAATAAAAATAAAATTAAATATAAAAAAGGTTAATTCAACTATCATAAATATGCATTAGCACCATCTTGTGGTATGATGGTATATTACACAAGAAAGTCTCGTATTCTCTATCAGTTGGTAACTATGGTCCTATAGCACAAGCCATAATGCAGAAAAACTATTTTAATATATCTCGGTTGACTTTGTGAAAATATTTATATTTATTAAAGGGAGAAATTTGTAAACTCATAATTTTATACCTATACAGTATATCTAAATTTGCTAAATGGGAATAATTCTAAAAGAAAAGAGACTTATAAGTCGATGCCTATTCCACTTGGGATGGTTATCTTAAAGGATCTGCATGTGTGCCAAATATGCACATTTGCCCTGGTGTTACTGCAAGGCAGCACGTCCCAGGGTGGGGTTTGCCACTCTTGTACCCGTGGGTCGTGTTCCCCTAGTATTCCGCCAAACAACTATTGAAAGAGGAACTGCAGTCTGCTCACATAATTTGTAATAAAAACATCTTTGCCATTCTGAAGCTTCCCTCCAACCACTTTGCATATTATTTAATATATACTGTGATTCTGTACTTGCCAAATATGCTGCAGAAATCGCCCTCCACAAAGTCTGGGTGCAATTTTTTTTAACTGTGGGCAGCTGAAGCTGCTGCCTGTTCACTTCCTGGATTTCTGTGCTGCTGGCTACCCAATATGCACTTCCTAGTCTCGTGCCTGAGCAGTAAGCAAACTGTGGGTGCACATTGTTGTTTATAAGTTGCCATAGGAATGGCAGCTCTTGTGGAAGTTCATGCCCTGTTATGGCAAAGAATCAACAGCATGGAACACAGAAACAGCTGAAGAAAAAGGTGCCTAGAGGCGGGGCCCAAGCCCGGAGAAAGAATCTCCTCTGCAGATGGGATAAGGAGTGTGAACTTATCCAGGGAAGATTGTGCAGACTGGCATTTTTCAAGAGGTTGTACCAGTCTAAAGCTGGATTTTTAAGGGCATGGCAAACCACTTTTATTTAATGGAATGGAAAAATTCACAAAAGATGGCAATTTCCTTTACTGTACCATTACTGTAACTTGCACAATACTTCTGCCTGCTGGCCTACTCACTTGCCACATAGCTGATTCAGGCCTCAAGCCTAGGCCTTAGGTCTGCTCCTCAGACCAACACAAAGGTTTCCTTCCAGTCAAGCTCTCATAGCTTACTCACGATCAGCTTCTTGCTGCTCTGTCACAGACTACATCTGCCTCCTGCAGACATGCACACTCTGGCTGCCCCAAGCAGCCTCTCTGACTCCTAGAGATGATGGGAGTCCTCCTGACTCCCATGCACAGACCTCCTGTCTGTTGGGTGGAGCCCTGGGCTCTGACCCCGGGTCTATTATGAACCCAGCCTGCACCTGAGCAATCAGTGTGCCTGCCTCTCCAAAAATCTGGCTTAAACTGCTAAAATAAACAGTGGCACGGGCTGGCCTCTCTACAGGACATTACCATAATTGGTCAGTTTTGGGATTTGGCCTGGCATTCGTTCCATGGCAGACTCTATGTAAAGGGCAACCTAAAGCATCACTCTGCGGAGAAATGTGGTTGTTCAAGAGTGGAATGTGGTGGGGTGGAGGAGACAATAGACCACTTCTTGCTTCAGTGCCCCTTCAATATAGAAGTCTACAAGCGGGTGGGTGGGGCTCTGGGTATCCCTTTCCTTTCCTGCTTGAGTTATGCAGAGTGGTCGACCAGAGCCTTTGAGACAAATCGGGATTTCGATTTTCAGACTCTTTTTCTAGTTAGCTTAGTAGTTTCTTCACATGGAATGCACGGTGTCAGGTTTCCATTCAGAAAAAAAATCCTTCCTGTCGAGGTGGTGGTGCACGACATTCTGGGTGAGGTTGGGAAGATTCGGGGTCTTGAGAAGGACAGGTGGTGGATTTGGGACTTTGAGTGGGATGTGTGTTAGAAAAAAATAAATAAATTGCACAATAATGAGAAAGTTTATTCAAATAAATACCATGGGACATGGTATATAGCAGATATGACGAGCTGATGGGCATATAATAGACAAATGTGAAAATTCCATTATTGCACATGATACATAAAATCAAAGAGAAGGGTATAATATAAATGCATGATTGAATTAAAAAACTGCATTTAAAAGCTTGACGTGTTTCATGGATGAAGTTCCACTTCTTCAGAAGCAAGTGCAGAATGCGTATCTATAAAAGGCGTGGAGAAATGTCAGGTCCCCGTTGCTGCTGTTTTGTTATTTTTGAAAAAAAGGCTGCATGCATGGGTTACATGTGTCATAGTTTCTTAGCCTGAGGGTGTGTTTAGGTGGAGGTTATGGCTTTGTTTAGGTTGGTATATTTCGTTTTCTTTTTGTTTTTGCTATGCTGATGTAAGCTATTTTTGTTTATATATTTGTATTTATTTTGTATATATGTAAATATGTTTTCATTATGTTTGTAAGATTTTTTTTAAACAAAAATGTACCAGGGGTACTGTTTGTTTTTTCTTGGTAACATTCCTTAATGGGTCCTGTTGGATCTGTTAGATAGTCATCCAACTTGTGTCACTTGAGCCACAACCCTGTTCTCCATTTTTGATACTCCAATGTGTTAGAAGGGGGTAGGGTTGTGTGGTGGAAGTCACATCCTTCATGTTTCCCTCCTTCCACCTTGTGCAGGCTCCACACATGCACTTAACTTAACTCTTAAACTTCAATATTTCTGTACAGAATAGGAACCTCTGTGGTGCAAATCCACTCCTGTCACTCTGGGAGACAGATCGCTGGCAGAAGGAGTGCCGACAACATCTACCTTGCTGCTAGAGGCCATTCTACCTGCATCAGGTACGTGCTACTGACAGGCTGCTTGTTAAATTTTCATTACTCTAGGTAACTACTTGTGTCTTCACAGTCCCCTATTTTTGTACTGATATCTTAATACCCAAAGTACCTTAGTGACTTGAGCCATGGGATGGTGCTGGCTACTTGCATTACACAACTTTTAGTAACTTCCGACCAGACGGGAACAAAGTTTCAAAACTTTACTTGTAAAACAAAGTCCAACATTCAGAGGCATAATTATTTCCTACAACCCTAACCCTAACTCAGGCTATGTGCTTCCCCAGCATACCTGCAAAGGTATAGTCCATGTATACACTGAGTCCATCAGAGGCATTTTCCAGATCAGTGGCCACAGCTGTGAAAGTCCCATTACACACCTACCCTCCCCTTTCTCCCCCTCCTCCATTAAGAAAATTCCTTGTACTGTTTTCACACAACACTACGTTCTGTGAGTGGAGGAGAGGATCCTATCATTCATCCACCCCTCCCCTATTAACAGAACATGCTGCATTCTGTGAAAGAAGTACCTAATGAAGGAGGGTGAAAAAGGTGAAGATGGGTGTAAGAAGACTTGCCCTTAACCCATGCAGCACCAGAAGTTCACAGCTGTGAGAAAGATCTGACATCAGTGAGGGGAAGATTTCTCCAATAAGAAGCAGCCAGCAGGATATATATCTACCTTCCGAAGAGGTAAGTGATGCTACTGGTGCATTCACTAAACTTCAGCTTTAACCAGGATGTTTTGCAGCAATTAATGGGCATTATAAGCATTAAAAAAAATTACTTCTATTCTCCCTGATACATATCTAAATATGTGATCCCCTTGCATAGCTTAAATACACCAAAATGGCCTTCAGGATTTACTTAATACCTTATAAAAGCATTATTTGAGGCTGCGATGTGGTGCAAATTGGGGGGGGGGGTGAACGGTTTGCTCTCCCTGTCCCCTTACCCTTCCTCTTTTTCTTCCCCTTCATTCCTTCTTTCACTTCCAATACCCGCTCCCTCCTTACCCCTTTTTTTCTCTCTTTTCTATGCTGCCCTCTCAACAATTTTTTGACTACGTTTTTAACCACTTGCTGACCACCCTATAGCAGTTTTACTGCTACAGGGCGGCAGCTGTGCGCCGGATCATGTATATATGTGTCAAATCACGTGAATGTGTGGCGCCGGCGGCTTGCTCCCGCTGTGATTACACACAGCAGTGTCCGATCAGTGGGTACCGTGGACTTGATGTCCGCCAGCACTGATCATTCAGTACAGAGGCTGAACACCAGTCTGCCTATGTAAACAAGGCAGATTGCTGTTCTGTCAGTAGGGAAGGCATGGATCCTGTGTTCCTGCAAAGCAGGGACAAGGATCCATGTCTTCCCCTAGTAAAAGCACCTCCCACACTGTACAAAAACACAAGCTAGGCACACAGTTAACCCTTTGATTGCCCCTAATGTTAACCCCTTCCAAGCCAGTGTCATTAGTACAGTGACAGTGCATATTTTTAGCACTGATTACTGTATTAGTGTCACTGGTTCCCAAAAAAATGTCAAAAGTTTCAGTTAGTGTTCGATTTGGCCGCCGCAATGTTGCATTCCTGCCATAAGTTGCTGATCGCTGCCATTACTAGTAAAAAAAAATAAAAAATAAAAAAATTCCATAAATATATCCCATAGTTTTTAGATGCTATAACTTTTGCACAAACCCATTAATATATGCTTATTGGGATTTTTTAAACAAAAATATGTAGAAGAATACATATCAGTAAAAAAGTTGATTTAAAAAAAAAAATGTTAATGTTGTTTTTTTTCTAAATTGTCGGTCTTTTTTTGTTTATAGCACAAAAATAAAAAACACAGAGGTGATCAAAAACCACCAAAAGAAAGCTCTGTTTGTGGGAAAAAAAAGGCATACATTTTATTTGGGTAGAGCGTCGCACAACCGTGCAATTGTCAATTAAAGTAACGTAGTGCCTTATCACAGAAAATGGCCTGGTCATGAAAGGGGGGGGGGGTGAATCTTCCGACACTGAAGTGATTAACCTTATACAAGTGCAAACACTGGCTTCCCCTGCATCAAGCCCATATCTACTGTATTAGCATATAAGTATATTTCAAAGCTACCATTGGCAGTCCTATTGTACCTCCACCTATTGTATATATGCTCATAATTTGTATGTTGATTTTTCTGTCAGGTCTGTAACCTTCTTGGAAAATCAGTAAAATTCTTGTAAAAGACAAATTTATAAAAATGTTAGACTGTGACACATGTTCCTAGCTGCAGCCATTTTTTTCTTACTTTGTTTAACATAGGAATACACAGTTGCACCAGAATCAGTGTGCTGCAGTTTTACCAAATCTCCCCCAAAGACTATGATTTAAAAAACTAGTAGAGCTTTTTGACTGCTAAAATTAATTTACACTTGTTTTAGTAAAGTATGTATATACTGTATCCTGCATGACAAACAAAAATAAAAGTGGTATTGCCTGGTATGTCTCTATATAAAAGGGTCTTTGCCTTTTAAAATGAACATCAACATATAGAAAGCTTTGTATCATTATCCATATTGTAAATAGTTTGTCTATGCATATTGTACTGAATAAAAAAGATTTTTCTGAGAAAGAAACAGTATAGAGTATTATTCCTCATTCACAGTGAAAATAAGCTTCTGGGCAAAAATGCCCTTGCAGCTTATGTGATTGGGATCCACTAATTATTTAAGACCCTTTTCACACTGAGGTTCTTGAAAACTGCCCATAAAACGGCGAGCGCTTTTGCATTGCTTTTGAGGTGCTTTCAGGCACATTTCAAGCGCTTTTGAGGCGTTATCGGTGCACTTTTTTGAAGGTCACGTCACTCAAAAGAACCATTTTGAGGTGCTTTTAAATCGCTTTTCGTGTGTTTTTTTTAGGCGCTTCCCATTTATTTCAGTGAAGAGGGTGCTTTTTAGGCACTTTTTTAGTGCTTCAAACATGCTCCAAAGATGCTGCTTGCAGGAGTTTTTTCACCGCCCCGCCAGCGCACCGCCCCAGTATGAAAGCATTAATTGATTTTATTGGAAATTAGTTTTCATGAGGTTTTTAGCCGCTTTTTTAGCGTGAAAATGCCTGAAAAGCGCCTCAGGGGCCTAAAGGACAAGACAGAAATTGCATAGGCAACTTTTTCTTACAGGGGGACATTGTTTTTCAGAGCGCATTACTGCACAGACTATTGGGGACAAATCTTTTATATTAAAGTGTACTTATCTTTGAATAAACATAATAATACAGCATAAGAGAAATTATAGTGTGCAAAGTTCAGTTACTTCAGCACCTTGATTGTACTTTACTGTAGTAAGATCAGATAATTGATGATTTTTGGTATACACACTTTTACAGTGCAGAGTCATCAGAGGTACACATTTTTGATGTCACTTACCTATTTATATACACTGTAGAATTATCTGTAATTTTGCCTGCTATTCTTTCAGTCCATTATCTTTATTGCAGATAGATATATGCTTACCTCACAGACATTTTCCAGTGCAATGGCTGCCCATTAGCAGTAAGAATAGTCCCTGGCTTATTTTAGTCATCTATTTTTCCTATTGTTTTATCCCTTAACAGATGTTCCATTAACAAATCAAGAATGCTGCTCTGTATCTCATCATGCTTTTAAAACTGAAGTGTGGCATATTCTGCTTTTATAAATATGGACTCCCATTTTCCAAGTGTGCAATAGTAGCATTAACTTTCTTGGCCTCTTGTATCTTAATATTCTTTACTGCTTTTATACCTGAAAAGAGCAATGGCGATTTTCAATATTACTGTTTTTTGGTCTTTAGTGATGACATAGCTTTAGCTAATAAATATATATGCATTAGAGTGCTAATTTTAGCTAAAAAAACCCCCGAAAGAATCAGTTATAATGAAAATAAAAGCATCTTCTGTATCTCAAGTATGCTGTGAGATCTACTTAGGAAGAACACTTTCAATATTTCTCATTCCAGGTAAACGGCATAGTTGTAAAAATCAAGAGTAGCTGAACTTCTTCATCAGCAATCTTTAGCCATATCTTTTACCATACCCCCGAAAACACTCACTGCCTATTTTTTTTTTTAATTTATCATATTTTTATACATGCTAATGGCCATTTTGTAAAATTATAGTTTTGCATTTAGGATGATGTCATTTACAGTTTTTTTTGGTACAGTCCAACAAAAATGATTGCTTTACTTCACTTATGGATGGCTCACTACTAATGGACTTTCACAGATTGCTTTGATATTAAATTTATACATGCTGTTTTTTTGCATGTTTGCACTATATTACATAATTTGTTGATAATATGATGGTTACGTTTTTTAAGTATGCTTGCACGATTGCACTTTATAGAACAATTTTATGTTTGATCACATATATTTATAGTGCTGCTTTTTTTTTCCATCTCTTTATTAAGATTTTTTTCCAGACAAAAGAAACAAACCTGCATACAAACAAAACAAGTTCAGCCTAAGCCGAGTTGCTACCCCCGACACTGCTATACAGCTAAAAAAAAAGTCTCATAAATTACAACCTTCCACCCCCCCAACCTCCCCTCCACCCCTATCAACCCCCCCGAATCTCTCCAAGTATCTGTCTAAAGTCCAGCCCTCTCACCTTTACTCACACTACCTTCTCTCTACCATCCTTTCTGCGTATCTCAATGAATACTTATAGTTTTCCCATTCTTTCCATCTCCTTTTGAACCCTTCTTCTCCTATTTTACCGCTAAACCTTAGAAACTCCATATTATAAATTTTGTTAATTTTGCCTAGCCAATGCTTCAAAGAAGGGCTCTCAGGGTCCTTCCACTGTCGGGGATTACACTTTTTGCTGCATTTAGGAGATGGGGCAGCAGTGATCTCCTATATTGTTTGATGGACATGCTGACCCCATGGAACAAACATACCCATGGCTCTTCAGGTATCTTAGTGCCAGTGATATCTTCTATTATTAATAATACTTCTTTCCAGTAGACTTTAATTTTAGGGCATGTCCACCAAATATGGAACATAGTTCCAATTTCTGCACATCCTCTCCAACATAGATTAGAGGTCTCTTTTTGAAATTGATGTCATTTGTCTGGAGTTCTATACCATCGTGCCAAGCACTTGTAGTTCATTTCTAGCAAACTACAGTCCAGTGATATAGCATGTGTCAACCTTAGTATTTTACAAACGTCTACCTCCATGCCTCTTGTTCCCATCTCTTCCTCCCATTTTTTAATAAATGGCGGGGTACCCAATATTTTTAATCTAATTAAAATTTTGTAAATCCTCAAAATCATTCTCCTACCATCTGTTGCCAGGCACAGCCGCTCAAAGGGAAGCAGGCTGTCCTCTGATCTAATCGGCTTGGGGAGGGATTCCACAAAGTGTTTCAACTGTGCATACCTCCACCTATTTATTTCTAAAACATCTTTTTTATGAATCAGTTCATGAAATGTGCATATTTTACCGTTGCGTGTAATATCTTTTAATTGTATATCTTTGTGCTTAATCCATCTACCAAAAAACCTCACTTTCCCTGGTGTAAAATAAAAAGTGTCGCTTAGTGGTATCAGTGGGGAGTTATACCCCCATTTTTCCCATTTGTGTACCCCATCCCACGTTGCCATAGCTGTCCGTGTAATTGTGTGAGTGTGCCCATCTAAGTCTCTTATGTGTGTCGGGATCCATATCACTTTCCTGAGATTAACTTTACTGATCATACTTTCCAATTTAACCCACCTTTTTTCTTTCTTTTTTTTTACCCATTCAACCACCCGTGCCATAAGAATTGCGTTGTGGTAAGTTTTAATATCCGATACCCCCAAGCCCCCTTGTGCCTTGTCCCTCATAAGTACCGCCAAACTTAAGCGAGGCCTTTTATTTTGCCAAATAAACCTTCGTAGTAGCGTATTCATTTTTCTAAAATATATGTCTGGGATTGCAATTGGCAGCATTTGCATTTTATATAATATTTTAGGTAGGATTACCATTTTGAAGCTGTTCATCCTACCGATCCAAGACCTTTGTCTGGAAGCTATTTTATTTAAGTCAGATTTGATATCGTTTAACAGAGGGATAAAATTTTGTTGGAAAATGGTTGCGTGTGAAGGTGTTATTTTGACTCCTAAATACTTTAGCTCGGTGTCCCTCCATATAAATGGGAAGTCCTGTTTATAAATTCGTACCTCCCTGTGGCATAAAGCTTATATTAAGTATCTCTGATTTTGAAGGGTTCATTTTAAAATTTGCTACATCGCCGTAAGTTTTTAGAGTTTTCAGTAGGTTGGGGAGGGTTATCCTAGGGCTGGTAATGTAAAACAAAATGTCATCGGCATAAGCCACCACTTTGTGTACCTCATTATCAATCTGAATCCCCCTAATATCGGGATTATGTCTTACCCCAGCCAGCAGTGGTTCTAATGAAAGGACAAACAATAATGGGGACAGGGGACAACCTTGACGAGTCCCATTATACATTTCGAAGGACTCAGATACTGTCCCGTTAATTTTGACCTTCGCTGTAGGGTGGTTGTTTATAGTGCTGCTTATATGTTTTTTTTTATTATCTTATGACTGGTATCATAGTTAAATGAATGGCTGCTGTTGATTTCATATTACCTAACCAAGCACATATTTTTTTCCATTTTTTATTTTTTTTCTCCATTTTATGAATTAGCAATTTCTACCTCTCAGAAAAGTTCCCACTGACAGCATTGATCTTTTTAGCTATCTGTAAGGGGATAATTCTTCCCAGTGTCCACAAGTGTAAGGAACATTCTTCCCACTGACTATCAAACTAATGTATCATGAGTTGTAGATATAGTCATTTTTAGTAGAGGTTCCCTGAGACCAGAAAGGTATTTCAATGGTTCTTCTGTGTTGAAAAGCTTGAGAAAAGCTGGTCTATAATGATCCCACAGGTATGGTGCATACATATTTACATTGGTTCAAGCTAAACCAATGTAACTGTGTATAAAATGCCATACCTGGAATTATTTAAGCGATTACTGACAAACTGATTATTTCATATTAACCACCTCAGCTCCGGAAGGATTTACCCCCATTATTACCCTTTATTATTTGCTATTTAGCCCTGCTCTGCTTTAACTGGTAATTGCGCGCTCATCCAACGCTGTACCCAAGCAAAATTTGGATAATTTTTTTCACACAATTAGAGTTTTCTTTTTTGGTATTTTTATGAAAAATTTAGAAACATTTGACACTAGCTTGCATTAGGTGGGAACTGACTATGCTGTCACCAGTGACACTAATGTAGTGATCAGTGATAATATTATATGCTGTCACAGTACTAATGACACTGGCTGGGAATGGGTTAAATCTAGGGCGATCAAAGTGTTAACTGTATGCCTAACAAGTGTTAATGCATGTAATGTGTGCTGCTTTTTACTAATAACCTCTTTGTCTCTTATCCCTGCTTTGCAGGGATTGTTCCCTGGGCTGTTCCCTTGGCTGTGATTGTGAATCAGAAGGTCCAGGCCATGAATCATTGGCCGGGACCTGCTGACAAACTCCCGCTGTGTACAATCCCAGCGGGTGTAGGCACAAGGGGGAGGGCGTACAAAATGCGCCTAAACTCATAAACAGGCAGCGACATATCAGTATGTCGCTTTGCCTGTATGGACCGCCCGTCTGCAGTATATTGAGGACGGCCAGTCTGCAAGGAGTTAACCGCTTCCCAACCAGCCGCCGCAGTTTTACTGCAGCAGAATGACATGGGCGAATCGCAGTCATGTCACATTGGGCGCGTGGCCACCGAGAGGGTGCACGCCCCTTAGGCGGCCGCGACTATTGGATTCGATCCAGAACTGATCAATCCCCAGGCCCAGGTCACTGAAATCTGGCATGGACCTGGTGATCACTCCTGGCGAATGAGATCCTTCTCCTGCATGTGCAAGTGTAAACACAGCAGGGGAAGTGATGTCATCTCTCCTCGTGTCGGTAATTTCCGTTACAGATCGAGGAGAGGAGACATCTCACAGTAAGTGCACCAACACTACACTGACACCGGTCCACATATGTACACTTGCCACTCCCCGATCACCCCCGCTGATCACCCCCCCAGTTAACCCCTTCACCACCCTGTCATTTTTTTGATCGCTGTACTGGTGTCATTAGTGACAAATATCAGCATTAGGGTAATTAGTATTAGGCCCAGATAGGTCTAGGGACCCCCCTAACCTCCCCAATAAAGGTTTAACCCCTTGATCACCCCCTGTCACCAGTGATCACTGTATAAGTGTCACGGGTGACGCTGGTTAGCTAGTTTATTTTTTATAGCCTCAGGGCACCCGCCATATTTTACCTAAATAAAGGTTCAACCCCCCTGATCAGTTAGGTTTTAGTGTCAGATAGGGTCCACGTCACCCCAGGCAGCATCAGATTAGTGCCAGTAGTGCTAACAACCACACACGCACCATACACCTCCCTTAGTAGTATAGTATCTGAACAGATCAATATCTAATCTGATCAGAACTATATTAGTGTCCCCAGCGGTTTAGGGTTCCCAAAAATGCAGCATTAGTGGGATCAGCCCAGATACCTGCTAGCACCTTCGTTTAGCCCCTCCACCCAGCCCAGCCCACCCCACCCAAGTGCTGTATCAATCGATCACTGTCACTTACAAAAACACAACACACATAACTGCAGCATTTGCAGAGTCAGGCCTGATCCCTGCAAACTCTAATGCCCTGTACACACAATCAGAAATGCCGCCAGCAAAACTCCGATGAGAGCTTTTGGTTGGAAAATGCGACCGTGTGTATACTCCATCTGACTTTTGCTGGTGGCATTTTGGCCAGCAAAAGATTGTGAGCAGGTTCTCTATTTTTCGGTTGGAAAAAGTTCCTATCCGAAAATGCGTTCTTGTGTATGCAATTCTGACGTGCAAAAAATCACGCATGCTCAGATTCCAGTACGAGACGGAAGCGCTCTGTCTAGTACAACTACCGTTCGGAATGGAGCTAGCACATTCGTCACGCTGAATTTTTTGGAATAGTTTAATGCAGCGCATTCTCTTCTTCTTTATAATGCTAAAAGAATGAAGTTGTTTTGCTGCTCATATTCACACAGAGTTCTCACAAACTGATTTCTTTATTATTTCTCATGATCTCCTAAATAATATTTTTTTTGTTTTTAAAGCCAGATCTCCATAATAATGTTTAGAATTATTTTTTATTGTCATTTTTTGAATTTATTTTTTTAATCAAGATTCCTTTTAAATTATTTTCTAGTGATCTCCATAATTTTTTTTTTTTGTGTGTCAAGTTTACACAACAACATTGTTATCTTGTATTTTAAACCTCAAGGAGGTTGGTGTTGGTGTCCCTTATTAATTTGACCTTGTATTTTTTAAATGTACCTGCCTACTCACAAACAAACTGTCCTATTCTATTTGAATAAAAACACATAGGCAAGTATTTTCATATAAAAACAAAATAACAAAACAACAAAATAAAGAGGAATGCAACGCTGGAAAAACTGCTGGAGTTTGCAAAGCCTTTGGCCCCCAGGGCACACATCAACTCTTTGGAAATAAAAATTGGTAGCTTGAGAAGTCCATATAATAGGGAGCACAATCTGGTCCAGGACTCCCAGACATCAGGAACAGCAACAGATGACATATATGTCCCCAGGCTATGGTACTACAACAGCTTGCATCTTCTGTCAGACCAGACTGAACCCAGGCCATCACTTTCTTGTCTTCCTTGCAGCCTTCCCTCCACGCTTTCCTGCAGCCTTCCTTGGAGGGTGTGGCTCTGGAGGTGGATTTGTGGCAGCAGGATTTCAGTGCAGCGCATTCTCTTCTTCTTTATAATGCTAGAATAATGAAGTTGTTTTGCTGCTGATATTCACACAGAGTTCTGACAAACTGATTTCTTTATTATTTCTCGTCATCTCTTGAATAATCTTTATTTTTTTTTCGCCAGATCTCCAGAATAATGTTAATATTTTTTTTTATAGTGATCTACTTTTTTTTTTATCAAGATCTCCTGATTTTTTTTTTTACATTTTTTTCTAGTGATCTCCATAATATGTTTTGTCGTTTTGTGTCAAGTTACCACAACACCATTATTATCTGTATTTTTTAACCTCAGAAAGGTTGGTTAGTGTTGGTGTCCCTTGTTAATTTGACATTGTATTTTTGAAATGTACTCACTCACAAACAAACTGTTCTTTTTGAACTAAAACACATAGCCAAGGATTTAAACAAAAAAAATAGAAATTTATTAGGGGTCATAATAAAATAAAGAGGAAGGCAACGCTGGATAAACAGTTGTAATTGGCGAAGCCTTTGTACCCCAGGGCAGACATCAATTATTTGACAGGCCAAATTGGTAACCTGAGGAATCCATTTAATAGGGAGCATAATACGTTCCAGGACTCCAAGAGATCGGGAGCAGCAGCAGATTACATATATGTCCCAAGGCTGTGGTCTTACAACAGCCTGCGTCCTTTGCCAGACCAGACCGAACCCAGGCCATCACTCTCTTGACTTCCTTCCATGCTTCCTTCCAGGCTGTGGCTGTGGTGTTGGAGTTGTGGCAGGAGGTGGAGGAGGAGTATGGTCCAACTCACATACGTGACTTTTCTTGGTGAGTTCGCCCCTCACCCCCTTATTTAGGACCTGAAATATGAGCTCCTCACTGATGAGGCATTGGCCCACCTCCATTTCCTGCATCATACATGCAAAGGCCTCCTGGACATTAGGGGTGGTTGTGAGGAATGCAGTAGCCTGCCGAATCAAACTAAGCGCTGACTCCTCCTCGTTCCTCCCCTTCTGGGTCTTTTTGTTGGAAGGTGGAGGGGACCAACCTAGGATTCGGTCAGGCTACTGGGCACGGCCACCTCCTGGCTGCCACTTTTCCCCTCCACCCCCTGGCTGCCACTTTCCCCCGCCACCTCCTGGCTGCCACTTTCCATGGCCTCCTCCTGGCTGAGACTTTCCTGTGTATGAAAATGGGACATAGTTTTATTTTTTTAGTCATCAATCGCACACAATTTTGAGCTCATGACTGTTGCAAATTGAATGTTAACAAATAGAAAAGACTATCATTCTGACCCCAGCATTTTTCATTCTTGTCCCAATCATTTTTGGCTACTACTGTCTATTAATATGTAAACCACTTTGTTAAATCAGAAATTAGTGATCAATAATAACATCTAGTTAACATAATTACATTTTTGACAAAAAATATGTTGAACAATGCTATACCTGGCTCAAGCTGGGCTCCTCCACATCTTCCTGGGTGGAAGGCCCAGGTTGTACGTCTGAAGCCTCATCTGAGGTGGAAGGAAGTGTAGCACTAACTCACGGTGGAGCTGCTGGTTTAAGCGGGTCGGTTACCTTCACTTTGCTTCCCTCTGTTTCACCGGCACCGGGTCTAGGGGTTCCGTTGAGTTTACTGCTGGATGACATATGCACCAACACTGGAGTACGTTTTCAATGCTTTATTGAACAGTCAAACTTTAGGAAGTAACAGGAAAGAGACGGAAAAGGAAACTCTCAGGAGAAACTCAAATATCTTCTTGTAAAATCTTAGCGATAAATGTCCCGATAGAATTCAGATAATTATGTGGAATGCGTTCCCCACATGGGAAACACTCATTGCTCGTCTGGATAGGCCTCTCTCACCAGTCTAGCAGCCAGTACGCAGCACGAATCGAAAGTCTCTGCCACAGACTTATTTGGGGGGGTAAATCTGCACGATCCTCTGCCACAGGATGTATCAGATCTTCTGCAGTGAACAGTCAGTCACAGTGCCTGAACCTTTAAGCCAAACCGGCGACACTATGCTGTATGGTTACTTCTTTTGGATACGTCCTCCAGCCGAGTCACCAGGCCCCTCTATAGACCAGCACGCTGCGTGATCTCTCCAAGACGGGTCCTCCCCTGGGATCTCCTCGGCTGTCCAGCTTCGTCACACAGGACCGACAGCTCAGGACCATTCCTCGGCCATGGTGGTAGGCCCCAGACAAGCCTCTGGACCCACCCCTGCACCGTAGCATCGTGGGCCTCCCGATCGGAGGACCACGAGGTAGCTCCTTAACGCATACCTGTCGGCCAGGAGGGCCAGCAGGTGGCTGCAAAAACGACCCTTAGAACATGGCGTCTGTCCCATAAATATCCTCGCCCAGAATGCAACTCGGAGGACCACCTCCACCGAGCTTGCCTCCGAGACAGAGGAGCATCTATACACTTCGACACATTGCCCTTCCAACACTGACTAATGGTAACAGCGACACCCACCGGTCAGCATGGAAGCACACACAACGTCAGCCAAGCTGGAACAGAGGCGAACTTTTAACCTTCCTAACACACAATTTACTAAATTTACCTAATCTGCGGTAGATTGTAAATCTACCAGCGCTACAGAAGTGTGGAAGGAAAGGTTGAGAGTGATGGCCTGGGTTCACTCTGGTCTGACAAAAAACACAGTCTGTCATAGTACCAGAGCCTGGGGACATAAACGTCATCTGCTGCTGCTCCTGATTTCATGGAATCCTGGACCTTTTTCCGCTCCCTATTATATGTGCTCCTCCTTTGCACTTCAAATAGGTGATGTCTGTCATGGGAATCACCGGATTCACCAATTCCAACAGTTGATCCAGTGCTGCCTTCCTCTTTAGTTTGTTATTATAAAATGGGTGTTTCACTTGCCACAGACAGGGCAGCTCTCTGTACTTATCAATGACATTGGGAAGGAAGCCATGGCCATTAAATTTATCCATTTTCTCTGCAAGACACAACACAAGACAAACCCTAATGTCAGGCTAAACTCTCCTAATCTTGTTCCAATATAGGCCTCAATCTATAAGCAGTATAGACCACTAACCACTGATGCGCCAAGTTAAAATGGTACCTTTGTTTGCACGATCGGTGCTTACGCTACTCCGTCCTCCGCTCACAGATTGTACTTACGACGCACACGCGTTATTCTTTATCTACTGTACACTGCGCATGCGTGCAACTCCACCCCTGACCTTCATTCTAGTATATTCCCCGCCCCTTCTCTTTCAGCGCAGTGGGAGAGCACATGGCGGAGAGACAACAGGTGCATGCAGAGAGCAGCAATGGCGAGGGAAGCCCGGAGCCAGAAACATCCCGATCCAGGAGGAGATTTAAAGCGTCAAATATGTCCTTTGTAGAGATGGTGGAGCTGGGGGACATCTTGAAGAGGGCCGACAATGACAAGAAATATGGACCGCACAGCAACCCAAATGTGAGAAAGGCCAAAATCATGATTAAAGTTGTGAAAAGTCTGCAGAAGAATTTTGGGGTACGACGATCCAAGGAGCAATTTAGGAAATGCTGGTCAGACCTCGAATTGAGGGAGCAGGATCAGTACAGAAGGATCAAGAGAGTGCTGCAAAAAGGTAAGTATTTTGTTGTGTGTTCCAATTATTATTACTTGCATGCTGCTACATGTGCTTTTCTTTATTGTTTTACATTTTAAAATGGCGTGGGAACAGTAATCGTCTTTCACAGTAAACATCGTTCGTTCACATTAAACATCTTTAACTACATTTGTTCAGGCGTATTTGTATGAAAAGAAGTTTAGTACATTGTTGTCTAGATGGGTTTGTAACTAGAATGAAATGCAAACTTGATTCAGTGTAAGGAGAGGACACTCAGCAGCTGTTCACACATCTGGATGCAGGAGCATGTGGGACACAAGAACACCCTTTTTAGGGTGTCCCACGCAGGTGCTCCAGTGGATACTAGGGGTCTCTCCATCTGTGAAACTTTAATAACAAATAAGGTAAGTATTACAGCTTTAGAAAGGGAAAAAACAGCTTCAGCTTGGAACTCTGCCAAAACAGACAATTGTATGTCACTTCCAAGCAATGTTTCATATTCCTATTTCTTGCGTCAAATATCTGTGTGCTAAGTATACCTTATTTTTTCTTCACATGGGGAGAAAAGACTGGGACACCTGAGGACACCAAGAACACCACACCTCCTAAAGAAGGGGAAATCCACACACACCCTGAAGAAGATGTGGATGTTCAGGAATTGGGCAAAATACTGTAGTGACCACTACAGGTCAGTGTCTGAGACCACAGCTTCAGGTAATAGATGTATGCATGCAAATTTATAATACATGGGGTGTTTTTTTTTATTTTTAGGTGATGTGGTGGATGTTGTGGAAGAAGAAACTAATTTCACCAGTGCAAGTGGACACATCATCATCGGGGAGATCATGGTGTGCAATCGGGAATTAGAGACGATAAAGGAAAACATCAATGGTATTGAAAAAAGACTCAACAACATCATTGATGTTTTAGGCAGAATATAAAACATTTTGTCATTATATTTTTTTATTTTCAAAACGTTTTAAAGTAATTTGAAAGCCAAATTTTGAAGATGCACACAGTGGGGGTCCTTTACTATATCGCCGTGGCACTAATTAGCGCTAATTGCCACAAGTTAGCGCTAATTAGCACTAATCGTGGTAATTAGCGCTTATTATCGCTAAAACGGTATTCACTATAGCGCTGGTGAGCAAATACAAAATCGAATTTACTATAGTTCCCTGAAACCAAATAGCGCCCAAACCCTTACTCTGCTAAAACCTGGAGCATTGCACATGGAAATAATGTTTAGAGCATGATATAATTGCCTAAATAGTACTGAAATATGGGGTATATTATTTCAAGATAATCTGCTTTTAAACTGTGTGAAAAAGTGATTTCTACACTGAAATATCTTTAAAAGTCTGAGAAGAGATAAATTCTCCATTTTTGTACAACTAGGTGCCAACACAACTGAGCATGCTCAGACCTGCAAATAGCTCTCATTTTAGCTCCAGGGTCTTTTATATCAGGCGCTATAGTAAATACGAAAATGAGCGCTGAGTAAAAGAGCATTTTTTGGAAGTGAAAATCTGCGCTATTATAGTCCAATGCAAGTTTTAGCCATTGATTCTAATCGTACAATTGTAACTTTCACAAATAAATCCTTTTAATGTTGAGATGAAATGAATCTTTCTCTGAAATAAATTTTCCTTTGCAACATTGTTGCTTCTACTTAAAGTATTTTGTTTTTAAGAATGCTAGAATGTGGAATGTTTTGATATTTTGGTAAAATATATTTTTCTCTGTCACTTTCACTTGTTACTCTCCACCTCACAACAATCTTTACCCAAACTGACACAGGTGTCTTTACAAAGCACAAACAATACCATTGCTGATGCAAATTTAAAATGAGTCCCTTTTTTTGTGCTTTTTATTATTTCCAAAAATCATAATTTGAGCCTAAAAAATGTGATATGTGTACCAACATCAGAAATCAAAATGTAATTCCAAAAAATTGAGGGTAATATCATTATTCTATACTGACCCACAAAAAACACCAAATATCACAGAATAAATCAAGAAGAATAACCCTTGTGTAATGTAATTCCATCACCTGTATGTCCAAAGAAATGCAGTATTTATGTGTATTTATGTGTAGGAGGTTTTTGCATGTGTTGGCTCTGTGGCTTAGAGGTTAGACCTTCTCTTTAGTTATCCCTGAGCATGTGGGTTCAATTCCCAAAACATGCTGCTTCATGTAGAGAAGTTGTCTCATCTCCCAGGTCCTAAAACTAAATGTATCATTTATGTGTAGGAGGGTTCCATCACCATTGTCATTTTTGTCAGATACACTATCCAATCGAAAGTATTGGGACACCTGCCTTTACACACACATGAACTTTAATGGCCAGCCCAGTCTTAGTCCGTAGGGTTAAAAATTGATTTGGCCCACCCTTTGGAGCTAGTACAGATTCTGGGAAGGCTAGGAAAGCTGTCCATAAGGTTTAGTGTGTCTATGGAAATGTTTAACCATTCTTCCAGAAGTGCATTTGTGAGGCCAGGCACTGATGTTGGATGAGACGGCCTGGCTCACAGTCTCTGTTCTAATTCAGCCAAAAGGTGTTCTATCAGGTTGAGGTCAGGACTCTGTGCATGCAGTCAAGTTCCTCCACCCCAAACTCACTCATCCATGTCTTTATGGACCTTGCTTTGTGCAGTCATGTTGGAACAGGAAGGGGCTATCCTCAAACTGTTCCCACAAAGTTAGGAGCATGAAATTTGTCCAAAAAGTCTTGATATGCTGATGCCTTAAGAGTTCCCTTCACTGGAACTAAGAGGCCAAGCCCAACCCCTGAAAAACAACCCCACATCATAATCCCCCCTCCACCAAATGATTTGGACCAGTGCATAAAAAAGGTCCATAAAGACATGGATGAGTGAGTTTGGGGTGGAGGAACTTGACTGGCCTGAACAGAGTCCTGACCTCAACACAATAAAACACCTTGGGGATGAATTAGAGCAGAGACTGTAAGCCAGGCCTTCTCATCCAACTTCAGTGCCTGACCTCACAAATGCACTTGAAAGAACGGTCAAACATTCCCATAGTCACACTCCTAAAACTTGTGGACAGCCTTCCCAGAAGATTTGAAGCTGTTATAGCTGCAAAGGGTGGGCCAAATTAATTTTGAACCCTACGAACTAAGACTGGGATGCCATTGCAGTTCATGTGCATTTAAAGGCAGGCGTCCCAATACTTAGGCCAATATATTGTATATTGCTTGTGACATTGAGCATGGCTATGGACTGGTTCACACCACAGAGATGCAGAGCCCATGTGTGAGGTTGCCTACTGGCTAAGTGGGTAGCAATTCTGTCTGGCATCACTGGGGTTGCTGGTTCAATTCCCCAACATCCTAATGCTTGTGTCAAAGTTGATATGCTCTCCCTGTGTGGGTTCCTCACTACAATCCAAAACCATGCAGGCATTTTATTTGTCTCCAGTTGAAATAGTCTCTAAGGTAAGAAAGTTAGTTTTGGACTTTATATTGGAAGCTCATTGAAGCCAGGGACTGATGTTAATGTTTGTTAGCACTAATCATGCCCAGGGACTTGGACATTTAAAGTTGTAGGGTTTACACTGCACAGGTACATATGTTTAGAAAACTGTTGCTTTGTTTATGTGCATGCAAATGGACTTCAATCTTTGGCCTGTATTTGGAGATTTGATGCACATAGCCAAAGGCTAACACAGTTGCAAATAGTATTATTACTACCATCAGGTGCAATCACTTTAGACATACATGAAAAGACAGATTGAAAGATACTGGTGGGCGTGTACTTCTATTGGGCGTGTGTCAGTGTGCTAACAATACAACCTCTCTTATCTAAAGGGCTGCAGTAGGGGGGGTTCATTTGGCCTGAGAAGGTCAGGTTTTTTGCTGTGATTTGGGGGGGGAGGTGATATTGTGCCTATTGACAAATGCCAAACTAGGGGCTGTTTGTTTTCTGAAATACTTGTGCATTTTTTCAATCAAAAGTGGGTTTATGTGGCCATGCTTTCAATGTTGTGTGTGTATTGTTCCTGTCTGTACATACAAACATGGTTTGGGAGCATGTGCTGACCTTCTACTCTACTCTACTTTGATCTCATTGCTTAATCATGTACACAGAAATGCAGCTTCCAGCAGAACGTGGTCACCAATGTATGTGTATGTGGATTTGTGGGGTGGTGGCGGGTGTTATATTTTGAACATGTGGCTTTTTTAATAGTATGTTGGAATGCTTTGTAACAATAATGACTGTTAAGTATGTTTCTTTAATCTTGCAGATAAAAATGTGTTGCCCGTTATACACTGAAAGTAAAGCTGTGTCCACTCTAAAGTTTAGACAAATCTTAGATTGTAAGTTCCTATGAGCAGGTCCCTTAAAACCCAATTGCTAACTGTTTTGCTAAATGTAGCAACATATATCCTGTAGACATTTTTTTTGAAGCTAGTAAATGAATGTACATAATTTTGTTTCTGCTGGCAAAATAAAAGTTAATTATTGAAAAGAAGTGAATTATTGTTGTGGTTTTTTTTTTTTTTTTTTTTTTTTTTTTTTTTTTTTTTTTTGCTCTTCTTAATTAGTTTTGGGGATGGAGGTTTTGGGGAAGTGCAAGATCTTTTACATCTTAGGGGGCTTTCACACTGGAGGCGCTTTACAGGTGCTAAAAACAGCACCTGTAAAGAGCCTCTCCTCTCACTCCAGTGTGAACTGGCCCTGAAGTTCACACCTATGCATTTTTTAGTGTGTTTTGCAGTTTTCAGAAACACTCTACAGTCCATTTAACATGGTTTCCTATGGTACTAGTTCACATCTATGCGTTTTGCGGCCAGTGCATTTTTGGAAATGGTCGGGGACTTTTTTCATGCGATTTGTGGGTAATAGATTTCAATGAAACTGCACCAGAAATGCAACTGTTGCGTTTGTGATGTGATTTTTGATGTGTTTTGCGTTTTTTTTTTTACACTGTATATAGCTGGTTGCTAACGAGGGGGCCAGGAAGCCAGCTGCCGCGTCCTTAACCAATGAATCTTCAGCTGCCAGCAGCTTCCCCACTGAAAGTACAAAAAAAATGCCAGCCAAAAAAACTGCATTTTGTTGGCTTCTTCTTCATCCGGTCTTTCCCCTCCGCCACTCCCGATGAACATTCAAGAAACGAACCACCTCCGATGCTGCAGATGACGTGACTCAGAGACCCCTCCCCTCAAGGGGCAGGATCTCCTGATGACGTCATCTGGCGGCCACGCCCCATAGTTATATATGAAAAGGGCACTATGGAAGTGGACAGATTGGCTGGCCACAGCGTCGGAGGAGGTTCGTTTTCATAGCAGGTCGGTGGCGGGAGTGGCGGAGGAGAAAGACCGGAGTCGTAGGAGGATGGAAAAGACCGGTGGAAGATGCAGGAAGAAATGGGGGAAGAAGAAGATGGAGAAGACCGGAGGAAGAATCGGGGAAAAAAGAAGAGCTATTTTACAATAAAGGAATTGTCAAAAACTGGCTATTGTCTTTTGTCACATTTTACTGCTTTTTTTGATTGAATGTGTAGGGGTACAATGTACCCGATACCCATTCACATGGGGGGCCGGGATCTGGGGGTCCCCTTGTTAAAGGGGGCTTCCAGATTCTGATAAGCCCACCATCTGCAGATCCCCACTACCACCGGGCAAGGGTTATGAGAATGAGGCCCTTGTTTTGGGGGGGCCCAAAGCACCCTCCCCATGTTGAGGGCATGTGGCCTGGTATGGTTCAGGAGGAGGGGGCCGCTCTCTCATCCCCCCCTCTTTTTCTGCAGCCTGCCAGGTTGCGTGCTCGGATAAGGGTCTGGTATGGATTTTGGGGGGACCCCATGCCATTTAAAAATAAAATGTTTCCATCAACACGGGGACAAGGTGTTTTGGGGGGCCCAAAGCACCCTCCCCATGTTTAGGGCATGTGGCCTGGTATGGTTCAGGAGGAGGGGGGCCGCTCACTTGTCCCCACTCTTTTCATGCGGCCTGCCAGGTTGCATGCTCAGATAAGGGTCTGGTATGGATTTTGGGGGGACCACCACGCCATCTTTTAAAAATTTTGGTGCAGGGTTCCCCTTAATATCCATAGCAGACCTGAAGGGCCTGATATGGATTTTTGGGGGGACCCCACGCAATTTTTTTTTAATTCTGATGTGAGGTTCCCCTTAATAGCCATACCAGACCTGAAGGGCCTGGTATGGATTTTGGGGGGACTCCCACGCAATTTTTTTTGATCCGGGGTTTTCCTTAATATCCATACCAGATCTGTAGGGTCTGGTATGGATTTTGGGGGGACCCCCACGCAATTTTTTTTGTTGCAGGGTTCCCCTTAATATCCATAGCAGACCTGAAGGGCCTGATATGGATTTTGGGGGGACCCCATGCAATTTTTTTTTAATTCTGATGTGAGGTTCCCCTTAATAGCCATACCAGACCTGAAGGGCCTGGTATGGATTTTGGGGGGACTCCTACGCAATTTTTTTTGATCCGGGGTTTTCCTTAATATCCATACCAGACCTGAAGGGCCTGGTATGGATTTTGGGGGGACTCCCACGCAATTTTCTTTTGTTGCAGGGTTCCCCTTAATATCCATACCAGACCTGAAGGGCCTGGTATGAATTTTGGGGGGACCCTCACGCAATTTGTTTTATTTTGATGCGAGGTTCCCCTTAATATTCATACCAGACCCAAAGGGCCTGGTATGGACTGGGGGTAGAACTCTTTTTATCTATATTGCCAGGATCCGACAATACATTCCAGCCGCAAGCAGTTTTAAATGACATTTTTTCCCCTTCATTTTGCTGTGGTACTGTTCTAAACATGGGAAAGATGCGCTACTTTATATGCATACTAAGGACACCCCCCTGGCACGATATTAAAAGTAATATTTAATTTTTATTGTTTCCCTGCTCCTGCAAAAACTGCCATTTTTCAAACTTTTTTTGCATTGATACATGTCCCCTGGGGCAGGACCCGGGTCCTCATACACTTTTTATGGCAATAACTTGCATACAAGCCTTTAAAATGAGCACTTTTGATTTTTCATGTTCATGTCTCATAGACGTTAATGATGTTCGCACACATCTTTGGCCTCTTCACATGTTCTGGTGAGAACTGAATCGGGGGCGTTCGGCTCATCCCTACCCAATGGCACATGAGCATGATTGGTACCATAATATTAATGCCTCAAATGAAAAACATTATTGTATACAATGAAAAGAATCAAACATTAGCAATAGTATGTTCTATGTATGATTGTGCTCCATAGTGTAGTGATATGCCCTGCTACCTTCAAAGGTTCAAGCCATGGGTTTGAATCCCACCAATAGTCTCACCTCCTGATAACGTACATTGTACTCAGCAGCATAATTAGCAAATGTACATCAGTTTAGTTTATTCCATCATTTTAACTCTTCAAATGCATGCAATGGTATGTAATTATTCAATAATATTATGGTGTGGAACTCAAAAAATCAGCTATTCAAAAATCAAGGAAAAAAATGGCATGGGGTCCCCCCCTCCAGTGCATACCAGGCCCTTCGAATCTGGTATGGACTGTAAGGGGAATTCCATGCCAAAATGTAAAAAAAAATGGCGTAGGGGTCCCCCCCAAGGTCCATACTGGACCCTTCATGTCTGGTTTGATGGAGGAGGAAGCGGGGAGGAAGAAGAAGCCGGAGGAAGATGAAGAAGACTGAAGGAAGAAGCAGGGAAAGAAGAAGAGCTATTTTACAATAAAGGAATTGTCAAAAACTGGCTATTGTATTTTGTCAAATTTTACTGCTTTTTTTGGTGATTGTGTAGGGGCACTATGTACCCGATACCCATTCACATGGGGGGGGAGATCTGGGGGTCCCCTTATTAAAGGGGGCTTCCATATTCTGATAAGCCCTCGGCCCGCAGACCTCCACAACCACAAGGCAAGGGTTGTGGGGATGAGGCCCTTGTCCCCATCAACATGGGGACAAAGTGTTTTGGGGGGACTCCAAAGCACCGTCCCATGTTGAGGGCAAGTGGCCTGGTATGGTTCAGGAGGAGGGGGGGCACACACCCATCCCCCTCTTTTCCTGCGGCCTGCCAGGTTGCATGCTCGGATAAGGGTCTGGTATGGATTTTGGGGGGATCCCTACGCCATTTTTTTTTAAATTTGGTTTGGAGTTGCCCTTAATATCCATACCAGACTCGAAGAGCCTGGTATGGACTGGTGGGGGGAACCTAGAATATAGATTCTAATTCTATATTGCCGGGACTGGCAATACATTACAGCTGCGAGCAATTTTAAATGAAATTTTTTCCTTTAGAAATTTAATTTTGCAGTACAGTAATAAACATGGGAAAGATGCGCTACTTTACAGGCATACTATAGACACCCCCCCAGGCACCACATTTAAAGGAATTTTTCATTTTTGTTTCACTTTAAGCATTATCAAAATCACTGCTCCCAAAACAACGTCCACTTTAAAAACATATTTTCCAATTGATACATGTCTCCTGGGGCAAGACCCAGGTCCCCAAACACTTTTTATGGCAAAGAACTTGCATATAAGTCTTGAGTCAGAACTTTGGATTTTGCAGGTTCGAGCCCCATTGACTTCCACTATTCTCACATATGTAATCTGACAGGCATTTTTGCCTGCAATAGCGCTGCTTTCAATTTGCATTAGCGCTCAGTTTCTGAGAGTTGAAGTCTTACTTGGCCTTATTTGGGCGTTATTTTCTGGTTTCTGATTTTTCAGCGCTATAGTAAATGACCCCCAGTGTGTCAACATGTGCTATCTGCCATCACGGGATATCAATGTACGCGTTTTGTGGGTGCAACCCCTTCCTTGAAACTCAAGTAGATGAGAGGAAGGGGTTGCACCCCCGAAACATGTCCATTGATCCCGCATGATGGGAGCTAGCACATGTTGACATTAGGCATGGGATCAGGAGGGAAATCCACATTTTCACTCCCAATTTGTGTGCATCTTCAAAATTTGGCTTTTACAGGGGTGACATCACCCCATCTGATGAAGGCAAAAATCAACACAGTTATGAGATACTAATGTCACATATTGCCTTCAATTTATCCAAGTTGAACTTTGTAAGTTCCTCAGTTGTGTATGTTATGGTTTTAAACATGCCTGTTTAACCCAAAAAAGGATATTTCTACTGTCAAACATAAAAATGTTATACATTTGGTTTGTTAAAAATCCCCTTTCTAACGCACATGTGAATGTGCTTTGAGTAAAATGTTTTATACTCAACAATGTGTGGCTTCTTCTTTCAATGCTCAATACCAGTTTTTGTAGTAAGTTGGTGTAGTTTACAGTGACATTGGGGGTATTTACTAAAGGCAAATCCACGTTGCACTACAAATGCACTTGTAGTGCAAGTGGAGTTGCCTTTAGTAAATAATCCCCACAGTGCTCTAAAATTTGCCCCAATCACGCCACTTTAGGGACTCAAAGCAATTAATTAATGGAGCTGAAAAGATGATTATTTTTATCATTAATGCATTACATACATTAACAAACAAAAACAATGTGTGTAGCAGACCAACAACATAACAATAGTTAGCTGAAGAAGAGATTGTCATCTCATGTATCAAAGAAATTACGTTTGCACTATTGAAAAAAATGGCCAAAAAAATAACATTGGAGAACCTAGGAGACAGTAAATCAAAAGAAATAGTAGTTAAGTTTATCAAAAAATATTTATTTAAAAAATGTTTCACACATTGGCTGGCAGATCAATGGCCCCCCTACCCGCAAAGTACTCAAGTACGCCTGTCTAACTTCGCGGGCACTTTGGGGGGGCAAGCCAGGATGGCCAGGTTCAAGTGCCGTCAAAGTTGTATTTTGAAATCCGGCTTCAGCCCCAACTGAGGCCACATAGTTTGTTTTTCGGAGGTAATTGTGGAGAATGCAGCAGGCAAGTACAATATGGTTCAGTTTATATTCTGCCATGTGGATTGTTGTCAGAAATAGGCGGAACCGGCTGGCCATTATTCTGAACACATTCTCCACGACTCTTCTGGCTCTGGCCAGCCGGTAGTTAAAAAAGGAAGACCAGCCACATTGTCTTCTGCAGGTGGCAAGCCCAAGCTGCCATTCTGGAGTCATCTGTATAACTCCGTCTGAGCGATGACTCCACCATCTGACATCCGGCCATTCTTCCCCATGTCCACATACAAAAAAATAGTACTTTTGCACATAACATTGCAAGCAGATTAGACACAAACATTCTTGGCCAACATAAGTATAACATTTATTGAAATGAGTATTTAAAGACAAAAGTATAAGGTCCACTTGTCCCCATGTTGAGGGCATGCAGCCTGGTACGGTTCAGGAGGGGGGCGCTCGCTCGTCCCCACCCCCTTTCCTGACCGGCCAGGCTGCGTGCTCGGATAGGGGTCTGGTATGGATTTTGGGGGGACCCCATGCCGTTTTTTTGTCGTAGGGGATTCCCCTTAAAATCCATACCAGACCTAAGGGCCTGGTATGCCCCTGGAGGGGAACCCATGCCGGGTTTTTATTTAAAATTTGGCGTGGAGTTCCTTCTCAAGATTCATACCAAACACAGTGCCTGGCATTGGCGGGGATCCAAGTCAGTGTGAACCCGGCTCGCAAAGTGTCAATCTCGCCGATAAAAGTGGTGAGATTGATACAATATCAGACAACAATACAGAAGTTGACCAAAGGGTGGTGGTAAAGAGCTGAAAAACCACATGATTTGGTGAAAGTTGGCTAAAAAAAGTTCTGCCGTGTGTATGCAATACAAACTTATGGCCAACGCCCTTTGTACAAAAATCCAAGGGAAAGTTTGTACAAAGTCCTATCATGTGTATGAGGCTTAAGACAGAAAGTTTGTTATTGGCTGGATCACCAGATGACAATAAAAGAAAAAAAAACCTGAATAAGAGAACTAATGTAGGTACAGCATTTGAGGATTGGTGAGCTGCAATATATCACATTTTTGGTTTTGGTTTTACTACTGGTTTAAGAAAAAAAAAGGAAAACAAATGGCTTTGCACACATGCATGCATGGTATGACCCGTTCATAAGTCATAACACTTACTGGTCTCCTTCCCACCCCCACCCTGTGAATGGATGATGAGAAAACAGACTATCTAGATTTATATCTAGACTATTTTGATTTCTCAATCTACCCTTTCCTCCTATCAGAATGTTTCTTGCACTGCAGCACAATCGTTTGGCTCCTTGTTTTGCTTCTTCCACCTCCTGAGTCTGAGCTTTGCTGTTACAGGTACCGCAAAAGCCTAAAACAAAGTCAAATGAGGATACATGCACTGTCTGCATTTGAACAAAAAATACATTTGTTGATGTATTATTGAATACAGAACTGCATTAATTTATGTCTTTTATATCTACCAGGAGTTTGCCTTCAACTGAGGATCTGGATATGTTACTTGTGATTTCAGATAGATGTCATCTGATATAAATGTCTTACCTTATCTTATGAAATGCATGGTCATGGTTTTCAGTGGCAGACAGAAGGATGACATCTTATATAAGGACACCCATAGGAAGTCTATAACCGGCCATACATAAAGAGAAATTTGGCTGGTTCAGCAGAGACTGGCCAAATTGCAATCCATGTATGGGCAGGGAGGTTGTACAGATGTTGATCTACCGATTGACTTCTGTACAACTGCCCTGTTAGATTGATCAGTGCTGCAGGCTATAGCTGGCAGTGCTATTCAGTGTATTCTGACGGCGGGGAAGCCTCTCCACTGTCAGAATACTATAGCTCAGCAGGCAAGTTTCCCTCATCCATCTTGAATGTGTGGATGGGGAAACCAGGTCAGTTTTTTTTGTTCAATCCACTGGTTGAACAAAAAAAAAACAGATTCATCTATAGGCTGCCTTAAGCCTCATACACACGATCGGATTTTCCGACGGGAATTGTGTGTTGACAGACTGTTGGCGGAAAATCCTACCGTTTGTACGCTCCATCGGACAATTGTTGTTGGGTTTTCTGCGGACAAATGTTGGATGGCAAGGCTTTAAAATTTTCCGTGGTCTGTTGTCGGATTTTCCGATTGTGTGTACACAAGTCCGTCAGACAAAAGTCCAAAGTACAAACACGCATGCTCAGAATCAATGCTCACCAAACACAACATTAGCAGAAGGTGCCCAAAGGGTGACACTAAAGAGCTGAAAAACCATGTAGTACGTCACTACGTTCGTGTTTGTTGGCCGACAATTGTGTGCCATTTGTATGCAAGACAAGTTCCTGGCCAACGCCCTCCAGACAAAAGTCCAACGCTTTGTCTGCGGAAAATTCAATCGTGTGTACGAGGCTTTACTCTACAATATATTTGGAATCCTTCTTAATTAAACTATTTCTTTTTTATATGCCAGAAAACCACTCTGCAATGTCCTATTTTTAAACATTAATAATGAATATTTGATTCCTAAATAGAGATAATTTTAAATATGTTCTCAGCAGAATCTTGATATCCTTTCATAAAGAGAAAATGGATTCAAATGAAAGCATACTCTGGTCAGACATAAGATCAAGGGGTTTTTGTAGTTCATTCATTTTTCATGCAAGCTTTCTCCCCAATGAACAAGAGTCTCACTTGTAACAGAAAGTGGTATCATAATTTATTGATCATACTAGGTACATTTAAGGGTATCTGCAGCATCTCATAGTCATGCTAGGCAAATATCTTTCTATATATATATATATATATAAATTGAGCAGAATTGTTCCTGGGGCAATGCTGCTGAATTGTTTTATGTCATACCCACATCAGAAAATGTCATTGCATTTTGCTTGCACAACTTTTCATAATGTGAACTTATATCCTTCAATGGAAATCATATCCTTTTATTTAAAACATGAAAAAAAATATTCCTCTAAAAGAACAAGCACTAGTGCTGAACTGGTTTATATCTTGTTTTTTTAACAAGACCACTTTACAATTAATAAGTATTTAACTGAATCACTAAAAGTGGTCATGCATGGTACAATTAAGTATCACTCAATTCAAGCATCAAGCAGGACCACAGGGCCATGTAGTAAAAACAGTGTTTGTGAGCATTCAAATTGTTTTCTATGAGAAGCGATCTTCCAATATGTTGGAAAATTTCTTTTAAGACCCTTGCTAATAGTTTATTATCCCAGGGGTCTTGTTAAAGTCTTTAAAAATCATCTAGACTCTAAAATTCTCAGTTGCCTTTCTGATATCACCCTAATGTTTTGTACTTTGCTGATGGCTTTATTTTATTATATGTTTTTGTAACAGTTTATGAATATTGTACCCTCTGTCGATACTGGAATTGTACTGTTTTTGCTAGTGTGTGAAATAAAACTTTAAATAAAAAAAAAATATAATCACCTAGAAAGTGTCAGGCTATTTTTCTTAATGGCATTTTTTTACCACATACAAAAACTCGTATGTCGCTGACACCACCGCCAACATCACAATACTATTAAACCCCTTTTAATTATAATAGTATGACCCCGAGTTGGGGGCTGGGATGATGTGGATGTGCTTCCCATCGATTGCCCCTCCGCAGTTAGGGAAGTCCCACTGCTGAGCAAACTGGGATGCCACAGTCTGCCATTCCTGTGGGTTTGAAGGAAACTGTGGAATCAAACAAAAAAAAAAAATTAGTACTCTTGCACATAACATTGCAAGCAGATTAGACACAAACATTCTTGGCCAACATAAGTATAACATTTTTTGAAATGAGTATTTAAAGACAAAAGTATAAGGTCCACTTATCAAATTCCTCACCCCCTCTGATGGCCCATTGTAAAAATTTTAGGGGGAGGGGGGGATGTTTTGGACAGGTAACCCTCTCCACTTCATTGAGAGCTGAATGCATAATACAAAAACATACTATACAGTATATATATATATATACGAAAATTCTCAATTGCCGTTCTGATATCACCCTAATGTTTTGTACTTTGCTGATTGCTTTATTTTATTATACGTTTTTGTAACAGTTTATAAATATTGTACCCTCTGTCGATACTGGAATTGTATTGTTTTTGCTAGTGTGCGAAATAAAACTTTAAATAAAAAAATTTAATCACCTAGAAAGTGGGTCAGGCTATTTTTCTTAATGTCATTTTTTTACTCTCTTCCCTTTCTTTTTGTTGTCCTCCTTTTTTTCTTTTTGTTGGTCTCTATTCTTTCTCCTGTTATACCTGAGCTATTAAGGCCCGTACACACGATCAAAAAAACGGAAGTAAAATTTTGGCCAATTAATGATCTGCCGATTTTCTAAACATTAGTATGGTGCTTTCGACAGCCGATTACGAACTTTGGGACGACAAAACTCTATGTGCAGGCTCTAAAATTTTTGTCGGATGTGAACACAACGTCCGATTTTTGTTTGATTAGTAAAGTTTTTGGACGAAAAAAACCCAGTAAGAGCAAGACTACGCATGCTCAGAAATGAAAGAACACATAAGAAAACAATACAACACATTACATCACTTCTGACATTGAATTCTGTCGTACGAGAGTTTTCGTATGGTAAGTAACCTCTTCACTTTTGATATGAGACTAGCAGCATACAAAAAATGGATGAAAATTCATCCAATAAACTGATTGTGTGTACCCGGCTTTAGTGCTCTGAATTTGTGCTTTAAGTAGTCAATGATCAGAGAATCAAAACATTTAAAGCGGAAGTAAACCCATCCATAAAACAGTTTCATTTCTGACACGTGCCGGAAATGTAACACTCTCATTGGTTGTGCTCTCAACCAAACTGTCAAACCATCCAATGGCTGGTGTCATAACTGATCACATGTGCAGCATCATGGCAGTTGTAGATTAAACAGAGGCAAAGATGGCAGCTTCCTTGGCTGAAAACGATAGTGGGGGTTTACTTTCACTTTAAATAGTACTTTGCATCTCCACTCATCCACTTTGTATTTTGTATCTTTAGGAAGCAATAGAGACATAAGCTGATACTTGGGAATGCATTTCACCTCTTAGGATAAGATTTAGGTGTAAGATGAAAGGATTTCTTTTAATAAAATGATTTTAACAGTTATAACTGTATTTTCATAAATCTGATCATGTAAGTGAAAATAGAAATCAAATTTCAAAATTGCTTGAAAAGTAAGAAATAAATTAATTCACAAGTATATGATGTAAAAATGTAGAACTTTATAAACCTTGTTAATCAATAGACTGCAATTTGATAAGGCAGAGCTCCATTTTTTCCTACGTCATCCACCTTGCCCCCCACTCCTCCTCACACTCCCTTGCTGAAGCTTTTTTAAATCCCTTCATACATACCTGTTTTATGGGGTCCTCTGGATAGTCATTTAAACCATCTGGCAACAAAGCAGAGTTACTACGGAGGTCAATGTTGGATGTAAGGTAAGTATTGTAGTGTGAACTGCCTTTTTTATTTTTACAAAGACTTGTCAATTTAGTTGATTTATTAAAATGAAATTTACATTCTGCAGATAATATTATATAGATATTACAGATAAGCATAGAACTCCAGTAATTCATTAAAAATTACAAAAATGCTAATGCTTAATTTTTTAAAACAATCTACCCCACATAGGTCTGCACAATGGTAAGGTACTAGCGGGGGTGTAAAGTATGTTTGTCTGCGGGAAAATACATGGCACCATGTCAATAGGTAAGTGCAAGGATACTGAGGGAAGTTAAAAAAAGAACTGGGGTGCCCTAGGTGCACGAGACGCAAACATTCAGCTGCGTATATGTGCCACTTCTACATGGCTGCTCAGTAGGGGAGAAAATTGAAGATTACAGATTGAGGTATCTCATATGGAAAAGCTCTTTATGAATAGGTAGAAAAATATTGTAAAAAAAGAGTAGCATAGAACTTAAAATAAATAATTAGTCTCTTTAAAATAATCCAAGCCCTTTAAAGTAATAGAAATGTTATTCCACATTTTCAAATGAAACTCTCACCTTTTAGAAATGACATGTAAGCCATCGAGTTATTTAAAAAATATACCTTTTTTTTTGCTTGTTTGTTTAAATAAATCTGGAACATGAATATGCATCTGTAAGTAAAACAGTCTACTGATTTCACTGGCTGAGAACACGGTAGACAACAAGTATATTTTATGCTCTGCTTGTCCTTTCAAAGAAAGTGAATACAGTAATCAACAAACAGTGAATTTATTTATTTTTCATTCATTTTTTTTCATGTTAATGACTTTACTTAACATAATGATGATGATTTTGAAGCTGTAGAATACTGCAGATTATAACTAGCACATTCAAAATACAAGAATTGTTTTCCATAAAAAAAAAAGTATTAAAGAAAGCCATGTTCTTGAATTGGTACAGAAAAAGAACATTCTTTTCTATGATAGTTTTGTTTTACCACTTAAATAATTTTGGAACAGCTGGGTTCAGTCTTTCATTTTCTAGTTATAACTTTGGCAATGACAGATTGCTTTGCAGTATGAAAACACTAAATAAAGTTCCTCCCATAATACAATATGAATAATATTCTATTTGATCATAGATATTAAAATGTAGATTGGTACTGTAAATATTCTTTTTTGTGTTTGATTGCTAACTTCTACCCAAGAGCATGCTCCTTAGAGCTGACATCCAGGCAGATATACAAAAATTAGACAATTTACTCTAGCTACCATTTAAAAAAGAAAATAGACGTATTTTCCAGTCGGAAGAAAGCTCCTAAATCTGTTTCCATTTTAGTCTCTCATAATCCTGTGTACAGCTGTATTTAGACTGGTAGAGGTGAGAGCAGCAATCTAAGTTAGTTAAAAACTGCTGAACTGCTCAACATATTCACAACAGAGAAAAGGTAGGTATGTAAAATGGCTTATACTGTTTACAATATATATTACTTGTGTTATTAAATTACTGGGGCATACTGTCTTTCAATAATGTATTTCACCCAAAAATTGCTCTATTAAAAGACCAAAAAATCTAAAATATATATATATGTGTGTGTGTATGTATGTGTATTACACTACTAATGAATATTTGTCATAATGTGTAAGATAGCAGGGCTCACAATAATGTATGAGCATAATACTGTAGGTGGGGACAAGAGTGACATTATATTTTCTGCAGATTAACCATAAAAACAGTAAATACAAATATGGATATAAAAGTTTCCATATAAAAAAGCTTGATATGTAGCATTTATATTTCATATAACAAGTTGCAGACTCTGGACGTACTAGGCACTCCCAAAAAAAATTCATCACTGTACACAGGGCGTGTCTAGTACATCCAGTCCTGCTCTGCTGCTGATGTCCCCCCTGTCCCAGTACACAGCAATTCAGCTTTGATTAATTACAGCGGCACTGCTGAGTAGAAGGTTGGCAGCAGGAGCTGTAAAAAAAAAAACACCCAAAAAAATTTCATCACTGTACACAGGACGTGTCTAGTACGTCCAGTCCTGCTCTGCTGCTGAGATCCCCCCCGTCCCAGTACACAGCAATTCAGGTCTGATTCATTACAGCTGCACTTCTGAGTAGAAGGTTGGCAGCAGGAGCTGTAAAAAAAAAAACACCCAAAAAAAGTCATCACTGTACACAGGGCGTGTCTAGTACGTCCAGTCCTGCTCTGCTGCTGAGATCCCCCCTGTCCCAGTACACAGCAATTCAGCTCTGATTAATTACAGCTGCACTGCTGAGTAGCAGGTTGGCAGCAGGAGCTGTAAAAAAAAAACAGTTTGGCAGTCTGGCAATTTATTTTTTCCTTTATTTTTTCATTTTTTTTATTTTTCATTTTTAATTTTTATTAGATTTTTTTTTTTACATACTTTGGCTTGTTTACAGTTTCTCTCCTGCAAGAAGAGAAAGATACATTATATCTTTGTCTTCATTCAGGAGAGGAAGTAAACACAGGAGCTCACAGTGACTAAGACCCCTTTCACACTGGGGCGGTTTGCAGGCGTTATTGCGCTAAAAATAGTGCCTGCAAACCGCCCCTAAACAGCCTCCGCTGTTTGTTCAGTGTGAAAGCCCGAGGGCTTTCACACTGAAGCGGTGCGCTGGCAGGAGAAGAAAAAATCTCCTGTCAGCCGCTTCTTTGGAGCGGTGAAGGAGCGGTGTATTCACCGCTCCTAAACCGCTCCTGCCCATTGAAATCAATGGGACAGCGCGGCTATACCGCGGTAATACCACGGCTATAGCCACGCTATACGAGGGGTTTTAACCCTTTTTCGGCCGCCAGCGGGGGGTTAAAACCGCACCGCTAGTGGCCGAATACCGCGGTAAAACAGCGCTAAATATAGCGCTGTTTTACCGCCGACGCCCCCTACCGCTCCAGTGTGAAAGGGGCCTAAATACTGTGATAGTCAATCAGAGGCTATCACAGTGATCAGGTGACCCAGGACCACCAGTCCCAAGTCTCGATCATTAGTAGTAGACCCAGGGCTCTCATAGAGAGCCCGGTCTGTGTGCTGGGAGTGCGCTGTGTGGCACACTCCTATCGCAAAGGAAGATATGCATATATGCCACCCCACGGAAAAAAGTCCACTTCCGTAAGGCCACATATACTGTATGCGTGCGGTCGGCGAGAAGGGGGTTAAAAAAAAAGGAAGAATAAGTATAGATTGGAGCCCAAACAGTTACGTAAAAAAATAAATAAATATATGGATACAATGTTCCAAACTTGCTGACTGTGGAGGTGGAAGAGGTTAGAAATTAGACAAAAACATAGACAAAAGCATAGCAAAAGCAAAAGCATAGAAATTACACAAAAGCCTTAAGATCTTATAATTCCAAAAGAATTAGTTTATGATCAAAAATCTTGCTGAGCTTATGACTAAATCTCAAGCTGAAATCTAGGCACAATAAATTCCTCAATAGCTAAAAAGGATACAAATCCAGTTTATCTGTGTGAAATGCCTGTCAAATGGGGGAAGATACAAGACATGTCACGTTGCACAAAGAACGAGAACAACAGTGACTGGTCTTTATTAGAGGAAGCTCCAGCACAGTTGCAATGTTTAACACATACCTATTATTCAGATCTGGCAGAAAAACACAAAGCACACCAAAATTAAATTATGAATACACATGTTTTACACAATATTTGGCTATCCCACAGTTCATCTGAAAAAAAAAATCAGTTTTATTCAAATATGTATTCGTAATTCAAAAAGTAACTTCTATTGCTTAAAGCCCACTTCAAATTTTACTTTTTTTGCTGCTGTGATCCAACTTTCTGTAAGAGGGTGGCTGGCTACGTTTGTTCTCCATGATCCCACTGTATGTTAAAATGTATTCACCCTCCCTTACTTGTTTATGAGATAGACTATGGGATTTGTAACATGCACAGAGTAGTACACATGGTTGAGGAAAGTGGAACCATAGGCTTATTTTACTGTTATTGCTATCTTAAGGTGTTAATGTTGGTGTAAATGATCTGGATCCTGGACAGGCGGCTTCTACACCCCAGAGGACTTCCAAAGTCTCCTTGGCTTGTAGTGCAATGTAAGAATGGATTGAAATTTAAGCACCTCGCCCATGGGGTCCATAGAACTTTTTTCAAGGGGGCATATTTTTAAGGTCACCCATGCTCTGCCCCTTTTCGACAATGTCATGAGGGGAAGGGGCTTAGTCATTATCATATACCATATAGATCCCCCTTTAGATCAGACTAAGCCAGGGCAGGTCCCCCATAGAATAGATGCCCCTTTACTTAGTCTTCTTACGCTTACTTTTTTTCACCTGTATATAGAATGGAAGGTTTTCCTGCAGAACCACACTCCAGGCTCTCTGGCCTCTCCCCCTGCAAAGAAAATATTACATAAACATATATTTTCCACTCCTCGAGTACTAATTGCTTTCTTCTCCTTCTTGGCTCAGGCTGCCTGCCTGTTCTCCAGTTCTCTCTTCTGCGGTGGACAGGTGGTTCACAGCACAGTCCCTCCCCCGGACAGTCCCACAGATCACTCCGCACGCAGGCAGGACTCCACCACCACTCCACCTGAGTGGGTGGCGCTGGCTGGATCTGTATCTCTCTCTACACAGGAGGGACTGGTGCTGAGCAGCCGAACCATCGCATCAGGCGTGAAGAAGGGACAGTCCCAGTGAGTCAGAGAGCAGCAGACTCAGAAAAAAGTCTGCGGCAGCCATGGCGGACCCTGCAAGGACTGCTCATGGATGCCAATGTTCATGTGTGGATATCTTGCCGATCTCTGATTCCGGGGGGGCACTTGCCCCCCTTTCCTCCCCTTGCAGATGCTCATGGCCACGCCACTGCTAAACGGTCCAGAAATAACTTTATTCCACTATTCCAGTGTGCGTTGAAAGCACAGGCCCCTGATCGGAAGCTCCTGACCATAAACAATGACTTGGAGCTCTCCATGATAGCTCGATCACAGTGCTGGGAGCACGCAGTGAACATACTCTAAGCATAGAAAGGCAGTTTTCCACAAACATACAATGTGTGCAGTGGCTCAGTGTTAAGGCCCACCCAACTGTTGCTGCATATAAACCTGCTGACAGCGAGAATTGCTTAAACACACACACACCCACACTGCTCTGGGCTTCAACAAAATGGCAGCCTCCAGCAAGAAGAAACAGGAGCAATACTGAAGACAATTTACAGCACACACTAATCTTGGTAGCATAATTATTAATGTGGAATATATGTTTTTTGTTAAAGAACCTTAATTGTTATCAAAAGATTATAGGTAATGTTCTGTTTTAAGTCACAACACAAGAGACTTATTATTATTATATAACAGGATTTATATAGCGCCAACAGTTTGCGCATTGCTTTACAACATGGGGGCAGACAGTACAGTTATAATACAATTCAATACAGGAGAACTCAGGGCTCTGCTCATTAGAGCTTACAATCTAAAAGGGGACTTGGCGAATTGTGTTGTGTTTTTTTGAGACACAAAAGAACTTTTTGGAATTACACACATTTATTGGATTATTTGCACTATATTTTAACAATTCTTGAAAGTAAGTTTATTGAAATTGCATGAGATCAGCGCTGCACTAAAATTTATTTATACATCACAGTGTTTCATTTGTTTTCCTTTTTTTAAAAATTAAGTTTTTTAAAATTAAATTAATTCAAAGCTATGTGCAGCAGCACATTGCGACACATTGCTGTACAGCATTGCAAAAGAAATGTATGACTGCATCATTTTGTAAGAATTCACACCAATGCAATACATACACATAGCAATGGGAATGTATCCCATTGGGTAATAAATTTAAAAGGGCGAACAAAAGTCCTGGATGGCTTAACTCCAATGTAAAAATGCATATAAAAGCAAAGGAGAAGGCCTTCAAAAAATACAAGGTTGAGGGATCATCCTCAGCTTTCAGACTTTATAAAGAATGCAACAAGAAATGTAAGGGTGCAATAAGGACGGCTAAGATAGAACATGAAAGACACATAGCGGAGGGGAGCAAAAAAAATCCCAAGAAAGTCTTTAAGTATGTAAACAGTAAAAAAGGGAGGACTGACCATATTGGCCCCATAAAGAATGAGGAAGGACATCTGGTTACAAAGGATGGGGAGATGGTGAAGGTATTGAATTTATTCTTCTCCTCAGTCTTCAGGAGTGAATCAGGGGGCTTCAGTAACCTAACCAAAACTGCAGTGTTTATCCTCATGACACAACACAGGAAGCACCTCCATGGTTAACAGAGGACAGAATTAAAATTAGACTTGAGAAACTTAACATCAATAAATCACCGGGACCAGATGGCTTGCATCCGAGGGTACTTAGGGAACTCAGTCAAGTGATTGCCAGACTGTTGTTCCTAATTTTTACAGACAGTCTACTGACTGGAATGGTACCAGCTGATTGGAAAAAAGCCAATGTAGCACCAATATTTAAAAAGGGCCCAAAATACATCCCTGGGAATTACAGACCAGTTAGCCTAACATCAATAGTATGTAAACTCTTGGAGGGGATGATAAGGGACTATATACAAGATTTTAGTAAGGAGAACGGTATCATTAGCAGTAATCAGCATTGATTCAAGAAGAATTGTTCTTGCCAAACCAATCTACTAACCTTCTATGAGGAGGTGAGTTGCCATCTAGATAAAGGAAGGCCCGTAGATGTGGTGTATCTGGATTTTGCAAAAGCATTTGACACAGTTCCCCATAAACGTTTACTGTGCAAAATAAGGTCCGTTGGCATGGACCATAGGGTGAGTACATGGATTGAAAACTGGCTACAAGGGAGAGTTCAGAGGGTGGTGATAAATGGGGAGTACTCGGAATGGTCAGGGGTGGGTAGTGGGGTTCCCCAGAGTTCTGTGCTGGGACCAATCCTATTTATTTTGTTCATAAACGACCTGGAGGATGGGATAAACAGTTCAATCTCTGTATTTGCAGACGATACTAAGCTAAGCAGGGCAATAACTTCTCCGCAGGATGTGGAAACCTTGCAAAAAGATCTGAACAAATTAATGGGGTGGGCAACTACATGGCAGATGAGGTTCAATGTAGAAAAATGTAAAATAATGCATTTGGTTGGCAAAAATATGAATGCAATCTATACACTGGGGGGAGAACCTCTGGGGGAATCTAGGATGGAAAAGGACCTGGGGGTCTTAGTAGATGATAGGCTCAGCAATGGCATGCAATGCCAAGCTGCTGCTAACAAAGCAAACAGAATATTGGCATGCATTAAAAAGGGGATCAACTCCAGAGATAAAACGATAATTCTCCCACTCTACAAGACTCTGGTCCGGCCGCACCTAGAGTATGCTGTCCAGTTCTGGGCACCAGTCCTCAGGAAGGATGTACTGGAAATGGAGCGAGTACAAAGAAGGGCAACAAAGCTAATAAAGGATCCGGAGGATCTTAGTTATGAGGAAAGGTTGCGAGCTCTGAACTTATTCTCTCTGGAGAAGAGACACTTGAGAGGGGATATGATTTCAATATATAAATACCGTACTGGTGACCCTACAATAGAAATAATACTTTTTCGCAAAAGAGAGTTTAACAAGACTCGTGGCCACTTATTAAAATTTAAAGAAAATTTCACGAAACTATTAGATAAGCACCTAAATGAATGCAACATACAGGGATATACAATGTAATACTGACACATAATCACACATTGGACTTGATGGACTTGTGTCTTTTTTTTAACCTTGCCTACTATGTAACTATGTAACTATGAATCAACATTACCAGGTTATAGGTGTGAAGCCAACTAGCAGGTTTATAGCATTAATTGCTGATTTTATTGCTTATGTTCCTGCTCAACGCAGCAAAGGGGCTCATTCCAAAAAAATGGTTATACACGGAGAAACCAAGTATAAGAGAGTGGCTACAAAGAGTAGATCAAATAAGTAATATGGAGTTCTTGTGCTGCGGAGAGCAGGGACGGGAGGAGACTTATAGAGAGATCTGGAAGAAATGGCAGGTCTATAAAAATTCAGAGAAGTACGCTCAGAGTATGAGTGAAAAGAGAAAGGAGTAATAGAAGGAAAAGAAGTGAAGATAACAGATCGGGGGGGGCGTGATAAGGAGGGGAGGGGTGGGATGGGGGAGGTGATAAGGAGGGGAGGGGGTGGGATGGGGGGGAGGTGGGAAGGGAATGGGGAAGGGAAGAGAGAAAAGAGAGGGAAAAAGGGAAAAGGAGGATGTATGATACATTTTAATATATATAGAACTTTGTGTTTTTTGTAAAGGAAAAATCCCTCAATAAAGATTAAATAAAAAAAAATTGCTTATTTTACAGTTTTGCATATGTTTGATATTCACCTTTTCGCAAAAAGGCATGATTTGAAATTTAAAAAATTTAAGAAAATGTCCAGAGCTTCAAGAACAATTATATTAGGTGAGTATTATCCTGCAGATGACTTTCCAAGCCTCTTACCAGATTTTCAATCCACTTTTGCCAACTGGGTCCGAAAAACTGTCAAAATCACCAATTGTGTTTCTTCCTCTTTATTCACCTTTGCTTTCCAAATATCTTCAACTCATCACATGTGAAAAATGTATGTGGTGGGGGGCGCTAGGTCTATATTTACTATAAGCTATAATGCATAAAAAATGTCATACCAAACAGAAATGATTAAATACACATCAATGTGCCATACAAAAATGCTGAATGTATGTATAATACTAGATACAAATAGTGCATATTACAAAGGGATAACAACCATGCAATCCCTGCATATGTTAGAAAATAATGTCCTTGTGAAAAAATGTTTTATGAAAATCCCAATGGAAAAAAGTCCACGTGCAATTTCAAAAAATAAACAAAACAAAGTAAGTGACTCTTCCTCTGTGTAGATGAACAACCTTTACCAGAGCCCAAAGTGCTCTGTAAGTGGATGTCCGCTTACCAGAAGTCGTTGACCTTTTTCATTAAAAAAAGCTCAAAAAAAGCCTTTAGCAAGGAATGGCTTGCTGCAATGATATGGATAAGCCGTGTGGGTAACCTTTTCCTCTCCCCCAGTAGGATGTCAGGAAATATGTAGAAGGATACAAGAAGGACTAAAATAGTGTAATCCCGTTTATTGATAAAAAAACGATTAAAAACAAAAGCCAAATGGCTGCTTACATTTCGAACTGCCCTCGCCCGGTACTGAGGCTGATGCCTCCTTTAGACAGGAAACGAAACGTACATCGAGGCGTGCCTGGTTACGCAATTTTCGATCCACAATTCCGGTCCCTGTGGATTGTCGGCGGCTGATGGTGAGTCACCACGCGCAGAGCGGAGCTTTCAGTCCCATACAAGCGGTACAGCCTCAGTGCCAGGCGAGGGCACTTCGAGATGTAAACAGCCATTTGGCTTTTGTTTTTAATTGTTTTTTATCAATAAACGGGATTACACTATTTTAGCCCTTCTTGTATCCTTCTACATATTTCCTGACATCCTACTGGGGGAGAGGAAAAGGTTACCCACACGGCTTATCAATATCATTGCAGCAAGCCATTCCTTGCTAAAGGCTTTATTTGACCTTTTTTTAATGAAAAAGGTCAACAACTTCTGGTAAGCGGACATCCACTTACAGAGCACTTTGGGTGTACAACACAGCTGGTGAAGGTTGTTCATCTTCACAGCGGAAGAGTCACTTACTTTGTTTTGTTTATTTTTTGAAATTGCAAATGGACTTTTTTCCATTGGGATTTTCATAAAAAATTGTTTCACAAGGACATTATTTTCTAACATATGCAGGGATTGCATGGTTGTTATCCCTTTGTAATATGCACTATTTGTAGCTAGTATTATACATACAGTATATACAGCATTTTTGTATGGAACATTGATGTGTACTTAATAATTTCTGTTGGGTATGACATTTTTTATGCATTATAGCTTATAGTAAATATAGACCTAGCGCCCCCCATCACATACATTTTTCATTTGCACTGGAATTCATATCTAGTTTGGGGGATAGCAGCTTTTATTTAATCATTCACAAAAACTTTTGGTGCAAGGTTTACATATTTTTATCATCACGTGAAACCCAAAGGAATCTCATATAGTGTAGTATTTTATAAAATAAATGCAAACAAACATATCTATATTGTGCTCACATGTGAATATACCAACATAAGTGCACCACCAGTGATAAATTGCTCCACTTGTGCAGCCTCTAACCAAATAATAAAATTAAAACTGCATTTCATTCCATTACAAGTAGGTCAGCAGATCAACAATCCTTGGTGTTCCTCCTCTGTGTATAACTCAAAATAAAACTACTCAAAATAGTGCAATACTATAAAGATTAACACTACAAACCATATAAATAACTAAATAATGCTCACATTTCAATCAATAACCTAATCCTCTCTCTCTCGTTCTGTCTTCTTAGTATTCAGCCTCCCATAGACTTAATAGGACTTCATTATGAATGTAATAAGTTATGTTATACAGTATTTATAAGCGCTAATAATGATTTTGGTTTATTTTTATGAAAAATATTGTATTTGATAAACATTTGCGCAGATATCATGGTATTTATGTATTTATTTTTTACAAACTTTTTTATTGTTTGAGAGAGACAGAAAAAAGAATGAAACATACAGTCTTGTATCAGTGTACATCATAAAAAATGATATCCAAAGCATAATAACATGGAAAGTCGAGACAGGGAAAATACTTCCAAAGCGTACAGAGTACATCACAAAAAAAAAAACCCATACATGACAGTATTATCTATTCCTGATCTAGGTACCTTATGAAGTCTCTAGCTCTATGCCAGTAAAATGTGCTTATGGGATTTCCAAGGTTCCCATCTACGATCGAATAAGTCCATTCTATCCTGTAGAGTATATAATATCCTCTTCATAATCATTACCATATCAATTCTATCTTGGATAGAGGTTAGGGGGACAACTGGAGACTTTCAGTGAAGGGCAATGACCCATAGGGTAGATATGCATATTGTGTGTATGAGGCATTCCTCTCTGTGGAGGATTCCTGGGATCGTTGCTCCCAGTAAGCACATCGGGAGAGTGAGCCTCAGAGGGGTTCCGGTGATTGCAGAGGCGACCGCAGTCACCTTTTCCCATATCGGGACTAGAAGACTACAATCCCAAAATATATGTTTAAATGTGCCCAGCAAATGGCAACCTCTGAAGCACAATCCCGACGTCCCTGGGTACATCATTTGAAGTCTGGAGGGAGTGTAGTACCATCTAGTTAGGACCTTATAGGCTGTTTCCCTAACCGCAAGTGATTTAGTGGCCTTACGAAGGTTTGCTAGCATGGTCTCCCAGTCCACCGGGGTAAATTGTTCATCACAGTCAGTCTCCCATTTGGACCTATATAGGGGATCACCTGAAAAACCTGACCCTAATGCAGATTTATAGAGGGTCGAAATGAGACCTTTACCTCTCGGGTTATCACGACAAATCTGTTCGTAGGAGGTAGAAGGAGAGGAGGGAATAAGATTATAATGGGAGATATAGAAGTGTCTGATTTGCATAAAACGGAGATATTCCCGCAATGGTATTTGTTTATGTGTGCGGAGGAGTTCATATGTGGCAAATGTATCTCCTAGTTGGAGGTCTGCTAAGGTAGTTAAGGAGTTAGCTTTCCACCAAGCAAAGTTCTCAGCGTGATGAAATGCTAGGGTAAATAATGGTTCCCCAAGGAGGCTGGGGGGGCTGGTGAAATCAATCCAAGTCTAGTTTTATAGTGGTGCCAGAGTGTGAGAAAATGGGAGACTATCGAGTTGAGGGGAGTAAGCTTATGTGTAACGTTAGATGGTGACCACAATTTGGATGTGAGGCAGTAGGGTAAAATGGAGACGGATTCAAATATTACCCATGGAACCTCTGAATCCGTAATGTTCCACTGCGCTATCTGTGCAAATCGTGCAGCCAAGAAATAAAACCAAAGGTTGGGTAAACCCAGACCTCCAGTGGATTGGGATTTATACAAAATGTGTTTTGAAAATCTAGGGCGTTTTCTGCCAAATAAACCTATTAACATCCCGCTGTAATTTATCAATATAAGCTTTTGGGATATTAATGGGGAGGGAACGGAAAAGAAATAAGAGCTTTGGTAATAGGGTCATTTTAACTGCCATGACTCTGCCCAAAAGTGATATATGGTACGAACTCCAAGTTTTAAGCAGATTTCATAATCGGGTCACACATGTTGGATAGTTAGCAGCAAAGAGGGAAAAGAATTGTGGGGTGATGAAGATGCCCAGATATGGGATTTTATCGTTCGACCATTGGAAAGGGAAGGATCCTCTGAGCCCCTCATAGCGGGCAGGGGGTATATTAATGGGGAGGGCTGTGGATTTAGTCATATTCACCATAAGCCCAGAAATAGAGGCAAATTTATTCAGTAAAGTGAATAAGTTAGGGAGGGAGATTTGGGGCTGGGTCAGAAATATCATTACGTCATCTGCGTACATACAGAGTTTGAAATGGGAGGAGCCAAGGGGATAACCGGATATATCTGGGTGCTGTCTAATAGCTATTGCCAGGGGCTCTAATGCTAGGGCAAATAATAAGGGAGATAAAGGGCATCCCTGGTGGGTGCCCCTGCCCAGTGTGAAAAAATCAGAGTTGCACCCCGGTAATTTAATTCTGGTGTTGGACTGATGATAAAGGGCCCCCCACTGAGGAATTTGTCCCTGAATCCCATCTGTTGTAGGACTGAAAGCATATATTGCCAGAGAACACTATCGAATGCCTTATTGATGTCAAGGCTCAAAACAAGGACCTGTTTTTTGTGTAGGTAACATTCAGGGCTAGGCGGATGTTGTCGGTCATAAGCCTATGTGGAATGAAGCCTGATTGATCGGCCGAAGTCAGGGTCTCAATGATAGCCGCCAATCTATCTGCCAGCACACGACTAAAGATTTTAAGGTCATTGTTAATCATCATGTTAATCGGCCTATAGTTCTGTGGGAGAGTATGATCTTTGAGTGGCTTTGGTAATAGAGACATGTTGGCTAGGGTCAGTTCAGTTGGGAAATGTTCCCCCCTCAGGATGGTATTAAACATTGTGGTTAATAGTGGAGTTAGAATGGCGGCATAGTGCTTATAATAACTGGCCGTAAACCCGTTGGGACCCGGAGCAACCAATTGTTTTAAGGATTTGATTACTTTCAATATCTCTTCCTCCGTGAAAGGAGCATTCGGAGCCTCTATTTGAGAGGGTGTTAAAGGAGGTAGTGGTAATGAGGAAAGTCACTCATGGGATGTTCGCGCTGGGAAGGAGGGAGGATGGGAGAGTAAGTTGGAATAGAATTGCTCAAATACAGTTAAAACCTCTTTAGGGTGCGAGACCATATGACCGGAGGTGTTGCGGAGTTTGTATAAATGTGGAGGGTGTATGATTTGATTCAATTTACGAGCAAACATGGAGGAAGCCGAATTGCTATGTAGGAGAAATTTAGCTTTGGGCCTTCTCCGTTTTTGCTGACAAGAGGGTATCTAACTGAAGTCTTTTATGCACTACCGATTGTGCGTCGGCTAATGTCGGATTCCCTCTTTGTAATTTATATAATTTGTCTAGTTCTGTTGTGAGGGTGTATATTTGGTGCCATCGTTCTCTGTTTTTGTTTGAGGCTATGCTAATAAGTCTACCCCGCAGAACGGCCTTGTGGGCTACCCACAAAGTGCTAGGAGATATATCAGGGGTGGCATTCAACCTGAAGTATTCCTGAATAGCAGTGGAAATTTCTTGTCTTGTGATGGGATCAGTAAGTAGGGAATCGTTCAGACGCCATGAGTAAGGTGTATCTGACAGGCCAATAAGGGTGGTAGTCAGGGTTACGATATTATGGTCCGACCATGGACAGACCAGAATGTCTGAGTTAATAGAGTTGGCAAGAATAATGGGGGTGCAAAAAATGTAATCCAGCCTGGCAAAAGAATTGTGGGTGTGAGAATAAAAGGTGTAGTTTCTAGCCCCTGTATTATTTGAACGCCATGCATCAGCTAGTTGTAAAGACTGTAGTGATTTGGACATGGACTTGGGAAAAGCTGCTGAGGTGTGAGAGGTGGTGCTTCAGTCTAATTGGGGGTGGGCTACAAGGTTAAGATCTCCTCCAACAAACATATGTGTTGAAGAGTATCTTTCTAGAGTTCTGAAAAAAGTGGCAAAGAAGGAGGCATGTGCTACATTAGGTGCGTATACATTTGCAATTGTTATATCCCTTCCTGCTATTAACCCTTTAATGATAAGGAATCTACTATCAGGATCTTTGTAGACCTGTTGCACCTCTAAAGGGAATGTGTTATGCAACAATATAGCTACACCTCTACATTTGGTCTGATAATGGGTAAAGAAAGTCTGTTTGTATGATCTATGAAAGAAAGTAGGGTGATTATTCATAGCAAAATGGGTCTCCTGTAGCAGAATAATTTTGGCTCCCAATTTTTTGTAGGCGGTGAAGGCCTTTTTCCGCTTGTGGGGAGAATTAAAGCCCTGCACATTGTGCGTAACACATGTAATCACCATCTATGCAGAATGATCCATTGGAGTTCACCTAAATTGTATAGTGAAATTGTTTGTGCTCCGCCCAAGCACTCCGCCACAAGGGAAACGCCACATAGGAGATATCCTCTAAAATGTACATTGTCATGCTTAATATACAGAATGCTTTGAATGATACGTTTTAGACTGTGAAGAAAAAAAAACTGAAATAGAAAATGTAAAATCCAAAAAATAGTAAAGAAACAAACCAGGACAGCTAGAAAGAGCTGGGAAAACATTGGGTCAGGTTGCAAACCGCATAATCCTGAAACTGAGACAATAATAATGTAAGGGGCGAAAACGCCTCTAACTCCAGAAGTAATATCCAGACTTCGAAGGGAAGTCAAGATATGAGTGGAGTGGGGTGGCATGGTAGCGACATCCGTCAGAATAGCTGACAACTCTTTATAAAACTATTCAAAGCATGTGCATGCTATTATCATACTTATGAGAGAACTTAAAACCGAAAGCACCCTCAATGTCCACAATCAGAGCCTAGATACAAGTCTCTGGAGATACCTGAAAGCGTGCTCCACTCAGCTCTCCACCCGAGTGCACATAGAGTGTATCGTCCACCTAAAGAGAAAAAAAAAGAGGGGTTTGGAAAATGTCTGTTCTGGTGTCCATCTGTACGCCTGCAGTCCCGTGGGTAGGAATCCAGGAATTATTTCAAAGGAATCCAGAAGTCATCAGGCATGAGTGAGTTTCATCAGTCAAGGGTTAAACTGGAAAGTAGACTCAGGTGAACAGGATAACATGGTTGTTGCGAGGGACATCCGAGAACGGACAGTAGGTGGCGATCTATCCATAGTAGAGAACAAGCAGAGTCAAACAAGGCTAATTGGTGAGAACCGAGTCAGCACTCAGATAAAGACAGTTGTAGGTCAGATCTTCAATTATGGTTAGGAGCAATGTCTTGCCTGACATTCCTTCTGTTGCATCTAGGAGAAGGTGTGCACCAGATTGGGGTTGACCTTGGGGTGGAGGGTGGGCGAGGCACAGCAGCCACCTCCAGCAAGCCCAATTTCACTAAAATCTCCTGCCCTTCCAACAAGGTAGTGGCTGTATATGTAGTCCCATTATGAGAAATGGAGAGTTTAAAGGGGAATCCCCATCGGTAGCGTATGTGGGCAGCTGCTAACACTGTGGTCACTGTCTTCATCTTGCGGCGTCTATCCAGGGTCGCTGGAGAGATGTCAGGATAAATTTGCACTGGGGTGCCATCCAGAGTGATAGAATGGGAGTTGCGAGCAGCCCTGAGGATCTCTTCTTTAATAAGGAAGTCCTTTAGGCAGAGCACAATGTCTCTAGGGGGATTATCAGGAGGTGGTTTTGGACGCAAAGCACGATGAATGCGGTCGCAAGTAAATGAATCCACCTCGTGGTCTGGTAGCAATAATTGAAACAGCTTGCAAATGGAGGGGATCAGATCCATATTAGATTCAGGGATCCCTCTAACCCTGAGATTGTTACATCTGTTACGATTGTCGAGATCTTCAACCTGAGATTGCAGCTGCGTGACCGTTGTAGCCAGGTTTTCATATTCCCTGGAGAGCTCATTGTGGGCATTGCTGAGCTCATCATGTTTAGTTTCCAAACGATCAGTGCGAGATCCAAGAGCCGCAATCTCCTGAGTTAGAGTGTTGGTGCTTTTATGAAGCTCTGTTTGGAATTTAGTGGCAATCTTACTGTAGATTGAGTCTAGGCTTCTTTCTAAGTCTTTCTTAGTGAGATGTGTAGAATACTCACTGTCATGAGGTGGATCGGAGTTAGCCTGTGAGCGCTGTGAGGAGGGAGAGGCAGGGCTGCCGGCGCCATCTTGAGACATGCCGTACCTCTCCTGTGATTGCAGCAGGTAGTTGGTTAAAGACCTCTGCGCAGTCCGCTCTGGCTTCTTCTTCTTTGGAGGCATGCACAGCTCGATCCTGGGGGTGTTAGGGGTGATTGTGCTGAGTTTTGCCATGTTCTGGCCCCAGGGAGCAGGTTAAACGGAACGAGTAGTGTGGAGCTACTCAGACATGCAGCCGATCCTGCAGAAGTCGCGCATGCGCCCCCCCCCCCCCCCCATGGTATTTATTTTTCCAGCCTTGTATCTTAGAAAATGTATAGTTTGAGAAGTCTTTTACAAACTCTGAAAGCTGTAAGTAAAAAATAAAAAAGTAGAATATTGCAAAAATGGTCTGGCCACCTAAAATTAAAAGTGGAGTGCAGCTCCCTGGCAGCAAAAGAGTTAACATTTATTGTCCTCTGTTGAATCTAACATAAGTTGTGATTTAGGTTGCACTTCAATGCTACTAATCAGAGGAATATGTCTTAAAATATGATGTAATATAAAATGTGTCAGACAAGTGATTTCTCCTCCAGTCTTTACTGAAGCCTAACATTTTCTGAAGAAATGTATGCTATCATGGAATGACTGAATGGTACAGAATTGTGGACAGTTAGTTTTAATTTGACGCCCTTTCCCTTGGTTTACTAAACTTAAAATCACACTTACAGAAAAACAATTTGTTTCCACTTAATAAATACTTTATCATATGCAAAATATCACTTTAATTTAAAGCATTGAAGACTATCAGCAAGATGAGGGATAACTGCTGAAGTTTGTGCCCCATATTCAATGTTAGATTTTCTAAGTTAATAGCCTTTTGAAAAATACTAAAATACTTTTGAAATGTAGAAAAATCTCTTACCAAACAAATTAAAGCTGGAAGTTAAAAGGGAAGTTTAGTCCACCCAAAAGTTACACTAGTTGAAGTTTGTGGGGCAAATCGAAAATTTGCTTGTTATATGTTTTGGGAACTGGGGCCTCTTCAACAAATTTACTAGGTCTATCCCACCTCAGCATGGTTTTGTAAGTGTTTCCATCTATATTGGGATTATTGGGATGTCTAAATGTCTCTTACCTTTTAGGTAATAGGTTAAAGCCCACCCGAAGTCACAGAACTATACTATATATATATATATATATATATATATATATATATATATATATATATATATATATATATATATATATATATATTGTCAGAAAAACATTGTAAAGGCAATCATCATTTGCATAGTCTTACCTCAATTTTTGAAGAGTGCATAGGCATGTGCAGTCCACTTTAACAATAATGATGAATGATAGCCACCGACCAAATGATACTCTGCTTCCAAGAAGGAGGTGGGGTCACTTAGTGATGTCACCGGGTGACCCCACCCCTTGTCCATATATGGGCAATGATGTGATAAGGGGCAGAGTCACCTGCTGATGCCACCAGGTGGCCCCACCCCATTGTTTAACTCAGGAGTGTGGGAAGTGGAGAGTCATTCAGCATGGGCAGAAATTTTATTCCCCATGCGGGTTGGTGGCCTTTGTTCATCATGATTGACATAGACCTACACTACTGTGCAAAAGTTTTAAGCAGGTGTGAAAAAATGCTGTAAATTAAGAATGGTTTCAGAAATAAAGTGCTAATAAATAATTTTTATAAATTAACAAAATGAAAAGTAAATGAACAGAGGGTAAATCCAAATCAAATCAATATTTGGTATGACCAACCCTTGCCTTTGAAAAGAGCATTAATTCTTCAAGGGAAACTTGCACACAGTTTTTGAAGGAACTTGGACAGTAGGTTGTTTCAAACATCTTGGATAACTAACCACAGATGTTCTGTGGATGTGAGCAGCCTCAAATTCTTCTGTCTCTTCGTGTAATCCTAGACAGACTCGATTATGTTGAGATCAGGGCTCTGTGAGGCCAAATCTTCACTTTTAGGACTCCTTGCTCTTTTTCTACGCTGAAGATAGTTCTTAATGACATTGGCTGTATGTTTGGGGGTGTTGTCATTCTGCAAAATAAATTTGGGTCCAGTTACACGCCTCCCTGATGGTATGGCATGATGGATATGTACCTGCCCGTATTTCTCAGCACTGAGGATACCATTGGTCCTGACCAAATCTCCAACTCTATTTGTAGAAATGCAGCCCCAAACTTGCAAGGAACCTCCATTATACAGTACTTTACTGTTGCCTACAGACACTCAGCACTCTTCTCAAGCCCTTTAGGGGGTATTATATTTCAAATTTTGGCTCATCAGTCCAGAGCACCTGCATTTTTCTGTACCCAGTTCCTATGTTTTCATGCATAATTTAGCCTTGTTTCCATGTCAAAGGTATGGCTTTTTGGCAACAATTTTTCCATGAAGACCACTTCTGGCCAAACTTCTCCAGACAGTAAATGGGTGTACCTGGGTTCCATTGTTTCCCCCAGTTCTGTGCTGATGGTACTTTTGGACATCTTTCGATATCAAAAGAAAGTACCCATGATGTGTCATCTGCTGCATTAGGTTCCTTGGCTAATGACTGCGTCTACAGTCCTCAACGTTGGCTTTTTCTTTGTGTTTCTTTAAAAGAGCTTGAACAGCACATGTTGAAACCCCAGTCTGCATTGAAATCTTTGCCTGGGAGAGACCTTGCTGATGCAGTATAACTACCTTGTGACTTGTTACTGTGCTCAGTCTTGCCATGGTGTATGACTGACATGAAATTGTCTTCCACAACCTCACTTTAAAGTGGATGTAAACCCTCACATATACCTAGTGAAGTGAACAGCCTCAGATAATACACAGGGATGAAACAAATCTCCTACATAAGTTTTACATGTGTATCTGTTGTCTTCATCTTACTATATTATTAAGAATTCGTACATCGGGTAAGAATTTTCGCTTCCTCCCCCTACTGCACTGTTATGCCCCATACACACGGTCGGATTTTCTGACGGAAAATGTGCGATCGGAGTGTGTTGTCGGAAATTCCGACCGTGTGTGGGCTCCATCGAACTTTTTCCATTAGATTTTCTGACACACAAAGTTTGAGAGCAGGCTATAAAATTTTCCGACAACAAAATCCGATTGCGTCAATTCCGACCATGTGTGGCCAGTTCCGACGCACAAAGTGCCACGCATGCTCAGAAGAAATTCCGAGACGGAACAGCTCAGTCTGGTAAAATTAGCATTCAGAATGGATAGAGCACTTTCGTCACGCTGCAATGTGATTGTTTAATACAGCGCACTCTCTTCTTCTTTATAATGCAGGAAGAACGAAGAAGTTTTGCTGCTGATATTCACACCGACTTCTCACAAACGTCTTTCTTTCTTATTTATCACGATTCCCTCAATATATTATGATTTGTCACATCTGACCAAAAATCTATATCATTTTTTGTGTGTTGTTTTTGTTTTTTTCAAGCCTGATGTGATTTTTTTTAGGTTTGTATTTTTTTTTCCAAGGCTGATCTTGTTTTTTTTTTTTTTTAGTTATTTAACATCCAGAATATTTTTGTGTGTGTTTTGTGTGTCAAGTTACCACAACACCATTATTATCTTGTATTATTTAATCTCAAGGAGATTGCTTGGTGTTGGTGTCTCTTGTTAATTTCTCATTTTATTTTTGAAATGTACCTGCCTCCTCACAAACAAACTGTTCTTTGTGAAGGAAAACACACATAGGCGAGTCTAATTGAAACCAAAAAACCTTTATTAAGGGATCCAAACCAAACAAAGAGGGAGGCAACGCTGGAGGAACAGCAGAAATTGGTGAAGCCTTTGGCCCCCAGGGCACACATCAATTATTTTACTGCAAAATTGGTGGCCTGAGGAGTCCATATATAAGGGAGTGCAGTCTGGTCCTGAAGTCCCAGAGATCCTGAAAGCAGCAGATGACAGGCTGTGGTCATACAAGAGGCTGCATCTTTTGCCAGACCAGACTAAACCTCGGGTCATCACTCTCTGGTCTTCCTTCCACGCTTCCTTCCACGCTGTGGCTGTGGTGGTGAAGTTGTGGCAGGAGGAGGAGGAGGAGGAGGATGGTCCAACTCACTCACATGGGTATTGGGTGTGATTTCACCCCTCACCCCCTTAGTTAAGACTTTATAAAGAAGGTCCTCACACAGCTGGCGTTGGCCCTCCTGCATGCCCTGCAGTTTGGTGGTAGCCATGCAGGCAAAGGCCTCTTCAGGAGTGGGGGTGGCTCTGAGGGATGCAGAAGCCTCCTGAATTAGCCTGAGAGCTGAATCCTGCACATGACTCCCCTTCCTGGGTCTTTTGGTTGGAAGGCGGAGGGGAGGGACCTGCAATTCTGTCAGGCTCCTACTGGTCCCAGGCTTCTCCTGGCTGCCACTTATCCCCGCCTCCTCCTGGCTGCCAATAACCCCCGCCTCCTCCTGGCTGCCACATTCCACAGCCTCCTCCTGTGTGCCACATTCCAGAGCCTCGTCCTGGCTGAGGTCTTCCTGTGTATGAAAAAGGGACATAGTTTTATTTTTTTCTTCAGCAATCACACACAATTTTCATCTCATGACTGTTGCAAATTGAATGTTAACAAATATAAAAGACTATCATTCTGAGCCCAGCATTTTTCATTCTTGTCCCAATTATTTTTGCCCACTACTGTCTATTGATAAGTAAAACACTTTATTAAATTAACAATTAGTGATTAATAATAACATCTAGTAAACATCATTTATTTATTGATCAGAAATCTGTCGAAGAATGCTATACCTGGCTCAAGCAGGGCTCCTCAACTTCTTCCTGGCTTGAAGTCCCAGGTTGGACATCGGAAGCCTCAGCTGGGGTGGAAGGAAGAGTGGATGAAAGGGTTGAGAGGGATTCCCTGACTTCAGTCTGGTCTGACAGAAATCGTAGTCTCTCATAGTACCACAGTCTGGGGACATAAATGTCATCTGCTGCAGCTCCTGATCTCTGGGAATCCGTAACCTTCTTGCGCTCCCTAAGATAAGTGCTCCTCAGGCCACCAATTTTGGCTTTTAAATAGGGGATGGTTGCTGTGGGGACCACTGGCATCACCAACTCCAGCAGTTTCTCCAGCGCTGCCTGCCTCTTTTGTTTATGATTATAATGCGGGTGTTTGACCTGCCACAGACAGGGCAGCTCTCTTTGTCTATGAACAGGGGGAGGAAGTTTTGGTCATTGAAGCCATCCATTTTATCTGCAAGACACAACACAAGACAAACCCTAATGTCAGGCAAAACTCTCCTAATCTTGTTACAATATAGGCCTAAATCTAGAAGCAGTATAGGCCCAAGTATAGATCTTACCTTCGTTATCACGCTCGGAGCCTCCGATACTCCTTCCTCCGCTCACAGATCGTACGTACTATGCACGCGTGTTGCGCTTTATACACACTGCGCATGCGTGAAACTCCGCCCGCCCCTGACGTTCTTTCTATTCTATTCCCCGCCCCTTCTCGTTCGGCGCAGTGGGGGAAGAGCACATGGCGGAGACACAGCAGGTGCGTGCTAATTACAGCAACGAGGAGGAGGGGGAGGAAAGCCCGGAGCCTGAAACGTCACGATCCAGAAGGAGACGATTTAAGGCATCAAATATGTCCTTTGGGGAGATGTTGGAGATGGTGGACATCCTGAAGAAGGCCGGCTATGATGGGAAGTATGGACCTTACCCCAACCCCAATTTCAGAAAGGCCAAGATCATGGCGAAAGTGGTCAAGAGTCTGCACCGGAATTTCGGGGTGCGACGATCGAAAGATCAGCTCAGGAAACGGTGGTCGGACCTCAAATTAAGGGAGCACGATCAGTACAGAAAGATCCGGAGAGTGCTGCAAAAAAGTAAGTAGTTGTCCTGTGTTCCTATTCTTTATGTTTATTACGTTCGTGCTGCTCCATGTGCTTTTTTAAACTGTTATCCAGTTTAAAATGGCAACTTTCATGTTCATGGGCACATTATTCTTTCGTAGAAAACATTGTTCGTTCAGCCTAGAAAACACCATTGTTTTGGCCATATGCATTTGCCCACATTTTTTATGGCCTACTTGTCTGAAAATAATTTGGTTGTGTAGATGGGTTTGTAACTAGAATGAAATGCTAACTAGATTCTGTGTAAGAAGAGGACACTCAGCAGTTTTCAAATCTGTACTCTGGAGCACTAGTGTGGGACACAAGAACATCCTTTTTATTAGGGGGCCCACACAGGTGCTCCAGTGTATACTATAGGGGTGTCTCCATCTGTGAAGCTTGTACAAAACAGGTAAAGTATTGAAGCTTGACAAAGGACGATAAAAATTCAACATCTTGGAACATCTTGGCCAAAATAGACAATTGTACTCCACTTCCAAGCAATGTATGGTCTTTTACGCTATTGATAAAATTAAGGGGCACTGGAGAGGTGATAACAAAAGAATTAAGATTTCACAAAATGAAACTAAGTGGATCTTCCAGATGGACACCCTCCAACCAATGGGTATGAACATATATGTTGACCTGAACTCCTTCCTTACTAACTTTTAGTACCATAAGTATACCATCTGTATTGAATATATTTCCTATTTGAACTAAATAGTAAATAAAAAAAAAAATATATGGATTTATAATATTACCACACGTGACCCACATATTGTCTCCAGAGATGATCGTGTATGTACTAGTTGGCCCTAACTATATAAGTTTATTCTAATAAGTATAGTACATTTTACGCTACATGGGATGTACTTCCACTTCTTGAGCCCATATACAGTATACATATACATTTTTATAATTTAATATGGGGTTGGGGTGTTTTTTCACCTTATACACGCTTATGTATCCCAGTTTCCCTATAGAGTATATGCATCTAATTTTTCCTTTATTTGATATTTATTAAGGGGTCGGTCTGATTCCATCCATCTTATACATACCCTGTAGCACAAAATTGAACACCAATTACCGTTTGACATGATCAGAACGATTAATATAACCCCCTCTGCTGCATAAGATTAAAGGGGGCAATATTGTTGCCAGAAATGCACTGCATCCGGTACAACTTAGGGAGTGCAGGGCATTTCTATAGGCATATATATATTTGGTTTTCATACACATACCATGCATGACCCTGGTTTTCATGCATATATATCTTTTCCCCTCCATAAGAAAAATATCTACCATATGAAACTTTAGGCAGCTTTTTGGGAATGCAAGGGCCACATATTTTACCCTTTACACGTTGGGAATCCCGAACAAATAAAAACAAAAATAAATATAAACTGTATGCCTAGTAACATTATATTAACCTACCCTCCCTTTGCCATCATAACTATATCATAACTATAAGGGATATTAATGTGGACGGACTGCACTGTATACATAAAGTATAGTGTAGGCTTGTAGAAAAAATTGGCATTAATGACTGACATTACACTCAAATTACTTCCCCCCCTCTCCCCCCGTGTGGTACACATGTGGATTAATACTTTTAACTAGATATTAGCCCCCTAACTCATCACCGTCACACTACATAAAAGTAAACATACAGAGGTATCTGTATGTTTCATAATCTATGCGATTGAGACAATTTTCCGAAATAGATAACTTTGAGTTAGAGGTTTTTATGTTTTTATTGGATTATTTATTTTTCACCTACTTTTCACCTTTTATATTTTATATTTTTTATTTTATAATTTTAAAATTTTTCAACTTTTTTCTATTTTTATTTTTTATTTTCATTTTATTAAAATATTGTGCCTTTATATATATTGCTGTGTAAAATCGTTGACATCGTAAGTACCTGATTATATTGTGCGGGATTCTAAGTAATTCTGCCTGCAGTAAACTTATTTAATATTATCTCACTTCTATATCCAGGAAGTAACGGCGGCACCACTTCAATTATGGAGAATGTATTTGCGGTGTCACCATCTACAGTCTTATTTGCTTACCAACTGCTCATGTTAGGACTTCGGTCCTCAATGAGCATAGGAAAAATGGCCGCTAACGGACCTTGGTCTGCAATAGACTTAGGCAAAATGGCCGCTAACTGACCTACGGCGCATGTGCAGAGCGAACACCGCACAGTATATAAGGGTGGGAGGTGCAGCAAGGGTCACGCTCCCTTAGACATCCAATGACAAAACGCGTAGGGTGTGGCCTAATCCTACGTCTTGCATCATCTCCCAAACACACAGGATTTGCTGACGATTCGATTTGATACTTTCTTGCTTGTTAATGAGCTACTAATATGTGAGTACCGCTCTACTATTTTGGTGAATAAAAACCTTTTAAAAAACGGTTTTACGCTATGGGCACCCCTTTTTTCCATGTCAAGTACCAACACGATCCTGAGAGTGCCAGGAACTGCCGCACAGTGGCACAGACTGTGACTGCATGATACCCCTGCAGGGGTGAAAGGAGTCGGTGAGTTTCTGCACATTAAGAGCATGAGATTTAAACAACACTGTCACCAATGAAAATAATATTAAGAAGATTGCACTGATTTTTGTATTTATTTTTGCTTTCTGAGAGGATTAAACAGCCAGCACCATTTTCCAAATGTGCACGCTAATGGGACTAATCTAGCCATTATTGGTCTACAAACTGTTATTTTAAACATATATGCTGATCACTATTTTAAGCACCAGCCACTAACCCTCCTTAACCCCTTCCTCACTCTTTCCCTTCTCCTCCCCCATCACCAGCCCACTTTCCTCCTACCAATATATAAATCATATATGTGGTTACAACTTATGGTATGGGAAAAAATTCAAACTAAATGCACCTATTTTTGTGATTCACTTTTATTGACAGTATTTATTTTTTACTTTACCATATCTCTTTATAATTTATTTAATTTGAGTTAAAGATACTCAGATCTGTTTTACCCTGTTGAGGTGAGTCTAGTAGGACATCACAGAGCACATTTTTCAATTAGAACAGCGCCACACCCACACCTGAAACCTCTTTATACACTTCCAAGCAATGTTTCATATTCCTATTTCTGCCATCAAATATCTGTGTGCTAAGTATACCTATTTGTTTTTACATAGGGGAGAAAAGACTCGGAGGACACCCCTCATCCGAGGAGACAACAGACCCCCCATCTCTGGAAGAAGGGGAAATCCACCCAAGCCAAGCAGAGCAAGAGGAGGAAGACGTGGTGGAAATTGTCACCACAACAGGTGAGTGTCTGCGACCACAGGCTCAGGTAAGAGTTGGATGGCGGCAGATTTATAATACAGGGTGGGTTTTTGTTTCTATCTTTTTAGGTGATCGTGATGTTGTGGATCCAGGGCATTTCACCTCGGAAAGTGCACAGATCCTGATCGGGGAGATCATGGGGTGTAATAGGGACTTGGAAAACATCCTGAAAAACATCAATGATGTTCAACAAAAAATGAGGAACATCATTGATGTTTTAGGGAGAGTTTAAAACCCCTCCAAATACCTTGGGTTTTTTGTGTGCTAAAAATTTTTACCATTTTTTGACATATTTGCAAAAAGTCTAATTTTGAAGATGCACACAGTGTGTCAACATGTGTTATCTGCAATCACAGGAGATCAATGGACGCGTTTTGGGGGTGCAACCCCTTCCTCAATAATAAAGTAGCTGTAAGGAAGGGGTTGCACCCCAAAAACACGTCCCTTGATCCCCCATGATGGCAGCTAGCACATGTTAACATTCGGCAATTTGTGTGCATCTTCAAAATTTGGCTTTTCCTGGGGTGACATCTGAATGCAATATCAAACACAGTTTGTAAATACTCATGTCTGATATTACCTTCAAGTTCTACCAAATGTGAACTTTGTAAGTTCAAGATTTGTGTCTTTCTTGTTGGTTTTAAACATGCCTGTTTTATCTTAAATGGACATTTCTACTTTTTCTAATGTGACCCCAAAAATTATTATACAACAAACATGTTGGTTTGTTTTAAAAACCTTTTCTAAATGCACATGTGATTGTGCTGGTAATAAAAAGATTGTTAATCAAGAATGTGTGGATTATTGTCTCAACGCTCCAACACTTTTGTGGTGCTCTAATTGGTGTTTTCTGTGACAATGGGGGTTATTTCCTAAGGGCAAATCCACTTTGTACTACAAGTGCAGTTTCAAGTGCACTTGTAGTGCAAAGTGTCTTTGCCTTTAGTAAATAACACCCAACAGTGCTTTGTAAGGTTACACAATCACACCATTTTCAGGACTCACCACATTTCTGTCAGGGTCAGCTAAAAGAAACACAAGCAGTAAATGTCACCAAAGATTTGAGTAGTTATTTTTTTTTATTTGAAAAAGGTTTCAGACATTGTCTGGCATATTGATAGCCCCCCTACCCGCAAAGTATTCAAGGTATCTTAGCCGGACATCACGGGCACTCAGGGGGGGCAAGCCAGGACAGCCACTTTCAAGCGCCGTCAGGGTTGTTTCTTTTAGAATTCCGGCCTCAGGCCCAACTGAGCCAGCATAGTTGGCAGAATGTTGCCGTAAAAAGTTGTGTAGAACACAGCATGCCAGAATAATATGATTCAGTTTATACTCCGCCATGTGTATGGGTGTAAGAAATAGGCGGAACCGGCTAGCCATGATTCCAAACGTGTTCTCCACCACTCTTCTGGCTCCGGTAATTAAAAACCCTCTGGTACGGGATGAGGGTCCTCATCGGGAATGGCCTCATAAGATGGTTCCCCAGCGCAAATGCTTCATCCGTAACGAAGACAAATGGGAGTCCTTCCACATTGTCTTCTGGAGGTGGCATGTCCAAGCTGCCATTCTGGAGATGCCTGTAGAACTCCGTCTGGACGATGACTCCACCATCGGACATCCGGCCATTCTTCCCCACATCCACATGCAGGAACTTGTAAGTAGCCGACACCACCGCCAACATCACAATACTATTGAACCCCTTATAATTATAATAGTATGACCCCGAGTTGGGTGGTGGGACGATGTGGACGTGTTTCCCATCAATTGCCCCTCCTCAGTTAGGAAACTCCCACCGCTGGGCAAAGTGGGAGGCCACAGTCTGCCATTCCTGTGGCGTGGAAGGAAACTGTGGAGTCAAACAACAACAAAAAATTAGTCATTTTACACATAAACAGGGAAATCAGATTAGACACAAACATTCTTGGCCAACATCAAGATAACATTTATTTGAGGGAGTTTTTAAAGACCAAAGTCTAAGGTACACCTATCAGATTCCCCCCCATGGGCCATTTTTAACATTTTAGGGGGGGAGCTCTTGGACAGGTAACCCTCTCCACTTTATTGAGAGATGAATGCCTAAATAACGTGTATTACTTTGGCCAGACCCTCCTTAGTTACACTATTGGCAGTCCACTGGACAGGTAAGAAGTGTCTTAATACAAAGATATAAATACACACTGTACACATTTGAGCACATTTGGAAATTCTACTATTACCTATCAAGATAAAAACTTTAAACAGTACCATTTGAAAGTATACAGGCAGGCCCTTGCACTACATGCTTTGGGGAATTCATCCATAAATCTGACCACTAAAGAGATGGGTATAGTGTGTATGGGTTTGGCAAAGTCAGCAGATAGATGATTGAGGATAGATAGAGAATTGGTATCAGCTGACTTAGCAGTTGGGGGGAGGGAGGGTTCCAAATGATTTGGGGACCCCCCAAAAAAGCCTCTGGCACTCTGCCTGAATTTAAAGCACAAATCACATTTTAAAACATTTTAGAGGGGGTTTTAGGGTAAAGCACTACTATGGAGCTGATAAAATACATTGTTCACCACTTCCCGCCCACCCTATGGCGGATTGACGTCCGGGAAGTGGTTCTGTTATCCTGACTGGACGTCATATGACATCCTGCAGGATAACATGCCGCAGCGCGCCCCCGGGGGCGCTCATCGCGGCGATCGGTGGATCGGTGTGTCAGTCTGACACACTGCTACACCGATCTTGGTAAAGAGCCTCCGGCGGAGGCTCTTTACCACGTGATCAGCCGTGTCCAATCACGGCTGATCACGCTGTCAATAGGAAGAGCCGTTGATCGGCTCTTCCTCACTTGCGTCTGACAGACGCGAGTAGAGGAGAGCCGATTGACGGCTCTCCTGGCAGGGGGGGTGTGCGCTGATTGTTTATCAGCGCAGCCCCCCCGCAGATCACCACACTGGACCACCAGGGATCGACCACTAGGACCACCAGGGAAGGGGCAACATGTGGATGGCCAGGTATGTACCCCATGGTCATCCACATGTGCCCAGTGTGCCAAATCTGTGCCAATCAGTGCCCACAAATGGGCACTGATTGGCACCATTATGTTGCAGTGATGCCCAGCAATGCCACCCTTAGGGGCATCACTGCAAACAAGCAGTGTCATCAGTGCCACCCATCAGTGTCCATTCATGCCACCTGTCAGTGCCCATCCGTGCCCATCAGTGCCCATCTATCAGTGCCCATCCATGCCCATCTGTGCCAACTATCAGTGCCACCCATAAGTAACCATCAATGCCACCTACGAGTGCCCATCAATGCCACCTACGAGTGCCCATCAGTGCCGCCTATAAGTGCCCATCCGTGCCACCTATGAGTGCCCATCAGTGCCACATACCAGTGCCACCTATCAGTGCCCATCAGTGCCACCTATCAGTGTCCATCAGTGCCGCCTATTAGTGCCCATCATCAGTGCCCGTCAGTGCCACCTCAATTTTCGGTCTTTTTTTATTTGTTGCGCAAAAAATAAAAACCGCAGAGGTGATCAAATACCACCAAAAGAAAGCTCTATTTGTGGGAACAAAATGATAAAAAATTTGTTTGGGTACAGTGTAGCATGACCGCGCAATTGTCATTCAAATTGCGACAGCGCTGAAAGCTGAAAATTGGCCTGGGCGGGAAGGTGTCTAAGTTCCTGGTATTGAAGTGGTTAGGTGACTACATGAGGTGAATATAGGGCCAGGAGACCATGCTGGGGAGGTAAGTGAAGGCAAATATGTATGAAGGAGAAAAAAAATAATTACATAAAAATCCAGCATGCATGAGGACAAAGGGGACATTCACAGCATATTCCATTTGGTAATTTGGGAATGAGGAAAGAAATACAATATATTTTCAAACATTAAATACAATAAAAAGTGATGTTAAAGGATAAATCTTACCTCAATATACTCCTTCTGCAGGACCTGGATGATGGCAGATCAGGTCTCTGGGATAATGATACCCAGAGCCTGGGGGGAGATGCCTGTTGAGAACTTCAAGTCCTGCAGGCTTCTCCCTGATGCCAAGTACCGCAAGGGTGGCGACTAGCCTCTGCTCCGGAGTGATGGCTTGCCTCATGCAGGTATCCTGCCTGCTGATATAGGGGGTCAGCAAAGCCAACAAACGGTGAAATACGGGGTCCGTCATCCGGAGAAAGTTCCTGAAATCATCAAGATTATTCTCACGGATCTCACGGAGCAAAGGCATGTGACAGAACTGGTCACGCTGAAGCAACCAATTCTTGGTCCATGAACTCCTCCCCACCCTGTTCATGGACTGGACTTGTGTCAAGCTCAGGACCCCAACACCAAGCCCCCACACAGCACGAACTCTACGAGGAGTACGTATACGCAACATGGCTAGAAAACGGTCGGCTGCTCAGAACGAAGTAACAGAACGCACTGAAGAACAGCAAGGCCTGTGAAGAGCGACCTGAAAAACAGTAACGAACGAACAAGAACACAATGACAAGAGTCACGCATAACTCACTGCACGCACTGAAGAGCAGATACAAACCCACAAGCACAAACTGAACAGCAGAAAACGATCTGAAAACCATGAGTCTGAAAAAGCGCTCACCAAACTTTTACTAACACGAGATTAGCAAAAGGAGCCCAAAGGGTGCCGTGCTTGGTTTGGACCTGCCCTTTTCTAGTCTCGTCGTACGTGGTGTACGTCACCGCGTTCTTGGCGATCAGAAATTCCGGTAACTTTGTGCGACTGCGTGTACGCAAAACAAGTTTGAGCCAACATTCGTCGGAAAAAATCCATGGATTTTGTTGTCGGAATGTCCGATCAATGTCCGATCAAGTGTACAGGGCATTAGAGAAGGCTTGGATTACACTGGGAGCAGCTGATTGGAGGAAAGGTACCCCCCCTCCACATTGGTAGAAGATGGAAAATGCTTTCACAGCTCTTCTCCGAGATGGAAAGCTCACTGCTATTCTATTTATAGCAACCTCCCCGACACACACTTCTATCTCCCGTCTCAGAGAACGTGTGAGAAGTTATCAGGCTGATAACAGACAAACAGAGCAAGAGACAGCTATGGGACTCAGTGCATTGGAGAAAAACACTGCAGATATATGTGCCCAGCTCAAATTTCATGAATCAGATTTACATCTACTTTAATAGCAGGGGTTGGCTGTTTCTCACCTAGTTTTAAGCTTTCTACACAGCTGTTTCTGTTTCAGTTATTGACTGTGTTTCAACCTACATATGAAATTTATGATCATTAGCACCTGCTTGGTATAATTGGTTAATCATACACCTGACTCTAATTCTATCTAAAATCCCTGACTTTGTGCAAGTTTACATAGTGTGCAAGTGTAAGAATTGACGCTGGTGTGAAGCCAAAGGGTAGTCACACCAAATATTAAATAGATTTTTCTTCTGTTCGCTCACTTTGCATTTTCTAAATTGATAAAAATAAACAATTAAAATAAAGGAAAATTGGGGGCAGGAGGCGGAGCCTAGCGGAGCAGACATGCATTGTTAGAGCTCCACACCGCTGAGGAGAGAAGAGAAGGACAAAGCGGAGCCTGCAGGCTCAAAAGGTATCCATTTGAACCTTTTTGCCCCAGGGAACAAACTGTGAAAGTTTGGGCAGGAAATATGGTACTGGGAGGAAACCGTGGCAGAAATAAAAATCACCTCACAAAGAGCTCACAGGCACTCACTGCAGCTGAAGCAGCTCCAGTCACCTCACAAGATACAGCATCAGGGCGCTCTCACAGACAGAAAATGTCACAGCAAGACTCTCCATTTGAGTCAGATACAGAACAAATCCTCTCACAAACTTCTCCACAAGCTTCCTCAGCATCCCCAGTAATATTATTACAATTTGAAAAGATGCTTCATAAGGCTTTAAAACAAACCTCAGACCAAATAACAAAAAGCCTAACCAAAGAAATAAGAGAGCTGGGAAACCGCACCGCAGCCCTAGAAATAAAAATGGATGAAATTGACATTACAACCCAAGAAAATATAACAGAATTGGAACAATTAAAAAAAGAGAATTTAATACTTCAAACTAAGCTCGAAGATTACGAAAATAGAGCCAGACGTTCAAACTTGCGCATAAGGGGAATACCTGAAACTGTGACAGACCTGCAATCTACTATTACTGCTCTATTACAAGAACTAAAGCCAGATATCCCTATTGAACGTTTAGAATTGGACAGAGTACACAGAGCCCTCACAGCCAAAAAGAAAGATGGACCCCCACATGATATAATCACAAAATTTCATTATTACAGAACGAAAGAACAAATACTAATTGCTGCAAGAGAAAAAAAGGAACTAAATTTTCAAGGACACAATTATCAAATTTTTGCTGACCTATCCCAACTTACTATTACTAAAAGACGATCCATGAAACCCCAACTAATGGAACTGCAATGCCACAACATTATGTATCAATGGGGCTTCCCCTTTTCAGTCAGATTTAACTACCAAGGTACAATTTACAGAAGCAGATCAGCAGATGAACTACAACAAACCCTTTTAAAATTAAATCTGACAGAACCCACAAGCAGCAACTCTCCCACACGCAGAAGAATGGCATCATCTTCACCTTCAGGCAGCACCCAGAAAATTTCAGAACAAAATGGGAATCATCATTCTCACAAAAGAGGCCGTTATGCCACATCATCCATGGACCAAGAAGATTCAATGGACTGACATCCTAATTCCCGATATCTCTTCATTTATTATACTAAGAGATGGTTCTCTATAAAAAACCTATATTTATAACTGAATGTAACTGCATTCTGATAGTCACACACTGTGTGGGATCATGTTACATTCCAGTTATATTTCTTATTACTTCTGATTCATATAGCCTTAGAATATATAAGTGAAATAAGGAAATTCTTGTTCAGTTATATATTATCAGGTAATAATAATAGATTTATTACTTTTTAGGACAAATATGTTCAATAATCCAGAAGTAATGGAAGCTTTTTCTTTCTTTTCTTAAAACAAATATATTATTACCTAACTAGTTCCTAGAATTATGTTTTTGTTTATTCTAATCTGAAGCAATACAACCTCAATTTTATGAGTTAACATATCTAAACAGTTGCATATGAATAAAATATGTAATTGTTTACTCTAAAAGGGTTAAAATCCCAAAATAATTCAAACTATCTTCATCAATACCAAAGTTATTAACAGTACCTTTCTAACTGAATTATTTAGCCTAGGGCAAGACTAACCATATACAACCACCCTGGAATAAATAATTTCAACAAAAACTATATTCTGCACTCCAATTAATGAAACATCATTTTGATGTCTTTTGACATAGCACTTCTCTCCTGTAAGTGGAAGATCCGTGTACCCCCATTAGCCCTCCTCATTCTCCCAACCATATTATGTGGGAGTGTGACGAAGGCACTTATTCCCCTGAGAGAGATATTTATTCTCTTTCACGGGTAAATTGTGATTACTTGCAAAAAATAATTTATACAATGTATCATCTAATCTCATATGTTTTTTGTTTACTCTTTACTCCAGAATTCACTGGTTTCTTTTCTATCTATTCATCTCTTCAATCCACACAGGTTGATCTGCGCAGTCAGCTCTGCATAACAAAAAGTAAGTCAAAACTATTTGATCTATTGCCATGGCACCACTGAATATACTTTCCCTGAATGTTCAGGGAATAAATGCCCCTCAAAAAAGGACCAAAGCCTTCCGTACTTTCCATAACAAGAAGGCTCACATAGTATGCCTCCAAGAAACACACTTCACCAAAGATTCTACTCCAAAATATATTTCTCCTTTTTATCAACAAATTTACACGGCTTCTGCCTGTACCAAGCAAAGGGGAACTCTAATTGCATTTCACCGATCCACACCATTCACCTTATCATCAGAAATGAAAGACCCAGAAGGTAGATACCTGATACTCATGGGTTATATAATGGATACAGCAATCACGGTGATTTCCTACTACGCTCCTAACAAACAACCTACACCATTCCTCTCACATATATTACAAGTGATTAATACACACAAAATAGGAACAGTGATAATGTGTGGGGATTCGAACCAGGTCCTCCTCCCATTTCTAGATAAATCACCTTTTACACCATCCAAAATAACCTCTAGATTACCTTTTTCTCAACTTCTTTCCAAATACAATCTGGTAGATTCGTGGAGAGAAAGTAACCCAATGAAAAAGAAATTCACTTATTTCTCGCACCCTCATCAAACCTTCACCAGAATAGATCATATTTTTCTAACAATAGGAATGATACCAGAAATTATTGCATCAGATATAATTCCGATTCCGTGGTCTGACCATAATGCAGTATACACTACTATAGCCTCAGCCATACCAAAAGCGCATGACCCAACGTGGTACTTACCGGACATAATGCTCAAACACCCACTACATCAGATGGCCATTGAACAAGCTTTAAAGGAATACATATCAATTAATAATACAACAGACATCTCCCCAATAACACTGCGGGAAGCTCATAAGCCTGTCTTGCGTGGTACAATACAAAGACAAATGGCACTATTTAAACGGGAACGCAAAAATCTAGCAAAAAAACTAGAACTCAATTTTAATGCAGCCTACATATCATTTCAAGATAATCCATCTCAGAGTACAAAATCTCATCTGGAAAAATCTAGATTGGAATAGGATCTATTTCTCACTGAGTCAGTTGATAAATCCCTCAAACGCTCCAAACACAATTTCTACATGAATACAAACAAACCAGGTACATATTTGGCTCGGGCATTAAATTCAACTAACAAATCTTTCAAACCAATACGTTTGAAATTATCAAAAAATGTTTACACTTGTAATCCAGTTAAAATAGTCCATAAATTTCACTCAAATCTCGCAACTTTATATAAGACAAACAATGAATTTAATCCTACAGAGGCTGAATCCTTCTTCTCAAAAATAACCTTACCTGAGTTATCTCAGAATCAAAAAAGCAGTTTGGATGAGCCTATAACTATAGATGAAGTTGCTAACGCCATAAAAGACCTAAAACTTAACAAAAGACCAGGCCCAGACGGCTACTCGGCTTTATACTATAAAACATTCTCAGAAATACTCTCTCCCATTCTCACTGAAATGTTTAACAAACTTCTAGATGGACATTCTTTTCGGCAAGAAACACTAATGGCAATTGTTTGTATGATCCCAAAACCCCTTTCTGGTGATACTTCCTGTGTGAATTATCGGCCTATCTCTCTGTTAAACCTCGATATTAAATTATTAGCAAAAATAATAGCAAAACGCCTTAATAGCATTATAGGAAAATTAATACATAGAGATCAAGTAGGCTTCATGCCAAATAGACAGGCAGGCGATAATATACGCAGGGCAGTGTTATTGGCACATATTGCTAAAAAACGGAAAATCCCTTTATGTTTTCTATCTCTCGATATTAAGAGGGCATTTGACACAGTATCCTGGCAATATATGCAATATTCATTACAAAAATGGGGTTTTGGACCCCACTTTTTAACATGGATCAAAGCATTATATAATAAACCCAAAGCCTATATAAAATATGCTGGATACAAATCTGAAGCCTTTAATATCGAAAGAGGTACCCGACCCATTATCTCCCTTATTATTTGCCCTTATACTCGAACCCATGGCCCAATACATCAGAACAAACCAAACTATAACTGGCATTGAAGTAGGAGGTATTACACACAAATTATGTATATTTGCAGACGATATATTACTTTTTCTATCATCACCACAGGTCTCTGGTCCTAACTTAATACCAGCTCTTGATGGATTTGCAGCCCTATCCGGCCTTATGATTAATCCTAAGAAATGCCTAGTGCTTAATATTTCACTCACAAACATGGAATTGATCCCGGCTAGGGCTGCACTCCTATTCACATGGGCAGAAAAATCAATCCCATATCTTGGAATTCATTTAACAGCATCTCATTCTGACTTATTCTCAACCAATTATCCTCCTGTATTAAGACAGATCACAAATCTAATAAAACAATGGTCGCAACTTCCTTTATCCTGGATAGGGAAGATTAATGCAATCAAAATGACTATTCTACCCAAATTGCTTTATCTATTCAGAGTCCTCCCTATTCCAATTCCTTCCTATTTTTTGAGAATAGTACAAAAAAGAGCAACTTTGTTTATATGGGGCTCTTCTAAACCATGTATACCTATACACACACTACATCTTCCCAAAAATAAAGGAGGCCTGGGATACCCTAATTTTACTAACTACTACAGAGCAGCACATTTGGCCAGTCTGTCCAAATACCATGCAAAACAGGAAATCCCATTATGGGTATTTATAGAGGCTTCAGAAAATGACCCTCTATTAATATCAAATTTATTATGGCTTGATCCTAAAGACCGCTTTAAAATTCATAATCCCATAACTAAACACTTCTTATCTCTCTGGGATAAACTAAAAACCAAATATCAGTTACAATCTCCACACAATCCTCTCCTTTCTTTTATCAGAAATCCGGCCTTTTATCCGGCATGGATCTACCCAAATTCTTTTAAAGCTTGGACAACATCAGGCATTCAGACACTAAATGACTTTATAGCATCTAAATCATTCCTTTCATTCCCATCGCTTAGAGAAAAATATGATCTACCAAACTCTGAGATATTTAGATATCTCCAAATCAAAAATTTCTATACACCATTCCTAAAGGGGGATACACCATTATCCCAATTATCCATTTTTGAATCAATCTGTACAAAAGATTCATTTGCTAAAGGTACAATTTCATCACTTTATAATCAATTATATGGAGTAGCAAATCTTAATAGACCCTCTTACGTTCAGAGGTGGGAGGAGGACCTGGGACGAACTTTAGAAGACACGGACTGGTCTAACATATGGCTCACATCTAAGTCATCTTCACCCAACATCTTAGCACTGGAGACAAATTATAAAGTTCTAACTCGCTGGTACCTTGTACCCGCTAGAGTGGCAAAATATTCACCTAATACCTCAGCTCTTTGTTTTCGAGGATGCCCAGAAATAGGCACATATTTACACATATGGTGGACGTGCCCAGTAATCCAAACCTTCTGGAAGGAAGTCTTCGTGATTGCATCTAAAATATTTAAAAAAATAATACAACCAGATCCATATTTAACTTTACTTAATCTAAAACAGGAATGGTTAACACTCTCTCAATTCAAACTTATGATCCAACTAATAACGGCTGCAAAACAAACAGTGGCCAAGGCATGGAAATCTCCTACATTGGTACTAGCAGAAACAATTCACAGAATGAATAATACAATGTCCCATGCTAAGATGGTAGCCATCTATCAAAATCAAATTCCAAAATTTGAAAAACTTTGGCATCCTTGGATAAAACAACAGTTCCTGTCAAACTTCAATGACTCTGTCCTGTTGCCATGGTAACAGATTAAATGACTTACAGAGACACCCATTCTAAGGCTTCAAAGAGAACTAAAAGGAATAATAAACTGACGAGCGGGACAACCTTGTGGACCATACCTCTACCTTTCAACCCTTTTTCTTCTTTTTCTTTCCTTTTCTCCACCTTACGATTAAAGCTCATTATCAGAATTTATTTGACCTATATACACTCTACTTGTAAACAATATGTATAGTAGGTATAAATCATTTAAATACCTACAAAAGTAACTAAGGAAATGATATATATCTTTAATTTAGGTTTACGTAAACCCAATGTTTAATTTTTGAAATTTCATTATATTTACCTATAGAAACCCTACTGTAAAACAATGAGCTTACTTTATAGATCCTTGTAAACTTACTTTATGTATCTTTATAACATTGTATACTCAATAAACTTCTTTTGACAAGAAAATAAAGGAACATTTATTATCAAATACTTATCGTAATTTTCCTTTCCTGATGGACTCCGTGGCAACCTACGTGTGGGTTAACCCCGCCTCCTCTCCAATGCTATAGGACCCCATTCCCATAAATGAGAGTGTGACGGGGGGCCCGTGGAACTCAGAATACATCTTATGTCTAAGGCACCCTGTGCCATACTGGCACAGGGTGAGGGAGAAAATATATCTTGGACTACTTAAAATGGGACAGTAATATTTGTCCACAATATCTCCCAGGATGTATGTTAATTGAATGAGCTGATCACATTGTCCTCTATACAATGTAGGAGACGGGACGACTCCTATTGGAGCTCATGTTAATTAGGTTTTGTTTGTATTGTTAATTGTAATTAGCTCCAGCTATTGTGTTGATATAACTGTGTGAAGCTCGGTGACCACAAGTCTGGGCGAAAGGTCATGTCTCAGTCACCTAGGCTGTATAAAGGATTAGATAATTAGGTCATGTTAATTAAGTTACAGTTGTATTGTTAGAGGAGGTTCCAACAGCATATAAAGTCTATATGAAAAAAATGCGCCGCGCCTAGGGGTGTAACTGAATAACTGTAAATCTAAGTACAAATCATAGATAATAAAGCGTGCAAATCAAATAGAGCCTAAAGCTCTGATCACTTACTAAGATCACCTGCTGTGTGAATCCTAAAGCTCTGATCACTTACTAAGATCACCTGCTGTGTGAATCCTATGACCAAACACACTAAAAAATATCTAGTGCAATAAATCACAAAGTGCAATGTGCATAGAAAAACGTAATAAGATAAATATGCAATCCACAGTGATTAAAATATAATCATTCCTAATAAGGTGTATATGCTAAAAAATGTTACACATATGTAGATCCACTGTGATTAAAATGAAAAAGAAAAAAAATTAAATAAAACAATATATATATTCGTAAAACACAAACAGAGTAAATCAATCACATGCGTGGGCGAATTGAAACTATAATCGCCCTAATAAAGGTGTTCAAATCACATCCGTGAAAAAATCTTCCAATCCAGTAACATAAAGTGACCAAGTTCAAATAAAAGTCAGTGTAATGGTGATGGTTCAAAGAAAAAGTTCCAGTTTTGAATCAAACGTGCCCAAAGAAAAACATGCTGTGAAGTGCCTTGGTGACCCCCAATGTGATTGCGCTCACCTTGGAGCGTGTGACACAGGTTTTAATTGTGTCAATACACGCTTTTGGAGCCACCCCTGGGCTCAGTATTAGGTACAGCTGATTCCCACACTGGATTCTTTATGGCTCCACTCACATCAGACCATATAAAAGAAAAAGGCTAATATAGTATAATACCGTAGGATACTTTTATTAAAATCACATCCAATCCCCACATGGGGTACTCACATTTATAAGGTGCTCATGTGCACAAAACATAACATAGGAAAAAACGGCTGTGCAGCGTGCTGCGGGGTGTGAGAGCTCCACAACCCAGCTCTGTGCTGATCGCTCCGTCCTGGCCCCTCCCCTACGCGTCTTCGACACAGGGAGTCACGTGTCTTCATCAGGGGGATAACAGAAGGGCTGGCAACAGGGCCGAGGACTGCTGGACTCTGCCCTCAACTAACAGAGGATGGATTTCCTGTGAAGGTGGATGGGACTTCAGTCTCCACCTGTATACCCCAGGGATGCTGGGCAGTGGGCCCAGATCCCCAACAGCATGACAGAGTGAGCCCAGACACCCTGTCTTCTCTCCAGCGGCAGAAAGGATTCCAGGGAGAAGAGCCAGTCCAGGCCTCTCCCCAGCGGCAGATATGTTCTCAGAGAGAGGCAGAGGTTGGCTGGGTGAGTAATGCTTTGTTTGGAACAATTTGTTTGGGGTACTGTGTGGGTACAGGCAGTAGAGGACTGGAGCTGTTTACTAACTTCGGAGTCAACCCGTCTGGGGTCTCCTCCTGTGTTAGTCTTCTGCCGAAAGGGGAGAGATGTGACGGGGGGGCCCGTGGAACTCAGAATACATCTTATGTCTAAGGCACCCTGTGCCATCCTGGCACAGGGTGAGGGAGAAAATATATCTTGGACTACTTAAAATGGGACAGTAATATTTGTCCACAATATCTCCCAGGATGTATGTTAATTGAATGAGCTGATCACATTGTCCTCTATACAATGTAGGAGACGGGACGACTCCTATTGGAGCTCATGTTAATTAGGTTTTGTTTGTATTGTTAATTGTAATTAGCTCCAGCTATTGTGTTGATATAACTGTGTGAAGCTCGGTGACCACAAGTCTGGGCGAAAGGTCATGTCTCAGTCACCTAGGCTGTATAAAGGATTAGATAATTAGGTCATGTTAATTAAGTTACAATTGTATTGTTAGAGGAGGTTCCAACAGCATATAAAGTCTTGTAATTGTGATTCTAAAAAAAGTCAGTTCTTGGTAGCAACAAGCAAGTGTCGCCTTGTTTGTGCTCAGAGAGGTTGGGATATCTGTATACAGACTGGGAGGAAGTGGTATATGACGGAAGCACTCAAGCGAAGTGTGGGACGTTCCGTGACATTGGTGGCAAGCAGCGGGAAAGCTTCCTGAAGTCTGGGACATCCAAACCTCCAACTGGAACCAAGATCAGCATAGCAGACTTCAGTCACCCCAGCGGAGATATGGACCTGGCATCAGAATTCCCGTGGCTGCTGCGGATCATCCTTTCAACATACACCAGGACTGTGTCTAAGGATGAATACCTGGAGCTTAGGCAGCAAATTCGGGTGGAGCTCTGGATTGCAGCCCTCCGTCTCGCTGGTATAAAACAGGGCAAGTGCTTTCCAACCCAAGAGCAACGGGCCAGTGACCAATGAGCATTGTGGATGGCATTCCTGGGAGAGCAGCCCCAGGAGCAATGGGTGACTGAGTTGGACAGGTTGGTCCAGCAGGAGATAGAGCTGGACAATCGTTATCGGGCTCTGCAATGGCACGCAGAGGAGGGATATTTAGGGGAGACAACAGAATGCTCTCCGGAGGGATATGACTTTGGCGGCCCTGGATTGCTGTGGGAGAGCCTTACAGATCTTTTTATGTTTGGCGATGAAGGGGAACCTGACCTTGAGGACCTGAGAGACTATAGAGAGTCTATGCTCGGTCTTGCAGGGGTCTCAGAGCTCAAACCTGATCTGGACCATTTGCTAAGGAAGGAACAGCATCTGGAAAGGGCATACAGGAAACTGCTAGAACAAGTTCAGCAGCATGCCAGAGAATCGGCAGTGGAAAATCCGGAGATTGCCGTCCCCAAACCTGAAGTGCTGACAACAGGGCAGAGCTCTGCTAACCTCTGCCCAGAAATGATAGCATCTTCTGGGTTCCATGGACAGGAGATGGTGAACCTCTATCCCCAGACATCAGTTGCAGAGACATGGGATTTGATAGACTTTTCTGCTGAGGAAGAACAACCTGATGAGCCTCCAGCAGAAGAGCTGCTATCAGGGCCAAAGTTCACTGTGTTCTGCCCAGCACCAACAGTGGCTTCGGCCTTCTTGAGAGAAGAGGTAGTCGGCCTTTCTCCCACAACACTGACAGGGACATGTGATTTTCTGCCAGCAGCATCTATGGAGTTAAAACAAACTTCTCCAGCTGAAGATCTGGTAACTGAACAGAAGGTCCAAGACCTCTGCCCCACACTTTTACCAATTCCAGAGACTGGGGATTTAATAGACGTTTCTGTAGAGGAGGAACCACCTGGCAAACCCCCAGCAGAAGTGCTGGCAAATGGACAGAGGGTCCAAGACCTCTGCCCCACACCTGCAGCAATTGTGGAGGCTCAGGGTGAGAAGATGGCAATCACTTCCCAGCAGCAGATACAGGGGGAGAAGGGAGAGGAGGTGTGTGTTGTCCCTCCCCAACAGTTGGCCAGGGTGGAGGAAGCGGGCTTTCCTCCCCAGCAAAGATCCGTGCACCTGGGAGACAGTACAATCGACATGTCGTCCCAGCAGCCAGATGAGGGAATGGAAAAGGAAGCAGCCGGCTTACATCCCCAATGGCAGCTACACAGTTTGGGAGTGGAGGAAGCCAGCCTCCTGCCCCAACGGTTAGCCGGAGCGGAGGATGCGGAGTCCCCAGCAGAAGTGCTGGCAACAGGGCAGAGTGCTACCAACCTCTGCCCAGCACCGGCAACAACTACAGAGTTCCAGGGAGGCGGGGCAGTCGGCCTCCCTCTCCAACAGTTAGCCGGAACAGATGGTGTGGGGTTTCCAGCAGAAGGGCTGGCAACAGGGCCGAGGACTGCTGGACTCTGCCCTCAACTAACAGAGGATGGATTTCCTGTGAAGGTGGATGGGACTTCAGTCTCCACCTGTATACCCCAGGGATGCTGGGCAGTGGGCCCAGATCCCCAACAGCATGACAGAGTGAGCCCAGACACCCTGTCTTCTCTCCAGCGGCAGAAAGGATTCCAGGGAGAAGAGCCAGTCCAGGCCTCTCCCCAGCGGCAGATATGTTCTCAGAGAGAGGCAGAGGTTGGCTGGGTGAGTAATGCTTTGTTTGGAACAATTTGTTTGGGGTACTGTGTGGGTACAGGCAGTAGAGGACTGGAGCTGTTTACTAACTTCGGAGTCAACCCGTCTGGGGTCTCCTCCTGTGTTAGTCTTCTGCCGAAAGGGGAGAGATGTGACGGGGGGGCCCGTGGAACTCAGAATACATCTTATGTCTAAGGCACCCTGTGCCATCCTGGCACAGGGTGAGGGAGAAAATATATCTTCTTGGACTACTTAAAATGGGACAGTAATATTTGTCCACAATATCTCCCAGGATGTATGTTAATTGAATGAGCTGATCACATTGTCCTCTATACAATGTAGGAGACGGGACGACTCCTATTGGAGCTCATGTTAATTAGGTTTTGTTTGTATTGTTAATTGTAATTAGCTCCAGCTATTGTGTTGATATAACTGTGTGAAGCTCGGTGACCACAAGTCTGGGCGAAAGGTCATGTCTCAGTCACCTAGGCTGTATAAAGGATTAGATAATTAGGTCATGTTAATTAAGTTACAATTGTATTGTTAGAGGAGGTGCCAACAGCATATAAAGTCTTGTAATTGTGATTCTAAAAAAAGTCAGTTCTTGGTAGCAACAAGCAAGTGTCGCCTTGTTTGTGCTCAGAGAGGTTGGGATATCTGTATACAGACTGGGAGGAAGTGGTATATGATGGAAGCACTCAAGCGGAGTGTGGGACGTTCCGTGACAGAGAGCTTACCGCTAGGTACTGCGTTCCGTAACTAGCCTACTCTTTGACCGATGGGTGGAAACTCCATCTGCCATGGAGTCCATCAGGAAAGGAAAATTATGGTAAGTATTTGATAATAAATTTTCCTTTTTCCTGACAGACTTCATGGCAGCCTATGTGTGGGAAATAACTAGCCAATCCACATGGGTGGGTTTGCTGAACAGAAATAAATTTAATTTGACCTGTCACAGGATTTATAAACCAAAGTTCATAGAAGAAAGCGAAGCAGGCTCAATATAGTAATGTGACATTAAAGTTTTAATAGAGGCCCATGAGGCTGCTTTGTAGATCATGTCTGGAGGCACATGTCAGGCTGCTACCCATGAAGCTGCTATACCCCTGGTGGAATGTGCTGTCACTTCCTCTGGAGGAGCCAGGCCCCTAGTTCTAAAAGGCTGATGGATGAAGTGGACGATCCAGGCCGCGGTCATTCTGGTCGAAGCTCAATTCCATTTGTTACTGTGCAGGATGAACAGGTAGACAGAGTGTCTAAAAGGGAGGAAGTAGCTTGCAGGTATACCTTCAGGATTTTGCCTACGTCCAGAGGATGAACTTTAGTGGATTTCTGGGTCCTGAATGTAGGTAGGATGATCTCCTGGTTCTTATGGAACCTTGAGGTAAATATCGGATTTGAGCTGATCATAGGAATAAGGACCATCTGGTCCGGAACAAAGGACAGAAGAGGTTCATTCCTAACTTAGGGACGCGACCTCCAAGACCCTCTTAGCCAAAGAAACGGCTACAAAGAAAGTGATTTTAGCCGAAAGGTCTCCAAATAGAAAGCGGGGAGGACCCTGTATTACTGAGTTCAGACAGTGAGTTGATGACAAGGGGAAGATTCCAATTGGGAAATCTTGGTCTCCTTTAAAGGGCTGAGTTTTAACTACCTACGGAACATCTACTGGACTAAAGAGTGAACAGCCTATGAAGTTCCGGAGAATGCTGACAAGGCTGAGACTTGAATTCTAAGAGAGCTGTTGGACAGAGATAAATCTAGGCCATAATAAAGAAAGCTGAAGATATCCTGAGCTTTTGGATTTCTTCATGATCTGCCGAAGAATATGAGAACTCGACAGACTTGGCCCATATTCTCCTACCGACCTAATTCATGCTTGTCCCCGTAGAGCTTATGGGAGTGAAAATCACCCTTAAAGCGCACCTGAGTCAGACAAGTATGCAGGACTGCCCCTTGAAAAAGAAGGTCCGGCCCAAGAGGAAGAGGCACCGGATCCCGGAAGTTGAGCTGGCTCAGGAGGGGAAAATCAAGGCTCGTTCGGCCAGTAAGGAGCTACTGCCACCACTTTGACTGCTTCCGCATGAGGTCTTTGTAAAACTTGAGGATTATTGGGAGTGATGAAAAGGTGTATGCCCTCTTGAAACTCAATCAATCTGTCAGGGCATCCACTCCGGAGGCCTAGCTGCAACGGCCTCTAGTTGTAACATCTCATCAGCTTGAAGTTGCCTGGGAAGAGAATAGATCCACTTCGGGATTGACTCCCAGGGACAGAATCCACTTGAATGTCTGCACACGAAGAGACCACTCGTTAGTGTCTAACCGAATGCGCAACAGGAAATACGCTCAGACGTTCTGAACTCTGGGGATGTAGGCCGTTGAAATGCCATTCAGGCTCTTCTGGGCCCAAACCATGATGGGCTCGATCTCCCGGAATAGTGTAGAGCTTCGAGTGCCCCTATGACTCTTCACATAGGAGATCGTTGTTGTGTCGTCCATTCTTAATAATACTGACTCTTCCTTCCGGAGATGGGAGAAGAACTGAAGGGCACACTAGGCTGCCCAAAGTTCCAGGACATTCTAGCCCGGGTTGAGAAGACGTGTACCCAACTTGCCTTGAGCAAGATCCGAACTGCAGAGGTCTCCCCAACCGGTACCGCTGGGATCGGTCGTGACCTTGACCCATGAGATGGAGCAACGGAGTGGCAATTGAGCAGGTTGTACGCTGAAGTCACCAGAAGAGGCTACTCCTCATCGTTGATGATATGTGAATAGGTTGATTGTTGCCCCTTGATTCCCATTGCTGCAGAAAACCTGACTGGAAAGGGAGGGTATAACCTCTGCAGGGACCACTTGACCATAGGGATCATGGAGACCGTCAAGCCGATAGTTTTTAGGCACTGTGAGGCCCCCAGCTGTGAAGAGATTATCGACCACGAAATTCTCTCCTGGATGACTGGGATTTTCCCCACTGGAAGAGAGATGGTGCTTTCCACTGTAACAAACTGGGCCCCAAAGTACGACAGGCACTGGACTGGAACTAGGTGTTTTGGGTTTTTTTTGTTGTTGCCAATCGCCTGGCCGTACAGATGGTATACAGAGCCTTCATTTGAATCTTTCGAATTTTATATACTTGTATAGGTAAGTTAGATCTATCACTGGTCACCATAAACCGTTTCTTTTTGTGTTAAGAAGAGGGCAAAGTATACCCCTTGGAATTTTTTGTTCCTCGGGACGTGTACAGTAACACCAGCTTCTGCTCTTCCGGCCGAGTTAGCAGATTGGCCCTCTGCTCCAATTCTTTCTGAAGTCCCGGCCAGGCCTTTAAGAGTAAGCTTCTCTCGAGCGTTCAGCACCTTCTGTACTGGGGACTTTTCCGACTGAGTAGACGCCTATCCTGAGGAAGGTGTAACTATGAGGCCCGTTGAATCGTGACCGAGGACCATTTAGTCCAAGCCAACAAGTGGATCAGATTGAAGCCAGCTTCAGCTCCTTACTGCTGAATCTCTGGAGAACTCTTTTGAAGCTCCCCTGAGTACGAAGACTATGTTCTCTGTCCAGGCTTCTATAGCCTTAGACATAGCTGCTAGAGCCAGGGCAGGTTTACAAGCCATACTGGCAAACCCGTAAGTTTCCTTGAGGTCTTGATCTAATTTTTCTCAAGCCCGTCCTGCAGGACACAGCATCTTCTAAAGGTAAAGTAACCTGTTTTGCCAGACGCAACAATGATGCATCTATGAGGGGAGTGTTTCCCAGACACTTCACTTCTTCTGCCTTGAAGGGATATAATCTGGAGGTTTTGCTTGACATAGAAGTTTTCTTGTCCACCTTGCTCCACTCCTCATCCTTTAAATCTGTAAGGATCAAAAAAGAGAGAGAGCGTTCTTTCCCCAGGTGCTTAAAGAACTACTTTGCTTAGCCGGGGAGTGGAGGGGTCTACCCACTTAAGGGCTTCCTTAATCGCTTTGACTCATGGAGGAACCAGAGAGACATCAAAGCTTCCGACACATTCGTCAACCTCCAATTCACTGTCCAAAGATTCCGGAGAAGCAGTGTAAGGCTGGGAAGGTACCGAATCCTTTGGGCCACGTCAGCCAAGGAGTCGGGTAGGATGGAAAACTCAATGTGTGAGATGTATGCCATTTCCTTAGGGATTGCTGTATCACAAATTTCACAAGAGACTCCATATTCTTGTTTTCTGTCTCTTTTCTTTTTTTTCTCAAACTGCCCGGGCATAACACTGGTCATGTAAAGACTTGCCCTCCGGGACTCATGTCCCACATCTCCAGCAGGCTCTACGATCGGAGCGGCTATCATGGCGGTGGGTGCGGTGACTGGAGGAGGAATGGGAACATCTCCTCTAGATGGAGGAGGGATGGGAATATCTCCTCTAGTTGGAAGACGAATGGTAACATCTCCTCTAGTTGGCAGAGGAATGGTAACATCTCCTCTAGTTGGCGGAGGAATGGTAACATCTCCTCTAGTTGGCGGAGGAATGGTAACATCTCCTCTAGTTGGCGGAGGAATGGTAACATCTCCTCTAGTTGGCGGAGGAATGGAAACATCTCCTCTAGTTGGAGGAGAAATGGAAACATCTCTTCTAGATGGAGGAGGAATGGTAACATCTCCTCTAGTTGGAGGAGGAATGGTAACATCTCCTCTAGTTGGAGGAGGAATGGTAACATCTCCTCTAGTTGGAGGAGGAATGGAAACATCTCCTCTAGATGGAGGAGGAATGAGAACATCTCTTCTTGTAAATGTTGTGGCCTGGCAAGGTCTCTGTCGTCCTGGACCACGACTTGCGGGTCTGATCTGGAAGGACTGAAAAAGATGGGGGGATTGACACTAAACACAGTCTCAATCTCTTGAGACTACAACCTTGTCCCCTCCCCTCGCCTGCACATACCTTGTGCGTGAGGGCTGGCCGTATGAAGGTAGTGACCTGTCCATAACCTCTGGACAGAATGTCAACATAAACACGGACAGTCTGCAGATGACCCAGAAATGTCACACGAACCGAACCAACCAGAAAGATTATTATTATTATTATTATATATTTATTATATATCTATATATATATTTTTATATACTTGCATAGTCAAAAAGGAGTATAGATATTATTATTTCTTTGTATTACATATAATAAGTCCATATACATATATATATATATATACAGGGTATACACATATATATATACATTTATATACACACATATATAGGCATATATACATAGATATACTCCTTCACTTCTCTCTCTTTTTTTTTTTTTTTTATTTAATTATTTTTTGATTTTTCCCCTTTAAGGGGAGAAAATTCAATTAGTCCCAGGACACACCAGACAAATGCAGACCAGGCTGGGGGAAGCAGCCGCTCACTCTCTGCAGGAATTCCCGTTCTGACAGGAGATGGCAGACCTTCAAATCCCCCGCCTGAGTGACATCACCGCCCCCCACCTCGCGCCTGCGCCGTGGGAGACAGCCGAACAGCGCCTGCGCAGCCGCTGGACAATCCTCCACTCCGCGCACACGCGAGCCAAGCCTCACTTTCGCGGAGGCCCCGTGCTTGCGCAGGACGGCAGCGGCGGCCGCGACCCGGAAGCACCACGGTGGCCTGGAACGCAGAAGCGTTCCAAGTGCCATGAGGGGGAACGGAGGTACTGGAGAGTACCAGGGGAATACTGGGAGGGACACACAGGCAATAAAGCGACAAATATAAACAAAGAGACGACTGCCATGGGAAGAAGTAGGAAAAATGCAGACCTTGCCAGCCGTTGATGCGTCCACCTTCAGGCATACCGAGGCATCCTCCCCTCCACGACTGGGGAATCTAGTGCCATGAAAAGCTACTTGCCCGCTCATAGCTGGGCCCTGAGCTGCACCGCATGAATGGTATGCTGGATTCTGGAAACATTCCGACCGGACGCCAACAGGAACAATCGTGATGTAGGTCCATGGAGGAGGACAAAAAAGGAATGCAGTACCTAGCGGTGAGCTCTCATTTATGGGAATGGGGTCCTATAGCATTGGAGAGGAGGGTTAACGCACACGTAGGCTGCCATGGAGTCTGTCAGGAAATATATTTTTGAAAGCATTCTTACTTTACAGCATTTCTTCACACCTGCCTAAAACTTTTGGACAGTACTGTATGTGTATATGCTGTATACCAGTGCTAAAACCCAATGATCACACACTGAATACAATTTTACTTGCCCCCTAATCGATCCAAGCTGGAGGAGAGTGATGCCTGATGTCCATTGGGAATATTACATCCTTGCTTTATATGACCTTCTTAGGATTAAAGTGAGAGTTCTGTATGCATATTGATGTGGACACTGCAGTGAAAGATAAAAGTCTGTAGAAGTGAATCTATTCTAGATTATCACTTTTTAAAAAAAAATGTTGTTTGTGGACTTTAAACACATATATTATTATATGAATCTTTGCACTTATGTGTGTGTTGGGGGGGGGGATGTAAAATTGTGTGCAATGTGTGTTCACTGGGTTTTAGAGCTGCTATGTTTACCTATATTTAATATAACTTGGCTAGTGAAATGTGTAACTATTTGAGGAGTCACGAAGGGTTGCCAAAAAAATACTACTTTATGTTTCTATGGCAGCAGCGGCTCTAAAAGTAATAGTCTGGAGAAACCTACTTATTATCCCTCCTGATCAAAATCATTTAAATCTCGATTAAACTGTACTCATCCTCAATTAATGCTGGATCATTTTTTAATTCCATTTTCTGTATACCCTCCAACTGTTCCTGATTCTGTAGGGCACAAACTACAGTGCGTGGTAATTTTGTTTAATGATACCAATGTTTACCCATACCCCCAGCTAACTACGATTTTCCCCTACCCCCAGCTGTGCACTATGGTCCCTCCATTGCTCACTATTGTCGCCCCCCCATGCACAATTCTCCCCACTGAGCAATATTGTTCCACCCACCTCCTGATTCGCACCCATGTCCCCACATTTATAATCAGTGTTGTTCCACCCCCTCCTGAACATTAATGACCCCCTGCTGAGACAACAACGTCTTCATGTAAATTTCCTTCCTCTTTCAAATCTTTCCTTCTCCTAAACTTTTTTAATACAATTTGGATAGTAAAATATTCCAGTAGGAAGATTTAAAATGTGTCTGTAAAACCTTTTTCCCTGCTCTTAAGGCTCCATTCACACTAGCGCGTTTTTTGATGCATTTTGCATTTTGCAGAAATGCACGGGAGTTTTTTAACATGGGTTCCTATGGAACACATCAATGCTTTTTTGTTTCTCTGCATTTTTGGAAAGGGTCAGGGACTTTTTTTCATGCAAAATGCAGCGTTTTGCATGTAATAGAATTCAATGGACAAGCATCAAAAACGCAAGTGCACCGTTTTTGCAGCGTTTTTGATGCGTTTTTAGTGCATTTTTGATGCGTTTTTGCCGTTTTTTTTTTTTTTTATTTTAAGACTGTAAAAAAAACTGTAAAAAAAAAAAAACGCAAAACGCAAATCACGGCAAAAACGCGGCAAAAACGCGGCAAAAATGCCGCAAAAACGCTACAAAAACGCTGCTCAAAAACGTGGCAAGCATGAAAAAAAAAACTCCAAAAACGCTCAAAAGCAACATGCATAGGTGTGAATCCAGCCTAGGGCTGGATTCACACCTATGCATGTTGCTTTTGAGCGTTTTTGGAGGTTTTTTTTTCATGCTTGCCACGTTTTTGAGCAGCGTTTTTGTAGCGTTTTTGCGGCGTTTTTGCCGCGTTTTGCGTTTTTTTTTTTTTTTTTCAGTTTTTTTTACAGGCTAAAAAAATTAAAAAAAAAAAAAAAAAAAAACGGCAAAAACGCATCAAAAACGCTGCAAAAACGCATCAAAAACGCTGCAAAAACGCTGCAAAAACGCTGCAAAAACGGTGCACTTGCATTTTTGATGCTTGTCCATTGAATTCTATTACATGCAAAACGCTGCATTTTGCATGAAAAAAAGTCCCTGACCTTTTCCAAAAATGCAGAGAAACAAAAAGGCATTGATGTGAACATGTTCCATAGGAACCCATGTTAAAAAATTCCCGTGCATTTCTGCAAAATGCAAAATGCATCAAAAAACGCGCTAGTGTGAATGGAGCCTTAGTGTAAGTTATCAATTTATTATCAAATTACCATTCAGCTGCTTAGGCAAGCTCATGGTTATTTAGTGTAAGCACAACATCATAAAAGCATCCATTGGTCAGAAAAGTTCTTGAATTTTCTTCATTTGATATGCATAAAGGCTTAATGAGTCAAATAATTGCTGGAACCGTACAAATAAATAACACTAGTAAACCAGCTGGAGGTTTAGGTTTAGGGTGCCCACCAGGGGCGGACTGACAACTCATGGGGCTCCCGGGCAATAGAAAATCATGGGGCCCCCTGTGTCTCCGCCCACATGCAAAGCCACACCTACACAAAGCCCCACTTACATAAATCATGGAGTACACAGTAAGGCACATCACATGGCACACAGCAGAGTATGGGTCACATCATGGGGCACAGGGCATGGGGCACACAGTAGGGCACATCACAGGGCACACAGGACACATAATGGGGCACCCAGCAGGGCACTGAGCACATCACAGGCCATGGGGCACATCACAGGGCACACAGTAGGGCACATCAAGGGACACACAGCAGGGTTTATTATGCTGTACACAGCAGGGCACATTTTTGAGCACAGCATGGTGCATCACAGGGGGTACAGGGCACATCAGTGGGTGCACAGCGGGGCACATCACAGGGTGCACATCACAGGGCATGTGGCACATAGTAGGGCACACAGCAGAGCACAGGGCACACAGTAGGGCACATCCCAGGGCACATCCTTGGGAACAGGACACATTAGTCGGTACACATCAGGGCACATCACAGGGCATGAGGCACACAACCCAGGGCATGGGGCACACAGTAGAGCACATCACAGGGCACACAGTAGAGCACAACAGGCGGTACACAGCAGGGCACATCACAAGGCCCATCACAGGGCAAGGGGCACAGAGTAGGGCACATAAGGGGGTACACAGCAGGGCACATCACAGAGGCCATGGGGCACTCAGTAGGGCAAATAGCAGAGCACAAACCAAAACACAGGGCACACAGTAGAGCACTGGGATCCTTCAGACTTAGCACAGTGTTTCTCAGGGTAGCCATCAGGGAGGAAGGCGATCCAGTGGGGGTGAAGGACACAGGGGGACACTGTTGGGGGAGAAGACACAGGGGGCACCGTGGGGGGTTGGAGGGCACAGGGAGACACCATGGGGGGGTTGGAGGGCACAGGGAGACACCGTGGGGGGGTTGGAGGACACAGGGGGACATGGTGGGTGGGTGGCACAGGGGGACACTGTAGGTGGGTGGAGGGCACAGGGGGACACTGTGGGTGGGTGGCACAGGGAGACACCATGGAGGGGATGAAAGGCACAGGGGGACACTGTGGGTGGTAAAGGGCACAGGGGGACACCATGGGGGTGGCTGAAGGGCACAGGGGGACACTGTGGGGGGGTGGAGGGCACAGGGGGACACTGTGGGGAGGTGGCACAGGGGGACACTGTGGGTAGGTGTTACAGGGGGTCACTGTGGGGAGGTGGAGGGCACAGGGGGGCACTGTGGGGAGGTGGGGGGCACAGGGGGACACAGTGGGGGGGTTGGAGGACACGGGGACACGGTGGGTGGGTGGCACAGGGGGACACTGTAGGTCGGTGGAGGGCACAGGGGGACACTGTGGGTGGGTGAAACAGGGAGACACCATAGGGGGGGATGGAAGGAACAGGGGGACACCGTGGGTGGTGAAGGGCACAGGGGGACACCATGGGGGGTGGCTGAAGGGCACAGGGGGACACTGTGGGGGGGTGGAGGGCACAGGGGGACACTGTGGGGAGGTGGCACAGGGGGACACTGTGGGTGGGTGTTACAGGGGGACACTGTGGGGGGGTGGAGGGCACAGGGGGACACTGTGGGGAGGTGGCACAGGGGGACACTGTGGGTGAGTGTTACAGGGGGTCACTATGGGGAGGTGGAGGGCACAGGGGGACACTGTGGGGAGGTGGGGGGCACAGGGGGGCACTGTGGGTGAGAAGGTGTGCAGCAACTTTCTAATAGTAGCACGTGGTACACGCTTAAGTACAGGACAGCATGCAAGCTGCTGCACTTTCCTTCCTAGATGCAGAGTAGCACGGGAAGCGGCTGTATACAGACCTCTCGTGATGCGATCCTCCTTGCCGGCCCCTCCTCTCTTCTGTCAGTCCAAGGTGATGACAGATACAAGTACCTGGGGTGGACGGGAGGGAAGGAGGGGCCGGCGGGGAGGAGTGCATCACGAGAGGTCTGTTTACACTGCAGTCTCTTAGCAGGGAGCAGGGAGCAGGGACCCGATCTACCCGTCAATCACAGCTAGCTGATGGGTAGATCGGGTCCCGAAGTGGAAGCTGTCATGGGGCCCCCTACTGGCCATGGGCCCTCGGTCAGTGCCCGAACTGCCTGATAGTCAGTCCGCTCCTGGTGCCCACATTTTTTCACTGAGAAAATCTAGAAAACATGTAATTTGGAATTCACAAACATTTGCATAAGAATGTGTATAATGCTGTGATGTGCTGTAGTATGGATGCACAATTGTTTTTTACTATTTTGCCCCCTTTGAAGCTACTGTATAACAGTAATACATAAATGTTTTAACATCTATTTTAGAAACAGGTATTTAATGTCATATTCATTAATATACTGAGTTTGCTAGAAAGAGATGATTTCACACTTTTTTTGTACAGAGCTATTGATAAGGGGGTACAGGCAACCCTCCTGTCAGGAATCTTGTGTGGCAAATGCTAATTTTTGTGTAGCAAGCACTAACAGGCTCACTCAAACATGCACGGGCACATTCAAACATGCATCCTGATGATGACGACAACCCTGATGTCTGCCTAGCCTCATTGCTGGATTGATCTGTGTTACCAACCTCGGTCTAAACTTTTGTCTAAGATTCTGCTTGCTGATTTTGTACCTTGCTGGCAGCATGTTGCCAACCCTAGCTTGTCTCTAACCTGGATTCTGATCATGATTCTGTACCACAGCGATAATCCCCTGCGCATAAGTGCGATGGCCCAAATGGGAAAAGTACTCTGTGCTAGGAAGTGGATAATACTTTTGAAGCCGTGCTATCCTCTAGGACTGTGGTTGTCCTCAGAACACTGTGGAAAATAGATAAAAACAGAGGGTGCGCTGGCCCAGTGCATTATCCAACAACAATTTTTATTAAGGGTAAAATATATTAAATAGCTACTCACAAACATAGGCCCCAGTGGGCTCTAATGAAGAAGGACATACCTTCGATACATGTCAGAGAGCAGGGATTCTGGTGAGGTCCCCCCTAAGCTTAAGGTATCAGCTAGCCTGGGAAATTGTAGCCATGTGGAGTGGCTTATTAAGCACTTTTACTATCTATGTGATTGTGTACTTACCTGCCTGGCTGTTACCAAACATGGCTTGTGACTTGACTCCTCGCTTCTGCTCATCCAACCTCAACATCTCCAAGTTTAACTTTGCTGAACCAACTTCCTGGCACCTGCACCCTTCCGCTTCCCCAACAGTCCCTGTCTCCACTACCAGGGGTGCTTAGATGAGAATTGTGCAAGAGGCCACCCTTGTCATCTCAGGATTCACAGGCAGGTATGTGACACCTCCTATCCATGATGGGGCCTATAGGGTCAATGGGGGGCTGGCATGCATGCTACAGTGTTACAGTGGCAGGAGGCTGTGCTGGGGCACTCACATTTAATGCACCATCAGCATCACCCAAAGCTAATTCATATGCAGATTTCACTGCAATTGCATATGAATAAGTCATTTATTTTGTGAGTGTTTTTCCCATTCCATGCCAACTCCATTGGGGAGAGCTTGTATCTTAAATCAGGTTTGTTGCTAGAAGTTAGCTAATTAGATTGACGTGTTAATCTTTTGTGATGTGTTTGTGCTGGATCTTGATAAATTAATTATGCTGCTGCTAAGGGCAAGTTAGAAATCATGGGCCAGATAAGGTATATGGAAACATTTGTGTGGGATAGTCAGCCAGTCTTGAGTCTAGCGTTGATGGACACCTTCCCGTTCCTCTCCTTCCAGACCTTGTTATCCATTGGTATTATATTGGTACTGTGTTTCTGTTAGCATACATAGTTGTGAATGTTTTATGTAAAAAACAAATATGACTGATGATATAAACAGCTTGGACCTTATTTTCTCTTTGGACACTATATGGGAGCAATTTATAGCAATAACAGTACATTGTATATAAAGTGACTATTCATTTACAGTGCACTAAAAAAGTGCAAACCAAATTATAGGATAACGATTGAGAGAAATTCACCTTAAAGAGGAGTTCCACCCAGGGGGGCCGTCAAAAAAAAAAAAAAATAAAAGTCAGCAGCTACAAATACTGCAGCTGCTGACTCTTAATTGGACACTTACCTGTCCCTGGGTCCAGCGATGCGGGGGATCGAAGCCCCGCTCGTCCCCCCCCTCCGCTCGTCGGCGCCGGCATTTCAACTGTGGGCGCCGGGCTGTGGCTTCACAGCCTGGCACCCACTGCGCATGCGCGAGCGGCGCCGCGCGCCGTGATTGGCCGTTCAATCACCTGGGACCTGTAATGGGTCCCAGATAATTGACAGGAGGGAGGGAGAAGAGCGGAGCCCTTCCTGTGCCGAGGGGGAAGTGATGTCACCAGCCCAGGCAAAGGAACAGGCAGACTACGAGGGACCACCTAGCAACAGGCATTTAGAGGTAAGTGAAAAAAAAAATATCCAAATGTTTTTTTGTTTTGTTTTTTAGAATTTTTCCAGGTATTTTTGTTTTTTGGGTGGAACCCCACTTTAAGAACTTGTATCTTTATAAATACTGTAAGTTAATTTTACATGCAACAAAAATTATATTTTCTTAATGTTTTTCAGTACAGGCAACATAAAATTGATACAAAGGGGCCAAACTAACACCAAATAAAAGAATGCCCAGGTATTGTGGCTGTTCTTCAACCCAGTATTGATTTTAAATATTGCCTTATAATTGCATTTGTTGTGGTCTTTTAGGGAGTATTTTAAATATCTACCAACCTAGGTACCTAGGTAGGTAACCCGTTATACCACAGGTGTCAAACACAAGGCTTGCGGGCCGAATCCAGCCCTCCAGGCCATTTCATGTGGCCTTCACACCTCTCCTGCAGCTGCAGGAGAGCTCCAGCCCTCCTCTGGTCCTCCTCCAGACCCCTACTTTCTGCTTTCATGCATCCAGCTTCTTCCCAGCAGCAGCATAAGGAAAGGGGGTGCACTGTGATGTGGGATGCGCTGGACATCTAATCTTACAGATACAACCGGCCCTTTTGAGGACAATCATAATGCTGATGCGGCCCACGATGAAATTGAGTTTGACACCCCTGCATTATACAGTAAGCATCAGTTTTACGCAGTCTGTAATAGGGTAGTGTAGGATTCAGCAGACATGATGATCTTTTTTTTTTTGCAAATCTGTTTATTGAGTTTTAAAACATTTAACAGAAAAACAACAAACACTGGTCATGACAGGTGTTAACTTTGAATTGTACAGAATTATGACACGAGGTAGATTGTTACATGGAACACGATAGGGATCTTAATATATCATGACGATTACAGCCGGGCAGCTCTGTAAGTAGAAGGACAGCGTGGAGCTAAAACAAGTATCACAGAGGTATACATTACATTCAGAGATACATATTTCCATCTAATAGCAAATGGTGACGGATTAGGTGGGGTGTGAGTCTGAGGCTGTGGAGGAATCCAGAGGAATAATAGGGGTTTGAGGACAACCCCTATTAGCATAGCAATCTTTGTAGAAAGGCAGGCTGTTGTTGATCAATTGTTTCCACAAGGAGAGAGGTGGAGTAGGCTCACGCCAGCTGAGGGCTATGGCCTTACGGGCGTAAAAGAGGAGTTACCCGACCAGGGTGTGGCTTGCCACCGTGGGAATTAGTTGTTCTATCAGGCCCAATATACAAATTTCTATGGAGGGTTGGAGTGGTATGGTGTTGACCGGTGTTATGATATTTAGTATCTCCTGCCAATATTTGCCAATGGCCGGGCAGGTCCAGAAAATGTGGGTAAAGTCGCCCGGTATTGTTCCACAATGCCAGCACCCTGGTGGGGGGGGGGGGCAAGTTTGTGTAATCTCTTGGGGTAAAATAAGCGCAATGGACCATCTTGAACTGGATTAGTCGGTCTCTTAAGGAGACCAGGGATCTGAAAGGGAAGTCCCATATGTCGTCCCAATCGCCATTGTCAAAGTCGGGAATGCCGTGTATCCATTTGTTTCTGAGTTTCTCTAAGGTAGGGAGGGAGGTTATTATCAAATGGGAGTAAAGTCTCGAAGTGGGCTTGTTTGCACATCTGAACCGGAGCAGGTCCTTAGATTGGATGATCTGGGGGGGAGAAATGGGAAGGCATGGGATGAGACATGATGATCTTTGGCGTACATGTTGAGGTTACATATTTTAGCCAAAATACAAATAAATACCTCATAATCCTACTTTTTAACGTGTTTAAAGATGCTTAATAGCCTGCCTGCTTAGTTAATAGTATATAGGCAATGCTAAGAGGCTGATTTCAAGCATTATGCAATCACAGTTTAATTCCCTATTTTTTGTAGTTTGGTATGTTGCACTTAACAATCATAGGGTTATCTGTGTGTGGTCTGGGACTAATCTTAGGTGTCAGTTTTTGTATTGTGATGTCAGATGGGGCGGGGTCACCCATTTACATCAACGGGTGGCCCCGCCCTTGCCTATATAACAGCTGTCACAGCCAAGAGACAACAGTCAGCGGGACGCCTCCCATCGAGGCGGAGCCTTTTTTTCTATTTTTCGGGTCTGTCGGGCACCATGATTGAAGATGGATGGACATCGCGGGACAATTTTTTTTATAAATAAAGAAATTGTCAAAAACTGTCTCCTGTCGTTTTTACTTTTTTTGGTAAATGGGGAGGGGTACAATGTACCCCATACCCATTCATATAGGGTGGGGTGCCGGGATCTTGGGGCCCCCTTTATTAAAGGGGGCTTTTAGATTCTGATAAGCCCCACGCTCGCAGACCCCCACAACAACCAGGCAAGGGTTGTGGGGATGAGGCCCTTGTCCACATCAACATGGGGACAAGTTGCTTTGGGGAGACCCCAAAGCACCCTCCCCATGTTGAGGGCAAGTGGCCTGGTATGGTTCAGGAGGGGGGGTGCTCGCTCGCCCCCCCTTTCCTGGCCTGCCATGGCTGCTTGCTTGGATAAGGGTCTGGTATGGATTTTGGGGGGACCTCCACACCATTTTTGTTAATTTTGATGCGGGGCTCCCCTTAAAATCCATACCAGACCTGAAGGGCCTGGTATGGAATTTGGGGGAGACGCCACGCCATTTTGTTTTTACATTTTGGCGTGGAGTAATATCCATACCAGACCTGAAGGGCCTGGTATGGACTGGGGGGGGACTGCACACCATTTTTTTCATTGATTTGTATCTATATTGCCAGAAGCCGACAATACATTACAGCCACGAGCAATTTTAAATGACATTTTTTCCTTTAGAAATGTAATTTTGCTGCGGTACTGTAATAAACATTGGAAAGGTGCGCTACTTTACAGGCAGACTAAGGAAACCCCCCAGGCACGATATTTAAAGTAATATTTCATTTTTATTGTTTCACTTTAAGCATTATTAAAATCACTGCTCCTGAAAAAAAATGGTTGTTTTTAAAACTTTTTTTTTGCATTGATACATGTCCCCTGGGGCAGTACTCGGGTCCCCATACACTTTTTATGGCAATAATTTTCATATAAGCCTTTAAAATTAGTACTTTTGATTTTTCATGTTTGTGTCCCATAGACTTTAACGGTGTTCGCACAACTTTTTTGTCTGTTCGCATGTTCTGGTGCGAACCAAACCGGGGGATGTTCTGCTCATCCCTAGTAACTACCCTGCCTTAAGCAGGGGTGTCTCACTAAATGTAGCACTGCTTTGATGTGTTCAGCGAAAGCTAAATTGCTAGATCTATCTTTGCTTTGTTTTGTCATAACCCAGCTTGATTGCCTACTTATTCCTGCTACCAGGGATTACCGTTAGTAAGAGTGGGAAAAGACAATAAGATAGAAATAGGTTTGGATTATGAATATTTATCTCTCCCTGGCGAACCTGTAGGAGGTTTGTTGCCAGTGATGCATGATGGGGAAGTATGGTCATATTTAAATATAAGTGCACATTTTTTTTCTGCAAATGTGAGTACATTTATAACTGTTTATAATTGTTTATATGTTGCCTTTAACAACCTTTACTTGCTCCAAATTTTTGCAAGTACATGGTTCTGTGTGTTGTCAAAACACTATTAACACTATTGATTAATGCTTTTAACATTATATAACATCATGAGTTAATTTCACTTATTCCTTCCTTTGACTATACAACATAATCTGCTGAATGGAGTTTTGAGAGTTATTACTATATATTGTCTCATGTACAGACTCATAGAAATGTAATTCCTTATTGGAAGAGATACAACTTGTTTGTATAGCTGTTTTATTATTGTAGAGGATTAATGCCAGCTAGTGACTTATTTAGCTTTATACATCAGTCAACAAAAAGCTGATTTGCCTCTGAATTGCCACCAAGGAAATACAGAAATAGATAATACATATTTAGGAACATGCTGCTTCATGCCAAGCAAGCTACTCATAGCAAAAGATGCCTATATACTGTAGCTAACACGTTATCTTTAAATCCCTTTTTTTTCTCTAACTGATAAAAGAAAACTCACCACAGCTTGTCATTTGAGAAATCATTGGTCTACTGTTTAGGGAGAAAATTATGTACAATTACCTAAATAGTCTCTACCCCTCTCTACTAAGATGCAGCACACTATGGCCTTCGGCCTTTTTCAAGACTGTATACCATTTAGCTCAGCTTTAAGTGGCTGTTTTACAATTTCTGCACACTAGTCTTAATCATCGTCTTGCTCAGATCTTATGAACTCTTTCTTGCCATGACAGGACTTCTTTTGGGTGACTTCCTGCAGGCCTAAAGGTATTTAAGGTTATACATTTCACAGGAACAAAGTCACCATACAACAGGTAGATCTCTATGTAGACTCTGTGTTCAACTTTAAACAATGCAACATACATTTTGAGAGGACTTTTTCAGAGCATATCATCTGAACTTGTGGTTTTGAGAGGACCTAAAGCTGAAATCTTTAAATAAGTATCAGCCTTTTGAAAATTTTTATAAAAAAAGGCCTTGGATTTTCTAGAGAGAAATATGAATTTCATATGGTACACAAGGCTATGATAGCAATTACTAGCTGAAAAATGGCAAGTTTTCAGGTTAAGTTTTCGGGTTAAAGGGTTTTGTTACTTCCTTGCAGGTTGTATTCACCATACATGAGTATACAGTATATGAAAAGTAAAACCCCTTTTGTTGTACATGTTTTTGTTTTCTTTGAATTTATCATTACTCCTATTCATTTAACTGCATTTTTGAAGGAGTAGAAGGCAACTTTCAAGTCAGCCTTAGCAGGAGATCCTTACATCAACAGCTTAGGCCAGTAGCTTCCCATTTTATGGTATCTAAATGCTCTAATCTGAGGGCTTGATTCATTTGGAGATCCAAGTTTGCCTCATGTACACTACAGTTGCCAAACTGAAGTTTAGAAGCAGTTGGACGTTTTTTTCAGTAGCCCCTGAAAAATCGCGTTCAGGACTGTAGTTTACTAGAATTTTAAACGCTAAAAATGTCTGTAACTGTAATGTAAACATTTATGCGTGTTTGTGTTTATAAGCGTTTTTAAAGGGGTAAAAATTTCTGATATTTTTTGAACATATAAAAATGTTGAAAAAACACAATTTTCCCCACAAGCTGTTGCCTGCATCAATAGATGAGTCCAGTAGTGACAAACCCTGGTCCTCTCATGCAATTTTCTATGTCTTCGGAGCCTCAGCAACATCATGATGGGATCCAGAGTGAAAACACAGAAAATAAGACAGCTACTGTATCTGTGAGCACACTGCTCTCTCTGCTGCTGCTCTCTCTTCTCTCACAGAATGGCTGAATAGTTAATAGTTTACTTGGTTTTCATGCATTGTGGGCATTTGGGAGGGTTTAACTTCAAATGCTCATAACTGCTGCTAAACGTGCATAAACTCAGTATGTAAAAGCTATAAAAGGGACATTTTTCACTGTCAGTTTTCTTCTATTAAGTTTCCAGCATTCAGAAAAGGTTTTCAACCGCCTTGTGTACATGAGCCCTAAAAAAGCAATATTGAAGAGGAGATAAGTGGGTGAATTGCTCTTTCTTAGGCTGGTCAATCATACAATTCTCTTGTACAATTTTCCTTTAGATTTACCAAAACCATATAATGTAAAGTCAGACCTAAACACTTTCAATTTGTATACAAATCAGGCAGGACCGGACACTGCATAGTCTTACATACTTTGATGACATTTTAAATTGTTCTATAGCTGAGTAAGGTCTTTAATTGTTGATAATAATTGATGTTTTATGAGGGATCTGATTATAGATTTGAAGCAAATATTAAATTCGGTGTTGATTTTTAGTGTGGAACCATACAGGTAGGTGTCCAGTGTTGTAAAAGGCAGGAACAGAGAATCTTGGAGAGAATGTGAGAATAGAGAACCATTAGATAAGATGTACCTCTATCATTTTCACATAGGATATAATGTATACAGTATATTTATTAAACAAATGGCTTACAGATACACATAATAAGTATCATTAATTGGTAATAATTTTAACGACATGCTTTCTGTGGCTGAAAGACAGATAGGAGATTATTTGGTCTCTCTTTCTTTGAAAGACTCAAGTTGGCTTTTGTGCTGGCCCCAGGTCTGACCCATGCTTATCCTGCCTTGCTGTGCACTGTGAAGGTAAATGCTTTGGATATCGGTAACTATGAGCAATTGTCAGTTAAGTGGATTTTAGAAGAGTGACATCATTGGCTAGAGGGGCTCGCCACTCCTTTGTAATTTATACCAACCACAAAAACTTAAAATATATTGGGTCCTCATAGAGTTTCTCAACAGATTAACCCAGTTTCTTTTTAATTGCAGCATTCTACCTCCTTGAAAATTCCTAACGTTTTTCATCAGAAGTCTGTCCACCAGGATACCATTATTTCTTTGCAGTCTCCACTATATGTCAACAGTGAAGAGGAATACGAAGTGGCCCACCTCTCAGACTCCAGGGAAGTCACACATTCTAGCCAGTATCTTGTCCAGAGGAAGGGTTTTGTTTCTGAGGAAAATTCATGGTTTCCTGCCTTATGTGTCTATGCATGCAGACTGGTGATCAATTTCCATCATCTTCACCCTGACATACTGGCCCCCAAAAATCCAGGGGCCTCTCTTTAGAGGGGTCTAAACTTTGGAGTGTGAGTAGGGCTCACGCTCCTACTCTATGTCCTTCCACCTGGGCTTAGCTTGCATCTTCATTGCCAGGCAACAGTGCCAAAAGCCTCTATCTTCCTATTTACCAAAGACAGACACAGTTTTCTCTCTGGCCAGTGCCACCAACTTCCTCCTTTTTGGCCAGCAGTGCCACATCCCCGCCACAGCATCCCATTTGCCAGTTTCTGAACCTCTAGACTGATTGGCTGTGAAACTGTATTTGAGCATCACAAGCTCAGGGCTTGTGATAGCATCTGCTCTCTGGCTGCCTACATGTTGTGCTCTGCCTGCTGTTTTACCTGTTTATTGAATTATTCAGAACCCTGATTTGTACCCTTACTACTCTTTTGGATTGTCACCTGCCCAATCTTCAGAACTGTCTACTGGATTACACTTGCTTGGTACCTGCCCTGACCTCAAAACTGTGCACTGGATTATTCTTGCCCACTACCTGCACTAACTTCAGAACTGTTTACTGGATTGTGCTTGTTCACTGTCTGGCCTGATCTTGAGCTGTTCCAGGTCCTTCCCACCAAAAGGCTTCCTTGTCTCATTTACTCACTCATGGTTAGGGATGAGCTTCGTGTTCGAGTCGAACCCATGTTCGACTCGAACATCGGCTGTTCGATCGTTCGCCGAATTGCGAACGTTATGGGCCGTTCGCGCTAAATTCGTGTGGCGCGTCACGGCCCATAATTCACTGCGGCATCGCAGTGCATTGCTGGCTGATGATTGGCCAAGCATGCACTATGACCCGCATGCTTGGCCAATCACAGCGCCGTCAGTAGAGAGAGCTGTAATTGGCCAAAGCCAGGGTGGCTTTGGCCAATTATGGCTCAGGGGATTTAGTACACACCCCACACTATATAAGGCCGCCTGCACGGCGGCCCTGTGTAGTGTGTGTTCCGGTGTGCTGAGAGATAGAGAGAGAGAGAGACAGTGTCATTTGATTTGAGTTAGATAGATTAGGCAGAACAGTCAGTCAGTTAGCTGCACTTACAGTGTATTGTGTATATATATGCATCCCAGGTGTTGCATATATATATATACACTGTATTCAGTTTAGCTAGATCCGTTCCTGTTATCTTCTATCTAGACTATTTACATTTAATGCAGTGCGTCCTGCTCACAGTGTTCAGCTAGATCCGTTCCTGCAATTTACATTTAGTGCAGTGCGTCCTGCTCACAGTGTTCAGCTAGATCCGTTCCTGCTATTTACATTTAGTGCAGTGCGTCCTGCTCACAGTGTTCAGCTAGATCCGTTCCTGCTATTTACATTTAGTGCAGTGCGTCCTGCTCACAGTGTTCAGCTAGATCCGTTCCTGCTATTTACATTTAGTGCAGTGCGTCCTGCTCACAGTGTTCAGCTAGATCCGTTCCTGTTAAATTCCTACTGACCGGCAGGCTTGTCTGGTTACAGTATATAAAGCTACCTGAAGAAAATTACAGGTGTTCTATTTGATCCTATTAGTACCATGGTCAGGCAGCTAGACTATTTACATTTAGTACAGTGCGTCCTGCTCACAGTGTTCAGCTAGATCCGTTCCTGTTATCTTCCTACTGACAGGCAGGCTTGTCTGGTTACAGTATATAAAGCTACCTGAAGAAAATTACAGGTGTTCTATTTGATCCTATTAGTACCACGGTCAGGCAGCTAGACTATTTACATTTAGTACAGTGCGTCCTGCTCACAGTGTACAGCTAGATCCGTTCCTGTTATCTTCCTACTGACAGGCAGGCTTGTCTGGTTACAGTATATAAAGCTACCTGAAGAAAATTACAGGTGTTCTATTTGATCCTATTAGTACCACGGTCAGGCAGCTAGACTATTTACATTTAGTACAGTGCGTCCTGCTCACAGTGTTCAGCTAGATCCGTTCCTGTTATCTTCCTACTGACAGGCAGGCTTGTCTGGTTACAGTATATAAAGCTACTTGAAGAAAATTACAGGTGTTCTATCCCAGCTTAGTGCAGCTACAGGCCATTAGTATGTCTGGAAGGCCAAGAAGGAGAGGCAGACAGTCACAAGCCAATAAGAGAGGGCAAGCAGGCTCTGTGTCTAGTGCTGGTCGTGGAGACGGTGCATCCTCATCAGCACGTGGCCATGGGACACGCTTGGCCTTTTTTTCGGCAGCTGGCCATGTTGAGCCGCAACATGCGGAAGACTTGGTCGAGTGGATGACCAAGCCGTCCTCATCCTCCTCATCCTCTCTCACCCATGCCCAGGGTGCTTTGTCTGGCAAAGCAGCGGCCTCTTCCCTCAGCTCAATGTCATCAGTGACTCCTTCCCTAGCTCCACCATGTCCTCATGAGGATTCCCTCGAACTGTTTGACCACAGTGTTGGGTACATGCTCCAGGAGGATGCCCAGCGTTTGGAAGGCTCTGATGACGATACTGAGCTCGATGAAGGCAGTAACATGAGCGCGGACAGAGGGGGTGCCCAAGAAGGACAGCAATCTGGCAGTCATGCTCCCCCTGCTGCAGCATACTGCCAGGTTTGCTCCAGTGATGAGGAGGGAGGGGATGATGAGGTCACTGACTCAACGTGGGTGCCTGATAGGAGAGAGGAGGAGGAGGAGGAGGAGGAGGAGGAGGAGGAGGCGGCAGCACATCACCAACGAGGCAGGATGCCCTCCAGGGGCCAGCCTAAGGGCAGCACATTGACTGCATCACACCCCAAAGCTCCACATGTGCAGGGCGCTGCAGTCTCTGCGCGTTATTCAAAAAGTTCTTTGGTGTGGGCCTTTTTTGAGACGAGTGCATCAGATCGCACCGCTGCTATTTGCAACATATGTCTCAAGCGTATCTCGCGTGGCCAAAATATCTCCCGCTTGGGTACCACATGCTTGACCAGACATATGTTGACCTGCCATGCAGTTCGTTGGCAAGCGTATCTAAAAGACCCACACCAAAGAACAAAGAGGATCTCTCCTTGCTCCTCATCAGCTGAGATTTCCAACCCCACTAGACCTTCAGTCCTCTCTGAGACCTGCAGTGAGAGGAATGAAGGTGTAGAATTAGGTGTGTCACAGCCAAGTACTTGTGGGCAATCTGCTTTTGGTACACCGACGTCAGATTGTACCAGGCAAATTTCCCTGCCCCAGCTGCTGCACCGCCGAAAGAAGTTTGCTCCCAGCCATCCACATGCCCAGCGGTTGAATGCTAGCTTGGCAAAATTGCTAGCACTTCAACTGCTGCCTTTTCAGTTGGTAGACTCTGCCCCCTTCCGTGAGTTTGTGGAATGTGCGGTTCCTCAGTGGCAGGTACCCAAACGCCACTTTTTCTCACGGAAGGCGATTCCGGCTCTCTACCGGCATGTGGAAGGCAATGTCCATGCCTCGCTGGACAGGGCGGTCAGCGGTAAGGTGCATATTACCGCTGACTCATGGTCCAGCAGGCATGGACAGGGACGTTACCTAAGTTTCACGGCGCATTGGGTGACTCTGCTGGCAGCTGGGAAGGATGCAGGACAAGGTGCAGTAGTGTTGGAGGTTGTTCCGCCACCACGCCTCCAAAATGCTGATTGTGACACACCTCTCTCCTCCACCCCCTCCTCTTCTTCTTCCTCCATGGCCTCTTCCTCGGAACCAGCGGTGCTCCGTAGGCGTTCAAGGGGCTACGCAAGTACGCAGGCCAAAAGATGCCATGCGGTGCTTGAGCTGGTGTGCTTGGGGGACAGGAGCCACACTGGGGCAGAGGTTCTGTCAGCTCTGCAGGGGCAGGTTCAGAGGTGGTTGACGCCACGCCAACTTAAGGCAGGAATGGTGGTTTGCGACAATGGCACCAACCTCCTCTCTGCCCTCCGACAGGGACAAATGACCCATGTGCCCTGTTTGGCTCACGTCCTTAACTTGGTGGTGCAGCGGTTCTTGGGCAGGTACCCGGGCTTACAGGATGTCCTGAGGCAGGCCAGGAAAGTCTGTGTGCATTTCCGCCGGTCATATAATGCCAGTGCTCGGCTGACGGACCTCCAAAAGGAGTTTAACCTGCCCAAGAACCGCCTAATCTGTGACATGCCCACCAGGTGGAACTCAACGTTGGCCATGCTGCAGCGGCTGCACACGCAGCAGAGGGCCATCAATGAGTACCTGTGCGACTATGGCACCAGGACAGGGTCAGGGGAGCTTGGTTTTTTTTCCCCACGCCAGTGGGCCATGATCAGGGATGCATGCACTGTCCTGTCACCATTCGAGGAGGCCACGAGGATGGTGAGCAGTGACAGTGCATGCATCAGTGACACTGTCCCCCTTGTCCACCTGTTGGAGCACACGCTGCGTGGAATAATGGACAGGGCACTTGAGGCAGAACAGAGGCAGGAAGAGGAGGACTTCCTTAGCTCTCAAGGCCCCCTTTATCCAGACAGTGTTCCTGCGTGCCCGCCGATCACACAGGAAGAGGACGAGGAGGAAGAGGAGGAGGAGGAAGATTGTGTCAGTATGGAGGTGGAGCCTGGCACTCAGCATCAGCAGCAGTCTTTAAGGGATCAGTCCCAAGAAACACATGGACTTGTACGTGGCTGGGAGGAGGTGGCTGCGGACCATGTCGTTCTTAGTGACCCAGAGGACTCCGGACCGAATGCCTCAGCAAACCTACGCTGCATGGCCTCCCTGATCCTGCAAAGCCTGCGTAAGGATCCTCGTATTCGTGGTATCAAGGAGAAGGACCAATACTGGCTGGCAACCCTCCTTGATCCACGTTCCAAGGGTAAGGTTGCGGACCTTATCTTGCCATCGCAGAGGGAGCAGAGGATGAAACATCTTCGGGAGGCCTTGCAGAAAGGTCTGTGCAACGCGTTCCCAGAGACTGGGAGGTTACAAACTCCTGTTTCTGGACAACGTGTTGCTGAGGCTTCGGTCAGTCAAAGAAGGAGCGGTGGAGAAGGTGGCCGTCTGACCGATGCGTTCAGACAATTTTTTGGTCCGCAGCCCCAAGGTATGATCGGTTCCAGCAACCATCGCCAGCGTCTGTTTTACATGGTGCAGGAATACCTAGGGGCAAGATCAGACTTGGACACCTTTCCCACCGAAAATCCTCTGGGTTACTGGGTCTTGAGGATGGATCACTGGCCAGAGCTTGCACAGTATGCAATTGAGCTACTGGCCTGTCCTGCATCCAGCGTTCTTTCGGAACGCACATTCAGTGCTGCTGGAGGCGTGGTAACCGATCACAGGGTGCGTCTGTCCACCGACTCGGTCGATCGGCTGACCTTCATAAAAATGAATGAGTCTTGGATCACCACCAGCTACCAAGCACCTGATGCTGATGTAACCGAATAATTTTTTTTTAAATCTCAGATCCCTTCAAAGACTGCCTATGCTGATGCTGAGTGACTATCCCTGAGTAATTATCCTCTTCCTCCTCAATCATCACGCTGATAGCTTGTAAGAACATTTTTGGTTCTGGGCGCCACCACCAGTGCCTAAGGCACAATTTTTCAGCCCCTGTTTAACAGGGGCGTGTAATTACAATTTTTGATGTAATACTTTGCAGCAGGGCTCGTTCCTGCATTCCAACTAGAGTGTCTGTGAGGGGTTGCAGTGTTGTGGCACCAGCACCAGTGCCTAGGGCCCAATTTTTCTGCCCCTGTCTAACAGGGGCGTGTAATTACAATTTTTGATGCAATACTTTGCAGCAGGGCTCGTTCCTGCGTTCCAACTAGAGTGTCTGTGAGGGGTTGCAGTGTTGTGGCACCAGCACCAGTGCCTAAGGCCCAATTTTTCTGCCCCTGTCTAACAGGGGCGTGTAATTACAATTTTTGAAGCAATAATTTGCAGCAGGGCTCGTTCCTGCGTTCCAACTAGAGTGTCTGTGAGGGGTTGCAGTGTTGTGGCACCAGCACCAGTGCCTAAGGCCTAATTTTTCAGCTCCTGTTCAACAGGGGCATGTAATTACAATTCTTGATCTAATATTTCACAGCAGGGCCCTGTGAGGGCTTACAGTGTTGTGGCCACAGCAACACCTAAGGCCCAAATTTCTGCTGAGTATATAGGGCAGGACCCTACTTTCAAACATCTAACTTACAAACGACTCCTACTTGCAAACGGAAGGAGACAACAGGAAGTGAGATGAAATCTACCCCTAGGAAGGGAAATTCTCTCCTGTAAGAGTTAATATGGGAAAACAATTTCTCCTTTCCACTGATGCTTTCCAATCCTTGTTCCACAAAAAAACCCAAATTTTCAAAAAACATTTTTCATTGGGACAAAAAAGTGAGGTGAAATCTTCTGAAGAGGAGGAAAGACAGCAAAACAAATGTCACAGGGGTGATAACCCTTCCCTATGTTTTCCAAAAAGCTTAGAAAAGATTTTTTGGCTGGAGCTAAACACGTTAAAAATGTTCAAAATTACAAACAGATTCTACTTAACAACAAACCTACAGTCCCTGTCTTGTTTGCACCGCCTGTATACTGCTGTTCAGAGTATATAGGGCCTGGTGGCCCCACACCTTTCCTTATTTTAATTTGGGTGCGGGGTTCCCCTTAATATCCATACAAGACCCAAAGGGCCTGGTAATGGACTGGGGGGTACCCATGCCGTTTGTCTCACTGATTTTCATCCATATTGCCATGACCCGACATGACATTAAACCCGCAAGCAGTTTTAAATGAGATTTTTTCCTTTAAAAATGACATTTGGTGCAGGGACTGTTCTAAACATGGGAAACACGCGTCACTTTACAGGCATACTATAGACACCCCCCAGGTACGATATTTAAAGGAATATTTCACTTTTTTTTTTTTACTTTAAGCATCATTAAAATCACTGCTCCCGAAAAAACGGCCGTTTTTAAAAGTTTTTTTTGCATTGATACATGTCCCCTGGGGTAGGACCCGGGTCCCCAAACCCTTTTTAGGACAATACCATGCAAATTAGCCTTTAAAATGAGCACTTTTGATTTCGAACGTTCGAGTCCCATAGACGTCAATGGGGTTCTAACGTTCGTGCGAACTTTCGGTCCGTTCGCGGGTTCTGGTGCGAACCGAACCGGGGGGTGTTCGGCTCATCCCTACTCATGGTGCCTTCTGGCCAGGAACTATAACATTGTGTTCTAAGACCTGGGGCAACCATATACCATTAGGCCTGCTGCTTGCCCTAAGGGAACAGGAATGACTAAAGGCAGAAGAAACACTTGCCAACTACAATTCCTGAACTAGACATCATGCTGATCACACACAGAGGAAATGTGTGGCTTCCTTTTGTCTGCTTTTCAGCATTCCTATATTAGCTAAACTTTCTGTTTCCCTGTATCTCCTATACACTGATTTTTTTTCTCCTATACTATCCTACTTATCTCTGTAGTGAATCATATTGTATTTTTCCTTTGTTTACCCTTACTCATTTACCTGACACATAATCCACTTGCCTCCGGGATGGCAAACTTCAATAGGGCCCATTGATTTCAGACTCCTATCATTTTACTCTAACATTTTCATTCACTTTTTAGAAATTTACACATTTCAGCAAAGATGTCATTTTGTATATGATTTCAGTTTTCGTTATCTAAACTATGAGGATTAGTAAGCATGACGTGTACTACTATCTGTTGTTGGATTTTTAGTACCAGAATCTCCATTAACTAACCCACCAACCAAGTCCTGAGAAACATAAACCCTCACATTTGTTTTGAACTGCTAGGGACAGAAATGTTTCTTATTAATTAAATCCCTTCCTCAATTTCTTAATTTAATGGCATTTCCATAAAACTCCAGAATTCTATACTATACCCTTGAGCAATAAACAGGTTTTTCCAATGCAAGTTGGCAAGTAAAATGCGCTAAAAATATATTTTTCAATGGTAAAGGCAGCTGGAAACCTAGATTTTCCATGCACCCTGATAGACAGTGTTGGGTGCATGTGCATTTCCTTAATGCACATCTAAACTCAAAAACATAAATGCAATGTATTGCATCTTACCACTTTCTAAATGTTGTGGCTGCATTACTTTTCTTTTTTAGGCTTTTTTCACCACCTGCCAAATTATCTCTGAAGATCTGAACACAGATTGCTCTTTAGACAGCAATGCTAGTGTAAACTAGTCCTTAGTAAATGAACCCCAAAATCTCATCCAAGAATAACACTGAACTTACAGGAAGATTTGACCACAGGAGTGCACTTACAAAAATAGTTTGTGCATCATAGCACATTTATACATTACCCAACACACAACAGCGAATCAAGTTTTATACATTAACAAAAACAGCATGTGAATCTTACTGTGGGTTTCAAGCAAACATTTATTATATTGCAGCTTACAAATGTTTGCATGTGATGGCTGCATTCGTTTTCTTTTTTAGGCTTTCTTTCTTTTATTTTCATCTGGTGATCAAGCCAGCAAGTCTGTTGTTTTTCAAAAGCACAAGCTCTCCAGCAGAATTTACCAGTTTTCATTGATATTAGGGGTTCCTAAAATTATCCACTTGTATTTATTTATGTAAAACCTTCATCCCAAAAGGGAAAAACTGTTTGCTGTAACTGATTACAAAGTGTGAGCTGGAGTTTGTCCTCAATTTGTTAGTATATTTAAATCTGCCAAAACTTTTAACACTACCTCCCTCTAGACTGACAATGTTGCTGTCCAAAAGTACCTCCTGTGCTCCTTCATCCAGAGTGGGGGCACTTTAATACAGGAGGTGTGCTACCGGATAGATCTCAATGTGAAAACAGGGAAAAAGCCAAATAAAGCAAAACTGATGCAGCCACATCTAATGATTGGTAATCTGTAATATATTACATTTTTGGTTTTGGGTTTAATTCCGCTTTTAGCTTAAAATGGTTCTAAAGGCTGAAGGTTTTTTACTTTCATGCATTCTATGCATGAAGGTAAAAAAACCTTCTGTTTGCAGCTCCCCCCAGCCCTCCCAATCAGGGCTGCTGTTAGAAATCACAGGGTTCCAAACAGCCTACTTGACAGGCCCCCCCACCTCCGAAAATATCAAATGATATTTTCGCTAAAATGCTATGGCTGCGATGCTATCCTCCACAGCCATGACAGAAACTATACTCTCTTGATAAATACCAATTCAATTGAAAAGCGCTGCTCTGCAAGTTTTATTACTTATACCATGTGAGTACCTTGTGGTGTTTTTGACAATAACATGTACTAGCAGTATTCATGCTGTGTGTGGCCTATGTTCCTTTTTCTCTATGGTGGCTGTCTGAATTGGATCTGAAGTTGTGGCGTTGGTATTGGGAAATATCATATGTTGAAACCGAGTGGACCATACTGATCCTATTTAGAGACACCCGGAGGGGTCCATTATCTCTCATGTGTGTGTTTATCTCTGTAATTGGGGGTTACAAACATCTGGTAAGAGGCTTAATTACGGTGGAGCAGTGGCGGCCGGTCCACAAGCATGCGCAGGGGCACCGCACCCTCAGCCCGTGGCACCGTCACCTGAGCCTGCACCATCTCTGTGGTCGTGCACTGTGCGGGGCGCCTGACCAACAGCTCTCTACTTGGTCCGTCACTTCCTCACAGGCACATAACCACAGCCTGACCCCCAATTGGCCAGTTTTATGGAAGGGCTTGGGGAGGACTGTGCCCTGAGCCCTCCCACCCTGCAAACACAGTGAATCGGCTTCCGGCTTCCTTCCCCAGCCAATCAGCCACTTGTCTATCTTGCCCGACCAGATCCGATCAGCTTCAGAGAGGACAACGGGACACACCAATGGAGCGGAAAATAGCCGGCCGGCCGGCTGGCTCCGCACGGATTGTGTGACGATACTTCAGCATTACGGATGGAGAAAATAGAGAAACTAACAGCTGCGCTAGCTTGGCATGTGCACGCCATTATCAACTTGGACTAATCTGTGAGAAGCGCTGGAAATTTAAGCTAAGTGTTCCAAAGTAGACATTCAAAGGTATTTAGAAAGAGGCATGTGGGTGTCCCCCCCTTCAGGCAGACGATTTGGACCACGCCAGGTTGGAGACACTCGATCCATCGGCTGTGTTGGACGCTATCACCTCACGGTCCCCGCAGAGGGCTAAATCTGCTTGCGTACAAGACCTTGCCAATAGGGAGGTCCACCATTTCGGGTAAGGGTCCACCTTCAATATTTCTTGGATTCACTATATTTAGGAGTCACATTTATATATTCTTCTCCTCTTCCTTCACCTATATGGGTTACGGTTTGATGGACTATGGACTTGTTCTCCTATTTTCATGGATTTGAAATACGTTCATGGAATTTTTCTCTGCCGTTTAACATATGGACTTCACTCATTATTTTTATATGTTTTCACTGTTGACTATTTTTGCTTTGTTTGGTGATATATCGATGTAATCACAAACAGTACTTGATGCATTTAAATTTTAATATGTGTTTTTTTCTTTTTGCACATTAGTGTGCACTTATTTTCAGGATATTCAATCTATCGTACTTAGATTTATGTATATTTAATTAATTTAATCACATTTGCATATAGACTGTAAGCGCACTTATTTATTTTTAAGTGATCCGACATGGGGGGGCGGGGAGAGGTATTGATGACGATCCGACCGACCGGGGGGGTGGCATTGATCCGAATATGGAGGGGGGTTGCCTCAAGTTGGATTGTTTGCCGCCCCTTCCCAGAAGGGGGAGCACCAGCTGCCGCTGTGGGCGCGTGTGTATGGTGGAATTCCTTAACAGTTCATATAGTTTGCTATCCGGTGGGATATATCATTATCTTGAGGAGAATTAGGTACGCCTTGATTCATTCCACTATATGCTTTCATTGTTATTGGCAAATGGACCTATTTCCATATTGAACTTTATGAACTTTTCAATTTGCTTTTTGATTGTACATTAATATATTTTTAATATTGTATTTCCTGCATAGTAACCAGAAGTGCACTATTGTTTATGTACTATATATATATATATATATATATATATATATATATATATATATATATATATATATATATATATATATTTATACATATATATATGTTTTCATATCGCTTTTGGTGTTCGGGTGATATGTAAGTGCAGCTCATTGATAAGTCATTACACTTCAGTGCAGAAACATATCTTTGTTTAAAAGTGCAAGTGTTAATCCCAGGCTGATTTGTCAGTTTTCAATGAAGCCGAACAAGTGTTTCACTGCACTAGGTTGAAAAAGATTGGCCATTTCTGTCTGAAACTTCTCAGCCAATTATTTCTAGCCAAGATATCACAATATATAACAGACATACATTCTAGTATATACTGTACAATTATAACAGAGAAGTTTACAGATTGTGTTTCAATAATAATATGTTTTAAATGTCTACAGGCAGATCATTATGCAATTCAATAATATTGCATACCTGCCAGCAAAAAATGATTTGTGCAATGCTTTATAGGTTAGCCTTTAATTGGTCATGTCTAGCACCTTTCTTCCCCAGATTTCATTTACCATTAAGTTGGGTCATGCTGGTGATGCAGTGAGCAGGTAAGACTGTTATATCAAAATCGTGGTTTGACAGGAATTTGATAAATGGCACAAAATATCACTTGCAAAATGTCATGCAATGCATTTACCAGATATGACAAAATGATTAACAGCATGCCTTGTACAGTGTAGTGCTGTGAAAAGCAAAATCGGATAAAGATTGCAAACAGACAAAGCTACAGAATTCAGCCATTTTGTAACATGTTGAGGCTTACTATGATTTAAGTCCAACAAAGTGATAGATTTATCACTTTTATTTATGACTGACAGTTTTATGGAGCTCCAGGGAGCAAAGCTATTGGATACTATTGGACAGTCGTGGTTGGACGCCATGAGACTTACCTACAAATGGAGTCCTACAGTGGTCATGGCTCCCCTGATACCCGGCAGCTTCCGTGTTAACCTGGGCTTCTTTCCAGGTACCAAATCTTCAGCCTCCTGATTGGCCGGGATGAGAAGCCAGAAACTAGAAGTGACGTGCCCCGAGGATGGCCTAAGAAGCCTCAGGCTCTAATCACATGCTTGTAAAAATGACAGACCTAATAGAAACCCATTAGTCCGGTGCCCCGCACAATGCACACACATAGAACAATTGAGTTGCAGAGTTGCTTGCAGCTGCTGTGCCTAATTCTGCCCAATCAAAGAACACTTTATTTTATTCAAACACATTCACAGAATGCAAAGCCCCTCCCCAGCAGAGGGGAGGGGTGGACAGAGTTGCTGTGTGGAAAAGACAGCATCTCTCCTCTCAGAGCCCCAAAAGTGTAAAGTCCCAAGCTACTATAACCTGTCAGATGTAAACCAAAGAGATATGTCCAGGAAGTGGCAGGCATCACATTGGATTTAACCCCTAGTATGCCTGCTGATATTACAAAGGGACTTAATTCCTGGAGTTCAGCTTTAAAACGTTTGTTACTGATATGTGCCTGCTGTACCATGCACTTGTATGGGAAAGTATCCTGTTCTCTTTGAATGCTTCCTTTGTGTGAAATCCCTGCTGTTCCTGCTAGTCCCTCTGCTTTCCTATTAAAAACTGACCACACTAAGCAGGAGAACACACTGTGGTCAGTTCTCTAACTATGCTGGGAACTCAGTGTACTCTCCTCCAATGATCAGACTTGTCCTGACATGCCCCCACTGCACAACCTTTCACTAGAAAGCTCAGTGTGCTGCTGCTTCTCCTCCCATGCAGCTGAGAACGGGGGAAAAAAAGTATTTCTAATTTATTTTTCTATCTATGCAAAAATGTTTTGCCTTTCATTTCTATTTGAATGGGTTGTATTACAAGGTGATCGTTTACAATCACTTTAAATATATCCTAGCTTATCAAAATGCAACATGGTTACTTTTGATGTGCTTTTTCAATATATGCATTCTTGCTTTGTTAGTATAGTCTTGTTTTTTTTCTTTAAAATTAACAAATATATGGTCTCAGGCTGGTCTGAGTCACATGTATGATCTGTTTAATGGTGACACCATTAAAGCATTTCCAGTCCTGCAAGAGCAAGCTCAACTTCCTCATAGAGAATGCTTTCGATATCTGCAAATTGCTCACTTTGCTCAAACAAATATAGGATCTTGCACAGGGCTGGACAATTTAACTTTGTTCGAGGGTATAAGCGACTCAGACCCACATGCTCCAGGTATCATCTCTCGCCTCTATACTCACCTCACGTCCCCCCCAGTATCTCTCCCTCCATATGCACTACAGTGGTCCAAAGATCTAGCAATTGACCTTGATGCGGAGGACTGGACGAACATATGGACCAACACAAAAAACTTGTCCCAAAATGTTGTTGCATCAAAAGCAAACTATAAAGTCCTGATGCGATGGTACCTGGTCCTGGCCAGAATCGCTAAGTACCACCCTACAAATTGTTTCCGCGGTTGCAGTGAAAGGGGCACACACGCACATATTTGGTGGACTTGTCCGATTGTACAACGCTTCTGGGCGACAATATTTCAAATGGCCACTACATTGCTCCGAGATAATCTAGACCCAGGCCCATCAATAGCCTTACTAAATTACATCCCACAGGATTTTACCAGAGCACAACTATGCCTTCTCCTTCAACTCACCATGGCGGCCAAGCAGACAATCGCTAAGGCTTGGAGAACACCGACCCTAAACATAGCTGAAGTGAAAAAATAGGGTCACCCAGGCCATGATACATAGCAAGATTGAAGCCACAATCTTAGATAGGATTCCCCAGCATCTCAAAATTTGGCGCCCATGGATAGACTATTTCCTACCCCCTGACTTTGACAAGCACCTCTTAGAACCTTAATTATACCCTGATCCTCGGTTATAATGTTGCTGCGTGACCTGGGCCTGTGCGGACCACCCGACCAACATACCCCCAATTAACCTCTTCTTCTTTCTCCCCCTGCTCTCTTTCCTCTTAACTCCCCACCCTTCTCACTACCCCCCCCAATTAATGTTTACCTCCGGTAACATATCCGTTAGTACAATATGTTTAGTTGACACTGTGATTGCCCCCATACAGAGTAATACCTTTAACCACTCCTCTTATGTCGAAGGGCACTTCCTCTTCCTTATGATAGCAACTACGACTCATACTGGATAAAGTGGTCTAGCTTATCTCAATCTAACTTGTACCCTTCTACTCTATACGTTTTCACTATATTGCTTTATTGAAATATACTCTGTCAATTGTATTTACACTAACCTAAACTGCATTGTCTGTAACTATTACTTTACAACGTGTCCCATAGACTTTAACGGTGTTCACATGTTCGAACAAATTTTTTGCCTGTTCGCATGTTCAGGTGTGAACCGAACAGGGGGGGTGTTCGGCTCATCCCTAATTGTTACTAATAAAACTTTTTGAACAGAAAAATAACAAATATGTTATACTTACCTGCTCTGTGCAGTGGTTTTGCACAGAGCAGCCTGGATCTTTCTCTTCTCAGGTCCCTCCGGTGCTCCTGGCCCCTGCCTCCTATCGAGTGCCCCCACAGCAAGCAGCTTTTTATGAGGGCACTCGAGCCAAGCCGCAGCTCCGTGTGTCGATTCAGACACAGAGCCATGGTTCAGCCCCACCCCTCTCTCTCTGATTGGCTAACTGACTTTGACAGCAAGGGGAGCCAATGGCACCGCTGCTGTGTCTCGGCCAATCAGGAGGGAGACTCATGCACTCATGCACATCGCTGGATAGAGATAGAGAATGGGGTTTAGGTAAGTATTAGGGGGCTGCTACACACTGAATGCATTAAGGTAAAAAACCTTCTGCCTTTATAACCACTTTAGGCTGGATTCACACTGATGCGAACTGAATGAGGGTTTCCCTGCATCCAATTCGCATGACAGGAGACTGTGACCGGCTCTGAATAGAGCTAATTCACACATCTCCGGGGTGGCCGCGGAGCGCATTGCACAGGGGCCCTGTATGTCTTTGGCTCCCTTTCAGGACCGAATTCAGGCCAAAATTTGAACCTAATTCGTCCCTGAAATGGATAGCAGGGATGCACCGGACCCCTGCTGTGAGCAGCATCCAAAAAAAGTGGGAACACAGCCTAAAAGGTGGTAATGTTTTCCACAAAGATAACATTGTAAGTTGACAGAAAAAATGCTTTATAAAAAGTATGTGTTATCTGACAACACATCATTAAAAAAAAATTGCTATCTTAAGTACAATCTATATACAATTCACAAACATTCAACTGCTAGTTGCCATCCAAAAATATATGGTTTATATTTCAGAATGTATATTCCATATATTTCAGTGTGGATTTCATATGCTAGGTCTTATAGGTATCTCTCTACAGCTACAGGGCACTGTGGTTTTTAAGTGGCTGGTCTCCTGTGACCAGGAGCTGCCTAAGATGCTGACTGGTCTTATCCATAGCACCCTGCAAGACATTATGGCCCTTGCTGCAGAACTGCTTTTGGGTTGCCCCCCCCTAACCAAACAGACAGCTACTGAGCAGAAAGCACAAATACACAGAAGAGAGTTTCTGGGAGCACCTGGGTTCTGGAATCACAGGAGTAGGAGTGAAAGGTTCTAAGAGCACTGGGGTTTTGAGATTGCAGGAACACAGGAACAAGAGTCTCTTTCAGCACTGAGATGCTAGGAACACTGGAACACACGTGAGTGTCACTGGGAGCACTGGGATGCTGGGACCACAGGAACACAAGATTAAGAGTTTATTTGAGTACTGTACAGCACATTTACTTGTGTGGATCACTGAGAGCACTGGGGTGCTTGGACCACAGGAAATAAGGATAGGGATCCTCTTGCAGCATTGGGGAGCTTTAATCACAGGAACACATGTGAGGGTCACTGGGAACGCTGGGGTACTGGGAGAACAGAAACACATGATTCAAGGGTCATTGGATGCTAGAGGAGTTTCAGAGGTGCATAGGGATCAAAGAGGGAAGCTAAAAGTTGGAATATCGAGGTTCACAGGGACACACAAAGACAGTCTCGGATGACACTGGAAGGACCATGGGATTTTACAGCAAGCATGTTGACTTGTTGCTTGAACACCAAGCAAGACATGCACTAGCCTTTTAAGTAAACTGCCAAGCTCTGATTGATGCGACAATGGCAGAACTTAGAAGCCAGCAGCAGCATGCTGGAACATAAACCTGGTGCAGGTGCAGGAAGGAGGTGAGTGTGATACCTACAGTAAAACAGTTTGCATGGACGTAGAATTGCTCTACATTACAGTATCAAATATATCAAGAACAGGGAAAAACACACACACTTTGGAATCTTGTAAGATTCCTACTTTGTTTTTTACAGACTATTACATGTTATTCATGCAATTACGCATCGGAGATAAGCTTCTGTGATAAATCTCAATCCTGCCAGTTGTGATGTGTTTATTGAAACACTGGAGAAAGAGCAGACAGATAAAAACTGTCCATTTCCTTTCTAGAAGAGGACATTTGAGGATCATAAGACAAAATGTGCACAGGATGCTTTCAAAACTACTAAAAGCTTTTGATTTACCATTTTTTCCTCATGAATCATTTTTTTTCTTCAGAAAATACCTTGATTTGTGTTTTGAGCAATAGAAACTCAAGATTACCACCACAAAGAAACTAATGATGTTTTAGAGGTAATAACTTGGGCTTTATTTTTAAGAATGTACTTTTGCAAATTCAATATAACAGCTGTGACAACTGACCCCTGGAGTAAAACCTAGGTTCATTTTTCTTTTAATTGTAAAAATGAGAAAATATCACTATAATGAAATGAAATGGAAAACAAAAATCATGTGTTATGCTTTAGTGAATTGACCTTTATATGACCCTTCATGCTTTGATTTAATTAGGTGTTGGCTGCATATAGAACTGAAGTAAATTCCTTGGTTGCATGGTGTTGTATAACATGGATGAAGTAGTTTAACTGTCATATTGTCAAAATCAATCAGATAGTAATGCATGCCGGTGAATCTTCAGCAAGTAAAGTATTATAATTGTTTTTATTTTTATACAAGATTTATATAGCACCAACAGTTTGACAGTAATTTAGAAAACAGAGAGAGACGGTACAGTTACAATGCAATTCAATACAAGAAGAATCAGAGGGCCCTGCTTATTACAGCTTATAAACTAAAGGGAAGAGTCAAGTGATACTAAAGGCAATAACTGTAGGGCATGAGCCAATTAAAAGAATAAAAGTTCTGTTTATTAGGTAGAGGCAGGATAGGTATCTAAAGAGACTGGTTTTCAGGGATTGCCTAAAGGTGAATAAAGTAGGAGATAGTCAAACAAATTGCAGTAAGGAGTTCCAGTGGATGGGAGAGGTTCTGGAGGAGTCCTGAAGGTGAGCATGAGAGGAGGTGACAAGGGAGTTAGGGAGCAGGAGGCCTTGGGAGAAGCCAAGAAAGCTGTTTGGTTAATATTTTTGCAGACAAGATTAGTGATGAAGTGGGGGGCAGTGGTGGATGACTTTGTAGATTATTGTTAGTATTGTGATCTCTATTGATTGAGTGAGAAGAAGCCAGTTGAGGGATTGACAGAGAAGTGTAGCAGATACAGAATGGTTGGTAAAGTAGATGAGTCTAGAAGCAGCATTCATGAAGGGGAGGATAGCCTATGTAATGGTAGGTCAACGAGGAGTGAGTTGCAATAATTGAGGATGTTACTATAGGCTTCTAATGGATGTGAACACTAGCTATCAATTATTTTTTCGATCCTACACTAAATGACAACTGTGCCTACTAAGAATATCTATGTAATGAACATAAAGTAGTTTACATTCAGAATTTCTGTCTGTATGTCATTTCAGGAACCCAATCAACATGCAGTTATTGTGAAACTTTATCTGTGTCTAAAAATCTATAGGCAAATTAATAAAACTTTTCATGGATATTTTTGTGCACAATCACATCCCATGCTACCCTTTTATAAGAGCACCTAACTGCCATATGACATATCATCATTTGCATATTAGGCTTATTCAGTAAGCATAGAACAATCTAAAAAAATGCAGTAACATTTGGTAGATAATTAGAACGTTGCCTTACTGATTGAACTAAAATATGTAACTATGTATGATTTTGAAGGTGAACAGAACTTTATATTCAGTGGAATAAGCACTACACTGTAAGTTGAGCAAAATAGGATAATATTACAGTATTAGTGAAAATGTAAAACATTTGTGCAGTTGTATATCTCCAAAGGAAAGTAAGTGAATAAATAAATAAAATTATAAAAACAAATATAGAAACAGTTGTAGTAATCCACCAAGAAAACCATATAAAAGTACAGTATATGGTGCATTACATACTGTATGGCCCCTTTCACACAGACTTTCTGATCACGTCCGACTGTTTTTCAGGCGGACCTGATTGAATGCTCTATTCAGCCCTATGGAGTTGTGGATGTCAGCAGTGACATGTCCGCTGACACCCTCTGCTATCCGATCCGATTCTCTCCGCAAAATCCAGACAGATGGAGACCCTATTTTCCATCCTTCTGGCAGATTGGATGGGATCAGATGAAAACGGACAGGCGGTCTGTTTTCATCCGGTCTCCCCATAGAGGAGAGCGGGGCTCTGACAGGTTCGTCACTGCACAGTGAGCAGAGATGGACCTGTCATCCGCTTGCTCAGCGGGGATCAGCGGATCGATTCCCCGCTGAGCAAGTGGAGTCCATCGGGCGGATCACCCGTGTGAAAGAGCCCTATAGTAGACATGTGCACTACCGAAAAATTTGTTTTTTTTAGTTTTCGTTTCATTCGTTAATTTTTTTATACGTTTATCGGTGCATTCGTATTCAGGTGCATTCGTATTCATTCCGTTCCAATCTTTTAGATGATAAAAAAACAAAAAGGAAAAGGTCTGGTGTCACCCGCAAACCACCCCCACCCCAATATATGCAACATAAAAAAACGAAAAACAGGAAATCGCCCGGGACTTTAAATTAAGTGAATGCGGTTAGCCAACAATTGACAGAGTAAATGCAGTCTCAAAATGTATTAAAATTGCCATGCAAACATAAACAACAATCATAGCCAAGCCACTGAAATGATACATACAGTAAAAAATGTCATTACACATATCATGGTATAAAATGTAAATTGCAAAGTACACAGGCATGAAAAGTATCTCAACGCGTTTCAAAAGACCATGCTTGCTTCATCAGGGGTGGATGCATGTGTAGTACATCTGTAGCGCAGTTGCACAACACATAGAAACATACATGACTAAACAATACAGTGCCTTGAAAAAGTATTTATACCCCTTAAAATTTTCCACATTTTGTCATGTTACAACCAAAAATGTAAATGTATTTTATTTCGATTTTATGTGATCGACCAACACAAAGTGGCACATAGTTACATAGTTACATAGTAGGTGAGGTTGAAAAAAGTCCATCCTATGTGTGTGATTATATGTCAGTATTACATTGTAATTTTTATTTTTTTATTTATTTCAGGTACTTATATAGCGCCATCAATTTATGCAGCGCTTTACATATACATTATACATTCACATCAGTCCCTACACCCTCAAGGAGCTTACAATCTAAGGTCCCTAACTCACATCCATACTAGGGACAATTTAGACAGGATCCAATTAACCTACCAGCATGTCTTTGGAGTGTGGGAGGAAACCGGAGTACCTGGAGGAAACCCACGCAGACACAGGGAGACACAGGGAGAACATGCTAACTCGAGGCAGGTAGTGTCGTGGTCAGGATTCATACCAGTGACCCTTCTTACTGCTAGGCGAGAGTGAAACTATCGATGCCCCAACCCCCCCTGCTGAAACCCTCACCTGTGGAAGGGAATTCCACATCCTTGCCGCTCTTACAGTAAAGAACCATCTATGCAGTTTAAGGTTAAACCTCTTTCCTTCAAATTTTAATGAGTGGCCATGTGTCCTATTAAACTTCCTTCCGTGAAAAAGTTTTATCCCTATTGTGGGGTCACCAGTATGGTATTTGTAAATTGAAATCATATCCCCTCTCAAGCGTCTCTTCTCCAGAGAGAATAAGTTCAGTGCTTGCAACCTTTCCTCATAACTAATATCCTCCAGACCCTTTATTAGCTTTGTTGCCCTTCTTTGTACTCGCTCCATTTCCAGTACATCCTTCCTGAGGACTGGTGCCCAGAACTGGACAGTATACTCTAGGTGCAGCCGGACCAGACTCTTGTAGAGCGGGAGAATTATCACTTTATCCCTGGAGTTAATCCCCTTTTTAATGCATGCCAATATACTGTTTGCTTTGTTAGCAGTAGCTTGGTATTTCATGCCATTGCTGAGCCTATCATCTGCTTGGACCCTCAGGTTGTTTTCCATCCTAGTTTCCCCCAGAGGTTCACCCTCTAGTGAATAGATTGCATTCATATTTGGGATGAATGGGATTTTGCTTGTTGGGAGTTTTTCCGGCATTTTTTGGGGCGTTTCAATGGTGTCTTATGAGCTGAAAACACTCAGGTGTGAATGCAGCCTAAGGCGTTTTTCAGGCGTTTTGCTTCAGGAGACAAAACACTCAGATGTGAACAGTAGCCTTTGAAACGAATTTTGCTTGTTGGGCGTTTTTCAGGCATTTCTTCGGGCATTTTATGAGCTGAAAACACTCAGGTGTGAATGCAGCCTAAATATTGCACATGTATGTCAGGTCTAGATTGCAGTTTTCTGTTTGTGAGATCCTTACCTCCTTGCTGCAGTGGTTCTGCTAGATCTGTGATTCCAGTCACATGTGCTGCTGGCTTCTGTGTTCATCTATGGCAGGGATCTACAAACTACTACTATTTTTTGTTCTGAGGGGAGGAGGGGTTCAGCAGCAGGTACTAAGTAAAAGTCTTTTAAATGAAACAAATTGCACCAAATTCATAAATATTGGAAAAGTAAAAACTATGTGTTGCTCATAGTAAGCAGTCAATCACATCTGTAATTCTATTTTCTCAGATCATCTTGAAAATTGAACACGATTTCAGTTTTGCCTTCTTCCAGTTTTTATGAAGATTGCAGTGAAGATTGCAGTGGCTATTGTCCAGTCTAAGGCTTGGTACACACTGTCACGCGCTTGGCTGAATGAAAAAAACCTGACAGATCACAGTACTAACACACGCAGCGTTAGTACAGCGATCTCCCAAGCTGTGCTATTGTGTTCTGACAGGGGACGCCCCACCAGAATACAGCTGTCAGTGCTCTTAGCCATTGGAGTGGCTATCACAGGGTGGTGCACTGTAATAGCCAATCTTACTGGGCAGGTGCAAAGTGCACCATCTTGTGGAAGGCAGCACAATCACTGATTTTTTGTTATCCCGTTATACCAGACAAAAGAAATGGTACTGTGGACAGTTTATACATACAAAACATACCTCTGAACTTTTGAACTTGAGAATGAAGGGTACGCCAGGGAAAGAAGGACCTACGCTTGCCGGGGAGAAAATGGGTGTGGCCAAAATTATTGTGGGAGTGGCTTAAAGGCAGTGGGGGGGGACTACAGATGGATTACAGGAGATAATCAAAGACTAGTACAGAATACTAAGAGTAAACTAATCTTAGGGTCCTTACTCCCCTCAGTGACCCCCTGCAGATTCTTTTTGGAGCTGTCATGCACTGACCTTCATTTTCTGGTGTAGGCCAGGCACGGAGGGCAGGAATTGGTCTTCTCCTCCCGCTTCCCCTCCTTGCAGTAAATTTGTGCACTGCGCGCAGTGTGCACTGGGTCAGTGGACCGCCCGCCCCCTGCCCGAGCCAAGCTGTCAGCGCCCTCACCCAAGATGAGTGGGGGTGTCAGCAGACCACCCCGCCCCCTGCCCCAGCCAAACCTAAATTTCAGCGTCCGAGCCGAGCTGGAGTGTCAGCGGAATGCCCCCTGCCCGAGCCCCGCTTAAGCCGAGATGGGCTGAGATCTAAAGTGACCCAGCCTGGAGAGAGGAGGGGGGAGGATGACAGCGGCAGCAGCTGGATCAATACAGGAGCATGCCTTGTTCCCATCCATTGACAATTACGAACCGGATGGGGACAAGCTCCCTTTTTTTGAAAAACATAACTCTGCTCTGGGGGGGTTCAGATACCCCAACCCCCCCCCCCCCTCCTTATCTATGTTCATGCCATGAGGCATTGTAAAACTCTGGCATTCACAGACATGACTAGGCATGATGAGAATTATTGTTCCTGAACAACTGGAGGGCCATAGCTTGGAGACCCCTGATCTATGGACATCGCCTGCTCTACTGTGGATTTACATCCCTTTCCCTTCTATTACTTCTTGGCCCACCTCACAGGCCAGTTCTCTACATATAGACATGCTCAGGGCAGCCCAGGTTGCCCAAGCAACTTCCTAGTTTCTCTGTGCTCCTGGTTTGTCTTGTATTACTTGTATTCTTTGCCTGACTACCTGCATACCGGACCCAGCTATCTTCCCTTTTTTTTGCTTGCACACCACCTGCCCTGACTTTGGTTTCTTTCCCAGTTTCTCTTCTGTCTTCTGCCTTCTGGTCTCTGCATTGTCAGCCAGGCATATGTGGGGGCCACAGCCTGGTTTCAGTTTGCTGCAAGTCCATTCCCACCATCGGGGCCCTGGCGAAGAAGCAGGCTGGGGCTTAGACTCTTTGCCCTGGAAAACCCTGAGTAGGCCTCACTACCATAGAAACCTGACAGTTTGCTCAGGCCATGTGCTCTTCAGAGACGCAGTACCCCCTACATGAACAACTTCAGGGTTTGGGGCGGAACATTGATGTCCAGCCTATCAAGAGCAGATGATGCAATGTTTATGGGAACTTTCCTCTTATTTGAACCAGTTGCATGTTGCGATCACTTCTCCTCTGTTTCTACTCCTGCTTTGGTTCCTGCTGCTCCAGCTCCAACTGTTCTTCCTGTGTCAGACAGTTCCTTAAAACTTTAGCTGCCTTTGCCATCTAGCTTTTCTGGTGGTGGGCTTCATCAATCAGTGTTCAATTGACTTCAGACTAGCTGCTTACCATTTCCCTACTGATCACTCCAAAGTGGCATACATCATACCACTTCTTGCCGGTATTGCTCTGGCCTGGCCTGTGGGAGCATCAGGATGCTACAATTTCCAATCCTACCACCTTCTTGGAAGCCTTTTGTAAGACCTTAAATGTGCCAGGCAGGGCTTAACTAGTGCTGGAGCACTTATTGAAGCAGGAAATAGCAAAGAGCTGGGTACTGAGCTTAATGCCAAGCAAAAAACACCTTTATTGAAAGCAGCACACTAATGCCCCGCACACATGGTCGGACTTTGTTCGGACATTCCGACAACAAAATCCTAGGATTTTTTCCGACGGATGTTAGCTCAAACTTGTCTTGCATACACGCGGTCACACAAAGTTGTCGGAAAATCCGATCGTTCTAAATGCGGTGACGTAAAACACGTACGTCGGGACTATAAACGGGGCAGTGGCCAATAGCTTTCATCTCTTTATTTATTCTGAGCATGCGTGAAACTTTTTCCGTCGGATTTGTGTACACACGATCGGAATTTTCGACAACGGATTTTGTTGTCGGAAAATTTTATCTCCTGCTCTCCAACTTTGTGTGTCGGAAAATCCGATGGAAAATGTCCGATGGAGCCCACACACGGTCGGAATTTCCGACAACATGCTCCGATCGGACATTTTCCATCGGAAAATCCGACCGTGTGTACGGGGCATTACAGTGCCTTGAAAAAGTATTCATACCCCATTAAATTTTCCACATTTTGTCATGTTACAACCAAAAACATAAATGTATTTTATTTGGATTTTATGTGATAGACCAACACAAAGTGGCACATAATTGTGAAGTGGAAGGAAAATGATAAATGGTTTTCCAAATTTTTTACAAATAAATATATGAAAAGCCTGGAGTCAATACTTTGTAGAATCACCTTTCGCTGCAATTACAGCTACAAGTCTTTTTAGGTATGTCTCTACCAACTTTGCACATCTAGAGAGTGACATTTTTACCTATTCTTCTTTGCAAAATAGCTCAGGCTCTGTCAGATTGGATGGAGAGCATCTGTGAACAGCAATTTTCAAGTCTTGCCACAAATGCTCAATTGGATATAGGTCTGGACTTTGACTGGTCCATTCTAACACATGAATACGCTTTGATCTAAACCATTCCATTGTAGCTATGGCTGTATGTTAATGGCCATTGTCCTGCTGGAAGGTGAACCTCCACCCCAGTCTCAAGTTTTTTGCAGACTCTAACAGGTTTTCTTCTAAGATTGCCCTGTATTTGGTTCCATCCATCTTCCCATCAACTCTGACCAGCTTCCCTGTCCCATCTGAAGAAAAGCATCCCCACAACATGATGCTGCCACCACCATGTTTCACGGTGGGGGTGATGTGTTAAGGGTTATGTGTAGTGTTCATTTTTCACCCCACATAGCATTTTGATTTTAGGCAAAAAAGTAACATTTTGGTCTCATCTGACCAGAGCACCTTCTTCCACATGTTTGCTGTGTTCCCACATGGCTTCTTGCAAACTGCAAACAGGACTTCTCATGGCTTTCTTTCAACAATGGCTTTCTACTTGCCACCCTTCCAAAAAGGCCAGATTTGTGGAGTGCATGACTAATACAGTAGGTGACCGCGATATTGTGTCAATCTCGCCACTTTTCTCGGTGAGATTTGACACCTACGAGCCCCGTCGCGGGAGCCAGCGCTGAGATGGCTCACTCATCGGGAAAGGAAAACTTTTTTCCTTTTCGCGATGAGCGACAGGCAGTGCTGACAGCGCGCCAAATTTTAAATGAAAAAACCAGCGTGGGTTCCCCCCAAAATCCATACCAGACCCTTATCTGAGCACGCAGCCCGGCCGGTCAGGAAAGGGGGTGGGGACGAGCGAGCACCCCCCTCCTGAACCGCACCAGGCCGCATGTCCTCAACATGGGGGGTTGGTGCCTTGGGGGAGGGGGGTGCCCTGTGGGCCCCCCCACCCCAAAGCAGCTTGCCCCCATGTTGATGAGGACAAGGGCCTCTTCCCGACAACCCTGGCCGTTGGTTGTCGGGGTCTGCAGGCGGGGGGCTTATCGGAATCCGGGAGCCCCCCACCATATGTGAATGAGTATGGGGTGCATGGTACCCCTACCCAATCACCTAGGAAAAAAAAGTGTTAATAAAAAAAACACACCACACAGGTTTTAAAAGAAATTTATTAGGCAGCTCCGGGGGGTCTCTTCTGACTTTGGGGGTCTTCTTCCGACTTCTTCTCCCAGTGTTCCGCCTCTTCTCCTGGGCCCCTCCGCTATCTTCTTCCAGCTCTCTTGCTAGCGGGGGCCCGGTCTGCTGCCGCTGTCCGGTTCTTCTCCTGTATCTTCTGCCGGACTCCCCCGCTATCTCCTTCCAGCTCTATTGCTAGCAGGGGACCCGGTCTGCTGTGCTGACTTATCCCCTCTTCTCTTCTTCTCTTCTTCTCTTCTCTTCTTCTGATGTTGACACGACGCTCTCTCCTGCTGGAATGGTGTGTCTGAGCTGCAGAGCCATTTATATAGGCGGTGACCCCACCCCCTTGTGACGTCACATTCCCAGCATGCGCAGGGGCTCTGGGGTCACGCCCCCTTATGACGCCAGAGTCCCTGCGTATGCTGGAAATGTGATGTCACAAGGGGGCGGGGTCACTGCCTATATAAATGGCTCCGCAGCTCGGACACACCATTCCAGCAGGAGAGAGCGTCGTGTCAACATCAGAAGAAGAGAAGAGAAGAAGAGAAGAAGAGAAGAGGAGAAGAGGGGACAAGACAGCGCAGCAGTCTGGGTCCCCCGCTAGCAATAGAGCTGGAAGAAGATAGCAGAGGGGCCCGGAAGAAGAGGCGGAACACCGGGAGAAGAAGTCAGAAGAAGACCCCCGAAGTCGGAAGAGACCCCCCCCCCCGGAGCTGCCTAATAAATTTCTTTTAAAACCTGTTTGGTGTGTTTTTTTTATTAACACTTTTTTCCTAGGTGAATGGGTAGGGGTACCATGTACCCCATACTCATTCACATAGGGTGGGGGGGGGCCGGGATCTGGGGGCCCCCTTATTAAAGGGGGCTCCCGGATTCCGATAAGCCCCCCGCCCGCAGACCCCGACAACCAACGGCCAGGGTTTTTGGGAAGAGGCCCTTGTCCTCATCAACATGGGGGCAAGGTGCTTTGGGGTGGGGGGCCCGCAGGACGCCCCCCTCCCCCAAGGCACCAACCCCCCCATGTTGAGGGCATGCAGCCTGGTACGGTTCAGGGGGGACGCTCGCTCGTCCCCATCCCCTTTCCTGACCGGCCGGGTTGCGTGCTCGGATAAGGGTCTGGTATGGATTTTGGGGGGACCCCCATGCCAATTTTTCGCCGTAGGGGGGTTCCCCTTACAATCCATACCAGACCTAAGGGCCTGGTATGCCCCTTGGGGGGAACCCACGCTGTTTTTTTCATTTAAAATTTGGCGCGGCGTTCCCCCTCAGGATTCATACCAGACAGCTGTCAGCACTGCCTGTCGCTCATCGTGAAAGGAAAAAAGTTTTCCTTTCCCGATGAGTGAGCCAGCGCGACATGCACAGTACCCTGTCGCCGAGAACCAGCGTGATGGGATTGCGCTGGAAACACAATCTCGTGGTCAGGTACTGTAGTTGTCTTGTGGACACATTCTCCCACCTGAGCTGTGGATCTCTGCAGCTCCACCAGAGTTACCATGGGCCTCTTGGCTGCTTCTCTGACTAATGCTATCTTTGCCCGGCCTGTCAGTTTAGGTGGATGGCCATGTCGTGGTAGGTTTGCAGTTGTGCCATACTCTTTCCGTTTTCGGATGATGGTTTGAACAGTGCTCTGTGAGATGTTCAAAGCTTGGGATATTTTTTTATAACCTAACTCTGCTTTAAATTTCTCCACACCTTTATCCCTGACCTGTCTGGCGTGTTCCTTGGCCTTCATGATGATGTTTGTTTACTAAGTTTCTCTAACAAACCTCTGAGTGCTTCACAGAACAGCTGTATTTATACTGAGATTAGATTACATACAGGTGGACTATATTTACTAATTAGGTGACTTCTAAAGGCAATTGGTTCCACTAGATTTTAGTTAGGGGTGTCAGAGTAAAGGGGGCTGAATACAAATGCATACTTTTTCAAGGCACTGTGCATGTCAAAAATGACCAATCCCCCAATGACCAAATGACCAAAAATGACCAATTGTTGGTGCTATATATATGCCTGTAATAAATAAACAGGATAAAATCTAGACTGGTAACCACATTTTTATTATTTCACTTACAGCAACCCCACAAAAAAAATGGATGGCTCAAGCTCCTTATGGTCACTAAAACTTTCCTTATGGATACTTTCTTTTATAATTAATTTTCTCACTTTTATTTTCATTTGATTTTATGTATTTAAATTATTGTAGATATTATATTTCATATTTGTTAACACTATTATTTAAACTAGCGCTGCTTTTTTTGCACACTATCTGTTTAAAAATAAAAAACAATGTCCCCCCGATGTAGATACATCACCAATCATGCCATCAACTGCACAGCCAAACCCGAAAAAAGAAAAAAAAAGCTCCACCCGTAGACGTCACCTGGTGTGCCGTCCCCTTGTGACATCACCAACCCAGCATTCACTGGTCGATTATGTCACAAGGGACTGGTGCCAGCAGGTGACATCGCCGAGGGGCCCGGCCCCTTACCTATTTAAGAACTATGACACCTTGGAGCAGGTAGATAGTGGTAGCCTTAGTCGCAGGAGGAGCTTTTTAGGGGGGGGTCCAGCGGTGGTGGCAGGAGACCTGACTGATGATGGATCTACATCGGGGGACATTGTTTTTTTATTTTTAATAAAGGAATTGTCAAAAACTGTGTCTGTGTTTTTATTTCTTTTTGACACTTTTTTTGTGAATGGGTAGGGGTGCAATGTATCCAAATTCATTCACATGGGGGGGGGGCAGGATCTTGTGGCTTCCAGATTCAGATAAGCCCCCTGCCCACAGACCCCCACTACCACAGCCCATGGTTGTAGGGAAGAGGCCATTGTCCCCCATCAATGTCGGGAAGGGGCTCCATGGTGGGGGGCAGAGTCCCCCCTGCCCCGAAGCACTCTCCCATTTTGAGGGATTGTATGGTTCAGAAGGGGGGTGCTCGCTTGTCCCCTCCTTTTTCTGACCTGCTGGCCTGCATGCTCGGATAAGGGTTTGGTATAGATTTTGGGGGGGAGCCCACACCATTTTTTTAAAATAAATTGCTGCAGGATTCCCCTCAAAATCAATATCAGACCCGAAGGGCCGGTATGGATGGGGGGGGGGGTACCCCACACCATTTTTTCCCAGATTCTTTTATTGCCGGCAATATTTTTTTTACATTCTGCTGTCAGCGGGGAAGCTCGCTTACAGCTGATGACTCATTGGTTGCTATGGAGGCAGCGGCCAGCTTCCTGGCCTGTTTCTTAACAACCAGCTAAATTCGCACTGTACTAACATGCCGCAACCATGCTGCAAACGCTCCCCAAACCGCAAGCCAGTGTTTTTGCGGCGCGTTACCATAGACTTGAATAGGAGGCGCTGAAAGGCTTTTAAATACCTCATGACTTGACATGAGGCTTCAATTTTGAATCAAAGCAACACTAACGCTTCATGTTTTTATAATGTGAACAGCACTGTGTGTTGTACACTATATCATTTGCATAGGTGTTTGAGGGGCGTGTGTTTTGATAAGGTATCACACCTATAATAGATGAGCAGTGTAAATATATAATAGTGTGGTGTTATTCCTGCAAAAAAAAAGGATGGGGGTTATTTAGCTCTGCATAAAATTTAGAGAACAGCAACCCAATAAAATAAATGACTCAGACAACTTATGGACAATTGACATGAAAATTGCAGACTGTAAAAAAAAAACAAAAAAAAACAAAGTACCTTTTTTCATAATCGATATGTAGCTCTCATGTGACCCAATTCTTGCCAGCCCATCTGCAGGGAAACATTGGCTGGAAGAACTTCTAGTTCTCTGCTGCCGGTCATGTGTTAAAAAAAAAAAAAAAATAGCCTTTGAAATACAAAGGATAAATACATAACTAATATAAAATAAATATTTTAAATCATCATACAAATATGTATTTGAACTCAAATCATTATCATGTTTGTGCAAAAACATGGTTTATGCTATCTAGGGGGGCGTTCTGCCTATCACAGTCTGTTTAACACCCCTCCAGCCGGTGTCTATTTTTTGTAGGTGCTTAGAATTACAGGGCAGTGATCAACATGTATTATCCCATGACTCTATAGTCACATGGGTTGCCCAGGTAAGAAATAGGAGGAACCGAACAGCTTAGAAGAGAACTGAAACTGGAGCATGCATAGCAGATGTGGCAACGGCTGGTCTACACATTCTTAGGCTGCAGCAGGGACACAGACAAGGAGAGTGACACAGTGAACAGCAAAAATCAACCTTTTTTTTTTTGCAGAATAGAGAAAACTAATTCCATAGTGACTGAATGAGTATGAACAGCATGTACCGACAATTTTTAATGATGTGGGTTTAATGATACTTTAAATTGTTTTATGCTTACACCATAGAAAACAAAATACTTTCCAATTACTTTTTTTACAAATTCAAAACTCAGCCAAAATTGTTTGGACTGTGTGTACATTTTTGGATGGTTGTCAGGTTGATGGTTGTAAGCATTTAGCAATCATAATAAAGGGTTAACATTTTTTCCAGATAATTAAAAAAATGTCCTTTTCACAATTGTTTATTCTGTTTTACGAAATAGAGGTCACTTAAAGGATAAAGTTGGTAAGCTCCGGTTATTTTTCTCCAGGCAAGGAAAATCAGATACAAAGTGACATTGCAATCAATGTCCAACTGTTCAGGTAAATTGAAGGATAAAACTAGAATATTTATATATAAGAGATTTGAGATCAAGATAAAATGCTTTCCTATACATTAGAAGAACAGGGAAAACTATAAACATATTACAGCATAATATAGAAAGTTGAACTTGAAAGCTGTTCACTGTCTAATGCAGTTCCATTAGGCTGTTGTCAGTTATAATTATGTGGCATTTATTAAGAACTAAAGCTTTAAATATGACAAAAGGCACATCAGATAATTAAATGTTAAATAACACATAGAGCCATTTAACAAACTAAGCCAAGCCTATAAAGGATTCCAGTGTGGGGTATTAAAAATGCTATTCGGAGTGATGTTTTGTGAACAGAGGGGGGGGGGGGGGGATACATTTACAAGTCAAGAAACCCTACAATGTCAAAAGTTTCATGATCTGTAAATTTTTGCCTGCCTTTTCTACCATTTTTGAGCAATTCTATGTATTTATACTTGATTGTTGTCAATGCCCATATTATCTTTAACATCACACTACAATACTTTACATAGTAAATTGGATGATAGCAGGTAACAAAATGAACTTGTGTTTACTTTGTATACCCAATCATGTACAGGGGACATACAAAAAATGATTTTTTTCTATAATATAATTTTTTTTCCATCAACAATTTATTGAGAAGAAAATGTGCCCAGTACACACAAACATCAGTGTGTTATTATATCCATTTGCAAAATAACATCAAAAATAGGTGGGTGGCAATATACAGCAATAGAGGAGTGCATCCCCACACACAAAGCAACTACCAGATACTATGTCAAGTACTTGGACATTGTATAACTAAAGTAATAACTATATCTAAAATTAACAGGGTCACTAAAGGAAACCATTTGTGAGGGCCTGGATTTGATCCCAGAAGCTTTACTGTGTCAGGCAATGTCTCATCTTGCTGAGCTACCTGGAATGCTGGACAGGTCATAGGACAATTGCTCAAATGATCCTGTCCAGAACCTTGTTCATCTTGAATCCTGAACTCTTTGCTCCTCACGTCAACTTCCTGATTTAAGCCACATCTCTGCACTTCCTATTTGCCACATTATTGTGCTCTCTCCAGCCAGTATCTCACTCCTGTCTTCCCTGCTGCCATCCATATTTTGCTACCACTCGTCATCGACTCTTGGCCTGTTGCTTGACTATGGTTCTGCCTGATCTCAACCTGCAACTACTCATTACTGACCTTTTGGCTTGTTTACTGACTACGCTTCTGTTTCATTCCTACCTGCTTATGCGCTACTGGACCTCAGCTTGATCACCTCCTGGTGGGGCAATCCTGAGGACCGCAACTAATACTCAGCAAAATCCATGTCCACCATCAGGAGCTTCGGTGAACACCGGTTAGTTTTTAGACTCCACACCTCAGATGAGCAAATGTCATTCACCAGGGTGACTGCCTGTGTACCTATGTTGCTGGTTGGTGGTATTTCTGCTACTACTATAGCAACTATCTTTGAGCCTGACCCCTGATTAGGGATGAGCCGAACACCCCCCTGTTCGGTTCGCACCAGAACATGCGAACAGGAAAAAAGTTCGTTCGAACATGCGAACACCGTTAAAGTCTATGGGACACGAACATGAATAATCAAAAGTGCTAATTTTCAAGGCTTATATGCAAGTTATTGTCATAAAAAGTGTTTGGGGACCTGGGTCCTGCCCCAGGGGACATGGATCAATGCAAAAAAAAGTTTCAAAAACGGCCGTTTTTTCAGGAGCAGTGATTTTAATAATGCTTAAAGTCAAACAATAAAAGTGTAATATCCCTTTAAATTTCGTACCTGGGGGGTGTCTATAGTGTGCCTGTAAAGGGGCGCATGTTTCCTGTGTTTAGAACAGTCTGACAGCAAAATGACATTTTGAAGGAAAAAACTCATTTAAAACTACCCGCGGCTATTGCATTGCCGACAATACACATAGAAGTTCATTGATAAAAACGGCATGGGAATTCCCCAAAGGGGAACCCCGAACCAAAATTAAAAAAAAAAAATGACGTGGGGGTCCCCCTAAATTCCATACCAGGCCCTTCAGGTCTGGTATGGATATTAAGGGGAACCCCGGCCAAAATTAAAAAAAAAAATGACGTGGGGTTCCCCCTAAATTCCATACCAGACCCTTCAGGTCTGGTATGGATTTTAAGGGGAACCCCGCGCCAAAAAAAAAAAAAAAAACGGCGTGGGGTCCCCCAAAAATCCATACCAGACCCTTATCCGAGCACGCAACCTGGCAGGCCGCAGGAAAAGAGGGGGGGATGAGAGTGCGGCCCCCCCTCCCTCCTGAACCGTACCAGGCCACATGCCCTCAACATTGGGAGGGTGCTTTGGGGTAGCCCCCCAAAACACCTTGTCCCCATGTTGATGAGGACAAGGGCCTCATCCCCACAACCCTGGCCGGTGGTTGTGGGGGTCTGCGGGCGGGGGGCTTATCGGAATCTGGAAGCCCCCTTTAACAAGGTGACCCCCAGATCCCGGCCCCCCCCCTGTGTGAAATGGTAAGGGGGTACATAAGTACCCCTACCATTTCACGAAAAAAGTGTCAAAAATGTTAAAAATGACAAGAGACAGTTTTTGACAATTCCTTTATTTAAATGCTTCTTCTTTCTTCTATCTTGCTTCATCTTCTGGTTCTTCTGGCTCTTCTGGTTCTTCTGGTTCTTCCTCCGGCGTTCTCGTCCAGCATCTCCTCCGCGGCGTCTTCTGTCTTCTTCTCCTCGGGCCGCTCCGCACCCATGGCATGGGGGGGAGGCTCCCGCTCTTCTCTTCTTCTCTTATTCTCTTCTTCTTTTCTTCTTTTCTTCTTTTCTTCTCTTCTTCTTCATTTTCTTCTCCGGGCCGCTCCGCAATCCATGCTGGCATGGAGGGAGGCTCCCGCTGTGTGACGGCGCTCCTCGTCTGACAGTTCTTAAATAACAGAGGGGGGCGGGGCCACCCGGTGACCCCGCCCCCCTCTGACGCACGGTGACTTGACGGGACTTCCCTGTGACGTCACGGGGAATGCCACAGGGAAGTCCCGTCAAGTCACCGTGCGTCAGAGGGGGGCGGGGTCACCGGGTGGCCCCGCCCCCCTCTGTTATTTAAGAACTGTCAGACGAGGAGCGCCGTCACACAGCGGGAGCCTCCCTCCATGCCAGCATGGATTGCGGAGCGGCCCGGAGAAGAAAATGAAGAAGAAGAGAAGAAGAGAAGAAGAGAAGAAAAGAAGAAAAGAAGAAGAGAAGAAGAGAAGAGCGGGAGCCTCCCCCCCATGCCATGGGTGCGGAGCGGCCCGAGGAGAAGAAGACAGAAGACGCCGCGGAGGAGATGCTGGACGAGAACGCCGGAGGAAGAACCAGAAGAACCAGAAGAGCCAGAAGAACCAGAAGATGAAGCAAGATAGAAGAAAGAAGAAGCATTTAAATAAAGGAATTGTCAAAAACTGTCTCTTGTCATTTTTAACATTTTTGACACTTTTTTCGTAAAATGGTAGGGGTACTTATGTACCCCCTTACCATTTCACACAGGGGGGGGGCCGGGATCTGGGGGTCACCTTGTTAAAGGGGGCTTCCAGATTCCGATAAGCCCCCCGCCCGCAGACCCCCACAACCACCGGCCAGGGTTGTGGGGATGAGGCCCTTGTCCTCATCAACATGGGGACAAGGTGTTTTGGGGGGCTACCCCAAAGCACCCTCCCAATGTTGAGGGCATGTGGCCTGGTACGGTTCAGGAGGGAGGGGGGGCCGCACTCTTGTCCCCCCCTCTTTTCCTGCGGCCTGCCAGGTTGCGTGCTCGGATAAGGGTCTGGTATGGATTTTTGGGGGGACCCCACGCCGTTTTTTTTTTTTTTTTTGGCGCGGGGTTCCCCTTAAAATCCATACCAGACCTGAAGGGTCTGGTATGGAATTTAGGGGGAACCCCACGTCATTTTTTTTTTTAAATTTTGGCCGGGGTTCCCCTTAATATCCATACCAGACCTGAAGGGCCTGGTATGGAATTTAGGGGGACCCCCACGTCATTTTTTTTTTTTAATTTTGGTTCGGGGTTCCCCTTTGGGGAATTCCCATGCCGTTTTTATCAATGAACTTCTATGTGTATTGTCGGCAATGCAATAGCCGCGGGTAGTTTTAAATGAGTTTTTTCCTTCAAAATGTCATTTTGCTGTCAGACTGTTCTAAACACAGGAAACATGCGCCCCTTTACAGGCACACTATAGACACCCCCCAGGTACGAAATTTAAAGGGATATTACACTTTTATTGATTGACTTTAAGTATTATTAAAATCACTGCTCCTGAAAAAACGGCCGTTTTTAAAACTTTTTTTTGCATTGATCCATGTCCCCTGGGGCAGGACCCAGGTCCCCAAACACTTTTTATGACAATAACTTGCATATTAGCCTTTAAAATTAGCACTTTTGATTTCTCCCATAGACTTTTAAAGGGTGTTCCGCGGCATTCGAATTTGCCGCGAACACCCCAAATTGTTCGCTGTTCGGTGAACTTGCGAACAGCCAATGTTCGAGTCGAACATGAGTTCGACTCGAACTCGAAGCTCATCCCTACCCCTGATCATGACACCATTTTAGAAAGGCCATGAGAAACCTTAGAAGTAATACACCAAGAAAAGAAAAGGAATAAAAGAGATGGAGAAGAGAGAGAATATAATTTATTGATTAAAATTAAAACAGTCTAATCTCATTTGCTAAACTCAGTGAACATTGACGTTGCCGAGTAAACAGTCTCTGTTGCTTTACTAAATCCTCTCTGTATTTCTGGAACCCTAATGTTCAACTATATGTCAGAGTTGTTACTGCTTAGTAGCATAAAATTAACCTTTTAACCTGTAACAAATATATAATCTGGAACATGTTGAAATAATGTATTGATATTAGGTCAGTCCATACAAAACCTACCTACCTATTTCAGTTTTTGGTAGATGCTAAAGAGTTAAACCAACTGACAATTTCTCATACAACGTATGTCACAGGTTTTACTGGTGAGAGCTTGGTTCCTGAGTCCCTTGGTCTGCACACTGTACACTGTTGTGAACAGTGAGGGGTTCCCACTCTCCTTGTGGAATTTTTTTTTTAAAGTATAAGTAAACCTTAAAACAATTTTTTAGTATATGTTGCAGCACGTCTCATGGTATACTATTTTCTTAAGCAAATTGTGTTTCTTGAATCTGTGGCAAAGTTTCTTCCTTGGAGGTCTTTGCCAGTAACAACATTTCCTGTTGTAGGCTGACAAGAGTAAATCACTGTCTCTCATTTAACATTATTGTTGTCAACTTGTCACGTGAGTTCCTTCAGTTAGTCATTGGGGTGCCATGAACTTGAAATGAAGTAATGATGAGTCAAACCACTAGTGTAATTAAAAGAAAGCAGGGGCGGTGCCAGGTGGGTGCTTGGGGGTGCTCAAACACCCTCAAAAATTCTTTAAGCACCCCCATAGCACCCTCAAAATTCACGTTAGTATTTGCAGATGTTACAATGTTTTCTTTTTGATTTCATTACCTGCATATCCTCTACAGTATTGCTGCCAGGAAGCTGGGGACTCTTTTTCTTCTTGTGGAGTGATAAGGTTGGAAATAATGGACTAGAGTTCTACTTAAGTTGTTTTTCATTTCTCTGCATTATGTGTACGTGTCAGCATATGTTGCAAGACTAGCTTAAGGTTTTCCAGATGAAAGTCCAGCGTGATGTATGTTGAAATATACTGCTTGTTACCTTATATGGAAATTTGCTGAAATATATGTTTCTGTAACCAGCCCTATAAAAAGCTTAAATAAAGGAGAGCAGATCAGTTCACTACGGGACCTTTAATGCTCGGGACTGATATACAGATACTCCTGATTCTGTGTCTTACTTCTTTGAGAGCTAAATTTGGCAAAGCAATATAAACTAGAGGCAATTTAGTTGAGAATTGCACTTAACATTTCTGGTGCCCGAACAGGGACTCACCGATGACACTACAAGAGGTGGATGAATGAGACTGACGGAACAAAAGGAACAGGCATTCCGGGAACCACAGATTGAAAACCTGGCCAGGTAAGAAAAAGCTTTATTTTTCTTATATTCTGTGCTCCCCTGATTTGTGCCTATCCGTTCTGTCAGTTACGGTTCTCCTGGTTTTAAAACACCAGCCTCTGTAGTGGTAAGTCTAGAATTACTGCACATTTTGGTTTATATTGCTGGAATTATTTGTTGTTTGTTGTCTGTCTGTCTTGTTGAGAAAGTGAATGAGCCTTGTCAAGGATGGTATGAGTTAGAAGGGGATTGCCGAACTAAGCAACGGAATGCGCCCTTCCGGGGGGTCTGACGCTTAAGTTTGATACTCAATTTAATTCATAAACCATAGACGGGTTGAGAGTATAAGCCCTGTCTGCTCCATAAAGCAGGGATAAGAGTGTATGAGAGGGATCCCAGATACGGGGGGGAATAAGGTCTCCATAAGTCCGGAGATCTAGTCGGATACCTGGTCACTTAAAGGAATGCTTGTATATGTTGTAGCTGTCAGTCTGGTCATAATATTTGTCAGTTGGCTAGCATATAAAGTAATTCGATTTCAGAAATCTCATCCTGGAGAGGTTTTTAGTATTCTGGCACCCTAGGAGGAAGGCAACGAGGAACTAGTGTAGCTTTTTCAGTGTTTTGTATTGTACACTAAGTGTCCCACACGCTACCTAGGCACGGACTGTCAGAATGGGCCAGCAGAACACGAAACCCTGTCAGGGAATTGTGGCGCATTATACGGTGCCACAGATAATTAAAAACATCTATGGGAAAGATGAAGCGCGGGACTTAAAGGATGTCCTTCGTAAATTTAAGGTGAAAGGAGCAGCGGGTTTAGACCCGGATGTATGGAGTGAAATAAAAAAGGACAGACAAGGAGAGGTGTTAGAGAAGCAATGGATGCGTCAGGTTCAATGCTTAATTAAGGTCTCAAATAGAGCGAAAGAAGAGGGGTGGAAATATAATCCAGATTGTGATGGTTGGGATATGAAAGATAGAAGAACAAAAAATGTTGAAATTTTAAATAATCTCAGTTCAACCATCCCACCCCCATATACTGACATAGAACGTAAACCACACAAGATATATCCTGTACTTGAGGGGAGAGGATGGGTTTGTCAGGTTTGTGGAACACAGAATCCAGAATGGGCAATAGAATGTGTGCATTGTGGGGCACAAAAACCTCATTCAGAAACTGTAGCCCCCGTACGCACTGATACACGCATTGTACAGGTAAATAATCCAGAATTTGGACAAGCAGCCCATCCACACGCCCCACCTACTATTACTCGTAGGATGCAAATAAGGACTTGGGCACCATGGTCAGCAGACACTCTTATGGCATTAATACAGAGCACCCCAGACCCGGTAGCAAAGCCAGCTGCTTTCTGTAGATTTGTGACACAGTTAATGAATACACATGAAGCAACCTGGCAGGATGGGGAGGATTTATGCAGACATAAAATGACTCTGACCCTGTTTAACCAGTTTATGACCGAAATAGGTCCGCACCGACCTGCAGACCGAGCGGACGGGGATGGCAATCTAGAGGCAGGACACGTCAGACACATAGACTCAAGGGCCCCTTTTATTGCTAGATTAGAAGCTTTCTGTCAGGCAAAACAACAGGAGAGGGGGTCAATATCACCCATGAAACAAATGCCAGGACAGACTGTATCAGAATTTTACTTATCTATGGAAAGTATGATGGCAGATGAGGGATTGGATTTGGCTTTGCCAGTCACGATCCGAGCCTTCAATAGACAGTTTATGGAAGGATTAAATTCACAGATAAGTGACAGATTGAAAGCCTGCACACCAGAGTGGAGGGCAATTAGAGATAGAGGGTCGTTGTTACAGAAGGCACAAGACATAGAGGCTGACTTAGCAGAAACCAAAGGGAGGAAACATCATGCAATCAATGCGATTGTGGGTCCCCAAGAGCAAGGTAGAGGTTCCTCTCGCAAACCCCTTACCTGTTACTACTGTAACAAGATTGGTCACATCAGACGCCACTGCAGGAAAAGAATAAGGGATGAAGGAGAGGAAGGTGTTGATTCTCCATTTAATCAGAGAAGAAACCAGCCCAGGGGCAATAACAATAATGGTGACATAAGGCGACAGGGAGATGACCCACGGGCATGACTCACCCCGGTTTTAGAAAGATCCAAAACAAAAATGCTTAAGACCACTATAACGGTTGGTAATAAGAAAATTTCTTGTTTAGTTGACACAGGGGCTTCACGCTCATTACTTTCTGATTCTGAACTACTCCCTGAGCAAGAATCACCTGACACTTTATTGATAACTGGATATGATGGCATTTTAGCCGACGCCCCACTGACAAAACCTCTAAAAGTTAAAATAGGGAACCACATGTTCCTTTCACGTTTTCTGGTATCTAGAGGAGCCCCCACTAATTTGCTAGGAGCTGACATTTTGCAGAAAATAGGAGCTAACATTACCTATCACCCAGATGGCACTGTCACCTTAGCTATAGGGGATAATCAAGAACACATGGAGATGTGTAACCTGATACAATACCTAGAGGAGGAATCGGAACTGTCCGGTCCATCTCCTACAGATTTGGATCAGATCTTGTCATCCCTTCTGGAAGAACTATGGGAGAAACATCCAGCTGATGTTGGACTTTTGCCCATACCTCCGGTTACCCTACAGTTGATTCCAGGAGCAGTGCTTCCCCAACAAAAACAGTATCCACTCAGTGCACCCCAAGAGGCGGCCATAGAAATGCAGGTCCAATCCTTGTTAAAAAGTGGAGCTCTAAAAGAGGTAAAATCACCTGCGAATACTCCTTTGTACCCGGTTAAAAAGAAAACAGTAACCGGTAGTCCAGTTAAGTACAGAATGGTCCAAGACCTCAGAGCGGTCAACAAAATACTAGCCCCGATGACACCTTTAGTACCCAATCCACATACGTTACTGTCACAAATACCATCAACCAGTATGTACTTTACGGTTATAGATTTGGCCAACGCTTTCTTTTCCATCCCACTTGCGGAAGAATGCCAACCGTGGTTTGCATTTTCCCTCAAAAATCGACAACTAACCTGGACACGCCTACCTCAGGGTATGGCGCATTCACCTACCTTGTATTTGCAAGCATTGCAAATGGTGTTGGGAGAATGGGTACCACCAGATTCCTGTGTGTTGTTACAATATGTGGATGATTTATTGTTATGCTGCCCGGACAAGGAAACTTGTTTGGCCACCACCCTTAATTTGTTGCGATTTTTGGCAGAAAAAGGTTGCAAGGTTAATAAGAAAAAGTTGCAAGTGTGTCAGAAAAAAGTTATCTTTTTGGGACATTGTATATCACAGGGTACAAGACATCTCACTGAGAAGAGGGTTCAAGTGATAAAGGGAATGTTACCCCCACGGAATTTCAAACAATTGCGTATGTTTTTAGGTATTTTGTCATATTGTAGACAATGGATACCACACGCTAGCACTTTGATGCAGCCATTATACGATTATTTGAAAATTGTACCGTATATGCTTACAGAAGTAGCTTATGAGTCGTTTGTCACTTTGAAAAGGTTATTGATTTCTGCCCTGGCTATCGGTATTCCAGATTACACCAAGACATTTCATTTGTACATTGCTGAGATCACTGGACACGCCACAGGTGTTTTGACACAGGCACATGTAAAACAAAGACCCGTCGCTTACTTTTCAGCAGCATTAGATCCAGTGTCCAGAGGTTCACCGTCCTGTGTACGGGGGGTAGCAGCGGTGTCGATAATCATAGATAAGTCATCAGAAATTCTTCTAGACAATCCAGTTGTAGTGCACACCACACATGACATACATGCAATCTTGTCTCAAGTTCAGCCCAAACACATTTCAATGGCTAGGCAATTAAGGTTACAGTGTACTTTACTTTTACCTCCAAATGTCACTTTTCAGCGCTGTACAACCTTAAATTTGGCCACCTTTTTGCCTCTTCAGTCACCAGATTTGGCAAGGGGGAATAATAGTGCTAATAAGGAAGGAGATGAGGAAACTGACACCCTTCTGTTTAAAGAGATAGATGAGCACGATTGTTTTCAGCTCATGGAACAGGAGACAATGGGATTCCCACATGTTACAGATACACCAATCTTAAACGCTGAGCACACTCTGTACATAGATGGCAGCAGGTTTGCTGATGACAAGGGTAAATACCACACAGGGTATGCTGTAGTGACTGATACACAGGTGATTGAAGCACAGCCCTTACCAGCCCACATGTCAGCACAAGAAGCAGAATTAAAAGCTTTAGAACAAGCCCTAGAATACTTAAAAGGACGAGAAGGGAATATTTACACTGACTCTGCCTACGCTTATGGTGTAGCGCACGATTATGGCCACATATGGAGGGCTAGAGGTTATCTGACAGCAGCAGGTACACCTGTAAAACATGGAGAAGGGATTAAGAGAGTCCTGAACAATCTTCAAAAGGTTAAACGAGTGGCCATTATGAAGATAGCGGCACACACGAGCGCAAAAACAATTGAGGCAAAAGGAAATGCATTTGCAGATTTGACTGCAAAACAGGCAGCTCTAGGGGAAGGAAGCCCTGAGACCTTAGCAGCGGTAGAGGTGAGTATCCCAGAACCAACATGGCAGCAGCTGAGTAAATTACAGGAGCAAGCAGGGGAGAGCGAGAAAGATAAGTGGGTCAGGATGGGAGCAGCACCAGACCTTGACAATGTATGGAGGGAAGGAGGCAAAGTATGCCTACCTGCCTCTCTGTACCCAGCAATGGCAGCAGCAGTTCACCTACCCACACACGTCAGTTCCAATTCCATGTATAGGATTGTGAACCAAGGATGGCTCGCCCCTGGATTCAGTAGTACTGCGAGAAACTACTGTGCAGCCTGCCAAATCTGTCTCCTGAATAACCCAGGACAGAGAGTAAAAACCCCACGAAAACACCAGGTCCGGGCCCAATACCCCTTCCAGAGACTGCAAATTGACTACATACAAATGCCTAAGAGCGGCCCCTTTGAATTTGTCCTCGTGTGTATCGATTTATTTTAAGGTTGGCCCGAAAGCTATCCAGTAAAATCAGCTACAGCAAAAGCCACAGCCAAGAAACTGATCACTGAGTTAATACCTAGGTTTGGTCTTCCTGAAACCATAGAATCAGATAGGGGGACACACTTTACAGGAGAAATCATGCAGAATGTGATGACCATGTTAGGGGTTCAACAAAGTTTCCACACCCCTTACCACCCACAGAGTTCAGGATCAGTGGAAAGAGTAAATGGGACAATAAAGCTGAAAATACAAAAAGCCATGCAAGAGTTAAACAAGCCATGGCCAGAATGCCTGCCTTTGGCTTTGTTCTCCATAAGATACACTCCAACAGGGAAAACAGGATTGTCCCCATATGAAATACTTTTTGGGAATGCACCTAGATTAGGTCTATACTTTCCACAGAGTATGCAATTGCAATGTGATAGTTTGACTGCATATGTGATACAATTACAACAACGTCTAACTAAGATCCACAAAAGTGTGTATTCTTCTCTTCCGGACCCTAACTCAATAGCAGGTACACATACACTGCTACCAGGAGATTATGTATATGTTAAGAAACACACCAGAAAGACATTGGAACCTAGATTTGAAGGTCCTTATCAAGTGCTTTTGACCACAGCCACCTCAGTGAAATTGGAAGGAAAAGCAGCCTGGATCCACGCATCACACTGCAAAAAGAGTCTTGAACCGAGAGAAACAGAATGAAGATCCTTCTAACTATGATAATAGTGCTTGAATATTTTCAAATGTTTGTTTATGCTTGGACTCCCGGTATCAATGTAACAGTTCATGAAAATAGTACTGATCTTAGATGGGTAAATCAGGATAAGAGTATAACACAATATCCTTACTACAAATGGTATACGGTAGGAAATTTCACGGTGTCAGGACAGGAGGGTCCTTTTTACATGATGCAGAATATGGAATCACCAGTAGTGTGGATAAAAGCTAAATCACAAGCACAAGTAAACATAACTTTCCATTGGAGGGACAATTTAACATGGCCCTTTAATAACACACCGCATAAATGTCATAAGTTAGGTCCATCTGAAACATGGAGAGAAGTAAAAGACAAATTACTACAGTTACTTAGAACTCCGAATTCAAAAGAATACGAGACAGCACAAAAGGGAAAAGGTCCTAGACCAGCAAGGGGAAGTGGGCAATTCAATTCAATAGGTCCTCTTAGTACCAATCAATCTGCAACTTATATTTGTACAGCATGGTATTTTGTACCAGTAAGGAAATGGGAAAACACAACAGGAGGATATATACAATGGCAACATTATGGTTTCAATATAAAGATAGAGGACGCTCTACCCACCATCTTCGAATCCTCTGTATTAACTCCTATTCCTAGATCTTGCATAAATGTTTCAGTATCACAACAGCAAACAAAAATCAAATTTAATGTAACTTTTCCCCAGCTACCAGAATGTAGGTATCGCCGAGAATGGTATGATACAGTTCTCGGAGCTGCAGGAACCGGAATGGGAATAATGAATGGGATACAGATGGAAATGATACAAAATAAGTGGAAACGTGCAGGAAGTCACATAGCTGATAGTTTAATAATCACAAGCAAATGGTTACCTACAACATTCGAAACACAAATTAGCCAGGTACAATTAACTAAATATCTCAATATTATGGTTAATCACACAGCACTAGCTAGTTTGGAGTTGTGGAAAGCAAATCAGGAGTTCATAAACATTACTCAATGTGCTTTTTCTACACTCTTCTATCACATTCAAATTAATAGAGCTCGAGATGAGCTACGATTAGGGAATTATCGCACTTGGATGAACTATTTCAAGGGTTTAAATTTAGAAAGTACATGGTCTGAAGTACCAGGAAAAGAAGTTGAATGTGAGGAAAGATGGTGTGCTGGAAGGTTTGATGTATACAAAGTGGAGGAAGTCCAGGTAATGTGTAAGTTAATAGTGATGCCACTCCTGATAGGAAAGGATCTACCTGAATTTTGGTACCCTGAGATTTATGGACACTATGTAGATACACAAAACATGACTCATGATCTAAGTCTATGTGCTAAAACTAATAAGGGAATAGTCTGTGGAAGAAGTTCTCCAGTCTATGAACCTTGCTTATTGAAACATCAATCTAACATATGTAAGTTTCAGAGATTACCAGTAGGTGTAGGAAACAGATTTATGGAGATAGGACCACAACATATTTGTTTAGTCACAAATGATCAGGAAACTATGGAAAGTTTAAATATTTTTCTTTTTTTTTTTTTTTTTAAACCCTTTTTCAGGATGCGTAAAGAATGTTAAAATGCTTAAATGGCAAAATGACACTTTCCTTTTTGAACCAGATGCACATAGAATATTTAATCTAGAATGGACGGTAGATAATCTTACTGATACTACACCTTTTATAATATCATTAGAGCCCTTACGGCAAATCTTAAATGAGTCCGAAATACTTAGAAAACACATAGAGACACAAGAACATACCCTTCAAAATAATCTAATATCTGCGGTTATAGATAAAGGGAAATTAATACATTTAACCTCACAAATAAGAGATGAAACAACACATCATTGGTATGATGTATTTGCTGGATGGTCACCCACTGCTACGGCAATTCTTAATTGGATGCTCAATCCGATACTTATTCTAATTTTAGCTTTTGTACTGCTTACCGTGATAAACTGTTGCTTATATAGGAAGATTAAGGCACGAACAGACAGAATAGAAAGAGAAAGGTATTAGGAACTCTAATGACAAAAAGGGTAACTTGACATCACCCCTTTTCTATTCTCTTTGCTTATAAGATGCAGGTATGGATTTGAGGGATGAGGGTAAATAGAGAAGACTTATCCTCCTCTGACAACCCGCGGTCAGGGATAGTACTCTTTGAAGTATCGGCTGTTCACTTGTTTGCAAGGACCCAGAATCGTGGAGGGGATGATGTCAAAGGGGGAAATTAATAAGGTTGGAAATAATGGACTAGAGTTCTACTTAAGTTGTTTTTCATTTCTCTGCATTATGTGTACGTGTCAGCATATGTTGCAAGACTAGCTTAAGGTTTTCCAGATGAAAGTCCAGCATGATGTATGTTGAAATATACTGCTTGTTACCTTATATGGAAATTTGCTGAAATATATGTTTCTGTAACCAGCCCTATAAAAAGCTTAAATAAAGGAGAGCAGATCAATTCACTACGGGACCTTTAATGCTCGGGACTGATATACAGATACTCCTGATTCTGTGTCTTACTTCTTTGAGAGCTAAATTTGGCAAAGCAATATAAACTAGAGGCAATTTAGTTGAGAATTGCACTTAACAGGAGGAATACAGCAGCTCTGGCCACAGAAACTGAAGACCTTTAGTTAGACCTGGCAGGCAGGCTTCAGAGGGGGGTTAATAAACAGCCTCTCTAATGCCTCCTCAGCCAATGGGAAAGCACTGTACCTGCCCCCTTCCCCAGCCTGCGTTCTTTTATTTCTGAGATGTAGCAGAGGAGATGTCGGCAGCTTTCTCAGCCCCTGCTGTAATAAACAGTGTGTAGGGATGAGCTTCGTGTTTGAGTCGAACCCATGTTCGACTCGAACATCGGCTGTTCGATCGTTCGTCGAATTGCGAACGATATGGGCCGTTCGCGCCAAATTTGTGTGGCGCGTCACGGCCCATAATTCACTGCGGCATCGCAGTGCATTGCTTGCTGATGATTGGCCAAGCATGCACTATGACCCGCATGCTTGGCCAATCACAGCGCCGCCTTAACAGAGAGCCATAATTGGCCAAAGCCAAGGAGGCTTTGGCCAATTATGGCTCAGGGGATTTAGTACACGCCCCACACTATATAAGGCCGCCTGCACGGCGGCCCTGTGCAGTGTGTTCCGGTGTGCTTAGAGAGAGAGAGAGACAGTGTCATTTCATTTGAGTTAGCTAGATTAGGCAGGACAGTCAGTCAGTTAGCTGCACTTAAAGTGTATTGTGTATATATATATGCATCCCAGGTGTTGCATATATATATATATACACTGTATTCAGTTTAGCTAGATCCATTCCTGTTATCTTCTAGACTATTTACATTTAGTGCAGTGCGTCCTGCTCACAGTGTTCAGCTAGATCCGTTCCTGTTATATTCCTACTGGCAGGCTTGTCTTGTTACAGCATTTTGAAGAAAATTACTGGTGTTCTTTTGATCCTATTAGTACCACAGTCAGGCAGCTAGACTATTTACATTTAGCGCAGTGCGTCCTGCTCACAGTGTTCAGCTATCTGTTATCTTCTTACTGACAGGCAGGCTTGTCTTGTTACAGTATTTTAAAGAAAATTACTGGTGTTCTTTTGATCCTATTAGTACCACAGTCAGGCAGCTAGACTATTTACAGTTAGTGCAGTGCGTCCTGCTCACAGTGTTCTGCTAAACCTACAAGTAAGTGGGGTGCGTCCTGCTCACAGTGTTCAGCTAAACCTACAAGTTAGTGGGGTGCGTCCACCTCACAGTGTTCAGCTAAACCTACAAGCTAGTGGGGTGCGTCCTGCTCACAGTGTTCAGCTAGATCCGTTTCTGTTATCTTCTTACTGACAGGCAGGCTTGTCTTGTTACAGTAAATACAGCTACCTGAAGAAAATTGCTGGTGTTCTTTTGATCCTATTAGTACCACAGTCAGGCAGCTAGACTATTTACAGTTAGTGCAGTGCGTCCTGCTCACAGTGTTCTGCTAAACCTACAAGTTAGTGGGGTGCGTCCTGCTCACAGTGTTCAGCTAAACCTACAAGTTAGTGGGGTGCGTCCACCTCACAGTGTTCAGCTAAACCTACAAGCTAGTGGGGTGCGTCCTGCTCACAGTGTTCAGCTAGATCCGTTTCTGTTATCTTCTTACTGACAGGCAGGCTTGTCTTGTTACAGTATTTTAAAGAAAATTGCTGGTGTTCTTTTGATCCTATTAGTACCACAGTCAGGCAGCTAGACTATTTACAGTTAGTGCAGTGCGTCCTGCTCACAGTGTTCTGCTAAACCTACAAGTTAGTGGGGTGCGTCCTGCTCACAGTGTTCAGCTAAACCTACAAGTTAGTGGGGTGCGTCCACCTCACAGTGTTCAGCTAAACCTACAAGCTAGTGGGGTGCGTCCTGCTCACAGTGTTCAGCTAGATCCGTTCCTGTTATCTTCTTACTGACAGGCAGGCTTGTCTTGTTACAGTATTTTAAAGAAAATTGCTGGTGTTCTTTTGATCCTATTAGTACCACAGTCAGGCAGCTAGACTATTTACAGTTAGTGCAGTGCGTCCTGCTCACAGTGTTCTGCTAAACCTACAAGTTAGTGGGGTGCGTCCTGCTCACAGTGTTCAGCTAAACCTACAAGTTAGTGGGGTGCGTCCACCTCACAGTGTTCAGCTAAACCTACAAGCTAGTGGGGTGCGTCCTGCTCACAGTGTTCAGCTAGATCCGTTCCTGTTATCTTCTTACTGACAGGCAGGCTTGTCTTGTTACAGTATTTTAAAGAAAATTACTGATGTTCTTTTGATCCTATTAGTACCACAGTCAGACAGCTAGACTATTTACAGTTAGTGCAGTGCGTCCTGCTCACAGTGTTCTGCTAAACCTACAAGTTAGTGGGGTGCGTCCTGCTCACAGTGTTCAGCTAAACCTACAAGTTAGTGGGGTGCGTCCACCTCACATTGTTCAGCTAAACCTACAAGCTAGTGGGGTGCGTCCTGCTCACAGTGTTCAGCTAGATCTGTTTCTGTTATCTTCTTACTGACAGGCAGGCTTGTCTTGTTACAGTAAATACAGCTACCTGAAGAAAATTGCTGGTGTTCTTTTGATCCTATTAGTACCACAGTCAGACAGCTAGACTATTTACAGTTAGTGCAGTGCGTCCTGCTCACAGTGTTCTGCTAAACCTACAAGTTAGTGGGGTGCGTCCTGCTCACAGTGTTCAGCTAAACCTACAAGTTAGTGGGGTGCGTCCACCTCACAGTGTTCAGCTAAACCTACAAGCTAGTGGGGTGCGTCCTGCTCACAGTGTTCAGCTAAATCTGTTTCTGTTATCTTCTTACTGACAGGCAGGCTTGTCTTGTTACAGTAAATACAGCTACCTGAAGAAAATTGCTGGTGTTCTTTTGATCCTATTAGTACCACAGTCAGACAGCTAGACTATTTACAGTTAGTGCAGTGCGTCCTGCTCACAGTGTTCTGCTAAACCTACAAGTTAGTGGGGTGCGTCCTGCTCACAGTGTTCAGCTAAACCTACAAGTTAGTGGGGTGCGTCCACCTCACAGTGTTCAGCTAAACCTACAAGCTAGTGGGGTGCGTCCTGCTCACAGTGTTCAGCTAGATCCGTTCCTGTTATCTTCTTACTGACAGGCAGGCTTGTCTTGTTACAGTATTTTAAAGAAAATTACTGATGTTCTTTTGATCCTATTAGTACCACAGTCAGACAGCTAGACTATTTACAGTTAGTGCAGTGCGTCCTGCTCACAGTGTTCTGCTAAACCTACAAGTTAGTGGGGTGCGTCCTGCTCACAGTGTTCAGCTAAACCTACAAGTTAGTGGGGTGCGTCCACCTCACAGTGTTCAGCTAAACCTACAAGCTAGTGGGGTGCGTCCTGCTCACAGTGTTCAGCTAGATCTGTTTCTGTTATCTTCTTACTGACAGGCAGGCTTGTCTTGTTACAGTAAATACAGCTACCTGAAGAAAATTGCTGGTGTTCTTTTGATCCTATTAGTACCACAGTCAGACAGCTAGACTATTTACAGTTAGTGCAGTGTGTCCTGCTCACAGTGTTCTGCTAAACCTACAAGTTAGTGGGGTGCGTCCTGCTCACAGTGTTCAGCTAAACCTACAAGTTAGTGGGGTGCGTCCACCTCACAGTGTTCAGCTAAACCTACAAGCTAGTGGGGTGCGTCCTGCTCACAGTGTTCAGCTAGATCCGTTTCTGTTATCTTCTTACTGACAGGCAGGCTTGTCTTGTTACAGTATTTTAAAGAAAATTGCTGGTGTTCTTTTGATCCTATTAGTACCACAGTCAGGCAGCTAGACTATTTACAGTTAGTGCAGTGCGTCCTGCTCACAGTGTTCTGCTAAACCTACAAGTTAGTGGGGTGCGTCCTGCTCACAGTGTTCAGCTAAACCTACAAGTTAGTGGGGTGCGTCCACCTCACAGTGTTCAGCTAAACCTACAAGCTAGTGGGGTGCGTCCTGCTCACAGTGTTCAGCTAGATCCGTTCCTGTTATCTTCTTACTGACAGGCAGGCTTGTCTTGTTACAGTATTTTAAAGAAAATTGCTGGTGTTCTTTTGATCCTATTAGTACCACAGTCAGGCAGCTAGACTATTTACAGTTAGTGCAGTGCGTCCTGCTCACAGTGTTCTGCTAAACCTACAAGTTAGTGGGGTGCGTCCTGCTCACAGTGTTCAGCTAAACCTACAAGTTAGTGGGGTGCGTCCACCTCACAGTGTTCAGCTAAACCTACAAGCTAGTGGGGTGCGTCCTGCTCACAGTGTTCAGCTAGATCCGTTCCTGTTATCTTCTTACTGACAGGCAGGCTTGTCTTGTTACAGTATTTTAAAGAAAATTACTGATGTTCTTTTGATCCTATTAGTACCACAGTCAGACAGCTAGACTATTTACAGTTAGTGCAGTGCGTCCTGCTCACAGTGTTCTGCTAAACCTACAAGTTAGTGGGGTGCGTCCTGCTCACAGTGTTCAGCTAAACCTACAAGTTAGTGGGGTGCGTCCACCTCACATTGTTCAGCTAAACCTACAAGCTAGTGGGGTGCGTCCTGCTCACAGTGTTCAGCTAGATCTGTTTCTGTTATCTTCTTACTGACAGGCAGGCTTGTCTTGTTACAGTAAATACAGCTACCTGAAGAAAATTGCTGGTGTTCTTTTGATCCTATTAGTACCACAGTCAGACAGCTAGACTATTTACAGTTAGTGCAGTGCGTCCTGCTCACAGTGTTCTGCTAAACCTACAAGTTAGTGGGGTGCGTCCTGCTCACAGTGTTCAGCTAAACCTACAAGTTAGTGGGGTGCGTCCACCTCACAGTGTTCAGCTAAACCTACAAGCTAGTGGGGTGCGTCCTGCTCACAGTGTTCAGCTAAATCTGTTTCTGTTATCTTCTTACTGACAGGCAGGCTTGTCTTGTTACAGTAAATACAGCTACCTGAAGAAAATTGCTGGTGTTCTTTTGATCCTATTAGTACCACAGTCAGACAGCTAGACTATTTACAGTTAGTGCAGTGCGTCCTGCTCACAGTGTTCTGCTAAACCTACAAGTTAGTGGGGTGCGTCCTGCTCACAGTGTTCAGCTAAACCTACAAGTTAGTGGGGTGCGTCCACCTCACAGTGTTCAGCTAAACCTACAAGCTAGTGGGGTGCGTCCTGCTCACAGTGTTCAGCTAGATCCGTTCCTGTTATCTTCTTACTGACAGGCAGGCTTGTCTTGTTACAGTATTTTAAAGAAAATTACTGATGTTCTTTTGATCCTATTAGTACCACAGTCAGACAGCTAGACTATTTACAGTTAGTGCAGTGCGTCCTGCTCACAGTGTTCTGCTAAACCTACAAGTTAGTGGGGTGCGTCCTGCTCACAGTGTTCAGCTAAACCTACAAGTTAGTGGGGTGCGTCCACCTCACAGTGTTCAGCTAAACCTACAAGCTAGTGGGGTGCGTCCTGCTCACAGTGTTCAGCTAGATCTGTTTCTGTTATCTTCTTACTGACAGGCAGGCTTGTCTTGTTACAGTAAATACAGCTACCTGAAGAAAATTGCTGGTGTTCTTTTGATCCTATTAGTACCACAGTCAGACAGCTAGACTATTTACAGTTAGTGCAGTGTGTCCTGCTCACAGTGTTCTGCTAAACCTACAAGTTAGTGGGGTGCGTCCACCTCACAGTGTTCAGCTAAACCTACAAGCTAGTGGGGTGCGTCCTGCTCACAGTGTTCAGCTAGATCTGTTTCTGTTATCTTCTTACTGACAGGCAGGCTTGTCTTGTTACAGTAAATACAGCTACCTGAAGAAAATTGCTGGTGTTCTTTTGATCCTATTAGTACCACAGTCAGGCAGCTAGACTATTTACAGTTAGTGCAGTGTGTCCTGCTCACAGTGTTCTGCTAAACCTACAAGTTAGTGGGGTGCGTCCTGCTCACAGTGTTCAGCTAAACCTACAAGTTAGTGGGGTGCGTCCACCTCACAGTGTTCAGCTAAACCTACAAGCTAGTGGGGTGCGTCCTGCTCACAGTGTTCAGCTAGATCCGTTCCTGTTATCTTCTTACTGACAGGCAGGCTTGTCTTGTTACAGTATTTTAAAGAAAATTACTGATGTTCTTTTGATCCTATTAGTACCACAGTCAGACAGCTAGACTATTTACAGTTAGTGCAGTGCGTCCTGCTCACAGTGTTCTGCTAAACCTACAAGTTAGTGGGGTGCGTCCTGCTCACAGTGTTCAGCTAAACCTACAAGTTAGTGGGGTGCGTCCACCTCACAGTGTTCAGCTAAACCTACAAGCTAGTGGGGTGCGTCCTGCTCACAGTGTTCAGCTAGATCTGTTTCTGTTATCTTCTTACTGACAGGCAGGCTTGTCTTGTTACAGTAAATACAGCTACCTGAAGAAAATTGCTGGTGTTCTTTTGATCCTATTAGTACCACAGTCAGACAGCTAGACTATTTACAGTTAGTGCAGTGTGTCCTGCTCACAGTGTTCTGCTAAACCTACAAGTTAGTGGGGTGCGTCCTGCTCACAGTGTTCAGCTAAACCTACAAGTTAGTGGGGTGCGTCCACCTCACAGTGTTCAGCTAAACCTACAAGCTAGTGGGGTGCATCCTGCTCACAGTGTTCAGCTAGATCTGTTTCTGTTATCTTCTTACTGACAGGCAGGCTTGTCTTGTTACAGTAAATACAGCTACCTGAAGAAAATTGCTGGTGTTCTTTTGATCCTATTAGTACCACAGTCAGACAGCTAGACTATTTACAGTTAGTGCAGTGCGTCCTGCTCACAGTGTTCTGCTAAACCTACAAGTTAGTGGGGTGCGTCCTGCTCACAGTGTTCAGCTAAACCTACAAGTTAGTGGGGTGCGTCCACCTCACAGTGTTCAGCTAAACCTACAAGCTAGTGGGGTGCGTCCTGCTCACAGTGTTCAGCTAGATCCGTTCCTGTTATCTTCTTACTGACAGGCAGGCTTGTCTTGTTACAGTATTTTAAAGAAAATTACTGATGTTCTTTTGATCCTATTAGTACCACAGTCAGACAGCTAGACTATTTACAGTTAGTGCAGTGCGTCCTGCTCACAGTGTTCTGCTAAACCTACAAGTTAGTGGGGTGCGTCCTGCTCACAGTGTTCAGCTAAACCTACAAGTTAGTGGGGTGCGTCCACCTCACAGTGTTCAGCTAAACCTACAAGCTAGTGGGGTGCGTCCTGCTCACAGTGTTCAGCTAGATCTGTTTCTGTTATCTTCTTACTGACAGGCAGGCTTGTCTTGTTACAGTAAATACAGCTACCTGAAGAAAATTGCTGGTGTTCTTTTGATCCTATTAGTACCACAGTCAGGCAGCTAGACTATTTACAGTTAGTGCAGTGTGTCCTGCTCACAGTGTTCTGCTAAACCTACAAGTTAGTGGGGTGCGTCCACCTCACAGTGTTCAGCTAAAGCTACCTGTAGAAGGTTGGTGGTGTTCTCATACTACAGGCAGGCAGTTGATTTTGCTAGCTGCAGTATCAGTACATATATATATATATATATATATATATATATATATATATATATATGTATATATATATATCCCAGCTTAGTGCAGCTACAGGCCATTAGTATGTCTGGAAGGCCAAGAAGGAGAGGCAGACAGTCACAAGCCAATAAGAGAGGGCAAGCAGGCTCTGTGTCTAGTGCTGGTCGTGGAGACGGTGCATCCTCATCAGCACGTGGCCATGGGACACGCTTGGCCTTTTTTTCGGCAGCTGGCCATGTTGAGCCGCAACATGCGGAAGACTTGGTCGAGTGGATGACCAAGCCGTCCTCATCCTCCTCATCCTCTCTCACCCATGCCCAGGGTACTTTGTCTGGCAAAGCAGCGGCCTCTTCCCTCGGCTCAATGTCATCAGTGACTCCTTCCCTAGCCCCACCATGTCCTCCTGAGGAGTCCCTCGAACTGTTTGACCACAGTGTTGGGTACATGCTCCAGGAGGATGCCCAGCGTTTGGAAGGCTCTGATGATGATACTGAGCTCGATGAAGGCAGTAACACGAGCACGGACAGAGGGGGTGCCCAAGAAGGACAGCAATCTGGCAGTCATGCTCCCCCTGCTGCAGCATACTGCCAGGTTTGCTCCAGTGATGAGGAGGGAGGGGATGATGAGGTCACTGACTCAACGTGGGTGCCTGATAGGAGAGAGGAGGAGGAGGAGGAGGAGGAGGAGGAGGCGGCACATCACCAACGAGGCAGGATGCCCTCCAGGGGCCAGCTTAAGGGCAGCACATTGACTGCATCACACCCCAAAGCTCCACATGTGCAGGGCGCTGCAGTCTCTGCGCGTTATTCAAAAAGTTCTTTGGTGTGGGCCTTTTTTGAGACGAGTGCATCAGATCGCACCGCTGCTATTTGCAACATATGTCTCAAGCGTATCTCGCGTGGCCAAAACATCTCCCGCTTGGGTACCACATGCTTGACCAGACATATGTTGACCTGCCATGCAGTTCGTTGGCAAGCGTATCTAAAAGACCCACACCAAAGAACAAAGAGGACCTCTGCTTGCTCCTCATCAGCTGAGATTTCCAACCCCACTAGACCTTCAGTCCTCTCTGAGACCTGCACTGAGAGGAATGAAGGTGTAGAATTAGGTGTGTCACAGCCACATACTTGTGGGCAATCTGATTTTGGTACACCGACGTCAGATTGTACCAGGCAAATTTCCCTGCCCCAGCTGCTGCACCGCCGAAAGAAGTTTGCTCCCAGCCATCCACATGCCCAACGGTTGAATGCTAGCTTGGCAAAATTGCTAGCACTTCAACTGCTGCCTTTTCAGTTGGTAGACTCTGCCCCCTTCCGTGAGTTTGTGGAATGTGCGGTTCCTCAGTGGCAGGTACCCAAACGCCACTTTTTCTCACGGAAGGCGATTCCGGCTCTCTACCAGCATGTGGAAGGCAATGTCCATGCCTCGCTGGACAGGGCGGTCAGCGGTAAGGTGCATATTACCGCTGACTCATGGTCCAGCAGGCATGGACAGGGACGTTACCTAAGTTTCACGGCGCATTGGGTGACTCTGCTGGCAGCTGGGAAGGATGCAGGACAAGGTGCAGTAGTGTTGGAGGTTGTTCCGCCACCACGCCTCCAAAATGCTAATGATTGTGACACACCTCTCTCCTCCACCCCCTCCTCTTCTTCTTCCTCCATGGCCTCTTCCTCGGAACCAGCGGTGCTCCGTAGTCGTTCAAGGGGCTACGCAAGTACGCAGGCCAAAAGATGCCATGCGGTGCTTGAGCTGGTGTGCTTGGGGGACAGGAGCCACACTGGGGCAGAGGTTCTGTCAGCTCTGCAGGGGCAGGTTCAGAGGTGGTTGAAGCCACGCCAACTTAAGGCAGGAATGGTGGTTTGCGACAATGGCACCAACCTCCTCTCTGCCCTCCGACAGGGACAAATGACCCATGTGCCCTGTTTGGCTCACGTCCTTAACTTGGTGGTGCAGCGGTTCTTGGGCAGGTACCCGGGCTTACAGGATGTCCTGAGGCAGGCCAGGAAAGTCTGTGTGCATTTCCGCCGGTCATATAATGCCAGTGCTCGGCTGACAGACCTCCAAAAGGAGTTTAACCTGCCCAAGAACCGCCTAATCTGTGACATGCCCACCAGGTGGAACTCAACGTTGGCCATGCTGCAGAGGCTGCACACGCAGCAGAGGGCCATCAATGAGTACCTGTGCGACTATGGCACCAGGACAGGGTCAGGGGAGCTTGGTTTTGCACTGTCCTGTCACCATTTGAGGAGGCCACGAGGATGGTGAGCAGTGACAGTGCATGCATCAGTGACACTGTCCCCCTTGTCCACCTGTTGGAGCACACGCTGCGTGGAATAATGGACAGGGCACTTGAGGCAGAACAGAGGCAGGAAGAGGAGGACTTCCTTAGCTCTCAAGGCCCCCTTTATCCAGACAGTGTTCCTGCGTGCCCGCCGATCACACAGGAAGAGGACGAGGAGGAAGAGGAGGAGGAGGAGGATGGAGGTGGAGCCTGGCACTCAGCATCAGCAGCAGCAGTCTTTAAGGGATCAGTCCCAAGAAACACATGGACTTGTACGTGGCTGGGAGGAGGTGGCTGCGGACCATGTCGTCCTTAGTGACCCAGAGGACTCCGGACCGAATGCCTCAGCAAACCTACGCTGCATGGCCTCCCTGATCCTGCAAAGCCTGCGTAAGGATCCTCGTATTCGTGGTATCAAGGAGAAGGACCAATACTGGCTGGCAACCCTCCTTGATCCACGTTCCAAGGGTAAGGTTGCGGACCTTATCTTGCCATCGCAGAGGGAGCAGAGGATGAAACATCTTCGGGAGGCCTTGCAGAAAGGTCTGTGCAACGCGTTCCCAGAGACTGGGAGGTTACAAACTCCTGTTTCTGGACAACGTGTTGCTGAGGCTTCGGTCAGTCAAAGAAGGAGCGGTGGAGAAGGTGGCCATCTGACCGATGCGTTCAGACAATTTTTTGGTCCGCAGCCCCAAGGTATGATCGGTTCCAGCAACCATCGCCAGCGTCTGTTTTACATGGTGCAGGAATACCTAGGGGCAAGATCAGACTTGGACACCTTTCCCACCGAAAATCCTCTGGGTTACTGGGTCTTGAGGATGAATCACTGGCCAGAGCTTGCACAGTATGCAATTGAGCTACTGGCCTGTCCTGCATCCAGCGTTCTTTCGGAACGCACATTCAGTGCTGCTGGAGGCGTGGTAACCGATCACAGGGTGCGTCTGTCCACTGACTCGGTCGATTGACTGACCTTCATAAAAATGAATGAGTCTTGGATCACCACCAGCTACCAAGCACCTGATGCTGATGTAACCGAATAATTTTTTTTGAAATCTCAGATCCCTTCAAAGACTGCCTATGCTGATGCTGAGTGACTATCCCTGAGTAATTATCCTCTTCCTCCTCAATCATCACGCTGATAGCTTGTAAGAACATTTTTGGTTCTGGGTGCCACCACCAGTGCCTTAGGCACAATTTTTCAGCCCCTGTTTAACAGGGGCGTGTAATTACGATTTTTGATGTAATACTTTGCAGCAGGGCTCGTTCCTGCATTCCAACTAGAGTGTCTGTGAGGGGTTGCAGTGTTGTGGCACCAGCACCAGTGCCTAAGGCCCAATTTTTCAGCCCTTGTTTAACAGGGGCGTGTAATTACAATTTTTGATGCAATACTTTGCAGCAGGGCTCGTTCCTGCATTCCAACTAGAGTGTCTGTGAGGGGTTGCATTGTTGTGGCACCAGCACCAGTGCCTAAGGCCTAATTTTTCAGCTCCTGTTCAACAGGGGCATGTAATTACAATTCTTGATCTAATATTTCACAGCAGAGCCCTGTGAGGGCTTACAGTGTTGTGGCCACAGCAACACCTAAGGCCCAAATTTCTGCTGAGTATATAGGGCAGGACCCTACTTTCAAACAACTAACTTACAAACAACTCCTACTTGCAAACGGAAGGAGACAACAGGAAGTGAGAATAAATCTACCCCTAGGAAGGGAAATTCTCTCCTGTAAGAGTTAATATGGGAAAAACATTTCTCCTTTCCACTGATGCTTTCCAATCCATTGGGACAAAAAGTGAGGTGAAATCTTCTGAAGAGGAGGAAAGACAGCAAAACAAATGTCACAGGGGTGATAACCCTTCCCTATGTTTTCCAAAAAGCTTAAAAAAGATTTTTTGGCTGGAGCTAAACACGTTAAAAATGTACCCGTTCAAAATTACAAAGAGATTCTACTTAACAACAAACCTACAGCCTGTATACTGCTGTTCAGAGTATATAGTGCCTGGTGGCCCCACACCTTTCCTTATTTTAATTTGGGTGCGGGGTTCCCCTTAATATCCATACAAGACCCAAAGGGCCTGGTAATGGACTGGGGGGTACCCATGCCGTTTGTCTCACTGATTTTCATCCATATTGCCAGGACCCGACATTACATTAAACCCGCAAGCAGTTTTAAATGAGATTTTTTCCTTTAAAAATGACATTTGGTGCAGGGACTGTTCTAAACACGGGAAACACGCGTCACTTTACAGGCATACTATAGACACCCCTCAGGTACGATATTTAAAGGAATATTTCACTTTTTTTTTTTACTTTAAGCATCATTAAAATCACTGCTCCCGAAAAAACGGCCGTTTTTAAAAGTTTTTTTTGCATTGATACATGTCCCCTGGGGTAGGACCCGGGTCCCCAAACCCTTTTTAGGACAATACCATGCAAATTAGCCTTTAAAATGAGCACTTTTGATTTCGAACGTTCGAGTCCCATAGACGTCAATGGGGTTCTAACGTTCGTGCGAACTTTCGGTCCGTTCGCAGGTTCTGGTGCAAACCGAACCGGGGGGTGTTCGGCTCATCCCTAACAGTGTGTTGTGTTTTCCTACACCACTGTCAGTATGGAGAAAACAAGTTGGTTTCTACGGTGTGGGAAGGTTTGCAGAGGAGCTCCAGAGAACAAAATCATTTATTCAATCCATAGAGACTGTGTTCTGCAAGACTTGCGGTAGATAGTCTGTGTGAGGCAGACAGAACTATAACATCATGCATTCCTTTCTGCCAGCACAAGTCATGATTCTTACTGAGACTCTGACTGGGAGAAAAGAATGCAGGATGTCTGAGTGTTCTGTCCATCCATCTATTCATCCATCCATTCATAATCTTTAACATAAACATTGCTGGTGTCACAATACAAGAAGAATGGATTATAAAATTAAAGGATATCGTACTCTGGTGGCATTCTACTAACCCTATGTTTCCCACACTTTAGTAACAAGCCAGGGCCCTTGTACATAGCGCACTACTGAACCCTGCATTGTGTGTGTGTGATGCACTCCTGAACCATGCATTGTGTGTGTAGCACACACCAGAACCCTGCACTTTGTATGTAGCACAAGCCTGAATCCTGCACTCTTAACATTGCACACTTCTGAACCCTGCATCTGTATGTAGTGCAAGCCTGAACGCTGCACTCTGTACGTATCACACTTCTGAACATTGCACTCTGTATGTAGCACAATCCTGAATTCGGCACTCTGTAAATAATGCACCCCTGAACTCTGCATTCTTAACATTGCACACTCCCCTGCACTCTGTATGTAGTGCAAGCCTGAACTCTGCACTCTGTATGTAGCGTACTTCGTACTTCTGAATCATGCACTGTGCATGTAGCGCACTCCTGAACCTTGCACTCTGTAAGTAGCACACTACACACTCCTGAACCCCGCACTTTGTGCATAGCATGTTCCTGAACTCTGCACCCTATGTGTAACACTCTCCTGGTATTTAACACCCTGCAACTATTAGTACAGTTTGTCCAGACCATCAGTTTGGCCATCAGTATGCAGGGCCACTGGCTCCAGTATACAGAGGACATACCAAATCAAATAAAACAGCTACAATGAAACCAAAAAAAATCTCAAAAGCAAGAACCACAGAATCTTTTGAGCTGGTTCCCACATCCAACGTGAATCAATCAAAAGCAAAAAATGCAGCAAAGCCCTACACTTCCTCTATAACATTGTACAAATTGACTTATAATTGCAATGGTAAAACCTATATAGGAATAGCCAGTGCAAATCAACCAATGTAAATAATATAGTAATGATGACAAGGTCACCCTCTCTGCAAAATTATTTTGAGAAATTGAAGAGCTGCAATGTGCAAATAATGGTGATTTCCCCTATGTGCAATAATAATAGCAGAGATGCAAATCAGCCAGCATATTAGAACATAGCACTGATGATGTCACCCTCACCCTCAGTTAAAGTTAAGAAATATTGCAGAGCTGCAATGTGAAAATAGTGGTGAACCCCCTATATATAATATTATTCATAAAACATGTACAATATGTACATCAATGTTATATGTATTATTATATATAGGGGGTTTCACCACTATTTGCACATTGCAGCTTTACACTATTTCTTAACTTTTGCAGAGAGGATGACACCATTGGGCTGCATTTTTATGCTTTTTATTGATATACAGAGGTCAGGACATACTGATAACCATTGTACAGGGGGCACACCAGCCACCATAGTGCAGATGCACACTGCAACCTAATTTAAGGAGGCACTCTGAGTATTGACCACCAATGTAAAAGGGCACACTGAGGAACCTATGTATGTAGTCCTGACCCTTACACTCTATACGCTATATCATGCTAACCTCTTCACTCTGTATGCTATGTTGCACAATGAATGGGGCCAACTGGTTGCTATACTACTGGGGGTTTATTATTGTGCAATGCAAGGGTTAATTAATGTGTACTTCTAGTTAATTAGTGTGCTAGGCTTAGGATTTATTATTGTGTTGTTTATTACTGTGCTGGGGGATTATTACTGTGTTGTGTTGTGGGTTTATTATTGTGCAGTGTTGGGGGCTAATTGCTGTATAATTTAGCGGGGCTAATTGTTGTGTAATTTAGAGGGTTAATTATTGTGCAATGCTGGTGGGGGTTAATTACTGTGCCATGCTGAGGGTTAAAGGGGTTGTAAACCTCACGTTTTTTCACCTTAATGCATCAAATGCATTAAGGTGAAAAAACTTCTGACACTGGCCGGCCCCCCAGCCCCCCCCCCGGTTTACTCACCTGAGCCCGTTTGTTCCCTTGGTGGGGACACGCTCACCTTCTCTGCCCGGGGTTCTCGGCTCTTGATTGGATAGATTGATAGTAGTGCAACCATAGGCTCCTGCTGCTGTCAATCAAATCCAATGACGTGGGCGCCGGGGGGCAGGGCCGAGTCCGGCATTGTGTGTCTATGCATGCAAATGCTGTACTCAGGAGCACACCTGCAAGGTAACCCCCAGGGAGAGTGCTTCTCCCAGGAGGTTTACCAATGCGAGGAGGAGCCCTGGGTGCCACCAGGGTCCCCAGAAAAGGGGGTTCGGGGCCACACTGTGGAAAACTAACTGCACAGTGAAGTTAAGTATAACATGCTTGTTATTTAACCACTTCCCGCCCGGCCTATAGCAGATTGACGTCTGGGAAGTGGTTCTGTTATCCTGACTGGGTGTCATATGATGTTCAGCAAAATAACATGTCGGCGCGCACCCACGGGGGCACGAAGCACGGCGATCGCGAGTGCAATTTGTCAGTCTGACACACTGCATCTCCGATCGTGATAAGAAGCCTCTGACAGAGGCTTCTTACCACGTGATTAGCTGATCATTGCGTAAACCAGGAAGTGGTGGTAAATGGCATTCCTCGGGTCACGCTGACAGGGAGAGCTGATCAGCAGACCTCCCTGTCAGAGGGGGGGTCTGCTGATAATCAGCACCCTGATTATGAGCACAGCCCCCATCAAATGTACCAATAAGCTGTACCAATCGGTGCCCAGTCAGTGCCCCATCATAACCCCCTGCCAGTGCCCAATAAAGTGCCAATCAGTGCCCACCACAGTGCAAATCAGTGTCCACCATAGTGCCAATCAGTGTCCATCACAGTGCCAATCACTGCCCAGCATTAACACCTGTCAGTACCTGCCCAATCAGTGCTGCCCATCAATGCCATCTGTCAGTGCCAATCAATGCCAATCAGTGCAGCTGGTCAGTGCCCATCAGTGCCGCCTGTCAGTGCCCATCAGTGCCACCTGTTGGTGCCCATCAGTGCTGCAGATCAGTGCCACCTATCAGTGCCCACCAATTCTACATATCAGTGCCTTCTCATCAGTGCCCATCAGTGGCACCTTATCAGTGCCAACTCATCAGTGTCCATCGATGCCGCCTCATCAGTGCCCGTCAGTGAAGGAGAAATCAAAATTTTATAACAGAAACAAAGAAAAACTTTTTTTTTCAAAAATGTCGGTCTTTTTTAGTTTGTTTAGCAAAAAATAAAAACCGCAGAGGTCATCAAATACCACCAAAAGAAAGCTCTATTTATTGGAAGAAAATAATAAAAATTTTGTTTGGGTACAGTGTTGTATGACCGCGCAATTGTCATTCAAAGTGCGACAGCACTGAAAGCTTAAGATTGTCCTGGGCAGGAAGGGGCGAAAGTGCCTGGTATTGAAGTGGTTAAAAAAAAAACAAAACAAAGGTTTACAATCACTAGTATTGAACCATGCCCTGGTTAATTACTGTGCTGTGCTAGGGGTTAACTTCTCTGTCCTAATATGGGTTAATTATTGTGGAATCTGAGCGTTATACATTTTGCTGTGCTGGAGGTTATTTCTGAACTTGACACAAGCAGGGGGTTTTCATTTCTGACCCCAGCTGTCTTTTTTTTTATTCCATGTGGCCTGGTATGACTCAGGGGTGGGAGCGCGTCCCCCCCTTTTGTGGCCTTCCAGGCTACATGCTTTGATAATGGTCGAGTATGGCTTTTGGGGATCCCCTACGCCAAAGGTCCTGGCATGAGCTGTTTTCTTTTTCAAATTTTATTGCCGGCAATTCTTTGGTTTACATTCAGATGTCAGTGGGTAACCTGCTGACATGGGTTATTAAAGATACGGCTGCTGGCTTCCCGGATTGCTCCTTAACAACCAGCTATTGTTAAAGACGCCGGTGGCTGCCGGATCTAAAAATTCATATCTGAAATCACAGCTGAACAGCTGCTTTAGAAATTTGCAGTGAAAACGGACCGGAAATTCACATTGCACATGTGTTAACCCGGCCTTAGTGTTTTGTCTATTATCTCCCTATAATAAAAGTATATACAAGGCATTACATTCAACCAAATGAGAGCCTTGTATGTTGTGGAAAAGCAAGGTAAAATCATATTATTATGCAAAGTGATGAAATGGGTATATCGTTAAGTAAACTGATGCATTACAAAACTGCTAAATTTGAGCTTTTCACAATATTTCAATTACCACCTGTCATGAAAGGTCTTATGATCCTCTGTTACATATCGAAACAGACACTGACTTTTCAAAGATTTACTTTCATGTTGTTTAACTCTAATTTACATAAATTATGCGCAGGCTTTCCTTTTTACTAAAAATTAGACACATTTCTGTTCTTCATTCTCTTTCCCTATAATGGTGTTCAAATATGATAATGTATTTTTGAATTAATCAGATACTATTCTGTTTAAAATGTTAAAATAAAAAATTGTTGTAATTTACCAATTTGTTTGTCTAGAACAAATCAGACCAGAACATGTCGCTTGTTATTTCAAGGATATTAAATGGAAACTGTTATAGTTTTGGGTATTTTTTTAGTTTATGTTTAAACTGAGGTTTCATATCTTTTTTAGTACACAGAAAGCACCTATGACACTGGTGTTACAGAGCATCATAGCTTATCTAAAGAAAGAGACCACAGCAGAAGCTGTACAGAACAGAGAGATAGATACAGAGAGAGAGAGAGAGAGAGAAAGAAAGAGAGAAGTATCTGTGTGAATTTTAGCTTGAGCTGTTGAACTTTGTGAATAACAGGATTTTCAACAAAATGGTTGAAATTAATTTAGTGAGCATGTGTAAAAAATTCTGGAGTTAAAATACAATGAAATAAAATAGGGTAAACACACCATGCAATATTTAATTTTGTTATTTCACTAGCAAATGGTGTAAGGGTATTGCTTACTATATGTGAAATACAATCAGAAATGTGTAGGCTGCCAATTCACCTTACCAGTGGCGACTGGTGCTCAAAATTTTTTTGGGAGGTGCAAACAAACGGAAAAATACTGAAACACCCCCTCCATAAATTGCAGCCTCACTGTGCACAAGGGCACAAGTGGTGGCATTTGATGGGCACAAGAGGCGGCATTTGATGGGCACATCAAATGCCGCCACTTGTGCCCATCAAATGCCGCCACTTGCCCATCAAATGCAGCCACTGTGCCCATCAAATGCAGCCACTGTGCCCATCATGTGCAGCCACTCGCCCATCAAATGCAGTCACCTGTACCCATCAAATGCCACCACTTGTGCCCCATCAAATGCAGCCGTTTGTGCCTATCAAATGCTGCCACTGTGCCCATCAAATCCAGCTACTGTGCCCATCAAATGCAGCCACTGTGCCCATCATGTGCAGCCACTTGCCCATCAAATGCAGCCAATTGTCCATCAAATGCAGCCACCTGTGCCCATCAAATGCAGCCACTGTGCCCACCGACCCCCCCCCCCCACTTGCGGGGTTTGCACTCACTGCACCCCAAGCTCACCCTATTTGAAGCCTATTAGAGCCTCCCACTCCTGCCATAGGAATCCATTGCGTCCGGCGTCCTGAAAGGGGGCCGGGTGCATGGATGGGGGGATGGTGCCCGTGCGCCCACAATGCACGGCCCACCACTGCACCTTACAGTACAAAAGTAATTTATACTCTTTAACAAAGAACTGAGTGGAATGGACATGAGTATTGAACTATTGTGCCATAAATCACTCATTGTTGGTTCTACTCCTACTTACCTTTCATTATCAGTGTAACTCCCTCTATTTACTTACAGAAATTTCCAACTTCAGATATTTACAAAAATATCAAAAATCTTTTTTTCATGGACAAGAACTAAACAAACATTGTTAAAACCACGAAACATTCATATTAATTCAGTGTGGTTGATATTATAACCAATTCATACCCAGTGGTCTATTTCTATCAAACAATATTATTTTTCTCAGTGTCAGCTGTGATCTCATAAACTATTAAAGGAGGCAATATTCCATTTATGCACTCATTTACATTAATATGATGGTGTATGTTGCAACTATTTATACACTATATTGATGGCTCCAATATGTACATAGGCCAGGCTACCGTAAAAGCAAAGGCAAACATTTAATATATTGCAGCTTACCAATTCTTAGATGTGATGGCTGCATTCATGTTCTTTTTTAGGCTTTCTTTCTGCTATTTTCATCTGGTGATATAGCCAGCAAGTCTGTTGTTTTTCAAAAGCACAAGCTCTTCAGAAGAATGTATCAGTTCACATAGATGAGACAAATCAAACACTGGCAGGGTGATTAAAATGATCAGCTTTTATTTATTCATGCAAAAACGTTATCCCCAAAAGAAAAAAAAGCCTGTTTGTTGTACCTGCTTTTAAAGTGTGAGCTGGAGTTTGGCTTTAATTTGTCAGTGTATAATACATTTTTTTTTTATCCACATCAGTGACCGTTATCAGGGGGGTAAGTTTCAACTTTGCAGTTCAATATTAACCCAACTCATTGTTCACAGCATAGTGGCAAAAATTAGAAGTTTTTTTTTTTTTTCTTCCTTTTTTTTTTCCCTATTATTGTTAAACTAGTTTCTTTTCTGGCTATTTGCCGTAGTTCCATATAACGCTAACGACCCGGTCTTTCTTGAAACCTCTCTTCATTAGCGGTAATTGAAATGAGACTATTACCGAGCCTATCTAGACCCCCCTCCCTTCTCCCCAGTTCCACCCCACATCCCCCTTTCCCCCCCAAAGTCCTCTATATCATTCTGCCACAGACCTTGAGTCCTACCGGTTCTAATCCACTTATGAACTACACTCGTGTTGCTACTTGCAAGTCTCTAACTAAATAAAGGGCCAAATCAGAAAACCCTATTATATTCCTAACATCTCTGCCGACCTTATTGAGCTTTTAAACGATAACCAGTTCCTCCATTTTTCCTAGTACTCTTCCATTTCCGCTCCCTCACTATATCTCAGGTATTCGAGATTTTGGATTTCGTTTGTTTTATCATACCAATCCTGTAATGTTGGGCATCTTCTTTCCTGCCAGTATCTGGGTATGAGACTTTTGGCTGCATTCAAAAATTGTGGTAAGAGTGTTCTCACATATGACTCATATGACTATGGATCATTGGGGACCTCAATATGAGTTATCTCCCCAATGATTTTCCTGATCTCCCCCCAGAATTCTTTTATTTCTGGGCATTGCCACCAGATATGCGCCGCTGTTCCGAGCTCATTGCATTCCCTCCACCAATACTGCGAGGTTTCGCTCTGGAACTTAGATGCTTTATCTGGGGTAATATACCATCTTGCCAAGCACTTATAGTTAAGCTCAGACACCTTGTAATTTACTGATGTAATATGTACTCGCTTTAGTAAGATCATAGCCTCCGAGTCTGTGAGTTTTAAATCTAATTCAGTCTCCCACTTTTTTATAAATACCGGTATTTCTATTCCCTTCAGATCTATTAGCACCTTATAAATCCTTGAGATCCCCTTCTTCCCTACTTTATCGACACACAATTTCTCTAAGGGGCAAAAGTTGTCAACCGATCTAATGAGTTGGGGAAGTGTTTCGATAAAATGTTTTAGTTGGGTGTAACGCCATCTGTCGATAGCTATAAAACACTTTTGTTTTTTAATTCCTGGAATGAGCAAAGTTTGTCCCGTTCCATCACATCCTTTAGTTGTACTTCTTCTTGCAAAATCCATCTCCCACTCAAAACCTCCATTCCAGGTGCAAAAAAACTATGTATCCTTCAGTGGGATTAAAGGAGAATTATACTCCCATTTCTCCCTTCTATGCAGATTATCCCAAATTTTTAATGCGTATCTAGTGATAATATGTGTCTCAGTGCTAAGTTTCCTAAAAGGTGGAGGAATCCATATTACTTTACTCATTTTTACTTTGCTAATCGTGTTATCCATTTTCACCCAACGCTTTTCCTTATTGCTTTTTGCTCATTCTACAATTCATGATAAAATAATAGCCTTGTGGTAACATCTAATATCTGGTGCCCCCCAGCCCCCCTTCTCTTTATCTTTAACCAGTGTTGCAAAACTTATACGTGGATTTTTCCCTCTCCAAATAAATAAAAAAAAAAGTGTATGCAATATTTTAAAATATGCTTGTGGTAGTGGGATAGGGAGCATTTGCATTTTGTATAAGATTTTTGGCAAGATTGCCATCTTAAAGATGTTAATTCTTCCCCCCATGATAACCGTCCTCTTGTAATTCTGTTCAGCTCCCCTTTGATCTTGTTAAGGAGAGGAACAAAATTAGCCTGGTATAGAGACTCTCTTAACCTAGTTATCTTGATCCTGAGATACTTAATCTCTTTTTTCCCCCACACGAATGGGAGCTCCCTATAGACCGAACTGTCCCCTTTTTCAATCTCGTTTATTTCTAATATTTCTAATTTGGCCAGGTTAATCTTGAAATTTGATATCTCTCCGTACTCTTTTAGGGTTTTAAGCAGGTTAGGGAGGGTTATCCTAGGTCTAGTAATATCAAATAAAATATCGTCTGCAAAAGCTGCCAATTTGTGTACCTCTTCCCCGTCATTTACTCCCACAATATCCAGATTCTGCCTTATCCTTGTTAGGAGAGGTTCGAGCGTGAGCACAAACAGAAGTGGGGAGAGTGGAGTGGGCACCCCTGTCTAGTTCCATTATTCATTACAAACGACAGAGAGTATTCCATTGACCATAACCCTCGCAGAAGGACGGACATATAATGCCTTTATCCATCTGATCATGTTAGGCCCGAACCCTATCTCCTCCAACATACAGTACATAAAGCCTTAGTCTACCCTGTCAAAGGCTTTTTCAGCATAAATTGAGAGGAGTAGACCTGGGGCTCCACTGTCTTTAATTCTCTGGGTTATCAAGAGAGTTCTTATGCCATTGTCCCGCCCTTCCCTACCAGGAATAAACCCAACCTGGTCTGGGTGGACAATGTTGTTCAATATATTCTTTACACTCCTGTCCAGTACTTTCGCGAACAATTTCGTGTCCGTATTGAGTAGTGCTGTAGGCCTGTAGCTAGAGCAGAGTGTGCTATCTTTGCCCTCTTTCAAGATAATGGTGATAGTGGCCTCTAGCGCCTCTTTCCCCATCCCCCATTTTACTCCTATCCCATTCATGTAAGAACATAATTTGGGAATTAGTAAGTCCTGAAATTTTTTGTAATATAGTACGGTAAAACCGTCGGGGCCAGGGCTTTTCCTAACCGGCGTTTCCTTCAATGTTTTTCTTATCTCTTCTTCTGTTATGGGGGCCTCTAATAAACTGCATTTATCTTCTTCTATTTTATTTAATCCTAGATCTTGAAAAAAAGCTTTGGTTCTCTCCCTTTTTTTGTCCGCCTTGTTTGTTGTAATCTTCTTATTAATGGAATATAGTCCCTCATAATTAGGGATGAGCTTCGTGTTCGAGTCGAACCCATGTTCGACTCGAACATCGTCTGTTCGCCCGTTCGCCGAATTGCGAACGATATGGGCCGTTCGTGCCAAATTCATGTCGCGCGTCACGGCCCATAATTCACTGCGGCATCGCAGTACATTGCTGGCTGTTGATTGGCCAAGCATGCACTATGACCCGCATGCTTGGCCAATCACAGCGCCGTCTGAACAAAGAGCCGTAATTGGCCAAAGCCAAGGAGGCTTTGGCCAATTATGGCTCAGGGGATTTAGTACACGCCCCACACTATATAAGGCCGCCTGCACGGCGGCCCTGTGTAGTGTGTGTTCCGGCGTTCATAGATAGAGAGAGAGAGAGACAGACAGTGTCATTTGATTTGAGTTAGATAGATTAGGCAGAACAGTCAGTCAGTTAGCTGCACTTAAAGTGTATTGTGTATATATATGCATCCCAGGTGTTGCATATATATATATACACTGTATTCAGTTTAGCTAGATCCGTTCCTGTTATCTTCTTACTGACAGGCAGGCTTGTCTTGTTACAGTATTTACAGCTATCTGAAGAAAATTGCTGGTGTTCTTTTGATCCTATTAGTACCACAGTCAGGCAGCTAGACTATTTACAGTTAGTGCAGTGCGTCCTGCTCACAGTGATCAGCTAAAACTACAAGTTAGTGGGGTGCGTCCTGCTCACAGTGTTCAGCTAAACCTACAAGTTAGTGGGGTGCGTCCTGCTCACAGTGTTCAGCTAAAACTACAAGTTAGTGTGGTGCGTCCACCTCACAGTGTTCAGCTAAACCTACAAGTTAGTGCGGTGCGTCCTGCTCACAGTGTTCAGCTAAAACTACAAGTTAGTGCGGTGCGTTCACCTCACGGTGTTCAGCTAAACCTAGAAGTTAGTGCGGTGCGTCCTGCTCACAGTGTTCAGCTAAAACTACAAGTTAGTGCTGTGCGTCCTGCTCACAGTGTTCAGCTAAACCTACAAGTTAGTGTAGTGAGACCTCTGCACAGTGTTCATCTAAAGCTACAAGTTAGTGCAGTGCGCCCTGCTCACAGTGTTCAGCTAGATCCGTTCCTGTTATCTTCTTACTGACAGGCAGGCTTGTCTTGTTACAGTATTTACAGCTACCTGAAGAAAATTGCTGGTGTTCTTTTGATCCTATTAGTACCACAGTCAGGCAGCTAGACTATTTACAGTTAGTGCAGTGCATGCTGCTCACAGTGTTCAGCTAAACCTACAAGTTAGTGGGGTGCGTCCTGGTCACAGATTTCAGCTAAAGCTACAAGTTAGTGTGGTGCGTCCACCTCACAGTGTTCAGCTAAACCTACAAGTTAGTCGGTGCGTCCTGCTCACAGTGTTCAGCTAAAACTACAAGTTAGTGCGGTGCGTCCACCTCACAGTGTTCAGCTAAACCTAGAAGTTAGTGCGGTGCGTCCTGCTCACAGTGTTCAGCTAAACCTACAAGTTAGTGTAGTGAGACCTCTGCACAGTGTTCATCTAAAGCTACAAGTTAGTGCAGTGCATCCTGCTCACAGTGTTCAGCTAAAACTACAAGTTAGTGTGGTGCGTCCAGCTCACAGTGTTCAGCTAAATCTACAAGTTAGTGCGGTGCGTCCTGCTCACAGTGTTCAGCTAAAACTACAAGTTAGTGCAGTGCGTCCTGCTCACAGTGTTCAGCTAAAACTACAAGTTAGTGTGGTGTGTCCACCTCACAGTGTTCAGCTAAACCTAGAAGTTAGTGCGGTGCGTCCTGCTCACAGTGTTCAGCTAAAACTACAAGTTAGTGCTGTGCGTCCTGCTCACAGTGTTCAGCTAAACCTACAAGTTAGTGCAGTGAGACCTCTGCACAGTGTTCATCTAAAGCTACAAGTTAGTGCAGTGCGTCCTGCTCACAGTGTTCAGCTAAAACTACAAGTTAGTGTGGTGCGTCCACCTCACAGTGTTCAGCTAAACCTACAAGTTAGTGCGGTGCGTCCTGCTCACAGTGTTCAGCTAAAACTACAAGTTAGTGCAGTGCGTCCACCTCACAGTGTTCAGCTAAACCTAGAAGTTAGTGCGGTGCGTCCTGCTCACAGTGTTCAGCTAAAACTACAAGTTAGTGCTGGGCGTCCTGCTCACAGTGTTCAGCTAAACCTACAAGTTAGTGTAGTGAGACCTCTGCACAGTGTTCATCTAAAGCTACAAGTTAGTGCAGTGCGTCCTGCTCACAGTGTTCAGCTAGATCTGTTCCTGTTATCTTCTTACTGACAGGCAGGCTTGTCTTGTTACAGTATTTACAGCTACCTGAAGAAAGTTGCTGGTGTTCTTTTGATCCTATTAGTACCACAGTCAGGCAGCTAGACTATTTACAGTTAGTGCAGTGCGTCCTGCTCACAGTGTTCAGCTAAAACTACAAGTTAGTGGGGTGCGTCCTGCTCACAGTGTTCAGCTAAACCTACAAGTTAGTGGGGTGCGTTCACCTCACGGTGTTCAGCTAAACCTACAAGTTAGTGCGGTGCGTCCTGCTCACAGTGTTCAGCTAAAACTACAATTTAGTGCTGTGCGTCCTGCTCACAGTGTTCAGCTAAAACTACAAGTTAGTGCGGTGCGTCCACCTCACAGTGTTCAGCTAAACCTACAAGTTGGTGTGGTGCATCCTCCTCACAGTGTCCAGCTAAACCTACAAGTTTATTTTTTTGCGAGCTCTGCACAGTGTTCAGCTAAAGCTACCTGTAGAAGGTTGGTGGTGTTTTCCTGATCCTATCACTACCGCAGGCAGCTAAAAAAGCTACAAGTTAGTTTTTTGCGAGCTCTGCACAGTGTTCAGCTAAAGCTACCTGTAGAAGGTTGGTGGTGTTCTCATACTACAGGCAGGCAGTTGATTTTGCTAGCTGCAGTATCAGTATATATATATATATATATATATATATATATATATATATATATATCCCAGCTTAGTGCAGCTACAGGCCATCAGTATGTCTGGAAGGCCAAGAAGGAGAGGCAGACAGTCACAAGCCAATAAGAGAGGGCAAGCAGGCTCTGTGTCTAGTGCTGGTCATGGAGACGGTGCATCCTCAACAGCACGTGGCCGTGGGACACGCTTGGCCTTTTTTTTCGGCAGCTGGCCGTGTTGAGACGCAACATGCCTAAGACTTGGTCAAGTGGATGACCAAGCCGTCCTCATCCTCCTCATCCTCTCTCACCCATGCCCAGGGTACTTTTTCTGGCAAAGCAGCGGCCTCTTCCCTTGGCTCAATGTCATCAGTGACTCCTTCCCTAGCCCCACCATGTCCTCCTGAGGAGTCCTTCGAACTGTTTGACCACAGTGTTGGGTACATGCTCCAGGAGGATGCCCAGCGTTTGGAAGGCTCTGATGATGATACTGAGCTCGATGAAGGCAGTAACGTGAGCACGGACAGAGGGGGTGCCCAAGAAGGACAGCAATCTGGCAGTCATGCTCCCCCTGCTGCAGCATACTGCCAGGTTTGCTCCAGTGATGAGGAGGGAGGGGATGATGAGGTCACTGACTCAATGTGGGTGCCTGATAGGAGAGAGGAGGAGGAGGAGGAGGCGGCACATTCACCAATGAGGCAGGATGCCCTCCAGTGGCCAGCCTAAGGGCAGCACCTTGACTGCATCACACCCCAAAGCTCCACATGTGCAGGGCGCTGCAGTCTCTGCGCATTATTCAAAAAGTTCTTTAGTGTGGGCTTTTTTGAGACGAGTGCATCAGATCGCACCGCTGCTATTTGCAACATATGTCTCAAGCGTATCTCGCGTGGCCAAAACATCTCCCGCTTGGGTACCACATGCTTGATCAGACATATGTTGACCTGCCATGCAGTTCGTTGGCAAGCGTATCTAAAAGACCCACACCAAAGAACAAAGAGGACCTCTCCTTGCTCCTCATCAGCTGAGATCTCCAACCCCACTATATCTTCAGTCCTCTCTGAGACCTGCACTGAGAGGAATGAAGGTGTAGAATTAGGTGTGTCACAGCCAACTACTTGTGGGCAATCTGCTTTTGGTACACCAACGTCAGATTATACCAGGCAAATTTCCCTGCCCCAGCTGCTGCACCGCCGAAAGAAGTTTGCTCCCAGCCATCCACATGCCCAGTGGTTAAATGCTAGCTTGGCAAAATTGCTAGCACTTCAACTGCTGCCTTTTCAGTTGGTAGACTTTGCCCCCTTCCGTGAGTTTGTGGAATGTGCGGTTCCTCAATGGCAGGTACCCAAACGCCACTTTTTCACACGGAAGGCGATTCCGGCTCTCTACCGGCATGTGGAAGGCAATGTCCATGCCTCGCTGGACAGGGCGGTCAACGGTAAGGTGCATATTACCGCTGACTCATGGTCCAGCAGGCATGGACAGGGACGTTACCTAAGTTTCACGGCGCATTGGGTGACTCTGCTGGCAGCTGGGAAGGATGCAGGACAAGGTGCAGTAGTGTTGGAGGTTGTTCCACCACCACGCCTCCAAAATGCTAATGATTGTGACACACCTCTCTCCTCCACCCCCTCCTCTTCTTCTTCCTCCATGGCCTCTTCCTGTGCTTTGTCCTCGGAACCAGCGGTGCTCCGTAGCCTTTCAAGGGGCTACGCAAGTACGCAGGCCAAAAGATGCCATGCGGTGCTTGAGCTGGTGTGCTTGGGGGACAGGAGCCACACTGGGGCAGAGGTTCTGTCAGCTCTGCAGGGGCAGGTTCAGAGGTGGTTGACGCTACGCCAACTTAAGGCAGGAATGGTGGTTTGCGACAATGGCACCAACCTCCTCTCTGCCCTCGGACAGGGACAAATGACCCATGTGCCCTGTTTGGCTCACGTCCTTAACTTGGTGGTGCAGCGGTTCTTGGGAAGGTACCCGGGCTTACAGGATGTCCTGAGGCAGGCCAGGAAAGTCTGTGTGCATTTCTGCCGGTCATATAATGCCAGTGCTCGGCTGACGGACCTCCAAAAGGAGTTTAACCTGCCCAAGAACCGCCTAATCTGTGACATGCCCACCAGGTGGAACTCAACGTTGGCCATGCTGCAGCGGCTGCACACACAGCAGAGGGCCATCAATGAGTACCTGTGCGACTATGGCACCAGGACAGGGTCAGGGGAGCTTGGTTTTTTTTCCCCACGCCAGTGGACCATGATCAGGGATGCATGCACTGTCCTGTCACCATTTGAGGAGGCCACGAGGATGGTGAGCAGTGACAGTGCATGCATCAGTGACACTGTCCCCCTTGTCCACCTGTTGGAGCACACGCTGCATGGAATAATGGACAGGGCACTTGAGGCAGAACAGAGGCAGGAAGAGGAGGACTTCCTTAGCTCTCAAGGCCCCCTTTATCCAGACAGTGTTCCTGCGTGCCCGTCGATCACACAGGAAGAGGAGGAGGAGGAAGATTGTGTCAGTATGGAGGTGGAGCCTGGCACCCAGCATCAGCAGCAGTCTTTAAGGGATCAGTCCCAAGAAACACATGGACTTGTACGTGGCTGGGAGGAAGTGGCTGCGGACCATGTCATCCTTAGTGACCCAGAGGACTCCGGACCGAATGCCTCAGCAAACCTACGCTGCATGGCCTCCCTGATCCTGCAAAGCCTGCGTAAGGATCCTCGTATTCGTGGTATCAAGGAGAAGGACCAATACTGGCTGGCAACCCTCCTTGATCCACGTTACAAGGGTAAGGTTGCGGACCTTATCTTGCCATCGCAGAGGGAGCAGAGGATGAAACATCTTTGGGAGGCCTTGCAGAAAGGTCTGTGCAACGCGTTCCCAGAGACTGGGAGGTTACAAACTCCTGTTTCTGGACAACGTGTTGCTGAGGCTTCGGTCAGTCAAAGAAGGAGCGGTGGAGAAGGTGGCCATCTGACCGATGCGTTCAGACAATTTTTTGGTCCGCAGCCCCAAGGTATGATCGGTTCCAGCAACCATCGCCAGCGTCTGTTTTACATGGTGCAGGAATACCTAGGGGCAAGATCTGACTTGGACACCTTTCCCACCGAAAATCCTCTGGGTTACTGGGTCTTGAGGCTGGATCACTGGCCAGAGCTTGCACAGTATGCAATTGAGCTACTGGCCTGTCCTGCATCCAGCGTTCTTTCGGAACGCACATTCAGTGCTGCTGGAGGCTTTGTAACCGATCACAGGGTGCGTCTGTCCACCGACTCGGTCGATCGACTGACCGTCATAAAAATGAATCAGTCTTGGATCACCACCAGCTACCAAGCACCTGATGCTGATGTAACCGAATCATTTTTTTTGAAATCTCAGATCCCTTCAAAGACTGCCTATGCTGATGCTGAGTGACTATCCCTGAGTAATTATCCTCTTCCTCCTCAATCATCACGCTGATAGCTTGTAAGAACATTTTTGGTTCTGGGTGCCACCACCAGTGCCTAAGGCCCAATTTTTTAGCCCCTGTTTAACAGGGGCGTGTAATTACAATTTTTGCTGCAATACTTTGCAGCAGGGCTCGTTTCTGCGTTACAACTAGAGTATCTGTGAGGGGTTGCAGTGTTGTGGCACCAGTGCCTAAGGCCCAATTTTTCAGCCCCCGTTTAACAGGGGCGTGTAATTACAATTTTTGATGCAATACTTTGCAGCAGGGCTCATTTCTGCGTTCCAACTAGAGTATCTGTGAGAGGTTGCAGTGTTGTGGCACCAGCACCAGTGCCTAAGGCCCAATTTTTCAGCCCCTGTTTAACAGGGGCCTGTAATTACAATTTTTGATGCAATACTTTGCAGCAGGGCTCATTTCTGCATTCCAACTAGAGTATCTGTGAGGGGTTGCAGTATTGTGGCACCAGCACCAGTGCCTAAGGCCCAATTTTTCAGCCCCTGTTTAACAGGGGCGTGTTATTACAATTTTTGATGCAATACTTTGCAGCAGGGCTCATTTCTGCGTTGCAACTAGAGTATCTGTGAGGGGTTGCAGTGTTGTGGCACCAGTACCAGTGCCTAATGCCTAATTTTTCAGCCCCTGTTCAACAGGGGCATGTAATTACAATTCTTGATCTAATATTTCACAGCAGGGCCCATTACTGCACCCACCAAGAGCAAGTGAGGACTTACAGTGTTGTGGCACCAGCACCACCACCAGCAAAGGCCCAATTTTTCTGCCCTTGTTCAACAGGGGCATGTAATTACAATTCTTGATCTAATATTTCACAGAAGGGCCCATTTCTGCACCCACCAAGAGCGAGTGAGGACTTACAGTGTTGTGGCACCACCACCGCCACCACCAAACGCCCAATTTTTCTGCCCTTGTTCAACAGGGGCATGTAATTACAATTCTTGATCTAATATTTCACAGCAGGGCCCTGTGAGGGCTTACAGTGTTGTGGCCAGAACAACGCCTAAGGCCCAAATTTCTGCTGAGTATATAGGGCAGGCCCCTACTTTCAAACATCTAACTTACAAATGACTCCTACTTGCAAACGGAAGGAGACAACAGGAAGTGAGATGAAATCTACCCCTAGGAAGGGAAATTCTCTCCTGTAAGAGTTAATATGGGAAAAACATTTCTCCTTTCCACTGATGCTTTCCAATCCTTGTTCCACAAAAAAACCCAAATTTTCAAAAAACATTTGTCATTGGGACAAAAAGTGAAGTGAGATCTTCTGAAGAGGAGGAAAGACAGCAAAACAAATGTCACAGGGGTGATAACCCTTCCCTATGTTTTCCAAAAAGCTTAAAAAAGATTTTGGCTGGAGCTAAACATGTTAAAAATGTACCCGTTAAAAAATACAAACAGATTCTACTTAACAACAAACCTACAGTCCCTGTCTTGTTTGCACCGCCTGTATACTGCTGTTCAGAGTATATAGGGCCTGGTGGCCCCACACCTTTCCTTATTTTAATTTGGGTGCGGGGTTCCCCTTAATATCCATACAAGACCCAAAGGGCCTGGTAATGGACTGGGGGGTACCCATGCCGTTTGTCTCACTGATTTTCATCCATATTGCCAGGACCCGATATTACATTAAACCCACAAGCAGTTTTAAATGAGATTTTTTCCTTTAAAAATGACATTTTGTGCAGGGACTGTTCTAAACACGGGAAACACACGCCACTTTACAGGCATACTATAGACACACCCCAGGTACGATATTTAAAGGAATATTTCACTTTTTTTTTTTTTACTTTAAGCATCATTAAAATCACTGCTCCCGAAAAAACGGCCGTTTTTAAAAGTTTTTTTTGCATTGAAACATGTCCCCTGGGGTAGGACCCGGGTCCCCAAACCCTTTTTAGGACAATACCATGCAAATTAGCCTTTAAAATGAGCACTTTTGATTTCGAACGTTCGAGTCCCATAGACGTCAATGGGGTTCTAACGTTCGTGCGAATTTTCGGTCCGTTCACAGGTTCTGGTGCGAACCGAACCGGGGGGTGTTCGGCTCATCCCTACTCATAATACTCTTGGAAGGTTTTGGCAATTTCACTAGTTCTATATCTGATATCCCCATCTGTTGTCTTACTAGCTAGCTTTCTTTTTTTTTTAGAATCTTTGCAAGATACACGGTTTATTCCCTCCTACGTACCTCTCCTTCTTTATTAAATTGTAGGTTGCTCGTGTTTCTTGTTCTACTAAGTCTCTCATAACCTCTCTTTAATGGTGGAGTCTTGGGAGCATCTCCTTCCCTCAAGTTGATTTGTGCAGTTGCTCTAGTTCAAATATCTCTTTTGTTAATATAAGTTTATTATCTTTAATCTTTCTTTTTTTTTCCGCGCCCGCTTTAATCAGAATCCCCCTTATATAGGCTTTGTGGGCCTCCCACACGGTGGATTCTGATATCTCTGCTGTTTCATTAGCTTTAAAGTAGAATTCTATTTCGTTTGTTATAAGCTTACTTATCTCTTTATCACTTAATAGTTCTTCATTTAGCCTACAACTACAACTTTTTTTTTTAATCTGTCCTATGTTCAGTATTAGGCTTACGGGAGCGTGATCAGAAAAGGTCATTATTCCAATATTTGAGCCAATAACGGCTTCCAGCCATTGATGTTCAATCAAGAAAAAATCAAGTCTGGAATAGGTCCCATGCACGGGGGAGTAGAATGTATAATCCCTACAGTTAGTATGCTCCGACCTCCATACGTCCACAAATTGAGACTGGTGTAATTTCTGTCTCACCTTGTTGTTCCAGGGCGTAATCGTCCCCCGTGTATGGGACGATTTATCCTTTCCTGGGTCCACACAGAGATTGAAATCGCCAGCCATTATGGCCAGTCCTTTTTTAAATTCCACAAATTCGGCCAGCCTCGCTATCATAAAGCTATTTGGATTCTTATTTGGGCCATAGATGTTTGCCAGTGAACAATCGATTCCATTTACTTTACCACTCAGGAACAGAAACCGTCCCTACAGTCCTTCTCTCATGCAGGTCAAACCTTATTCCACTGGCAAACCCTATGGCTACCCCTTTTGCCCGGGTTACAGGCGAGTCTCCATAGAACCAGACTGGAAATTCCTTAGAGAAGATTTTTTGGTCCTTACCCAAGAATAGATGTGTTTCTTGCAGCAAGACCACATCAGCTCCAAGGAATTTTAGTTCCTGCAGGATGTTAGCGCATTTTATGGGGGAATTTATACCACGTACATTGTACGATATTATTTTTAAATTAGGCATTCTTGCCTGGAGGTATCTAACCTGAGCCCTGCAACAGAGTGGTGTTCTAAGTACTTATATGGTATGTTAATCCGGAGGGTATTCTTTCTTGACTTCAACCCACTCCCACCTCCCTTTCCCTCCCTCTCCCTCCCTCTCCCTTCCTCCCACCCAACCCCCCCACTTCCCCTTCCCAGTTATGGGTAACAGGCCTTCCCATGGCCTAAGAAACCGTGGCCCTTCCGACACCTCCCGGCCCCTTGGTTGTCCCCCTAGAAGTTGAGCTCGGACTGGTTGTCCCTAGATCCAATGCTCCCCCCTGTAGTAGGGAGGTTCCCGTGCCTGTCCACCCCCCCCTTCCCCCCTCCGCCCCGCACCCCCCCGACTTCGCCATCTTATAGATCAAAAAGGTCATGCATATTTTCAATTTTCCTAGAGCATATGTTCTTCTCTGCTTATGATCTTTTCATTTTAAATACTGGTTTCCAAGCGTGCTGATCCTCGGAAGTTTCTATATCTACAGTCTTTTCCCACCAACCCGGGATTTCTATTAGAGACACATCTAAATGGTTTCAAAATTTTGCTGTTTCTTCCGGGAATCTTAAAGCTACCGATCGGCCTTCTTTACGTCCTATTAGACAGGCTGGGAAGCCCGAAGAGTATTGAACATCGTATGCTTTTAGCTGCTCTAATATTGGTTTCAGTATTCTTCTCCTGGCCAACCTCTCTGCTGCCAGGTCCGGAAAAATCTGCAAATTTGTATCTCCAAACTTCACTGGATAATTCTTTTTCATATTAGCCTTAATCTTCTCTTTATGATTAAAGTTATGGAATCTTGCAATGACATCTCTTGGGACCTCCCCTCTTATTTCAGCAGGCTTTCTGATCCTATGGATTCTTTCAAATTTATTTTACTACTTGTATCTGGGGGGTTTATCATCCCGCCAAAGATTTCATCCATTATTCCTTGTAAATCCCTGGTAGGCCTCTGATCCATAAGTTTTTTCCTTCTATTCCGGTTTTCTTGGTCTTCCAATCTGTACCGTAAATTTCTCTGTTCTTTCTCTATCTCTTCCATCTGAGATTTGAGTTCTTTTATCTCATCTTCTTGCTTGTCCATCCTTGTTTCTGCATCTTCAACTCTTTTTAGGATATGGTTCATGTCTTCATGGAGAGAGCCTATTTCCCCCTTTATAGATACTTCGAGTTTCGCGAACATTTCTGCCATTTCGCCTTTAGTTGGTAGCAGTTTTTTTTGTTGGGGTTCCATTGTTGTATCCTCTAGTGCTTCGCTGCTTGCTGTATGAGTGTCGGCCTCGGCTAGCTGTCGTCTCGTCCCTGTCCTTGGTATACACTCAGGGGTTTTACTTTTAATCTCTTTTTGTTTACCCGGACTATCTTTGCCATTATCGTGCACCATGTATTTTCTGATGGTTCCCGGGCTTGCACTTGTCCTAGTTGGGTTAGCTGGGTTAGCAGTCGCCCCCTTCGTTGATTTACCTCTCATTTCTACCTGGTTGTTACACTTAGTACGGGCGCCGGCACCCCTCCTACTCTTCCTTACCCTCCCTTCCTGCCTCTCCTAGTCCTCCAATCTTGGTCCCAAGAAAGCTCCTTCTTATATTACCTCATCTGGAGTAGACTTTGGGTATTTGATAGGAAGAGCTTATGGAAGGTACCCAGAGAGATTTTCAGGAAACACCCACTTTTAACAGAGTGGAACTTCCAGGTTCCAGATTCCTGACCTCTTGTGGGCAGAACACCTGTGATGAATTATACGGGGAGAACCGATTCTGGCTACTGATGATACTATAGAACCACTGTGGTTGTTGACCTTATTTCACCTATGTGTATTTATATTAAGAAAAAAAAAATGTATTCTTTTCCCTTTTTTTTCTCTCTCTCTTCTTTCAACCTTCAGAGATATCCTCTCACTACCGCATGTTTTGACAGATGGCTACCATAAGTTAGATTAACATAGGCATATGACAATCAGTTCCCAGGTAAGTATTTTTGCACCTGATGTACCCGCTTGCCAGCCTGCCCGCGTCGCACCGCGTTGAACCGTGTTACATAGTGTAGCTTAACATTCCGTGACACAGACCAAATAGTGCGTACAACAGTCCCACAGTCCACACAGTTATCAGTGCAATGGCGCGACAGATCCTTGTTTTCACCGCGTTTAATACTACTAAGAGTTAGCCATGGGTTTAACTTCGCTTGTAGCAATGCACATCTCCGTAACGTTTCACACACCAAGCGAGGCCAACCCTGTTCAGCTTGCTTCCGCAGGCAGTATATATTTTTACTTAGTGAAGTGAAAAGGTATGCGAGCAATATACAGGGTTATGGCGAATGCATAGCAAGAATAGCAAGAATAAAGCTTGAAAAACAAGATTTTAAGATGGCAAAAGAAATTCAGAACAGGATCCTCTTACTGATCTCATAGTGCGTAATACGAACAGTACTTTACAGTTAATTAACTTGATTTTATAACGATGCCCTTGTGCCATAAGCATAAAGTCTCTTTAAACAGTAGACAATCAAAGCTGATCAATATTTAAAATTGATTGGAGTTGCATTTACTTGCCGGACTTTCCCGTCTGCTTTCCATAAGTTTGCTGGTCGTGAAATCGCAGCATAGAGTGTCTCCTGTGGGTACTACCCAGGAAGATGACAAAAAGTCACATTAGCACTAAAAGCACCGTGAGTTTCAAGATACATGGGACAATCTATGGCTTGTGAGTGTTTGTTATTGAATAAGCCCGCCACTATAAGTTCACCTTCCTCATCAAGCACATAACAACTCTAAAGTATAAGCATGCGAGGATAGGCGAAAAGTATTTTAAGCTTGTACTATTTGCCACTCTTCATCTGTCCGTTGTGCAGGTATTTTTTTCATCCGGTGTCTCCGATTCTCCACTGTCTCAATATAGTGCACTTACCCCTTCGTTCGGTGCGTTTGCCCGCCTCTCCCCACATACAGCTTAGCCTCTCGTGGCTCCGTTTTCACAAGCTCCCGATGCCTAGTAGGTAGTTAATTCAGAGCTCTGGCAGGCTCGGGCAGGCTTATCCAGGCAGAGCAGGAAGAGCAGGACAGAACGGAGGAACATCGGTTTTCTCCTAGCGTGACCACTCTTATCCCACTCTGATGTGCCGCTCAGCCTCTCAGCGGCGGTAGCACACAGAGCGGGGGAAAGGAGGAACGGAGGGATGGATGACCGAGGGAACAGCAGCACCAGGCAGGGGGGGGGGGGGCGAAGAGGGGACCGAGATGCAGCGGCTCTGCCTAAGCGAAAGCCGGCATCACAGGGAGGAGGTCTCCAGGCTTCCCGGGCTTAGCACCGCATCCAGCCTGATTGCCACATCCGGCTCCTCCCTCCAAAATTGAACACTGTGCAGTGTATAATACATTTAACACTACCTTCCTACCCTGACTTGACAATGCTGCTATCTTTGGTGCCTCCTGTTCTTATTCCTCCGGAGTTGTGTCTTACTAATACATGATACAAAAACATACTTGGGGGCACACCCTAAAATGCTTTACATTCAAGATGGTGCTGCTATAAGACCAAAAACAGTACAAAACAGATTACAGCGCACACATACAAAAATTACATTTATCCTGCAAGGCTAGTTAAAAACATCTGAACATATTCAAAAATATGAAGGTTTGGTCACACTATATGGTCATATAGTGCTAAGCCCACTTACTGTGACAAAGTACCCCAAATTATGTAAAGTATTTTAGGGTGTGCCCCCCAAGTATGTTTTTGTATATTATATGGACCCTGACCAGGTCTCTTGGACTGGAGCACCCCCCCCCTCTTCATTACCTTTTATTAGTGGCAACCAGTGCATAGGAGGAACCCCTTCAGTTCTCCCACATAGAGGAGTTTATGTCCCATGGTTGAGACACAGGTTCTTTCATTCTATTACTAGGGTAGGACCCACTAATTCGGGGTACTTTGTCGCAGTAAGTGGGCTTAGCACTATATGACCATATGGTGTGACCAAACCCGTATTTTTGAATATGTTCAGGTGTTTTTAACTAGCCTTGCAGGATAAATGTCATTTTTGTATGTGTGCGCTGTAATCTGTTTTGTATTTTTTTACTAATACATGAGGTGTGTTACTGGGCCAGATCACCAGGTTAAAACAGAGGGAAAAAAGAAGAAAAGAAAACTAATGCTACTGCCACATTTAATGATTGGTAAGTGGAAAAATAATCCTTTTTTTTGGTTGTGGGTTAAATACCGCTTTAATTAATTTTGACCAAGCTGTTACAGATGCCAGCATTTTAATGTATTTGAAGTGTATAATAATTATGATTTATGAGTATATGAAAGGTACTGTTTCAGGTTGGATATTTCCATAGGTAAATAGAAGGGAGTTTATATGATACCATTGTATCATTGTACCATTGTAAAACGTTAACAGCAGGGACATAAGCTCAAGGCAAGGTCATTAGAGTCCACTGTGATGGTGAGTCACAGTCAGCTATTTTGATAGCTTAGTATAATGGAATGCATTTTTATGGTAATGTTAAAAAGGGAAAAATAAGAATATGTTTTTTCCTTGTTTTTCACATTTTTTTTAGTTGTGTGTTTTTTTTTTTTGACAACATAAAAAATAGATTTTCATAACAAGTTTGAAAATTGAGCAATAGCATACGTTTCACCTTTTTGCTTTGTTTTTGAGTGCATATTGCTGTTATTTTAGGTTTTTAAGACAATAGAAAAAAGTGTCCAAATATAAACTCTAAAAAGAACTAATAACCCAAGCATGTGTCCAGTGCTAAACACACAAAAAGTATTATCACTCTCCCCCCAGTATAAAATTCATATACACACCACTGTAATAATTATTTAAATGTTAGCACACACCTTAAGGGATCACTGCCATCTCTGTACCATCTACTCAATGCTTTATTCTTTTATGCACATACACAAGACAACTGTAGCCTTAGCAATGACCCCTCCTATCCTTTACATGGCACTGTTCACTCAGATTTTTATGTTTGTATACACAAAGTAACCACTTTTGTTGCAAAAATAATAATACCACCTTTAGCGATCACCTCTTTTGGTGATCACAGCCGCGGTCAGTTTTAAATGACTTTTTCCTTTAGAAATATCATTTTGCTGTGGTACTGTTCTAAACACAGGAAAACTACGCCACTTTACAGGCATACTATAGACACCCCCCAGGCATGATATTTAATGGAATATTTCATTTTTATTGTTTCACTTTAAGCATTATTAAGATCCCTGCTCCTGAAAAAACGTCAGTTTTTAAAAGTTTTTTTTGCATTGATACATGTCCCCTGGGGCAGGACCCAGGTCCCCAAACACTTTTTATGGCAATAAATTGCATATAAGCCTTTAGAATGAGCACTTTTGGTTTTTCATGTTAATGTCCCAAAGACTTTAAGGGTGTTCCATGGCTTTCGAATTCGCCGCAAACACCACATAATGTTCGCTGTTCGGCAAATAGGCGAACACCCGATGTTCGAGTTGAACGTAAGGGCTCATCCCTAGAGGCTACCACCACAAGCTCTGTCTATTCACGGACGTCATTCTTCTCTTCCTATCCTCCCCCTTAAACTCCTTTCCTAATCTCTTCAACAACCTAGACCTATTTGCGTTAATATCTGGCCTAGTAGGGAACCCTCAGAAATCTAAAGCCCTTAACATATCCATACCCCCCTCACTAATACCGCAACTTCAACAAGCACTGCCATTCTCTTGGTCCCCCCAATACATCACCTACCTGGGAATCAACTTGACTGCAGACCCTAAAGCATTGTATTCCACCAACTACCCAGCGATGTTGACCCATTTAACCAATCTCATGTCCTCGGGTACCGCACTCCCCCTGGCACGGATGGGCTGCATCACTGTTACCAAAATGGCAATCTTGCCAAAAATACTGTACCTTTTTCGAGTCTTACCGATCCCAGTTCCATCCCACTTTTTAAGAATCCTGCGCGTTGTGTGTTCAACTATGTTTGGGGCAGTACAAGACCTCGAGTCGCAAGGCATATTCTGTATCTCTCCAAACCCAATTAGACCTAGGGCTCCCCAATATCACCAAACATTACCAAGCCGCGCAACTGGCTCAACTCCCCAAATATCACGCAACACAGGAAATACCCTTGTGGGTGGCACTGGAGTCGGTGGATTTGCAATCCCCTATCTGTAGCCAACTTACTATGGCTCCACCCAAGAGACCGCAGAGCACTAAACAACCCAATAACCTGTCACTCTTTAGCGATCTGGGACAGACTTAAAAAAGGGTATAGCTACCTACAACTCCCAATGAATTGAAGTAATTTCCGACCCTCTGCGAATCTCATGATATCCCTAACTTGGAAATTTTCCGTTATCTCCAAATTAGGTATTTCTTCACCTCATGCCTCCGAAAAGACACATCCCTACCTACTATGTCAACATTCAAATTCCACCCCACCTACCCTCCCAAATGCTTTCGAGGCTGCCCAGGTGCCAGTACACATCTCCACATCTGGTGGACCTGCCCACTGGCCCAAACATTTTGGACTGAGGTTTTCCATGTTCTTTCCACATTGTTCAAAGGGCCACTGGACCCTAACCCAGCCACAGCCCTACTTAATAAAAAGCCTCCAGAAGTGACCTGCCCACAATTTAAACTCCTCTTGCAAGTCACTACCATGAAGCAAACCATCGTGAAGGCCTGGAAATCTCCACAACTTAGCATTAGGGATGAGCTGAACACCCCCCTGTTCGGTTCGCACCAGAACATGCGAACAGGCAAAAAATTTGTTTGAACACGCGAACACCATTAAAGTCTATGGGACATGAACATGAATAATCAAAAGTGCTAATTTTAAAGGCTTATATGCAAGTTATTGTCATAAAAAGTGTTTGGGGACCTGGGTCCTGCCCCAGGGGACATGGATCAATGCAAAAAAAAGTTTTAAAAACGGCCGTTTTTTCAGGAGCAGTGATTTTAATAATGCTTAAAGTGAAACAATAAAAGTGTAATATCCCTTTAAATTTCCTACCTGGGGGGTGTCTATAGTATGCCTGTAAAGGGGCGCATGTTTCCTGTGTTTAGAACAGTCTGACAGCAAAATGACATTTCAAAGGAAAAAAAGTCATTTAAACTACTCGCGGCTATTAATGAATTGCTGGTCCAACAATACACATAAAAGTTCATTGATAAAAATGGCACGGGAATTCCCCACAGGGGAACGAACCCCGAACCAAAATTTAAATAAAAATGACATGGGGGTCCCCCTAAATTCCATACCAGGCCCTTCAGGTCTGGTATGGATATTAAGGGGAACCCCGGCCAAAATTAAAAAAAAAAACGGTGTGGGGGCCCCCCAAAAATCCATACCAGACCCTTATCCGAGCACGCAACCTGGCAGGCCGCAGGAAAAGAGGGGGGGATGAGAGAGCGCCCCCCCTCCTGAACCGTACCAGGCTACATGCCCTCAACATTGGGAGGGTGCTTTGGAGTAGCCCCCCAAAACACCTTGTCCCCATGTTGATGAGGACAAGGGCCTCATCCCCACAACCCTGGCCGGTGGTTGTGGGGGTCTGCGGGTGGGGGGCTTATCGGAATCTGGAACACATGCCATCATGGATGCGGAGCGGCCCGAGGAGAAGAAAGGAAGAAGACGCCGACGCCGCGGAGGAAGATGCCAGACGAGAACACCAGAGGAAGAACCAGAAGAACCAGAAGAAGAAGAAGATGGAGGAAGAAACTGAAGGAAGATAGAAGAAAGAAGAAAGAAGAAAGAAGAAGCATTTAAATAAAGGAATTGTCAAAAACTGTCTCTTGTCATTTTTAACATTTTTGACAGTTTTTTAGTGAAATGGTAGGGGTAAAAAAGTACCCCCTCACCATTTCACACAGGGGGGAGGGCCAGGATCTGGGGTTCCCCCGCCCGCAGACCCCCACAACCACCGGCCAGGGTTGTGGGGATGAGGCCCTTGTCCTCATCAACATGGGGACAAGGTGTTTTGGGGGGCTACCCCAAAGCACCCTCCCAATGCTGAGGGCATGTGGCCTGGTACGGTTCAGGAGGGGGAGCACTCTCTTGTCCCCCCCTCTTTTCCTGCGGCCTGCCAGGTTGCGTGCTCGGATAAGGGTCTGGTATGGATTTTTGGGGGGACCCCACGCCATTTTTTTTAAATCTTGGTGCGGGGTTCCCCTTAAAATCCATACCAGACCTAAAGGGTCTGGTATAGATTTTGAGGGGACACCACACCATTTTTTAAAAAAATTTTGGTCGGGGTTCCCCTTAATATCCATACCAGACCTGAAGGGCCTGGTATGGAATTTAGGGGGACCCCCATGTCAATTTTTTTTTAAATTTTGGTTCGGGGTTCCCCTGTGGGGAATTCTCATGCCGTTTTTATCAATGAACTTTTATGTGTATTGTCAGACCGGCAATTCATTAATAGCCGCGAGTAGTTTAAATGACTTTTTTTCCTTTGAAATGTCATTTTGCTGTCAGACTGTTCTAAACACGGGAAACATGCGCCCCTTTACAGGCATACTATAGACACACCCCAGGTATGAAATTTAAAGGGATATTACACTTTTATTGTTACACTTTAAGTTTTTAAAACTTTTTTTGCATTGATCCATGTCCCCTGGGGCAGGACCCAGGTCCCCAAACACTTTTTATGACAATACCATGAATATAAGCCTTTAAAATTAGCACTTTTGATTTCTCCCATAGACTTTTAAAGGGTGTTCCGCGGCATTCAAATTTGCCGCGAACAAATTGTTCGCTGTTCGGCGAACAGCCGATGTTCGAGTCGAACATGAGTTCGACTCGAACTCGAAGCTCATCCCTACTTAGCATCATAGAAACCAAAAATAGGGTCACCAAGGCCATGATCCATGCTAAAGTGGACGCTACTCTCCTAGACAAAGTAAAAAAAAAATCAACGCCTATGGAAATCATGGGTGGAACACTATCTCCCTTCTAACTTCGATCAATCACTGCTGTCCCCTTAACTTCCCTTACTCATGTTGATAGGGACCACTGAGTGAAAACTCCTAAGCCTCTCTAATACTACACCCCCCGGACCTATCCCCGTTACCTCCCTCCTCCTCTCCTCTTAGCCCTACCGCCCCCCTTCCCCCTACCACCTTTCGCTCTCTTTTCTGTCCTTCATACCCTCCTTCCTCTTCAGATCACGCAGTCTTAGCCCAACATGGATTACCCCTATAGGGGACAACCCATCCATATAACAACATGCTTAAATGGTAGCAGCACCTATTGCCACGCAATCTTTACTCCGCACATTCTCTTTAAAAACAGCCTAGGTCGCTCCCCTAAACTGTCCAGCCTGATATCCTTACCTAAATACCCCAAATGTTACAGATTGCTTCTTGGCGAGTAGATCACACAACACCTCAAATGTGTTTATCCGCCATGAGGAGTGAGCCTCCCTTCTCTGCTTCTCTTGTTTGTTCTAGCTGAACAAATCGGATTAACCACTTCTCCATGCATAGAGTTACGCAACAGCTAGCGTACATTACGCGTCTGTTATAAATGCCTTTCTCGCCAAATTAATAAGGCGTGCGTCCCTGCACAAATGGTGTGATTTTATTCTCTATGTATCCTGAGACAATTAGATGAGATGATTCTGTACGTGTTTGTTATCCTTTTGCTTCTATACTAATAAAAATATTTGAACAAGAAAAAAAATGACATGGCCACTTCAGTAAACAGATGCAATTGCAATAGTAATTAACATTTATCTGATGATTACATCTACAGTATCTCTCAAAAGTGATTACACCCCTCATATTTTTGCAAATATTTTATTATATCTTTTCATGTGACAACACTAAAGAAATGACACTTTGCTACAATGTAAAGTCATGAGTGTACAGCTTGTATAACAGTGTAAATTTGCTGTCCCCTCAAAATAACTCAGCACGCAGCCATTAATGTCTAAACTGCTGGCAACAAAAGTGAGTACACCCCTAAGTGAAAATGTCCAAATTGGGCTCAATTAGCCATTTTCCCTCCCCAGTGTCATGTGACTCGTAGGTGTTACAAGGTCTCAGGTTTGAATGGGGAGCAGATGTGTTAAATTTGGTGTTATCACTCTCACTCTCTCATACTGGTCACTGGAAGTTCAACATGGCACCTCATGACAAAGAACTCTCTGAGGATCTGGAAAAAAAAAATTGTTGCTATACATAGAGATGGCCTAGGTTATAAGAAGAATGCCAAGACCCTGAAACTGAGCTGCAGCACAGTGGCCAAGACCATACAGCAGTTTAACAAGACAGGTTCCACTCAGAACAGGCCTTGCCATGGTCGACCAAAGAAGTTGTGTGCGCGTGCTCAGCATCATATCCAGAGGTTGTCTTTGGGAAATAGACGTATGAGTGCTGCCAGCATTGCTGCATAGGTTGAAGGGGTGGGAGGGTTAGCCTGTCAGTGCACAGAACATACGCCGCACACTGCATCAAACTGGTCTGCATGGCTGTCCTCCCAAAAGGAAGCCTCTTCTAAAGATAATGCACAAGAAAGCCCGCAAACAGTTTGCTGAAGACAAGCAGACTAAGGACATGGATTACTGGAACCATGTCCTGTGGTCTTATGAGACAAAGATAAACTTATTTGGTTCAGATGGTGTCAAGCGTGTGTGGTGGAAACCAGATGAGGAGTACAAGGACAAGTGTGTCTTGCCTACAGTCAAGCATGGTGGTGGGAGTGTTATGGTTTGGGGCTGCATGAGTGCTGCTGACACTGGGGAGCACAGTTAATTGAGGGAACCATAAATTCCAACATATACTGTGACATACTGAAGCAGAGCATAATCCCCTCCCATTCACAGACTGGGCCGCAGGGCACTATTCCAACATGATAACGACCCCAAACACACCTCCAAGATGACCACTGCCTTGCTAAAGATGCTGAGGGTAAAGGTAATGGACTGGCCAAGCATGTCTCCAGACCTAAACCCTATTGAGCATTTGTGGGGCATCCTCAAAATCAAGGTGGAAGAGCGCAAGGTCTCTAACATCCACCAGCTCTGTGATGTCGTCATGGAGGAGTGGAAGAGGACTCCAGTGGCAACCCGTGAAGCTCTGGTGAACTCCATGCCCAAGAGGGTTAAGGCAGTGCTGGAAAATAATGGTGGCCACACAAAATATTACAAAGTTACACTGTTATACAAGCTGTACACTCACTACTTTACATTGTAGCAAAGTGTAATTTCTTCAGTGTTGTCACATGAAAAGATATATTCAAATACAAACAAATATGTGAGGGGTGTACTCACTTTTGTAAGATACTGTATATGAGATAAGAAAAAACTGTACCACAGAACAAACATTACCAATGTGATGCTTAAAGCAACTGTGACATTTAAAGCAACCTTTTTTCTCTCTCTTTTTTCCTTTTTTTTTCTCTGAAAGGTATTCAGAGAAAAAAAGTTGCTTTAAGTGTTACACATATATTGTTGGTAATGTTTTGATGTGTGGTACACCTGTTTCTCATCTTCATGTACCTTAGATGTAATTATCAGATAAATGAGTATTACAATTTTAAAATGGATTGTTGTATCTATTTACTAAAGCATCTGCATTTATTGGTATACCTAGGAAAGACCTCAGATTTTAGATTTTCAGAGCAATATTTGTGTGACCCTTAGGCTTTACTATCTCTAGAAACAGATCAATAGAGACAAGCCAGTGGCTGTACATTTTGTGGATGTACTACATCAAATCCATGAATTAAGTAGCATGATCATCGATTGAGTTCACAAATCTAATTGTGGTGGTGACATGGATAAAATACTGTTACAGGAAGAATCTTTTTAGACCTACACTCTACCGATGGTAAAGTCTAGGGGATTGAACATGAATTTGTCACTAATATACATTTTGCCAGTAAGCTGAATTGGTTTCCAAGTTCAAGCTATTTTTCTTTTCAATTAGTTTTTATTGAAAATTCAACAGTAAAATAATACATAGTACATCTGAGAGTTATACAATACTGCAAAGGTTGCACCTCTTCATCAGCAGGGAATCCAGTACCAAATCAAGTTAATAAGAAAAATAAGGAGTTGTTCCTTTAATTGAGTCAAATGATCGCGTTTACCTTGTGACCATCTTAAGTAATGGCGTCGCACCTGTGATCCAGGCACCCCCAATGGGTTCTAACTGTGCCACAGGTCACTGGCCCGCACAGACAAATAGTGTCATGCACACTTCCATATGACTGTTGCTTACTATTTCAATTATTTGTTATAATTTCCCTAATCAATCTATTATGTATTTGGGTATATCTCCCAAAGCTCATACAAAAATGAAAAAAAAGAACACTTTAACAGTTTAATAGTAAGAACGTTAACAAGTTACATGTACCATCTAAAAAATGCGTGTATCTAATAATGCAAATAATTTACCTATCCCTAATTGGTAGGATATTGCGCTACCCATGATTCCCAGGATATATTAAATTTTGGGATATTATGGATTTTTATGGCGAAAAAATTTTCATATGTGTATTGTGTTTTAACTCTATTTATAACTTCTGACAACAGAGGAGTCTCTTTAGATTTCCATTTAGAAGTTATGGTTAGTTTTGCTGCAATTAGTATGTAAGTAATTAGAGATCTATATTTGTTTGGGATTAAGTGCATTCCTATGTTAAGAAGTGCCAACTGTGGCGAGGGTATAATAGCTTCTCCCGTAACTTTATTGATTAGGGAAAACACCTCCTTCCAAAGTTCTGACTTCCTTGCAGCTCCATAGTATATGTAGGATGCATCCCCTTCCTCCGCAGTCCCTCCAGCAATTGGGAGAGGAGTCTGGGTAAAACTGTGCCAGTCTTACTGGAGTTAAGTAGGTTCTATATAGTATTTTCAGTAGCAATTCCTTGTGATTTACACAGTTGGAGTATCGAAAGTGGGATTGGATGGCCATTTGCCAATCCTTCGGTGTATAGAGATTACCCAGCTCCCTTTCCCAGTTTTGCATGTTTGAGGATTTATGAAAAGCACTATTATATTGTAGCTTGTCATAAAACCACGACAGTCCTTTTGTGCTGTCTCTGTCAGAGTTCAAGCGTGTCCATGTTTCCCTGTGAATATTATAGTGTATATTGGGGTTGTTTTTATGAAAGTAAGTGAGTTGGATATATGGAAATGAAGTGGGTTTGGGGTATTTGGTAACCAGTTCTCTATAGGTCTGTATCTCTTCTCTTATCCATGGCTGAACATTAAAATTCGGTATAATGTGTTCGTATATCTGCAGTGGAAAGTTTGTGCATTTATCTTTAGTATCTTGAGGTACCACAGCATGCAGTAGTGTGGCGTCTATGGATGGGAAAGGCTTATGAATTGACTTCAGATGGGTCAGACTTGACAATAGTAGGGCCGGCAGGCTTCTATTACCAACTATACACTTCTCAATCTGGACCCGTAGTTTATCAGAGTTGGTATCAAAACAATCTTTAGTTTGATCCAGTCGAGCAGCCAAGTAGTAGTTTTTAATATTAGGGAAGTTTACTCCACCATTTAATTTATGCTTCATTAGTAAAGGAAATGAAATCTTGTTCATCTTCTTTCCCCAAATGAAGCGCCTGAAAAGTTTTTCTATCTCTCTAAAGAAATGATCTGGTATAATGATTGGTATGGTTCTAAAATAATATATGATTTTAGGTAGCAGTGTCATTTTGAGAGCTGCAATCCTCCCAACCCAGGACATTTCAAATTTCGATATATGTTGCAGGTCCTGTTTAACTGTCTCTAACAGTTTAGGGAAATTTGCTTCATATGTGGAAGCTGTTGGGTATGATAGAGTAATTCCTAGGTATGCTAAATTGTGAGGTACACATTGAAATTGGAAGGTTCCTTTAAGATGCTCTTTCATTTTCTTTGTCAACCCTATCACCAGAATAGATGACTTATTGGAGTTCAGTTTGTAGTAAGATGCCCCCCCAAATTCATTTAAAATCGATTGTACCTTCATCAGTAAAAAGGCCGGACTAGTTAACGTCAAAACAACATCATCGGCAAACAACCCAATTTTATGGGAGTAGCCTCCTATTTCAATACCCGCGATTGAGTCGCAAGATCTAATGGCCTCCACCAGGGGTTCCATTATTAAGGTAAAAATCAGTGGCGAGAGAGGACAGCCCTGACATGTGCTATTAGTTATGGGAAACATGTCAAAAAGGACATTAGAGGTAAATACTCTTGCTGTGGGCTTTGTGTAAAGGGCCATAATTGCTGTGAGTATCGTGTCGCTCAGACCAAATTTCTGCAGAGTCGCATTCAGGAAACCCCAATGTACCCTGTCAAATGCTTTTTCAGCGTCAAGCGTCAGTACCACAGTGGGGGCCCCTCCAGCCTCTGCCACCTGCAGGAGGTTATATAGTCTATGAGTGCCATCGGGCGCCTGTCGGCCTTTCACAAAGCCCACCTGGTCTGCTTTAACCAGTTGTGGTGTGATTATTGCGAAACGATTGGCCATAAGCTTTGCATAGATTTTTAAGTCAGTATTGAGCAGTGAAATTGGCCTAAAGTTTTGAGGGCAATCCGGCCTCTTCCCTGGTTTAGGCAAGGCTATGACAGTGGCTTGGAGCATCTCTTCGGGAAAAGAGGCATTTGAGGCAGCATAAGTAAGGAGTCTTTGTAAATATGGTGCGAGAGTTGATGCAAAGTCCTGGTAATATTCTGCTGAAAAGCCATCACTCCCTGGGGATTTAGATTTGGGGAGTGATTTAATTATGTCTAGAATTTCTTTGTCTAGAATCGGTGAGTTCAGAAATTCAAAGGCTTCAGTGGTAAGCTTGGGTGACGTTACTGAGTTCAAAAAGGAATTTATGGTGAAGTCGTTAGGTTGTGGGGTGTTAGGGTCCGAAGCTAAATTATATAAATCACTATAATACTTTTGAAAAGCATTGGCTATTTCGTTTGGGTGAAAAACTGTCTTTCCCATGTGGGGGTCAATCATAGAGGTTAGTCTAGAGTAATGTTGTTTTTTTCGAATGCAATTAGCCAAAAGTTTGCCTGCTTTGTTTCCGTGTGCATAATAATTAGCCTTAAAACGTTTAAGAGAGTTTGTATGCTCTTCCAATAGGGTCTGCCTAAGCTGTTGTCTGTAATATAAGAGTGACTTTGTAATGGTAGGGGAGCGGTTTTGTTTATTCTGTAATTCTAGGGATTGTAGGGTGGACAAGAGAGTGGCAATTTTTTTTGCCTTCTGCCTTTTCCCTAGCTGCTGCCTGTATCAACAAGCCTCTGCCATAGGCTTTATGAGCGCACCATAAATACATTACATTGGTTTCAGCATTGTCATTAAGTTGAAAGTATTCATCAAGCAGTGTAGCTATTTTCCCTTTGTGGTGAGGGTTAGAAAGCAAAGACACGTTATTCCTCCATAGATATGTAGGGTTGCAGGAGTGTTGTTCATTTATTGTGATTGTCACTTGTGCACGGTCCGACCAAGTTATAGTGTGGATTTTTACTTCCAGAGTCCTTTGTAGAGTAGAGAGATTGGATAAGATCATATCAATCCTTGAGTAGGAGTTATGAGGGGCTGAAAAGTACGTATAGTCACGTTCGGAAGCATTGGTGCATCTCCATAAATCATACAGGCCCAATTCTGTAAGGAGTGGCTTAATTTCATACCTGTATGTACTTTTAGAAGAAGAGCAGTCCATATATTTATCTACTACACAGTTAAAGTCCGCGCAAATGAGTAAAGAACCTTTAGTATGTTTTTTTATACATTGGTGGAGGGACTTTAGGAATGAAGCTTGTCCAGTATTAGGTGCGTATAAACTAACTATGGTGTACTCCACATTGTTCAGGTGACAAACTAAGATGATGTACCTTCCTTTTGGGTCTGTAATGACCTCATGGAGATTGAAAGCAACAGACTTGTTTATTGCAATCATTGTTCCTCTTTTCTTAGATGTGGCGCAGGCTTGAAAGATATGTGGGAAGGATTTATCGGAGCATTTCAGTTGTTTGCTTTGGGAAAAGTGGGTCTCCTGAACACATAATATGTCACAAAAAAAAGAGCAAATAGAGCCCAGTGCTCAGGGTGTTATAAAATAAACTGCACCAGTCATAAATAAATAAAACTGAGCAGTTTAATACAACCAATAATAGTTATAAAATGTCAATAGCAGTTGTGAATTGTAACCTAAGTTATAAAAACAAGAACCAGTATTACAATTGAACCCACAGTAACACAATATTGCAATATTATATTGCACTAAATATCAGCATCTGAATATGCACTAGAAATAAAAAGACAGTCAGCCTTTAAACAACAGGGAACCAGCACGGGAGATCCATCCAAAACATGCCCCAAACAAAGGCAGTGGGTAGGCTGGTGAGAGCCGAAGCAGGTGCTCAAAAAAAGGGTAGGGAAAACTCACACCTTCCTCACTGGATGTGGGGTCTGGCGCCATGCAGAGTGGCTCACCGGCTCCAACGAACAATGTACTGGCCGTGGCGTGGATGGAGCCGATGCTCCGCCATGAGGAGCGGAGCCTTACCGAGGTTCCATGACGATGGATGATGACGTCAGCACAGGGGAGCCGCCGGAGTGTCAGCTGGTGAAGGCAAGCTGCTGGCGCTCCAGACTGTGTCTCCACAAGGGTGAAAAACCTCCAAAGTGTATGGTGTCACTACACAGATCCCAATTATGGATCTGAGCGGCTGGTCAGGAGAGAAAGGTTGCTGCAGACAGGCTGATGAGACTCACATCTGACTGTAATCCCTGCGGCCCCTCAGGATGGAATAAAGTCAATGGTAGATGGATGAACCAAAAAAAAAAAAAAAAGGGGATTAAACAGGAATAGCTAAACCAGATGGAATTGGTGGAAGAGAACAATGCTGCTGGCTGTCGTGGCTGTTGGGAGCTTTCCCAAGGATACAAGCATAAATGGATGGATGGATAAATGATCACCGTGACTAGGCTCTGGATAAGACCACTGTCATTGGGTTGCCTTGACTATGCGTTTCGCGCATGAGCACTTTGTCATAGTCAAGGGAGTAGGCAACTCGCAAAGTTTAAATACATAAATGTGAATAGGGGGAGGGGACGCAATGGGAGGGACAAAAAAAAAAAGGGTAAGCCCATTGTGAGGGAGGGGGGGACAGAATCTCTAGTGTTAACCCCCTGTTGTTCAAACAACCTGACGATGGAAAAACACACAATAAAGTATATACATATTACAATACTCCTATTTAAATATATGTTTTTTCAGGGTACAGAGCATAATAACACATAGTTTACGATCAAACAAAACAGTTTTATTGATTATCACGGAAACATTTACTAGAAAGACAATAAATTATTTTTAAATAAAAAAAAAATAATAATAATTTTCTTAGAAAACCCTTCAAAAACTCTTGTTTAAAATTCTTTTCGATCTCTTTTCACAACCTCATTGTTAAAATCACCCAGTATGCACCAACTTTACACAAAACTGCATGTTTCCAGTTCCTCGTTTAACCCCTTGGGGGCAAGCGAATCGAACATATAGATTCGCTTGTCCCTCAGGATGGAATAAAGTCAATGGTAGATGGATGAACCAAAAAAAAAGGGGATTAAACAGGAATAGCTAAACCAGATGGAATTGGTGGAAGAGAACAATGCTGCTGGCTGTCGTGGCTGTTGGGAGCTTTCCCAAGGATACAAGCATAAATGGATGGATGGATAAATGATCACCGTGACTAGGCTCTGGATAAGACCACTGTCATTGGGTTGCCTTGACTATGCGTTTCGCGCATGAGCACTTTGTCATAGTCAAGGGAGTAGGCAACTCGCAAAGTTTAAATACAAAATGTGAATCGGGGGAGGGGACGCAATGGGAGGGACAAAAAAAAAAAAGGGTAAGCCCATTGTGAGGGAGGGGGGGACAGAATCTCTAGTGTTAACCCCCTGTTGTTCAAACAACCTGACGATGGAAAAACACACAATAAAGTATATACATATTACAATACTCCTATTTAAATATATGTTTTTTCAGGGTACAGAGCATAATAACACATAGTTTACGATCAAACAAAACATTTTTATTGATTATCACGGAAACATTTACTAGAAAGACATAATAAATTATTTTTAAATAAATAAAAAAATAATAATAATTTTCTTAGAAAACCCTTCAAAAACTCTTGTTTAAAATTCTTTTCGATCTCTTTTCACAACCTCATTGTTAAAATCACCCAGTATGCACCAACTTTACACAAAACTGCATGTTTCCAGTTCCTCATTTAACCCCTTGGGGGCAAGCGAATCGAACATATAGATCCAAAAAACTTCTCGCTTGCACAGCAAGGAGAATCTCTCATTATTGGTTAATGTACCCTTGGGGATCGTTTCAATCACAAAGACCTCTAAATGTCTAATGTCCTTGTTGTGGAAACATAAAAAATGTTGAGGAACACTGTGTTCATCGTTCCCTTTAGAAATCAGTCTACGGTGGTCACCCACTCTAGCCCGTAATGCCCGAATGGTCCGACCAACGTAGACTAGCCCACACGGGCAACGGAAAACGTATATAACGAAGTCAGTGGAGCATGTGATGAATTGCCTAATCTCATATTTTTTACCTGTGTTGGTTGTGATAGTCTTAGAGCCATGGGCAATAAATTGGCAGGTGAGACATCCCCTCTTTTTACACTGAAATATGCCCTTTCTATCGTGAAAATACGATCTGATGTCAAGGGGGGATTTAGATCTGTTTACTAATTTGCTGGGTGCTACCAAATTTTTAACATTACGGGCTTTTCGGAACATTACCTGTGGAACCTCAGGTAATAGCGGAGCTAGACGTTGGTCCAAACGTAGGATACCAAAATGTTTTTTAACAATTCTAGATATGGACTTGTATCTATCATTAAAAGTGGAGATAAATCTAACTGTCTGGTTAGTTCTTGATTCATCTTTAGAACTCTTGTCCCTGAGAGGGGGGTTCATGTGGGACAGGAAGGTGTCATTAATGAGGTCACATGGGTACCCCTTCTCTTGGAATTTCTTTTTAATAATAGCCCCCTGTTCAGCATAATCCTCCACTCTGGAACAATTGTGTCTCAGTCTGTTAAATTGACCACTTGGAATGTTGCATTTCCATGATGGATGGTGGCAACTTCCAAAATGGAGATAGGAATTCCCACTGGTTGGCTTAACGTGATTTTTAGTAAAGATCCTGTGTTGATCATGGGCTAACACCAAGTCCAAGAACACAAGTTCATGGGGATCTATTACATGAGTAAACGACAGGCCCAATGGATTGGAATTGCAGTGGGCCACAAATGAGGGAAACAGATCTGGGCCACCGCTCCATATGATCACAATGTCATTGATGTACCGCCCAAAAAAGACAATGTGCTCTGCGAACGGATTGTTGGTCCAGATGCTGTGTTCCTCCCAATAGCCCATAGTAAGATTGGCATAGACCGGAGCGAAGTTGGCTCCCACGGCCGTTCCTCTAAGTTGTAGATAAAATTGTTCACCAAACGTAAAATAGTTATGTTTGAGACAGAATTCAGTGGCTTGAACCAAAAATTGTGATTGCAGGGAATTGAATTCACCACTCCTAGTCAAAAAATATTGCACGGCTCTCAGGCCTATTTCATGGGGTATCGAAGTATAAAGGGAAGACACATCGAGAGATGCCCACCAGTATCCCTCTTCCCATGAATAATTCTGAAGGGCTTTTATTACATCGCTGGAATCCTTGATGTATGAAGGTAATTGGCACACGAGGGGCTGCAGACAATAATCGATATAAATGGACAAACCATTACTAAAGCTATTAGTACTTGCCACAATAGGTCTACCAGGAGGATCCACCAATGATTTGTGGACCTTCGGAAGGTGGTAAAAATAGGGAGTACTACACTCAGATGGTAATAGGAATTGTCTTTCTTTATTAGTGAGTACTCCATTTTGCCAAGCTCCCTGTACCAGTGACCTTAATTCCAGTTGGAATCCTGGAAGAGGATCAGACTGTAGTTTCAAGTATGTGTTGATGTCCGCTAACAACCTGCTTGCTTCTTTGGTATAATCAATACGATTTTGTACCATCAAGCTACCAACCTTATCCGCCTGCCTGATGATGATCTTAGTATTCGACTGTATCTCTTTCAATGCCGCGTTCTCACATCTGCTCAGATTCTGATGTTTCCGCATCTTAGAATCATCACATAGTGATAGGAAATCTTTGTATACAGCTTGATAGTAAGTTTCTATGTAGGGGCATTTAGAACTGATTGGAAAGAAAGTTGATTTAGGTCGGAAGGGGGTATGCATTACTGGTGGTTCTAAACTAGCTGTGCGAACATAACCCTCTGTGTGACCCTCAGCCCATAATTCCTCAAGAGCCTGTAGTGCAGCTTCATCAAGTTCCGTGGAAGGTGTACACTCTGGTACCGGAACCAATGTGGTATTCGCCTCCTTCCTATCTTTTTTATGTATGGCCAATGGGTTAGGGGCATAATGGCGTTTTAACATTAATGAGCGTATAAAACGGTGTAGGTCTTTGAAGAGACCGAATTTATTTGGACCTATCGAAGGCGAGAAACCCAAGCCCTTCTGGAGTAGACACTCTTCAGAGGGGGTAAGAGTATGTGAGGACAGGTTATATATTTTTATTGTACTATAATTTAAGTTGATTCTGACCTCTATTTTTTGTTTATTCTTCCTAGTGGCTCCTCCTCTTCGCTTCGTCCTCTTCTAGTTTTCTTTTCTCTTTTAGCACTCCCTTTGGAGGAGAAAACTGAAAATTTTGAGAATTAGAACTTTTTGGAGATAAAATGGGACAATTGACGCCCTGGGGGTGAAGCTCATTTCTAGTCTCTTGAGATTTAGGTCTCGCTCCCAATAAGACATAGTCCTCTAGGTCTCGAGATAGAGGACTAAAACTGTTCTGGGTGGGTATGTTATAAGCCAATTGAAGTTGAGTAGTAGGTGGTGAAACCATAGCAGCCTCATGCCTTGCAATAGAAGGGATGAGTGGTACCATCAAAGAGGAGGAGGTTACAAGGGGAGAGGGATTCAGGTCTATAATGGTGGTGGTCGGTATAGTTTCCCCTCCGGTCCCAAGCTTCGATGCCAAGATATTGGGACTGGTGGGTTTGGAGGCCACCCTAACTGGTGGAAGTGAACTTGTTTTAAGAGTAGGTTTCTTAGAGTTATTGGAGTTATGTTTTTTGGGCTTAATTTTCTTAGCTTTAGATTTGTTTGTAGGTTTTGAATGAGTTGAGTGTAGTGCTGTCTCATTGACCTCTTGCTTATGGCGTTGCCAGTCAAACACTTGGCCATTTCCATAATCAAAAAGGTCTCGTTCTAGCTTTTTGGTTTTCTTGTGAACCAAGGCATCTTCATCCTTCTTGACATTTCTCTCAAGAACTTGAAGCCACCTGGGGAACAAGCAGGAAGTACTAAATTCCTGAACAATTGTCTCTTTCTCTTTTACCTGTTGTACTGCTAATTCTAATTTCCTTTCTCTTTGTGAAATTTGAATTTTGATCCATTTGATTGTACAGAACTCTGCTAGGGATCTCTATTCCTTATGAAGATCTTCGTCCAGGAAGCTACATTGCTTCTTGATACGGAGTCCTCTAGGAGTAATGCCTAGTTCTATATATTTTTTAAGAAACGCTAAATTCCACCATTGGGTCTGTTCATATTGTTTAGCATCTTGTAACCATAAAAACGCTTTCCTCATACGAATCTCGAAAGCTTCCTTATGTGCTCGTTGAGTAGAAGTACCAATAGGTGCTTCCTCAAGTGATGGTCGAATGATATTACTTCTATTCATATTCTCAAAAAAAGGGGAAGGATAACAATTAAAAATCTCCCACCAAGGGGAAAAAATAATTGGAAATAAAAATAAAAACTGTGTTACATGGGATATACACCTCTCAGTGGGGACTTACCCCTTGAGGCTATTCCAGGAGACTATACAGAGGCTGCCGGTAAACCAGAGAAAACAGAGAAAAAAAAACACAGCAATAATACAGGGCCAATAGTAGACTACCTGGAGAGCTTCCAACAAGGCACGCGGTGTGCAACATGTGTATTTACCACACCATATATTGTAACATCTTATATGCCTGTAGCAAGACTTATGTGTAAGAGAGGAGGGAGGTAAAAACACACACACACCCGTGCAGCTGGACCAACCATAACTGGTGGATACAGATCATAAAAAAAGAGCAAATAGAGCCCAGCGCTCAGAGTGTTATAAAATAAACTGCACCAGTCATAAATAAATAAAACTGAGTAGTTTAATACAACCAATAATAGTTATAAAATGTCAATAGCAGTTGTGAATTGTAACCTAAGTTATAAAAACAAGAACCAGTATTACAATTGAACCCACAGTAACACAATATTGTAATATTATATTGCACTAAATATCAGCATCTGAATATGCACTAGAAATAAAAAGACAGCCTTTAAACAACAGGGAACCAGCACGGGAGATCCATCCAAAACATGCCCCAAACAAAGGCAGTGGGTAGGCTGGTGAGAGCCGAACCAGGTGCTCATAAAAAGGGTAGGGGAAACTCACACCTTCCTCGCTGGATGTGGGGTCTGGCGCCATGCAGAGCGGCTCACCGGCTCCAACGAACAATGTACTGGCCGTGGCGTGGACGGAGCCGATGCTCCGCCATGAGGAGCGGAGCCTCACCGAGGCTCCGTGACGATGAATGATGACGTCAGCACAGGGGAGCCGCCGGAGTGTCAGCTGGTGAAGGCAAGCCACTGGCGCTCCAGACTGTGTCTCCACAAGGGTGAAAAACCTCCAAAGTGTATGGTGTCACTACACAGATCCCAATTATGGATCTGAGCGGCTGGTCAGGAGAGAAAGGTTGCTGCAGACAGGCTGATGAGACTCACATCTGACTGTAATCCCTGCGACCCCTCAGGATGGAATAAAGTCAATGGTAGATGGATGAACCAAAAAAAAAAAAGGGGATTAAACAGGAATAGCCAAACCAGATGGAAGTGGTGGAAGAGAACAATGCTGCTGGCTGTTGGGAGCTTTCCCAAGGATAGAAGCATAAATGGATGGATGGATGGATAAATGATCACCGTGACTAGGCTCTGGAAAAGACCACTGTCATTGGGTTGCCTTGACGACGTGTTTCGCGCATTATCGCTTTATCATAGTCAAGGGAGTAGGCAACTCGCAAAGTTTAAATACATAAATGTGAATAGGGGGAGGGGACGCAATGGGAGGGACAAAAAAAAAAAGGGTAAGCCCATTGTGAGGGAGGGGGGGGACAGAATCTCTGGTGTTAACCCCCTGTTGTTCAAACAACCTGACAATGAAAAAACACACAATAAAGTATATACACATTACAATACTCCTATTTAAATATATGTTTTTTCAGGGTACAGAGCATAATAACACATAGTTTACGATCAAAAAAACATTTTTATTGATTATCACGGAAACATTTACTAGAAAGACATAATAAATTATTTTTAAATAAAAAAAAAATAATAATAATTTTCTTAGAAAACCCTTCAAAAACTCTTGTTTAAAATTCTTTTCGATCTCTTTTCACAACCTCATTGTTAAAATCACCCAGTATGCACCAACTTTACACAAAACTGCATGTTTCCAGTTCCTCATTTAACCCCTTGGGGGCAAGCGAATCGAACATATAGATCCAAAATCTTCTCGCTTGCACAGCAAGGAGAATCTCTCATTATTGGTTAATGTACCCTTGGGGATCGTTTCAATCACAAAGACCTCTAAATGTCTAATGTCCTTGTTGTGGAAACATAAAAACACTGTGTTCATCGTTCCCTTTAGAAATCAGTCTACGGTGGTCACCCACTCTAGCCCGTAATGCCCGAATGGTCCGACCAACGTAGACTAGCCCACACGGGCAACGGAAAACGTATATAACGAAGTCAGTGGAGCATGTGATGAATTGCCTAATCTCATATTTTTTACCTGTGTTGGTTGTGATAGTCTTAGAGCCATGGGCGATAAATTGGCAGGTGAGACATCCCCTCTTTTTACACTGAAATATGCCCTTTCTATCGTGAAAATACGATCTGATGTCAAGGGGGATTTAGATCTGTTTACTAATTTGCTGGGTGCTACCAAATTTTTAACATTACGGGCTTTTCGGAACGTTACCTGTGGAACCTCAGGTAATACCGGAGCTAGACGTTGGTCCAAACGTAGGATACCAAAATGTTTTTTAACAATTCTAGATATGGACTTGTATCTATCATTAAAAGTGGAGATAAATCTAACTGTCTGGTTAGTTCTTGATTCATCTTTAGAACTCTTGTCCCTGAGAGGGGGGTTCATGTGGGACAGGAAGGTGTCATTAATGAGGTCACATGGGTACCCCTTCTCTTGGAATTTCTTTTTTCATAATAGCCCCCTGTTCAGCATAATCCTCCACTCTGGAACAATTGCGTCTCAGTCTGTTAAATTGACCACTTGGAATGTTGCATTTCCATGATGGATGGTGGCAACTTCCAAAATGGAGATAGGAATTCCCACTGGTTGGCTTAACGTGATTTTTAGTAAAGATCCTGTGTTGATCATGGGCTAACACCAAGTCCAAGAACACAAGTTCATGGGGATCTATTACATGAGTAAACGACAGGCCCAATGGATTGGAATTGCAGTGGGCCACAAATGAGGGAAACAGATCTGGGCCACCGCTCCATATGATCACAATGTCATTGATGTACTGCCCAAAAAAGACAATGTGCCCTGCGAACGGATTGTTGGTCCAGATGCTGTGTTCCTCCCAATAGCCCATAGTAAGATTGGCATAGACCGGAGCGAAGTTGGCTCCCACGGCCGTTCCTCTAAGTTGTAGATAAAATTGTTCACCAAACGTAAAATAGTTATGTTTGAGACAGAATTCAGTGGCTTGAACCAAAAATTGTGATTGCAGGGAATTGAATTCACCACTCCTAGTCAAAAAATATTGCACGGCTCTCAGGCCTATTTCATGGGGTATCGAAGTATAAAGGGAAGACACATCGAGAGATGCCCACCAGTATCCCTCTTCCCATGAATAATTCTGAAGGGCTTTTATTACATCGCTGGAATCCTTGATGTATGAAGGTAATTGGCACATGAGGGGCTGCAGACAATAATCAATATAAATGGACAAACCATTACTAAAGCTATTAGTACTTGCCACAATAGGTCTACCAGGAGGATCCACCAATGATTTGTGGACCTTTGGAAGGTGGTAAAAATAGGGAGTACTACACTCAGATGGTAATAGGAATTGTCTTTCTTTATTAGTGAGTACTCCATTTTGCCAAGCTTCCTGTACCAGTGACCTTAATTCCAGTTGGAATCCTGGAAGAGGATCAGACTGTAGTTTCAAATATGTGTTGATGTCCGCTAACAACCTGCTTGCTTCTTTGGTATAATCAATACGATTTTGTACCATCAAGCTACCAACCTTATCCGCCTGCCTGATGATGATCTTAGTATTCGACTGTATCTCTTTCAAGGCCGCGTTCTCACATCTGCTCAGATTCTGATGTTTCCGCATCTTAGAATCATCACATAGTGATAGGAAATCTTTGTATACAGCTTGATAGTAAGTTTCTATGTAGGGGCCTTTAGAACTGATTGGAAAGAAAGTTGATTTAGGTCGGAAGGGGGTATGCATTACTGGTGGTTCTAAACTAGCTGTGGGAACATAACCCTCTGTGTGACCCTCAGCCCATAATTCCTCAAGAGCCTGTAGTGCAGCTTCATCAAGTTCTGTGGAAGGTGTACACTCTGGTACCGGAACCAATGTGGTATTCGCCTCCTTCCTATCTTTTTTATGTATGGCCAATGGGTTAGGGGCATAATGGCGTTTTAACGTTAATGAGCGTATAAAACGGTGTAGGTCTTTGAAGAGACCGAATTTATTTGGACCTATCGAAGGCGAGAAACCCAAGCCCTTCTGGAGTAGACACTCTTCAGAGGGGGTAAGAGTATGTGAGGACAGGTTATATATTTTTATTGTACTATAATTTAAGTTGATTCTGACCTCTCTTTTTTGTTTACTCTTCCTAGTGGCTCCTCCTTTTCGCTTCGTCCTCGTCTAGTTTTCTTTTCTCTTTTAGCACTCCCTTTGGAGGAGAAAACTGAAAATTTTGAGAATTAGAACTTTTTGGAGATAAAATGGGACAATTGGCGCCCTGGGGGTGAAGCTCATTTCTAGTCTCTTGAGATTTAGGTCTCGCTCCCAATAAGACATAGTCCTCTAGGTCTCGAGATAGAGGACTAAAACTGTTCTGGGTGGGTATGTTATAAGCCAATTGAAGTTGAGTAGTAGGTGGTGAAACCATAGCAGCCACATGCCTTGCAATAGAAGGGATGAGTGGTACCATCAAAGAGGAGGAGGTTACAAGGGGAGAGGGATTCAGGTCTATAATGGTGGTGGTCGGTATAGTTTCCCCTCCGGTCCCAAGCTTCGATGCCAAGATATTGGGACTGGTGGGTTTGGAGGCCACCCTAACTGGTGGAAGTGAACTTGTTTTAAGAGTAGGTTTCTTAGAGTTATTGGAGTTATGTTTTTTGGGCTTAATTTTCTTAGCTTTAGATTTGTTTGTAGGTTTTGAATGAGTTGAGTGTAGTGCTGTCTCATTGACCTCTTGCTTATGGCGTTGCCAGTCAAACACTTGGCCATTTCCATAATCAAAAAGGTCTCATTCTAGCTTTTTGGTTTTCTTGTGAACCAAGGCATCTTCATCCTTCTTGACATTTCTCTCAAGAACTTGAAGCCACCTGGGGAACAAGCAGGAAGTACTAAATTCCTGAACAATTGTCTCTTTCTCTTTTACCTGTTGTACTGCTAATTCTAATTTCCTTTCTCTTTGTGAAATTTGAATTTTGATCCATTTGATTGTACAGAACTCTGCTAGGGATCTCCATTCCTTATGAAGATCTTCGTCCAGGAAGCTACATTGCTTCTTGATACGGAGTCCTCTAGGAGTAATGCCTAGTTCTATATATTTTTTAAGAAACGCTAAATTCCACCATTGGGTCTGTTCATATTGTTTAGCATCTTGTAACCATAAAAACGCTTTCCTCATACGAATCTCGAAAGCTTCCGTATGTGCTCGTTGAGTAGAAGTACCAATAGGTGCTTCCTCAAGTGATAGTCGAATGATATTACTTCTATTCATATTCTCAAAAAAAGGGGAAGGATAACAATTAAAAATCTCCCACCAAGGGGAAAAAATAATTGGAAATAACAATAAAAACTGTGTTACATGGGATATACACCTCTCAGTGGGGACTTACCCCTTGAGGCTATTCCAGGAGAATATACAGAGGCTACCGGTAAACCAGAGAAAACAGAGAAAAAAAACACAGCAATAATACAGGGCAAATAGTAGACTACCTGGAGAGCTTCCAACAAGGCATGCGGTGTGCAACATGTGTATTTAACACACCATATATTGTAACATCTTATATGCCTGTAGCAAGACTTATGTGTAAGAGAGGAGGGAGGTAAAAACACACACACACCCGTGCAGCTGGACCAACCATAACTGGTGGATACAGATCATAAAAAAAGAGCAAATAGAGCCCAGCGCTCAGGGTGTTATAAAATAAACTGCACCAGTCATAAATAGATAAAACTGAGTAGTTTAATACAACCAATAATAGTTATAAAATGTCAATAGCAGTTGTGAATTGTAACCTAAGTTATAAAAACAAGAACCAGTATTACAATTGAACCCACAGTAACACAATATTGTAATATTATATTGCACTAAATATCAGCATCTGAATATGCACTAGAAATAAAAAGACAGTCAGCCTTTAAACAACAGGGAACCAGCACAGGAGATCCATCCAAAACATGCCCCAAACAAAGGCAGTGGGTAGGCTGGTGAGAGCCGAACCAGGTGCTCAAAAAAAGGGTAGGGAAAACTCACACCTTCCTCGCTGGATGTGGGGTCTGGCGCCATGCAGAGCGGCTCACCGGCTCCAACAAACAATGTACTGGCCGTGGCGTGGACGGAGCCGATGCTCCGCCATGAGGAGTGGAGCCTCACCGAGGCTCCGTGACGATGGATGATGACGTCAGCACAGGGGAGCCGCCGGAGTGTCAGCTGGTGAAGGCAAGCCACTGGCGCTCCAGACTGTGTCTCCACAAGGGTGAAAAACCTCCAAAGTGGATGGTGTCACTACACAGATCCCAATTATGGATCTGAGCGGCTGGTCAGGAGAGAAAGGTTGCTGCAGACAGGCTGATGAGACTCACATCTGACTGTAATCCCTGCGACCCCTCAGGATGGAATAAAGTCAATGGTAGATGGATGAACCAAAAAAAAAAAAGGGGATTAAACAGGAATAGCCAAACCAGATGGAAGTGGTGGAAGAGAACAATGCTGCTGGCTGTTGGGAGCTTTCCCAAGGATAGAAGCATAAATGGATGGATGGATGGATAAATGATCACCGTGACTAGGCTCTGGAAAAGACCACTGTCATTGGGTTGCCTTGACGACGTGTTTCGCGCATGAGCGCTTTGTCAAAGTCTAGGGAGTAGGCAACTCGCAAAGTTTAAATACATAAATGTGAATAGGGGAAGGGGACGCAATGGAAGGGACAAAAAAAAAAAAGGGTAAGCCCATTGTGAGGGGGGGGGACAGAATCTCTAGTGTTAACCCCCTGTTGTTCAAACAACCTGACAATGGAAAAACACACAATAAAGTATATACATATTACAATACTCCTATTTAAATATATGTTTTTTCAGGGTACAGAGCATAATAACACATAGTTTACGATCAAACAAAACATTTTTATTGATTATCACGGAAATATTTACTAGAAAGACATAATAAAATATAAAAAAAAAAAAAAAATAATAATTTTCTTAGAAAACCCTTCAAAAACTCTTGTTTAAAATTCTTTTCGATCTCTTTTCACAACCTCATTGTTAAAATCACCCAGCATGACACCAACTTTACACAAAACGGCATGTTTCCAGTTCCTCATTTAACCCCTTGGGGGCAAGCGAATCGAACATATAGATCCAAAAAACTTCTCGCTTGCACAGCAAGGAGAATCTCTCATTATTGGTTAATGTACCCTTGGGGATCGTTTCAATCACAAAGACCTCTAAATGTCTAATGTCCTTGTTGTGGAAACGTAAAAAATGTCGAGGAACACTGTGTTCATCGTTCCCTTTAGAAATCAGTCTACGGTGGTCACCCACTCTAGCCCGTAATGCCCGAATGGTCCACCAACGTAGACTAGCCCACACGGGCAACGCAAAACGTATATAACGAAGTCAGTGGAGCATGTGATGAATTGCCTAATCACATATTTTTTACCTGTGTTGGTTGTGATAGTCTTAGAGCCATGGGCGATAAATTGGCACATCCCCTCTTTTTACACTGAAATATGCCCTTTCTATCGTGAAAATACGATCTGATGTCAAGGGGGGATTTAGATGATTTGTTTACTAATTTGCTGGGTGCTAACAAATTTTTAACAGTACGGGCTTTTCGGAACGTTACCTGTGGAATCTCAGGTAATACCGGAGCTAGACGTTATAATATGTCACCCTCAAGCTTTTTTGCTTCCTGCCACATCACCCTTCTTTTAAACGGGCTATTTAGACCATTGACATTAAAAGATATCAATTTAATGGTCATAGTCAATCTGTGGGTGAGATTCTAGATATAAAGCCATGCAACTGAAAATCATACGCAATTCACTAGTTTTACCTGAAGGTGGCAGCGAAGGATAGGATTTGAAGTAGTAATAGATAATGGAGTAATGGATCTTTGTATAGTTCTGCTTGATCTGCAAACACAGGCTGCATCCAGAGTGCAGGTTCATCATAACTTTGTGGTACATGTAAAAAAGAGAAAATTGAGGGAAAAAAAACAAGAAAACATATATAACACAAAAAAAATAACATTATGTGCAAAACATTTTCGCTCCTGAGCATTGAGGGGGTCTGTGCTCCCTGAGATCCAGTAACCCATCCAGGTTAGGCTAATGTATAATGTGAAGAGTTACAAGTGCAGGTGAACTATTCCTCCATTATCACCCATGTTTGACTTTTTGCCATTCCTGCGATATTTTATGAGAATGTGACGGTGTGGGGTTTTCGTCTTCCTCCGGGAGAAGCTGCCACTTTCGGGCCAGCTTCAAACCGTTTTCTAAGTTGGTGACAATAATTTTAGTCAGAAAACCCCAAGTGTAAGGTATTTTGTGGTTTTGGAAAAGCTTTGTCAGTGTAGCCAGGTTTCTGTGGGCTTGCATAGTATGTTGCGAGATATCAAAGTATACAGAGATGTCTGCATATGGATCAGGAAGTGGGGAGTTTTTCCTGGTATATCGCATGAGATCTTCCTTTACATGAAAAAAATGAATGCGTGCTATTACATCTCTAGGCATTTTTTCTGGTAGGTGCTTTGGTTTGGGCAAGCGATGTGCATGATCTACAATCACCTCCCACTCCAGTGTTTCTGGTAGCAATGCTGAAATAAATTGCTGTACATATTTCCTGAGGTCTGCAGGCATAACAGATTCAGACACCCCTCTCAATTTCACATTGTTCCTTCTGGAACGGTCTTCTAAAGCTGCCATTTTACTTTTAATCGCCTGTATCTCGTCTTCTGCTGCATTATAAGCATCTACAAGCTCATTGTGAGCTGTGGAAAACTCCCCCATCTTGTCTTCAGTATGTGAGACTCTGTCCCCAATGGCAGTCACTTCAGCTTTTAGCTGAGTTGTGCATTCCATCAAGTCTCTGTGCAGCGAACCCCTCAAAGTCACTAGCATTTCTTTCATTAAAGTATCAGTCAGTGGCTGATCCAGGGTGGGGAAATCATGCATTTGTTCTATGAACTCCTTAGTGCTGTCCTGGGATATGTCATGTCCCCCTTGCTCACCTGGAAATCTGTGCTCTTCTGACCGCTTCTGTGACGCTTTCTGTGGGCTCTGCACAGGTGATGTTCCTGGGGAGGGTCTGTTGCTGTACCCTGGGGATGATGCCTGGTGCTTGCCGTCTTTCTGAGATGCCGATCCGCCGCCACAGCCGCGTCTCGAGTTGTAGGCCTCGGAGCCATCTTGGGTTCCATGAGGTTCTAAGCTGTAGAAATCAGTCAGCTTTTTTGGGCCCCGCTCGGGTTTTCTTTTAAACATCTTGGGGGCTGGTGATAGCTGGGCTCTTAGGGATGTTGATTCTCCTCACTGTGCCATCTGGCATCGCTTCTTTCAGCTGGATGGGACTGGATTCTCTTAGAGCTCTCTCCTTAAGCTGCCATCTCTTTGGCTGCTGGCCACGCCCCCCTCGTTCAAGCTATTTTTCATGTTTCTTTGTATATCATGTCTTTGTGTATCATTCTGGCAAACACGTTTTGAATTGTGCATTAACCCCATATTTGTGCACCAGTTTTAAACTTTTCAGTTTGCTGCAGTGTAATACAAACATTGGTACTATTTAATTGTAAACTACAAACGTTTTGCCACCTGCCAGTATTGGCCCCCGGTGACATGGGGGATGTGGTACGGTGATAGGCAGGGGGTAGAAGAGGGGCACAGTTTTCCATCTGCACCCTGGACATTGGATAAAATTGTCCCAGCCCTGGGCAGAAACAATAGTATACATTTATGCTATTTATTTAATATATGAATGCCTTTTCCTACCTATGACTGCCTGGAATTCAGAATGGAAAACCAAGACATATTAACAGCATGCAGGGCAGCCATCAGAAATTTTGGGGCCCCTTACACAGTTTTAGGCCTGGGCCCCCCCCCCGCTAATTTTAGCGGCACTTTACCGTCATTTTAGCTGCACTTTTCGGCCACTAGCGGGGAGCTTTTAACCCCCGCTAGCAGCCAAAAAAGGGTTAAAAGCACCCACAAAGCACTGCTGCTGAATGGCTTTGCAGGCACTTCGGCAGCGCTGCCAATTGTTTTCCACGGCAAGGGCGGTTTAGGAGCATTGTATTCACCGCTCCTGCAACACCCCAAAGATGCTGCTTGCAGGAATTTTTTTTTCCTGTCCTGCAAGCGCACCGCTCCAGTGTAAAAGCACTCGGGCTTTCACACTGAAGCTGTAGAGAAGGCAGTTTACAGGTGCTATTTGTAGCACAAAAAAACGCCTTTAAAACACCTCAGTGTGAAAGTAGCCTAACAAGACAGATTCTATAATTAGCAGACCCGCATGAAAAGTTACCTGGAGGGGAGATACATAAATTGTGAGATCAAAGTAATTCAGACACTACCTGTAAGACCCCTTTCACATTGAGGCACTTTGCAGGCGCTATAACGCAAAAAATAGCGCCTCCAAAGCGCCCGGAAAGTGCCACTGCTGTCTCTCAAATGTGAAAGCCCCGAGGGACATGGAGACAAGGTGCTTTGGGGTTGAGGACATGTAGCCTAGTATGGTTCAGGAAAGGGAGGGTGCTCACTTGTCCCCCTCTTTCCTGGCCTGCCAGGCTGTGTGCTTGGATAAGGGTCTGGTATGGATGTTGGGGGAGACCCCACACCGTTTTTTAAACATTTTTCTATTGGTATTGTATTGCTGCCAATTTAAATGTCATTTCATGCATTCTTTTTTCTTTAGAAATGTCATTTTTGCTGCAGCATGTTCTACACATGCTACAAATGCGCCACTTTACAGGCAGACTAAGGAGACCCCCCAGGCACTATATTTAAAGGAATTGTTTATTTTTATTGTTGCACTTTAAGCATCATTAAAATCACTGCTCCTGTAAAATCAATCTTTAAAAAAAAGTTTTTCATTGATACATGTCCCCCAGGGCAGTACCCAGACCCCATGGCCAATTACTTGCATATAAGCCTTCTAAATGGGGATGCTTGATTTTTCAAGTTTGTGTCTCATAGACTTTAATAGGGTTTGCCGTTCAGGTCAGAACTTTTTCTCTGCTCGGGAGTTCTAGTGCGAATAGAACAGGGGAGTGTTCGGCCCATCTCTAGTGAGGAGTGGAGAATGTTGTCGAATGGATACCATTATTCTGGCGGAGCATTGTATATATGTCTTTCTTCTTCATTCTTTTTTGTTGGGTTAGTTGTTTGCCTACATATCGTACACCTTTACCTTGCCAAAGCACTCCACACCAATACCTGATGTTAGTAGGGAACAGATGTATATCTTTGTATCTCGTATGCCTACCTTGCAAAATGTGTACATGAAATGTTGCGGTTGGAAGGCTTTCTATACCCACCCCTTTATTCCTTCCTTTTCCCTTTCTCTGGTCTGTTTCTTCCTGCCCCTCCCCCCTCTTCCCTTTCTTCCCCCCCTTCTTTTCCTCCCCTTGCTTTTTTCTACCCCCCCACCTTCCCTTTTCCTCCTGTCTCCCCGTTTCCCACCAGCTATTCTCTGCTCTTGGTCCCTTTCTGTGTTATCACTTGTACTTCTTCATCTAAGCAATGCTTCATGACAGTTTGTTATGTATATGCCATACAATTTTTATTGCCAGTTTGCTAGGTGGTGTGCCTGTCTGTGTGCTCAATGTATGCTTCCCGTGTCTGCTGTAGGGGAGATTGATTGGCAATCTGGCCTCGGCCATCTTCAAACACTGGTCCTTATTGGTAAGCAATCCTGTGGCTACCCACTTGTACTACTGTTGTTGTATCATTAATCATGAATTGTTTGGTTGACTTAGCATTATTCCTCTTGAAGAAGCGGAATTGTCCACAAAATATGTAGAGAACCCACTATTCACTGAGGATTAACTAGATCCTATACTCTGTGTCCTTCACCCCTGAGGGTATAACATTACTAGTGGAATATGTTTTTATATGTTCAAAAATATATGGATTAAACTTGAGACTGTAATTTTATCTATGTATCTGGATACTTGCTTTTTACTTACAGTATTTTTGTTCTAAAAAAATTTACGTTTACTATTTTTTTTTATATAACTCTTTGGATACAGAGATAGTTCATTTTTTTTATCTCCTACTGGGGACGTAGTAGGGGTTGTCTTCAGTTTTTCATAATTACAGCTGTAAGGATGATGGTACCCTTTCATTTTTATTTCATTCTATCCACCAGAGGCACATTGTTTATTGAATGAATCATGGGGAATTGTGCATATATTATAGAAATATACTGAATATGTTTTATATTTTGTCCAGACAAACACTTTATTCTTTGAATGGTGTGTTCAGAATGATTGAACACAGCTCAAAGAAAACTTGTATTACATTAATTTTCTTTATCTGAAAAACGTAGGTGGTAAAATTGCCAGAAACCTTTACTTAAATAACCATTTAAACTGTAATTCCTCAAACCATATTGTCTACTGAGATAAAAACCACTGCCTGTTTAGTGGAACGTTTTATGTAGAAAATGCAGGTATTGTAGTAAAATTTCTGTCTTATAAATAAAAATGAGCTTGCTCAATGGGTGATGTAAAATTAAGCCTGTTGCTTGAGTATAACTCATTTAGGCTTAACAGGTTCAGTTAAGGGTACTTCACTATGAGCATTAATTTATAAATGTGACCAGCATAGTGTGGAAATAATATATTCATACCCTTTAATAGATCATCTGGCTGTGTACTTTCACGCACTATGAAAAATTAGCACAGACTGAGGGCAACTCTTCCAAAAAAAAAAAATCTTTGGAAATCTTTTGTTTGTAATATTAAAAACCTGTCTAAATTGTAAAATTGATCAGGAAGAACATTTATATAAAATAACTTCTCACCACTAAATTTTCCTTGCTTTTCAACACGTTTATGAAAGCCTTATTTTGTTTTGCTCCTTCTTAACCAGTTCCAGACCAGCCGCCGCAGTTATACAGGTTAGCTCGGCTGGGCGAAGTGTTGTAGCTGTACGGCAGCCGCGATGATCGGATTTGTTTCAGAACAGATCAGTCTCCAGGCCCAGGCCAATGATTTCTGGCCTGGCCCTGGTGATCGATTCTGGTGAATGAAATCCTCCCCTGCCTGTGTAAGTGTAAACACAAACCGGGGAAGTGATGGCATTTCCCCCCTCGTGGAACTCTTTTCCGTTCCAGAGAGAGGAGAGAAGACATCTCAGAATAAGTTGTACCACCACTACACTGACACAGTACACATAAGCACACTTGTCACCCCCCGATCACCCCCCGTTAACCCCTTAATTCCCTGTCACTGTGTCACCCAGTGCAGTGTTCATATTTTTTTTTATCACTGTACTGGTGTCATTTTTGACAATAATCAGTATTGGGGTACTTAGTGGTAGGCCCAGATAGGTCTAGGGACCCCCCTAAACCCCCCTAATAAATGTTTAACCCCTTGATCACCCCCTGTCACCAGTGATCACTGTATTAGTGTCTGGTTAGCTAGTTATTTTTTTATAGCGTTGAGGGCACCCGCCATATATTACCTAAATAAAGGTTTAACCCCCTGATCACCCATCAGGTAATATCAGTTAGGTTTTAGCGTTAGTCAGGGTCTGCGTCGCCCCAGACAGCGTCAGATTATTGCCAGTAGCGCTAACACCCACGCATGCACCATACAGCTCCCTTAGTAGTATAGTGTCTGAACAATATCTGATCAGATCTATACAAGTGTCTCCAGTAGTTTAGGGTTCCCAAAAATGCAGCGTTAGTGGAATTAGCCCAGATATCTGCTAGCACCTACATTTAGCCCTTCCGCCGAGCCCAGCCTACCCAAGTGCAGTATCAATCAATCACTGTCACTTACAAAACACAAAACACATAACTGCAGCATTCGCAGAGTCAGGCCTGATCCCTGCGAACGCTAACAGTTTTTTCTTTTCAAATATTTTATTGGCAATTTCACATACAACTGCTACATTAAGTTCCATGCATAGTTTCTTACAATTAGATGATCGTGTACATAGAAATAATGTCGGAAAACAATGTATTAAGGAAAACTGAGTTTTTAGATAGCAGATATATTTCCAAATCATACAGTTTGCTGGAACTAAACACGTAAATGTATGAAAGATTAAAGGGGACTACAATCCCATTTTTAACACTATAAATTTGGGCCTTTCCCCAACACAAGTGACGGGGGGCCCCAAAAGTAATACATGTAACAGAGTATATTACCTATTTTTGGATTTGGAGGGTAAAGTGAAATCAAGGGGTGGAATAAAGAAAAGGGGTAGAAAGAAGGGGATGTAGGCGAGAGAGTTGTGGGTTGGAGAGGAAGGGGGAGGAGAGGTGCCGGCCGGCCCGCGCGGGTAAAGGAATCATATTAGAGTCTGGGGATGGTGCTCATGCCCACTTAAAGCGATATTAGATCTTCAGCTATGTCCGTTGGTAGAAAGTGTTCAACCCAGGGTCGCCATACTCGGTTATGTTGGGTGGCTTTATCGAGAATTTTTGCTTCTATTTTGTCATGTATCATTGCTAGGGTCACCCTATTCTTTGTTTCAACTATGTTAAGAGTGGGTGTTTTCCAAGCCTTAGCTATCGTCTGTTTGGCTGCGGTGAATAAATGTAGGAGAAGTCTGAGTTGTGATCTGGTGTAGTCTTGTGGGAAAAGGTTGAGGAGGGCTATTGTGGGGTTAGGGGATAAGGTAATTTGGTGAAGAGTGGTAGCCATCTGAAATATTATTGCCCAGAAGCGCTGTGCTTGAGGGCACGTCCACCATATATGTAGGTGCGTGCCCCTGTCTCCACAGCCTCTGAAACAGTTCGGGGAGGATTCAGGTAGAAATTTAACGATTCTAGCCGGGACAAGGTACCAGCGCATTAGCACTTTATAGTTCGCTTCTGAGGCAACAACATTCTGGGATGAATTTTTTGTATTGGACCATATGGTCGACCAGTCTTCTGGCTCGAGGGTAATATCGAGGTCTCTCAACCATCTCTGTGCATATGTGGGTAGATCTGGAGGTGGTGATGTAAGATGGGAGTATAGACGGGAGATAATACCTGGGGCATGCGGGTCCGACTCGCACATATGCTCAAACTCGGTTAGAGTATCCAGTCCAGAGTTAGATTTTATAGTTGATTGCACGAAGTGTTTAATTTGAAGGTAGCGGAAACATTCTCTGTGACGCTAACAGTTTTTTGATAGTGTTTGAAGCAGTCGCTGACAGTCAGGTGCTCTTTTTTTCCTTTGAGTCTCACTAGTGTACCAGTAAATTTAGAGGCCAAAATGTCCAATCGAAGGTACGCTAGTGAAGAGGCCTACACGTTTCTGGCTCAGAATACGAACCAGTAGACAGCAGCAGCACCCTGAAAGATAGATCTGACGACGGAGTAGTGGTCCCCGCCAAGGTCAGGCATACCCAACCCCGTTCTTCTGCTGTTGTTGAGGTGCAAGAACCGCAGGGTTCTCATTTGGAGCAGAGAGCCAGTACTAGTGCCGCTCATCCTTCTGGTGAACTGGCAAGCATCAGCGGCCTAGTACATCCTGGTCGTACATCCAGCACTGCAGTAACACTTGGTGACGTGACGAGTCCCATAAGTGCAGTTCAAGCTGGTGAGGTAGCTAGCGCAACTAGTGTCCCGCAGACACCAAGAAGAAGACAAACACAGGCCCATCGAGACCATAATGCCCTTCCTCCTGCATTTGCCAATCTGATTTGGAAGCCCACCACTTCTGCAGCACCTGTACTTCCCCATTTACTGGCCAACCCAGAATTCAGGTGGAAATAGTTGATTTTATGTCACTTGATTTTTATTCGCTGTTTTTCATAGAAGATGTCTATAGAGCTATTGTGGAGCAAAGCAATTTGTATGCTGGTCAATTCATCACCACTATTCCCCAGTTGACCCTTGCCAGAGATTGGAAACCTATTACGGTTTCCGAATTTAAGACCTTCCTGGGCCTATCCCTCCTCATGAGCATAACTAAAAAAGTGAGTTCCGGTCATATTTGTCCACTGACCCAATTCACCATATGCCCGTGTTCTCTGCCTCTATGACCAGGACACCATATGAGCAGATATTGCGGTTCATGCATTTCAATGACAATGAACTCTGTCATGCTCGGGGTGACCCTGGATACAATCGGCTCCACAAAATTCAGCCCCTCGTAAACCACTTCAACCAGCAGTTTGCAGCCTTGTTTACTCCTGATCAAGTTGTCTGTGTTAATGAGTCCCTGATTAAGTTTTCTGGCCACTTGTCTATCAAACAGTATCTTCCCAGCAAGCGTGCCAGATAGGGGGTCAAGATGTATAAGCTCTGTGACAGGGCAACAGGCTATACATATAGTTTTATGGTTTACGAGGGAAGAGATAGTCACATGAAGCCGGAGAACTGCCCAGACTACATAAGGAGCACTGGTAAGATTGTGTGGGACATGGTGTCACCTTTAAACGTGGACAATTATTACACAAGCTTACCACTTTTTAGTCACCTTTTTGATTGTGAAATTGGCGCATGTGGCACTGTGCGAACTTATCGCCAGGGCTTCCCCCAACGGTTTGTAGAGTCCTGATTTAGACGAGGGAAAGAGCCTGCTTGAAATGTAATAATTTGTTAGCAGTGAAGTGGAGGGATTCATGGAATGTATTTGTTCTGTCCTCCCTTCACAAAGATACGACAGTCCAAATTCCTGCAGCAACTGGTGTTGTAGAGAAACGCCTCTGTGTCCACGAATAAAACCTTAACATGGGAGGGGTGGACCTCAACGACCAGTTGTTGGCACCGTACCTAATTGCCCATTAGGCCAGACGCTGGTATAAAAAAGTGTCTGTATATTTATTCCAATTGGCTCTGCCGAATGCTTTTGTGCTATACAAAGCTTCAGGACGAACTGGATCCTTCCTAAAATTCCAGGAAGCAATCGTCACAGCCCTTCTGTTTTCAGACTGTGCTATGGCCCACCTTCCCAACTCAAATGCAGTGAGCCGGCTGCATGAGAGGCATTTTCCTACCTGGCACCCCTGCCCACAGAACACCCCAAAGATGTCATGTCTGCAGATAATGTGGATTTAGGCGTGATACCCGCTTTTATTGTCCCTCCTGTCCTGACCAAACTGGTCTCTGCATCGTCACTGTTTCAAACACTACCACACACTAGTGGAGTATTAGTGTAGGGTACAGCACTACACAGTCCTAGGGCACACTTACACAGGGTCTCGAAAATGAGATGGCCATCACATTTTGAGAGACCCTAATCTTTAATGTTTACAGTTTATATAAAAGTGCAAAGAAAAACCAAAAAAACCAAAAACACCAAAAAAATCCAAAAATAGTTGTGGTTTTATTTTTCTTCTTTCTATTGTTTTCTCTCTTATGTTCGCTCTCTATTGTCCGCTCTATTTTTTTATCTCTATTATTCTATATCTATTGTTCTCTCTCTATTTTTCCTGTATTTTAGAACTGTAATGTTTTCTTTTTACTATGTTTTATTGTATTTGCTTTGCAGGTCGGACATTGATCGGACATTCTGACAACAAAATCCTAGTATTTTTTCCGACGGATGTTGGCTCAAACTTGTTTTGCGTACACACGGTCGCACAAAGTTGTCGGAATTTCCGATCGCCAAGAACGCGGTGACGTCAACCACGTACGACGAGACTAGAAAAGACCAGTTTAGAACCAAGCGCGGCACCCTTTGGGCTCCTTTTGCTAATCTCGTGTTAGTAAAAGTTTGGTGAGAGACGATTCGCGCTTTTTCAGACTCGTGGCTTTCAGATCGTTTTCTGCGGTTCAGTTTGTGCTTGTGGGTTTGTATCTGCTCTTCATTGCGTGCAGTTAGTTCGTATTGGAGTTTTCTGTGCGATCTTGTCCGCTCATTGCTGTTTTTCAGGTCACTCTTCACAGGCCTTGCTGTTCTTCAGTGCGTTCTGTTACTTCGTTCTGAGCAGCCGACCGTTTTCTAGCCATGTTGCGTATAGGTACTCCTCGTAGAGTTCGTGCTGTGCGGAGGCTTGGTGTTGGGGTCCTGACCTTGACACAAGTCTAGTCCATGAACAGGGTGGGGAGGAGTTCATGGACTAAGAATTGGTTGCTTCAGCGTGACCAGTTCTGTCATATGCCTTTGCTCCTTGAGATCTGTGAGAATAATCCTGATGATTTCAGGAACTTTCTCCGGATGACGGACCCCGTATTTCACCGTATGTTGGCTTCGCTGACCCCCTATATTAGCAGGCAGGATACCTGCATGAGGCAAGCCATCACTCCGGAGCAGAGGCTCGTCACCACCCTGCGGTACTTGGCAACGGGGAGAAGCCTGCAGGACTTGAAGTTCTCGACAGGCATCTCCCCCAGGCTCTGGGGATCATTATCCCAGAAACCTGTTCTGCCATCATCCAGGTCCTGCAGAAGGAGTATATGAAGGTAAGATTTTTATCCTTTAATATCACATTTTATTGTATTGAATGTTTGCTAATATATTGTATTTCTTTCCTCATTCCCTAATTACCATGATTGTAATATGCTGTGAATGTCCCCTTTGTCCTCATGCATGCTGGAATTTTATGTAATTTTTTTTTTTTGTCCTTCATACATATTTGCCTTCACTTACCTCCCCAGCATGCTCTCCTGCCCCTATATTCACCTCATGTAGTCACTTAACAATGTATTTTATCAGCTCCATAGTAGTGCTTTACCCCCAAACACCCCCTAAAATGTTTAGAAATGTGATTTGTGCTTTAAATTCAGGCAGAGTGCCAGAGGCTTGTTTTTGTGGTGTCCCCAAATCATTTTGAACCCTCCCTCCCCCCCAAATGCTAAGTCAGCTGATCCCAATTCTCTATCTATCCTCAATCATCTATCTGCTGACTTTGCCAAACTCATACACACTATACCTATCTTTTTTGTGGTCAGATTTATTGATGAATTCCCCAAAGCATGTAGTGCAAGGGCCTGCCGGTATACTTTCAAATGGTACTGTTTCAAGTTTTTGTATACTATTATTATCTTGATAGGTAATAGCAGAATGTCCAAATGTGCTCAAATGTGTACAGTGTGTATTTATATATTTGTATTATGACACTCTGTCCAGTGGGCTGCCAATAGTGTAACTAAGGAGGGGCTGTTCCAAGTAATACCCATTATTTAGGCATTCATCTCTCAATGAAGTGAAGAGGGTTACCTGTCCAAGATCCCCCCCCCCCATAATGTTAGAAATGGCCCATGAGGGGGGGGGGGAATATGATAGGTGTACCTTATACTTTGGTGTTGTAAAATTCCCCTTAATAAATGTTATCTTAATGTTCGCCAAGAATGTTTGTGTCTAATCTGCTTTCCATGTTTATGTCCAAAAATACTAATTTTTTTTGTTTTCCTCAACAGTTTCCTTCCACGCCACAGGAATGGCAGACTGTGGCCTCCCACTTTGCCCAGCGGTGGGACTTTCCTAACTGCGGAGGGGCAATTGATGGGAAACACGTCCACATCGTCCCACCACCCAACTCGGGGTCGTACTATTATAATTACAAGGGGTTCAATAGTATTGTGATGTTGGCGGTGGTGTCGGCTAATTACGAGTTCCTGTATGTCGACGTGGGAAAGAATGGCCGGATGTCCGATGGTGGAGTCATCGCCCAGACGGAGTTTTACAGGCGTCTCCAGAATGGCAGCTTGGACTTGCCACCTCCAGAAGAGAATGTGGAAGGACTCCCATTCGTCTTCATTGCGGATGAAGCATTTGCACTGGGGGACCATCTTATGCGGCCATTTGCGATGAGGACCCTCACCCCGGAACAGAGGGTTTTTAATTACCGGCTGGCCAGAGCCAGAAGAGTGGTGGAGAACACATTTGGAATCATGGCCAGCCGGTTCCGCCTATTTCTTACACCCATCCATATGGCAGAGTATAAACTGAATCATATAATCCTGGCGTGCTGTGTTCTACATAACTTTTTACATCAACATTTTGCCAACTATGCTAGCTCAGTTGGGCCTGAGGCCGGAATAATAAATGAAACAACCCTGACGGCGCTTGAAAGTGGCCATCCTGGCTTGCCCTCCCTGAGTGCCCATGATGTCCGGTTAAGATACCTTGAGTTCTTTGCGGGTAGGGGGCCCATCAATATACCAGACAATTTGTGAAACCTTGATCCAATAAAAAAAAAATTGCCAATCTTTGGTGACATTTACTGCTTGTGTTTGTTTTAGCTGACCCTGACAGAAATGTGGTGAGTCCAAAAAATGGTGTGATTGTGTAACCTTACAAAGCACTGTTGGGTGTTATTTACTAAAGGCAAAGACACTTTGCACTACAAGTGCACCTGAAACTGCACTGAAACTGCACTTGTAGTGCAAAGAGGATTTGCCCTTAGGAAATAACCCCCATTGTCACAGAAAATAGCAATTACATCACCACAAAAGTGTTGTAGCGTTGAGACAATAATCCACACATTCTTGATTAACAATCTTTTTAATACCTGCACAATCACATGTGCATTTAGAAAAGGTTTTTAAAACAAACCAACATGTTTGTTCTATAACAATTTTTGGGGTGGCATTATCAAAAATAGAAATGTCCATTTAAGATAAAACAGGTATGTTAAAACCAACAAGAAAGACACAAATCTTGAACTTACAAAGTTCCCATTTGGTAGAACTTGAAGGCAATATCAGACATGATTATTTAGGAACTGTGTTTGATATTGCATTCAGATGGGGTGAAGTCACCCCAGGAAAAGCAAAATTTGGAAGATGCACACAAATTTCCCAATGTCAACATGTGCTAGCTGCCATCACAGGAGATGAAGGGACGTGTTTTGGGGGAGAAACCCCTTCCTCTCAGCTACTTTATTATTGAGGAAGGGGTTGCACCCCCAAAACGCCTACATTGATCTCCCATGATGGTAAATAGCACATGTTGGCACACTGTGTGCATCCTCCAAATTTTGCTTTTGTAAAAATCACTAAAATATTTTGAACTTTGTAGCACACAAAAAAAGAAAGTGATTTGGAGGGGTTTTAAACTCTCCCCAAAACATCAATGATGTTCTTATTTTTTTTAATAACATCATTGATGTTTTTCTGGAGGTTTTCCAAAGCTAAATTACACCCCATGATCTCCCCGATCAGGATCTGTGCACTTTCTGATGTGAAACGATCTGGATCCACAACATCATGATCACCTAAAAAGAGAGAAACCAAACAAAAACAGGTATAAAAAAATGCCGGCATCCATCTCTTACCTGAGCCTGTGGTCGCAGACACTCACCTGTTGTGGTGACTAGTTCCACCACGTCTTCTTCCTCCTGCTCTTCTTGTGTTGGGGGGATTTCCCCTTCTTCCCGAGGTTGTTGACCATCTCCAACATCTCCACAAAGGACATATTTGAGGCCTTAAAGCGTCTCCTTCTGGATCTGGACGTCTCCGGATCCGGGCTTTCCTCCTCCTCGTTGCTGTAATTAGCACGCACCAGCTGTCTCTCCTCCATGTGCTCTTCCCCCACTGCACAGAACGAAAAGGGGCAGGGAATAGACTAGAAAGAACATCAGGGGCGGGTGGAGTTACACGCATGCGCAGTGTGTATAAAGCGTAACACGCGTGCGTACTACGTACGATCTGTGAGCGGAGGAAGGAGCATTGGAGGCGCCGATCGTGATAACGAAGGTAAGATCTAAACTTGGGCCTATACTGCTTTGAAATTGAAGCCTATACTGTAACAAGATTAGGAGAGTTTGGCCTGACCTTAGGGTTTGTCTTGTGTTGTGTCTTGCAGAGAAAATGGATGGCTTCAACGACCACAATTTCCTCCCCCTGTTCATAGACAAATACAGGGAGCTGCCCTGTCTGTGGCAGGTGAGACACCCCCATTACAACAATAAACAAAAGAGGCAGGCAGCGCTGGAGAAACTGCTGGAGTTGGTGATGCCGGTGGTCCCCACAGCAACCACCCCTTATTTAAAAAACAAAATTGGTGGCCTGAGGAGCACTTATCTCAGGGAGTGCAAGAAGGTCACGGATTCCCAGAGATCCGGAGCTGCAGCAGATGACATTTATTTAGGCTCTGGTACTATGAGAGACTGCGATTTCTGTCAGACCACACTGAAGTCAGGGAATCCCTCTCCACTCTTCCTTCCACTCTTCCTTCCACCCCAGCTGAGGCTTCCGATGTCCAACCTGGGCCTTCCAGCCAGGAAGAAATGGAGGAGCCCAGCTGAAGTCAGGTATAGCATTGTTCTACAGATTTCTGGTCAATAAATAAATAATCTTTACTAGATGCCATTATTTATCACTAAGTGCTGATTGAAAAAAGTGTTTTACATATCAATAGACAGTAGTGGGCATCCAAAATTGGGACAAGAATGAAAAATGCTGGGCTCAGAATGATAGTCTGTTATATTTGTTAACATTCAATTTGCAACAGTCAGGAGGTGAAAATTGTGTGTGATTGATGAATAAAAAACTAAAACTATGTCCCTTTTTCATACACAGGAAGACCTCAGCCAGGAGGAGGCTGTGAAATGTGGCAGCCAGGAGGAGGCGGGGCTAAGTTGCTGCCAGGAGGAGGCGGGGCTAAGTGCCAGCCAGGAGAAGCCTGGGACAAGTCGAAGCCTGACCGAATCGCAGGTTCCTCCCCTCCGCCTTCCATATAAAAGAGCGCGGAAGGCGACTCACATGCAGGATTCTGCCCTCAGGCTAATTCAGGAGGCTTCTGCGTCCCTCAGAGCCTTACCCACTCCTGAAGAGGCCTTTGCCTGCATGTCTGCCACAAAACTGCAGGGCATGCAGGAGGGTCAATGCAAAATATGTGAGGACCTTCTTTATAAAGTCCTAAGTAAGGGGGTGAGTGGGGAACTAACACCCAATACCCACCTGAGTGAATTGGCCCCTCCTCCTCCTCCTGCTGCCACAACTCCAACACCAGAGCCACAGCATGGAAGGAGGCATGGAAGGAAGACAAGAGAGTGATGGCCCTGGGTTCAGTCTGGTCTGGCAAAAGATGCAGTCTCTTGTGTGACCACAGCCTGGGGACACAGATGTCATCTGCTGCTTTCCGGATCTCTGGGACTTCTGGACCAGACTGCACTCCCTTAGATAAGGACTCCTCAGGCCACCAATTTTGCTTGAAAATAGTTGATGTCTGCCCTGGGGGTCCAAGGATTTTGTTGTCGGAAAATTTTATAGCCTGCTCTCAAACTTTGTGTGTCGGAAAATCCGATGGAAAATGACCGATGGAGCCCACACACGGTCGGAATTTCCGACAACACGATCCGATCGGACATTTTCCATCGGAAAATCGGATCGTGTTTACGGGGCATTACTGTTTATACTGTAATGTTACTTTGTTTTATTGTTAACCATCATTTGCTTAGCAGGTACGCCATTCAGCTGCAGCACGGGTTTATTCTGACAGCAACAGAGTTTGCTCCCATGATACGTAAGGCCGTGACTCCAGTGCTGTAAGAGGTGATTTCACCACCACATTAAAAAAAAAAAAGAGCATATATACCGAAGCATGGGAAAGGGGTGTAGGAGCGATTTGCTCCTAACATTTGGGGCGGATTGCCCCCATGCTTCGGCATATAGTTTTTAGGCACAGATTGTGTTAAAAAATGTTTTTATTCTTACTATGTTTTATTTGCTTTGCAGGTATAGTATGTCTTACTGTTATACTGTAATGTTACTTTGTTTTTTTGTTAACCATCATTTGCTTAGCAGGTACACCATTCAGCTGCAGCACTGATTTATTTATCTTGACTGTAACAGTGTTTGCTCTCACGATACGTAAATCAATGACTCCAGCGATGTAGGAGATGATTTCACCACCACAGTTAAAAAAAAATGGTGCATGTATGCCCATCATTAGAAGAGGGTGGATGAAGGGCGGTATTCTAATGGTTGGCATACCCACCGATCAATCTCTTTTTTTTTTTTGTTCAGCCCACAGGCTGTATGAAAAAAAGAACATTACAATATATGCCCAACAAGGACCAGCAACGTACTAGTATGTTGCTGGCCTTTGAGTGGTTATACCAGAATGATGCCTGCAGGTTTAGGTATCATCTTGGTATCATTCTTTTCAGGCAGCGGTCGGCTTTCATGTAAAAGCAATCCTAGCAGCTAATTAGCCTCCAAACTGCTTTTACAAGCAGTGGGAGGGAATGCCCCCCCCCACCATCTTCCATGGGTTTCTCTTGCTCTCCTGTTCCAACAGGGAACCCGAGAATGCAGCCCATGGTGCCGCCAACTGACCATAGACCTGATCGGAGATGAGAATGGCTCCAATCATCTCTATGGCCTAAGAAACCGTAAGTTATGAGATTTTCATGACTTAGGGTTCGCCGAATACAAACAGCGCCATTGGGAAATTGGGAAAGCATTTTATCACACTGATCTTGGTGTGGTCAGATGCTTTTAGGGCAGAGGAGAGATCTACAGTCTAATATACACCAATTTTTTCAAAAAAGATTACCTGTCACTACCTATTGCTGTCATAGGGATATTTACAGTCCCTGAGATAACAATAAAAATGATAAAAAATAAAAATGAAAGGAACAGGTTAAAAATAAATAAATAAAAACAAATAAAAAATGAAATAAAAAATAAAATAATTAAAAAAAAAAAAAAAGCACCCCTGTCTCCCTGTGCTCACGCGCAAAGGCGAACGCAAGCGTCGGTCTGGTGTCATATGTAAACAGCAATTGCACCATGCAAGTGAGGTATCACCGCGAAGGTCAGATCGAGGGCAGTAATTTTAGCAGTAGACCTCCTCTGTAATACTAATGTGGATTTTAAAGGCTTTTAAAAATGTATATAGTTTGTCGCCGCTGCACGTTTGTGCACAATTTTAAAGCATGTTGTGTTTGGTATCCATGTACTCGGCATAAGATCATCTTTTTTATTTCATCAAACATTTGGGCAATATAGTGTGTTTTAGTGCATTAAAATGAAAAAAAAAAGTGTGTTTTTTACCAAAAAATTGTGTTTGAAAAATCACTGTGTGAAAAAAAAAATTGTAGCAACCACCATTTTAATCTGTAGGGCCTTTGCTTTAAAAAAATATATAATGTTTGGGGGGTTCAAAGTAATTTTCTAGCAAAAAAAAAATATTTTTTAATGTAAAAAAGTGTCAGAAAGGGCTTTGTCTTCAAGTGGTTAGAAGAGTGGGTGATGTGTGACATAAGCTTCTAATGTTGTGCATAAAATGCCAAGAAGTTCAAACCCCCCAAATGACCCCTTTTTGGAAAGTAGACACCCAAAGCTATTTGCTGATAGGCATGTTGAGTTCATTGAATATTTTATATTTTGCCACACGTTTCAGGAAAATTACAAACTTTTTTTTTTTTTCTTGCACAAAGTTGTCACTAAATGATAGATTGCTCAAACATGCCATGGGCATATGTGGAATTACCCCCAAAATACATTCTGCTGCTTATCCTGAGTACGGGCATACCACATGTGTGAGACTTTTTGGGAGCCTAGCCATGTACAGGACCCCAAAAACCAATCACTGCCTTCATGCTTTCTAAGGGCGTAAAATGGTGATTTCACTTCCTCACTACCTATCACAGTTATGGAGGCCCTGAAATGTCAAGATGGCACAAAACCTCCCCAAATGACCCCATTTTGGAAAGTAGACACCCCAAGGTATTTGCTAAGAGGCATGGTTGGTGAGTATTTTACAGTTCTCATTTGTTTTTGAAATTGAAGAAAGAAAAGAAAAATGTATTTTTTTTTCTTTTTTCAATTTTTAAAACTTTGTGACAAAAAGCGAGATCTGCAAAATACTCAACATGCCTCTCAGCAAATAGCTTTGGGTGTCTACTTTCCGAAATGGGGTCATTTGTATGCCCTTAGAAAACCTAAAGGCGGTGATTGGTTTTCGGGGTCCTCTATACGGTTACACTGCTAAAAAGTCTCACACATGTGGTATCCCCATACTCAGGAGAAGCAGCAGAATGTATTTTGGGGTGTAATTCCACATATTACCATGCCATGTTTGAACAATATATCATTTAGTGACAACTTTGTGTAAAAAAATAAATTAAAAAAAACCCAAAGAATTGACTTTTCCTGAAACTTGTGGCAAAATATAAAATATTCCATTCTTTCCAAAATGGGGTCATTTGGGGGGTTTTGTGCTATCTTGACATTCAATGGCCTCCGAAACTGTGATAGGTAGTGAGGAAGTGAAATCACCATTTTACGCCCTTAGAAAGCCTGAAGGCGGTGATTAGTTTTCGGGGTCCTGTACACGGCTAGGCTCCCAAAGACTCACACATGAGATATCCCCATACTCAGGAGAAGTAGCAGAATGTATTTTGGGGTGTAATTCCACATATGCCCATGGCATGTTTGAACAATATATCATTTAGTGACAACTTTTTGCAAAAAAAATAAAGTTTCTCATTTTCCCGCAACTTGTGGCAAAATATAAAATATTCCATGGACTCAACATGCCTCTCAGTAAATAGCTTGGGGTGTCTACTTTCCAAAATGGGGTCATTTGGGGGGGGGGTTTGTGCTATCTTGACATTTCATAGGCTCCCAAAATGTCTCACAAATGTGGTATCCCCATACTCAGAAGAAGCAGCTGAATGAATTTTTGGGTGTGATTTCACATACAATCATTGCATGTGTAAGTAATATATCATTTAGTGACAGCTTTGGGTATTTTTTTTTTTTTTGTCTTTTTTCAATCACTTGTGACAAAAAAATAAAATATTCAAAGGACTCAACATGCCCCTCAGCAATTTCTTTGGGGCGTCTACTTTCCAAAATGGGGTCATTTGTGGGGGGGGGGTTGTATTGCCCTACCATTTTAGCACCTCAAGAAATTAGATAGGCACTTAGGTAGTCAGAAACAAAAAGCTGCGTAAATTCCAGAAAATGTACTCTAGTTTGTAGACGCTGTAACGCTAAAAACCAATAAATATACGCTTATTGACATTTTTTTAACAAAGACATGTGGCTGAATACATTTTGGCCTAAATGTATGACTAAAATTGAGTTTATTGGATTTTTTTTATAACAAAAAGTAGAAAATATAATTTATTTAAAAAATTTTCTGTCTTTTTCCATTTATATTGCAAAAAATAAAGATTGCAGGAAATCAAATACCATCAAAAGAAAGCTCTGTCTGTGGGAAAAAAAGGACGCAAATTTCGTTTGGGTACAACATTGCATGACTGCGCAATTACCAGTTAAAGCAGTGCAGTGCCAAATTGTAAAAAGTGCTCCAGGCACTTAGCAGCCAAATCTTCCGGGCCTGAAGTGGTTAAAATAATTTGAAGTATAGGTCTCAGGTGGCATGTATAGTTTATCTCGGAAATCTAAATGAAGTCAATTGCCATGCACATTCCTTAGCAGTGATATAAATGTGAAGGGACAGGATGGTTAATTGCTTGTACTCAAGAGGGCATCAAGGCATTGGTTTCAGTGGTGTAATGACAGATTAGCACTATAGCTGAATTACTAGCGTGCTGCTGCTCTTGACATTATGCAGTCATTTCAGCTCTTAGTATCACTATTATTGTGGCTTATATATCAGTACTGCATTGTGATGACAAGAAATACTGAAAAACATGATAAAAAGAGCAGGGCTAAGAATAAGCAGATAATCTTCACAATGTCTCATACTCCACTCTCCTCTACAGTTTTTGACCTTTAGCCAATGGACTTAGGCCAATGTCATCAATGTCCTTGTTTAAGGTCTGATAGCCTATACAGTTATTTAATGCATCACAGAATATCAGTATAGAACATTGTGGATCAGAGATAAGCTTGCAGATCCCTTAAAGCACAAGTCAGTGCAAGATAAAAACAATTATACAGTACACCTCTGCAATACAAGCACATTTACCCATGTTTTACACCTTTAAAGACCCTGAAAGCACAGAAAAATATCCATTGATCTGCCAGAAATGTCACTAAGCTCCTAATTCCTGTTAACATAAAATAAATAAATAAAAATAAAAACACTTACCTTGTCTTGACTTCCGATGGTCCCATGAGGTGCAGGTGATTTTACCGTGTCTCCTGGCAGAGCTACTTGCTTGAAGTCTTGAGAGAAATGCATTCCAGCTCATTGCAGGAGTACATTCTCTCATGATTTCAAGTACGGCCATGAGGTAAGTATTTGTTGGGGAAAAGGTTTTCCTGATCAATATTTTTTTAAAGCTATTTGTGTTGGGGAGACAGAAGGACTGGCAAAAAAAGCAGACCTTCTGTTTTTCCATGGAAGGCTCACTTTAAAAGAATACTCTTTTGAAACAGCTAAGAGCACTGTAAGAACCTCCCTGTAGAGAGTGTTCCATTTTTTAATTATGCACTATACAGTCCCTGACAAAAGTCTTGTCGCTTCTCTATTTTGTAGAAACTCCTGATATTAACCTGACTTTTAATTAATCAATTGGTGTTAGAAATAGCTCATATGAAAAGCTAAAGCCCTCTCAAATGATGTTTAATGCACTGAAATAAATTAGTTTCACTGAAAAAAGATTTATCATTTAATCAAGACAGACAGGTCAAATTTTGGCAAGACAAAAGTTTTGTCGCCTATACAGAAATTGAACGACTTTACTGAAAATCCAAAAATATGTCAGCAAATTAAGTAGTGGTGCTGTGAGATCCAAATTTAATATCTTGTATGACTTCCATGAGCTTGAAGGACAGCATCCATGCGGTTTGGCAAGGATTCATACAATTTATTGATGAAGTCATCAGGAATAGCAAAGAAAACAGTCTTGCATGCCTCCCAGAGTTCATCAATATTATTTGGTTTCGTCTTCCGTGCTTCATCTTTCATCCTACACCACATATGCTCAATGATGTTCATGTCTGGTGACTGGGCTGGCCAATCCTGCAGCATCTTGATCTTCTTTGCCTTAAGGAACTTTGATGTGGAGATGGAAGTATGCGATGGAGCACCATCCTGCTGCAAAATTTGGCCTTTTTTATGGTTAGCAATATAAGAGTTAGCTAAGATTTCTTGGTATTTTAGACTATTGATGTTGCCATCCACCCTGCGGATCCCTCGCACACCCCCATACTGGATGTAACCCCAGACCATGATTTTGCCTCCACCAAACTTCACTATTTTCTGGGTAAATCTCGGCTCCATCAACAGAAGATTCATCTGAAAAATCCACCTTCTGCCACTTTTTCAGAGTCCATCCTTTTAGCAGGCTGTGGCCCTTGGCAAATGCCACACGGTTTTTCAATTGTCTTTTGTTTAGTGCTGGCTTATGGGCACTGATTCGACCATGGAGGCCATTTCGAGACAGAATCCGACAAACTGTTCTGGTTGACACAGGGATTTCAGGTGACCAGGTCTCGTGGAGCTCTGCTGCAGTGGAAAATGGGCTGGCCTTGGATTTTCGAGCCAACAAACGGTCCTCTCGTGCAGTTGTCTTGCGGGGTTGGCCTGACCTGGCCTTGTCCAAAATGTCTCCAGTCTCTTCAAATCTTTTTTTTATCCTCTGAACTTGATGCTGAGACACATTGAAGGTATCTGCCACATCAGCAGTGGATCTGGTCTTCAGCCTCTTAATAATCAACACTTTAGTCTCCGGGTGAATCTTAGGCATGTTTGCAGAGGTCTAGTTGCAGTTGAGAAGGTCTAGTGTAATGGTGTTCTTTTTATACACATCTGAGACCTAATTGATCCATTATTAGTCACAGTTGAAGCTCATACAACAAGGCGACAACACTTATCTCTTGGCAAAAATTGACTCAATGGGCTTTACCAAGCTGTGAATATTAGAATACTTTTTGTCAGTTTCGTTTTGCACTGAAACATTATTACAAAAGCTGTTGGGATTAAAATGACCCATTTCTTGTAACAAAATCTTGATTAGAAATATATTTTAGCTGCACTTCAGGTCAATTTGTACACAAGCGACAAGACTTTTGTCAGGGTCTGTACTCTTTTGGTCTACACATCTAATATGGTTGCAATGCACAGTGAGAGTGCCAGTATCTGTATAGTCCATACATCTCTTCTGCCTGCTGTTTGTTGTTTAGAATACAAATGATTCTTACTGCATGTTCCATAAGCCCATGTAAGTACCTGTTTCTCATAAGCTTGCAAAGCATACACTTCCACTACATGTCCTATTTTCACTTTCCTCTAAAGTGCTTTATCTCAGACATATTTCTGGCTATTACATTAAATGTGCTGCTGAAAATGATGTAATGGATTTTAAATGAAAACAGTGAGCTAAATCATGATTGTGTGTATGTATGTATGTGTGTGTGTGTAGATATATATATATATATATATATATATATATATATATATATATATATATATATATATATATCTACACACTATATTACCAAAAGTATTGGAACGCCTGCCATTACACGCACATGAACTTTAATGACATCCCTTTGCTATAACAGCTTCAACTCTTCTGGGAAGGCTGTCCACAAGGTTTAGGAGTGTGACAATGGGAATGTTTGACCATTCTTCCAAAAGTGCCTTTGTGAGGTCAGGCACAAATGTGAACGAGAAGGCCTGGCTCACAGTCTCAACTCTAATTCATCCCAAAGGTATTCTATTGGGTTGAGGTCAGGATTCTGTGCAGGCCAGTCAAGTTCTTTCACCCCAAACTCGCTCATACATGTCTTTATGGACTTTGCTTTGTGCACTGGTGTGCAGTTATGTTGGAACAGGAAGGGGTCATCCCAAACTGTTAACACAAAGTTGGGAGCATGAAATTGTCCAAAATGTCTTGGTATGCTGACACCTTAAGAGTTCCCTTCACTGGAACTATGGGGCCAAGCCCAACCCCAGAAAAACAACTCCACACCTCCATCAAATGATTTGGACCAGTGCACATAGCAAGGTCCATAAAGACATGGGTCTTTGACTGGCCTGCAAAGAGTCTTGACCTAAACCTGATAGAATACCTTTGGGATGACTTAGAACGGAGACTGCAAGCCAGGCCTTCTCGTCCAACATCAGTGCCTGACCTCACAAATGCGCTTCTTAAAGAATGGTCAAACATTCCCATAGACACACTCCTAAACTTTGTGGACAGCCTTCCCAGAAGAGTTGAAGCTATTATAGCTGCAAAGGGTGGGCCAACTCAATATTGAACCCTACGGACTAGGACTGGGATGCCATTATATTTCCAAGTGTAAAGGCAGGCATCCAAATATATATATATATATATATATATATATATATATATATATATATATATATATATATATATATATAAAAAAAAAATATATATATATATATATATATATATATATATATATATATATATATATATATATATATATATATATATATATATATTATGCTTTACCACTTTAGCTCTCGTACATTCGTATTCCTTATGAACCAAAGCAATTTTTAAATGTCCACTGTGGTCCTGTTTATTTGATGATAGCTTTGTCATTTAAAATAATGAAGTAATACATAATTTTGTGTGTTTGTGCGTGTGTGTGTGTGTATGGGGGGGGGGGGGGGGGGGGGTTAAACTAACCTTCCTTTTGATAATAACGTTTTGGAAACATTATTTATTTTCTAAGAAATCAATAGGCGTGCAAGAAATGAGAAATGCATTTCTTAATCTAATAATTACATTAAAGCATGGTACAAAGCATGGCAAGTTATTTGCAAGTGAAAAAAAGATATTTTCTTAATATTTCACAAATGTTTTGTTTTGCTACACTGAAAAAAGTAACAAACAAAATGAATAAAAACAAAAATGATTAATAGTAAAAAATAGAAATATAGCAGAAAAATAACAGCTAAGACCTGGTCCACACCAGTGCGACTTGCCATGCGACTTGACGGTTCAAAGTTGCATGACAAGTCGCACCCAGTTTGTGGCATTGGAACTGTCTCCAGTCGCAGCAACTTTGGAAAAGGTTCCTGCAATATTTCTGTGTGATTTCAGTGTGACTCACTAGAAGGTGAGTCCTTCTTTATGAGCAGCCTTTATTGAAGCCCAAAACCTCCTGGCCATACATTATACAATCTTATAGTACAATTTTCCTTTAGATTTACCAAAAAAAAACCCATATGAAATGAGGTAAAACCTAAACAATACTTTCAGTTTGTACCCAATCAAGCATTACATAGATTGTATTGAAATGACCAAATACTACTATATTTAGAGATAGATATGCAGTCACATAGACATACACACACATAGGGGGTTATTTACGAAAGGCAAATCCACTTTGCACTACAAGTGCAAACTACAAGTGCAAAGTGCTCTTGAAATTGCACTGAAAGTGCACTTGGAAGTGCAGTCGCTGTAATGCCCCGTACACACGATCAGACATTAATCGGACATTCCGACAACAAAATCCATGGATTTTTTCCGACGGATGTTGGTTCAAACTTGTTTTGCATACACACGGTCGCACAAAGTTGTCGGAATTTCCGATTGCCAAGAACGCGGTGACGTACACCACGTATGACGAGCCTAGAAAAGGGCAGGTCCGAACCAAGCGCGGCACCCTTTGGGCTCCTTTTGCTAATCTCGTGTTAGTAAAAGTTTGGTTAGAGACGAATCGGGCTTTTTCAGACTCGTGGCTTTCAGATCGTTTTCTGCTCTTCAGTTTGTGCTTTTGGGTTTGTATCTGCTCTTCAGTGCGTGCAGTGAGTTTGCATTGATTTATCATTGTGTTCTTGTTCATTCGTTACTAATTTTCAGGTCGCTCTTCACAGGCCTTGCTGTTCTTCAGTGCGTTCTGTTACTTCGTTCTGAGCAGCTGACCGTTTTCTAGCTATGTTGCGTATATGTACTCCTCATAGAGTTCGTGCTGTCGGGGGCTTGGTGTTGGGGTCCTTACCTTGACACAAGTCCAGTCCATGAACAGGGTGGGGAGGAGTTCATGGACCAAGAACTGGTTGCTCCAGCGTGACCAGTTCTGTCATATGCCTTTGCTCCGTGAGATCCGTGAGAATAATCCTGATGATTTCAGGGACTTTCTCCGGATGACGGACCCCGTATTTCACCGTATGCTGGCTTTGCTGACCCCTTATATTAGCAGGCAGGATACCTGCATGAGGTAAGCCATCACTCCGGAGCAGAGGCTAGTCGCCACCCTGCGGTACTTGGCGACAGGGAGAAGCCTGCAGGACCTCAAGTTCTCGACAGGCATCTCCCCCCAGGCTCTGGGGATCATTATCCCAGAAACCTGTTCTGCCATCATCCAGGTCCTGCAGAAGGAGTATATTAAGGTAAGATTTATCCTTTAACATCACATTTTATTGCATTTAATGTTTGATCATATATTGTATTTCTTTCCTCATTCCCTAATTACCATGATTGTAATATGCTGTGAATGTCCCCTTTGTCCTCATGCATGCTGGATTTTTCTTTAATTTTTTTTTTTTTTGTCCTTCATACATATTTGCCTTCACTTACCTCCCCAGCATGGTCTCCTGGCCCTATATTCACCTCATGTAGTCACTTAACAATGTATTTTATCAGCTCCATAGTAGTGTTTTACCCCAAACACCCCCTAAAATGTTTTAAAATGTGATTTGTGCTTTAAATTCTGGCAGAGTGCCAGAGGCTTTTTTTGGGGGGTCCCCAAATAATTTGGAACCCTCCCTCCCCCAACTGCTAAGTCAGCTGATACAAATTCTCTATCTATCCTCAATCATCTATCTGCTGACTTTGCCAAACCCATACACACTATACCCATCTCTTTTGTGGTCAGACGTATGGATGAATTTCCCAAAGCATGTAGTGCAAGGGCCTGCCTGTATACTTTCAAATGGTACTGTTTAAAGTTTTTGTATCCTATTATTATCTTGATAGGTAATAGCAGAATGTCCAAATGTGTTTAAATGTGTACATTGTGTATTTATATCTTCGTATTATGACACTTCTTACCTGTCCAGTGGGCTGTCAATAGTGTAACTAAGGAGGGGCTGGCCAAAGTAATTTAGGCATTCATCTCCCAATGAAGTGGAGAGGGTTACCTGTCCAAGAGCTCCCCCTCCTAAAATGTTAGAAATGGCCCACGAGGGGGGGGATCTGTTAGGTGTACCTTATACTTTGGTCTTTAAAAACTCCCTCAAATAAATGTTATCTTGATGTTGGCCAAGAATGTTTGTGTCTAATCTGCTTTCCCTGTTTATGTGCAAAATGACTAATTTTTTTTTGTGGTTTGACTCCACAGTTTCCTTCCAACCCACAGGAATGGCAGACTATGGCCTCCCACTTTGTCCAGCGGTGGGACTTTCCTAACTGCGGGGGGGGTAATTGATGGGAAACACGTCCACATCGTCCCACCACCCAACTCGGGGTCATACTATTTCAACTATAAGGGGTTCAATAGTATTGTGAGGTTGGCGGTGGTGTCGGCTAATTACGAGTTCCTGTATGTGGACGTGGGGAAGAATGGCCGGATGTCCGATGGTGGAGTCATCGCCCAGACGGAGTTCTACAGGCGTCTCCAGAATGGCAGCTTGGACTTGCCACCTCCAGAAGACAATGTGGAAGGACTCCCATTCGTTTGCGCTGGGGGACCATCTTATGCGGCCATTCCTGATGAGGACCCTCACCCCGGACCAGAGGGTTTTTAATTACCGGCTGGCTAGAGCCAGAAGAGTGGTGGAGAACACGTTTGGAATCATGGCCAGCCGGTTCCGCCTATTTCTTACACCAATACACATGGCGGAGTACAAACTGAATCATATCATCCTGGCGTGCTGTGTTCTACACAATTTTTTAAGGCAACATTCTGCCAACTATGCTAGCTCAGTTGGGCCTGAGGCCGGAATTCTAAATGAAACAACCCTGATGGCACTAAAGGCAAAGACACTTTGCACTACAAGTGCACTTGAAACTGCACTTGTAGTACAAAGTGGATTTGCCCTTAGGAAATAACCCCCATTGTCAATGAAAACACCAATTAGAGCACAACAAAAGTTTTGGAGCATTGAAACAATAATCCACACATTCTTGATTAACAATCTTTTTAATACCAGCACAATCACATGTGCATTTAGAAAAGGTTTTTAAAACAAACCAACATGTTTGTTGTATAACAATTTTGTCCATTTAAGATAAAACAGGCATGTTTAAAACCAACAAGAAAGACACAAATCTTGAACTTACAAAGTGGTAGAACTTGAAGGCAATATCAGACATGAGTATTTACAAACTGTGTTTGATATTGCATTCAGATGGGGTGAAGTCACCCCATGAAAAGCCAAATTTTGAAGATGCACACAAATTGCCGAATGTCAACATGTGCTACCTGCCATCATGGGGGATCAAGGGACGTGTTTTTGGGGTCCAACCCCTTCCTCACAGCTACTTTATTATTGAGGAAGGGGTTGCACCCCCAAAACGCATCCATTGATCTCTCGTGATGGCAGATAGCACATGTTGACACACTGTGTGCATCTTCAAATTTTGGCTTTTCACAAATATGTCAAAAAATGGTATCAATTTTTAGCTCACAAAAAAACAAAGGGATTTGGATTTGTTTTAAACTCTCAACTCTCCCTAAAACATCAATGATGTTCTTCATTTTTTTTTGAACATCATTGATGTTTTTCTGGATGTTTTCCAAGTCCCTATTACACCCCATGATCTCCCCGATCAGGATCTGTGCACTTTCAGAGGTGAAATGCCCTGGATCAACAACATCACGATCACCTAAAAAGATAGAAACAAAAACACACCATGTATTATAAATATGCCGGCATCCATCTCTTACCTGAGCCTGTGGTCGCAGACACTCACCTGTTTTGGTGACAATTTCCACCACGTCTTCCTCCTCCTGCTCTGTTTGGCTTGGGTGGATTTCCCCTTCTTCCAGAGGTGGGATGAGGGGTGTCCTCCCAGTCTTTTATCCCCTATGTAAAAACAAATAGGTATACTTAGCACACAGATATTTCCAAGAGTTCCAAGATGTTGAAATTTTATTGTCCTTTGTCAAGCTTGAATACTTACCTGTTAAGTACAAGCTTGACGGATGGAGGCACCCCTATAGTATACACTGGAGCACCTGTGTGGGGCCCCCTAATAAAAAGGGTGTTCTTGTGTCCCACACTAGTGCTCCAGAGTCCAGATGTGAAAACTGCTGCTGAGTGTCCTCTCCTTACACAAAATCTAGTTTGCATTTCATTTTAGTTACAAACCCATCTACACAACCAAATTATTTTCAGACAAGTAGGCCATAAAAAATGTTTGAAAATGCATATGGCCAAAATGGTGTGTTCTAGGCCAAACGAACAATGTTTCATACGAACGAATAATGTGCCCATGAACATGAAAGTTGCCATTTTAAACTGTACAGCAAAAAAGAAAAGCACATGGAGCAGCACGAACGTAATAAACATTACAAAACTACTTACTTTTTTGCAGCACTCTCCGGATCCTTCTGTACTACTCATGCACCCTTAATTTGAGGTCCGACCACCGCTTCCTGAGCTGATTTTTCAATCGTCGTACCCCGAAATTCCGGTGCAGACTTTTGACCACTTTCGCCATTATCTTGGCCTTTCTGACACTGGGGTTGGGGTAAGGTCCATACTTCCCATCATAGTCGACCTTCTTCAGGATGTCCACCATCTCCAACATCTCCCCAAAGGACATATTTGATGCCTTAAATCGTCTCCTTCTGGATCGGGATGTTTCTGGCTCCGGGCTTTCCTCCTCCTCCTCCTTGTTGAGGTAATTATCTGACACCTGCTGTGTCTCCGCCATGTTCTCTTCCCCCACTGCGCGGAATGAGAAGGGGCGGGGAATAGACTAGAAAGAACATCAGGGGCAGGCGGAGTTTCACGCATGCGCAGTGTCTATAAAGCGTAACACGCGTGCGTAGTACGTACAATCTGTGAGCGGAGGAAGAGTAATGGAGGCGTCGATCGTGATAGCGAAGGTAAGATTTAACATTGGGCCTATACTGCTTCTAGACTGAAGCCTGTATTTGCACAAGTTTAGAAGACTTTAGGCTGACATTAGGGTTTGTCTTGTGTTGTGTCTTGCAGTGAAAATGGATATCTTGAAGGATCAGTACTTTATGCCAATCTTCATTGATATGTTTAGGGAGCTGCCCTGTCTGTGGCAGATAAACCACCCTGAATATAAGAACGAAACAAAGAGGAAGGCAGCGCTGGATAAATTGCTGCAAATTGTGAAGTTGGTGATCCCCACGGCAGACATCACCTATTTGAAGATCCTAATTGGTGGCCTGAGGAGCACTTATCTAAGGGAGCGCAAGAAGGTCCAGGATTCCCAGAGATCAGGAGCAGCAGATGACATTTATGTCCCCAGGCTGTGGTATTATGACAGGCTGCATTTTCTGGCAGGTCAGACTGAACCCAGGCCAGCACTCTCCACTCTCCACTCTCCCTTCCACGCTTCCTTCCACCCCAGCTGAGGCTTCTGACGCCCAACCTGGGCCTTCCAGGCAGCAACATGTGGAGGAGCCCAGCTTGAGCCAGGTATAGCATTCTTCTAAATATTTCTGGTTGTCCAATCAATGATGTTAAATAGATGTTAGTTAGGAGTACTAATTTATGATTATGATTGATGATGCAAAAACTAAAACCATGTCCCTTTTTCATACACAGGGAAGTCTCAGCTAGGAGGTGGCCGGGCCAAGCAGGCTGCCCGATACCCAGGTCCCTACCCTCCGCCTTCAAAGACAAAGTGGCAGGAAGAGGAGTAACCTGGAGGAGGCTGCCATAGGCCTCTTTTGGAAGGCTACTGAGACCCTCAGAACACCCCACAGTGTGGAGTAGGACTTTGCTGCAAAATGATGCAGATGGAGGAGGGCCAACGACTCCTATGTGAGTTTTTAATTTTGGAAGCTCTAAATAAGGGGCTGAGGGGCCAACTCACATGTGCAACCCACATTTGTCACCTCACCCATGGTCCTCCTCCTCCTCCAGGTCCTCCTCCTCCTCCTTCAGGTCCTACTCCTCCTCCTACCACATCTCCAACACCAAAGCCACAGCCAGGAAGGAAACGTGGAAGGAAGACAAGAGAGTGATGACCTGGGTTCAGTCTGGTCTGGCAAAATACGCAGGCTCTTGTAGTACCACAGCCTGGGGCATCTGCTGCTTTCCGGATCTCTGGGACTTCTGGACCAGACTGCACTCCCTTAGATATGGACTCCTCAGGCCACCAATTTTGCCGTAAAATAATTGATGTCTGCCCTGGGGTCCAAGGCTTCGCTGTTTTTCCAGCGTTGCCTCCCTCTTTGTTTGGTTCTGAGCCCTTAATAAAGGAATCTTTGTTTCAATTATACTCGCCTAGGTGTGTTTTCCTTCAAAAAGGACAGTTTGTTTGTGAGGATTCAGGTACATTTCAAAAATACAATGTGAAATTAACAAGGGACACCAACACCAAACAATCTCCTTGAGATTAAATAATACAAGATAATAATGGTGTTATGGTAACTTGACACACAAAACACACACAAAAATATTCTGGAGTAAAACAAAAAAAAAAAAAAATAACATCAGCCTTGAAACAAATACAAACCCAACAAAAAAATAAAAAATAAAAATCAGCCGTGAAAAAAATACAAAACCAAAAAAAAATAACCAAAAAATAATTTTTTCAGATGTGACAAATCAAAATATATTGAGGGGATCACGATAAATAATAAAGAAATAAGTTTGTAAGAGCTTTGTGTGAATATGAGCAGCAAAACTACTTCATTCTTCTAGCATTATAAAGAAGAAGAGAGTGCGCTGCATTAAACAATTTTTAACATTGCAGCCTGACGAAAGTGCTCTATCCATTCCGAATGCTAATTTTACCAGACCGAGCTGTTCCGTCTCGGAATTTATTCTGAGCATGCGTGGCACTTTGTGCGTTGGAATTGTCCACACACGGTCGGAATTGACGCGATCGGATTTTGTTGTCGGAAAATTTTATAGCCTGCTCTCAAACTTTGTGTCGGAAAATCCAATGGAAAAAGTCCACACACGGTCGGATTTTCCGACAACATGCTTTGATCGCACATTTTCCGTCGGAAAATCCGACCATGTATACGGGGCATAAATCTGAGGGGTAGATCTGAAATGAGGGGAAGATTGGTTGATGTTATCATCCAATCATGTGCAAGCTAAAATGCTGTTTTTTATTTTCCTTTTTGTGAATTGAAAGACCGTGCTTCCAGACTGCAACCAGAGGAATGGCGCACGTTGCTAAAGGAACAGAGAGGAATTCTGTGTGATAAAGGCAGAACTGCTAAGGCATTGCATAAAGAAGGTTGGATACAGGAAACCAAGAAATATGGCGATTGCATTATGTATGTGTACCACAAAGTTGATAATGTGTCTGAACCACCACCCTATGATGGAGCCTGGAACAAAGGAGGGGAGGGGCAACCCTGCTCTCTGCTTAATGCCCACTTCCTTCTCACCACTCCAGCCCAGCACAACCCACTTCAAAGCATGTCAAGGCCCTTGTGTCAAAAGGAGCCCTGATACCCTGTACATCTCCATGCAATACCCATCTGTTCCCTGGGAAGAAGAGAACCCCTAAAAGAGAACCAGACAAGTACAGAATGGTCCAGGACCTCCGAACAGTTAATGAAGCTACAGTCTTAGACACACCAATTGTGCCTAACCCTCACACTCTACTTGCGGGGGTGCCTCTGACAGCGACATACTTTACAGTGGTGGACCTTACAAACACTTTCTTCAGTGTCCACCTTCACCCCTCCTGCTGGTACCTTTTGCATTCACCCATGTAAAACAGCAACATACCTGGACAGTTATGCCACAAGGGCGCAAAATTCCCTGAGCCAGTTTGCAAAGGCCATGGCTACCATACTGGATTCCTGGCAGAACGAGCACCCGGAAGTAGTTCTCCTCCAGTATGTAGATGACCTCCTACTCTGTGCAGATGATTTAACTACTGCTGAAACCACCTCAGAAAGTCTACTGTGCTACCTGGCACATCAAGGGTGCAAGGCCTCCAAGCCAAAACTTCAATGGTGCATAACATCTGTCATTTTTCTCGGCCATTGCTTGTCCCATGGGACAAGACACCTCACTGAAGACAGGGTGAAAGCAATCTCTGACATCCCACTGCTACAAGGCCAGAAGCCCCTTCATGCCCTCCTTGGACTAATTTCCTACTGCAGAGCATGGATTCCAGAAGCCTCCCTCCTGATGCAACCTTTGTATGATGCTCTGAAATCAGACCCCTTCAAGATGTCTCTTGGAGCAATATCCAACTTTGAGGCCCTCAAGCGCCATCTCCTCTGCCCCAGCGCTAGGGCTACCTGACGACGACAAAACGCTCAAGCTCTTTGTATCCGAAACATCTGGAAAATGCTGCAGGTGTACTCACCCAATTCCTGTCGGCTGGATGCGGTAGCAAGAGGAGGCCCATCGTGTCTTTGAGCTGTCTTTGCTGCACAAGCCTTGCTTGACAAAACTTCAGACTTGGTCCTCGGACACTTCCTCATTCTGCTTGCTCCCCATGACATTGCCGCCATACTAAACCAGATCTGGCCAAAACATCTGTCCACTGCCGGACACTTGAGACTCCAATGCTCCCTCCTTCTACTGAACAACATTACTCTCTTAAGTAGTCAAACACTAAACCCTTCCACGCTCCTTACACTTCCCAAGGGGGGAATGGAGGAGGAGCCGAGTCCTGACTTCTCACCCCATGACTGCTTCGAACGAATGCGGCTGGAGACCACACATTTCCCTGCCGTGAGTGAAATACCCATGTAGAATCCAGACCTAACAATTTTTGTTTGCTGATGAACGAGGCAAATAACACACAGGATACACAGTCACCACTGAAAACATGGTTCTACAAGCTGAAGCCTTACCACCGGTGATGTCTGCACAGGAGGCAGAGCTGCAAGCACTTGCTACAGCATGTAAATTGGCAGAGGGAAAAAAGACAACATTCATACAGGCTCAAGATATGCTTTCAGTGTTGCCCATGATTTTGGTGTTATCGGGAAGAACAGAGGATTCCTGACAGCTGCAGGAACACCTGTGAAACACAGTTCAGCTATCAAAGACCTGACGGACACCTTCCTTCTCCCCACCAAAGTGGCTTTTCTGAAAGTAAAAGCACACGGCAAACTGAACTCAAAGGAAGCTCAAGGCAATCATCTAGCCAATTCAGCTGCCAAACAGACAGCCAGTGGTCCAGGGAAGTGGACAGCAGGGTGGTAGAAGAAGACCACCCCGTGCTTGCCCTACAGACTCTCCTAGTGGACAGAGTGTATCTGAAAGAACTACAGGAAGCAGCAAGTCCGGATGAGAAGGAAAGCTGGAAGAGGAGAGGAGCAACTGGAATTACTCCACTGACCAACAACTTCTACAGATCATGCACTATCTGCGCCAAACGCAAGGCCCCGCCTTCATAGTTTCAGTGACCAAGGAAATCTGGACCGCACTGGGGGTTACCCTAGCTTACCACACACCCTATCACCCCCAGAGTAGCAGGAAGGTCGAGAGAATGAACGGTACTTTAAAGACCCGAATGTTAAAAATGGCCCAAGAGACTGGTGTGCATTGGCCGGACACCCTGCCCATTGCCCTATTCAGCATCAGATGCACACCTAAGGGAGAACACTCCCTATCCCCTTATGAGATTTTGTTTGGTTCAACCCTAGACTTGGTTGTTACTTTCCACAACAGTTACAGTTGCAATCTGATGTGTTGACTTATTATGTAACCGCATTATCATAATAATTAACCCAAATACATGCCCAGGTGTTTTCTTCGATTCTAGATCCTGAATTAGATACAGGAACACACATACTGCCTGGAGATTGGGTGCTGGTAAAGAAGTTTGTGAGGAAGCACTTCCTTAATCCAAGATATGATGGTCCATTCTAAGTTTTGCTGACCACAGCCACCTCAGTCAAATTGGCCAGAAAGAACACCTGAATACACGCATCCCACTGCAAGAAAGCTCCAACCCCTGAGGACAAGATCCCACCCACTTCATCATGACCATGTTGCATATCCTTTTACTGTTTGGTCTAAGGTGGGGGCCCAGGAGGTGGCCATCTCAAAAATGATAACATAATTACATTTTGGTATAACTCTTCAAGCACACATGTGGCCAACTTTACCTTTGATTACTGTGACATAGTAACTTGTCCATTTGACCCACATGTGTACATAGATGCCATAGGGGTCCTAAGGGGGGTCCCTGATGAATTCAAAGCCAGGGACCAGGTAAAAGCTGGTTTTGAGTCTTTGATCCTCATAATAACTATTAACAAGAATGTAGATTGGATTAACTACATATACTATGTAGCGCTGGCATTTTTGCCTACTAATGTAAAGTAATGTGAAAGTATGGACAATGCATATATTGATATTTGGCTCCCTCCAGTGGCGAAAAATGTGAATAGACTTCTTTAATTTCACACTCAAGACTTTGCAGAGCCTAACAGGAAGTGACCTGATGTTTACTTTGTGGGAAGACTGACTTACCCACAATGCCCACTCACCTACCTAAGAACACATAGTGACTGAAGTGCATGCTGGTTGGGGTATAAAAAGAGGATCGGGGCCGTTTTCTTTCTCTTCTGGACATGTGGCCTGCCTGGCGGGATCACGGAGGAGGTGTTCCAAAGAGCGCGGCCTACACCAACTGCAGAGCGGAACGACCAGTGTCTCTGTTTTACACCTGTGTGCTGCAGTGACAGTGTGACTGGGTCGGGAAGGATCCAGAGACACCTGACGGAGCCATCAGAGAGTCCCAGTCATCTTACAGAACAGAGACAGCATGACAGTTTTGGCTGCAAGCAGGAGAGAGACAACAGGAGTGGAGGTTTCCTACTCTTCCAGGCCTGATTTGGTGAGAGGGCTGCTGCCCAGAATTCTTAATGCACTTTTGTATACTTAGACCCATACATTAGTGTCACTGGAACCTGTAGTTCCACAGAGAAGGTCCTATAATATTAGACTGAGTTTAAGCAGGCCTCCAGCCTATACTCTGCTGAGAACTGACACTGCAGGGTTTAGAGACAACTACATCGGAAGCAGTTTTAAGTGTGCTATATCACAAGAACAGTTACAGCAATTATTCTACACTATTCTTTGTTTGTATTACAAATACAAATACAATAGCTAGCAGAAGACAGAAGACTACATCTTTTATCCCAAGGCCTTGCATTCAATCACAATAAGGAAGGACTGTATTATAAGGCAGGGGGAGCTCCTTAGCAACTGTGTTGTGCTGGGTGAATAACTTTACATTACTGTGTTTATTACAGCGTGCTGGAAGCGGGAAGGTACTCAGAGTCAAGACATTGTCATTCTGATCATTGGTCCAAGTTGGAGACGCACTTGAGAGGGTCATCCAAGAGTTTCTTATATATTAAAAATCTTGTGAATACCCACTGTGTTGTCGCATTACGTTTGTGTAACGGTACAGTATTGTAACTATTGTTTTATGCCAGTTCCAGTAAAGAACATATTCTGGTTAATTACAATTGGTGTGAAGCGTTGTTCCTTTTCCCTACAGGTGGAAGAACGCATACCCAAGGTAATGGTAAGGGTACACTATCGGATTATCCTTTGTTGCTAGCTTCACACCAACACTGCACCACAGCTGTGCCAAGGGGATTGAGCCAAGTATTGAGGGATGTAAGAGCAGAGTACAGACTCAATTTAAACCAGCAGCTCCTTCGAGGGTAAGTGCTACAACTATAACCAACAGAGATTCATGAATTACACTAGGGATGCCCTTCAGGGAATTGCTGACCAGTTAGCCCCCACTTCCTATATGACATTTCAGAACCGCATGGCCTTAGACATGGTGTTAGCTGAGAAAGGAGGTGTCTGTAAAATGATAGAAAGAACGGGAACCTGTTGTACTTACATCCCTGATAATACTGGCCCAAATGGTAAGGTTACTCTAGCTATAAAGAAATTAGAAGATCTGTCATTGGAGTTGAAGAAGAACTCAGGTATCACAGACCCGTGGGATCAATATTTTAGCTGGATAAGTGGGTGGCAAAAGGTGCTCGCCCAGATAGGGGTAACGGTATTAATAATCCTAGTTCTTTTAGCCCTGACTGTATGTTGTATCCTACCATTTGTAAAGAAGTTAATGAGCAAAGCTGAAGACAACAGCACACCTACATTTCTCCACCAAGAAGAGGAGTACCCCTTATGATGGAAGAAGATAAACCCTTCACCCCTTTACAGTCACTACCTGTCCATAATCTCACAATCCTATAGGACAGGTAGCACCTGACTGCCCTTCTCTGGCTGTATCGAGGGGGGTAGTGAACTAGTTGCTGCCTAAAAAAGCCTAAAAAAGTTGCTGAGGAGAATGGGCCAGGTGAGTAGGACCTTTAGTATGAGGGACAGAAGAAAATAGCCATTTTAGGGGGGACTGTGAAGGAATGTAATGTACATAATGATAATCAGAAAATGCCTATTTTCTTATGTGTATACATGATTCTATGCAACTCCTTACTTATTATATAGTATACAGCTTAGCTTTGCTTCGGGACTAAGATGGCGCCTGCATGCTGCCGACTACGCCCTGGAGGTGTGAGGAAGTAAAGAGAGAACAAGCGACAACCAAGCTTCAAGCATCAAGTTCCTGCATTCTTCCTGTATTTTAGCCACTAAGATGTGCCTTTTAGACTATGACCACATTTACATAGTAGTGACGTATACTCTATTGTTCTTTGTGTATAAAACGATGGGCACCACCCTGCAATAAAGGGAGATGAGGACGTAATTGAACTGAGCAGACATCAGTGTGATTACTCCCAGTGTGCACGTACATCCACACTTCATAACCAGGAGCAGCAGCAGACATCTAACCTGAACCCAGTTGCGGTTCTGATCCATTACAGAAGGAGCTGTACGCTTCAAGCGCATAGCCTAGTTTCCTGTCCTTCCTACACCGAGGTCCGCCCACCGGGTGATGTCATTTCCCTCTGTGCGGTCCACGCAGGCAGCCAGGATCCCCTTCACTTCCTGTTTTGGAATCAGCGCCCTATACAGGCACAAATACAACCGAAAGCTGGGAAACCAGATTGCTGGCACCCCTTGAGGAGGACGTCCTGTATGAAAGATATGCCTTTGATGTCTTCTCTTGTGTAAGCGCATTACTTTTGCGCTATTAAATAATTTTGTAATACTACACTTAGGTGCACCTCCCTCCTTTTCTCCAGGATAGTTGGAAGGATGTTCCATAACTCTCTGGAGCCATTTAAAGCCCCATTGGAGTCTTAAAAAAACCCGTAATTTCACTTTCCCAATCCACTCCAATTCTTGTTGCCAAAATGGCGACATTACATCAAAATCTTCTGGAAGTTTCAAGGAAATGAAAACTCTCAGTTTCTCTCATTCCTATCTCTGTAAGGTTTGTATTGCTACCCATATCTCTGCTGGTCAGATTTACCTCTCACTTGTGATGAGCACTCTCTCAAAAAAAAAAAAAAAAACAATTAAAGGTAGTTCTCATATATGCCAACAGATGACAAAAAAGTGCTGAAGTGATTGTAAAGCCATTAAAAAAAAACAAATTTGATATACTTACCCTCAGTGTGCATTGAAATTGCACAGAGTGGGCCCCAATCCTCCTCTTCTCGACTCTCCGCCGACGCTCCTGGCTCCTCTTTTTCTTGGTGTGTCACCATAGGAAGCCATTTACTACTGTGACACACCTGTAGGCTCAATCCAAAGCTGTGCTGCCTGCATCCCTAGACATCATCTTAGGGTTACAGTTGCATACAGTTGTAGCTTAACATGGGTGGTTGGTTGGGTAAAACTGCAGCTCAAGCCCCTATTTTTTTACCCCTCGGCCCCCAGAGTTAATGAGGCTATACTCCTTGTTACTGGGGCAAGAAGTATGGTGTGGTCTCCCCAATGGGCACAAAGAATATACCATAATAGGGTTCTTAAGCCTCGTACACACGATCGAAATGTTCGATGACAGGCTGTTGGCAGTAAATCCGACGGTCTGTATGCTCCATCAGACAATTGTTATCGGATTTTCCGCGGACAAATGTTTGATAGCGGGTTTTCAAAATTTCTGCAAACAAATGTGTGTTGTCGGATTTTCCAAGCGTATGTACACAAGTCTGTCGGACAATTGTTGGCCAACATTTGTGTGGCCGTGTGTATGCAAGACAAGCTTGAGCCAACTCCCTTCGGACAAAATTCTACAGTTTTGTTTGCAAAGAATCCGATTGTGTGTACGAGGCTTAACCCTTTACTATTCTATCCAAAACTAACAAAAACATTTTCCCTTTAATTTTGTTTTTTTCAGTGTAGTTGAATTTGCTTGCTAAGAACTGCATACTTCCTCAGTTTTTTGTCACATTTTTCTCTTCAGAAATGTAAATTATGTGCATCATCACCTAAACAAAGTAACTGAAAGGTGTTGGAAAGGAAAGTCTCATCCTCTCACCTACTAGTTTAATGACTCACACCTTTTTGGGATTGCTGGTTGAAGATTCTGCTATGTGTGGCAGTTCATCTAAATATGTAGGTTGTCTGTTTATTAGAAATGCAGCAATGCAATTATGGAAGTAATGAGCATTACTGAATAACTAGGCTAATTATTATAACAGTTCACCCAAGTCACATAAAATTAGCTCAGCTGACAGACAGTATAGCTGTTAACATAATTAGACACACATGCAGGGAACAATTTCAATCCAATGTTAAGCAACAGGTTTTCATACAGGTCAAGAGGCAGGGACCTTAATTTGTACAACATGCATGACAGCGAAAAAGCTACAACATTAGAAGAACAGAAAAGAGAGCAAGATGGAGAGATAGCAAAAGCGTGAGATAAAAAAGAAAGTGATCCTTTGAAAGCCACAGTTCGAACACGCGAACACTGTTAAAGTCTATGGGACTTGAAAGTGAAAAATCAAAAGTGGTAATTTTAAAGGCCAATATGCAAGTTATTGTCATAAAAAGTGTTTGGGGACATGGGTCCTGCCTAAAGGGACATGTATCAATGCAAAAAAAAGTTTTAAAAACAGCCGTTTTTTCGGGAGCAGTGATTTTAATAACGCCTAAAGTGAAACAATAAAAATGAAATATTCCTTTAAATTTTGTACCTGGGGGGTGTCTATAGTGTGCCTGTAAAGTAGTGCATGTTTCCCGGGTTTATAACAGTCCGAGAGCAAAATGACATTTCTAATGGAAAAAAAAGTCATTTAAAAGTGCTAGCGCTAGTGCCGGCTACTAATGAATTGTTGGTCCCAACAATACACATAAAAGTCATTGAAAGTCATTGAAAAGAAAAAAAAATGCGTGGGGGCCCCCCAAAATTCCATTACCAGGCCCTTCAGGTCTGGTATGGATATTAAGGGGAACCGCGCCAAAATTTTTTTTAAAAATGGCGGGGGGTTCCCCCCAAAAATCCATACCAGACCTGAAGGGTCTGGTATGGATTTTAAGGGGAACGCTGCGCCAAAATTTTTTTTAAAAATGGTGTGGGGTTCCCCTAAAAATCCGCACCAGACCCTTATCCGAGCACGCAACCTGGCAGGCCGCAGAAAAAGAGGGGGGACGAGAGAGCACCCCCCCTCCTAAACCACACCAGGCCACATGCCCCCTCTGATGCAAGGGGAAATGCCGGGGTTACCCAGTGACATGTATGGGTGACCTCGCCCTTCTGATGCAACGGGGGTTTCTCGTGATGCATCAGAGGGGGCGGGGTCACCCGTACATGTCACTGGGTAACCCTGGCACTTCCCCTTGCATCAGAGGGGGGCGGGGTCACCCGTCCACATCATGGGTGGCCCCGCCCTCGGTTATTTAAGAACTGTCATCCGAGTCACGCGTCATTCTGCCGGGCGCCTCCTATGGAGGAGGTTGTATCGTTCGTGGATCGTAGAAGGATTACATCGCTGGAATTTTAATTTTTATTAAAGGACTTGTGCCAAGCTGTGTGTGTTTTTTTTACCTTTTTTGTCACTTTTTTGGGTGAAATGGTAGGAGTACAATGTACCCCATTACCATTTCACACGGGGGGGTGGGATCTGGGAGTCCCCTTTGTTAGAGGGGGCTTCCAGATTATGATAAGCCCCCTGCCCCAGACCCCCACAACCACCGGGCAAGGGTTGTGGGGATGAGGCCCTTCTCCCCATCAGTATGGGGACAAGGTGCTTTGGGGGGGCTACCCCAAAGCACCCTCCCAATGTTGAGGGCATGTGGCCTGGTACGGTTCAGGAGGGGGGGAGCTCTCTCGTCCCCTCTCTTTTCCTGCGGCCTACCAGGTTGCATGCTCGGATAAGGGTCTGGTGTGGATTTTTGGGGGAACCCCATGCCATTTTTTTTTAAATTTTGGCACGGAGCTCCCCTTAAAATCCATACCAGACCTGCAGGGCCTGGTAATGGAATTTTGGGGGACCCCCAAGCATTTTTTTTAATTTTTCAATGACTTTCAATGACTTTTATGTATATTGTCGGGACCGACAATTCATTAATAGCCAGCATTAGCGCTAGCACTTTTAAATGACTTTTTTTTTCCTTTAGAAATGTCATTTTGCTCTCGGACTGTTATAAACACGGGAAACATGTGCTACTTTACAGGCATACTATAGACACCCCTCAAGTACGAAATTTAAAGGAATATTTCACTTATTGTTTCACTTTAAGCATTACTAAAATCACTGCTCCCAAAAAAAGTCCATTTTTAAAACTTTTTTTTGCATTGATACTTGTCCCCTGGGGCAGGACCCAGATCCCCAAACACTTTTTATGACAATAACTTGCATATTAGCCTTTAAAATTAGCACTTTTGATTTCTCCCATAGACTTTTAAAGGGTGTTCCACGGCTTTAGAATTTGCCGCTAACACCCCAAATTGTTCGCTATTCGGTGAACGAGCGAACAGCCAATGTTTGAGTCGAACTCATGTTCGACTCGAACAGACAGCCCATCCCTAGTTACTAGTGATTAGCAATAGATTGCAGCACATAGGGAATAATGGAGTGCTTCATGTGGCAGCGATTATTTGTTCATTTAATTGCTACTGTAGCCCTCTTCAGGGGGGTTATGAGAAATGGCCCTCCCCATACAGGATATTGGGCTAAAACCTGTAGGTAAATAAGAGAAAAGTGGAAAAGTGAAATAATAGGTTTGATAATAAAGTTGGCAGTACTTCCATCCAGGACAAGGCCTCTGTGAACAAAAGAGTTTTGTTCCTGGGAATCTAACCAGTAATCTAATAAAAGTAATTGGGAGCAGAGGAACTACTACAACGAGCGTGTTGAAGGGAGGTCCTGCTCTGACTATGTTAAGTATGTGGGAGGGTTCTACTCACCCTGCACGCAGGGTACCTTTCACACAAAGTGTGCCCACCAATGCCTAGGACCAGGAGGAGACTGCGGTCATGTGAAACATTAAAGTGGAGTTCCACTCAAAAGTGGAACGTCTGCTTATCCATCTCCTCCCCCCCTCCGGTACCACAATTGGCACCTTTCAGGTGGGAGGGGGGAACAGGTACCTGTTTTTGACAGGTACCGTTCCCCATTTCCGGGAGACATGGCCATGGCCCAGTTTCTCAGAAGTTCAGCCCCCCGCCTGCCTCCGCCGCTGGACCAATTAGAAAGCACAGTATGCTTAGCACATGCGCAGTAGGGAAAGGCTTCACTGCCGGGTACCCATAACAGGAATGACGGCGGCTGCACCCGACAACCGATCCAAAGATTGGCTGGGGTGCTGACATCGCAGGCTCCCTGGACAGGTAAATGTCCATATATTAAAAGTCAGCAGCCACAGTATTTGTAGCTGCTGACTTTTAATTTTTTGTGGGGAGGTTGGACCTCCTCTTTAAGGCAGACTTAGAGATTAACCTTCACTGAGTTCCTGTCATTCACGTCACTTTATTCATGTCACTGTACACTGCAACTTGTATGTTCCATTGGGAGGGACATGCTAAACCTGCGCCAGCCCCACCAGTCCAGTGTTTCTCTGTTACTTCACTCCCAGTAACAGAATGGCGTCCCACTGAGCACATAGCACGGACCTCATGCATGCTCTCACTCAACTCCACGTCTCGTATCATGTGAACAGGCCACAGATCTCTGTAACATGGGTTAGGATCTGGTTGCCACTGGAAACCAACCACTGGAGAGGGAGGCAGAACATCGCCCCCCTTGCTACTGGAGGACCTGTGACCTTATGAGGTACCACACTTATTGACTGGTTGCTTGTGTTTTTGAACTAGTGCTTGGATACTCTTAGCAACTGCATTTCAATTCTTTGTCTTGTTAACCTTTTGTAGTAGTGTTACTTCATATTGCACATGTGCTTTACACACCCATGTTCTTCAGAATATGCCAGAACCAACATACACCCCTTTGAATAACCTTAGACCAGGTTTATAACAGTTAATGTAACTTTACTGTAAACATGTAGCATGACAGTACAAAATGAGCAGTGTTCTGTCCCTGATCCTAACTAAAATAGTGTTGTGGCTCTGGCATACCTCCATGAAGTTATGCCCCGTACACACGGTCGGACTTTGTTCGGACATTCCGACAACGAAATCCTAGGATTTTTTCCGACGGATGTTGGCTCAAACTTGTCTTGCATACACACGGTCACACAAAGTTGTTGGAAAATGCGATCGTTCTAAACGCGGTGACGTAAAACACGTACGTCGGGACTATAAACGAGGCAGTGGCCAATAGCTTTCATCTCTTTATTTATTCTGAGCATGCATGGCACTTTGTCCGTCGGATTTGTGTACACACGATCGGAATTTCCGACAACGGATTTTGTTGTCGGAAAATTTTATATCCTGCTCTCAAACTTTGTGTGTCGGAAAATCCGATGGAAAATGTGTGATGGAGCCTACACATGGTCAGAATTTCCGACAACAAGGTTCTATCACACATTTTCCATCGGAAAATCCGACCGTGTGTACGGGGCATTAGAGTCCATAATGGCATGGTCCATTATCTGGATTGCAGTCCATGATCACCGGTTTCTTCAGCGCCACTCTCGCACACACAAGTGAGTCTGTGATACCTTTACCCAAGTTCTCATTCTCTGGCACCCTTGGATCTTGGCTGTCCCCCCTTTTTTTTTTTTCTTCTTTTTTTAAAAAAAAATTAGCACCTTGCCAGATGTATGTATATACCCTGTAAAGAGTTCTCTTCTAATTTTCTCCCATTTTTACCCACTTTACCCCAGTACATAAGCCTAGAACCAATCCCTCTCTTTATCATGTTACTTGCACGCACACCTTTAATCTCATCTTGGGGCCTGCACGTTTCCATATCCCCTTCTTACACCGTTCTCTAAATAGGGTGATCCAGCTTCACATACCAGAGCTTCCAGATTTTTTTAAACTCCTTTATATCACCTCCCCTTACATAAACTGCCTTTTCTTCCCCTATTGTTTCTGACACTGTTCTAAGCCAATCATCTACCGAAGGGGGTTTCTCAGCCTGCCATCTTTTTGCTTTTACCTTTCTTGCCTGATAGAGGCATCTCCGCACTGCTTTAATTTTACCCTTCCCACTATCTAAGTTCCCCCCCACCCCCAGAATACACCGTTTCGGATCTGCTTTAAGACTTATGTCCCGTACACACGGTCGGACATTGATCGGACATTCTGACAACAAAATCCTAGGATTTTTTCCGACGGATGTTGGCTCAAACTTGTTTTGCGTACACACGGTCGTACAAAGTTGTCGGAATTTCCAATCGCCAAGAACGCGGTGACGTAAACCACGTACGACGAGACTAGAAAAGGCCAGTTCAGAACCAAGCATGGCACCTTTTTGGCTCCTTTTGCTAATCTCGTGTTAGTAAAAGTTTGGTGAGAGACGATTCGCGCTTTTTCAGACTCGTGGTTTTCAGATCGTTTCCTGCTGTTCAGTTTGTGCTTGTGGGTTTGTATCTGCTCTTCAGTGCGTGCAAGCAAGCTACGTGTGACTTGTCATTGTGTTCTTGTTCCTTCGTTACTGTTCTTCAGGTCGCTCTTCACAGGCCTTGCTGTTCTTCAGTGCGTTCTGTTACTTCGTTCTGAGCAGCCGACCGTTTTCTAGCCATGTTGCGTATACGTACTCCTCGTAGAGTTCGTGCTGTGTGGGGGCTTGGTGTTGGGGTCCTGACCTTGACACAAGTCCAGGCCATGAACAGGGTGGGGAGGAGTTCATGGACCAAGAATTGGTTGCTTCAGCGTGACCAGTTCTGTCATATGCCTTTGCTCCGTGAGATCCGTGAGAATAATCCTGATGATTTCAGGAACTTTCTCCGGATGACGGACCCCGTATTTCACCGTTTGTTGGCTTTGCTGACCCCCTATATCAGCAGGCAGGATACCTGCATGGGGCAAGCCATCACCCCGGACCAGAGGGTTTTTAATTACCGGCTGGCCAGAGCCAGAAGAGTGGTGGAGAACACATTTGGAATCATGGCCAGCCGGTTCCGCCTATTTCTTACACTCATCCATATGGCGGAGTATAAACTGAATCATATAATCCTGGCGTGCTGTGTTCTACATAACTTTTTACGGCAACATTCTGCCAACTATGCTGGCTCAGTTGGGCCTGAGGCCGGAATTATAAATGACACAATCCTGATGGAGCTTGAAAGTGGCCGTCCTGGCTTGCCCTCCCTGAGTGCCCGTGATGTCCGGCTAAGATACCTTGAGTTCTTTGCGGGTAGGGGGGCCATCAATATGCCAGACAATTTGTGAAACCTTGATCAAATAAAAAAAAAATTAAGCAAATCTTTGGTGACATTTACTGCTTGTGTTTGTTTTAGCTGACCCTGACCGAAATGTGGTGAGTCCTGAAATTGGCGTGATTGAGTAACCTTACAAAGCACTGTTGGGTGTTATTTACTAAAGGCAAAGACACTTTGCACTACAAGTGCACTTGAAAATGCACTGAAACTGCACTTGTAGTGCAAAGTGAATTTGCCCTTAGGAAATAACACCCATTGTCACAGAAATCAGCAATTACATCACCACAAAAGTGTTGTAGCGTTGAGACAATAATCCACACATTCTTGATTAACAATCTTTTTAATACCTGCACAATCACATGTGCATTCAGAAAAGGTTTTTAAAACAAACCAACATGTTTGTTGTATAACAATTTTTGGGGTGGCATTATCAAAAATAGAAATGTCCATTTAAGATAAAACAGGCATGTTTCAAAACAACAAGAAAGACACATATCTTGAACTTACAAAGTTCACATTCGGTAGAACTTGAAGGCAATATCAGACATGAGTATTTAGGAACTGTGTTTGATATTGCATTCAGATGGGTTGAAGTCACCCCAGGAAAAGCCAAATTTTGAAGATGCACACTAATTTACGAATGTCAACATGTGCTAGCTGCCATCACGGGGGATCAAGGGACGTGCTTTGGGGGAGCAACCCCTTCCTCTCAGCTACTTTATTATTGAGGAAGGGGTTGCACCCCCAAAACGCGTCCATTGATCTCCCATGATGGCAGATAGCACATATTGACACACTGTGTGCATCCTCAAAATTTGGCTTTTCTCAAAATCGCTAAAACATTTTTAACATTGTTGCACACAAAAAAACAAAGGCATTTGGAGGGGTTTTAAACTCTCCCCAAAACATCAATGATGTTATTATTTTTTTGAATAACATCATTGATGTTTTTCTTGAGGTTTTCCAATGCTAAATTACACCCCATGATCTCCCCGATCAGGATCTGTGCACTTTCTGAGGTGAAAGGATCTGGATCCACAACATCACGATCACCTAAAAAGATAGAAACCCAAAAAAACATGTATTATAAATATGCTGGCATCCATCTCTTACCTGAGCCTGTGGTCGCAGACACTCACCTGTTGTGGTGACTAGTTCCACCACGTCTTCCTCCTCCTGCTCTTCTTGTGTTGGGGGTATTTCCCCTTCTTCTCAAGGTGGGGGGTCTCTGGTCTCCTTGGATGAGGGGTGTCCTCCGAGTCTTTTCTCCCCTATGTGAAATAAAAAAAGGTATACATAGCACACAGATATTTGATGGCAGAACTATAAATATGAAACATTGCTTGGAAGTGGGGTACAATTGTCTGTTTTGCCAGAGTTCCAAGATGTAGAATTTTGAGTGTCCTTTGTCAAGCTTCAATACTTTACCTGTTTGGTACAAGCTTCACAGATGGAGACACCCCTATAGTAGACACTGGAGCACCTGTGTGGGCCCCCTAATAAAAAGGGTGTTCTTGTGTCCCACACTAGTGCTCCAGTGTCCAGATGTGTAAACAGCTGCTGAGTGTCCTCTCCTTACACAGAATCTAGTTTGCATTTCATTCTAGTAACAAACCCATCTACACAGCCAAATTATTTTCATACAAGTAGGCCCTAAAAAATGTGGGCAAAAGCATATGGCCAAAACAATGGCGTTTTATAGGCCGAAAGAAAAAATGTTTGATACGAACAAATAATGTGCCCTTGAACATGAAAGTTACCATTTTAAACTGTACAACACTTAAGAAAAGCACATGGAGCAGCACGAACGTAAAAAAGACAAAAAGAATAGGAACACAGCACAACTACTTACTTTTTTGCAGCACTCTCCGGATCTTTCTGTACCGCTCATGTTCTCGTAATTTCAGGTCCGACCACCGCTTCCTGAGCTGATCTTTCGATTGACACACCCCGAAATTCTGGTGCAGACTTTTGACCACTTTCACCATGATCTTGGCCTTTCGGACATTGGGGTTGGGGTAAGGTCCATACTTCCCATCATAGTCGACCTTCTTCAGGATGTGGACCATCTCCAACATCTCACCAAAGGACATATTTGAGTCCTTAAATCTTCTTCTTCTGGATCCAGACGTTTCCGGATCCGGGCTTTCCTCCTCCTCGTTGGTATAATTAGCATGCACCTGCTGTGTCTCTGCCATGTGCTCTTCCCCCACTGCGCCGAACGAAAAGGGGCGGGGAATAGACTAGAAAGAACGTCAGGGGCAGGTGGAGTTACACGCATGCACAGTGTGTATAAAGCGCAACACGCGTACGTAGTACGTACGATCTGTGAGCGGAGGAAGGAGCATCGGAGGCGCCGATCGTGAGAACAAAGGTAAGATCTAAACTTGGGACTATACTGCTTCTAAATTGAAGCCTATATTGTAAAAAGATTAGGAGAGTTTGGCCTGACATTAGGGTTTGTCTTGTATTGTGTCTTGCAGAGAAAATGGATGGCTTCAACGACCACAATTTCCTCCCCCTGTTCATAGACAAATACAGGGAGCTGCCCTGTCTGTGGCAGGTGAGACACCCCCATTACAGCAATAAACAAAAGAGGCAGACAGCGCTGGAGAAACTGCTGGAGTTGGTGATGCCGGTGGTCCCCATGGCAACCATCCCCTATTTAAAAACCAAAATTGGTTGCCTGAGGAGCACTTATCTTAGAAGAAGGTCATGGATTCCCAGAGGTCCGGAGCAGGAGCAGATGAAGTTTATGTCCCCAGGCTGTGGTACTATGAGAGTCTGTGATTTCTGTCAGACCAGACTGAAGTCAGGGAATCTCTCTCAACCCTTCCTTCCACTCTTCCTTCCACCCCAGCTGAGGCTTCCGATGTCCAACCTGGGCCTTCCAGCTAGGGAGAAGTGGAGGAGCCCAGCTTGAGCCAGGTATAGCATTCTTCTACAGATTTCTGGTCAATAAAGAAATGATTTTTACTAGATGTCATTATTGATCACTAATTGCTGATTGAAAAAAGTGTTTGACATATCAATAGACTGTAGTGGGCACCAAAAATTGGGACTATAATGAGAAATGCTGGGCTCAGAAGGATAGTCTGTTATATTTGTTAACATTCAATTTGCAACAGTCAGGAGGTGAAAATTGTGTGTGATTGATGAATAAAAAACTAAAACTATGTCCCTTTTTCATACACAGGAAGACCTCAGCCAGGAGGAGGCTGTGGAATGTGGCAGCCAGGAGGAGGCGGGGCTAAGTTGCAGCCAGGAGGAGGCGGGGCTAAGTGTCAGCCAGGAGAAGCCTGGGACAAGTCGAAGCCTGACCGAATCGCAGGTTCCTCCCCTCCGCCTTCCATACAAAAGAGCAAGGAAGGTGACTCACATGCAGGATTCAGCGCTCAGGCTCATTCAGGAGGCTTCTGCATCCCTCAGAGCCTTACCCACTCCTGAAGAGGCCTTTGCCTGCATGGCTGCCACAAAACTGCAGGGCATGCAGGAGGGTCAACGCAAACTATGTGAGGACCTTCTTTATAAAGTCCTAAGTAAGGGGGTGAGTGGTGAACTAACACCCAATACCCACCTGAGTGAGTTGGCCCCTCCTCCTCCTCCTGCCCCAACTCCACCACCGGAGCCACAGTGTGGAAGGAAGCATGGAAGGAAGACCAGAGAGTGATTGGCCTGGGTTCAGTCTGGTCTGACAAAAGATGCAGTCTCTTGTATGACCACAGCCTGGGGACACAGATGTCATCTGCTGCTTTCCGGATCTCTGGGACTTCTGGACCAGACTGCACTCCCTTATATATGGACTCCTCAGGCCACCAATTTTGCTTGAAAATAGTGAATGTGTGCCCTGGGGGCCAAAGGCTTCACCCATTTCTGCTATTTCTCCATCGTTGGCTCCCTCTTTGTTTAGTTGTGAGCCCTTAATAAATGAAATTTTTGTTCAATTATACTCTCCTATGTGTGTTTGCATTCAAAAAGGACAGTTTGTTTGCGAGGAGGCAGGTACATTTCAAAATACAATGTGAAATTAACAAGGGACACCAACACCAAGCAATCTCCTACAGATTATAAATAATACAAGATATCAATGATGTTGTGGTAACTTGACACACAAAACACACACAACAACATTATAGAGTAAAACACAACAAAAACAACAATAAAAACAGAGCCTTGAAAAAAAAAAAAAAAAACCCAAAAAATACAAAAACCAGCCAGGAAGAAAACAAAAAAAATTACAAACAACCAAAAACTAATTTGGTCAGATGTGACAAATCTAAATATATTGAGGGAATCCCAATAAATAATAAAGAAATACGTTTGTAAGAAGTCTGTGTGAATATGAGCAGTAAAACTACTTCATTCTTCTCACATTATAAAGAAGAAGAGAGTGCGCTGTATTAAACAATTTTTGACATTACAGCGTGACGAAAGTGCTGTATCCATTCCGAACGCTAATTTTACCCGACCGAGCTGTTCCGTCTCGGAATTTCTTCTGAGCATGCGTGGCACTTTGTGCGTCGGAACTGGCCACACACGGTCGGAATTGATGCAATCGGATTTTGTTGTCGGAAAATTTTATAGCCTGCTCTCAAACTTTGTGTGTCGGAAAATCCGATGGAAAATGTCCGATGGAGCCCACACACGGTCGGAATTTCCGACAACACGCTCCGATCGGACATTTTCCATCGGAAAATCCGACCATGTGTATGGGGCATTAGATTAAAGATCTTATTTATAGTCTCAACTACTTCCGACCAGTAGCGGAATAACTTGGGGCATGTCCATAACATATGTAACAAGTCTCCTGTATTTTGACACCTGGGACAGTTAGCATCTCCCCTTCTCCCATATTTAAACAGTCTTTTAGGGGTATAATATGCCCTATGTAGAAGCATTAGATGTGAGAATTTCTGGGCAGGTGAGACCGAGACCTGGTGACCCCCCTCCAATATCTCTTTCCATTGGATATCTGATATTGTACCCAGGTCCCTTTCCCATTCCCTTCTACATTTAAGTTTGTCTGGCCCCTCCCTGCTGTTTTTACAAATATGTTGATAGAATTCTGCTATAGCCCCTCTTGATCCTTCAGTACTCTCTATTCTTTGAGGAATGGGAGAAAGGCTCCAGCTCGGGCCTTGTTCTCCAAATTGGGCCTCCAATGCATGTCTGATTTGTACGCAATTAAAGTATGACTGACTCGGAACACCAAATTCCTCCTTTAGAGAGGCAAATGTTTTTAATATATTACCATTATATAATTGTGCCAGTTTAGCTATCCCCTTTATTTCCCATGTCTTAATTTTCCCTATTCGTGTCAGCTCTTGTAGGTTCTTATTATCCCAGGGAGGGATACACCTCGCTACCCCCTCCATACCCTTCAGGCCCTTAATGGAGTTCCAAACTTTTATCATTAATTTAACCGTGGGGGTCCTGTGAACAAACAAATTCGCCTCCAGTACCTCCAAAACCAACTTATGAGGTGCCCCTGCAGTCATTATTCCCATATTATTATTACCAGTAGGGCCACTACCTGACCTCAGCTGCTGCAACTGGGCTGCCAAGAAATAGCAACGTGGGTGTGGGACCGCCATGCCCCCCTCACACGTTGCTAACTGTAAAGTTTGTAGGCTTATCCTGGATTGCCCCCCTTTCCATATGAGACCTCTAAACAGCATATCTATTTTTTTAAACCATTTTCCGTAAATCCATACTGGTGAATTGTGCAATATGTACAATAGCTGAGGCAACCACAGCATTTTGATCAGATTGCACCTTCCGGCCACTGGTAATGGTAGTCCCCTCCATATATCAGTCTTTTTTTTAAATTTCGCCAACAGAGGGACTAAGTTATTACTTACGAAATTATTCGGTTCTTTTGTTACATAAATTCCTAGTTATTTTGTCTTCTCCACTATCTTTAATGGGGTTTCATCCAAGAAAGTGCCTTTCTTGATAGGGGCTATTGGCAGCAAAACAGATTTCTCCCAGTTTATGGAGAGACCGGAGATCCCTCCAAAATCTGAGAAGACATCCATCACCTGTCTAAGTGAACATTCCGTATCTCCCAGGAAGATGAGGACATCGTCCGCGTATAACGCGATCCTCTCCTCTCTAGTCCTTCTCCGGAAACCCTCCATAGACCTATTTTGCCTTATTGCAGCGGCCACTGGTTCCATTGCCAAAGCAAAGATCAGGGGTGATAAAGGACACCCCTGTCTTGTGCCTCTCTCCAGACGGATATCACTAGAGAGCACATTATTGACTCTGACCTTTGCTTTAGGGTCATTGTATAAAATTTTAACCCATTTGCTAAATGAAGGACGAAGCCAAATACCTTCAGTACATGCCAAATAAATCCCCATTCAAGGCTGTCAAATGCCTTCACCACGTCTAACATCATGACAGCTCTGGAATCTGGATTTTCTATTGGGATTTGTAGATTCAAAAAGAGCCTCCTTATATTCTCGCTTGTTGACCTTTGAGGGATAAAACCCGTTTGATCCGGGTGAACTAACTTATGAATTATTTTTTGAAGCCTGGTAGCGAGAATCTTTGCCAAGATTTTTGCATCTGAGCATAATAGAGAGATAGGTCTATAAGATCCGGGTTCTAAGGGGTCTTTCCCTTCCTTAGGCAGCATTATAATTGTGGCCTCGGTCATTGATTCAGGTAATTTCCCCTCCTGATATGCCCATTCAAACACCCTGAGAAGCTCTGGTATTAGTATCTCCCCATAGTTTTTATAAGTCTCCGCAGGGAGGCCATCAGGACCAGGGGATTTCTGATTGGCCAATTCCTTTTCTGCTATTTTAATATCTTCTAGTGTGATCGGGGATTCCAATCCCTCGAAATCCAACCCTGAGAGGGAGGGCAACTCTATATTCTTAAAGAAGTTATCCATTTCCACCCCCTCCACAGGCCCCCGAGATTTATATAATTCTTCATAATATTTTTTAAACGTTTCACTAATTTTATCTGACTGGGATGTAATCTCACCGTCCATAGTTCTAATGGCGGGATCATCGAGGGGGGGGAATCAGATTTAACAATGTGGGACAACATCTTCCCCACTTTTTCCCCCTCTCCAAATATTATTTGTTTTTGAAATAACCTCTTATTTTCGGATTTCCTAATCATTACCTCTTTATATGTTAGCTGTTTATTCTCCCATTTTTGGTGATTTTCCGGGGATGGTTCTTTCACAAGCTCCCTTTCTGCTGTTCTTAACTCCTCCCTGGCCTTTTCTTCCCCAACCGATGATGCTTTTTTTATTCTGGAGACCAGCTGAATCAGTAAACCCCTCAAGTAAGCCTTCAAGGCATCCCAAGTTACCCCTCTTGTTGTGGAGGCCTCATTTAAGCCTATGAACTCCCCCAGCCTGGTTATGATCTCATTTGGGTCCTCAAATATCTCAAACCATATTGGGTTCAGCTTCCATATGCCACACCGTTTGTTCATCCCAGTGTCCATCATGGCTGTCACCAATGAATGGTCCGATACCCCCCTGGGTTGGTAAGTTATATCTCTAACTATTTGCGCAGCCAAGTCATTACCCAATATAAGGTCTATTCTTGAAAGTAAAGAGTAAGTGCCAGAATAGCATGAGAACTGTTGTGCCCCCCGGATTACTCATTCTCCAAAGGTCAATCAACCCTGCCTCTTTAAGAAACTGGCCCATTCGAGTTCCTTGCAAACCCTGTCCCTGTTTCCCTGGGGGAAATCTATCTATTTCTTTATTTATTACAACATTAAAATCCCCAACTGCGATGATTGGAATATTCGGTTTGCCAACTATAAACTCCAGAAAACAATATAAGACTTCTAATTTAAAAGGTGGAGGATTATAAATGTTTGCTAGTATGCATTCCTGGTTCCCTATTATGCAGTGCAAGAAAACATACCGACCCCCAACATCTATATTGCACTGTCTGCAGGTAAACACTACCTCTTTCCCAATTAGCACCACCACCCCCCTAGAATAAGAGGTATGTACCGCATGGAACTGATACCGATATTTTTTATTTCTTATTTGAGTTTTAGTGTCCCTGGTCAGGTGTGTCTCCTGCAGACAGGCAATATCCACTTTAAAAGTACCGTATTTATCGGCGTATAACACGCACTTTTTTCCCCTTAAAATCAGGGGAAAATCGCGGGTGCGTGTTATACGCCGATCCCCTGCGATCCTGAGCTTCAAAATCGGCGACCGCGATTTGAAAATGGCGCCGCCGGCGCCGAAATACACAGAGCCGGTCCTCGGCTCTTCTCGGCCACTTTCGGTTTCACTCGAGCGCCGCCCGAACCTCGCCAAGTGTACTCGGCGAGGTTTCGGATAGCCCTGCTCACAGTCACGCCCATCCCGGGCGGGACTACGAGTGAAGCTGAAAGGGAACGAGAGCCGCTGAGAAGAGCTGAGGACCGGCTCTGTGTATTTCGGCGCCGGCGGCGCCATTTTCAAATCGCGGTCGGCGATTTTGAAGTTTAGGATCGCAGGGGATCACAGGCTCGCAGGGGAGCGGCGTCATTTTCAAACTGCGAGCTGCAAGGCTGCACTGGGGCAAGGCTGCACTGGGGCAAGGCTGCTCTGGGATAAGGCTGCAATGGACACTAGGGAAGGCTGTACTGACAAGGCTGGACTGACAAGGCTGCACTGACAAGTTTTTTTCCCTTAAACTTCCCTCCTAAACTTGGGGTGCGTGTTATACGCCAGTGCGTGTTATATCTAACATGTCAAATACCAGTGCTCTTTTGGCAGGAGTGCCCAACCCCCTGACATTCCATGAGCCTATCTTTAATCCTATTGGTTATTCTGGGGTGAGGCTATCACAAAAGGAAGGAAGAGGAGCAAATAAAGACCAGACATAAGCCCTATATACCTTTGAGGGGAAAATCCCATCTAAACTTAATACTCTTGTAGGACTTCGTATCATCATATTAAACACCTAATTCTATCCATCCCCATTTCTCCTTATGCCACATTTTCCCAGGTGTAGGAATGCTCCTCCGTATTCAGAAAATAATGACCCCATTTTAACACACAAAAAAAAATTTCCATAGCATTCGTGTCCCAATATTTAACCAGCATACCGATTATCTCACTACAAACCTTAGGATTATACCCGTATTTATCTGTGTCCTACGTGTCTTTATATAATCCAACATGCCATACATTATCATTACCTTTAGTGTGCGGCTTAGTACCCTATATTGTGTTCTACTTTTTCCATACCCTTTACTCCCACCCCTCCTCGCCAACCCACCCCAATTTTCCCACCCTCCCTCCCCCCCATCCTTCCCATACCACTCTAGGTTACCCCTCAGGGCTTTTTTAATGGCCGACCCATACCCACCTACCCTTCCATAACACACCTCTCCCCCCACCCCGACAACCCTCCCCCCCCCCTCCCTCCATATAAGCATACCCCATCTCCAATCTAATTCCATTTACCGTGTCCTAATCCGTCCCCACTCCATTTATTAAACATATATATTACTTAAATAAAATTGTGCCCCATTTATATATACTGATTTCAGCGCTATTCCACTTCTACTTCCTGGGTAATTGATCTTTCTTATCCTCTAACCATGCTAGCGCACTGGCTGGAGACTCAAAAATCTGACTTCCCCCAGTGCGTTTATCCGTAGCTTAGCTGGGTAGAGGAGAGCATACGTAACATTGAATTTCTGGAGGCTACGTTTAACCCCAAGAAACTCAGCTCTACGCTTCTGTAGGTCCGAGGGGAAATCGGGGAACATTGATATCCTAACATCTTTATATAAGACCTTCCCCATTTCTCGAGCCTTACGTAAGAGTCTTACTTTGTCCTTATAATTTAAAAACTTCACTAGAAACGGTCTTGGGGGACTTCCCGAGGGGGGGTCTAAATGGGACTCTGCGCTCTTTCTATTGAAAACTGCTGGGTGAATGTCTCACCCCCAAATACCCCCACCAACCAGTTCTCCAGAAATGCAATTGGATCTGGACCTTCACTCCCCTCAGGAACTCCCACCACCTTCACATTGTCCCTGCGAAGTCTATTTTCCATTTCATCAAATTTCCCCACAAGCTTATCAATTTTTTCTCTCCAGACCTTCGCTTCTTGTTTCATAGGGAGCAGATCATCCTCTATCAAACTTATTCTATTTTCCGCTTCCGTCACCCTTTCTGCTGTTTTCTTAAGGTCATGTCGTACTAAGGTCAGCTCCTCTTTGATATCCTTCATTTGGTCTCCCAATACCCCCAAAGAATGATTGCATGCATTTATTGCCAAGAAAATGTCTTTTAAGGAGGGCTCTCCTTCTACCGTAGAGTTTGGGGTAGCCGAGGCCTCCGTTTCTTTGCTAATGGCTCCTGAGCCTTTTGTAGAGGGATTCTTTGTACTAGAAGTACCTGTGGGCATGCCCGAGTGTCCTTGGCTTTTCCTGTCCATTGCTAACTTATTCTGAGCTTGCTGCCCCCCTTTATTTGGGGTATGCTCCGCTGCGAGGACCATTCTCTCTAGCTTAGCGGAAGCTGCAACCGCCGCTGCCGTTGCCCCTGCCACAGTGGAGTGAAGGCCTTTTTCTTTATCCTTCTCCTTGTCCTTAGCTGACCGTAGGGATTGGGTTCCCATATTTTCCTGATTGGGGTGTTCATCTCCCTTTCTTCTCCCTGACATATTGATTTTCACAGTGTAGAATTATTATTTATACCACTTGCACAGCCACAGTCAAGATATATTCGATTGCACAGTTCCACCATCACCAGCCATTGTTAATTATTGAATATGATTTATATTGTTTCAGCCCGGAAGGGGAGGAGAGGAAAAAGCACCAAAAACCAAACTGTTTAATGTAGGGAGTTTTACCCCCTACCGCACCACTCATCAGAAATCAAAGGCTGGCACCACTCCCCTTCAGCCACAGGATTACGCTACAGTTTTCAGTCTCTTATACATTATAGCGTTCTGCTTACACACTATGTCGGAGCCTCTCCCCCAAAATTCCCAATCTCCCTCCTAGGTTTTGCAGTCCGACTAGGGTCCCTTAATAAGCCCCCCAACAGTCTTTACAATTCACACAGCGGTGAAAAGGCAGGGTGAGCTAGAAAGTATCAGGAAAAGTCAATACGATACCTCCATTCCACGCTGCAGGGTATGCTTCAAACCTGATCTCTTAGCAATGCTCAGATCTAGAGGATTACTTCTATGTTCTTCATAGATGATCTCAGAGTAGCCATACGCAAGCCTCCGGCTTTTCCCTCCACCCCAGCCAGCACTCCACCGCACAGAACAAGAGGCATTCACAGGGCAACTGCTATGTGCGCTACTATGCACACTGAAGCTCCACTTCTGACATTCGGCATCCTCTCCTCCAGCAACTCCCGCCGGCAGCCGAGCCGAGCCTTCTCTCACCGTCTCGCGGGAGTTACGCTGCCTCCACCGATCTCCAATCCATCACACTGCCCCGAGCGGCATCACACCGCTCCGACAGACACGGCAGGGAATACACGAACCGGGGACAGCACAGCAGGGGGAATAATAGGTGAGAGCTTTCGTGCTGATGCGGGGTAGCAGGATTACACACAGGGCTTCATAGTCCTGGAGCGGTCACTCCGCTTCTCTCACCTCCATCTGCTTCCGGCCACGCCCTCGGCTGTCCCCCGTTTAATAGCACAGGTGAACCAGCTAGAACCAAAAGTTCAGGAATTGAGCTGAAAATATTTAGCCCTTTCCCCAGCCTGGGCTGGCTGCTGGAAAACCAACTGCAAACACATTTTGAACCTGCTTAAAAGAATATAAAACTCACAATAAGTATATACAGTACTGTTTAAAAGTCTTAGGCAAAGTCTAGGTGTGAAAAAATGCTGTAAATTAGGAATCCAAATCAAGTCAACATTTGGTGGGACCCCCCTTTCCCTTCAAAACAGAATCAATTCTTCTAGGTACACTTGCACACAGTTCATGAAGGAACTCAGCAGGTAGGTTGCTCCAAACATCTTAGAGAACCAACCACAGATCTTCTGTGGATGTAGGCTGACTCAAATCCTTCTGTCCTTTCATGTAATCGCAGACAAACTCACTGATGTTGAGACCAGGACTCCTTGTTCTTCTTTAAGCTGAAGATAGTTTTTAATGACATTGGCTGTATGTTTGGGGTCGTTGTCCTGCTGCACAATAATGACACATAATCACATGCTCCCTGATGGTATGGCATGATGGATAAGTATCTGCCTGTATTTCTCAGCATTTATCCTGACCAAATCTCCAACTCTATTTGCAGAAATGCAGGCCCAAACTTGCTAGTTCTCCAAGATGTTTGGAACAACCTACCTGCCGAGTTCCTTCAAAAACTGTGAGCAAGTGAATTGAAGCATTAAAAATAGATTTCTCTTCTGTTTATTTATCAACACTTCTATTTCTGAAAGTATTCCTAATTTACAGCATTTTGTCACACCTGCCTAAAACTTTTGCTCAGTACTGTAGATGTAAACCAGTATGGAAATAATATAAGCTTTATACAAGAAAAGATTAATGATAGTACATACACTATATTACCAAAAGTATTGTGACGCCTGCCTTTACACGCACATGAACTTTAATGGCATCCCGGTCTTAGTTCATAAGGTGCAATATTGAGTTGGCCCACCCTTTGCAGCTATAACAGCTTCAACTCTTATGGGAAGGCTGTCCACAAGGTTTAGGAGTGCGCCTATGGGAATATTTGACTATTCTTCCAGAAGTGCATTTGTGAAGTTAGGCACTGATGTGGACGAGAAGGCCTGGCTCGCATTCTCCGCTCTAATTCCTCCTAAAGGTGTTCTGTTGGGTTGAGGTCAGGCCTTTGTGCAGGCCAGTCAAGTTCTTCCACACCAAACTCGCTCATTCATATCTTTATAGGCCTTGGTTTGTGCACTGGTGGGCAGTCTTGTTAGAAAAGGAAGGGATCATCCCTAAACTGTTCCCACAAAGTTGGGAGCATGTAATTGTCTAAAATATCTTGTTATGCTGCAGCCTTAAGAGTTCCCTTTACTAGAACTTTCTTACCCCTTCCTTTTACCCTCCTTTGCATGTATATAATTTGCTAATTATTATTTTTGTTTTGGCTTGTTGTCTGCTTTAGTTCTTTTTTTTGTCTTAAATTTGCACAATTATCATATTTATTTATTTGTTTCTTTTTGATCTCCTTTGTTATCCAGTTATAAGTGGAAATCATTTTAATTAATGTCTTACTGAAATAGAATTTTAAAGTAAATCCCATTTACAGAATTTACATTTCTGTAAGAGGGAAAGTATCAGTTGTGCTGAGGTTCTGCACCACCTGTTGCTGATGGACCTGCACCCTGTACAGCCTATAATTGACTAGCTCAGTTCCACTGGTCTCTTTGGCTTCAGAAAGAGGCAGGTGCTTCGAAACGTCACATAGAGACCTAGTTTCAGCTCCTGTGGATGCAGAATTCTCCTCACAGCGACATTTGACAGCACAACATTACTTCTGGTCTGCGTGGTTGGATCGGGCTGGGGGTTTCCAGTGTCCCTGGCTAGTGGAGTTTTCTTCACCCCACACTTTGCCAGACACACCACCATTCTCAGCAGCATCATTTGTGTCTCATCTCGAGCCCCCTGGTGGCCACAGAGCAGAACTTCAACAACACTAAGTATGGCACACTGATCTCTGAGCAGCTGGCTGTCATTCCTTCATGTAAGTGGTAGCTTGTTTTTTTTTCACAATAAAGAAGCTTTTACGTGGGACTTACGAGGGACCACTCCTTGGTGACTCTCTTGTTCATTGCCTCATCTGGACTTGGCATTGGAGCTGTCTGTATGACATTACGGCACTGCAGTGGCAGTTGGGATTGTTTGGTGGGACTGGGTACTGCCTACCCTAGACACTGCATTGTACTAAAGGGCCCTAGTTATTCATTTTTGGTAGCACAATATATGAATATAGTGCTGAATCTGAATTCCATTGAAGTCGAGGGGAGCTGAATGTTAAAAAAACAGTTCTGGTCATTTTGTACTACAGCAACACTGACATTTACAGAGAACAATGTGTGTTTAAATTGCTGACAAACTGTCTGCTATCAGAATGAAAATCTTCTGCAAATGTATTTAAAAATAAAGCTATTGCTAAAAAAGAAAAAAAATACTTACTGGTTTCCAATGGATGGAGTCACTTGTCTCACTCCTGCCTCCTGGGATTGCTGGGCCCTCAAAATGCAATGGGAATGCACTATCAAAGCCTATAAAATACCCCTGAAAAAAATCTGAGCATGGATCACTTTCTATAGGAGCACCAGTGTTTGCTGCAATTGTAAACAAGCCCTTATAGTGAAGGAGGTAGTTTAGCCAAAAAAAACCTTTTTTTTAAATTCAAAGGATAGTCCGTGCATTACGGTTACAAAATTCTGTCTGGAGAATGTTCACATGTGAGTGAATCTTGAAAATGCAGGATTCACCATAAGCTCATAGTAGCAACAAACCCTAACCTCATCTCAAAAGATGATTACAGAGTGAAACTGGTCCTTCTTACTACACCTAAAAAGTCCTAAAGAATAACAAATAGTGTTCAAAATAGTAAGAAAATATATGAAATAGAAATGAATAAATGATAACAAATGTATGTGTAGTAAATGCCTGTTACTTTCATGTCCCCTATTGTCTTGCCCACCAGTCCTTGAAGTGAAAGTTTTACCATAAGCAACTCTAATGCCCCGTACACACGGTCGGATTTTCCGACGGAAAATGTGTGATAGGACCTTGTTGTTGGAAATTCCGACCGTGTGTAGGCTCCATCACACATTTTCCATCGGATTTTCCGACCCACAAAGTTTGAGAGCAGGATATAAAATTTTCCGACAACAAAATCCGTTGTTGGAAATTCCGATTGTGTGTACACAAATCCGACGGACAAAGTGCCACGCATGCTCAGAATAAATAAAAGGATGAAAGCTATTGGCCACTACCCCGTTTATAGTCCCGACGTACGTGTTTTACGTCACCGCATTTAGAACATTCGGATTTTCCGACAACTTTGTGTGACCGTGTGTATGCAAGACAAGTTTGAGCCAACATCCGTCGGAAAAAATCCATGGATTTTGTTGTCGGAATGTCTGAACAAAGTCCGACCGTGTGTACGGGGCATAACTAGGCTTTTCAGGAGGCTCATGTAGAAACCATAGTTATGGATGGATCTATAATTAACTCCTCACACCTCTGCACTGCTTCTCTAACCAGTGCATGATATATTGACATACAGTCAATAATATAGATTTGTTACACTGTAATGCCCCGTACACACGGTCGGACTTTGTTCGGACATTCCGACAACAAAATCCTAGGATTTTTTCCGACAGATGTTGGCTCAAACTTGTCTTGCATACACACGGTCACACAAAGTTGTCGGAAAATCCGATCGTTCTAAAAGCGGTGACGTAAAACACGTACGTCGGGACTATAAGCGGGGCAGTGGCCAATAGCGTTCATCTCTTTATTTATTCTGAGCATGCGTGGCACTTTGTCCGTCGGATTTGTGTACACACGATCGGAATTTCCGACAATGGATTTTGTTGTCGGAAAATTTTATCTCCTGCTCTCCAACTTTGTGTGTCGGAAAATCCGATGGAAAATGTCCGATGGAGCCCACACACGGTCAGAATTTCCGACAACACGCTCCGATCGGACATTTTCCATCGGAAAATCCGACCGTGTGTACGGGGCATAACACATCAAGAACATATCTTATATACTAGCCTACCACCATTTAGAAAGCTCTTAAATGACAGATTCAGGTTATCTAATGTAGCTATTGATTGCATGCATTCCACCTTACCCACTCAAACAACAGGTGTTGTACAGCCATCAATTCTCAGAATCTAACAATGCTTAGTGTTAAAGCTTTTATCTTAAAGGTTCCATTTACTGAGGTATTTGAAAAGAATCTCAAAGCTTGCCAGCCTCTCACACCTCTGCACAGCCCACTTTATCTAAAATCATCCTGCATATTTTATGCTGTAAAGTATTTGATTCCTGGGAGAAAATTGCTACTTTGATTTTGCACACAGTTGTAATTATTTTAATGTACTTTTTTGCTAGACAGGAAAACAGTTAATAGACAAAGAACAGCATACTGTATCTGATAAAAGTTCATACATATACAGTAAATATATTAACTGCAAACTAACCGCAAACTACAAATGTAATAGAATGTAGTGGACAGCAGATGTTAGAAGAACATTGAATTAGTGGAACATGTCGATTAGAGATGAACAAATGTACCCAGGTTTGATTCATGGTGTATTCATTTAATCCTGAGTAAAGTCCAAAAATTCTGAACTTAAAATCAAGTCCCATGGAAGTTTCTGGTGTCGGAATCAAAAAAAAATTTTGGCCATTTTAGGGCCATGGAATCGTTAAACAAAGAGCATAGTAGCTGAACACAGCCATGAGAGAAATGTACCAAAACAAAAGAAAGATCTATAAAATACCATGCAGCTGGGTGAGGGTCCACCCTTTAATTCCACTTAGAGGGTTACATGGAAAAAAAAATACTGATCCCTTACGTGACATTCTTTGGAAAAGCCGTTAGGTTGTATTTGATATTAGTGATATTGTATTCTGGCATCACATATTTTGGATGTGTAATTGGTTAGAGTTTAGTATTTCCTAGAAAATAGTCACACATATTGTTTCACACATATATGTGCTACCACACCCAGATACCCCTTTACTTGCTAATAACAAAATAATAAAAATACCAAATGCAGTGTATCTATGGTTGTATGAAACTTACACATAACCAGTTAGTGTTGCCCATACTATTCATAAAGCTGAATATGCCAGGCAGGGATGAGTCACTGTTTGTTAAGATACCGATGGGCGCTGGTGCCCTAACAACCAGGAGCCCTGAGCAGGAGCCGGTCACATTTAGCATTGGTAATAATACCATTTATAAATGTTTTACATTACAATGCGGCTGGAAGTTCAAAACCTATTTGTTTGGAATTTGCAAAGGAATTTTCATAAGGTATGCACACAGTGCAGAGGTCTCCCTCACATTATTTACCCTTCTGGTAAATGATCTTGATATATAGTGGTTGATTTACTAAAATTGGAAAGTGCAAAATCTGGGGCAGTTCTGCATAGAAACCAATCAGCTTCCAGGTTTTGCTGTCAAAGCTTAATTGAACAAGCTGAAGTTAGAAGCTGATGCTACCATACACCACTGCACCAGATTTTACACTCTCCAGTTTTTGCTCAGTGTAGAACTCATCAGACCTTGGCAAAGGTGGTTGGGTTATATATTCTAGCTAAAACACAAACAAATTCCTTATGTTTTTGTTTGTTTCAGTCCTTTATGTAGTATTTTGAAGAATGAATATATAAATCCTACCAACCTGCTCACCTAAAGAAAATTATAGGTGACACAAACTGTCTAAGCACTATGCAACCATAGCTTTAATACTTTTTTACCCCAGTGGACTAGAACGGAAACCTGTTAATGAAGAAAAAATGTACTAAAGTATTAAAGGAAAAAAGACACTGAGTAAAAAAAAAAAAATATTTGCTGGTATGAAAATAATCTGTAGTCTGTTTCAATCATATTCCTTCCCTGGGCTTGCTTTCTGTAGAACAAGAGCAAGGTGATGTTTTTTCCCAGTGGCTTTCAGTCACAGAATGAAGAAAGACAATCAAGATTCAGTATGGGATTCTGGGAATTTTTCCACACTCTGGTTGGTTTGCTACGCATGTTTCTGTTAAATAAATAATTCAAGAGAACCACATGTAGCAACTTTGGATTTTGCACAATCAGATATTTTACTGTGAATTGTGCTTTAGCCAACTATCACACGATTAGTGACTGCTCATGTAGACCTCTTTATCATTTATCCGAAATTACTACATCTAGAATTTCTTTTTTCTTTGACATGTTTGTCTTATAAATACTGTAAACTCAGTTGGACTTTATTAACTGAAAGCAATAAACATTTTGCCGTTTTCACATGGGACTAAATAGCACAAACATATTATGGTAGTTATGCAGAAAAATAAGAGCTCTATTTTGATATGTGGCACATCACATGCTTGTGTCTATAGATATCAATACGATTTAGCTGATCATCATTAATACACCAGTAGATTTTCATCTTTTATACTGAGTTAAAAGGACAATCTGATCAAAGGTAGATAACAATCCACTATAAAATCTGTATGTAGATTACCTTTAGAATTTATGAGCATAGCATATCTAAGGCGGTAATTATGCAAAAGCCCTGTCAAAAATGATGCATTATAATTGTACCTGAAGTTTCAGGTTCAGTTTATATAGCTATATAATTGAACATGGCATGTAATGTTAACATAATAAAAGATTAACTAACTGCTGTGTTATTTTAAAAGAGTTATGACAGCCTGAGCACACAATTAATTTGTGTTTGTATCTGAAAATTTGAGCAGACTACTGGTAATGAACAGGAAAAATATAAGACTAGGGTTAAAAGCAACGTTTTTTTCTTTTCTGATTTTCCCACACTACAGTCAATGCAATTTGAACTGAAAAAAAGGAAGTAAGCCCCAAACAAATTGGCTTTATGTAATTGGATCTGAGATAAGATCAGTTCTGCCCTTTCTTTCGATTATTTCTCAGCTCACTGTTGCCCTCTCTGCGAATCATTCCATTCCATCATGTCCATTACCGCCATCAGTTGAACTGTTAAATGCAAGTTGGACTGGTGAGAAATCTGGTAAACCTGTAATAATGGCACATGAATTTCCCAAATTCTGGGAACTGTGGAAAACTGTGGGGAAGAATGAGTCTGACCATATGGATAGAACAGACTTCCAATTTTCAGAGAACATTTCTATAGATATGCCAAATTATGACCTATGTGATAATGAGTGATGAAGATGTTGCCAGTATTAGGGAGCAAGGTCCTAAAACAAAGCTATTTTCTTGGGGAAGGTGTAATTTCTCCATTACAGGTGATGTTTAGTGGGGATACTGAGGAGATTGCCCCTAGTCCTGCTCTCCCTGACCAGAATGTGTCAAGCAAGCATGATCCTACTCTTTTCTTGGCAAGAGAACAGGCTGTGGTTTTAAATCTGGTTGAATAAAGGCTGGTGTCTTTATTCAACCTTACCAACTATAAGTGCCACATAATTGTGAGAAAAGTGAGGACCATGCCGCTGCCTGGTTTTACCAGTCAGAGTTCAAGGCTGAAGTAAAGAAATATGCCCTGTACACACGGTCGGACATTGATCGGACATTCCGACAACAAAATCCATGGATTTTTTCCAACGGATGTTGGCTTAAACTTGTCTTGCATACACATGGTCACACAAAGTTGTCGGAAAATCCGATCGTTCTAAACGCGGTGACGTAAAACACGTACATCAGGACTATAAACGGGGCAGTAGCCAATAGCTTTCGTCTCTTAATTTATTCTGAGCATGCGTGGCACTTTGTGCATCGGATTTGTGTACACACGATCGGAATTTCCGACAACAGATTTTGTTGTCGGAAAATTTTATAGCAAGCTCTCAAACTTTGTGTGTCGGAAATTCCGATGGAAAATGTGTGATGGAGCCCACACACGGTCGGAATTTCGGACAACAAGGTCCAATGATATCACTGCTATTATCACATGCTATCACTGATCTTATTGTTGCCCACTGTAAGGCAAGCAGGTTATAAGCTAAGTGATTGACAGGTACAGTAAGCTGTGGTAATAGTGTAAAAATAGAACTAATGAATGAAATGCACTTCTCTGAGTATTATCTGAGACATTGGCAATCTCTATTTAAGCTTTGTCTACACAACTAGTGTATGATTTGCCTAAACCCTAAACAGTCTACATCTAACTTACTCCCATGATCCTCTTCCATGTGATCTTCTCCCAATGTTTTACAGTATAAGAAACCATCATAACAAAGTGATTAATGACCTCTCCAGAGCCAGTAAAAAAGTGTATCCTGCTTCTGCTCTTTGTCTCAGTATTTGTCACTACTGATCAGAAATCTCTTCATGCATTCAGAATTCCACCCTTTCATGATATTAACCATAGTAACAGTCTGGACTTTCAGTAGTGTCTTATCCTTCCATACACTTCTGTTTCAGAAAGTACCAAGATGCAGTGTTCTACCCAGTAGTCTACTCCATTTTTTACACCTTTTGCTGGCAATTGCATCTATTTGTTTGACCCCCCCCCATATTACAATACACCTGTATGCTATTAGGATTATTAGACAGCATCAGTGGCAGCTGGTGCTAAATATTTCTGGTGGGGGTGCCTCGTAACTCCTTTCCCAGGGAGGAGACAGAGGACAGCACACAACCCCCCCGGGAGATGGACGGCAGATGGGAAGACGGCAATCACTGCAAGCACCCCCCAACCCCCCCGGCGTTCGATGTATGAGAGTCCACCGCCTTCCCCCTGCCTCCTAAGGCCTTAACTTAGAAAGCAGGGGGGGACTGGGCTGTTGCTTCACCTCCTGGCTAAACAGGGAGTATGTCCTGAGACCTGATTGGCCAGGTCTCAGGACATGCTTCCCGATTGGCTGGTAGGAGAATCAGGAAGACAATAGCGAATATTAATTCGCTATTGTCACACAACAGGGTGGGCTTAGGGCGCAGTGCCCTGCCCCCCAAGCCCACCCTTTTTTTAAACCAATTAGAGCCTCTGACTCTAATCATGTGCTTAAAAAAAAAACATTGCAATCCATGCATCCGGCACCCTGCATGTAGATTAGGGGCTGGGCGCATGGATTGGGGGGGCAGCGCCCCTGTGCTCTGTATGGACAGGCCACCACTGGACAGCTTCATGCTATTTCTCTGTTCCAGTGCTTTGGGATTGTGATAGCATGTTGCTACCTGGCTCCCTGCCCTGCCTTGCCCTGCTGTTTCTGCCCACTTGCCTAGTCATTGGATTCTCTTGTTACTCACCTCCTGTCTGTAATACAGACAACTCTTTTAGGTTACTGCCTTCCTTTTGACCTTAGAGTGTTTCTGGATTATGATTCTCTGTTGCCTGCCCTGACCTCTGACTGTTTCTGGATAATGCTGTGCCCGCTTCCTTCCCTGACCTCAGATTGCCTCTGGATAATGCTAACTGCCTACCTTCTGCCCTAATCACCCCAGCCTCTGGACTTGCATAAGAATTCTCTACAGCTGTGGTATGCCTCATGCCAGATCCTCTTTAAGATCTTAGGTACTTTTTGCTGTTACCTACCCTTGGTTCTTTGTGCCAGCAAGCCAGAAGCTATAGCATTGTGTAACAAGACCTGGGGCAACCAAGTACTGGCAGAGAAGCTCACCTTAAGGGAATGGGGGCTTCTAAAGGTGAAACAACATTCACCAGCTATAGTTTCTGATCTTGCCAACAGGATGATATGCCTGATGATAAAACTATCATCATGTCAATAGGCATATTCAGTGTGCTTCTGGCACATTCTGCTCACTTTTGTTATCTGATTGAGTCACATAATGTATCATTTACATTGGGTGAAATTCACTGACAGTTGCCCCACTCTAAGCTGTTTCAAGCTGCTTCTGCAGTCCTTTTAACTTGTATGGGTAAATATCAGTTCTGATGTTACAAAAGCCAACTAACATCTGTGGTGCATTGCACTTTTTGTTTTTGGCCTTTCTTTTTCACTTTCACTGACCCCCAATCACCTGGGAATTAAGTCTTAAGTTGCCATGCATTGCTTTCAAAACACTTCATGATTCACACCCCACCTGTATTTCTGACCTCAGCCACAAAGTCACTACACCACTTATTCCCACATTTTTACTGACCCACATATTTCTTCCTCATTCATAAAATCAATCCATGCATGAATGTAACATTTCTCTTGGATTAACTTTATCTTTTGGAATTTTCTTCTTCATTCCCAACTCTAAAAATTGCAACCATTATCTTTTGACGCCCCTGTGGCTACACAGCTGCCAGAAGTGACATCAGACGCCGATCCGGAAATGGCGCTCTGGATGTGATGCGATAGAGGACCAGGTGAGGTGCCATTTGCGACACTTATGAGCATAAGGCCTCATGCACACAGGATGTTTTTACAGCCGCTTTTAGGAGCATGCAGTTTTGTTTTTTTTTTGTTTTTTGCAGCTTAAACAGCTCTCCTTGTTAATCTATGGCCTCATGCACACACAGGCTTTTAGGAGCTGTAAGTGACATAGGCGTTTTTAAGCTGCTAAAAAATCCAGGGCCAGTGCGTTCTGAGGACCGGCGTTACAGTTTTAAAAATGCCTGACGTGGCTAAATGCGCCTAAACGTGGCTTAACGCTGTATACAGCATTTAGCTGCATCAGGCATTTTTAAGCTGTAAATATATGATTGGTCACTGTAATGTGAGGGAAACCAGGAATTTCCTGTCTGTACATTACCCAAGAGTCCTTTGCTCGGCCGTGTGGTTGTGTGAGGACAGGAAGAGGACAGGGAAGATGGCTGCTGAAGTCTCACAAGCAGAGCATATATATGCAGAGGAGGTCCATTCAGAGCTGTGGGATTTGTCACATCACTTCTACAGCAGCCGGCTAAAGAAGGGCAAAACATGGATGAACATCAGTTCTGCGCTGACACCGGCCTGGGACCGTATGAGCAATGGAGCAAAAAAAGAAAGAAGTAAGTTTATTTTGTTCTTTCTTTTCCACTTTTCTTTAGGCAGAAAAATTCCAGTGACGCTGGAAATCACTCCGCAACCGTGTGAGGAGGAATTTGACAAAGGAGGTAAAGGATCAGAGAAGTGGAGCACCAGCTCCTCAAAAAAAGCCACATGTGTACCATAACCATTTGGCTTTTCTTCACCAAGCAATGATCGACGGCAATAGAGAGTAGATTTTTTTCTCATATATTTCCCTTTGTGCATTGCTCTAATGCTTCCGGTTGGGTGTCAGCACTGAACTGATGTCAATACTTTTTGCAGAACCTTTCATTATACAGGCCATGAGAAGCATCCAATAGCTCTGCATGGGCCTCCACCACTGATAGTTCTGTCATAAAGACCTCGGCAGCCATAATATTCCTGCTAAAAATCTAAAAATGTTACCTATTCTGCAGGCATTTTTAAGTTTTAAGGTGAGGATAGTGCTTAACTTTTTTTTAAAGCCTAATCTTATATTTTATTCTCTTCGGGACAACATCCAACATCGTGGAAGAAAGGGTGCATATGGAGGAGGCAGCGGAAGAGCCGTTAGAAGACTTACCCACCAGTGCCATAGACAGCACTGGCCCCATCAAGCAAGTGTGGCAAGTGTGACGGATGATTCCACATGTCAGGTAACTGTCCATCCATTATGTCTGTCTGTCTATCTCTTTGTCTGTCTGTCTATGTGTCAATTTAAACATTTACATTTTTTTGGCAGGAATCCAGGGACCTGGATATGGCTTCAGCTAGCCAAGGACGTGGCGAGGTGCATGGCCGTGGCAGTGTGCATGGCCATGGCCGCAATCAGCATCAGAGGGGCGGTGGCTGCGGTATTGAAACCGAGGACAGGGTGCTAGCATTGCTGCAGGAAGTGCGGCAGGAGAGGCACAGTGTGGATGCTTTCTTAGATCCCAGTAACCCATGCGCCTGCTTCTGCCGCACTTTATATCATCCTGGAGGACATTGGGGGAGACTGGGTGAAGTAATCGATATAATTATTAATATTATATCTGTGTATTAATTTGTCCTGTCCCTATAATTAGTTGGTCTATTAAACTCTGAGCATATGTTATTCTTAATATCACAATAATACCAGGTTAGCTATGAAACCAAACACACGGTGCTGCTAGTAAAACAATATCTTATTTTATTTCCCAAGGAATTAGGAAATTATCATAACAGTACTAAAAGGGTATTACAATGTTACATAGCTTACAATCCGAATATAATATACTAAACAGCATATCTCTACAACATATAACAACAATGAAATATCAAAGATACTTACCACACATGGTTTCATCTGCTGGTTCTGGATGATAAAGGGGGTCTGGGCCACATGGAATTTAGGCCCAAGCCCTCAGTCAGAGCGAGGTCCCAAGATGGCAGAGGGACACCATTACAGCAGGCTTCTCAGCAACCAAGAGAAAGAGCAAAAAGCCTGTGTGTCCCTTTCATTCAAACATACACGCCCACACGTAGCCACCCCCATTTGCCTTTTATCCAATATACATTGCCGAGAGGTATCCCTTCAAAATGTCTGCCCATTCTCCAGGAAGCATGCTATATTGTCCACCAGGGCCAGCGTCTCTATTAGCCCTGTGTCAGATCTCAATAGACATCTTGGCAGCAGTGGTCTCTTTGAAACTTGTAATCACACATGTCACAGCAGGTGGGCTTGAGCCAAGGCATTGTTCTTCTGATCACAAAGCTTTGATGTGTTTCATTCCTACCTGGCTGTGTCAAACAGGAAGTGAAATACCAGAAGTAAGATATTAAACCATGTAGCTATCCAACACTGGGAGAAGCATTGTATGGATCGTATTTATGGTATTGCAATGTCCCCACTCCTCGGTTGAATTTCCTCCTCCTTCTCAAAATCCTGCTCATTCCCAATGCTACCCAGATCCCACACCTCCCTCTTTTCCAGGACCTCCATACCACCCTGATTTTGGGAATGAATGCCTGCCCCAAGCTACCCACTCACACCCCAAATCAACTTTCCACCATCCCCAATCCCCACGTGCAAGCCATGGTGACAAATCATCCTCCTCCACCTATCATCAGCTGTAATTCTCCCCATTCTGTTTGTTGTCTGTAGCGGCTGTTTGACATCCTTACTGTATTGCCAGGCTAGCCAGGACTTTCAATGAAGAGACACAGCCTGTCAGTTCCATTGGAGTTAGTTCCTCCCTCCCTTTTTTTCCTTCTCACTGTGAGATGAGTCCTAGACTGTGAGATGAGTCACAGACAAGACAGCCTACTCTGCGCTTTCCCCTACTTCAGGGATATGCAATTAGTGGACCTCCAGCTGTTGCAGAACTACAAGTCCCATGAGGCATAGCAAGACTCTGACAGCCACAAGCATGACACCCAGAGGCAGAGGCATCATGGGACTTGTAGTTTTGCAACAGCTGGAGGTCCGCTAATTGCATATCCCTGCCCTACTTCTTCATTGGCAAAGGAAAGATAGCCAATCAAGGCAGGACTGTAAGAGTGGCAGAGAACTCTGGAAGGTGGAGTTCCCAGCTCAGTCTACTGGAATTAAATCAATACACAGAGAACTACAAACCCCTAGAAGCATTGCTGCAGAGGGAAAGTGGATTTGTCCAGGGCTTTTCTGGGAGCAAGCCAGAGCTGCCATGAGGAGCGAAGAGTCTGGATGGGGAAAGAGGAGGCCACGGCCTTAGATTTGGGGGATTGCGCCTGTTATAGCTAGGAAGTCAGCAGCGGCCCTCCAGAGCTAAGGAAGGACTCTGAGGACATCCCCAGACATCCCAATTAGTGTACGGTGCTCCTGTGAGAAGGTGTCAATCGGCCACTTTGGGAGGACTGGAACTGCAGCATCTCCTTCTGTGGCCTTTGATACAGGAGTTGGTGAGTGGGCTTTTGCCCAATATATCCAAAAGCCAGAACTCTGTATTATCTTTGTTACTCTGCCTCTCTTAGTTACATGGACCTGTGATGTTGCTACACTCTGTCTGTGAAAGTTACTTGTCTACTACTCCATCGGATTACAATACTGTTTGCTTACCGAGCCATTGGATGTACTGTGTTCACTTCATTGCTGGAGATCAACAAGTGCACCAACGTAAAGTAACTCCATATCTTAAAAATGCCCATCTGTGTTCAGGACACTAATTAATTACAGGTGAATCCACACTGGGGGTTAATTCAGTGCACTGGGCCAGGTATTAAGAATAAGCAGGCCTGCGGGGACTGTGGTGCTAGGGTGAGACAAACAAATATAAGGTCATTCTTTTGCCCTCCTTCTGCCTGGACTCATCTAGCCCACTTTGTTCTTGGGGTTGCCAGGTGCTTTGTTGATGTTAACAGTATATTTCACCTGTCCTGTCTGAATTAACTTTCAACCTGAAGTACCACCCAGGGGTCGGGAACAGAGATGCAGATGCGTTGTCAAGAAGGCCTCATGGCACCTGAAGGTGTGCAAGCTCTTTGTCAAGGAGTAGAATATCAAGCTGGAGGTGGATCCAGAGCAGAAGGAATTGGGGTCTCAGCAGCTGGAGTCCCCAAGGGGTATTGCAACGTTACCCAGATTGGGGTGAAAGCCTGCCCAAGCTTTCCAAGAAAGACCTGAGAAAGGATCAGATGGAAGATCCCCTTTGTGGTCTGGTGATAAAGGCTCTGCAGAGCCAATGCTCTGATCTGCTTCTTACTAATACTCAGAAGGAGGTTTCTCTGCTTCATTGAGAGTGGGATCAGTTGCAACTACGCAACAGAGTGATCTACCAAAGGGGCCCCTTTGATGATTCCAAAGAAAAATGGCAGCTATTTCTACCAGAGAAGCATAGGGAAGCTGTGTTGACTGCTCTACATGACAACCATGGTGACCTAAGGCCTGACAAGATCTTTAGATTAGTAAGAGACCGGATCTACTGGCCCTGTATGCAGGCTGAGGTTGAAAGCTATTGTCATTCTTGCCTTCGATGCATCCAAAGGAAGACCCTACCTCACCAAGCTGCTCCTATGGGCTACCTTCAGAGTCAGGGATCCATGGATTTGGTGTGCATTGATTTCCTACGCTTGGAGCCTGATTTGAGTGGACAGGGAAATATTCTGGTGGTGACTGATCACTTCACTAGATATGCCCAGGCTTTTCCTACCAAGAACCAACAGGCATCCACTGTCGCTAAAATCCTAGTGGAGAAGTTTTTCATACACTATGGTCTGCCTCAACGCATGCAATCCGATCAGGGGAGAGATTTTGAGGGGCACCTCATCAAGAAGTTGCTAGACTTGCTGTGGGTAAGAAAATCACGAATCACTCCATGCCACCCTCAGGGAGATCCTCAGCTGGATCTTGGAACTTTGATTTCGGAGCAGAAGCACCATTGGAGCAGGCATATAGCAGCCATTGTGCATGCCTACAATAGGCATGCATGATGCCACTGGTTACTCTCCTTATTGGTTGGTTGGGAGGCTCGGTTACCCGTCGATTTGGCTTTTGGCATATCACTAGACCATACCTCAGCAGCTTCTCACAAAGGGTATGTACATCACCTGAGGAGAAGTTTGAAGACTGCTTATGAGAATGCTCAAGCTGCCTCAGAGGCCCGGGGTCAGAGGAACAAGAGAAATTTTGACCTCAAGGTATGAGTATAGGACTTGCAGCTGGGCAACAGGGTATTGTTGAGAAACTTGGGTGTCCCTGGAAAACACAAGTTGGCTGATCGTTGATAGTCACAGCCATATGTAATCTGCAAGCAGCTACCAGTTAATCAGATCCAGCCAGAGGGAAGTACAGGGCCGTTGAAGTCCTGGCATCGTAATCATCTGCTGCCTCTGTCAGAAGCAGTCTGTGTGCCCTCACAGTTGGCTCCCCAGCCTATACTTACCACTCCACAAAGATCTCACCCAATGTCTAGGTCTCAGTCATAGCCCCTGGATGTAGAAGATGAAGACAGTGAGGATCAAGAGATGGGAGTAGATTGGCTGTGGCCATCTCAAATGTCAGAGCCTGCTATTTCACCTTACTGTTCTCCCAAAATGGCAGACACTGAGCTCCTCAGGCCAAAGGCCCCAGATTTCGTACCTCAGAGACAGTCTTCAGAGGATCCTGAAGATTCTCAATTCCCCCTGTTGGCAGCAGACTCTGAGGATTCTGATCTCCCTGAAGTTGAACAAGAAGTTGAAGAAGATATTGGAGACACAGAGAACTACAAGTCCCTAGAAGCATTGTTGCAGAAGGCAAGTGGATTTGTCCAGGGGTTTTCTGGGAGTAAGCCAGAGCTGCCATGAGGAGAGAAGGGTCTGGATGGGGAAAGAGGACGCTACGGCCTTAGATCTTGGGGATCGCGCCTGTTACAGCTAGGAAGTCAGTGGCGGCCATCAGGAGCTAAGGAAGGACTGTGAGGACATCCCCAGACATCCCAATCAGCAAAAGGTGCTCCTATGAGGAGGTGTCAATTGGGCACTTTGGAAGGAATGGAACTGCAGCACCTCCTTCTCCAGCCTTCGATACAGGAGTCGGTGAGCGGGCTTTCGCCCAATATATCCCCAAGCCAGAACTCTGTATTATCTTTGTTACTCTGCCTCTCTTAGTTACATGGAACTGTGATGTTGCTACACTCTGTCTGTCTGTAAAAGTTACTTGTCTACTACTCCATCGGATTACAATACTGTTTGCTTATTGAGCTATTGGATGTACTGTGTTTACATCATTGCTGGAGATCAACAAGTGCACCAACGTAGACTAACTCGATATCTTAAAAATGCCCTATCTGTGTTCAGGACACTAGTCAGTTACAGGTGAATCCACACTCGGGTTTTATTCAATGCACTGAATAAAGCCAATTTTTGGCTATATGATGTCATGTTCTTGGTTGATCAACAAATGATCGTTTCTACATCCGGCTCCTCTCTGTGCCTCACTCAAAGTCCCAAATTGCCCCCTCCTTTATTATGAAATTAGGGATGGAGGAGCCTCTTGCCCCGAGGTTCTTCAAGTCCCAACCTTCCTGTCTGTTACATATGTACTAGGGATGGAGGCACTTTTAGGTCCGGAAGGTAGTCATCACGCAGGAGCCCCTTTTCTCCTCATCGGGGTTCTCCTGTGTGATTTTCCAATTTTAATCCATTTATATCTTATGGTCAATCTGTTCTAGATCATTCAGGTTTTATATATATATATATATATATTTTTTATAATACTAACTCTCATGTACTCTGGTGGGATCCGAGTTTGCCTGGGGCTGTCCCTGTGTTTCTCTGTCCGGGAGCCGCGATGCGCTCTGGGCGCCCTCCCCTTCCCCACTTGTTGTTTGATGGGAGTGTGTTTGGGTGGGGGGTGGGCTGGTCCCATTTTGCATTGGCGCCATGCATCGGGCCATCGCTGTGACGCTGTTTCTTGGCGCTGCAGCGTCAGAATTTGTTTACCATCTGGCACCTGGTGTGGGAGGTGCCTTTCGCACGCCCTGCGGGCGGCGGACGCTCCTAGGGCGGGTATGCTCCTCCACATACACCACGCCAGCATGACGCTGGTGGGAGGACCCTCGGGCGAATGGGCGGCCTGTTTAGATCCCCGCTTGGTTTGGTTGTCTCCGCTGCTTGTGGATGTTGGTTGTGGGTTGTTGCAGGTTCATACACCTTGATATAGGATCTATATAGGTACATTTTACATCAAGTGGTGCTTTATTTATCCCATCTTCATACTATCTCTCTCTCCCAGTTTTCTGGGAGGATATATGCAGCTTCACCTGTTCCGTTTTTTCTTTTTTCATTTTTCCCTGCATTCAGCCACATTGTTCCATCCTTTGCCTACATCTACCCACACATATCTTTTTCAACAACTGGCTCCTATTTGCTGTTATTCATTATTTCTTCACTAACACATAGATGGGTATTTAACCACATACTTATATCAGTTACATTTTTTATATAGACAGTTTGGAGTGCTACCGATAACATCAGCTGCGGCAGCGGGGATTTCCCTGTCCCGGTGGGGAGGTTTGGTCCTGCTCTGTCCTGGGGGGCTCCTCCTACCTCAGCTCCTGGTAGAGGCATCTGTGATGCTCCCTGGCCTCTTGGTAATCTCCAGTGACATGATGAGTTTGCAAAGTGAGTAGAGTCTTGATGGTTTCCCGTCTATGCCCCTTTTCCGCTATATCTTGTTTTGCTATTGGGGTTAATATGTGTTCAATGCTATATACTCTTTTCACAGAATTGTTATATGCTCCTGATGAGGCGGTATTATTCCGCAAAATGCATAGAGCTTACAAAGATGCACATCCTAATGACGTTATCTGTGAGGACATTCATTCCTTTTTAAAGTTTTATATGAATTTGCACATGGAGCAACAACGGGAATGTTATTCTATATTTGTCCACCATTTTTGTTTTATGATTTTATGGTTTTGAGTTTTTGTAAATGTAGCACTAACTCTCGGTGGAGCTGCTGGTTTAAAGCGGGCGGTTACCTTCACTCTCGATACCTCTGTTTCACCGGCACCGGGTCTAGGGTCCCCTTGAGTTTACCTCTGGACGATATAAGCACCAAACACTTGAGTATATTTTCCAATGCTTTAATGAACAAGTAATAAAGGAAGTAGCAGGAAAGAGGCAGAAGGAAAGTTGCAGGGAAGCTCAAATACCTTTCCTTAGTATCCTTTAGAACATTCTTTGGAATTGAACACTTGTAGTTGAATGCACTCCCCTTGTGGGATTCAATCTTTGCCCGCCTGGATAGGCCTCTCTCACTTGCCTAGCAGCCAGTACGTAGCTCGAACAAAAGTCTCTGTCACAAACTTGTTTGGAATAAAACCTGTACGATCTTCTGCCACAGGATGTATTGGTTTGCGATGAATGTCAGACACAGTACTTGAACCTTTAAGCCAAGTTGAAGAGGCAGAGTAGAAAACCAACAATATTCAAGCGGCTCCTTACGGGGGTAGTGCTACACGTCATTTCTAAATAAACGTATTAAAATTATATTTTGTAGGTTTTTTTTTGTTTGGTATGATGAACAACTGCACTAGTGAAATATTCTGTGTGTGTTTAATGTAGTACATTTCTGTGCGTTAGTGCACGCTTAACGCAGTATATTTCAGTGCATTAGTGCACGTTTAACGCAGCATATTTCAGTGTGTTACTGCAAGTTTAATGCCGTATATTTCAGTGCATTACTGCAAGTTTAACGTCATACATTTCAGTGCGTTACTGCATGTTTATTGCAGTATATTTCTGTGCGCTACTGAAAGTTTAACGCCGTATATTTCAATGCGTTACCTTCCATTTAACGCAGTATAATTCAGTGCGTTACTGCAAGTTTAACGTCATATGTATTTCAGTGCATTTTTACCTTCCGTTTAACGCAGTAAAGTTCAGTGCACTACTGCAAGTTTAATGCCGTATATTTCTTTGCATTACCTTCCATTTAACAAAGTATAGTTCAGTGCATTACTGCAAGTTTAACGTTGTATATTTCATTGCATTACTGCAGGTTTAACTCAGTACATTTCTGTGCGTTAGTGCATGAATAATGCAGTATATTTCAGTGCGTTACTGCAAGTTTAACGCCATATATTGCAATGCATTACCTTCCGTTTAACGCAGTATAGTTCAGTGCATTACTGCAAATTTAACGCTGTATATTTCAGTGTGTTACGTGCCATTTAATGCAGTACATTTCTGCACACTAGTGCACGCTTAACGCAGTATATTTCAGTGCTTTAGTGCATGTTTAATGCAGTATATTTCAGTGTGTTACCTTCCATTTAACGCAGTATAGTTCAGTGTGTTACTGCAAGTTTATCACTGTATGTTTCAGTACGTTATGTGCCATTTAATGCAATATATTTCTGTGTTTTAGTGCACATTTAACGCAGTATATTTCAGTGCGCTATTACAAGTTTACCGCAGTACAGTTCAGTGCGTTACTGCGCCTTTAACAAAGTATATTTCTGTGCGTTACTGCAAGTTTGATGCAGTATATTGCAGTGCGTCAGTGCAGTTTTACTGCAGCATATTATAGTGTATCAGTGGAGTGTGTCTGTGTAGTGAGTACTCATGTTAAAGTGCACCAAACACCACTTTCCATTTGTTAAAGTGCATCCACATACACATTTCCACATCTTAATTGCATTTTGTTAATAAGCACCCCCCCATCATGTCTGGGAGGACAACAAGGAGAAGCAGATGTTCCCATGGTACTGTGAGGGGACCAGCTGCGTATGTATCCACAGGCAAACTGTTTAGTGATCTGGCCCATGCTATCCAGCCACAGCATGCTGAGGAGGTGGTGGACTGGCTTACTAAACCATCCTCATCCTCCTCATCCTCCATCACCCAAGCAGAGACTAGTGTGAAGTCCACTGCAGCTGCCAGAGTGGCTAAACCTGCCTCCTTGTCCACAGCTATTCCTACCATACCCCCAGCATCAGGCATGGAGGAGTCAGCTGAGATATTTGAACACAGCATCAGCCACTTGCTCCTTGATGATGCACAGCCATTACTTGATTCAGGTGTTGGTTCTGGTTGAGGAAGGCAGGAACATGAGCTAACAGAGTGGGGAGAACTTTGGTACACAAATTGGCAGTCATGTTTACCCAGCCACAGCGTATTGCCAAGTTGTCTCCAGTGGTAATGAGGATGGAGGAGATGATGATGATGAGGTCACTGATGCAACTTGGGTGGCAGATAGAGCAGAGGAGGAAAGTAAGGGTGAGGCACAACCCCAACAAGGCAGCTATCATGGAAGAGTAGCGAGCAGCCACCCTATTCTGTCACATTGTGGAGCTGTTATCTCCTGGCCCACTTCCCACAGCTCAGCTATCTGGATCTTTTTTAGCACATGTGCAGCTGATCACACTGTTGCAATTTGCAAACTTTGTCTCAAGCACATCAAGGCAAACCCTTGGTGGCAGAAACACCAGCCATTTGGGTACCACATGCTTGACAAGGCATTTAACCACTTGCCGGCCAGCCGATGTCATTATACTGCGGCAGGTCGGCACGATCCCGCGAACCATCATAGCTGTACATCGGGCCTTTAAATGCCTATAGCAGGTGCACACACTGCACGGTGGGGGAGCCAATGTGCACGGCCGGCAGTTGCGATGACCGTCGGTCACGCGCGATCGCGGGCACAACTGCCAGAACAGGGACGTGTTCTGTGAGGAGAGGAGAGACAGATCATTGGCTCCTACTAGCTAGGAACAATGATATGTTTCATCTAGCTAGTCAGTTCCATCCCCCCACAGTTAGAAACACAAGCGAGGGAACACATTTAACCCCTTGATCGCCGCCTAGTGTTAACCCCTTCCCTGCCAGTGACATTTATACAGTAATCAGTGTATTTTTATAGCACTGATCGCTTTATAAGTGTCAGTGGTCCCAAAAATGTGTCAAAAGTGTCTGCAATATCGCAATACCGTTAAAAATCACTAATCACCGCCATTACTAGTAAAAAAATAAGAATAAATAAAAATGCCATAAATCTATCCCATAGTTTGTAGGTGCTATAACTTTTGGGCAAACCAATAAATATATGGTTATTGCCATTTTTTTACCAAAAATATGCAGAAGAATAAATATTGGCCAAAACTGATGAAGAAATTTGATTTTCAAAAACATTTTTGGGGATATTTATTATAGCAAAAAATAAAAAAAATGTTTTTTTTTTTTCAAAATTGTCGCTCTTTTTTTTAATAGCGCAAAAAATAAAAACTGAAGAGGTGATCAAATACCACCAAAAGAAAGCTCTATTTTTGGGAAAAAAAGACGTCAATTTTGTTTGGGTACAGTGTCCCACGAAAGCGCAATTGTCAGTTAAAGCGACGCAGTGCCATATTGCAAAAAATGGCCTGGTCATTAGCAGGCAGGCAAATCTTCCGGTCTGTAAGTGGTAAACCTCCCACCACCCGTTGGCAAGAGCACCTGAAAGACACACAAAAGGGGTGCAAATCTGTTCCTCACCTCATTCTGCCCCCGCTATACCTCATGACCTCTCAGCAGCCTCCACTGACAGGGATGATGGTAAAGCGCAGAGTGTCCCAGGTCCTTGCAGCACATCTGCCAGCAGCACACCACCAGCTGTAGACTATAGCTGGCAAATTTCTCTGCCCCATCTGCTGCAGCAAAAAAAAAATACAGTCACTGCCACCCAAATGCCCAGCGTCTAAATGCAAGCTTGTCAAATCTACTGGCTCTACAACTTCTGCCTTTCTGTCTGGTGGATTCTGCCCCTTCAATGAATTTGCAGAATGTGCTGTACCACAATGGCAGGTTCCTAGTTGCTATTTCTTTTCACGTAAGGCCATTCCAACTCTGTGCCATCACGTGGAAGGCAATGTTGTGGCATTGCTGGGCAAGGCAGTCATCTGCAAAGTTCATATTACTGCTGACATGTGGTTCAGCAAGCATGGTCAGGGACAGTATATTTCCTTCACAGCACACTGGGCAACTCAGTGCTGCAGCTTGTTGTGCCCCCACATCTCCATACAGCTATTGGTGATGATGCTAGATTTTTCAGCTCTACCCCCTCCTCCTCCTCCCACATGTCCTCCTCTGCTGAATTGTCTATGAACCACAAGTACCCCCTAAGCATTCAAGGGGCTGTTCAATGAGTCGGGCTAAAAGGTGCCATGCAGGGCTTCAGCTGGTGTGTCTAGGGGACATGAACTACACCGGATCAGAGATTCTTGCAGCTCTGCAGGGGCAGGCCCAGAAGTGGTTCACGCCATGCCAGCTGGAACGAGGAATGGTGGTGTGCGATAATGGCACAAACCTCCATAGACAGGGAAAGTTGACACATAATTGAATTTTATATATTTACAGTAACTTTTAATATGGAAAATGGGAAGTTTTATATAGACATAATATACATGTTATAAGCTCATAAGCATTTCTATGGAAAGCCAACATGTGTTAGTAATTAAGATTGAGCTGTGTTCACCTTCCCCCGTCTGTGAGAAGGAAGGATTCACATAATTTAAGGTGAAAAAGTTTTAGTTAAGATCATAATTTCTTTATACTACAATATTTCTACAAAAATCATATCTAAAGTTACAGCTCTAACCATTCCCAAGTCTCCTCTAACGGCCCTACTCAATCACCTAATTTCCGGGGTTTCGAAATACTTGCAAAAATTTATATTTTTTATTCTGCTTGGTGCCAAACTCACCTTAGCCAAGGCTTGGAAGCTTCCTAAGGTCTCTGTTATAGCGGCTAAATGCAAAATTTCATGGATAATGGCCCAAGAGAAGATGGTGAGCTCCATACTAGACACCTCAGCACAGTTTGAGAAAACTTGGGAACCTTGGTCCAAATACATAGGCGTAGATGCCTCCTTAAATTCACACTTCTAGTACTATTAACACTCCGGGACTGACTGGCAGACGGCTAACTCTTTTTGTTCTCTCTTTCTCTTTCTTTCTTCTCCTAACCCCACCCACCCTCCTTTCCTTTCCTGATCCCTTTGCAGGTTAACTCGGGACATGTTCCGGTGTACCCATGTCCTGTAGACGGACATCCGTAGTGTTGATTTTGGGGTATATCCCCTCCGTTTGACTTTTCTTATAGTATTGATAGCTTCATTATTAACCATGCAAGGTCACTCTTAAAGTGACTTTTTCAACCAGTTTCAATAGTTTAAAATACAGACAGACCTCCCTAGAAGCCTGGAGGGTATATCTTACTCTCTAACCGACTTAAGATCACTAGACGTTAGGTGTCTTTCTCCTCTCCAGCACAGTGTGATCCCTTTTGGGGTGCAGGAAGAGGAGATTGCATAATAGGCTACAAAATATACATGGGTCGGAGGTGGTTCAATAATTGTTTTACCCAACTCCCCAGGTTTTTAAATGTTTCCTTGCAGACTGTCTTTCTAGTGATTAGATTATAGATTTGTAGACTTATCTGACTGTATAATCTCTTTCTTCACTAATTGATATGTCTGATGTAATGGTATCTTTTGTTATCCTATGGAAAAAACAATAAAATACTTTACACACAAAATGGAAGACGTTTGGGATGACCACAACCCTTCCTAGAGCTGGCCGTCCGGACAAACTGAGCTATTGGGGGAGAAGAGCCTTGGTGAGAGAGGTAAAGAAGAACCCAAAGATCACTGTGGCTGAGCTGCAGAAATGCAGTCGGGAGATGGGAGAAAGTTGTAGAAAGTCAACCATCACTGCAGCCCTCCACCAGTCGGGGCCTTATGGCAGAGTGGCCCGACGGAAGCCTCTCCTCAGTGCAAGATACATGAAAGCCTACATGGAGTTTGCTAAAAAAAACACCTGAAGGACTCCAAGATGGTGAGAAATAAGATTCTTTGGTCTGATGAGACCAAGATAGAACTTTTTGGCCTTAATTCTAAGCGGCATGTGTGGAGAAAACCAGGCACTGCTCGTCACCTGTCCAATACAGTCCCAACAGTGAAGCATGGTGGTGGCAGCATCATGCTGTGGGGGTGTTTTTCAGCTGCAGGGACGGGACGACTTGTTGCATTAGAGGGAAAGATGAATGCGGCCAAGTACAGGGATATACTGGACGAAAACCTTCTCCAGAGTGCTCAGGACCTCAGACTGGGCCGAAGGTCTACCTTCCAACAAGACAATGACCCTAAGCACACAGCTAAAATAACGAAGGAGTGGCTTCACAACAACTCTGTGACTGTTCTTGAATGACCCAGCCAGAGCCCTGGCTTAAACCCAATTGAGCATCTCTGGAGAGACCTAAAAATGGCTGTCCACCAACGTTTACCATCCAACCTGACAGAACTGGAGAGGATCTGCAAGGAGGAATGGCAGAGGATCCCCAAATCCAGGTGTGAAAAACTTGTTACATTTTTCCCAAAAAGACTCATGGCTTTATTAGATCAAAAGGGTGCTTCTACTAAATACTGAGCAAAGGGTCTGAATACTTAGGACCATGTGATATTTCAGTTTTTCTTTTTTAATAAATCTGCAAAAATGTCAACAATTCTGCTCTTCTTGCTTACTCCTCAGGAATGTCAACCCCCACCCTTGCGTGAAAGGTGGGAGGAAAGCTATGTCTCATTAAAGCCTGTTCTTTTCTGTAGGACAAGATAGCTCAGAGATACTTTTAACCAGTCTTTTTAGGAAGGAGGGGTAAGTTTTTAGGAGTAAAAAGCTAGTAACAGAGGACAGAAAGGCAGATTTGCTGCAGACACCACGAGACATTACTGCCACATCTACACACACACACATCTGATTCAATCTTCATCTAAAGAATATAATACATTATTAATGATATTTTTACATTCTACATTTTGATAATGCTCTTGTAATATTTTGCTATTTTATTATTAAATCAATTTTTGAGTTTTTACACAAGAACTGAACGGAATTTCTTGGAACTTTTATGAATTATTGAATATTAGCACGATCTCGACAGACGAAGTACTAGCAGCCATAAAAACCCTAAAACCAAATAAACGCCCAGGCCCTGATGGCCTTCCCAGTTTCTATTATAAAAAATTTGCCACAGAACTATCTCCCCTTCTTACCAACACTTTTAATGCCATACTAAAGCAACACTCTTTTGGCAGGGACACATTGACTGCTCTTATCTCAATGATCCCCAAACCGAACACTGACAGCACGCTATGGTCCAACTATAGACCAATTTCACTTCTCAATGTGGATATCAAGATTTTGGCCAAAATTCTTGCTCTACGCCTCAATCCCATCATTGGCGGTTTAATACACAAGGACCAGGTTGGCTTCATACCCAAGCGACAAGCGAGCGACAATATCAGACGAGTAATTCTCCTACAACACCTGGCCCGTTCCCGTAAGATCCCTATGCACCTCCTCTCCTTAGATATACGAAAAGCCTTTGACACGGTCTCTTGGCCCTATCTATTCTTTATCTTCCAACGCTGGGGCTTCGGCCCCAATTTCATAAACTGGATAAAAGCCCTCTACACCCACCCACAGGCGTATGTGCACTATTCCGGATTCCGGTCGGACCCTTTTCCAATATCACGGGGGACTAGACAGGGCTGCCCCTTATCTCCCCTGCTCTTTGCACTCACTATCGAACCCCTAGCAGCCCTGATTAGATCTAATCCTGACATCCGGGGCCTAGAAATAGCATCCACCTCCCATAAAATATGTCTCTTTGCCGACGACGCACTTATGTTTATTACTTCTCCCCATACCACTTTACCAAACCTCATGAACACCTTAGATAAATTCTCCAGCATATCTGGACTGGAGGTCAACCAATCCAAATCGAAGGCCCTCAATGTGTCCCTGCCACAAGTTGATCTTGAAACACTACGAAGCAATTATCCCTTCCACTGGTCTTCCACTTCGATACCATATCTAGGGATTAGGCTAACTAAGGATCCCTCCAACCTGTTCCAATCCAACTACCTCCCAATGCTCTCACAAATATCTTCCTTACTTAATACCTGGCTACCACTATGCGTTTCCTGGTTAGGACGCATAGCAGCCGTGAAAATGTCCCTATTACCAAAACTGTTATACTTATACAGAGTGCTCCCTATCACAGTCCCTCCTTATTACCATAGGATCATACAAAATAAAGTTTTCAAATATATATGGGGGCCAACTAGACCCAGAGTGGCGAGACCCATTCTTCTCCGTAACAAGCTCCACGGCGGCTTGGGCATTCCCAACTTCTCACACTACTATCACGCAGCCCGTCTAGCTCAGTCCATCCTATACCACGCCAAAACAGAGACCCCACTTTGGGTTGCCCTCGAAGCCATCGATCTACATCCGATTAATATAGGCAACATACTGTGGCTCCCCACATCAACAAGAGGAACCTTGACTAACCCAATTACACTTCACACACTTAAACTTTGGGATAGACTAAAAACTCCCTTCAAACTAATCTCCCCACACTCCCCACTTCTATCCTATTTAGGTCACCCTCAATTCCCCCCAGCCTACACAGAACCAACTTCATTCCACGCCTGGGCTCAGGCGGGTTTGACTCGCATCTGTGATCTTGTTAGTGGAGACTCTGTGAAACCTTTCCCATCTATCCAGGAACAAGTGCAACTCCCTCACAGAGTATGTTTCCGCTACCTTCAAATTAAACACTTCGTGCAATCAACTATAAAATCTAACTCTGGACTGGATACTCTAACCGAGTTTGAGCATATGTGCGAGTCGGACCCGCATGCCCCAGGTATTATCTCCCGTCTATACTCCCATCTTACATCACCACCTCCAGATCTACCCACATATGCACAGAGATGGTTGAGAGACCTCGATATTACCCTCGAGCCAGAAGACTGGTCGACCATATGGTCCAATACAAAAAATTCATCCCAGAATGTTGTTGCCTCAGAAGCGAACTATAAAGTGCTAATGCGCTGGTACCTTGTCCCGGCTAGAATCGTTAAATTTCTACCTGAATCCTCCCCGAACTGTTTCAGAGGCTGTGGAGACAGGGGCACGCACCTACATATATGGTGGACGTGCCCTCAAGCACAGCGCTTCTGGGCAATAATATTTCAGATGGCTACCACTCTTCACCAAATTACCTTATCCCCTAACCCCACAATAGCCCTCCTCAACCTTTTCCCACAAGACTACACCAGATCACAACTCAGACTTCTCCTACATTTATTCACCGCAGCCAAACAGACGATAGCTAAGGCTTGGAAAACACCCACTCTTAACATAGTTGAAACAAAGAATAGGGTGACCCTAGCAATGATACATGACAAAATAGAAGCAAAAATTCTCGATAAAGCCACCCAACATAACCGAGTATGGCGACCCTGGGTTGAACACTTTCTACCAACGGACATAGCTGAAGATCTAATATCGCTTTAAGTGGGCATGAGCACCATCCCCAGACTCTAATATGATTCCTTTACCCGCGCGGGCCGGCCGGCACCTCTCCTCCCCCTTCCTCTCCAACCCACAACTCTCTCGCCTACATCCCCTTCTTTCTACCCCTTTTCTTTATTCCACCCCTTGATTTCACTTTACCCTCCAAATCCAAAAATAGGTAATATACTCTGTTACATGTATTACTTTTGGGGCCCCCCGTCACTTGTGTTGGGGAAAGGCCCAAATTTATAGTGTTAAAAATGGGATTGTAGTCCCCTTTAATCTTTCATACATTTACGTGTTTAGTTCCAGCAAACTGTATGATTTGGAAATATATCTGCTATCTAAAAACTCAGTTTTCCTTAATACATTGTTTTCCGACATTATTTCTATGTACACGATCATCTAATTGTAAGAAACTATGCATGGAACTTAATGTAGCAGTTGTATGTGAAATTGCCAATAAAATATTTGAAAAGAATTATTGAATATTGATATTAATACCGTAAAAACTAATATTTAACAGGTACCCAGGGTTGGAAGATCTGCTAAAGCAGGCCAGAAGAGTCTGTAGCCATTTCAGGTGGTCATACACAGCCAGTGCTTGGTTGGCTGAAATTCAGCGGGAATTCCATCTGCCCATAAACCTCCTGCTTTGTGGCATGCCCACCAGGTGGAACTCGACTTTGGCAATGCTGCAGCGGCTGCACATGCACCAATGACTGCTCATAAAGGATGTATGTACTGTACTGTCACCATTTGAGGAGGCCACAAGGATGGTGAGCTGTGACAATGCATGTATCAGTGACATAATCCCTGTTGTGTCCCTGCTGCGTGGCATTATGGACAGGGCACTCGATGCAAAGCAGCGGGAGGAAGAGGAGGACTTGCTTTCCTCACAAGGCCCACTTTATTCAGACACCATTGTTCCTACACCACAGAACACACAAGAGGAGAGGGTGGAGATAGATACTATAATCCTCAGTGACACCGAGGAGTCTGTTTCTCATGCCTCAGCAAATTTATGGTGCATGGGCTCCCTCATGCTTCAAAGCCTGTGAAAGGACCCAAGAATACGTGGGGTAAAGGAGAAGGATCACTATTGTTTGGCAACCTTCCTTGACTATCTTTACAAGGGGAAAGTCTCTGATTGCATCCTGTCCCCACAGAGAATGCAGAAGATGAATCTCTCGAGGACACCTTAAAGCGGGGTTCCACCCAAATTTTGAACAATATCTGTATGTATTCTCTTCCTTGCCTAGATGCTGACATGCCGTTTAAAAAAATTGAAATCGCTGTAATTACCTTTTATTTTTCTATTCTTCTTTGCACTTCCTGGTTCTCCTCCCATGGGAGTAGGCGTGTTTCTAACCTCTCCCAGACTCCGCACAGTCTCCTGGGAGCTAGTCTCAGGCTTCCCAGGATGCCACTGAGCATGTGCGGGAACGAGCGGTGAATGCTGGGAGCACAGCATTCACCGCATCCAGGAAATAAATGCTTGTGGGCTTCAAATGCCCACAATGAAGATGGAAACCGCCTGCAGTGAATAATATAAGTTATTCTTTCCGATGAAATCTGACACAGGCGGACATATTACACACAATATGTGAGTATGTAATGCTGAGAAGAAAAGTTTGTGAATGAACTCAAAAACGATACGATAGATAGGTGGACCCCCGCTTTAAAGAGGAGTTTAATGCTTTTCCTGACCCTGGTAGGTTACAGTGTCATGGAAAATGTCGTTTTGAGACTTCTGTTGGTCAAGAGAGGAGCGGTGGAGAAAGCGGCGGCCTAAGTGATGCATTTCACAATTTTTTTAGTTTTTTGCCGCCCAGGGTTGTCAGCTTCCACATCCCATCTGCAGCGTCTGCATCACATGGTGGACGATTATCTATCTAGGGGCGAAAATAGAGATGGAGAGCTTTCCAGTCGATGATCCACTGGCTTACTGGGTCATGAGAATAGAATTTGCCCAGTATGCAATTGAGCTGCTGGGCTGCCCTGCATCAGCATTTTGTTACTGATAATAGACACAGACTCTGTGGACCATCTGACATTTATCAAAATTAATCAGTCATGGATTACTAGCAGCTATGAAGCCCCTGATGCCGATGTCGCTGATTAAGTGTTTTTAGGATGTGGAATCTCTGCAGGACTTCTAGGCTGCCTAACGTTGTGGGTGTTGACTTCATCTAGAAGAATGTTTTTTGTGTAGGTTTCATGGGCACAATTAACATCCAAAGACCAATTTTTCCACATCTGTTTGACAGGTAAATTTTTGACAGCAAGGCAAATTCTTGCTTTCATCAAGAGTACCTCTATAAGGTTACAGTGTGAAGGCACCACTGACACCCAAAGAACAATTTTTATGCACATGTTTGACAGGTGCAAATCATTTCAATTTTTGACAGCAAGCCCAATTCTTGCTTTCATCAAGTGTACCTCTATAGGGTTAAAGTATGAAGGCGCCACCGACACCCAAAGACCAATTTTTCCACACCCGTTACTTCTATCTAAAGTCTGTGGAAGAGACACCAGAATTTATCCAAAAAATCTGTAATCTTGTTCCCATTGCACTACATTGTGGCCTCATCATACAGACTGGCTCCCCAAGCCTTTCCTTACAAAATAAAGAAAGCTTGCAGGGAAAATGTCATTTTGTTTGCTTTATAAATACAATTATTGTTGCTGCAGCTTCTATACACAGTACAGATGTGCCACTTTACAGGTAGACTAAGGGGACCCCCCAGGCACTATATTGAAAGTAATTTTTCATTTTTATGCTTTCCTTTTAAGCATCAATAAATCACTGCTTATTTATAAATTATGTTTTTTACAAACTTTTTTCTTCGTTGATACTTGTCCCCTGGGGCAGTACTCTGACCCTCATAACCATTGTACGCCTGATTACTTGCATATAAGCCTTCAAAATGGGCACTTTTGATTTTTACAGTCTGGGTCCCATAGGACTTCAATGCGGTTCATTATTTGGTTCCGAACTTTTGCAATGTTCGAAAGTTCTGGTGTGAACTGAACAGGGGTTTGTTCAGCCCATCTCTAGTAAGGAACAAAGGTTTGCCCTGTAGCAAGTGACCTTAAATAACATAAACATTTAAAAAATGTAAAAAAAATCATACAACTAACAAGCTTCCTAACCTTTGACCTTTCAAGCCACATCTCATAACCTTTGACCTTTAATTGAAAACCCCTAACCCTAAGTCTTAACCCTTAGTCCTAACCTTAAGTCCTAACCCTATCCTTAAGTCCTAACCCTAACACTTAAGTCCTAACCCTAACCCCTAAGTCCTAACCATAACCCTAACCCAAATCCTAACCCTAATGCTAAGTTCTAACCCTAACCCTAAATCCTAACCCCAAGTCCTAACCCTAACCCATAACTCTAAGTCATAACCCCTAACCCTAACACCTAACCTTAAATCCTAACCCCTAACCCTAACCCCTTACTTCAAATCATAACCCTAACCCTAACCATATGTCCTAACCCTATCCCCTAAGTCCTAACCCCTAACCCTGAGCCCTAACCCTAAGTCTTAACCCTAACCCATAACCTTAAATCCTAACCTTAACCCCTAACTTTAAGTCCTAACTCTAACCCCTAGCTCTAAGTCCTAACTCTAACTACTAACCCTAAGTCCTAACCCTAAGTCCTAACCCTAACCCTAAGTCCTAACCCTAACTCTAACCCCTAACCTTAAGTCCTAACCCTAAGTCCTAACCTTAGGTCCTAATACTAACCCTAACCTAACCTCTAACCCTAATCTCAAGTCCAAACCCTAACCCTGAACCCTAACCTATATGTGTACATATTCCATATCAAAAAAATGTCACTTACCTGAGTGTCACAAGCAGCCGTTTCTCCGGTGACACACTGCTTCGCATCAAAGTGTCCATCCTTGCCAGCCTTGGCCTGAGCCTCTCCAGCATGTCATCAAAGACCAGCACAGACATTCATGTAAAGTTATGGAATTTGGCCGGATGCATGCAAAGTTGGGCATACAAGTTGTTAAAGTACCCCAGAGAAAGACACTGGGATACTATTGAATGCGTCCAGAACTGATGAGGCCTGCTTCTTCTCTCCTCCTCCAACTGTCTCCTTCTCCGCAGCCTCCGCAAGACAATCGGCAAGATTGCCTCATCTTTTTTCTGAACAATGGGATCCATAATCAAAAACTCAAAAAACTCCACAAAACTCCAACAAACTCACAGCTGCTCTCAAATGCTCTCTCTCTCTCTCTCTCTCTCTCTCCAACCAAAATGGCAGTGACACATGCTATTTAAATATTTTATTCATTATATTTGGCATTGTGGGAAATTTGGGAGTGGAAAATAGAAGAGGGATGTGTTTTTAAAAAAAATGCTGCTAAGCACTAATGCGGCTAAACGCGCATTGATGCCAATGCAAAACATTGCTAAAAGCGCATTTTTTTTCCTGGCATCAAAACTAGCTTTGTAGCTCATTTTTTCTAACGCCCTGTGTGCATGAGGCCTTAAAGTGGGATCTTGTTGATGAGCTTAATTTTATTGATGCTTGTGAGTAGCTTGTAATAGTTTTTAATAAAGTGGTTATACAGTATCATGCTATGGGGGTCCCCTCTTTACTTTTATCATATGGATGTGGAGTGATGTAAAAAGGAGAAGGATCGGAAGCTCACACATTAGAAGAGTGATGGGTGATCCCACATTTACAAAAGTGTTATATGCTGATCAGTAACATGAGAGACATGTTTGTTTGTGTGTTAATACAGTTTTTTTGTGTTTTCATTTATATTGCTTAATGATTGTTTTACATATTTGGTCACAGCGCCTCCTCAAATTTGGAATTACTTTCTAATTTGGTGTATGGAATTTTATATATATTTTTAAGGTGGCCGCAGTGTATCTTATTTTATTTTATACACACAGTGACTAAGATGTTTTCTGTGGTACAGTGTTTATTAAGTTTTTCTATTTTTGATCTATTTAAAGGGAACCTCTCCCTCCACTCATCTTCATCCACCTTAGGATACTTAGGGAATGTTTCTTTACCAGTGGACGACAAATGTTGTCATCTTAAGGGGCAGTGCTCAAACGCCAGGTTTAAGGGCCCCACTTCCTGCAGACTTTGTTTATATTTACTCAACTTGCCAGTGGCAAGATAGGGACTAAGATTTTTAGATAGGCCACTTTGTTGCTTTTACCCATAAGTCAATTATATTTATTTTTGTTATTGCTGTTGCTGGTAAAGCCATTCCTCTATTATTCACCCAGAGCCTTCTGGCAGGGCCATTCAAATGCGACTAATGGAAAATAATGCCATCTCTACTAACATCACTGTGTCTTATTTTGGTGGTTAGTAATATAGAAAATTATTGTGCTACTAATGTAGAAAAGATGAACTGCCAGCACCAACAATAAGACTAATTACATGAAAATATGTGATGGGAAAAGTGAAGCGCTAGAAATACAAATGCCCCAGGTATGAACCTAGGGAGAAAGGGACCTGCACAATAAGAATTGTGCTGAAATACGCAGAAGGCTAGTGAAAGTGTTAGGGGTGTAATGAAAACACAAGTGCTATATGCATGATGTTGAATCAAGTGCAATCAATAATATCAAAGGTCAGGTAGCACCATGTGATCAGGTGACGCCTTAAAATTAGAAAATGATAAAATAAAGGCACATATAACAAAATACCAAGTGTATGTGTTATATCAATGGAAAATTAAAAATTAAACTTTAACACAATATGACACAATGCAAAGTCCATAAATGGTAGATAACATGATGTATTCCTCTGAGACAACCCATAGTGGTGTGGATATCAGATGTTATTAGATCTCAAAAAAGCCATAAATGGTGATAATCCAATTTTCACAAGGTAGCTTGGACTTTGCTTCCACCACCCAGGAGAGGGGTAAGTACCCTTACCATAAGATGTGGACACACACACACCAGTGGCTGTGGGTCAAACAGGGATGGATAGAAGCCGGGATCCCAGGCCACGATCTCCTGTGGTTGGACGGGTGTGGACACACACCTGCAGTGATGTGACATGCCAGCAATACAGGAAATAGAAATTTAGCCACGATCTCCTGGTTTGTGCAAACCCCTTGAAGTTCTCCTCCCGCCAAGGAAAAATGGTGATCATAAAAGAAAAAAAGAAGGCTTCCACATGGCGTAGGTCAAACAACGTATGGATTTAATGATAAAAGAATAGTACAAACATCGCTCAAGATGTGTACATTAAAATGTGATCACAGAAACTAATAAAACAGGCACAGTGTATGGAGCCTAGCAGGCAGTAAACTGACGCGTTTCGTCCTATGGGATTTCAACACAGGTGTAAGCCTGCTGTCACACAATATCATCATAATACCTACCTTCTTTATTCTATTGACTAGGCCTATACATTCCATCAGGTCATGTTTATACATTAGTTCCTTATTGAAGCCTATATACCACATATACCTTTCTATGTCATTTACCACTATGTTCACTTATGTGTTTTTTTATTTTTTATTTTTCTAGATCTTATACATTTATATATGGTTATGATGATATTGTTGAATATTAGACATCAATGAATGTTATTTGTCTAAGACTGTATGACCGTCTGTGCAATTAGTTGTTGCTTTTAATGCTGGTTCTGTCCCTTTATAACGACTGGCCTTTTGTCCTTTTTGGCTGTGTGATTGATGTTGGTTTTCTGATGCACCCGTTTAACTTCACATTTGTGACACACATGGGCCTGGATTTTGCGAGCCATGATTTAGTGTACGTCATTGACGTGTCACGCCCTGTTGTGTGTCCCCTGGTGTGTTGTAAACCATGCATTCATAGCCACAATGAGGCTTGGACGTTCACCACAACGTTGCTCAGGCAATGACGCTTGCCATTCAATAACGATGGTGACGTAGCTCCGACTAACGCACCCGTGATTGGGAGCGGAAGCAAGGCAAGAAAAGCACACCATACGTCGTGATGACGTGACCCCGATGCTACCCTTGTGTGATTGGTGAGCCAAAGTGTCAGAGAACTTGTGCAGCAGGTGCTCATTCCCGTGCAGTAAGTGCTCATTCCCATTCAGTAGCTGTTAATGCCCGTTCAGCAAGTACTAATTTTAATGTCCATGTGCAAAGTCACAGACAAAGACGCACAAGGACTGGAATGCACATGCACATTGGTGCATACGTGCGAGCACGTGCACATACACGTTAGCAGGCACACGCATCCATAGATTCTGGCACCCAGCAGCCTATTTAAACTGAGAGCTTGCATGGCTTCAGTGCTGGATTGTCTTCAGCTTTGGTTCCTGTGCTCCTAAATCTTATCCATGTCTGCTGACCTTGTTCCTGACCCGGCTACGTCAGACAACTCTCTTGGATCACCCCTGCCTGCTATATCTGCTTCTTGCTTATGTTACTGACCCCAGTTTGGATTTATGACTACGGCTCCACCTCCTGATTTGGTACCCCACCACCAGCACATTACCAACTTCTGCCTGTTCCCGACTTTGCAACTGATCCTGATTCTGCACCTGTCTGCCTGGCACCCACTGAACAAGGCTTGTGACCAGACTCCACGCCACCACTGGGAGGACTCCTGTGTCTTCAAGTTACAGCTCACTCCTACAGCTGCCAGGCACCTGCACCCTTCCACTACCCTAGCAGTCCCTGTCTCCACTACCAGGGGTGCTTGGGCAGGAATTCTGCAAGAGGCCACCCTCATCATCTCGGGCTCCACAGTCAGGTACATGACACAAAGCGAGGAGAGAAGCGCACGCCATCTACCAAGATGGGCCCACAATTAAGCCTCTGATTATGGTCCAATTAGGTTATAAAGTTTTTATATATATATATATAGAGCATTGGGTTACTGCCTGCCAGGCTCCATACACTGCGCCTGTTTTATTAGCTTCTGTGATCACATTTTAATTTACACATCTCAACTGATGTTTGTACTATTCTGTAATCATTAAATCCATACGTTGTTTGATCTACACCATGTGGAAGCCTTCCTTTTTTCTTTTATGATCACCATTTTTCCTTGGCGGTAGAACTTCAAGGAGTTTGCACAAACCAGGAGATTGTGGCTAAATTCCCATTTCCTGTATTTCTGGCCTGTCGCATCACCGCAGGTGTGTGTCTTTACCCGTCCAACCACAGCAGATCGTGGCCCTGGATCCTGACTTCTATCCATGCCTATTTGACCCACCGCCGCTGGCGTGTGTGTCTGCATCTTATGGTAAGAGTACTTACCCCCCCCCCCCGGGTGGTGGAAGCACAGTCCTGGATGCCTTGTGAAAATTGAATTATCACAATTTATGCTTTTTTAAGATCTAATAACATCTTATATCCACGCCACCATGGGTTGTCTCAGAAGAATACACTTTGCACCGTGTCATATTGTGTTAAAGTTTAATTTTTAATTTTCCATTGATATAACACATACACTTGGTATGTGGTTATATGTGCCTTTATTTTATCATTTTTTTATTTTAAGGTGTCACCTGATCACATGGTGCTAACTGACCTTTGATATTATTGATTGCACTTGATTCATTATCAGCACACATAGCACTTTTGTTTTCATTACACCCTGAACACTTTCACTAGCCTTCTGCGTATTTCAGCACAAACCTTTTGTGCAGTTCCCTTTCTCCCTAGGTTCAAACCTGGGGCATATTTGTATTTCTAACTCTGCACTTTATCCTTCACTTATTTTGGTGGTTGATAACAAGAACCTTCTTTGTCAAACCAATTTAACCAATTATTTTTCCACAGAGCTTATTGCTTTTTCAGTAAAGCCCAATTATCCACATTGGTAAGTTAGTATGTGGCTGGATCCAGTTTAAACCGAAAGTAAAGTCCGCTATCAATTTATTTTGTAAGGCCCCCTCAGGTGGATTATGCTATAATGTACAAGTATGCACAGCAATGTTAGTACATTATGGTAGGCTTACCTGTCATTAGGGATGAGCCGAACACCCCCCTGTTCGGTTCGCACCAGAACATGCGAACAGGAAAAAAGTTCATTCGAACATGCGAACACCGTTAAAGTCTATGGGACACGAACATGAATAATCAAAAGTGCTAATTTTAAAGGCTCATATGCAAGTTATTGTCATAAAAAGTGTTTGGGGACCTGGGTCCTGCCCCAGGGGACATGGATCAATGCAAAAAAAAGTTTTAAAAACGGCTGTTTTTTCAAGAGCAGTGATTTTAATAATGCTTAAAGTCAAACAATAAAAGTGTAATATTCCTTTAAAATTCGTACCTGGGGGGTGTCTATAGTATGCCTGTAAAGGGGCGCATGTTTCCCGTGTTTAGAACAGTCTGACAGCAAAATGACATTTCAAAGGAAAAAAGTCATTTAAAACTACTCGCGGCTATTGCATTGCCGGTCCGACAATACACATAAAAGTTCATTGATAAAAACGGCATGGGAATTCCCCACAGGGGAACCCCGAACCAAGATTTTAAAAAAAAATGACGTGGGGGTCCCCCTAAATTCCATACCAGGCCCTTCAGGTCTGGTATGGATATTAAGGGGAACCCCGGCCAAAATAAAAAAAGATGGCTTGGGGTCCCCCCAAAAATCCATACCAGACCCTTATCCGAGCACGCAACCTGGCAGGCCGCAGGAAAAGAGGGACGAGAGAGCGCCCCCCCTCCTGAACTGTACCAGGCCACATGCCCTCAACATTGGGAGGGTGCTTTGGGGTAGCTTCTTCTTTCTTCTGTCTTCTATCTTCCTTCATCTTCTTCTTCTGGTTCTTCTGGTTCTTCTGGTTCTTCCTCCGGTGTTCTTGTCCAGCATCTCCTCCGCTGCGTCTTCTATCTTCTTCTAATCGGGCCGCTCCGCACTCATGGCATTGGGGGAGGCTCCCGCTCTTCTCTTCATCTTCTTCTCTTCTTCATCTTCTTCTTCATCTTCTTTTTTTCTTCTCTTCTTCTCTTCTTCAACATCTTCTCCGGGTCGCTCTGCATCCATGCTGGCATGGAGGGAGGCTCCCGCTGTGTGACGCGTCATCTCTTCTGACGGTTCTTAAATAACGGGGGGCGGGGCCACCTGGTGACCCCCCCCTCTGACGCACGGTGACTTGACGGGACTTCCCTGTGATGTCACGAGGGATGCCACAGGGAAGTTCCGTCATGTCCCGTGCGTCAGAGGGGGGCGGGTCACCGGGTGGCCCCACCCCCGTTATTTAAGAACCGTCAGTAGAGGAGATGCGTCACACAGTGGGAGCCTCCCTCCATACCAGCATTGATGCGGAGCGGCCCGGAGAAGAAGATGAAGAGAAGAAGAGAAGAAGAAAAGAAAAGAAGAAGATGAAGAAGAGAAGAAGAGAAGAAGATGAAGAGAAGAGCAGGAGCCTCCCCCATGCCATGGATGCGGAGCGGCCCGAGGAGAAGAAGATAGAAGACGCCGCGGAGGAGATGCTGGACGAGAACGCCGGAGGAAGAACCAGAAGAGCAGAAGAACCAGAAGAAGAAGATGAAGGAAGATAGAAGAAAGAAGAAGCATTTAAATAAAGGAATTGTCAAAAACTGTCTCTTGTCGTTTTTAACATTTTTGACAGTTTTTTAGTGAAATGGTAGGGGTACTTTTGTACCCCCTTACCATTTCACACAGGGGGGGGCAGGATCTGGGGGTCCCCTTGTTAAAGGGGGCTTCCATATTCCGATAAGGCCCCCGCCCGCAGACCCCCACAACCACCGGCCAGGGTTGTGGGGATGAGGCCCTTGTCCTCATCAACATGGGGACAAGGTGTTTTGAGGGGATACCCCAAAGCACCCTCCCAATGTTGAGGGCATGTGGCCTGGTACGGTTCAGGAGGGGGGGGGTTGTCCCCCCCTCTTTTCCCGTGGCCTGCCAGGTTGCGTGCTCAGATAAGGGTCTGGTATGGATTTTTGGGGGGACCCCACGCCGTTTTTTTTTTTAATTTTGGCACGGGGTTCCCCTTAAAATCCATACCAGACCTGAAGGGTCTGGTATGGAATTTAGGGGGACCCCCACGTCATTTTTTTTTAAATTTTGTCCGGGGTTCCCCTTAATATCCATACCAGACCTGAAGGGCCTGGTATGGAATTTAGGGGGACCCCCACGTAATTTTTTTTTTAATTTTGGTTTGGGGTCCCCCTGTGGGGAATTCCCATGCCATTTTTATCAATGAACATGATACACGAACACATGAGTTCGACTCGAACTCGAAGCTCATCCCTACCTGTCATATGGTCTCCTCCAGCGCAGCGCTGGGACTGATCCGGTGGGCCCCCTGGCGCTTCCATCTTCACCTGCTCTTACTTCTGGGTCCAGTGCTTTTGGCCATTTAATAGGCCAGGCTGCGATAACGCCACTCCCGTGCATGTGTACAGGAGTCACATTGCCGCAGCATGGATCGGGGTCATAAATGCTCACTGAGCAGCAACAGCAGGGTCTCTTCTATCATAAATACCCTGCATGTGAGCCATTTGATTACATATCAGCTTTACTTCCAATTTAAAGGCAGGTCAGCACTGGAAAGAACAGAAGAACCCCAGTTCAGCTCCTTAGGGAGTCATTGCTTTATTTCACTCATAAGTCAATTATATTTACCTTTGTTATTGCTGTTGTTGGTAAAGCCATTCCTCTATTATTCACCCAGTGCTTTCTGGCAAGGCCAATCCAATGCGACTAATGGAAATGAATGCTATCTCTACTTACATTACTGTGTCTTATTTTGGTGGTTGATAACACGTTGGACCTTCTTTTGCCAAACCAATTTAACCAATTATTTTTCCACAGTTTATTGCTATTTCAGTAAAGCCCAATTATCCACATTGGAATGTTAATATATGGCTGGATCGAGTGTCGCCCCCTCTCTCCTGCTACCCCCTCTGTGTAGTATAGATAGATTCATGCATTGCATGAATCTATCCATGGGCTCTGTAGCCACCCCATATTCAGGCGTCCGGCCCCATTTTGGATGCCGGGCACCTCAATTACAGCAGCGGGAGGGTGTTTTTGAAGCACCTGATTAGAGCCATAGGCCCTAATAGGCTTCAAAAAAGGTGAACCGCCTCTCAGCCAATCAGGAGGCGTGGATGTAATACTGGTCACCTGATTGGCTGAATCCCATTGGCTGCCTAGCAGAATAGGAAAAAGATGCGCATGGAAGACACAGGAGCCATCGACGCACTACCAGTCCCATAGCTCGCCGCCTTGTCCTGCTGCCTGACCTGCCACCATGATGGGATAAGTGATGGGCAGACAGCGGGTGGGCAAGCGGGCAGGGGAGCACAGTGACTGCATATTATTAGCACAGAGGCTGCAATTGATGGGGCACAGTTGGCTGCAGTTGCTGGGCATAGTGACTGCATATTATGGGCACCGAGGCAGCAACTGATGGGGCACAGTTGGCTGCATTTGCTGGGCATAGTGACTGCATCTTATGGGCACGGAGGCTGCAATTGATGGGGCACAGTTGGCTGCATTTTCTGGGCATAGTGACTGCATATTATGGGAACCAAGGCTGCAATTGATGGGCATAGATATAAAATGGACAGTGCAGCGCAGGACATTTGACATAATATTTGTGAACAGTGGTAAATCAATATATCAAATAACCAACAACGGTGAATGGCATCCAATGAAAAATCATTAATATCAATTAAGATCTCCCATTCTATGGATAGCGTAGGACCCAGGCTCACCTTCGCTGGATTCGTGGAAACATGCATTGATTGCTCCATGGGAAGTGATCCTGGGACTACATCTTGTGAAGCGCTCCAAGTTGTCGCTGACTAGCTGTCCATGAATGAGGTTGGTGGTCTTTTCAGCAGTGTCTCCTGCAGGATATCCCCTGTGGTCCATTTATCTCCACTAAGCCTGTTTTGACCCCCCTGAATAAGGGTGGTCGCAGGCTTCCCGGTAAGCCTCCATTACTTTATCACCAGGTGGTGGGCAGCACTAGCGTTGGAATACTGACCCCGTGTCCCGCATTGAATACCATAAATTTTGGACTTTATTTCACCTTCACCTTTACTATATGAACTTTTCTTCACTATAATATATATTTTATTATGTTCTTGTAACCTTTCATGAGCACTTAATATTTATCAGCCGATTTGATATTAATGATTTTTCATTGGATGCCATTCACCATTGTTGGTTATTTGATTTGTTGATTTACCACTGTTCACAAATATTGTGTTGTATATCCAGCGCTGTACTGTCCATTTTATATCTATCTTCTGTGCCCTCATATCGGGGTTATAGTGCCCAGCAGCAGGACTTTTCACGTTTTTTCTTTATATAATTTTTTGTTTATGCACCTAGCGCAATTCTTTTTCTTTAATTGATGGGCATAGTTGGCTGCACTTGCTGGGCACATAGACTGCATATTATGGGCACAGAGGCTGCAATTGATGGGGCACAGTTGGCTGCATTTGCTGGCCACAGAGGTTGCATATGATGGGCACAGTTGGCTGCATATGATGGGCACAGTTGGCTGCATATGATGGGCACAGTTGGCTGCATATGATGGCCTCAGTTGGCTGCATATGATGGGCACAGTTGGCTGCATATTATGGGCACATTTGGCTGCATTTGCTGGGCACAGAGGCTGCATATGATGGGCACATAGACTGCATATTATGGGCACAGAGGCTGCAATTGATGGGGCACAGTTGGCTGCATTTGCTGGCCACAGAGGTTGCATATGATGGGCACAGTTGGCTGCATATGATGGGCACAGTTGGCTGCATATGATGGGCACAGTTGGCTGCATATGATGGCCTCAGTTGGCTGCATATGATGGGCACAGTTGGCTGCATATTATGGGCACATTTGGCTGCATTTGCTGGGCACAGAGGCTGCATATGATGGGCACAGTTGGCTGCATATGATGGGCACAGTGGCTGCATTTGCTGAGCACAGTTGGCTGCATATGATGGGCACAGTGGCTGCATTTAATGGCACAGTGGCTGCAATTGATGGCACAGTGGCTGCAATTGATGTTTTTGTTTCAGTATTTTTCAGAATTTTTCAGTTCTTTTGCGCCCCCCCAAAATTTTGAGCACCAGTCACCACTGCTGGAAAGGATAGAAGAACCCCAGTTCAACTCCTTATAGAGTCATTGCTACATGGTATTAAAAGGTTTAGACTGAGCATCACAACCATTTCATTAAGAACCATGTATTTGTTAAAGCTAACCTCCAGGCAAACTGATAAAAGATATACATCAGATCTGTTTTACCTGCCAAAAGAATTTGTATTCCACTCATACATTCCTGATATTTACACAGCTATGCCACACTGCACAGTTCTACCTGGCATGGGAGGGGACCTGAACTTTCTCTGCTGCAGTTTCACTTTTATTTACAGGTCTTCCCTCTGCCCCAGCCTGTGACTGGACAGGGGATGGAGAAGCAACACAGCAATGAGCATCTATGTGTCTCTCAGACCTCTCCTCCTATCAGCATGCTCATTGCATTGCAACACACATGAATGCCTGCTTGTGATGCTCCCCTCCATCTCCCTGAGCACTGTCCCTGAGCACTGTCCTATAGAGAATATAAGCAGCATATACCAAGTCAAATTCAGGTACATATACTGCTTGCTTAAGGATGTATTAATTACAGAGCTGTATTTATTTAGGTATTTTATATCTGCCTGGAGATCTACCTTAAATGTTTTATTTTGTACAAACAGGGATAATTGCAGCAAAAAAAAAGTAACTTTGTGCTTTGAGTTGCTGTGAAAGCTCAGGTTTACCATTCTGTACAAGTGCTTCAAGCATGTTTGGCTTGAGAAATGTATACCAGCTAGCAACAAAAAAAATGCAGTTCAAAGCTTTGCCTGAAGATTGTCTGGATATGAAACGTTATGCAGTATGATGGTCGCCAAACAATACTGCTGACACATTGCAACTCCTTCTATATTGACGGTTCTGCAATGATGGTAGCTGTAACAGAACAGAAGACTGAATGGTTTATGTTTTATAGTTTCCATGAATATTTCAAGAGCAAATGGTTACTTTATGTACGGGAAAATGTTCTCTTTCAGTGTATAATTCACCAGAAATAAATGGCCAGGATGCAAAAAATAAAAACAATTTTCAAAATGGACATGAGCAGAAAAAGAATATTTTATATGGACATAAAAATAACAAATATAAGCCTGCTGTTTTATTATAGTGAACTTGAAATAGCCACAATGTCTACATTATTACGATATTTTTCGGACCATAAGACGCACTTTTTCCCCCCAGAAATATGGGGTAAAATGTCTCTGCGTCCTATGGTGCGAATATACGACAGGCACCGCCCCCCCCCCCCCTGTCGCCGCCGGGACCGCCTTCCCGCCGCCACCACCGGAAGAGAGGCAAGAGAGCGGGGGACAGACATTAAAACCCCCATGGGCACCAGGTGATCCTCCTGCTCTGCCAGACACAGAAAACATAGCATTCAGCTGCTCGGGCTGCTCTGTCAGCGGATGGGATAACATCAGGTAAGGCTGTTTTTGTGGCAATGGTCACTCTGCATTAATGGTCACTCTGCATTAATGGTCACTACCCTGTTTCCCCGAAAATAAGACCTAGCGTGGTTGTCGGTGATGGCTGCAATATAAGCCCTACCCCACAAATAAGCCCTACCCTGTTTCCCCGAAAATAAGCCCTACCTTGAAAAGAAGACCTACAAGGACTTTAACTAGGGCTTTTTTAACTAGAGCTTATATTGCAGCCTGCACCGACAATCACGCTAGGTCTTATTTTCGGGGAAACAGGGGTATGCATTAATGATTACTCTGCATTAATGGTCATTCGGCATTATTGGTCACTCTGCATTAATGGTCACTCTGCATTATTGCCAATGGTCACTCTACATTTTTGGCAATGCTCACTCTACATTTTTGGCAATGGTCACTTTGCGTTATTGGTCACTCTGCATTATTGGCAATGGTCAGTCTGCGTTTATGGCAATGGTCAGTCTGCGTTTATGGCAATGGTCAGTCTGCATTTATGGCACTGGTCAGGCTGCATTTCTTTGGCACTGGTCAGGCTGAATTTCATGGGCACTGGGAAATATTTTAGTACACCTTTTGGTTCAGAATATTTTTTTTCTTGTTTTCCTCCTCTAAAACCTAGGTGCATCTTATGGTCAGGTGCGTCTTATGGAGCAAAAAATACGATATTTATTTTTTAGGTTCTTTAAAATATTTAAAACACGACAAATATTTTTATATATTAGCAAGAGAACTTAACAAACAGGAATGTTAAAGTGATACTAAATTCAGTTTTTTTTTTTTTACTTCAATCATTCTAAAATATCAAGTATACACCATTTTTTTTGTTAAAAAAATCTCTTACCCTTATTTTCAGGCTTCTTTTTTTGTCCAGTGGACTCACCCCTATTTGTCCCTGATGCACCTTACAACAGGGGTCCCCAACACCCGGGCCTGTTGATGACCGGGCTGCACAGCGGGGGCTGAGTGGCAATCTCAGTCCGCACAAGGCTATCACAGATTGCGGTCACCCCTCACCAGATGCTGTGCAGCCATGGCCATGTGTCCTCTTTTGGCACCACTGCCCTTCTGACCAACGATATCATCCTATTAGCAGTGCAGGAAGGAGCTGATCAGAATAGAGAGCATAAGGGGGTGTCCTTGCTCGTCCCTTCCCCTGCAGCTTTACCTTAGGCTTTGCTCATTCCTGTCCTGCAGTGGCTCTAAAGTTCTTTGCCTCTCCTTCCTCCTCCTCCCCGGTGGCCAATAGGATCGCTTCTCTTCTCAGACAATCGGGTCTGAGGACCCGCTTCCTGAGCCGGGATTGGCCGGGAGGAGAATCAGGAAGTCAATAGCAAATATTAATTTGCTATTGTTACACACCTGGGTTGGTTCGGGGTGCAGTGCTTTGCACCCCGATCCCACCCTTTTTTGAAGCCAATTAGAGCCTCTAATAACATGCTTATAAAAAAAGTAAACCCCCCCATTGAAATCCATGCATCCGGCCCCCTGCATGTAATTTAGTATGGATGGGCTGCCACTGCTGTAAAGAGACTCTGTAGCTAAAAAAAAAAGCCCATACAATTAAGGGCTGTCTTTTGTTACCTGAGCAACTGATCTCAGCAGTAGTGAAGAGGAACTGCCAGCAGAAGATCCTGCAGAAACTGACAGTGTTGGGTGTGTCAAATTCCTGGTCCCCTTCTTCTTCTAAAGCCGCGTACACACGAGCGGAATGTCCGACAGAAAAAGTCCGACGGAAGCTTTTCATCGTCTATTCCGATCTTGTGTATGCCTCATCTGAGTTTTTTTTTTTTAAATTCTGATGGACCTAGAAATGAAACATGTTCTAAATATTTCTGACGGAACTAATTCCTATCGGGAAAACTGCTCATCTGTATGCTGTTCCGACGGACCAAAAACGACGCATGCTCTGAAGCAAGTACGAGACGGAAGCTATTGGCTACTGGCTATTGAACTTCCGTTTTCTAGTCCCGTCATATGTGCTGTACGTCACCTTGTTCGGGAAGGTCGGACTTTGGTTTGACCGTGTGTAGGCAAGGCCGGTTGAATGGAATTCCGTGGGTTTTGCGTCAGAGAAACCTTTGGAGTTTATTCCAACGGCAAAACCGGTCGTGTGTACAGGGCATAGTGGTTCTATCCACCAGCCCCTAAATCACTACTGTGCCCTATAGTGACATAGGAGAAGCCAAAAGGAACCACAGCAGGACTGTAAATAGTGGCAGAAACAAAAAGTTCAAAATGCAAAAACATATGGCAACCAAATAAATGTCATTGTATTGAAATCAGGCTAGTACAAAATAGAACCTGACATATTGTTATGGCTATGGCTAGCCATACACTGATCAGAATTCAGCTGGTCCAGCAGGGACAGGCCAGATGCTACCCTGCTTGAAAGAAGTGAATTGTTAAAATGAGTTCTGTCTGAGGAATATTGTTGGAAAATGTTCAATCGATCAGCAGCTGCAGCCAATCAGCTGTACCTGCTGATAAGTGATTCTAATCGCTCCTGGTGGTGGCAGATTCCTCCATTAACATTATTTATGTGGATGGAGGAATCTGTTTTTTTTTCCCTTAGCCTGCTGGCTAAATAAAAATAAAATTGGGAATGTTCTGTTAACCACTTGCCGACCGCCTCACGCATATATACGTGAGCAGAGCGGCACGGGCAGGCAAAATCACGTACCTGATACGTGATGCCTTCCCGCGGGCGGGGGGTCCGATCGGACCCCCCCCCCCGGTGCCGTAGGCGGTCGGCTCTTGTTCGCGGGCGATGAGGGGTCAGGGGGAGGCCATCCATTGATGGCCACCCCCTCCCGATCGCTCCCAGCGAATCAAATGCTTCCTCTCCCTCTGTAATGTAAACAGAGGGAGAGGAAGTGATGTCATCTCTCCTCGAGTCGGTCTTTTTGATCCGACGCCGAGGAGAGAAGACATCCAAGTAAGTGCACCAACACTACACTTCCAGTAGAACACGCAGGCACACTTTTCACCCCCCTGTCACCCCCCGATCACCCCCCTGTACCCCCTGTCACTCTGACACCAATAGCAGTGTTTTTTTTTTTTGCATTGGTGTCAGTTTGTGTCAGTTATAAGTGTTAGGGCAGTTAGGTTAGCCCCCTTTAGGTCTAGGGTACCCCCCTTTAGGTCCAGGGTACCCCCCTAACCCCCCCTAATAAAGGTTAACCCCGTGATCACCCCCCGTCACCAGTGTCGCTAAGCGATCATTTTTCTGATCGCTGTATTAGTGACACAGGTGACGCTAGTTTAGGGAGGTAAGTATATAGGTTCGCTGTCAGTGTTTTATAGCGACAGGGACCCCCATATACTACCTGCTAAAGGTTTTAACCCCCTGATTGCCCCCTAGTTAACCCTTTCACCAGCGATCACCGTATAAGTGTTACGGGTGACGCTGGTTAGATAGTTTGTTTTTTGTAGTTTATTATAGTTTATTACAGTTTATTATAGTTTATTATAGTTTTAGGGCACCCGCCATTTATTACCTTATATAGGTTTAACCCCCTAATTGCCCGGCGGTGATAGAAGTTAAGTTTTTAGGATCAGATAAGGTCTGCGTCGCCCCAGGCAGCGTCAGGTTAGCGCCAGTACTGCTAAAACCCACGCACGCAGCATACACCTCCCTTAGTGCTATAGTATCTGAACGGATCGATATCTGATCCGATCAGATCTATACTCCCCAGCAGTTTAGGGTTCCCTGAAACGCAGTGTTAGCGGGATCAGCCCAGATACCTGCTAGCACCTGCGTTTTGCTCCTCGGCCCAGCCCAGCCCAGCCCACCCAAGTGCAGTATCGATCGATAACTGACACTTACAAAACACTAAACACACATAACTGCAGCGTTCGCAGAGTCAGGCCTGATCCCTGCGATCGCTAACAGTTTTTTGGTAGCGTTTTGAATCAGTCGCTGACAGTCAGGAGCTTTTTTGCCTGTGAGTCTCACTAGTGTACCCCTAAATTTAGAGGCCAAAATGGCAAATCGAAGGTACACTAGTGAAGAGGCCTACAGGTTTCTGAGCATGACAGATAGTGAAGAGGAAGTCACTCATCTGTCAGATTCAGGCTCAGAATACGATCCTGTAGAGGACAGCGGCTCCATGACAGATAGCTCTGACGACGGAGTTGTGGTCCCTGCTAAGGTCAGGCGTACCAGACCCCGAACTTATTCTGTCCTTGAAGTGCAAGAACCGCAGGGCTCTCGTATGGAGCAGAGAAGTACTAGTGCCGCTATTCCTTCTGGTGAACTGGCAAGCACCAGCGGCCTAGTACACCCTGGTCGTACATCCAGCACTGCAGTAACACTTGGTGACGTGGCGAGTCCCATAAGTGCAGTTCAAGCTGGCGAGGTGGCAAGCACAAGTAGTGTCCCGCTGCCACCAAGAAGACGAACACAGGCCCGTCGTGCCCATAGTGCCCTTCCTGCTGCATTTGCCAATCCGAATTGGGTACCCACCACTTCTGCAGCACCCGTACTTCCCCCTTTCACTGGCCAACCCGGAAGTCAGGTGGAAACAGTTGACTTTACGCCACTGGATTTTTATTCACTGTTTTTCACCGAAGATCTCTATAGATCTATTGTGGACCAAAGCAATTTATACGCTGGTCAATACATCGCCGCTAATCCCCAGTCCTCCCTTGCCAGAGATTGGAGACCAATTACGGTCTCCGAATTTAAGATCTTTCTGGGCCTTTCCCTCCTCATGGGGTTGAATAAAAAGAGTGAGTTGCGGTCATATTGGTCCACTGACCCAATTTACCATTCACCCTTGTTCTCTGCCTCCATGGCCAGGGCACGATACGAGCAGATTTTGCGGTTCATGCACTTCAACGACAATGAACTCTGTCGTCCTCGTGGAGACCCTGCATACGATCGGCTCTACAAAATTCGGCCCCTCGTAAACCACTTCAACCAACGTTTTGCAGACTTGTTTACTCCCCATCAAGTTGTCTGCGTTGATGAGTCCCTGGTTAAATTTTCTGGCCGCTTGTCATTCAAACAGTACCTTCCCAGCAAGCGTGCCAGATACGGGGTCAAGATGTATAAGCTCTGTGACAGGGCCACAGGCTATACATGTAGTTTTATGGTTTACGAGGGCAAAGATAGTCACGTAGAGCCGACAAACTGCCCTGACTACATAGGAAGCGCTGGCAAGATAGTGTGGGACTTGGTGTCACCCTTATTCGGAAAGGGGTACCACTTGTACGTGGACAATTATTATACGAGCATGCCACTTTTTAGCCACCTTTTTGATCATCAGATTGGAGCATGTGGCACCGTGCGACCTAATCGCCGGGGCTTTCCCCAGCGGCTTGTAGATTCCCGTCTTAGGCTGGGGGAGAGAGCCTGCTTGAAGTATAATAATTTGCTCGCTATGAAGTGGAGGGATAAGAAGAATGTTTTCGTTCTCACCTCCCTTCATGCAGACACGATGGTCCAAATTCCTACGGCGACTGGTGTTGTGGAGAAACCCCTCTGTGTCCACGAATATAACCTTAATATGGGAGGGGTGGACCTCAACGACCAGTTGTTGGCGCCGTACCTAATTGCCCGTAAGGCCAGACGCTGGTACAAAAAAGTGTCTGTTTATTTATTTCAATTGGCTTTGCTGAATGCTTATGTGCTATACAGAGCTTCAGGACAGACTGGATCCTTCCTTAAATTCCAGGAAGAGATCGTCAGAGCCCTTCTGTATCCAGACGGTGCTCCACCTCACCATCCCCAACCAAATGCAGTAAGCGGGCTGCATGAGAGGCATTTTCTTTATGTCCTCCCGAGTACCCCTACCCAACGAACCCCCCAAAAAAGATGTCGTGTCTGCAGCAAGCGCGGATTTAGGCGTGACACCCGGTATTATTGTCCCCTCTGTCCTGGCAATCCTGGTCTTTGCATTGGTGAATGTTTTGAACGCTACCATACACTAGTGGAGTATTAGCGTAGGGTACAGCACTGCACAGACTAGGCACACTTCCACAGGGTCTCCCAAGATGCTGTCGCATTTTGAGAGACCCAAACCTGGTACCAGTTAAAAAAGTTAAAGTTACAAAAAAAAGTGTAAAAAAAACAAAAAAAAGTAAAAAAAAAGAAAAAAACACAAAAAAATATATAAAATAAAAAAACCAAAAATAGTTGTTGTTTTATTGTTCTCTCTATTCTCTCTCTACTGTTCTGCATTCTATACTGCAATGTTTTATTGTTATGTTTTTATCATGTTTGCTTTATAGGTATGCAATTTTTTTATACTTTGTTTTTTTTATTGTTAACCACTTTTTTGTTTTCAGGTACGCCATTCAGCTGCAGAGCGGATTTATTTATCTTGACAGCAACAGCGTTTGCTCCCACGATATATAAAGCCGTGACTCCAGCGCTGTCGGAGGTGATTTCACCACCACAGTTACATACTTCAGCATATATGCCGAAGCGTGGGGGCAGCAGTGGGTGGAGGAGCGATTTGCTCCTGCCTTTTGCGGGAGGATGCCCCCATGCTTCGGCATATATATTTTTTAGGTAGGCACAGGTTGCGTTAAATGTTTTATTTTTTACTATTTTTTTTTGTATTTTGCTTTGCAGGTATGGTAAGTATTACTGTTATACTGTAATGTTACTTTGTTTTTTTGTTAACCATCATTTGCTTAGCAGGTACGCCATTCAGTTGCAGCACGGATTTATTTATCTTGACAGCAACAGCGTTTGCTCCCACGATACATAAAGCCGTGACTCCAGCGCTGTCGGAGGTGATTTCACCACCACAGTTACATACTTCAGCATATATGCCGAAGCGTGGGGGCAGCAGTGGGTGGAGGAGCGATTTGCTCCTGCCTTTTGCAGGAGGATGCCCCCATGCTTCGGCATATATATTTTTTAGGTAGGCACAGGTTGCGTTAAATGTTTTATTTTTTACTATGTTTTTTTTGTATTTTGCTTTGCAGGTATGGTAAGTATTACTGTTATACTGTAATGTTACTTTGTTTTTTAGTTAACCATCATTTGCTTAGCAGGTACGCCATTCAGTTGCAGCACGGATTTATTTATCTTGACAGCAACAGCGTTTGCTCCCACGATACATAAAGCCGTGACTCCAGCGCTGTCGGAGGTGATTTCACCACCACAGTTACATACTTCAGCATATATGCCGAAGCGTGGGGGCAGCAGTGGGTGGAGGAGCGATTTGCTCCTGCCTTTTGCGGGAGGATGCCCCCATGCTTCGGCATATATATACGGTGCATGTATGCCCATCATTAGAAGAGGGTGGATGAAGGGAGGTATTCTAATGGTGGGCATACCCACCGATCAATATCTTTTTTTCGTTCAGCCCACAGGCTGCATGAAAAAAAAGTTTACAATGTATGCCCAACAAGGACCAGCAACGTACTGGTATGTTGCTGGACTTTGAGTGGTTATACCAGAATGATGCCTGCAGGTATCATTCTTTTCAGCCAGTGGTCGGCTTTCTTGTAAAAGCAATCCTAGCGGCTAATTAGCCTCTAGACTGCTTTTACAAGCAGTGGGAGGGAATGCCCCCCCCCCACCGTCTTCCATGTTTTTCTCTGGCTCTCCTGTCCCAACAGGGAACTTGAGAATGCAGCCGGTGATTCAGCCAGCTGACCATAGAGCTGATCAGAGACCAGAATGGCTCCAAACATCTCTATGGCCTAAGAAACCGGAAGCTATGAGCATTTCATGACTTAGATTTCGCCGGATGTAAACAGCGCCATTGGGAAATTGGGAAAGCATTTTATCACACCGATCTTGGTGTGGTCAGATGCTTTGAGGGCAGAGGAGAGATCTAGGGTCTAATAGACCCCAATTTTTTCTAAAAAGAGTACCTGTCACTACCTATTGCTATCATAGGGGATAGGGGAAAAAAAAAAAAAAAAAAAAGCACCCCTGCCCCCCCTGCTCTCGCACAAAGGCGAACGCAAGCGTCGGTCTGGCGTCAAATGTAAACAGTAATTGCACCATGCATGTGAGGTATCACCGCGAAGGTCAGATCGAGGGCAGTAATTTTAGCAGTAGACCTCCTCTGTAAATCTAAAGTGGTAACCTGTAAAGGCTTTTAAAGGCTTTTAAAAATGTATTTAGTTTGTCGCCACTGCACGTTTGTGCGCAATTTTAAAGCATGTCATGTTTGGTATCCATGTACTCGGCCTAAGATCATCTTTTTTATTTCATCAAACATTTTGACAAAATAGTGTGTTTTAGTGTATTAAAATTTAAAAAAGTGTGTTTTTTCCCCAAAAAATGCGTTTGAAAAATCGCTGCGCAAATACTGTGCTTGTGAGTTTGTGACAAAAAGTGAGGTCTGCAAAATACTCACTATACCTCTCAGCAAATAGCTTGGGGTGTTTACTTTCCAAAATGGGGTCATTTGGGGGGGTTTTGTGCCATCTTGGCATTTTATGGCCTTCAAAACTGTGATAGGTAGTGAGGAGTGAAATCAAAAATTTATGCCCTTAGAAATCCTGAAGGCGGTGCTTGGTTTTCGGGGCCCCGTACGCGGCTAGGCTCCCAAAAAGTCCCACACATGTGGTATCCCCGTACTCAGGAGAAGCAGCAGAATATATTTTGGGGTGCAATTCCACATATGCCCATGGCATGTTTGAGCAATATATCATTTAGTGACAACTTTGTGCAAAAAAAAAAAAAATTGTCACTTTCCCGCAACTTGTGTCAAAATATAAAATATTCCATGGACTCAACATGCCTCTCAGCAAATAGCTTGGGGTGTCTACTTTCCAAAATGGGGTCATTTGGGGGGGTTTTGTGCCATCTTGGCATTTTATGGCCTTCAAAACTCTGATAGGTAGTGAGGAGTGAAATAAAAAATGTATGCCCTTAGAAATCCTAAAGGCGGTGATTGGTTTTCGGGGCCCCGTACGCGGCTAGGCTCCCAAAAAGTCCCACACATGTGGTATCCCCATACTCAGGAGAAGCAGCTAAATGTATTTTGGGGTACAATTCCACATATGCCCATGGCCTGTGTGAGCAATATATCATTTAGTGACAACTTTGTGCAAAAAAAAAAATAAATTGTCACATTCCCACAACTTGTGTCAAAAAATAAAATATTCCATGGACTCAACATACCTCTCAGCAAATAGCTTGGGGTGTCTACTTTCCAAAATGGGGTCATTTGGGGGGGTTTTGTGCCATCTTGGCATTTTATGGCCTTCAAAACTGTGATAGGTAGTGAGGAGTGTAATCAAAAATCTATGCCCTTAGAAATCCTGAAGGCGGTGCTTGGTTTTCGGGGCCCCGTACGCGGCTAGGCTCCCAAAAAGTCCCACACATGTGGTATCCCCATACTCAGGAGAAGCAGCTGAATGTATTTTGGGGTGCAATTCCACATATGCCCATGGCCTGTGTGAGCAATATATCATTTAGTGGAAACTTTTTGTAAATTTTTTTTTTTTTGTCATTATTCAATCACCTGGGACAAAAAAAATAAATATTCAATGGGTTCAACATGCCTCTCAGCAATTTCCTTGGGGTGTCTACTTTCCAAAATGGGGTCATTTGGGGGGGTTTTGTAATGCCCTGCCATTTTAGCACCTCAAGAAATGACATAGGCAGTCATAAACTAAAAGCTGTGTAAATTCCAGAAAATGTACCCTAGTTTGTAGGCGATATAACTTTTGCGCAAACCAATGAATATACGCTTATTGACTTTTTTTTTACCAAAGACGTGTGGCCGAATACATTTTGGCCTAAATGTATGACTAAAATTGAGTTTATTGGATTTTTTTTATAACAAAAAGTAGAAAATATCATTTTTTTTCAAAATTTTCGGTCTTTTTCCGTTTATAGCGCAAAAAATAAAAATGGCAGAGGTGATCAAATACCATCAAAAGAAAGCTCTATTTGTGGTAAGAAAAGGACGCAAATTTCGTTTGGGTACACCATTGCATGACCGCGCAATTAGCAGTTAAAGCGACGCAGTGCCAAATTGTAAAAAGTGCTCTGGTCAGGAAGGGGGTAAATCCTTCCGGGGCTGAAGTGGTTAAAAATAGCATGCAACCCGCTGTATGTACAGAGCTTCTGTTGAGCTGTAAAGGCCATCATCACATGTCTGCAGTGAAAAGCACTGACAGAGTGTGTAACTTTTCTCAGATGTTTTACCCATACTTTGCCGTTGGTGATGAATAGGGGTAGGAGAAAATGTCCATTCTGAGCTTTGATGATACTTCTAATTACCACTTGTCGACAAGTAGTTTGTGATGAGTACAGTGTGCATGATTTCATTGTGCTTTTAGAAATCATTTAACTAGCCTAATGTTATAAATAGTCCAACAGTGATTTCTTTCAATTTTTCCCCGTTAAAAGTAATTAGTTAAGTGTCTGATATTTCAATGATTAAATGTCAGCTTTCATCAATGACTTTTAATAAATCTGTTTACACAGTACACATTCCAATTAATGACATATAATACTCAGCGGCATGTGACAAGGACATATCAGTTTACATGTTATAAATTAAAATTTGGTTCCTAATAACAATAATGTCCTGTACACACGGTCGGACATTGATTGGACATTCCGACAACAAAATCCTAGGATTTTTTCCAACGGATGTTGGCTCAAACTTGTTTTGCATACACACGGTCGCACAAAGTTGTCGGAATTTCCGAACGCCAAGAATAGGGATGAGCCGAACACCCCCCGGTTCGGTTCGCACCAGAACCTGCGAACGGACCGAAAATTCTCACGAACGTTAGAACCCCATTGACCTCTATGGGACTCCAAAGTTCAAAATCAAAAGTGCTCATTTTAAAGGCTAATTTGCATGGTATTGTCCTAAAAAGGGTTTGGGGACCCGGGTCCTGCCCCAGGGGACATGTATCAATGCAAAAAAAAACTTTTAAAAACGGCAGTTTTTTCGGGAGCAGTGGTTTTAATGATGCTTAAAGTAAAAAAAAAAAAAGTGAAATATTCCTTTAAATATCGGACCTGGGGGGTGTCTATAGTATGCCTGTAAAGTGGCGCGTGTTTCCCGTGCTTAGAACAGTCCCTGCACAAAATGTCATTTTTAAAGGAAAAAAAGTAATTTAAAACTGCTTGCGCTTTAATGTAATGTCGGGTCCTGGCAATATGGATGAAAATCAGTGAGACAAACGGCATGGGTACCCCCCAGTCCATTACCAGGCCCTTTGGGTCTTGTATGGATATTAAGGGGAACCCCGCACACAAATTAAAAAAGGAAACAGCAGTATACATGCTCTGTACTCTGAACAGCAGTATACAGGCAGAGCAAACAAGACAGGGACTGTAGGTTTGTTGTTAAGTAGAATCTGTTTGTAATTTTGAACTGGTACATTTTTAACGTGTTTATCTCCAACCAAAAAGTCAATTTTAAGCTTTTTGGAAAACACAGGGAAGGGTTATCACCCCTGTGACATTTGTTTTGCTGTCTGTGCTCCTCTTCAGAAGATTTCACCTCATTTTTTGTCCCAATGACAAATGTTTTTTGAAAATTTGTTTTTTTTTGTGAAACAAGGATTGGTGATAAAGCATCAGTGGAAAGGAGAAATGTTTTTCCCATATTAACTCTTACAGGAGAGAATTTCCCTTCCTAGGGGTAGATTTCACCTCACTTCCTGTTGTCTCCTTCCGTTTGCAAGTAGGAGTCGTTTGTAAGTTGGATGTTTGAAAGTAGGGGCCTGCCCTATATACTCAACAGAAATTTGGGCATTAGGTGTTGTTGTGGCCACAACACTGTAAGCCCTCACAGGGCCCTGCTGTGAAATATTAGATCAAGAATTGTAATTACATGCCCCTGTTGAAAAGGGGCAGAAAAATTGGGCCTTTGGTGGTGGTGCTGGTGCCACAACACTGTAAGTCCTCACTCGCTCTTGGTGGGCGCAGAAAAGGGGCCTTCTGTGAAATATTAGATCAAGAATTGTAATTACATGCCCCTGTTGAACAGGGGCTGAAAAATTGGGCCTTAGGCACTGGTGCTGGTGCCACAACACTGCAACCCCTCACAGATACTCTAGTTGGAACGCAGGAACAAGCCCTGCTGCAAAGTATTACATCAAAAATTGTAATTACACGCCCCTGTTAAACAGGGACTGAAAAATTGGGCCTTAGGCACTGGTGGCGGCGCCCAGAACGAAAAATGTTCTTACAAGCTATCAGCGTGCTCATTGAGGAGGAAGAGGATAATTACTCAGGATAGTCACTCAGCATCAGCATAGGCAGTCTTTGAAGGGATCTGAGATTTCAAAAAAATTATTCGGTTACATCAGGTGTTTGGTAGCTGGTGGTGATCCAAGACTGATTCATTTTTATGAAGGTCAGTGGATCGACCGAGTCGGTGGACAGACGCACCCTGTGATCAATTACAAAGCCTCCAGCAGCACTGAATGTGCGTTCTGAAAGAACGCTGGATGCAGGACAGGCCAGTAAAACACCACCAACCTTCTACAGGTAGCTTTAGCTGAACACTGTGCAGAGCTCGCACTACACTAACTTGTAGTTTTAGCTTAACACTGTGCAGAGCTCGCAAAAAACTAACTTGTAGCTTATTTAGCTGTCTGCGGTAGTGATAGGATCAGGAAAACACCACCAACCTTCTACAGGTAGCTTTAGCTGAACACTGTGCAGAGCTTGCACTACACTAACTTGTAGTTTTAGCTGAACACTGTGCAGAGCTTGCAAAAGACTAACTTGTAGCTCATTTAGCTGCCTGCGGTAGTGATAGAATCAGGAAAACACCACCAACCTTCTACAGGTAGCTTTAGCTAAACACTGTGCAGAGCTCGTAAAAAACTAACTTGTAGTTTTAGCTGAACACTGTGAGGAGGACGCACTACACTAACTTGTAGCTTTAGCTGAACACTATGCAGAGGTCGCACTACACTAACTTGTAGTTTTAGCTGAACACTGTTCAGAGGACGCACTACACTAACTTGTAGCTTTAGCTGAACACTGTGCAGAGGTCGCACTACACTATCTTGTAGTTTTAGCTGAACACTATTCAGAGGACGCACTACACTAACTTGTAGCTTTAGCTGAACACTGTGCAGAGGTCGCACTACACTAACTTGTAGTTTTAGCTGAACACTGTGCAGAGGTTGCACTACACTAACTTGTAGTTTTAGCTGAACACTGTGAGGAGGACGCACTACACTAACTTGTAGCTTTAGCTGAACACTGTGAGGAGGACGCACTACTCTAACTTGTAGCTTTAGCTGAACACTGTGCAGAGGTCACACTAAACTAACTTGTAGCTTTAGCTGAACACTGTGAGGAGGACGCACTACACTAACTTGTAGCTTTAGCTGAACACTGTGCAGAGGTTGCACTACACTAACTTTTAGTTTTAGCTGAACACTGTGAGGAGGATGCACTACACTAACTTGTAGCTTTAGCTGAACACTGTGCAGAGGTCGCACTACACTAACTTGTAGTTTTAGCTGAACACTGTGAGGAGGATGCACTACACTAACTTGTAGCTTTAGCTGAACACTGTGAGGGGGTTGCACTACACTAACTTGTAGTTTTAGCTGAACACTGTGAGGAGGACGCACTACACTAACTTGTAGCTTTAGCTGAACACTGTGCAGAGCTCGCAATAAACTAACTTGTAGCTTATTTAGCTGCCTGCGGTAGTGATAGGATCAGGAAAAAACCACCAACCTTCTACAGGTAGCTTTAGCTGAACACTGTGCAGAGCTCGCAAAAAAATAACTTGTAGCTTATTTAGCTGCCTGCGGTAGAGATAGGATCAGGAAAACACCACCAACCTTCTACAGATAGCTTTAGCTGAACACTGTGCAGAGCTCGCACTACACTAACTTGTAGTTTTAGCTGAACACTGTGCAGAGCTTGCAAAAAATTAACTTGTAGCTTATTTAGCTGCCTGCGGTAGTGATAGGATCAGGAAAACACCACCAACCTTCTACAGGTAGCTTTAGCTGAACACTGTGCAGAGCTTGCACTACACTAACTTGTAGTTTTAGCTGAACACTGTGCAGAGCTTGCAAAAAACTAACTTGTAGCTTATTTAGCTGCCTGCGCTAGTGATAGGATCAGGAAAATACCACCAACCTTCTACAGGTAGCTTTAGCTAAACGCTGTGCAGAGCTCGCAAAAAACTAACTTGTAGTTTTAGCTGAACACTGTGAGGAGGACGCACTACACTAACTTGTAGCTTTAGCTGAACACTGTGAGGAGGTCGCACTACACTAACTTGTAGTTTTAGCTGAACACTGTGAGGAGGATGCACTACACTAACTTGTAGTTTTAGCTGAAGACTGTTCAGAGGACGCACTACCCTTACTTGTAGCTTTAGCTGAACACTGTGCAGAGGTCATACTACACTAACTTGTAGTTTTAGCTGAACACTGTGAGGAGGACGCACTACACTAACTTGTAGCTTTAGCTGAACACTGTGAGGAGGACGCACTACACTAACTTGTAGTTTTAGCTGAACACTGTGCAGAGGTCACACTAAACTAACTTGTTGCTTCAACTTAACACTATGAGGAGGACGCACTACACTAACTTGTAGCTTTAGCTGAACACTGTGCAGAGGTCGCACTACACTAACTTGTAGTTTTAGCTGAACATTGTTCAGAGGACGCACTACACTAACTTGTATCTTTAGCTGAACACTGTGCAGAGGTCGCACTACACTAACTTGTAGTTTTAGCTGAACACTGTGAGGAGGATGCACTACACTAACTTGTAGTTTTAGCTGAACACTGTGAGGAGGACGCACTACCCTAACTTGTAGCTTTAGCTGAACGCTGTGCAAAGGTCGCACTACACTAACTTGTAGTTTTAGCTGAACACTGTGAGGAGGACGCACTACACTAACTTGTAGCTTTAGCTGAACACTGTGAGGAGGACACACTACAATAACTTGTAGTTTTAGCTGAACACTGTGCAGAGGTCACACTAAACTAACTTGTAGCTTTAACTGAACACTGTGAGGAGGACGCACTACACTAACTGTAAATAGTCTAGCTGCCTGACTGTGGTACTAATAGGATCAAAAGAACACCAGCAATTTTCTTCAGGTAGCTGTAAATACTGTAACAAGACAAGCCTGCCTGTCAGTAGGAAGATAACAGGAACGGATCTAGCTAAACTGAATACAGTGTATATATATATATATATATATATATATATATATATATATATATATACAACACCTGGGATGCATATATATACACAATACACTGTAAGTGCAGCTAACTCACTGACTGTCCTGCCTAATCTAGCTAACTCAAATGAAATGACACTGTCTCTCTCTCTCTCTAAGCACGCCGGAACACACTACACAGGGCCGCCGTGCAGGCGGCCTTATATAGTGTGGGGCGTGTTCTAAACCCCCTGAGCCATAATTGGCCAAAGCCACCCTGGCTTTGGCCAATTATAGCTCTCTCTACTAACGGCGCTGTGATTGGCCAAGCATGCGGGTCATAGTGCATGCTTGGCCAATCATCAGCCAGCAATGCACTGCGATGCCGCAGTGAATTATGGGCCGTGACGCGCCACACGAATTTGGCGCGAACGGCCCATATCGTTCGCAATTCGACGAATGGTCGAACAGACGATGTTCGAGTCGAACATGGGTTCGACTCGAACACGAATCTCATCCCTAGCCAAGAATGCGGTCACGTACACCATGTACGACAAAATTATAAAAGGGCAGTTCAGTACCAAGCGCGGCACCCTTTGGGCTCCTTTTGCTAATCTCGTGTTAGTAAAAGTTTGGTGAGAGACGATTTGCGCTTTTTCAGACTCATGGTTTTCAGATCATATTTCTGCTGTTCAATTTGTGCTTGTGGGTTTGTATCTGGTCTTCAGTGCGTGCAGCGAGTTACCATTGATTTTTCATTGTGTTTTTGTCCGTTCGTTACTGACTTTCAGGTCGCTCTTCACAGGCCTTGCTGTTCTTCAGTGCGTTCTGTTACTTCGTTCTGACCAGCCGACCATTTTCTAGCCATGTTGCGTATACGTACTCATCGTAGAGTTCGTGCCTCTGCAGGGGCTTGGTGTTGGGGTCCTTACTTTGACACAAACCCAGTCCATGAACAGGGTGGGGAGGAGTTCATGGACCAAGAATTGGTTGCTCCAGCTTGACCAGTTCATTCACATGCCTTTGCTCCGTGAGATCCGTGAGAATAATCCTGACAATTTCAGGAACTTTCTCAGGATGACGGACCCCGTATTTCACCGTTTGTTGGCTTTGCTGACCCCTTATATCAGCAGGCAAGATACCTGCATGAAGCAAGCCATCACTCTGGAGCAGAGGCTAGTCGCCACCCTGCGGTACTTGGCGACAGGGAGAAGCCTGCAGGACCTTAAGTTCTCCACAGGCATCTCCCCCAGGCTCTGGGGATCATTATCCCAGAGACCTGTTCTGCCATCATTCAGGTCCTGCAGAAGGAGTATATGAAGGTAAGATTTTTTATCCTTTAACATCACATTTTATTGTATTTAATGTTTGATAATATATTGTGTTTCTTTCCTCATTCCCTAATTACCATGATTGTAATATGCTGTGAATGTCCCCTTTGTCCTCATGCATGATGGATGTTTATGTCAATTTTTTTGTCCTTCATAAATATTTGCCTTCACTTACCTCCCCAGCATGCTCTCCTGGGCCTATATTCACCTTGTGTAGTCACTTAACAATGTATTTTGTCAGCTCCATAGTAGTGTTTTAACCTAAATACCCCCTAAAATGTTCAAAATTGTGATGTGTGCTTTAAATTCAGGCAGAGTGCCAGAGGCTTTTATTTGGGTCCCAAAATCATTTGGAACCCTCCCTCCCCCCAACTGCTAACTCAGCTGATACCAATCCTCTATCTGCTGACTTTGCCAAACCCATACACACTATACCTACCTCTTTTGTGGTCAGATTTATGGATGAATTCCCCAAAGCATGTCGTACAAGGGCCTGCCTGAATACTTTCAAATGGTAATGTTCAAAGTTTTTGTATCCTATTATTATCTTGATAGGTAATAGCAGAATGTAAACATGTGCTAAAATGTGTACAGTGTGTATTTATCTCTTTGTATTATGACACTTCTTACCTGTCCAGTGGGCTGCCAATAGTGTAAGTAAGGAGGGACTGGCCAAAGTAATACACATTATTTAGGCATTCATCTCTTAATGAAGTGGAGAGGGTTACCTGTCCAAAGCATCTCCCCCCATAAATTAATTTAAATGGCCCATGAGAGGGGGGGGGATCTGATAGGTGGACCTTATACCTTTGTCTTTAAATACTCCCTAAAATAAATGTTATACTGATGTTGGCCAAGAATGTTTGTGTCTAATCTGCTTTCCATGTTTATGTGCAAAATGATTAAATTTTTTTTCTTGTTTGACTCCACAATTTCCTTCCAACACACAGGAATGGCAGACTGTGGCCTCTCACTTTGCCCAGCGGTGGGACTTTCCTAACTGCGGAGCGGCAATTGATGGGAAACATGTCCACATCATCCCACCACCCAACTTGGGGTCATACTATTACAACTACAAGGGGTTCAATAGTATTGTGATGTTGGCGGTGGTGTCAGCTACTTACGAGTTACTGTATGTGGAACTGGGGAAGAATGGCCGGATGTCAGATGGTGGAGTCATCGCCCCCACACAGAGTTCTACAGCATCTCCAGAATGGCAAAATATAAAAAGAAAGAATTGCGCTAGGTGCGTTATGAAGCCGTGAAGGATATCCTGCGGCTGAGCACTATAGCCCCGATATTAGGGCACAAAAAATAATAGTAACAAGAAAAAGTGCAGCACTGGACAAATATCACAAAAAGTGAGCGTGATATAACAGTGAAAAAACACCGTGCAAAAAGTGACTAATATCTACTAAATATTGTAAATATTAAAATTACATCAGATGAATGAATTCAATTGATGGTGCAAATAAACAATGATGTAGAAAAACAACAAATATAGTGGAAACAGTTCATAAAGTGAAGTAAAGTCCAAACATGGGATATCCAAAGCAAGACCCCAAGTCTGTATTTCACCGTTGGTGCTGCCCGTCACCTGATAGTAAAACAATGGAGGCTTACCGGAAAGTCTGAGACCACCCTTATTCAGGGAGGTCAAAACAGACTTGGTAGAATAATTGGAGCCACAGGAAACGCTGCTGGGATCACACTAGCTTCCTGGATGAGTGGCCGGTCAGCAGAAAAACAGGGGACACCTTAGGCGATATACTACCAAGAGGTAATTACCACACAGCAAACAGCAGACACTTCCATGAATTCGGTTAGGGCAATCCATAAATGTTCCAAAAGAAAAGAGGAGACTCTGAAAGTGCAGAGAAACTTTGGCCAATTTATTCAAAAATTTAAAACAGAGACATAAAATTCCTAGCAGGGATAAGAGATGAAAAAAAACCCACTGCTGTTTAAAAAGAAAACCGCGCACTGTTTGTGATATTTGTCCAGCGCTGCACTTTTTCTTGTTATCTCTGGAATGGCAGCTTGGACTTGCCACCTTCAGAAGACAATGCAGAAGGACTCCCATTCGTCTTCGTTGCGGATGAAGCATTTGCGCTGGGGGACCATCTTATGCGGCCATTCCCTATGAGGAAGTCACCCCAGACCAGAGGGTTTTTAATTACCGGCTGGCCAGAGCCAGAAGAGTGGTGGAGAACACATTTGGAATAATGGCCAGCCGGTTCCACCTATTTCTTACACTGATACACATGGCGGAGTATAAACTCAATCACATCATCCTGGCTTGCTGTGTTCTCCACAACTTTTTAAGGAGAAATTCTGTGAACTATGCTGGCTCAGTTAGGCCTGAAGCCAGAATTAATCTCAATGAACCAACCCTGACGGCGCTTGAAGCCAGTCGTCCTGGCTTGCCCCCCCTGAGTGCCCGCGAGGTCCGTATAAGATACATGGAATACTTTGTGGGTAGGGGGGGCATCAATATGCCAGACAATGTCTGAGAGATTTTTTAAATAAAAACATTTTTTGAACTTAACAAATATTTGCTTACATTTACTGCTTGTGTTTCTTTTAGCTGACCATGACTAAAATTTGGGGAGTCGTGAAAATGGCCTGATTCTGTAAAATTATAAAGCACTGTTGGGTGTTATTTGCTAAAGGCAAAGACACTTTGCACTACAAGTGCACTTGAGACTGCACTGAAACTGCACTTGTAGTGCAAAGTGGATTTGCCCTTAGGAAATAACCCCCATTGTCACTGAAAACACCAATTTTACCACAAAAAATGTTTATGAGCATTGAAAGTAGAAGCCACACATTGTTGATTATCAATCTTTTTAATACAAGCACAATCACATGTGCATTTATAAAAGGTTTTTTAAAACAAACCAACATGTTTGTTGTATAACAAATTTTTAGGCCACAATAATTAAAGTAGAAATGTCCTTTTAAGGTAAAACAGGCATGCTTAAAACCAACAAGAAATACACAAATCTGGAACTTACAAAGTTCAACTTTTATAGCAATTGAAGGCAATATCAGACATGAGTATTTACAAACTGTGTATGATATTGCATTCAGATGGGGTGATGTCACCCCTGGAAAAGCCAAATTTTGAAGATGCACACAAATTGCCGAATGTCAACATGTGCTAGCTGCCATCATGGGGGATCAAGGGACGTGTTTTGTAGGTGCAACCCCTTCCTCTCAGATACTTTATTATTGAGGAAGGGGTTGCACCCCCAAAACACATACATTGATCTCCCGTGATGGCAGATAGCACATGTTGACACACTGTGTGCATCTTCAAGCTTTGGCTTTTCGAGAATATGTCAAAAAAGTTAAAAAAAATTTCCAGACAAAAAACAATTCGGGATTTCGAGGGGTTTTAAATTCTCCCTAAAACATCAATGATGTTCTTCATTTTGTTTTGAACATCATTGATGTTTTGCTTTATGTTTTCCAAGTCCCTATTACATGATCTCCCCGATCAGGATCTGGGCACTTTTACTGGTGAAATAACCTTCTTCCACAACATCACGATTAGGGATGAGTCGAACACCCCCCTGTTCAGTTTGCACCAGAACTTGCGAACAGGCAAACATTTTGTTTGAACACGTGAACACCGTTAAAGTCTATGGGACACGAACATGAATAATCAAAAGTGCTAATTTTAAAGGCTCATATGCAAGTTATTGTCATAAAAAGTGTTTGGGGACCTGGGTCCTGCCCCAGGGGACATGGATCAATGCAAAAAAAAGTTTTAAAAACGGCTGTTTTTTCAAGAGCAGTGATTTTAATAATGCTTAAAGTCAAACAATAAAAGTGTAATATTCCTTTAAAATTCGTACCTGGGGGGTGTCTATAGTATGCCTGTAAAGGGGCGCATGTTTCCCGTGTTTAGAACAGTCTGACAGCAAAATGACATTTCAAAGGAAAAAAAAGTCATTTAAAACTATTCACGGCTATTAATGAATTGCCAGTCCAACAATACACATAAAAGTTAATTGATAAAAACGGCATAAGAATTCCCCACAGGGGAACCCCGAACCAAAATTAAAAAAAAAAAATGATGTGGGGAGTCCCCCTAAATTCCATACCAGGCCCTTCAGGTTTGTTATGGATATTAAGGGGAACCCCGTGCCAAAATTTAAAAAAGAATGGCGTGGGGTCCCCCTAAAAATCTATACCAGACCCTTATCCGAGCACGCAACCTGGCAGGCCGCAGGAAAAGAGGGGGGACGAGAGAGCGCCTCCCCTCCTGAACCGTACCAGGCCACATGCCCTCAACATTGGAGAAAGCTCTATTTGTGGGGAAAAAAAGGACGTCAATTTTGTTTGGGTACAATGTCGCACAACCGCGCAATTGTCATTTAAACTGCGACAGCGCTGAAAACTAAAAATTGGTCTGGGAAGGAAGGGGGTGAAAATGCCCTGTATTAAACCAGTTAAATGACTTTTTTCCTTTGAAATGTCATTTTGCTGTCAGACTTTTCTAAACATGGGAAACATACTACAGACACCCCCAGGTACGAAATTTAAAGGGATATTACACTTTTATTGTTTCACTTTAAGCATTATTAAAATCACTGCTCCCGAAAAAAACGGCCGTTTTTAAAACTTTTTTTTGCATTGATCCATGTCCCCTGGGGCAGGACCCAGGTCCCCATACATTCAAATTTGCCGCAAACACCCCAAATTGTTCGCTGTTCAGCGAACTTGCGAACAGCCGATGTTCAAGTCAAAGCTCATCCCTAATCACGATCACCTAAAAATATAGAAACAAAAACACACCATGTATTATAAATATGCATGCATCCATCTCTTACCCGAGCCTGTGGTCGCAGACACTCACCTGTTGTGGTGACAATTTCCACAACGTCTCCCTCCTCCTCCTCCTGTTGGCTTTGTGGGATTTCCCCTTCTTCCTGAGGTGGGGGGTCTGCGGTCTCCTCTGATGAGTGGTGTCCTCCGAGTCTTTTCTCCTTTATGTAAAAAAAAAAAAAAAAAAAAGGTATACTTAGCACACAGATATTTGATGTTAAAAATAGGAATATGAAACATTGCCTGGAAGTGAGGTACAATTGTCTGTTTTGGCAGAGTTCCAAGATGAAGAAATATTGTTTTCCTTTGCCAAGCTTGAATTTTTACCTGTTTTGTACAAGCTTCACAGATGGAGACACCCCTATAGTATACACTTGAGCACCTGTGTGGGCCCCCTAATAAAAAGGTTGTTCTTTTGTCCCACACTAGTGCTACAGCATCCAGATGTGTAAACAGCTGCTGAGTGTCCTCTCCTTACACAGAATCTAGTTTGCATTTCATTCTTGTTACAAACCCATCTAGACACCAAAATCATTTTAAGAAAAGTAGGCCAGAAAAAATGTATTGAACTGCATCTGGACAAAACATGGTGTTTTATAGGCCGAACGAACAATGTTTACTACAAACGAATAATGTGTCCATGAACATGAAAGTTGCCATTTTAAACTGTACAACAGTAAAGAAAAGCACATGGAGCAGCACGAACAAAATAAAAATAAATAATAAGGAACACAGGACAACTACTTACTTTTTTGCAGCACTCTCCTGATCCTTCTATACTGATCATTCTCCCTTAATTTGAGGTCCGACCACTGCTTCCTGAGTTGATCTTTGGATCGTCGTACCCCAAAATTTCTGTGCAGACTCTTCACCACTTTCGCCATGATCTTGGACTTTCTGACATTGAGGTTGGGGTAAGGTCCATACTTCCCGTCATAGTCGGCCCTTTTCAAGATGTCCACCATCTCCACCATCTCCACAAAGGACATATTTGAGGCCTTAAATCGTCTCCTCCGGGATCCTGACATTTTTGGCTCTGGGCTTTCCTCCTCCTCGTTGATGTAATTAACATGCACCTGCTCTGTCTCCGCCATGTGCTCTTCCCCACTGCGCCGAATGAGAAGGGGCAGGGAATAGACTAGAAAGAACGTCAGGGGTGGGCGGAGTTTCACACATGTGCAGTGTATATAAAGCGTAACATGCGTGCGTAGTACGTACGATCTGTGAGCAGAGGAAGGAGTATCCAAACCATCGATCGTGATAACGAAGGTAACATTTAAACTTGGGCCTATACTGCTTATAGATTGAGGCCTATATTGGGACAAAATTAGGAGACTTTAGCCTGACATTAGGGTTTGTCTTGTGTATTGCAGATAAAATGGATGGCTTCAATGACCACAACTTCCTCCCCCTGTTCATAGACAAGTACAGGAAGCTGCCCTGTCTGTGGCAGGTGAAACATCCACATTAGAATCATAAACAAAAGAGGCAGGCAGCGCTGGAGAAACTGCTGGAGTTGGTGAAGCCGGTGGTCCCCACAGCAACCATCCCCTATTTAATAGCCAAAATTGGTGGCCTGAGGAGCACTTATCTTAGGGAGCGCAAGAAGGTCCAGGATTCCCAGAGATCCGGAGCTGCAGCAGATGACATTTATGTCCCCGGGCTGTGGTACTATGAGAGACTTCGTTTTCTGTCAGACCAGACTGAAGTCAGGGAATCCTTCTCAACCCTTCCTTTCACTCTTCCTTCCACCCTATCTTCCACCCCAGCTGAGGCTTCCGATGTCCAACCTGGGACTTCCAGCCAGGAAGAAGTGGAGGAGCCCAGCTGGAGTCAGATATAGCATTGTTCTACAGATTTCTGGTCAATAAATAAATGATGTTTACTAGATTTTATTATTGATCACTAATTGCTGATTTAATAAAGTGTTTTACATATCAATAGACACTAGTGGGCAAAAATAATTGGGACAAGAATGAAAAATGCTGGGCTCAGAATGATAGTCTTTTATATTTGTTAACATTCAATTTGCAACAGTCATGAGGTGAAAATTGTGTGTGATTGATGAAGAAAAAACTATAACTATGTCCCTTTTTCATACACAGCAAGACCTCAGCCAGGAGGAGGCTGTGGAATGTGGCACACAAGAGGAGGCTGTGGAATGTGGCACACAGGAGGAGGCGGGTTAGTGGCAGCCAGGAGGAGGCGGGGCTAAGTGGCAGCCAGGAGAAGGCCGGGCCCAGTAGGAGCCTGACAGAATCGCAGGTCCCTCCCCTCCCCTTCCAAACAAAAGACCCAGGAAGGGGAGTATCGTGCAGGATTCAGCACTCAGGCTGATTCAGGAGGCTTCTGCGTCCCTGAGAGCCACCCCCACTCGTGAAGAGGCCTTTGTCTCCATGGCTGCCATCAAACTGCAGGACATGCAGGAGGGCCAATGCCTCATGTGTGAGGAAATCATTTATCAAACATTAAATAAGGGGTTGAGGGGCAAAATCACACCCAATACCCACCTGAGTGAGTTGCATCATCCTCCTTCTCCTCCTCCTGCCACAACTCCACCACCACAGACACAGCTTGGAAGGAAGCGTGGAAGGCAGACCAGAGAGTGATGACCTGGGTTCAGTCTGGTCTGACAAAAGATGCAGGCTTTTGTATGACCACAGCCTGGGGACAGATATGTCATCTGCTGCTGTTCATGATTCTCTTGGACTTCTGGACCAGATTGAACTCCCTTAGATAAGGACTCCTCAGGCCACCAATTTTGCCTGGAAATAATTGATGTGTGCCCTGGGGGCCAAAGGCTTCGCCAATTTCTGCTGTTTCTCCAGCATTGCATCCCTCTTTCTTTGGTTATGAGCCCTTAATAAATTTTTGTTTTGATTTATTATACTCGCCTATGTGTGTTTTCATTTAAAAAGGACAGTTTGTTTGTGAGGAGGCAGGTATATTTCAAAAATACAATGTGAAATTAAGAAGAGACATCAACACCAAGCAACCTCCTTGAGACTAAATAATACAAGATAATAATCGTGTTGTGGTAACTTGACACACAAAACACACACCAAACTATTCTGGAACAAAAAATCAAAAAAAAATTAAGAATAAAACACAAGATCAGGACTTCAAAAAATCCAAACAAAAAATATTTAATCTAAAACATCCCAAAAATATTATTTTTTCAGGAGATGTGACAAATAAAAATATTATATTGATGAAATCACAAGAAATAATAAAGAAAGAAGTTTGTGAGAAGTCTGTGTGAATATGAGCAGCAAAACTACTTCATTCTTCTAGCATTATAAAGAAGAACAGAGTGCGCTGCATTAAGCAATTTAAAACATTGCAGCCTGAGAAAAGTGCTATATCCATTCCGAATGCTAATTTTACCTGACCGAGCAATTCTGTCTCGGAATTTATTCTGAGCATGCGTGGCACTTTGTACGTCAGAATTGTCCACACACGGTCGGAATTGACGCGATCAGATTTTATAGCCTGCTCTCAAACTTTGTGTGTCGGAAAATCCGATGTAAAAAGTCCGATGGAGCCCACACACGGTCGGAATTTCGAACAACAAGCTCCGATCACACATTTTCCGTCAGGAAAATCCGACCGTGTGTACAGGGCATTAGAGTTCCTTACAAATATGCATTCTGTCCATGGTGTAAATGTTGTGATAAGCTATTGAGTAATTGCTTATGTAAAGATCTTTTTACTTCACAGAGAGAAAAAACAAAAAGAAAAATAATACATCTATCATTTTCATACCCTGCAACCCTATAAACCAGGGGTCTCAAACTGGCAGCCCTCCGAAACTACAAGTCCCACCATACCTCTGCTTGTGGGAGTCATGCTTGTAACTGTCAGCCTTGCAATAACTCATGGGACTTGTAGTTTCGCAACAGCTGGAGGGCCGCCAGTTTGAGACCCCTGCTTTAAACCTTTATGCTCTGTTCACATATGCTGCGGCCTGTGGCTCAAAGCATGGGGTCCGGTGCATCCCTGTTCACTGATTCAGGTCTGAATCAGGTCAGAATTTTTGCCTGAATTCGCACCTGAATCGGACCAGAAGATGCACAGGACCCATCTTCAATGAAAACCACGACCGCTCTGGAGCTGTGTAAACTTAAAGCGTAACTCTACTTTTGTTGAGAAAAAAAACATCCCCCCGGGTGATGTACATTGCATAGATTTTACCAAACTTTGTTGCAGATTCCTACCTTTTGTTATTCTGAAGAAATCCATGTGTGTTTGCCTGTGTCCATTTGGGAAAGTGAGTCCAATGGGAGTGGTTTCATGATTATCAACTAGCTGCTGCACCGGCAGGGCTCTAATAAGGAAAATTGCAGGGTCTGCATCCCTTTAGACATGATTTCCTATTGGGAGTATCTCACCAAAAATGATTTTTTTGTTGCAGGGGATGCCTGAAATCGGACTTGCATCTCAGTACAGACTTCTGGGAAAATTGGTAGGCCGATCACACAGGCAGGAAATTATGTTTCGGGGGGGCATTCTGTACACATTCTGTATACAGAACGCCTCCAGGTAGCCATCTTGCATCGCATTTTCAGAAAATCACAGAACTGCAGATTGAAAAGGAAAGGTAATTTTTAATAACATTCAATCACAATATGACTTGTGTCGTAATTGTATATGCTATATTATTTTTTTTCTTTATTTGCTATTTATTTTTTCCCCGTGAAAGTGGAGTTACAATTTAATTGTTTTCTAAAAGGCTGTGCATCACCACTGCTGTGTATTGCTCCACTGTGCTGGGCAGCAGCCTAGGAAATGTGAGCACTGCTCAACATCAATGAGCAGAAGGGGAAGACAGAGGCGCATCAGTCTCCCAGTTGTTCCAGATGACACAGTTTTCATAACTAATACTTGTAAGTCCCGGCTACATCATAAGTTTAGTGCAGACAGAACTCAAAAGACATCCTAAATGGCCTTCCACTTGTACTCTAAAAGTGGTTCTTCAAGATTGTAGTAGACCAAAATCCTGGTAAAAAAAATAGCAGACAGCAAACAGCAGCAGATCTGGGGCAGGCTGGGTAACCCTAAAGACAACAAACGACAGTAAACTCATATAGAGTATGAAGGTAAATTGACTCAAGGATGGCTCTGTAATTTTTGGCTCTGCAATTAAAAGAGCAGATAGGAAACACAAAAAAAATGCATTTCTAAGTAATCCTGTCCCAGCATGTTGACTTTTTCTCAATAACCCACTTTAAGTGTAAATATACTTACCCTTACGTTAGTCCATACATTGAAAAGCCACCATTTTTCTACAACCAAGCTGCTGCATGTAACCTGCATTTTGGGTGTGTGGAATACTTGTTTTCCTTCCACCCTTTATGGTTTCTTTCACCAGCTTGTAGGTCACTGCAAGACACAAAAGTCAACTGAAGCTGCAATTATCTATAAGTACTGTATTTGTTTGTAGATTGCCATCACTAAACATTTCCAAATATGCCTTTGATGTAATTTTTTTGATAACGGTGAGGTTTCTCTTTACGAAATTAGCCACTGGAGATTAGAGAATAACTAAATGCCCAAGTGTTTCTCATTAAATGGTCAGCTGCCAAAAAAAAGAAAGAAAGGAAAAAAAAATACTATTTTGTACATTGATCTATATAACATAAAGTAGAACTATAGGCATTTTTTGTTTCCATTTAGATCGAGATAGGGAGGGTTATAACCCCTGTCTGATTTTTTTATTGCCCATCTGTGTTCCATTGTGGAGATTTACCTTCACTTCCTATCCCATAGTCAAACAGGAAGTGATAGGAAATCCTTGGGGACCCCCAGGTCACCAGAACTAGTGTCCCCATTGGAAAATTTCCCTGCTATTACTTTTTTGGGGACAACCCAAAATTAGGGTATTTTCTTTTACTTTCACTTTCAATGATGATGGTAAACAGGACTTATGCCCCGTACACACGGTCGGATTTTCCGACGGAAAATGTGTGATAGGACCTTGTTGTCGGAAATTCCGGGCGTGTGTAGGCTCCATCACACATTTTCCATCGGATTTTCCGACACACAAAGTTTGAGAGCAGGCTATAAAATTTTCCGACAACAAAATCCGTTGTCGGAATTTCCGATCGTGTGTACACAAATCCGACGCACAAAGTGCCACGCATGCTCAGAATAAATAAAGAGATGAAAGCTATTGGCTACTGCCCCGTTTAGAGTCCCGACATACGTGTTTTACATCACCGTGTTCAGAACGATCGGATTTTCCGACAACTTTGTGTGACCGTCTGTATGCAAGACAAGTTTGAGCCAACATCCGTCGGAAAAAATCCTAGGATTTTGTTGTCGGAATGTCCGATCAATGTCCGACCGTGTGTACGGGGCATAACACAGATAGTGCGGGCACAGGTGGGGGCACAGACAGCAATAAAAACCTGACAGGTGTTCTAATCCCTCTCCACTCTATCCAAAAAGTTTAAAAAAAGTTTTGCCTTTATTTATACTTTAAGTATTGTCCATTGGAACTGGTCAGTTCTTTTCAAACTCACTACAAAAATGGCAGTTGAAATTGGATACCAAGTGTAAAAAAAAAAAAAGACACAAATATTCATAATTAACCGCTTGCGGACCAGCCGCTGCAGTTTTACTGCGGCAGGTTGGCTCCGCTGCGTGAAATCACATTATTGTACAAAATCTTGTGAGGTCCGGATAGCAGGTGGCGTGCGTGCCCGCCGCGAGCTCCTTGAGTCCGAACGTGGGTCCCGCGGATTCGATGTCCACGGGGATACCCGCGATCGTCTCATGGAGAGGAAGAACAGGAAAATGCTGATGTAAACAAGCATTTCCCCGTTCTGCCTAGTGAAAGGACACTGATTACAGCTCCCTGTAATAGGGAGCGATTATCAGTGTTGTGTCACACATAGCCCAGCCCCCCCACAGTTAGAATCACTCCCTAGGACACACTTAACCCCTGCAGCGCCACCTCCTGGTTAACCCCTTCACTGCCAGTCACATTTACACAGTAATCAGTGCATTTTTAATTGAAATAGCGTCAAAAGTGTCCGATGTGTCCGCCATAATGTAGCAATCACGATACAAATCGCTGATCGCCGCCAATACCAGTAAAAAAAAAAAAATATTAATAAACATGCCATAAAACTATCCCCTATTTTGTAGATGCTATAACTTTTGCGCAAACCAATCAATAAACACTTATTGCGATTTTTTTTTTACCAAAAATATGTAGAAGAATACATATCGGCCTAAACTGAGGAAAAAAAATGTTTTTATATATTTTTTGGGGATATTTATTATAGCAAAAAGTAAAACATATTGCTTTTTTTTCAAAATTGACGCTCTTTTTTGTTTATAGCGCAAAAAATAAAAACCTCAGAGGTGATCAAATACCACCAAAAGAAAGCTCTATTTGTGGGGAAAAAAGGACGTCAATTTTGTTTGGGAGCCACATCGCACGACCGCGCAATTGTCAGTTAAAGCGACGCAGTGCCGAATGACAAAAAATGCTCTGGTCAGGAAGGGGGCAAATCCTTCCGGGGCTGAAGTGGTTTAGCAACCTAAATATTATTTTTCTGTTTGCATACTCTGCTGCAACTGTTATAGAGAAGAGAATAGCACATGTGACAGATAAACTCTCTCAAACTGCTTCTACATTATAGACAATGATGACATTAATTTGTTTCTTTTACTTTTTTCATGTTTCTTTCTTTTTTTTTTCAGAATGCAATCTTATGATTTTCACAGTACAAAACCATTTGAGATTAACCTCCATCTAGCACACTCTGGCTGTATGAATCTGTCAAGTAAATGGAATACTACACAGTGTAAGATCTAAGCTGTTTCAGAAAAAAACAAGATATTTTGATTGCTTTTAACATGGGGATAAATGTTATTTTCATTACCCGAATGTAATTTCATTGTTTTAGTTTTGCAAACAAGGAAAACAATACATACTAAAATAAAGTATTCATTCCAAGTACCAACTGTAACCAACACTATTAAAGCATTGAAGCTCCCCTTTTGTCTTCTGATTGATTTATTTCTTTTTGTAGCTGTGATTTGAAGATTAGTACGTCAGAGAAGCTCTAGTCATTTTTCTTTGCGGGACAGAAGCCACTAATAGTTCATAATTAGTGGCATCCTGCTGAAATGCTGTATTCTTTGCTAAATGTGCCTCTTCCAGTTAATGACTTTTTAAGCTAGCATCAGATGAATCTGTCATTTAGCACTTAGTAATATGCCGGCCCATTCTAAGGAGCATTTGCTAGGTCAGCTCAGGATAGGATCATTCCTGGTGTTTGGGTTTCTCCAGTGTAACTTTATTTTTTCCACTATAGAGTGCTGTGTGGAGAGGAGCAGCTGTTCCCAGAAGCAATACATTATAAAAAGCTTTTCATTTTTCTGCTGCTGTGATGTAAACACACACACATGGACTTGTCAACTGCTCATTCGGCCTATGATGCTTGGGAAATGCCATAAAAGCTGTCTTTCATACTTCTAATGGGGCGTACACACGGTTGGACTTTTCGGCTACAAAAGTCCGACAGCCTGTCCGACAAACTTTCGACGGACTTTTGGCGGACTTGCGGCGGACTTTCTAACGAACGGACTTGCCTACATACGATCACACAAAAGTCAGACGGATTCGTACGTGATGATGTACACCGGACTAAAATAAGGAAGTTGATAGCCAGTAGCCAATAGCTGCCCTAGCGTGGGTTTTTGTCCATCGGACTAGCATACAGACGAGCGGATTTCTGGGTCCGGCGGAGTTACGAGGTAAAGATTTGAAGCATGTTCCAAATCTAAAGTCCGTCAGATCTGCGACTGGAAAAGTCCACTGAAAGTCCGGTGAAGCCCACACACGATCGGATTGTCCACCGGATTTGGTCCGTCGGCGTCCGTCGGACTTTTGTAGCCGAAAAGTCCAACCGTGTGTACGCCCCATTAGGTACACATTTTGCCAAGCAGTAGTGCAGAGAAGGCCAGACTGCCATGGACCACCATTAGAAATCATAGGGGTTCTGTACAGCCTACCAAATAGATACCCTAACACTAAGCCGAAAAATGCACTCTCTAACATTCGTGCACCAGTCCTTCTCTACGACCCCAAGTTCAAGCACCATGCATACTTTTTTTGGAACTCTTACCTTGTGTACTGAAGAAAGATTGCTAGATTTAATTGTCACAAAAAGGATCCCCGCTGCTACAATGTGACAAAACCTCTCTGATCCAAGACTGTGGATGTGATCCAAACAGACAGAGCCAGTTGTTCACATCCTATGCATATACTATATGGATAATAATCTGTGCCCACACTTATACATGAGGGATGAGCCGATGGTTTGGTCTGAACCTAGGTTTGTACCAAACTTTGGCTGTTCAGTTGTTTGGATGAATGCCCAAACATTTGCCCATTTGGCGGGAGCCAAAAATCATATATAGAATGGTATTCTTACCAGTTCCATATATGACAGCATCCCACTGTCTTTGGTTGCTAAGGAAGCAGTGATTGATTGCACCTGCTGCATCCCTAGGAACTGCTGACATCACCAGGAATCCCCAGTCATGTACTCAGGGGGGGCAGGGACAGCAATGACATCTCCTCTGGTAAAGCACCCCCCATGTCCAGGGCATGTAACCTAGTATGATTAAGTAGAGAAAGGCATATAGTCGTTCCCCCTTTTTAATGCCAGCCAGGTTGCATGCTCAGAATGGAGGTCTGGTAATGATTTTTAGGAGGAACTCGAGCATTTTTTTTGTGTTGAGCCCCTAGACCCAGACCCAGAGGGTCTGTTATGGATTACCTGGGGGATCTCATGCATTTTTTTGTGTCTTTTTTCAAGAGGTACTCCCTTAAACTAAAACAAACTCACAAAAGATTTCACTGGGCATAAAATGCCAGCGGTCCTTTTATTATTGGTTTTAAAATATCAAATTAAATCGCAAAAAAAAAAATCAGTCAACCAAAATTAACACGAAACACAAAAAACAGCTTTGTCACTGCAAATTTACAAAGTTCATCTACTCTAATATATTTTATATTAGGCTGTGACAAACAGAAAAGTTTGCTGTGGTGGCTACTGTACATTTGACTGGCACCTGTAGCATCTTGTTACTTCCTTTTATAGGCCAAGGGTTTCATCTTGAGACCCTCAAGGATTCCTGGATGCTGAATGGACTGTTAAGGGGGTGACAATTGTAGTGATTACAAATAAAACAAACAATGACAGTGGTAGGGCAGAAAAACTAGCTGCCACAATCCAATAAGAGGTACTGCAAAATTCTCATGCCTCTTATCAAAAGTTAGAGGTATATTGCTCTGTTAGCTGCAAATGTTTGTGTCCTTGTGTTTGACTTCCTTTACCTTGCCTTCCTTTGGACTTTACTGTTATTAGGAGAGAAAAGAAAGAATTTTTGAACATTAATTGACCAATATGAAAGACAGCCATATCTGAGCATACTGATAATAATTCTGATACGTCCACTTTCTTATTTTATCCTTCAAACATTTAACCACTTGCCGACCGCCTAACACAGATATACTGCGGCAGAATGGCACAGGCAGGCAAAATCACGTACCTGGTACGTGATCTGTCTCCCGCGGGCGGTCGGCTTCGATAAGAGAGAGCGATCTAGGCTGAAGGGGAGACGACTCATTCGTAGCCACCCCCTCGCGATCGCTCCCAATGAATGAGAATCTTCCTCTGCTGCTGTATAGTAAACAGCAGCAGAGGAAGTGATGTCATCGCTCCTCGGCTCGGTATTTTCCGTTCTGGCGCCGAGGAGAGAAGACATCTGAGTGAGTGCACAAACAACACCCTTACAGTAAAACACACCAGGCACACATTTCACCCCCCGATCACTTCGCGATCACCCCCTGTCACCGTGACACCAAGCAGTTTTTTTTTTTCTGATTACTGCATTGGTGTCAGTTTGTGACAGTTAGAAGTGGTAGGGCAGTTAGTGTTAGCCCCCTTTAGGTCTGGGGTACCCCCCTAACCCTCTCTAATAAAGGTTAACCCCGTGATCACCCCCCCTTCGCCAGTGTCAGTAAGCGTTTTTCTGATTGCTGTATTAGTGTCACTGGTGACGCTAGTTAGGGAGGTAAAATATACAGGTTCGCCGTCAGCTTTTTATAGCATCAGAGACCCCCATATACTACCTAATAAAGGTTTTAACCCCTTGATTGCCCCCTAGTTAACCCTTTCACCAGTGATCACCATATAACTGTTACGGGTGACGCTGGTTAGTTAGTTTATTTTTTATAGTGTAAGGGCACCCACCGTTTATTACCTAATAAAGGTTTAGCCCCCTGATCGCCCGGCGGTGATATACGTTAGGTTTTAGGGTCAGATAGGGTCTGCGTCGCCCCAGGCAGCGTCAGGTTAGCGCCAGTACCGCTAACACCCACGCACGCAGCATACACCTCCCTTAGTGGTATAGTTACTGAACGGATTAATATCTGATCCAATCAGATCTATACTAGCGTCCCCAGCAGTTTAGGGTTCCCAAAAATGCAGTGTTAGCGGAATCAGCCCAGATACCTGATAGCACCTGCGTTTTACCCCTCGGCCCAGCCCAGCCCACCCAAGTGCAGTATCAATCGATCACTGTCACTTACAAAACACTAAACGCATAACTGCAGCGTTAGCAGAGTCAGGCCTGATCCCTGCGATCGCTAACAGTTTTTTTGGTAGCGTTTTGGTGAACTGGCAAGCACCAGCCCCAGGCAGTGTCAGGTTAGTGCCAGTAGCGCTAACACTCACGCATGCACCGTACACCTCGCTTAGTGGTATAGTATCTGAACAGATTAATATCTGATCCGATCAGATCTATACTAGCGCCCCCAGCAGTTTAGGGTTACCAAATACGCAATGTTAGCGGGATCAGCCCAGATACCTGCTAGCACCTGCGTTTTGCCCCTCCGCCCTGCCCAGCCCAGCCCAGCCCAGCCCACCCAAGTGCAGTATCGATCGATCACTGTCACTTACAAAACACTAAACACATAACTGCAGCGTTCGCAGAGTCAGGCCTGATCACTGCGATTGCTAACAGTTTTTTTGGTAGCGTTTTGGTGAACTGGCAAGCACCAGCGGCCTAGTACACCCCGGTCGTAGTCAAACCAGCACTGCAGTAACACTTGGTGACATGGCAAGTCCCATAAGTGCAGTTCAAGCTGGCGAGGTGGCAAGCACAAGTAGTGTCCCACTGCCACCAAGAAGAAGACAAACAAAGAAGACAAAACAAAAGATCCTAATTGCGAACCCACCACTTCTGCAGGACCCGTACTTCCCCCATTCACATCCCCAACCAAATGCAGTCGGCTGCATGAGAGGCATTTTCTTTATGTCCTCCCGAGTACCCCTACCCAACGAACCCCGCCAAAAAAGATGTCGTGTCTGCAGCAAGCACGGATATAGGCGTGACACCCGCTATTATTGTCCCTCCTGTCCTGACAATCCTGGTCTTTGCATTGATGAATGTTTTCAACGCTACCATACATTTAGTAGAGTATTAGCATAGGGTACAGCATTGCACAACCTAGGCACACTTTCACAGGGTCTCCCAAGATGCCATCGCATTTTGAGAGACCCGAACCTGGAACCGGTTACAGTTATAAAAGTTACAGTTACAAAAAAAAGTGTAAAAAAAAAAAAACACAAAAAAATATATAAAATAAAAAAAACAAAAATAGTTGTCGTTTTATTGTTCTCTCTCTCTCTCTATTCTCTCTCTATTGTTCTGCTTTTTTTTACTGTATTATATTCTGCAATGTTTTATTGTTATTATGTTTTATCATGTTTGCTTTTCAGGTATGCAATTTTTTATACTTTACTGTTTACTGTGTTTTATTGTTAGCCATTTTTTTTGTTTTCAGGTACGCCATTCAGCTGCAGCGCGGCAACATCGTGGGAGCAAACAGCGTTTTCTCCCACGATATATAAAGCCGTGACTCCGGCGGTGGTGATATATGCCGAAGCATGGGGGCAGCAGGGGCGGAGGAGCGATTTGCTCCTAACTTTTGGGGTGGATGCCCCCATGCTTCGGCATATATAAACGGTGCATGTATGCCCTTAATTAGAAGTGGGTGGATGAAGGGAGGTATTCTAATGGTGGGCATACCCACCAATTAATCTCCATACCCACCAATTAATCTCTTTTTTTCATGCAGCCCACAGGCTGCATGAAAAAAAAGATTACAATATATGCCCAACAAGGACCAGCAACATACTGGTATGTTGCTGGACTTTGAGTGGTTATACCAGAATGATATCTGCAGGTTTAGGTATCATCTTGTTATCATTCTTTTCAGCCAGCGGTTGGCTTTCATGTGAAAGCAATCCTAGTGGCTAATTAACCTCTAGACTGCTTTTACAAGCAGTGTGAGGGAATGTCCCCCCCTCCCACCGTCTTCCATGTTTTTCTCTGGCTCTCCTGTCTCAACAGGGAACCTGAGAATGCAGCCGGTGATTCAGCCAGCTGACCATAGAGCTGATCAGAGACCAGAGTGGCTCCAAACATCTCTATGGCCTAAGAAACCGGAAGCTACGAGCATTTCATGACTTAGATTTCGCCGGATGTAAACAGCGCCATTGGGAAATTGGGAAAGCATTTTATCACACCGATCTTGGTGTGGTCAGATGCTTTGAGGGCAGAGGAGAGATCTAGGGTCTAATAGACCCCGTTTTTTTTTAAAAAAGAGTACCTGTCACTACCTATTGCTATCATGGGGGATATTTACATTCCCTGACATAACAATAAAAATGATAAAAAAAAAATGAAAGGAACAGTTTAAAAATAAGATTAAAAAAAAAAAAAATCACCCCTGTCTCCCCTGCTCTTGCGCAAAGGCGAACACAAGCGTTGGCCTGGCGTCAAATGTAAACAGCAATTGCACCATGCATGTGAGGTATCACCGCGAAGGTCAGATCGGGGGCAGTCATTTTAGCAGCAGGCCTCCTCTGTAAATCTAAAATGGTAACCTGTTAAGGCTTTTAAAGGCTTTTAAAATGTATTTAGTTTGTCGCCACTGCACGTTTGTGCGCAATTTTAAAGTATATCATGTTTGGTATCCATGTACTCGGCCTAAGATCATCTTTTTTATTTCATCAAATATTTGGGCAATATAGTGTGTTTTAGTGCATTAAATTTAAAAAAAGTGTGTTTTTTCCCAAAAAAATGCATTTGAAAAATCGCTGCGCAAATACTGTGTGAAAAAAAAATGAAACACCCACCATTTTAATATGTAGGGCCTTTGCTTTAAAAAAATATATAATGTTTGGGGGTTAAAAGTAATTTTCTTGCAAAAAAAAAAATTTTTAATGCAAACAAATAGTGTCAGAAAGGGCTTTGTCTTTAAGTGGTTAAAAGAGTGGGTGATGTGTGACATAAGCTTCTAAGTGTTGTGCATAAAATGCCAGGACAGTTCAAACCCCCCCCAAATGACCCCATTTTTGGAACGTAGACACCCCAAGCTATTTTCTGAGAGGCATGTCAAGCCCATGGAATATTTTATATTGTGACACAAGTTGCGGCAAAAAGACAAATTTTTTTTTGCAAATAGCTTGGGGTGTCTAATTTCCAAAATGGGGTCATTTGGGGGGGGTTTGTGCCATCTTGGCATTTTATGGCCTTGGAAACTGTGATAGGTAGTGAGGAGTGAAATAAAAAATTTACGCCCTTAGAAATCCTGAAGGCGGTGCTTGGTTTTCGGGGCCCCGTACGCAGCTAGGCTCCAAAAAAGTCCCACACATGTGGCATCCTCATACTCAGGAGAAGCAGCAGAATGTATTTTGGGGTGTAATTCCACATATGCCCATGGCATGTTTGAGCAATATATCATTTAGTGACAACTTTGTGCAAAAAAAAATTAAAAAGTTTGTCATTTTGCCGCAACTTGTGGCAAAATATAAAATATTCCATGGACTCAACATGCCTCTCAGGAAATAGCTTGGGGTGTCTACTTTCCAAAATGGGGTCATTTGGGGGGTTGTACTGCCCTACCATTTTAGCACCTCAAGAAATGAGATAGGTAGTCATAAACTAAAAGCTGTGTAAATTCCAGAAAATGTACCCTAGTTTGTAGATGCTATAACTTTTGCGCAAACCAATAAATATACGCTTATTGACATTTTTTTACCAAAGACATGTGGCTTTATACATTTTGGACTAAATGTATGACTAAAATTGAGTTTATTGTATTTTTTTTATAACAAAAAGTAGAAAATATCGTTTTTTTTTCAAAAGTTTCGGTCTTTTTCCATTTATAGCGCAAAAAATAAAAACTGCAGAGGTGACCAAATACCATCAAAAGAAAGCTCTATTTATGGGAACAAAAGAACACAAATTTTGTTTGGGTACAGCATTGCATGACTGCGCAATTAGAAGTTAAAGCGACGCAGTGCCAAATTGTAAAAAGTGCTCTGGTCAGTAAGAGGGTAAATCCTTTCGGGGCTGAAGTGGTTAAACACTCTTGTAATTTATTTTTTAATTAACTGAATTATTTCAGTTCACTTAACATGTTGTTCTTTACATTTAATTAGAATTAGTCTGTAACTTCCTATTATGGTTACCACTGGAAATCTTCTGTTCTTGACAAGAAATACAGTATTTCACAAAAGTGAGTACACCCCTCACATTTTTGTCAATATTTTATTATATCTTTTCATGTGACAGCATTGAAGAAGTGACACTTTGCTACAATGTAAAGTAGTGAGTGTCCAGCTTGTATAAAAGTGTAAATTTTCTGACCCCTCAAAATAACTCAACACACAGCCATTAATGTCTAAACCACTAGCAACAAAAGTGAGTACACCCCTAAGTGAAAATGTGCAAATTGGGCCCAAGGTGTCAATATTTTGTGTGGCCACCATTATTTTCCAGCACTGCTTTAACTCTCGTGGACATGGAGTTAACCAGAGCTTCACAGGTTGCCACTGGAGTCCTCTTCCACTCCTCTGTGACGACATCACAGAGCTGGTGGATGTTAGAGACCTTGTGCTACTCCACCTTCCATTTGAGGATGCCCCACAGATGTTCAATAGGGTTTAGGTCTGCAGACATGCTTAGCCAGTCCATCACCTTTACCCTCAGCTTCTTTAGCAAGGCAGTGGTTGTCTTGGAGGTGTGTTTGGGGTCGTTATCATGTTAGAAAATTGCCCTGCTGCCCAGTCTCTGAAGGGAGGGTATCATGCTCTGCTTCAGTATGTCACAGTACATGTTGGCATTCATGGTTCCTCAATGATCTGTAGCTCCTTATTGCCAGCAGCATTCATGCAGCCCCAGACCATGACACTCTGTAGTATGGGTGTAACTTTAGTTATTGAATTACAAGAAACTTAGTAATAGTTTTAAGGTGATTACTTATATATATATATATATATTTCTATATATGTAAAATGTATGTTTCTGAGCTAACAGATGGTCATTCACAGAGGGTCACATTGTCTCGGGTTAGGCTTTGTTAGTACCAGACAAAACCAGCTTTTTCGCGCCGTCCAACTAGCCTTTATAAGGTAAGACAATAGAGCAGGGCAGTGAACTGCGCTGAGGACGTAAGAGGTCCCAGATCTTGAACAGACTGTCGGCTTCCAGAACTATCTGAAAACTCAGAAGTTGAGAGGTTCCCTGGATTGAATGCTGAATTTATCCTGTATTGTAACATCTGTAATACATCTTTAATCGAAGCTAAGTAAATCTCTTTTATTACATTCTTTGTTTTGTGTGTTTTAATCATTGCATTTACTGACCACATATCTAAAAGGGTAAATATATAAATGAATCTATGAATAAATGTAACACAGAATTTAACCCCTTGTTACATAATGGCGCTGCGAGCAGGATATTTAACCCTTTCAGTGCTGGTTTGAAGTGCAGTGATTAATCCTAGTAATACTGTTTTGAATTGTAATGTTTTTTGACAATTGGGAAACTGTATTATTAGTGTGCACTGTGATGGGAGGTTTGGTGCTAGCTTTGCTTTGGTGGCAGTTAGTGGCAGATATGTTTAACTGGATAAAAGAAGGGAATGGGGGAGACAGTCGAAAGAGCACCATCTCAGAGTGGGCTGATTCTAGACGCTGGTCTACTCTGGCTCGTGAATTGATCAAGTATCAGGATGCATTTAAAGTGGAAGACCCCCGCCACTGTCTCCTGATTCTTGATTTGTTTCGATATTCAAAATCGGAACAGAAAGCTGCATCTATATTAGGATGGATATTTTTGCAGGCATTGAAACAAAAAGGGGGTAGATGGTCGAATGTTTCCACTCATTGTGTGCTTAGCGAGCCCCGGCAAGCTTTAGATTTTTTGAGATATAGAACAGATGAGCTAATGACCGCGTTAGGTGGACGAGTGGCCCTTTCGCTGGTGCTCACATAATTGTTCTTTGAGGTTTGAAAACGATGAGCAGAAAACAGGTAGGAAAAGGAAAAATATGACCTGTATTGATGCTTAGATTGTGATTACTGCAGTAATATATGTGTTGAGTTTAAATGTTGAGCTCGTTTGTTGGTTGTTTAGCTAGCTATTGGTGAGGAAAAGTTGCTTGTATGGATGATATGTAAAATGCATTTGGCTACTGATGTTTAAGTGAGTTTTTGTATGTTTGACTGAAAAGATCAGTTAAACATACAGGAATGGCTGCAGCTTTCAGCTCCCCCCCCCTCCCCGGACAATGGACAATAGTCCAGCATGTTGTGAAAGGAACTGCAGCTGTAGACTGCTTGTATTTGTGAGAGCTTAAGAGAGGGGGACAGAGTTTGTTGCAGCTATTCCCCCTCAAACCCCCCCTTCCCGGACAATGGACAATAGTCCAGCATTTTGTGAAAAGAAGAGCTGCAGCTTTAGACTGTATTCGTGAGAGTCTGCCTGAATGAGACGATCCCTAAGAGAGGGGGACAGAGTTTGTTGCAGATATTCCCCCTCAACCCCCCCCCCTGTAAAAAAGCTTATGCCTGTGATAAAACAGGACAGTGCTGAACATCTGAGAAATGTCTAATCATGTTGAAAAATAACATCCTAGTTGAAATTGTTAGTTTTGTTAAAATCTAGGATTATTTGAAACAAAGAAAGTAAATGGCTGATTGATGTTAACACCCTTTAAAATCCTGAATAACAGTCATGATTATTATAATTTTATTGGTGAATGTAATAAAGTGTCATGTTCTAGGATACAACACTAATGTTTTTATTTAAGTTTTTCGTTAATACAGAAGGAACCAGATCTATTCCTAGAAGTTTCGTAGATCTGTATGGTATTGAACAAGAGGTTGCAATAGAAACATCAATATGAGTTTGGTGATGTATAATGTTTGTGCACAAATGTAATGAACACCATATAATGTTCTTGTGAATTATTTAAACCATGGTTAATGACAACTTTGAATGGACGTCCTTTAATGAAAATCCACGTGGTGATAATTAATTAAGTAATATGAGCTCAATTAATAAGGGTGATAAAAGTGCACTCATGAATAACAGAAATAATGGCCATATGTTTTGTTGTTTGTGGAAAGTGTTGGTTAAATGTGTTTGTTGTTAACTATTTGTTACTTTCTAGGAAGGAACGGTAAATATCACACTAAATACCTTTTTTATTTTGTTTAGTTCCTAGACAATATTAAACAGCATCAACCCACCTGTCTGATATGGTTTGATGTCCAAGAACTAAAGATGAAGATTACAGTCAAACTAAATAATTTATGTTGTTTTTGTTGTTATTTTTATGCAATATGCAAATGTACTGAAAGTTTTCATTGGAACTGATTGTAAACCAGAGCAGCTAATACTCTCGATGCTGCATAATAGATTTATAAGGGTTTCCTCTGATTGAGTTGAATTTAAAATGATATAGAACAAATAATGTTTGAATAATGACAGCAAGATTGTTTTGATATCTGGAATGATATAATGCTTGAAATGGTTTGAAGGGTGTAAGAATACCCAAACATTTACATATTGTTCTTTTCTGTGTATATGTAAGCTAAATTATGGCGGCATCTACTTCTGTATATTCTGCCATAATTATTTTGGTACCACTGTGGGAGTGTGCCTGGGGTTTTACATATAAAGTATATTTTTCTGCATGATTGACCGTTTAAATTTAAAAATATCATTTTGTTTTTCAAGGAAAAAAAAGTACTTATGTCTACTTATAACTGTACATTTAGGTTAATATTATTGCACTGAACACAATTTTTAAGTCTATTAACATGAGGTGTTCTAGTGTTATATATATGGTCAGTTATATCTGACACTCAGTGATTCTTTGACCACCCTGTTCTATACACCTGGTTGAGTTTTCATAAAATTTTCTTGGTAAAGGAAAAAGTTATAAAATAGGTTCTTAGGTTTTGTTTTCCTCAATTCTCCTTGATTGCTTGGGGTGGGACTGGCATGTAGAATACAGTGACACATATGCATGGGCATATTATATGCACATATTGGGATCAGTGTAGACAAAAGAGCCAGTTAGCCTGCCAGAATGTCTTTAGAGTGTGGAAGGAGATCAAAGTGCATAGAGGAAACACACATGAAGTAGTTTAAAGTTGGGCCTATAATTTGAGACAGAGTAGTGTATAGTTCAGGTGGGGGATGAGTAATATACCTGTAATAATATTTCACCTTTAATGTAGAAAGCTGAGTTTTTCAGTGTTAAGACAGATCACTAATGATTATTGATTTGCCTGTTCAGAAATCTATAATGGGCTATATGGGCATTGTTGTTAATTAAGGAATGTTGGACTGACATATTTGGTAACACACCTGTCAGGATGTCAACTAGAAGCATATTGGAGAAAGGAGACAAACACTTTTGACAGCAGCAACGGTCTATAAAGTCTTTACCAATGATCAGCAGCTGAACTGTTAGTGCAAGTTCCACCTGTTCTGAGGGTCGAGTACCTGAACTGTTCCATCCGCTATCATGGTTAAGTACCTGAATCTGATGGTGAAGTACTTGAACTGTTCCATCCGCTATCATGGTTAAGTACCTGAATCTGATGGTGAAGTACTTGAACTGTTTTATCTGCTCTGATGGTCATGTGCCTGAACTGTCTGTAGAAGTTCCAGCTACTATGTGGTTATGTACCTGCACGTTTGTGACTTGTGAGCTGCAATAGTCCGAAGGATATGGACTTTGTATTCTACAGTTCTTTCAGTTCTACAGTGTTTCAAGTGTCATGCTGCAGCTGCGATCTGGTAACCGGATGTCTAAGACTCTGCTGTCCATCACCAGATATGGAGGACTTTGACAAGTATCTATGCGTTTAAACTCTTGGAAAGGGAACTTTGATGCTCATGCCTGTACTTTCAAAAGGAAGTTTGGTGTTATTCTGTTAGTCCAACATATAGTTGTTTTTATAAGCCTGGACATTTTTTATATTTTTCAGCCCTAACATAGCAGAATGAGATTTCTTGGACAGGTAAATCAGACAGAGAAAGTGGGTCAAGAGATAGAACTTTAGATAAATAAGACGAGGTGTGGAAGGATGTAAAACTGTTATACATTGATTTACATGTGGAAAATACCCAAGGGGTGGGATATATGGGACCATATTTAATAATGAGGAGTGTTTCGCATACATACTTATAATACTGGAAATGTGAAGGATGACATTAATGAAGTCAGAAATGTTTATATTGGAGTACAAGCGAAAGGACTACCTTAAGTAGAACATCTTGATATATCTATAAGTAATCCTGAGTATTATAAACTAAACTAGGAATCTTGTAAGTCAAGGGGTGGAATGTAGTATGGGTGTAACTTTAGTTATTGAATTACAAGAAACTTAGTAATAGTTTTAAGGTGATTACTTATATATATATATATATTTCTATATATGTAAAATGTATGTTTCTGAGCTAACAGATGGTCATTCACAGAGGGTCACATTGTCTCGGGTTAGGCTTTGTTAGTACCAGACAAAACCAGCTTTTTCGCGCCGTCCAACTAGCCTTTATAAGGTAAGACAATAGAGCAGGGCAGTGAACTGCGCTGAGGACGTAAGAGGTCCCAGATCTTGAACAGACTGTCGGCTTCCAGAACTATCTGAAAACTCAGAAGTTGAGAGGTTCCCTGGATTGAATGCTGAATTTATCCTGTATTGTAACATCTGTAATACATCTTTAATCGAAGCTAAGTAAATCTCTTTTATTACATTCTTTGTTTTGTGTGTTTTAATCATTGCATTTACTGACCACATATCTAAAAGGGTAAATATATAAATGAATCTATGAATAAATGTAACACAGAATTTAACCCCTTGTTACACACTCCCACCACCATGCTTGACTGTAGGCAAGACACACTTGTCTTTGTACTCCTCACCTGGATGCTGCCACACATGCTTGACACCATCTGAACCAAATAAGTTTATCTTGGTCTCATCAGACCACAGGACATGTTTCCAGTAATCCATTTCCTTAGTCTGGTAGAAGAGGGAGGGGTGCTGCGCTAACCAGAAAAGAGTGCTATAGATCTCTGTATGTGGTCATTTCCTATGTGCTAATACCCAACAGCACATAGAATCGCATAAATAAATAAAAATAACAAGGTTGCAGAAAAAAAAAATCGCATAGGTTGGTGTTGGTTGCTAAAAACCTTGTGAAGTGTAAAAATGCTAAAATGTATTAATAATCCAGGGAAGTGATGTAAATAAACTGGTTGTGAACAGTACAACGTAAATATATCTACACATAGAATCGCATAAATAAATAAAAATAACAAAGTCGCAGAGAAAAATCGCATAGGTTGGTGTTGGTTGCTAAAAACCTTGTGAAGTGTAAAAATGCTAAAATGTAATAATAATCCAGGGAAGTGATGTAAATAAACTGGTTGTGAACAGTACAACATAAATATATCTAAAAATCATACAATGCATATATATAATCAATAGTGTAAAAAAACATATAATAAAGTGCTAGTGCTCAGGTGACCTGAGTGTAATTATTCAGACAAATTCGAACAAAGCATAAAGTGAATAAATAAATATTATAAATCAATATTGCAGTGAATAGTGGCCAAAATTGGTATTAAAATGCCTCAATACAGTGATTAAGAGTGCTAGATGTCCAAAGGTAATAAATGACATGCCAGTAATCCAGCAAAAAAATGTGCAAAAAAAAAAGTCTTATAGAAGTGCACAGACAACAGTGCTCAAAAAAACAGCAGTGAGGTGTTTTGGGATGCAATACACTCTGTGTCCTCTTCGTGCAACATACACTAGTGTGGGTAATGGCCCCTTACCTAGCGGTGCTAGGTCAACCGCAGAGATAGTCGCTAAAAGCGCAGGATCTTGAGGCTCAATCACCTGAAGATCACCTGAAGAAGTCACGTGATCGGTGACATCACGCGTAGGGACGGAATAGGCTTGTTCATACTGCTTGAAGCATTACGAGCTCGCTGCTCGTAGGAGATAGGCATTTGATCTGTATACTGCTCAATGTGAGTACTTTTTACCTATGTTTTTGAATAAAGCGACCCCCCTGTTCAAAACATACTTCACTATGTGGTATCTTTGTCCTGCATATCCACTTTCTTATATACATCTGAGTTGTGGAGGAGGAGCTAGGACCCGCACTGGTCTAGGACCCCAGCTAGGACCATAGCTATATACATCCAGCTGCCATAAGGATCTTGGAACGCTGGCAAGCGTGGACATAGGGACGTGATTGAGGCTCAAGATCCTGCGCTTTTAGCGACTATCTCTGCGGTTGACCTAGCACCGCTAGGTAAGGGGCCATTACCCACACTAGTGTATGTTGCACGAAGAGGACACAGAGTGTATTGCATCCCAAAACACCTCACTGCTGTTTTTTTGAGCACTGTTGTCTGTACACTTCTATAAGACTTTTTTTTTTTGCACATTTTTTTGCTGGATTACTGGCATGTCATTTATTACCTTTGGACATCTAGCACTCTTAATCACTGTACTGAGGCATTTTAATACCAATTTTGGCCACTATTCACTGCAATATTGATTTATAATATTTATTTATTCACTTTATGCTTTGTTCTAATTTGTCTGAATAATTACACTCAGGTCACCTGAGCACTAGCACTTTATTATATGTTTTTTTGCACTATTGATTATATATATGCATTGTATGATTTTTAGATATATTTATGTTGTACTGTTCACAACCAGTTTATTTACATCACTTCCCTGGATTATTATTACATTTTAGCATTTTTACACTTCACAAGGTTTTTAGCAACCAACACCAACCTATGCGATTTTTCTCTGCGACTTTGTTATTTTTATTTATTTATGCGATTCTATGTGTAGATATATTTACGTTCTACTGTTCACAACCAGTTTATTTACATCACTTCCCTGGATTATTAATACATTTTAGCATTTTTACACTTCACAAGGTTTTTAGCAACCAACACCAACCTATGCGATTTTTTTTTTTCTGCGACCTTGTTATTTTTATTTATTTATGCGACCCTATGTGCTGTTGGGTATTAGCACATAGGAAATGACCACATACGGAGATCTATAGCACTCTTTTCTGGTTAGCGCAGCACCCCTCCCTCTTCTACTTTGCTTTTTTGGGTTCATGCTTGGCCCTTTTATGGTGTGTGCAGCTGTCCAGTTGCATAGATCTTCCACAGCTCTCATTTTTTTTACCTATTCCTCTTTTCTTTTTCCAACTGGGTGGCGCAGGAATATCTTTCACTTTATTTCATTTCCTTAGTCTGCTTGTCTTCAGCAAACTGCTTGCAGGCTTTCTTGTGCATCATCTTTAGATGAGGCTTCCTTCTGGGACGACAGCCATGCAGACCAATTTGATGCAGTGTGCGAAATATGGTCTGAGCACTGACAGGCTGACCCCCCACCCCTTCAACTTCTGAAGCAATGCTGGCAGCACTCATATGTCTATTTCCCAAAGACAACCTCTGGATATGATGCTGAGCATGTGCACTCAACTTCTTTGGTCGACCATGGCGGGGCCTGTTCTAAGTGGAACCTGTCCTGTTAAACCACTGCATGGTCTTGTCCACTGTGCTGCAGCTCAGTTTCAGGTTCTTCTCAATCTTCTTATAGCCTAGGCCATCTTTATGTAGAGCAACAATTCTTTTTTTCAGATCCTCAGAGAGTTCTTTGCCATGAGGTGCCATGTTGAACTTCCAGTGACCAGTATGAGAGAGTGAGAGTGATAACACCAAATTTAACACACCTGCACCCCATTTACACCTAAGACCTTGTAACACTAACAAGTCACATAACACGGGGGAGGGAAAATGGCTAATTGGGCCCAATTTGGACATTTTCACTTAGGGGTGTACTCACTTTTGTTGCCAGTGGTTTAGACATCAATGGCTGTGTGTTAAGTTATTTTGAAGGGACAGCAAATTTACACTGTTATACAAGCTGTACACTCACTAATTTACATTGTACAACAAATTCAAGTAACTCTGTGTGGGTTTGCAACCACAAACTGTGCAACTTTGTTCATACAGTCATGGTTTATGCAGGCCTGCAAACTGATTTGTCTAAAAAACTGTACTGAGCTGCATTTTGTTGTTTGGAGGACATAAACAACCTGGAGGATGGGGTAAGCTAAGCAGGGCAATAATGTCTCTGCAGGATGTGGAAACCTTGCAAAAAAATCTGAACAAATTAACGGGGTGGGCAACTACATGGCAAATGAGGTTTAATGTAGAAAAATGTAAAATAATGCATTTGGGTGGCAAAAATATGAATACAATCTATACACTGGGGGGAGAACCTCTGGGGGAATCTAGGATGGAAAAGGACCTGGGAGTCCTAGTAGATGATAGGCTCAGCAATGGCATGCAATGCCAATACCAGATTTTGCACTCTCCTGTTTTAGTAAGGCCAGCCATACATGGAGCAGATTTCTTTCCGGCAACCACGGGCCATTGTCTTCTTGTGGCGGGGGGGTGGGGGAAGCTGCTATAGCCGCTAGTGATAATCTCAGGCCAAACCCAGCAGGCTGGTTGTACCCAAGTTGATCGATCAACTTGGTACATACAGCCTGCCTATACACTGTTCAAACACGGTCTGCCTAAATCAACCCCAGTATGTCTTTTATTGCATTATACTGACAATACTCTAAAAGACTGAAACTTTGATTTTAGAAGATTTTTAACACACTGCAACACTGAGTGAAAAGTTCTATAAAGTGTATTAGGTTCTTACTATAAATATATTTCCTGTAAGTTGCCCATTTGTGCATTTATAGTCTACAGGACACAACTAAACTTACAGAAATTTATTAAAAGGGGTGCAATCAGCATCTGCAGCACCTGTGCATGGCAACCAATCATCTTGTATCTTTCATTTTCAAAGGACAAGGTGAAGATAGAAGCTATTTGGTTGCCATGCAGAGATGCTCTAGAGGTTTTTCTGCTAGTGAAAGCTAAGTAGGTTAGAAAAAAAAAAAAAACACTTTTTTTTGTTATTCAATCTTTCACAGAGCGTTAACAGCTCAGATCCTCCAGAGTTTTGAGTTTGCATATTCGCTTCTTTCCTATTAAATAAAATTATTGCTTGAATATATTTCGTGTTTTTTAACAGCCTCTCATCTCAATTCAATATCCGTTTAGGCCAGAGCATTGTAAACAGTTTAAAGAAATAATATAAAACTTTTGATGTCCTGTTTATATGAAGCATACAATTTGCCAGAAATTAAAATGCCTAGCAATGAGCACCTCCCCAGGGGCTATGAAGAGCAACTTCAAGAGTAGCTGACATCCACATTTTGTATATTGCAACACTTGCTACATGCAAAAAGGTATTTCGCTTCTCTATAAAATGCAGTTTTTTTCTTGGTTAGAAATGTTCCTATTTGGTCAACAGGCAGCAACTGTTTGTTAATATGGTAACTGAAAAAAAAGCAAAAATAAATAAATAAATAAATAAATAAATAAACAGATCAGTTATTTCAGAGCAATCTTGTGGTCTGTACACTTGCCAAGCAAATCACATCTCTTCAAGTCGCAGCACTTGCAATTTAATATTGAAATTAATTATAATATGCAGTGGCGGCTGGTGAAGTTTAAGGGGGGGGTGCCAGACCCCACTCTTCCTTTTTGACATCTCCCACTTCTCATAAGTCCCACCCCTTATAAAATCCACCCACTCCGTCCTCTGTATTCCACTTGCTTCCACCCATAGTGTCAGGAGTATACAGCTCAGCATTATAGGACAGAGTATACAGCCCCAGAATCACAGGACAGAGTATACAGCTCAGCATTACAGTTTGAGTATATAGATCAGCATTACAGATATGGTATATAGATCAGCATCACAGATAGGGTATATAGATCAGCATTACAGATAGGGTATATAGATCAGCATCACAAATAGGGTATATAGATCAGCATCACAAATAGGATATATAGATCAGCATCACAAATAGGGTATATAGATCAGCATCACAGATAGGGTATATAGATCAGCATCACAAATAGGGTATATAGATCAGCATCACAAATAGGGTATATAGATCAGCATCACAGATAGGCTATATAGATCAGCATTACAGATAGGGTATATAGATCAGCATCACAAATAGGGTATATAGATCAGCATTACAGATACGGTATATAGATCAGCTTCACAGATAGGGTATGTAGACCAGCATCACAGATACAGTATATAGGTCATTATATAGATAGGGTATATAGATCAGCATTACAGATAGGGTATATAGATCAGCATCACAAATAGGGTATATAGATCAGCATTACAGATACAGTATATAGATCAGCATCACAGATAGGGTATATAGATCAGCATCACAGATACGGTATATAGATCAGCATCACAAATAGGGTATATAGATCAGCATCACAAATAGGGTATACAGTATAGATCAGTATCACAAATAGGGTATATAGATCAGCATCACAGATAGGGTATATAGATCAGCATTACAGATAGGATATATAGATCAGCATCACAAATAGGGTATATAGATCAGCATTACAGATACAGTATATAGATCAGCATCACAAATAGGGTATATAGATCAGCATCACAAATAGGGTATACAGTATAGATCAGTATCACAAATAGGGTATATAGATCAGCATCATAGATAGGGTATATAGATCAGCATTACAGATAGGGTATATAGATCAGCATCACAAATAGGGTATATAGATCAGCATTACAGATACGGTATATAGATCAGCTTCACAGATAGGGTATGTAGATCAACATCACAGATAGGGTATATAGATCAGCATCACAGATAGGGTATATAGATCAGCATCACAGATAGGGTATATAGATCAGCATTACAGATACGGTATATAGATCAGCATCCTGGGCGCAGGTGGTCTGGCACTTACCGGGCTGTGGTGTATTCTCCTCCTGTGTCTCCTCCAGCAGCAGCGGTGGCGAAGCAGTTCGCTCCTCCAGCTTCCGTCTCTCTGTCTCCTCTTCTCCCAAAGTGCTGGGCATCCAAAAGGATTGCCTGGCGCTTTGGCCAACGGAAAACAGATCTTACTGACCTGCCTCCTGATTGGTGGGGAGGCACTATGGCAGTGATGGTGAACCTTTTTGAACCAGCGTGCCCAAACCGCAATGCAAATCCAACTTATTTCTTTCAAAGTGCCAACACAGAATTAAACCTACCAGCTGCTCTGTACAGAGGATGGGCCTGATCACCCTTCTGAATGAGCCCTAAGGAACCAAAAACGTACGATTCTGCCAGATTCACTCAGGATGCAGGGTTCAGGAATGCATTGTGCTCAGAATGCACTGTGCAACATACACTGACCAATCTGACACATGCACTGACCTACCTGACCATTACACTCACCTAGCTGACACATGCACTGACCTACCTGACCATTACACTCACCTACCTGACCATTACACTCACCTAACTGACACATGCACTCACCTACCTGACCATTATACTCACCTACCTGACCATTACACTGACCTACCTAACACATGCACTCACCTACCGGACACATGCACTCACCTACCTGACACATGCACTCACCTACCTGACCATTACACTCACCTACCTGACACATGCACTCACCTACCTGACCATTACACTCACCTTCCTGACACATGCACTCACCTACCTGACCATTACACTCACCTACCTGACACATGCACTCACCTACCTGACACATAGGTGTCCTTTTATGAAACTGCGGTAAAATACCGCAATTCAGTTCTCAGGCATTCTCAGAGGAGATCGCTCTCCTCTGAGTGCCTGTTTATGAAAGTCTGTAGAGACGCATTTCGTCTCTACAGGACATCATCAGATGATGTCCTGTAGAGACGAAAGGCGTCGGGACGATCCTCACTGTTGCCTGTATCGATTTTATATTAGCGCTGTTTTTACCTTCAATCATGTGAGTGTCATTTCATTTGATTAAATTTTATTTTATAAATGGAATTACGCTATGGTCCTTTTTTGCTTTCTTCTTTGATAACCTTCCATATCTGAGGACATCTGAGTTTCGGTTAGTTTGCTGGATTACATCCCATGCGATTCTAAATTTAATCTTTGGGGGACGCCAGCCTGAGGACATCGATCCAGAGTCCATTTCCAATATATACAAGCTATACAAGCTAGTTTGACACTTGGAGCCTATGCTCTTATGTGTTCAAACTCTCTGGTAAGCCTCCCCTTCACTTGGTGGTGGTTTTTGTCACAATCTGGTTTATTCACCTATTTACAAGATTGAGTTTCAACTTTATCTACAAGGAGAACCTGTTGCACTTAATAACTGTTAATGGACACGTTTTGCAATTTTTTGTTCTTTCCGTCACATTGTATATTTGACATATAGTTCACAGATTGCAAATGAAATTAGAACATATTTATATGTCTAACATTTTTTTAGGCAATCCAGAATGATTTGTTGTATTTAACTCACTCACTCTAAACTTATCTCCTGGTTTCATTGTTATAAAAATTCACCTATGCATATTGCACTAGGCACGTCATTTTAGCGCTACACTTTTTTTATATTTATTTAAATGTGAATGGTGTATAGTAAATTACTGTAATCCACATATGTAATGCAGCTATACACCATTCATATAAATGCAAAATACATTTATAATCATTAAAAAATAATTTTAATAAAGTATACAAGTATAAATATTTATTAATAAATTAAAATAAAATATATTTCATAATTGATAAACATAAAAATTGATAAACTGTTGCGATGCGAGAACACTGCGAATCCACTGCGGGTTCCCGCAACGCACTGACTCGCATGTCAGTTCACACTGCCATATGCGAATCGCTGGGGAGTGTCAATACATTGTTAACGACACCCCCAGTTCAGCTTGCATATCGCACTGCGAACTGACAGTTCGGACATGAATCGGATCGCACATGTGTGAACACACATGTGATCCGATTCTGGTTCAAACAGAAAAAAGGGTCCTGTGTGTGTTTGCACCGAATGCAGTGCGATATCAGCCATACTATCTGTACGGCTGATATCGTACCGCACAGACATCGCATGTAATGTGAACGGCAGTGCGCTGCGAATTACATGCGATGCCTGTGCGATGTCTGGCATCGCACAAGTGTGAACCTGGCCTAAAAGTTAACGACACCCCCAAATCAGTTTGCATATCATAGTGCGATCTGCAAACTCGGACAGGAATAGGATTCCTGCACCATTACATAGTTCGCACTGCGATCTGTGAAATGATCTGGGGGTGTCATTAACTTTACGTTGACACCCGCAGTGGTGCGCAGATGTCAATGTAGGTAGAATGTGGAAACCCGCACAGGAATCACGCTGGTTCACGCATCGCACAAGTGTGAACCCAGCCAGAGACGTGAACATCTAAAAAATATATATAGATAGATCTATCTATCTATCTATCTATCTATCTATCTATCTATCTATCTATCTATCTATCTATCTATCTATCTATCTATGCTATATACATATAGTGTTTGGTGAAAGAAAGAAGTCTTTCTTCTTTCTTGCTTTCTCCAGAATACTCAGCCAAGTTCACGCTTCTCACTCTGATTCTCCATCTCTGAGGTCAGCTAGCAGCCACTGCACCTCTCCCCATGGCCATGGATAATCTGCTCCAAGCACCGCCCCTCCCACTCCACTTTATAACAGGCTGCACCAGGGGAACAGACTGAACCAAAGTTGTCCTGGAGCAGGGGGAGCTGGAATAGGGTTCCTGCAGAAAGGAATGCCAGAATGCCTTAATGGAGGTGTAGGGGTCCGGGGGAGGCAATAAGCTGCAGAGCAGAGTCGGGACAGTGGAGGAAGAATTTTACATCCCCTAAACATCGAACAAGATAACTAGCTGCCCATCCTCCTGCCAATGTCACAGGCACTTATGCAAGGAAGGGAGCCGGCTCCTCCGTGCCTGCACCGTCAGTGCAAGTGACTGCCTGGCTGGGGGATTCCCCTGGCGTGCCGACAGAAAGGGTTTGGCATGCCAGCTGTGGCACGCGTGCCATAGGTTCATCTTCACTGCACTATGGTGTGAAAATCGCTAAAATTCTATCGCTATGGTCACACAATAGGGTGGGATCAGGATGCACTCCCTGCGCCCCGGGCCCACCCTTTCTTGAATAAAATAACAAGTATAGGCGCAATCACCTAGAGCTCCCACATAATCAAATCTGTACAATAAAAACAATCAAAGGATGGTCAAAAGGCTAAATAAAATGTGAACAGTGACAATCCATATAATAAGCACAAGCCAATAGTCCATATATTGTTGTGATCAGGATGAAGGGAAAAAATGCCCAGAGAGAGCAAGCAGGGCTGCCATCATAGTAGGAATGAAACCATGGTCCTGAGGCTGAAATACAAGTAAAGAGGCGCCTCTGGGTGCAGACATTTTTATAAATTTAAAATGCTTTAATAAGATATATAGAGGTAAACTCACATTGTGGTGATAAAAACAAGCATGATAGCAAGAGTCATGGATGGCGCTCCCAGTCCTGTGCCTGTGAACAGTCCCTGTGGTGGATGTAGTGACAGCTCTTCCTGGTTGTAATAACTCGGCTTCAGACAACGGAGGAGCGGCCTCAGAACGAGGCTTGACACACACGAGACAGCTGGCTGCAGGGGGATGGCGTCATCAACAGTGGACGCGTTTCTTGGGCAAGCGCGCTTGGGTGGTAAGCAAGCCGCGCCCCTTTCTCAACAGACTGTTCTACTAGACATGCTGAAGAATTAAATAAGAATGGGGGGAGGGAATGGGGCGGAGAGAGGGGAGGGGATGGGGCCGAAAAACGAAAGGAGTATACAGAGCCCAATGCTGTTTAGTGTGATTAGTGACGTGAATAGGAAAAATAGAACCAGAGACAGAAGCTGTGTATGGATATACATGAGGGATATATGACCAAGAGATGGAGAAGGAAAAGAAGTGAGGGGAGGAGGGAAAAGGGCAGGAAAGAGCAGAAACAGAGGGGAAAGGAAAGGGAGGGGGAAGGGGGGGGGGGAGAACTGGAGTGGTGAGGACGACCTGAAGCAAAAGACGGAGTGTGGAAGGGGGAAGGACAGGAGGGAGAGGGGGAGAGAGGGAGGGGGGAGAGGGACACCTGACTAATCTCTAAAGGCAAAAAACAGTGTCTGGACATATCAAATGCATCCTATTAATACAACTCATTAGTATTGGTCATAAAACATATGTATATGATGAAACACTAGATATTCGAAATAAATATATATACACACACAACATGTGCGTGGATGGCACTGGAAGATAAAAATTGATGAAACACTAGATATTCGAAATAAGTATATATACACACACAACATGTGCGTGGATGGCACTGGGAGATAAAAATGACATTACTACTGACTATGCACTGCATAGCAGTAAAATTGGAAAAAATGAAAAAAAATATTAAAAAATTGTAAAATATATATATAAGGAAATATATATACGTATATATATACGTGTGTATACATGTACGCACATATAGATTGAATGCACATATAGAAGTATATATAGAAGATGTCAAACATTGTCCAAAGTTATATAAAAATGTTGATCGGACTAAAAAGAAGAAAAACCAGTGTACGGTACTGGGGGGGGGCCACAGGTCTAGGGGAAAATGAAGAATAATAATAGTAGTTTTAATTCTAAGCCTATATTGTTGTGAACTCTCTGCATTATGGGCGGAAGGAAGAAGGTACCAGAATTACAGTATGGTGGATATTTCTATTCCTTCGTTCATACCCCCAGGTGAAAGAACGTCTAACTGGTAAATCCAGAACGCTTCGCGGGCGCATAGTTTTTTGAAACGTTCTGCAGCTGGTAGAGATCTAGGAATTTGTTCTATGACCCACACCTGTAACCCTACGGTGGATTTTTGATGGACTTGGACGAAGTGTTTGGGCACACTATGTGCCACCTTTAGGGGATCAATTCCACCCTCAATAGATCTTCGGTGTCCACCGAACCTGGTCCTGAGTGCTCGTATCGTACGGCCTACATAAAGGAAGATGACAACTTTTATAGTGCAAAATTGAATTGCCCGCAGTCGGTTTAACTTAACTTTAACTACGTTAAACCGACTGCGGGCAATTCATTTTTGCACTATAAAAGTTGTCATCTTCTGCAATGGATCAGTAACATCCCAAAGGGGCAGTTCTGCCGACTAAGACAGAACTGCACCAGAGAAAGTGACTACATCCACCAGAGTACTTTGCTTAAAAATAAATTTATAGATAAAGGCTATCCTGTAGATCTCACTGATCGAGCCTTTAAGCATTACCTAAAAGGTAAACCTCCGAAACAATCTCGGGACCCTGACCAACACACAGTACGGTTTACCACTACCTTCCACTGTCAATTCAAGAAAATGGAAAGAATTCTAGCGGATCATTGGGATATACTACTACAAGATCCACTATTAAAACCTTATATTTCTGAAAAACCCAAGGTCACATACCGCAGAGCTCCCAACACCAAATTAAAAATAGCCCCTAGTAGAATCCGATCAAAATACTTCTCCCCCAACCAACCCGTACTCATCCCACTAGTTGGGATGTTCCAGTGTAAAAAACTGCTGTGCAAAACCTGCAGATTTGTACACCATGGCCAGAAGTCCTCCACCACCAAGGGTGTTACTCATGCGTTGAAAGATTTTTACAACTGCTCTTCAGATTTTGTGATCTACGGACTATCCTGTCCTTGTGGCCTACTTTATGTAGGCCATACGATACGAGCACTCAGGACCAGGTTCAGTGAACACCGAAGATCTATTGAGGGTGGAATTGATCCCCTAAAGTTGGCACATAGTGTGCCCAAACACTTCGCCCAAGTCCATCAAAAATCCACCGTAGGGTTACAGGTGTGGGTCATAGAACAAATCCCTAAATCTCTACCAGCTGCAGAACGTTTCAAAAAACTATGCGCCCGCGAAACGTTCTGGATTTACCAGTTAGACATTCTTTCACCTGGGGGTAAGAACAAAGGAATAGAAATCTCCACCATACTGTAATTCTGGTACCTTCTTCCTTCCGCCCATAATGCAGAGAGTTCACAACAATATAGGCTTAGAATTAAAACTACTATTATTATTCTTCATTTTCCCCTAGACCTGTGCCCCCCCCCAACCCCCAGTACCGTAGACACTGGTTTTTCTTCTTTTTAGTCCGATCGACATTTTTATATAACTTTGGACAATGTTTGACATCTTCTATATATACTTCTATATGTGCATTCAATCTATATGTGCGTACATGTATACACACGTATATATATATATATATATATATATATATATATATATATATATATATATATACGTATATATATATTTCCTTATATATATATATGTATTTTATATATTTTATATATATATTTTACAATTTTTTAATAATTTTTTCCAATTTTACTACTATGCAGTGCATAGTCAGTAGTAATGTCATTTTTATCTCCCAGTGCCATCCACGCACATGTTGTGTGTGTATATATACTTATTTCGAATATCTAGTGTTTCATCAATTTTTATCTTCCAGTGCCATCCACGCACATGTTGTGTGTGTATATATATTTATTTCGAATATCTAGTGTTTCATCATATACATATGTTTTATGACCAATACTAATGAGTTGTATTAATAGGATGCATTTGATATGTCCAGACACTGTTTTTTGCTTTTAGAGATTAGTCAGTTGTCCCTCTCCCCCCTCCCTCTCTCCCCCTCTCCCCCTCTCCCTCCCGTCCTTCCCCCTTCCACACTCCGTCTTTTGCTTCAGGTCGTCCTCACCACTCCAGCCCCCCCCCTTCCCCCTCCCTTTCCTTTCCCCTCTGTTTCTGCTCTTTCCTCCCCTTTTCCCTCCTCCCCTCACTTCTTTTCCTTCTCCATCTCTTGGTCATATATCCCTCATGTATATCCATACACAGCTTCTGTCTCTGGTTCTATTTTTCCTATTCACGTCACTAATCACACTAAACAGAATTGGGCTCCTTTCGTTTTTCCGCCCCATCCCCTCCCCTCTCTCCACCCCGTTCCCTCCCCCCATCCTTATTTAATTCCTCAGCATGTCTAGTAGAACAGTCTGTTGAAAAAGGGGCGTGGCTTGCTTACCACCCAAGCGCGCTTGCCCAAGAAACGCGTCCACTGTTGATGACGCCATCCCCCTGCAGCCAGCTGTCTCGTGTGTGTCAAGCCTCGTTCTGAGGCCGCTCCTCCGTTGTCTGAAGCCAGCTTATTACAACCAGGAAGAGCTGTCACTACATCCACCACATAGACTGTTCACAGGCACAGGACTGGGAGCGCCATCCATGACTCTTACTATCATGCTTGTTTTTATCACCACAATGTGAGTTTACCTCTATATATCTTATGAAAGCATTTTAAATTTATAAAAACGTCTGCACCCAGAGGCGCCTCTTTACTTGTTGTATTCCACCCTTTTTTGAAGCCTATTAGAGCCTTTGGCTCTAATCAGGTGCTTAATATATATACACTATAAATTCCTATCCTGCTGGTTTTGGGGTGTGTAATGGTGGGGAAGATGTGCTCTGACTGTTTGGTGAAAGAAAGAAGTCAAAAGACTTCTTGCTTTCTCCAGAATACTCAGCCAGCTTCACGCTTCTTTCTCTGATTCTCCATCTCTGAAATGATGAATTAGAAAGTGAGAATTCTGTCACAGATCGCTAGTGAGGTGCCAAGATCACACCTTCATAAACTTCAATCGCTATGGTCACACAACAGGGTGGGATCAGGACGCACTCTCTGCTCCCCGGGCCCACCCTTTTTTGAAGCCTATTAGAGCCTTTGGCTCTAATCAGGTGCTTAAAGAAAAAACACCCCCTCCCACCCCGGCCATAGGAGTCCATGTGTCCGGCATCCTGGAAGAGGCCTGGTGCATGGATAGGGAGGCAGCGGCAGGGATAGGGGGGGCGTTGCCCGTGCGCCCACAATGCACGGATCACCACTGATAATATGTAGAAAAAGGCACTGAAATTAAATCATGTGGCATAGAGCACATAACTGAATGTATTTGTAGGTAATCGTTAAAAGTGCAACTCTACCTACCTAAAATTTCCAATACCCCCTCCTGCTACCTATCCTGACTATCGTGTGTAAAAAAGATCTGTATGTTTATTTTCAGTCTGCTCCTGTCACATGATCCCGCAGCTCTAGCTCCCCAATGTCAGTGAGAGGCAGCTGCAGAGAATCACCAACTTGGGACATGGGAGCTTGTGGGAGACAATACTGCTCCAGGAATGTCAAGTGCTCCCTATTCTCCCCTGCAGCTACCTCCTCCTGACACAGGGGAGCCAGGGCTGCAGAATCATGTTAGTGAACGAGAGTGGAAAAAAAAATAGGTAATTATACAAATCTTTTTTATACAGGTTAGACAGGATAGGTACTAGGAGAGGGTAGGTGACATTTTTTAAGCATAGTTAGTATTAGGCTGGAACTCCATTTTATTGACATTGTTCAAAATCTTATTTCGCAGATTGTTTTTTCCTTTAGACATGCATGCAGGTGATTTTACCAGATGTAGAAGCTACTTGCTTGTCAAAGACCTGTACCCAAATCTTCCCAGCACATGTTCCTATCTCAGTAGAAGAAATTCAGCACCTTCCTGGCATAGTGTCTAAAGGCAAGGCTGATACAGGGATCTTTTACACAGGCTCTGAATGTACTTCTGTATTTAGTAGTGGCCTCTCAGCACATTGAAAGAAAACTGTCCATATTTTGAAAATTTGAATATTGAATTTTCGACAGCTATATTCGTTCTGTTCTATTCTATTCTATTCTTTTCTATTCTATTTTATTTTAATCCATTCTATTTTATTCTATTCTATTATATATATTATTCGGTTTCTTTATATTCTATTCTATCCTTTTCTTTTCTATTCTATTCGGTTTTATTCAAATCTATTCTATTCTATTGTATTAAGCAGCCTAAGTAGGAATCATCATCTTTTTTCACTTTTATATGTTATCAAATTCAAAATAATTTTGAACCAATTTGAAAATAATGAATATACGTAATGAATACAAATATACTGTATGATGGGGAAATTACATGTTACATAATTCCTTATTAATATTGTGGCTCACTAATGAATTCTAAGACTCCAAATCTTGGTTAAGGAGGCCATATAAGGACATAAACATGGCTTTACCTTATACCAAAAGGAATGTTATTGTTAACCGACCAGCATGTGGCCGAGCACATTTTCTTCTTTACAATTTATTTAGTTAGCCAATAGCTGGTATCACCCTAAATCCAAACTTTTATATGTGACAGAAATTTTAAATCCAAATATACATAAAAAAATGATCTGACAAGGCTAAGCTGCTAAACTTAGTTTCTTAGACATACACTAATAAAATGTGCTCATTGAAGTCATGGTTCACCCCATGCAAAGCCATTTGGTTATTGTTAACCTCTTAGATTTCCCTTAACTTTTTTCAGATTTGGTTACTATGGAAATGGTAAATACGCTCAAATTCAAAGGTGGCATTGGCTAATTAAAATAATATATTATTTCGGGGAAATTATGCTAATAGTGACCATACAACTGACTTTCCTTGTCACTCTGTCCTTGCCTTGTCTGCTACTAATGTGATGCTTAATGATTGATACACAATAGCTATAGGGGAGTTGCAGAAGTTAAAACGAGGACAGTGCATGGCTGTTTTCACTGTTATCTATGTGATCTCAAAAACATAAAATACATATTCTGTATATTGCATCTTAAAAATGTTCTGTACAAATTTTGGTATCACATGTGGCATATGCATTTTTAAAATATACATACAAATATGTAAAATATACAGCATATGAGCATATACATATTATAAATATCTTATGGTTTGTAAATCATACTGATCATTAGATGTAGCCTAGAGTGACCAGAGATCCCTAGTTTCAGGAGGCTGTCTCCAGATGAAAAGTGTTCCTGGCTGCTGCACAGTAATCATTATGCCTTCCTACATTGTCCCAATGCCCTGTACTCTCAGCCAAATATCTGTACTAAACACACACACAAATGAGTTCCCCTCTGCTGATTAATTGATTGATTGATCGCCTGCTTGCTTATCTCCTATTGGTCAGTGGGCTGTAGGTATGAACATGCCTCCTTAGGTGACAGAGCCAGATCTTATCCTATTCAGAAACCTGCACATAGTTTAGGAGAGGAGGAATGTTGGTAAGAATACGCCAGAGTGGGATAGTGCAGGCATTAATGTGAGCAGATATTTTTGCACTCAGTGTCGCTACACTGATCACTACTAGGGACATTAAGATCTTTTCTGGTCTGATCACTATTGGGGATACTGAGATCTGCGGTGGTCATTTCTGTGGACCCTAGTGTCTGTATTGATTACTGCTTAGGACACTGAGATCTGTACTGCCCACTGCAGAGAACATTGATATCTAAAATGGTCACTGCTGGGAACACTTAGACCTATACTGCTAGGAAGGAAGGAAGGAAGGAAAGAGAGCACATGTTGTCATTACCAACCAGTCATATTATTTTTATTAAAATATAAATTGTCACTAGGGTGTCCCTGCATTTCATTTTGATTACCTAATATACTGTAGCCTTAAAGGGGTTGTAAAGGTAAAATTTTTTTCACCTTAATGCATTCTATGCATTAAGGTGAAAAAACTTCCGACAATACCGCCGCCCCCAGCCCCCCCCGTTTTACTTACCTGAGCCCTCGAAAGTCCAGCGCTCGCCCCCGACATCCTCTTCGTTGATCAGCCTGACCGCTGATTGGCTAGAGTGGATGGATTGAAAGCAGCACAGCCATTGGCTCGCGCTGCTGTCAATCACATCCAATGACGCGGCGCGCCAGGGACGGGGCCGAGTGATACAGTCAGCGGCTAAGGCCGCCGGCTGTATCACGGGAGCGCACCCGCAAGAACTCACCACCATGTGAGGGAGCTCGCATGGTGGTGATTAGTTCTTGCGGGGAGGAGATGAAATAGCCGCCGAGGGACCCCAGAAGACCAGGTTCAGGGCCACTCTGTGCAAAACGAGCTGCACAGTGGAGGTAAGTATAACATGTTTGTTATTTCAAAAAAAAAAAAAAAATACCTTTAATGTTCCTTTAAATATTTTTGCCTTACAAGACTTGGTAGTATTACAGATTTGTTTTGCCTAACTTGTCTTATACAAGCCACAAGTGCGGCTGCCAGCTTGCTCTCCTCTTTCTTTGCTTACACTATTGAGAAAAAGTGGAGGATTTAAATCTACAGGGACACCAGCTGATGCTGGGACAGAGGTTCCTTGGAGTGTGTCTGACACAGCCCATAGCTCTTGGTGGATGATTTATGGTCATGCAATGTACTGGGGATCACGTGATTGCAACATTTATTGTTTTTATATTTGTTATCAAAGAAGTTTATTGGGCTAGGGTTGTACTTCCCTTGTTTTTTTTTGTTTGTACAGATTGTCCACAGACCTTGTCTAGACTTTCAAAGGGATAGTTGCACATACCCTGGCTTGTTTTTGGATAGCACAATGCAGGCTTTTGGAATCTTTTGATCTGAGTACACCCGAGTGCGAAAGTGGGGTTAACTGTAACTCTCAGTATTGAAAGATCAATGGTGACATGGTATTGAGGTGTTGTTTGCTGTAGAGATCCTGCAATTTGTGGCCTCTTACAAATAGGGATGAGGTGAACACACTTGGGTTTGGATTGCAAAATGTTTTCAAAAGAGCACACAAGTTTGATTGTTAATCCAAACTGCTTGGCAGTCAATGGGAACAGTATCAGTTCCGACTATTTTCTAAGGCAAAAAAGCAAAGGATTGTACAACAAATAGCACTAGGGGGCTGGGCTTGAGCATGTACTAATCCAAAAAAAGAAAAATGCTGTTTGGTTGGAACCTCTGATTTATTAATGTGTAAAGCAAAACATTCAATTCTTAAAAATGCCAATTCCTTGAAAAACATGATGTAAAACTGCCTGTGAAGTGGTGCAGCTGTATGATTTATAAAATTTACTATAGCACAAGTGACATTTGTGAAGAAAAAAATATAATTTAAATCAAATGGTAAAATATATTTTCTTGCCAGTTTGGTTTCCTTTGCTAAAAACAGAATGGTGTAGTCTTGAATGTATTTTGGGGGGGACCTTTGGGGAATCCTCCTTTCATTTACTTAAATAAAGGAAAATGGCTTGAAGCCTGACTGAGCAGACATGTCAGTTTAGTGCTCGACTCCTGAAAGGATGCCTCTGCCACTTTCTATTATGTCCCAGCTCAGCTCCACTGTCAAAAATTCACTGCCTGACCAATGATAAACCCCCGCTACCTCAGGTGATGGTTCTCTGATGTTCAAGATGCGCTGGCCCTGGCTTCAGTCAAAATGGCACCGGCTCAGTCCTCTCCTCCTGTTACCTCACGCTCTGTGAAACCCTCTCAGCGCTCTAAGTTAAAAGTTATAACACAGGAGGAATCTAAATCTGATTCATTAACACAAGCACCACAATTGACATCTTTTACAGACCCTGCTCATTCTACTGTACTGAGGCAATTTGAGAAAATGCTTCACAAAGCTCTTAACCTCCCGGGCGGTATGATTATGTCTGATTTTTGATGCTGAAAGTAGTACATTGTTTTGTATGGAAATTTGGCATTTTATATTGAAGGCCTAAAATTTTTAGGAATAAAATCCCGGGTATGATAAAGTTTGAAACACAAAATCATAAATTATAATATAATAAACAACTATAAGTAATATCAAATAATAATATAATAAAACATTTTATTCAATACATTTTAGTCAATAATATAATCAAATCAAAAAGACTGAAATTTGTCAAAACAAGGGTGCAATATTACTAGTCATATTGGTTCAGTAAACATTCCAGGTATGAAAATTTTTGAAACATGGGACTGCACAAAGTCCAAAGTCACAATCAGGACAATGGAACCTGGTTTCCTTTTGGATTTCCTTTCCACTGTCATCTCGCTTTGAGCAACAAACCACGCACATCCTTGTAGGTGCTGACTTTTTCTCAGTTGGTGGGATGTAGGCCATGAAGTCACGACCAGTCAGGTGTCCTGGGTTGACAACACCAGCAGCACGACATCCAGCTATATTCACAGCCATTGGTGTTTGGTACTTCATGAAGATCAGTTTGGCAACTTTCCAAATAAAGTCAGAATGGATCATAGGCTTGTCACTATTTTTTTTTTAGTAGAATGTAGGCATTCCACAAGCTGAATAGTGCAGAATAGAATGTCAATACCTCCCATGATGTTATAGTAGTCTATCACTAATTGATGCTTCAGGATTTCTTTCCCACCTTTTGTGTGTATCATAACAGCAGAGGTATTATGAACTGTACTCATTAGGCACACATCTTTTTTGTCACGCCATCGCAGTGCCATCATTTTGCCTTTCTGCCAGGCAACCATTTCTCCAGTCTTGAGCTTCTTAATGCCAAACATTGGCGGCATGTCGCGCCGGTTAGCCCTAATGGTTCCATAGGCATCAGTTTTGTTCTGCAGAGGAAACTCAAAAAGTTCAGGAGATGTGTAAAAGTTATTGGTAGTTACACAATAACCCTAATTTAGTAATGGCTCAATCAGTGAAAGAACGGAAGATGTTGCCATTCCATAGTTGCTGTATTTTGGGTTTAATTTTGTTCCTTTCCCAGTGTATAGGACAGAATTCCAAATGTAACCAGTTGATGATTCTCATAGCATAAAGAATTTTAAACCAAATCCTGCTCTCTTTGACGCCATGTATTGGATCCAGCTGAGCCTTTCTATGTAGGCCATTCGATATTGACAAAATACTAATTTTCCACCATAATTTGCAAATAAATTCTTTCAAAAATCAGACAATGTGATTGTCTGGATTTGTTTCCACATTTTATCTCTCATAGTTGAGGTATACCTATGATGACAATTACAGGCCTCTCTCATCTTTTTAAGTGGGAGAACTTGCACAATTGGTGGCAGGGAAAATTTGTACTCTGACATGACCGTGCCAAAGAATGGAGTGGCAAGTAATTTATTTGTTGTCCAATACCTATTCTGCAGGGGTTTCATCATCACTCCCTGAAGTATTATTAGGCCCAGAAATTTCCAAATGTCATCTTTGGTCACTGGTTCCTACGTTCTACTTCTTAAAAACTTCCAATGCATAGTAACTTGTTGCTCTTGGTACAGGTTTGTCTCCGTAACAATTTCTTCAATAACCTCATCGGTCAGAAATAGTTGTAGGTATGCCAAGGGGTTGTCATCTTCAACGTCCACTATCATACCAAGTGCTCCAGGAAATGGGGGTGCTGCACGATCCGCACCGCAGTCAATAGAGCACCAAGTCCGCACATCACTGAGCTCAGTTGCAGGATCGTCGCTTAAATCACTTTCTGTGTCTGATGACGAATTTCCCCACAAATCGCTATCACTCAATTCTGCAAGTTTTTCTGTATCGTTATTGCTGTTTTAAAGCAGGTCATAAACCGCTTTGATGTAGAGGCATTCTTTTTGGATGCCACGGATGTTCTCCAGTTTCCAGGCAGAAAAAATGTCAGAAAGAACAGTAAAACTGCAGGCAGGGCACTGGACAAAGCACTGGGGACAAACTGAAGTCAAATGATTTGATACAGTAATGTAATCCAATAAGATTACAATGTTTTGTGTGTGTTTTGTTTTATACATTTTGAAATTGCCGCCAGTTCGCAACGCCTGCAGGGAACGGAAGCCAGGACACATAGAGCATCGGGCGGAGGATCCCCTGACACAGCAGGAGTACATTGCGGGATCCAGAGGACAAGGTAAGTAACCTCTTCCAAGTGTGGCTCGGGGGTTACCGCTAATGGTACTGAAATTTCACCCCGAGCCACACTTGGGAATACAGCCAAGGAGGTTAAACAGACTTCAGATCATATTATAGACAGTCTGACTAGGGAAATCAGAGAATTGGGCCAATGCAATGCTAACCTTGAGTTAAGGGTTAAAAGAGGGGTGTTGTTGGGACTTTGTATAAAGCACGGCTAAGGTAATCGAATATGCAATCACATGTTAATGGATTCAAGACAAATATGCATAGAATAGTAAGGATAACAAGATAAACAAGGTAACATCTTAACAATTTATTGTACATAATGACAATATGATTCAAAATATATGTCAATAATTGCATAAAATTATTTCAGTTCATAATGAACATAATTATAATAATTCTATTATTGGTGATAATAGAAGTCCATATTAATCAATCTCAAAATCCCCTGATCACAATGATGTAGCATAAGGCTGGGGCTCTACGCGTTTCGTGGACATGTCCACTCATCTGGAGCAGTAACAAATGGATAGATCTTTATTGGGACAAATAATACAGAGTGAGCAGATGGTTGACACAGGGGAGAAGAGAGGGCAGAGGAGGATGGAACATTTTCCAAGCACTCTTACCTATAAATTAATTGGATATATAAGAAAAGTAATGTTGGATGGCTGAGGCACCATGGATAACAAATATCTCCAGGGAGCTGAGCAAATCCATGGCCCCACTGAGGCACAAAGGAGTGATACCAGTGACAGTGTAGTCCCCAATTAGCAATTTACAGTGCCTTGCAAAAGTATTCAGCCCCTTGGGTTTTTACCTATTTTGTTACATTACAGCCTTTAGTTCAATGTTTTTTTAATATGAATTATATGTGATGGATCAAAACACAATAGTCTAAGTTGGTGGAGTAAAATTAGAAAAATATATACATAAAACTATTTTTCAGAAATAAAAAAATGATAATTGGCATGTGCATATGTATTCAGCCCTTTTGTTATGAAGCTCATAAAAAGCTCTGGTGCAACCAATTAACTTCAGAAGTCACATAATTAGTGAAATGTTGCCTGTGTGCAATCTAAGTGTCAGATGATCTGTCATTACATATACACACCTTTTTGAAAGGCCCCAGAGGCTGCAACACCTAAGCAAGAGTCACCACTAACCAAACACTGCAATGAAGAGCAAGGAACTCTCCAAACAAGTAAGGGACAATGTTGTTGAGAAGTACAAGTCAGGGTTAGGTTAAAAAAAAATATCCAAATCTTTGATGATCCCTAGGAGCACCATCAAATCTATCATAACCAAATGGAAAGAAGGTGGCACAACAGCAAACCTGACAAGAGACAGCCGCACACCAAAACTCACGGACCGGGCAAGGAGGGCATTAATCAAAGAGGCAGCACAAAGGCCTAAGGTAACCCTGCAGGAGCAGCAGAGTTCCACAGCAGAGACTGGAGTATCTGTACATAGGATGACAATAAGTCGTACGCTCCATAGAGTTGAGCTTTATGGCAGAGTGGCCAGAAGAAAGCCATTACTTTCAGCAAAAAACAAAATGGCACGTCTTGAGTTTGCGAAAAGGCATGTGGGAGATTCCCAAAATGTATGGAGGAAGGCGCTCTGGTCTGATGATAGCAAAATTAAACTTTTTGGCTATCAAAGAAAATGCTATATCTGCCGCAAACCCAACACATCACATCACCCAAAGAACACCATCCCCACAGTGAAACATGGTGATGGCAGCATCATCCTGTGGGATGTTTTTCAGCAGTTGGGACTGGTTGAGGGAAAGATGGATGGTGCTAAATACAGGGATGTTCTTGAGCAAAACCTGTACCAATCTGTGTGTGATTTGAGGCTAGGACGGAGGTTCACCTTCCAGTAGGACATTGACCCCAAACGCACTGCTAAAGCAACACTTGAGTGGTTTAAGGGGAAACATGTAAATGTGTTGGAATGGCCTTGTCAAAGTCCAGCCTCAATCCAATAGAAAATCTGTGGTCAGACTTAAAGATTGCTGTTCTTAAGCATAAACCATCCAACTTGAAGGAGCTGGAACAGTTTTGCAAGGAGGAATGGGCAAAAATCCCAGTGATAAGATGTGGCAAGCTCATAGAGACTTATACAAAGCGACTTGGAGCTGTGATAGCCACAAAAGGTGGCCCTACAAAGTATTGACTTTAAGGGGGTGAATAGTTAGGCACATTGACTTTTCCTGTTATTTTGTCATATTTGTTGTTTGCTTCACAATTAAAAAAAAACATTTTCAAAGTTATGGACATGTTCTGTAAATTAAATGATACAAATCCTCAAAAATCCATGTTAATTCCAGGTTGTGAGGCAACAAAACATGAAAAATGCCAAAGGGGTGAATACTTTTGCAAGGCACTGTAAGTATTGGTGCAGACTGTATAACAGTGCCAATGAATTCCTGTGAATAAGAACATTGGATAAGTATATGTATATATGTGGGTAGAGCTGCATAAAGGCAGATTGAAGAACTACAGCCCAAAGAGGCATGTAATAGTGTCAAGAAACCAGGTGGAAAGTAAAGCATAACAGGGATGGAGGCAGATGGACCTACCCACTCAATGCCTCATTTAAAGTCCCAAACCTTTCTCCCCCTCCTTCTCATTGAGTTAAGGGTTGATGAACTGGAACATAGCACACTAGCTTACATGACTGAAATTGAAAATCTCAACAAGGAAAATTTAGTCCTCCAACACATGTTTAGAGGATTATGAAAATAGGGCCCAGCGTTTTAACATATGTATTCATGGGATTCCTGAATCTGTCACTGATTTACAAGCTACCATGCTGGCCCTATTTCAAGAACTACAGCCATCTATGCTAGTCGAATAAGTAGAAATGGACGGGGTTCATAGAGCCCTCACACCACATAAAGCTGATGGACCGCCGCACATTATAATCAACAGATTTAACTACTTCCCACCCGACCACTGCACATAAACGTCCGGGTGGTCCTTTCCTCATCCTGAGTGGATGTTCAGGAACGTCCCTCAGAACGAGTGTTCACAGCGCGGCCACGAGGCGCACTGATCATAGGATCCAGCTGAGCAGAGATCTGGATATGGGTGCTTTGATTGACCCTCCCGATCACCTGACGGCTGTGTCCAATCACAGCCATCACAATGTAAACAGAGACATGTGTCTCCATGACAGGTCTCCCCGCCAAGCTCAGTGAGAGCTCAGTGCGGGGGGGAGAGGGGGAATCTGCAGATCTGTGACAGCTCTCTGTGTGAGGTTGATTTTACACAGAGAGCTGTTACAGCTCCCCATACAAAAGTACACCAAGCACCACTGATATACCCCTGTCCCAAAACACATTTATTGTCCCAATAAAAAATCTGTCTGTCCCCATCAATGTTATATATTTCTCATTGATATTTTCATTCTGTAGATACACTGCATTTACATCTACTCCTGAAGAAGCGAGCAGTGACTCACGAAACGCATTGAGTTTTATGATGCCTGTGTATTACTGTACATCAACAATTCCAAATATATATGTATGTGGCTGCTTGGTATGCTGTGTCTATCACTGCCAAGTGGTTTTGCACCTCTGTTTATGCATCTCGTATACGATGAATGTTATAACATTTCAATAAATTTATAAGCTATGTTTACTTTGTATACTCTCATTGACTCTTTCGCGCTCACCTCATTTAAAGTCCCACGGGCATATTTATTCTTTGTTGTATAGACTTCAGATCATATTACAGACAGTCTGACTAGGGAAATCAGAGAATTGGCCAAGGCACTGCTAACCTTGAGTTAAGGGTTGATGAACTGAAAATAGCACATTAGCTTATATGACTGAAATTGAAAATCTCAAAGAGGAAAATTTAGTCCACCAATCCAACTTAGAGGATTATGAAAATAGGACCCGGCATTCTAACATATGTATTTGTGGGATTTCTGAATCTGTCACTGATTTACAAGCCCTATTTCAAGAACTACAGCCATCTATACCACCACGTAATGCTGATGGACCGCCACGCCAAATTTTTTGCACTATTTTCGCACCATAGAACAACTCCTGGCTGCAGCTAGAGTAAAAGATACTCTGACCTTCCAGGGACATACTTATCAGCTATTTGCTGACCTCTCCCAGCTCACTTTTTCTAAAAGACAGGCTTTGAAGCTGTTTCTCTAAGTTCCACAGCGACAGCAAATCGAATATCAATGAAGTTTCCCGTTTTCAATTTGTTTCGTACACCAAGGCTCTAAATATGTCTGCCACTCTGCTGAAGAACTTCAGTCTTTGTTACAAGACATGCAGCTTTTAGAACACCCTATCAACCAAAATAGCACGCAAAGTCGATCAGCCTCCCACTCTCTGAAAAAAACAGTGGCTATTGGAAGTGATAGAAGTCGCCAGGGGCAATCAAAGCATGGTTGTTTTGCTTCTCTTATGCCAGTTCCTGAAGACTCTGGACTGATCATTTTCATTTCTTGATCCAATGGCAGTTGTCAATATACCTGGCTCACCAATCGTTCAGATGGCTAGAAAGTTATCCTGCTTTATTTGTTTTATGTTGCTTTTTGCAAGTACATAACTGTTATTTGACTCATATACTTCAACTGGTATGCTACCAGTAAAATGTAAATGCAATAAAAACAAAACTCTAAACCATATAGTCCTTTAAAATATTGCAGCAGCGCTCTTGTCAAATCCAATTAGATGACAAACTTTCATATATAGTTCATATGTGAGTCAATGGAAACGAAGAAGATCTATTATAGCTGTGATCTGTAGAGAACAATTTCCACCATACACTTCACCACATGAGGGAATTCTCCCCTTTGGGGGGGGGTGCACTCCCCATAAATACAGCAATAATGCCCTTTTAATTGTAAAAGCTTCTCCACTGCTTCAACCAAAACTTCTACCAGATGTCAGTGACGCTGTATAGGGCTCCAGTAAAACCATGCAAAAGAAAAAAAATATCCACATAGTGTAGTACTGCTTAAAAGTTTTATTAAATCCAAATAAAAGTTTTATTAAATCCAAAACCCCCTTACAAGTGATGCGTACCAAATTAAAATGAAGCAAAAGTAAAGTGCACTAAAGTGCACTGTGCACTATTCCTGTGTAGCATGCCCTCAGACGAAGCCAGGAAGTGATGAAACGCGTCAGTGACATGATCTACGACATTAACCGAAAGTGACGTGTGTGCTCCACGGGCCGAGGAACCAGGAAGTGTACCGCTGCTGTACACAGTGGTCGCTTTCCTCATCTTGCCGGCGACTGAGGAAATACACAGGCACAGTGCACTTTACTTTTGCTTCATTTTAATTTGAATTTGGTACGCATAACTTGTAAGGGGGGGTTTGGAATTAATAAAACTTTTAAGTAGTACTACACTATGTGGATATTTTATTCCCTTCACATGGTTTTACTGGAGCCCTATACAGCGTGACCGACATCTGGTGGAAATTTTGGTTGGAGCGGTGGAGAAGCTTTTACAATTAAAGGCGCATTATTGCTGTATTTTTGGTGAGTGCACCCCCAAAAGGGAGAATTCCCTCACGTGGTGAAGTGTATGGTGGAAGTTGTTCTCTACAGATCACAGCTATAATAGATCTCCTTCGTTTCCATTGACTCACATATGAACTATATATGAAAGCTTGTCATCTAATTGGATTTGACAAGAGCGCTGCTGCAATATTTTAAAGGACTATATGGTTTAGAGTTTTTTAGTATTGCATTTACATTTTACTGGTAGCATACGAGTTACTGCTTGCTGGTACTGGTGGGCACTCTTTGCTGGCACTGATTTGTGGCACTGGTGGCGTTATTGTAATCATGGCACTGATAATCAGTGCCCTGATTACATGTGTAGATGTCTCCTGTGAGGAGATGCCGCTGATCGGCTCTCCTCGCCACACACTCTGTCAGTCTGAGGCGAGGAACGCCAATTACCGGCATCTCTGCGTTTACATGTGACCAGCTCTGATTGGACACAGCCGATCACATGGTTAAAGAGCTGCGGACACGGCTCTTTACAGAGATCGGGGCGCGCTGTGTCCTAGCAACATGGTGCGGCTGCGATCACCTCACTGCGCCCCCCCGACGATCACCGCGCTGTGCGCCCACGATCGCGCGCTGCGCGCCCCCACGGGTGCGCTAGAGCACCCATTCTGAGACATTGTCATATGACAGCATCTCAGAACGAGAGTTATACTGACGGTGGGCAGGTGGCAACTAGTTAAAAATGGTGGCTCCTGGATACTGCACCCCCTACATGAATGAGTAAGGGATGCACTTACTTATTCATTAAAAAAAGTCAATAGTAAATAAACACACACAGTTTTGACCAGTCCTAAATTAAAAAAAATGCTGGATAAGGATCTGGTATGGATTTTGAGAAAACCTCGCTTTTCTTCTTGTTTTTTTTTTTTAGTGGGGTTCCCCCTTAAAATCCATAACAAACTTGAGGCTCTTGGTATGATTTTTTTGGGGGGGAGGGACCATGCCATAACCCTTTGTTATTCTATCCGCTGAGAATCTGGATTATTATTAAATGTTTAAAATTGTTAAATTATTTACATTAGTATTTCTTTTCCATGGGAAATATAACCCCTTAAATGGCCATTAGCCTAAAAAAGGGACAAAGCTAATGTCAAGAATTGCCTCCCTTCAATAGGGTCCACATTAAAGTTTGCAATTTGTGGATTTTACAATGAGCTTGCAGAATGTTCCACCTAATTGAACCTGGGTGGGTTTGCTCATCATTGGTGAGTGACACATTCTGGGCTGTCTGGGCTGTACGTGGCATACTCCAGACTGGTCCTCTCCATGGGTTTCGTTGTACCTCTAAGCATTACAAGATTCCCATATTACTAGACAGTAGTTACAGTATTTTTACCACTTACAAATTCCACTCCACTTAACAACTAAGCAGTTTTGCCAATTTATTCTAAATAGGCATCACTTAATCTTTTTGCAGATTCTTGCACTTACAACAGGCCTCAATCTGAAATGTTTCTAATTTACTGACACCTAATATTTTTGCCCCATAGCTAAAAACTCCAGGGCCCCCCATTACTAAATCTCGTGCTATTCTAAAGCAATAACAATTGCAGAAAGTAATGTGAATGACATATGTAATCTGCATAGTGCTAGGAATTCTTTTGCCACTTTGCAATGAAATAAAATAAATCCCTACTATCATGACCATGTTGTGGTTTTTGGTGCATTCCTAACCCTAAAATCTTATTTTTGATGTGGCTTCATACCTGGTATGTAAACTTGAGTCATATTAGCCATTCAACAGAGTGTCACCACGGTCTGTAATAGAAGGCTATACAGTTGGGATTTTAAGACCCACACACACATTCTAGGTCCAATTTAGACAATAGCAAATTAAAAATGAATTCCTGGAAATATGCTCAGATGCATGAAAAAGTAAATTTATTTACCTGATCCTCTGCTCCTACAAGCTCCTCCCTTATGCTCCTGTGGTCTAAGGATCTCTGAAATGATCAAGAGTGATGCATTGCATGTGAGGTGAAGAGGGACATTTCACTGCTGGAGCACATGAGAGCACCGGAGGAAAATAGATTACAAGTAAAATTGCTTTTACTGTCCCCAAGACTAAATAAGCATTTAACCCTTACAGTGGGACTGCACCCATAGAAGTTTTAGGTTTCCTGGAGTTGTGCTTAAGCTACATTTGAAATGTGGCAGGAAACCAGAATACCCAGTGGAAACCCACAGAAGCACAGGGAGAACAATAAAACTCAATGTAGATAGGGTCCTGGCCTAAATTTAAAGCTGTAGTAAACTCAGCTTTTAAACTTTTACCTTTAGGCAAGCTTATAATAAACTTGCTTGTAGGTAAAATGAAAATCTTCTAAACGTGCACCGTTTAGGAGATATTCACATGTTTTGCAGCCGATGATGTCGCTGCCACATGTGTACTGCGCTCAGAAGAAACAGCATACTTAGTATGCCGTCCTTTCAAAGAGCTGTATGCATGCATAGGAGTGACAATTCGGCCATTTGAACGAACCACAAGGAAGACCGGGCGAAGATTAAAGCCCTGTATGTGTCAAGTCTTTCATAATGTGCAGTATGTAATGCATACTAGTACATTATGACATTACCCTGCAAGGGGCCCGTTTTTTCAGGATTTACTACCACTTTAAATCAAAGACTACTTTGCTTAGAGGCATAAATGCTGACCACTAAGCCACTGTTTTGCCCTATCCGAAATAATTTTCAAATATTTTTACTGCCAGGATATATTATTATTCTGTCAACTAGTGAGTGCTTTTTGTAGATCTGTGAATAGTTAAGTGACACTTCTGCTGTAGTTATAATTAGGTCTTTTCTGACTATTATTTTTGTTGACCTATTATTGTTACTGAAATCAAGGTTAAGATGATAGCATGCCACCTCAAGTTCCTTTTCCATTCATGTGTACTTTAGCACATTTTTCAACTTTACATTTATATTTTATAACATGATAAACACCCAGACACAAAAGATTATATATCTCCTTGAATGTAATTTATACTGTTGCCCTATCCAAAATCATTTTCAAATATTTTTACTGCTAGGATATATTATTATTCTGTCAACTAGTGAGTGCTTTTTGTAGAGCTGTGAATAGTTAAGTCACACTTCTGCTACAGTTATAATTAGGTCTTTTCTGACTATTATTTTTGTTGACCTATTATTGTTACTGAACTCAAGGTTAAGATGATAGCATGCCACCTCAAGTTCCTTTTCCATTCATGTGCACTTTAGCACATTTTTCAACTTTACATTTATATTTTAAAACATGATTAACACCCAGGCAAAAAAGATTATATATCTCCTTGAATTTAGTTTATACTGTTTTTCAATTTTTACAGTTACTAATCCATTAATTTGGGAAATGCACAATGTTAAACAAAGCTTCTCTAAGATTTATTGTGTATTTGATATTCGGCATTATGATAAGTTAGAAATTGATATTTTCCTTTTATCCAAAATCTAGGATCCATTAGCTTAAAAAAAAATACTGTTTGTTAATTCAATATACACATCCAGTAGGCTAAGGCTAACGTCTCTGCATAATTAACTTTTTATTGTACATTTTAATATATCAAAGGAATCTCAAATGTGTTGCAGACACCTTCAGGGATCTCATCAAAATACAGTCAAATATATTTATTATCAAAATGAAACCTCAAACTAATGGTTAAATAGCCAGACTACAGAAGGATTTCAAGGATAATGAATCCATAATTAGGTCTAAAGAATATTTCAGACACTTAATATATAACATAAAAGAGTTTTCTGAAATGCAGCAACAACGTCAGTATCTTTAGTAGGCTTGTTACAGAGAGGAAGTAGTCAAAGTCACACTAAAGTACTTGAAGTTAAATATAGGCTTGTGTAGTTTAAATTATACCACAAGCAATATCATTTTATAAGTCTGTATCTAAAATAACAAAAAATGTAATATATTGCAACTTAGAAATCCCTCTATGTTATGACTGCATTTGTTTTCTTTTTTTAAGCTTTTTTCCCTTTGTTTTCATCTAGTGATCCTGCCAGGAATACAGTTACTGTCTCCTCTCCTAGGGTGATAATGCTCACTTGGCATATTATATCTATAAAGGATGAGAATAGGACAGGAAGTGTGTTGGGAATACAGGACTCATGCTCATCTCCTCATTTGCTCATCATCTCCTCTCTCATGTTAGGGGATACCATTCACAATCCATATGTATAAACCTGCCACATTACTTCTAGGTCTGAACACAAAATGATGTGCTGCTGTGGACATACTGTAAATTTAAATGGATGCAACCATAAGTGTTGATATAGACATTGGAGCATGTTTCTTTTTTTTCCATATACAATAATCTCCACATTTACAGAACAAAACATTGGGGATGATTTAATAAAGTTGGTCCAGAGCATATTAAATAAGCAAAAACTCTGCTGATTTCCATCATCCAATCATGTGCAAGCAAAAATGAAGTTTTTTTTTTATTTTCCTTGCATGTGATTGGGTATTCTTTGCCAAGTTAAGCCTTGCCTCATTTACTAAGCTCTGGAGCAACTGCCCTTGCAGAATGCACAGCCAATTTACCTTTAGTAAATCAATCCCTAAGACAACTTCTGAGCTATCACAACTAATTGGTAATTGACAACGCAGGACCTTCCCTGTACTCATCTCTAGCTTTGAATCTTCAAACATTAATGGGCAATAGCCACAATTCCCACATCTAATAAATCCTTTTTTGATACACACCCTTCTGTTGTCCGCATGTTATGTCTGAAACTGGCTATGTGCCAATAGATCCTTTAGGGATCCAGCGCTTTTAAAAGTACTTGTATATTGGCCTCCTTGGCCTTTAAACATAAATTCCAATGCTTGTGCAATATTTTATACCTTAAGTGCACAATTGTATTGAAAATTAAAACTTGTTTTGAACTAAATTACTAGTACATACAGGTTTCTTCAAGATCAGCTCCTCCCTAGGGATATTCCTTGCTCGTTTATATGCTGTTACTGTAGGCACTTTGTTTAAACCTCTGTCTCAGTCTGGTTGGCTCTATGTCAAAATTCTCAACTGAGGAACAATTCTTCCTAGCCCTTAATTATTGGTCCCCTGGTATCCCTTCAATCAAATACTTAGGGTGGAAACTTCTTTCATTCAACAGACTTTTCATTGCATTCAGTTTTCTGCATACATTTAGTTTTTGAAACTCTCTTCTTTTATCTAATAGTCCCATCTAAAAATGCCACTTCTTTCTAACACAAAGTATGTGAGTTTGGTGTTCAAACTGTTCTTATTCAAAATACTTGTACATTCCACAAGGGTTTCTTAAGTCCTTTGGCATTTCAGCCCAATGTTAAATGTGTGTTTGATTGCTATGTTATTAAAAACGAATAAAGTGCATCTGTCAAAACAGCATACTGTGTTACACACCAAATGTTTAAACCTGGAGTTCAATCTGCGCTGAGCATGTTACTATTGCCAGGATTAATTCATAAGTAATACAACTATGTATATTTTGCCTGCTGTGCCATTTTTTTTTTTTACAATTTTATTTGATAAACCGTATGTAGATCCTTTACTGATGCCATACTGGCAATAGGGATGAGCCGAACACCCCCCTGTTCGGTTCGCACCAGAACATGCGAACAGGAAAAAAGTTCGCTCGAACACGCGAGCACCGTTAAAGTCTATGGGACACGAACATGAATAATCAAAAGTGCTAATTTTAAAGGCTTCTGTGCAAGTTATTGTCATAAAAAGTGTTTGGGGACCCGGGTCCTGCCCCAGGGGACATGGATCAATGCAAAAAAAAGTTTTAAAAACGGACGTTTTTTCAGGAGCAGTGATTTTAATAATGCTTAAAGTCAAACAATAAAAGTGTAATATCCCTTTAAATTTCGTACCTGGGGGGTGTCTATAGTATGCTTGTAAAGGGGCGCATGTTTCCCGTGTTTAGAACAGTCTGACAGCAAAATGACATTTCGAAGGAAAAATTCCATTTAAAACTACCCGCGGCTATTGCATTGCCAACAATACACATAGAAGTTCATTGATAAAAACGGCATGGGAATTCAACACAGGGAAACCCCGAACCAAAATTTAAAAAAAAAATGATGTGGGAGTCCCCTTAAATTCCATACCAGGCCCTTCAGGTCTGGTATGGATATTAAGGGGAACCCCAGCCAAAATTTTTTAAAAAAATGACGTGGGGTTCCCCCTAAATTCCATACCAGACCCTTCAGGTCTGGTATGGATTTTAAGGGGAACCCCGTGCCAAAAAAAAAAAAATGGCGTGGGGTCCCCCCAAAAATCCATACCAGACCCTTATCCGAGCACGCAACCTGGCAGGCCGCAGGAAAAGAGGGGGGATGAGAGTGCGGCCCCCCCTCCTGAACCGTACCAGGCCACATGCCCTCAACATTGGGAGGGTGCTTTGGGGTAGCCCCCCAAAACACCTTGTCCCCATGTTGATGAGGACAAGGGCCTCATCCCCACAACCCTGGCCGGTGGTTGTGGGGGTCTACGGGCGGGGGGCTTATCGGAATCTGGAAGCCCCCTTTAACAAGGGGACCCCCAGATCCTGGCCCCCCCCTGTGTGAAATGGTAAGGGGGTACTTACCCCTACCATTTCACTAAAAAAACTGTCAAAAATTTTAAAAATTACAAGAGACAGTTTTTGACAATTCCTTTATTTAAATGCTTCTTCTTTCTTCTATCTTCCTTCATCTTCTTCTTCTTCTGGTTCTTCTGGCTCTTCTGTTTCTTCCTCCGTCATTCTCGTCCAGCATCTCCTCCACGGCGTCTTCTATCTTCTTCTCCTCGGGCCGCTCCGCACCCATGGCATGGAGGGAGGCTCCCGCTCTTCTCTTCATCTTCTTCTTCATCCTCTTCTCTTCTTCCTTCTTCTCTTCTTCATTTACTTCTCCGGGCCGCTCCGCACCCATGCTGGCATGGAGGGAGGCTTCCGCTGTGTGACGGAGTCTCCTCGTCTGATGGTTCTTAAATAACGGGGGGCGGGGCCACACGGTGACCCCGCCCCCCTCTGACGCACGGTGACTTAACGGGACTTCCCTGTGACGTCACAGGGAATGCCACAGGGAAGTCCCGTCATGTCCCGTGCGTCAGAGGGGGCGGGGTCACCGGGTGGCCCCGCCCCCCGTTATTTAAGAACCATTAGAAGAGGAGACACCGTCACACAGCAGGAGCCTCCCTCCATGCCAGCATGGATGCGGAGCGGCCCGGAGAAGAAAATGAAGAAGAGAAGAAGAGAAGAAGGAAGAAGAGAAGAGGATGAAGAAGAAGATGAAGAGAAGAGCGGGAGCCTCCCCCCATGCCATGGGTGTGGAGCGGCCCGAGGAGAAGAAGATAGAAGACGCCGCGGAGGAGATGCTGGACGAGAACGCCGGAGGAAGAACCAGAAGAGCCAGAAGAAGATGAAGGAAGATAGAAGAAAGAAGAAGCATTTAAATAAAGGAATTGTCAAAAACTGATTCTTGTCATTTTTAACATTTTTGACAGTTTTTTAGTGAAATGGTAGGGGTAAGTACCCCCTTACCATTTCACACAGGGGGGGTGGGATCTGGGGGTTCCCTTGTTAAAGGGGGCTTCCAGATTCCGATAAGCCCCCCACCCGCAGACCCCCACAACCACCAGCCAGGGTTGTGGGGATGAGGCCCTTGTCCTCATCAACATGGGGACAAGGTGTTTTGGGGGGCTACCCCAAAGCACCCTCCCAATGTTGAGGGTTTGTGGCCTGGTACGGTTCAGGAGGGGGGGCCGCACTCTCATCCCCCCTCTTTTCCTGCGGCCTGCCAGGTTGCGTGCTCGGATAAGGGTCTGGTATTGATTTTTGGGGGGACCCCACGCCTTTTTTTTAAAAAAATTTTGGCTGGGGTTCCCCTTAATATCCATACCAGACCTGAAGGGCCTGGTATGGAATTTAGGGGGACTCCCACGTCATTTTTTTTTTAAATTTTGGTTCGGGGTTTCCCTGTGTTGAATTCCCATGCCGTTTTTATCAATGAACTTCTATGTGTATTGTCGGCAATGCAATAGCCGCGGGTAGTTTTAAGTGGAATTTTTCCTTCGAAATGTCATTTTGCTGTCAGACTGTTCTAAACACGGGAAACATGCGCCCCTTTACAGGCATACTATAGACACCCCCCAGCTACGAAATTTAAAGGGATATTACACTTTTATTGTTTGACTTTAAGCATTAATAAAATCACTGCTCCTGAAAAAACGGCCGTTTTTAAAACTTTTTTTTGCATTGATCCATGTCCCCTGGGGCAGGACCCAGGTCCCCAAACACTTTTTATGACAATAACTTGCATAGAAGCCTTTAAAATTAGCACTTTTGATTTCTCCCATAGACTTTTAAAGGGTGTTCTGCGGCATTCGAATTTGCTGCGAACACCCCAAATTGTTCGCTGTTCGGCGAACTTGCGAACAGCCAATGTTCGAGTCGACACAACAGAAAGTGGGAGAAGATTTCTCAAAAGTGGCTGGAAATCTCCTTTTAAGTGTTACCTTTAAAAGTGTACCTATTGGGAGATTTCCCCCCTATTCCTGGTGTTGTGACAGCTTAAAATTTTTGACTTTTGACTGAGTCTCAGTCCTAGTGACAGTGTTTATCAGGACAAATATAGAGAAAGTGAAGCAGAGAGACTTTGGGGTTAATTTACTAAAGTCAAATTTACTATGTACTTTTGAAAGTGCAGTTGCACTCTGCAAGTGCAGATGCTTCAGAGCTTAGTAAATGAGCAGAAGCCCATTATCCAATCATGTGCAAGCAAAAATGCTGTTTTTTTTAATTTACCTTGCATGTGATTGGTTGTTCTTTGTAAAGTGAAGCTTTACCTCGTTTACTAAGCTCTGGAGCAACTGCCCTTTGCAAAGTGCACATCCTATTTACTTTTAGTAAATCAACCCCTAAGACAACTCCTGAGGTATCACTAATTGGTCGTTAAAAACACAGGACCTTCCTTGTATATTCTAATGTGCACAGTCTATTTGAGTTTAGTAAATCAACCCCATAGTCAGCACTAAAATCTGACAAGGGTTTTTAACTGTTCCTATCCTATCCAAAACAACAACAAAAAAGTTTCCTAACCAAAAAAAAAAAATTTTAGCTTTGGATATACTTTAGGTTATTAAGGCAATCTCCTCAAACATACCACAGAGAAACAAATAATAATTTCCTATTTATAATAAAGATTAACAACTTTAAATACTGCTTAGCAGATTATAAATACAAATTACTTTATATACATTTTATTATATTGCTTAACCAAACTAATTTTTTTCCATAGGAGAATTGACTGCAACAACAACTTAAAATTCTTCCTTCTAGCTGTGATTTCCCAAATGTCAATTAATTGTGCCAAAAAGCCAATATATTTATTAAATAAACAATTGCAGTTTACTGCAGGAGCTTGAGCAAGAAGCTAATCATTTAACATTTAACTTCTTCCAGAGAAGGAAAATTATTTGGACCTGTTAAAAGAAAATGAGGTTGCATTGGCTTTTTATTGGAACAAAACGTAATAATGCAGGAGGGGGTGTATCAAAATGTTTTTTTAAGCATTTATAACTTAAATATTTATCACTAGCATGTTCTTCTAGCAGATTCCTGAGAAGATGAATTACAGTAAATTCACTGCACGTAATATGATAGGTCTAGAGCCACTAACTGGCAATCTGCAAATAATGTGAAATATATATTGGACAGATGTTTACTAGATATATTAGGATCGACTAGTTCAAAGTAGACAAATACAAATGATCATACCTGTGAAATGTGAGTAGTAGTAAAAGTTGAGAAACAGGAGGCAAAGTGATAGACTGGCTACTGGAAAGGGGCAGGAGCATTGCTAGGACTAAATAAGACATGGGACACCTTAGTGCATGGTGGAGAGAAGTACATGGAATGATTAAATGCCATGACAAACAGTGGGTGTGGCTACTCTGTGCTTGCAAATAGGAGGCGCTTAAAGAGGCAAAGTTAAATAGAACCTTGGCGTACTTTCTATATAATCTAAAAAAAGGGATACTGTTTATGTGTGGTATGTAATGGATTACTCACAGGTGCTGCCCCCAACTCACTACTGCAGTGACATAGAAATGAGAGGAAACTGGTCCCACAACGCAGTTGTAATCCACTAAAACATCCTTTATTCGTCAAACATGGGACAATAGCGCAGGATAGGTTACAGTTGACATGTTTCACACATAGGAGTGCTTAATCATAAGTAGGGATGAGCTTCGTGTTTGAGTCGAACGCATGTTTGACTCGAACATCCTGTGTTTGGTTGTTCGCCGAATTATGAATGTTATGGGCCATTCGCACCGAATTCGAGTGGCGCGTCACGGCCCATTATCACTGTGGCATGCTTGGCCAATCACAGCGCCGTGTGTACAGAGAGCCGTAATTGGCCAAAGCCAGGGAGGCTTTGGCCAATTATGGCTCAGGGGGTTTAGTACACGCCCCACACTATATAAGACCGCCTGCACGTCGGCCTTGTGTAGTGTGTTGTGGTGGAGAGAGATAGATAAACAGAGAGACAGTGTCACTTGATTTAAGTTAGATAGAGTAGGCAGGTCGAGTCAGTTAGCTGCACTTGCAATGTATTGTGTAGATATATATATGCATCCCAGGTGATATATATATATATATATATATATATATATATATATATATATATATACACACACACTGAATTCAGTTTTTCAGTTTAGCTAGATTCATTCCTGTTATTCTCTTCCTAATATATTGACAGGCAGGCAGGTGTTTTTACAGTATTTCCAGTTAGTGTACTGTGTACCCTGCACAGTTGCACCTACAGTATAGCTACCTGAAGCCAGGTGCTTGTGTGCTTCTTCTGATACTATTAATAGCACAGGCAGGCTCTTGAAGTATTTCCACTCAGTGTACTGTGTACCTTGCACAGTTGCACCTACAGTATAGCTACCTGAAGCCAGGTGCTTGTTTTCTTCTTCTGATACTATTAATAGCACAGGCAGGCTCTTGAAGTATTTCCAGTTAGTGTACTGTGTAACCCTGCACAGTTGCACCTACAGTATAGCTACCTGAAGCCAGGTGCTTGTGTGCTTCTTCTGATACTATTAATAGCACAGGCAGGCCTTGAAGTATTTCCAGTTAGTGTACTGTGTAACCCTGCACAGTTGCACCTACAGTATAGCTACCTGAAGCCAGGTGCTTGTGTGCTTCTTCTGATACTATTAATAGCACAGGCAGGCTCTTGAAGTATTTCCAGTTAGTGTACTGTGTAACCCTGCACAGTTGCACCTACAGTATAGCTACCTGAAGCCAGGTGCTTGTGTGCTTCTTCTGATACTATTAATAGCACAGGCAGGCTCTTGAAGTATTTCCAGTTAGTGTACTGTGTAACCCTGCACAGTTGCACCTACAGTATAGCTACCTGAAGACAAGTGCAGGTGTTCTCATACTAATAGTACTACAGACAGGCAGTTGATTCTGCTAGCTGCAGTATAATCGGTGTATATATATATATATATATATATATATATATATATATATATATATATATATATATACATCCCAGTTTTGTGCAGCTACATCTCATTGCAGGCCAATAGTATGTCTGGAAGGCCAACAAGGAGAGGCAGACAGTCACAAGCCAATGAAAGAGGGCAAGTAGGCTCTGTGTCTAGAGGCAACAGTGCTGGTCGTGGACATGGTGTATCCTCATCAGCACGTGGCCGTGGGACACGCTTGGCCTTTTTTCCGCAGCTGGCCGTGTTGAGCCGCAACATGCAGAAGACTTGGTCGAGTGGATGATCAAGCCGTCCTCATCCTCCTCATCCTCTCTCACCCAGGCTCAGGGTACTTTGTCTGGCAAAGCAGCTGCCAATGCAGCCTCTTCCCTCAGCTCAATGGCATCAGTCACTCCTTCCCTAGCCCCACCATGTCCTCCTGAGGAGTCCACCGAACTGTTTGATCACAGTGTTGGGTACATACTCCAGGAGGATGCCCAGCGTTTTGAAGGCTCCTGTGATAGTACTCAGCTAGATGAAGGCAGTAACGTGGGCCCAGACAGAGGGGGTGCCCAAGAAGGACAGCAATCTGGCAGTCATGTTCCCCCTGCTGCAGCATACTGCCAGGTTTGCTCCAGTGATGAGGAAGGAGGGGATGATGAGGTCACAGACTCAATGTGGGTGCCTGATAGGAGAGAGGAGGAGGAGGAGGCACATCACCAATGAGGCAGGATGCCCTCCAGGGGACAGCTTAAGGGCAGCACACTGACTGCATCACACTGCAGAGCTCCGCATGTGCAGGGTGGTGCTGTCTCTGCACATTATTCCAAAAGTTCTTTTTGAGATGAGTGCATCAGATCACACCGCTGCTATTTGCAACATATGTCTCAAGCGTATCTCACGTGGCCAAAACATCTCCCACTTGGGCACCACATGCTTGACCAGACATATGTTGACCTGCTATGCAGTTCGTTGGCAAGCGTACCTAAAAGACCCACACCAAAGAACAAAGAGGACCTCTCCTTGCTCCTCATCAGCTGGGATCTCCAACCCCACTATATCTTCGGTCCTCTCTGAGACCTGCACTGAGAGGAATGAAGGTGTTAAATTAGGTGTGTCACAGCCAAGTACTTGCGGGCAATCTGCTATCGGTACACCGACATCAGATTGTACCAGGCAAATTTCCCTGCCCCAGTTGCTGCACAAAGAAGTTCGCTCCCAGCCATCCACATGCCCAGTGGTTAAATGCTAGCTTGGCAAAATTGCTAGCACTTCAACTGTTACCTTTTCAGTTGGTAGACTCTGCCCACTTCTGTGAGTTTGTGGAATGTGTAGTTCCTCAGTGGCAGGTTCCCAAACACCATTTTTTCTCACGGAAGGTGATTCCGGCTCTCTACCGGTATGTGGAAGGCAATGTCTTGGCCTCGCTGGACAGGGCGGTCAGTGGTAGGGTGCATATTACCGCTGACTCTTGGTCCAGCAGGCATGGACTGGGATGTTACCTAAGTTTCACGGTGCATTGGGTGACTCTGCTGGCAGCTGGGAAGGATGCAGGACAAGGTGCAGTAGTGTTGGAGGTTGTTCCACCACCACGCCTCCAAAATGCTACTACTGGTGATTCTGACTCACCTCTCTCCTCCACCCCTCCTCTTCTTCTTCCTCCATGGCCTCTTCTTGTGCTTTGTCCTTGGAACCAGCTGTGCTCCATAGGCGTTCAAGGGGCTATGCAAGTACGCAGGCCAAAAGATGCCATGCGGTGCTTGAGCTGGTGTGCTTGGGGGACAGGAGCCACACTGGGGCAGAGATTCTGTCAGCTCTGCAGGGGCCGGTTCAGAGGTGGTTGATGCCATGCCAGCTTAAGCCAGGAATGGTGGTTTGTGACAATGGCACCAACCTCCTCTCCGCCCTCTGACAGGGACAACTGACCCATGTGCTCATGTCCTTAACTTGGTGGTGCAGAGGTTCTTGGGCAGGTACCCGGGCTTACAGGATGTCCTGAGGCAGGCCAGGAAAGTCTGTGTGCATTTCCGCTGGTCATATAATGCCAGTGCTCGGCTGGCTGACCTCCAAAAGGAATTTAACCTGCCCAAGAACTGCCTAATCTGTGACATGCCCACCAGATGGAACTCAACGTTGACCATGCTGCAGTGGCTGCACACACAGCAGAGGGCCATCAATGAGTACCTGTGTGACTATGGCACCAGGACAGGGTCAGGGGAGCTTGTTTTTTTTTCCCACGCCAGTGGGCCATGATCAGGGATGCATGCACTGTCCTGTCACCATTTGAGGAGGCCACGAGGATGGTGAGCAGTGACAGTGCATGCATCAGTGACACTGTCCCCCTTGTCCACCTGTTGGAGCACACGCTGCGTGGAATAATGGACAGGACCCTTGAAGCAGAACAGAGGCAGGAAGAGGAAGACTTCCTTAGCTCTCAATGCCCCCTTTATCCAGACAGTGTTCCTGTGTGCCCGCTGATCACACAGGAAGAGGACGAGGAGGAGGAGGATTGTGTCAGCATGGAGGTGGAGCCTGGCACTCAGCATCAGCAGCAGTCTTTAAGGCATCATTTACAGTCACAAGAAACCCATAGACTTGTACGTGGCTGGGAGGAGGTGGCTGCGGATCATGTCGTCCTTAGTGACCCAGAGGACTCCGGACCGAATGCCTCAGCAAACCTATGCCTCCCTGATACTGCAAAGCCTGTGAAAGGATCCTCGTAATCGTGGTATCAAGGAGAGGGATTGTTACTGGCTGGCAACCCTCCTTGATCCACGTTACAAGGGTAAGGTTGCAGACCTTATCTTGCCTTCGCAGAGGGAGCAGAGGATGAAACATCTTCGGGAGGCCTTGCAGAAAGGTCTGTGAAACTTGTTCCTAGAGACTGGGAGGTTACAAACTCCTGTTCCTGGACAACATGTTGCTGAGGCTTCGGTCAGTCAAAGAAGGAGCGGTAGAGAAGGTGGCCGTCTGACCGATGCATTCAGACAATTTTTTAGTCCGCAGCCCCAAGTTATGATCGGTTCCAGCAACCATCGCCAGCATCTGTTTTACATGGTGCAGGAATACCTAGGGGCAAGATCTGACTTGGACACCTTTCCCACTGAAAATCCTCTGGGTTACTGGGTCTTGAGGATGGATCACTGGCCAGAGCTTGCACAGCATGCAATTGAGCTACTGGCCTGTCCTGCATCCAGTGTTCTTTCAGAACGCACATTCAGTGCTGCTGGAAGCTTTGTAACCGATCACAGGGTGCGCCTGTCCACCGATTCGGTCTATCGGCTGACCTTCATAAAAATGAATCAGTCTTGGATCACCACCAGATACCAAGCACCTGATGCTGATGTTACCGAATAATTTTTTTTGAAATGTCAGATCCCTTCAAGACTCCCTGTGCTGATGCTGAGTGACTATCCTGTTATGCTGAGTGACTATCCTCTTCCTCCTCAATGATCATGCTGATAGCTTTTAAGAATATTTTTGGTTCTGGGTGCCGCCACCAGTGTCTAAGGCCCAATTTTTCTGCCGCTGTTTAACAGGGGCGTGTAATTACAATTTTTGATGCAATACTTTCCAGCAGGGCTCGTTCCTGCGCGCCAACTAGAGTATCTGTGAAGGGTTGCAGTTTTGCGGCACCAGCACCAGTGCCTAAGGCCCAATTTTTCAGCCCCTTTTTAACATGGGCGTGTAATTACAATTTTTGATGCAATATTTTGCAGCAGGGCTCATTCCTGCGCTCCAACTAGAGTATCTGTGAGGGTTTGCAGTGTTGTGACATCAGTGCCTAAGGCCCAATTTTTCTGCCCCTGTTCAACAGGGACATGTAATTACAATTCTTGATCTAATATTTCACAGAAGGGCCCGTTTCTGCGCCCACCAAGAGTAACTGTGAGGACTTACAGTGTTGTGGCACCACCAACACCAACACCACCACCACCACCAAAGGCCCAATTTTTCTGCCCCTGTTCAACAGGTGCATGTAATTACAATTCTTGATCTAATATTTCACAGCAGGGCCCGTTCCAGCGCCCACCAAGAGTAACTGTGAGGACTTACAATGTTGTGGCACCAGCACCAGCACCACCATCACCATCACCAAAGGCACCAATACCTAAGGCCCCAATTTCTGCAGAGTATATAGGGCAGGCCCCTACTTTCAAACATCCAACTTACAAACGACTCCTACTTGCAAACAGAAGGAGACAACAGGAAGTGAGATGAAATCTACCCCTAGGAAGGGAAATTCTCTCCTGTAAGAGTTAATATGGGAAAAGCGTTTCTCCTCTCCACTGATGCTTTATCACCAATCCTTGTTTCACTAAAAAAACAAAAAAACATTTGTCATTGGGACAGAAAGTGAGGTAAAATCTTCTGAAGAGGTGCACAGACAGCAAAACAAATGTCACAGGGGTGATAACCTTTCCCTATGTTTTCCAAAAAGCTTAAAATAGATTTTTTGGCTGGAGCTACACTTTAAAAATGTACCAGTTCAAAATTACAAACAGATTCTACTTAACAACAAACCTACAGTCCCTGTCTTGTTTGCACCGCCTGTATACTGCTGTTCAGAGTATATAGGGCCTGGGGGCCCCACGCCTTTCCTTTTTTTAATTTGGGTGCGGGGTTCCCCTTAATATCCATACAAGACCCAAAGGGCCTGGTAATGGACTGGGGGGTGGGGGGTACCCATGTCATTTGTCTCACTGATTTTCACCTATATTGCCGGGACCCGACATTACATTAAAGCCACAACCAGTTTTAAATTACTTTTATTCCTTTAAAAATGTCATTTTGTGCAGGGACTGTTCTAAGCATGGGAAATACTCACCACTTTACAGGCATACTATAGACACCCCCCAGGTACGATATTTAAAGGAATATTTCACTTTTTTTCACTTTAAGCATCATTGAAATCACTGCTCCCTAAAAAACGGCCGTTTTAATAACATTTTTGTCCCCTGGGCAGGACCCGGGTCCTCAAACCCTTTTTAGGACAATATCATGCAAATTAGCCTTTAAAATTAGCACTTTTGATTGCGAACGTTAGAGTCCCATTGACTTCAATGGGGTTCTAACGTTCGTGCAAAGTTTTGGTCCGTTCGCAAGTTCTGGCGCGAACCGAACTGGGGGGTGTTCGGCTCATCCCTAATTATAAGTGTTATGACTAAGCACTCCTATGTGTGAAACATCTCAACTGTAATCTATCCTGCGCTATTGTCCCATGTTTAAAGAATAAAGGATGTTTTTTTGGATTACAACTGCGGTGTGCAACCAGTTTCCTCTCATTTCTACTTGCTATAAATACTGTATCCCTTCCCAGCCAGTGTCATTAGTACAATGTCAGTGTACAGTATTATCACTGTATTAGTGTCACTAGCGGCATGAGTGTCAGTTAGTGACCCTCCCAGCCAGTGTCTCTTAGTGCCAGGATGCCTGCCATTCTATCACAGTCATAATATAAGTTGCTGATCACTGCCATTGCAGTATAGCCTCTATAACTGTGTAAATTATAATATATACACCTTAGTTTGTAGATGCTATAACTTTCACACAAACCAATTAATATACCTTTTGGGATTTTTTTTGTTTACCGAATACATGTAGTAGAATGTATTTTGGTCTAAATTTATGAAGAATTTAGATATTTAGATTTTTTTTATTGGATATGATTTGTAACATAAAGTAAAAAATAATGTTTTTTTTCAGCATTTTTGTTTTTTTTTTCATATATATATATATATATATATATATATATATATATATATATATATATATATATATTTAAAGTATTTAGACATTTAGACCACCCACTTTTACAACTCTTCAGCATCCCTCACTAAACTGTGCACTGTAAACGAATTGGATATCTTAAAAAAAATGTTCTCAGCACCTGCTGTATACCTGCTGTATTCATTTTTCACTTCCTCCTTCCTGGCCGTGGCCCATCGCATCATTTCCTGTTTGCAATGCCTTCTGGGAAGGGGCGTCAACTTCATCTGACACTGTCGTTGCTATGGAAACCTGACCTGAAACCTATTACACTGCTTGTGCTGCACTGAGCATGTGCGAGATCAGCAAGGATGAGATCCAGGAAGAAATACAGTCTGGCTTCAGATGCCCAGACTTAAGATGGCCACGGCCTGCTGTAAGTTTATAAAATAACAAACTACTGCTATAAACTAACAAAACAGACCTTAGTTTACAGACTAACTTTACTAGAATACATTAAGCTTGTGTATTATAGGGGTATTTTTATTTAAAAACTTCGGCCGCAACACCACTTTAAGTTCATTTTTTTCCTCATTAATGTACACACAGCACCCCATATTGACAGAAAAACACAGAATTGTTGACATTTTGCAGATTTATTAAAAAATAAAAACTGAAATATCACATGGTCCTAAGTATTCAGACCCTTTTCTGTGACACTCATATATTTAACTCAGGTGCTGTCCATTTCTTCTGATCATGTTTGAGATGGTTCTACACCTTCATTTGAGTCCAGCTGTTGTTTAATATACTGATTGGACTTGATTAGGAAAGCCACACACCTGTCTATATAAGACCTTACAGCTCAAAGTGCATGTCAGAGCAAATCAAAATCAAGAGGTCAAAGGAACTACCTGAAGAGCTCAGAGACAGAATTGTGGCAAGGCATAGATCTGGCCAAGGTTACAAAAAATTTCTGCTGCACTTAAGGTTCCTAAGAGCACAGTGGCCTCCATAATCCTTAAATGGAAGACGTTTAGGATGACCAGAACCCTTCCTAGAGCTGGCTGTCTGGCCAAACTGAGCTATCGGGGGAGAAGAGCCTTGGTGAGAGAGATAAAGAAGAACCCAAAGATCACTGTGGCTGAGCTCCAGAGATGCAGTTGGGAGATGGGAGAAAGTTGTAGAAAGTCAACCATCACTGCAGCCCTCCACCAGTCGGGGCTTTATGGCAGAGTGGCCTGACAGAAGCCTCTTCTCAGTGCAAGACACATGAAAGCCCCCATGGAGTTTGCTAAAAAAACACTTGAAGGACTCCAAGATGGTGAGAAATAAGATTATTTGGTCTGATGAGACTAAGATAGAACTTTTTGGCCTTAATTCTAAGCGGTATTTGTGGAGAAAATCAGGCACTGCTCATCACCTGTCCAATACAGTCCCAACAGTGAAGCATGGTGGTGGCAGCATCATGCTGTGGGGGTGTTTTTCATGTTTTTCAGCTGCAGGGACAGAACGACTGGTTACAATCGAGGGAAAGATGAATGCGGCCAAGTACAGGGATATCCTGGATGAAAACCTTCTCCAGAGTGCTCAGAACCTCAGACTGGGCCGAAGGTTTACCTTCCAACAAGACAATGACCCTAAGCACACAGCTAAAATAATGAAGGAGTGGCTTCACAACAACTCCAAGACTGTTCTTGAATGGCCCAGCCAGAGCCCTGACTTGAGCCCAATTGAGCATCTCTGGAGAGACCTAAAAATGGCTGTCCACCAACATTTACCATCCAACCTGACAGAACTGGAGAGGATCTGCAAGGAGGAATGGCAGAGGATCCCCAAATCCAGGTGTGAAAAACTTGTTGCATCTTTCCCAAAAAGACTCATGGCTGTAAGTGGTGATGGAATCCCACCAAAAAAAAGCTCTATTTGTGTAAAAAAAATAATAGAAATGTTATTTGCGTACATTGTTGCTAGTTAAAGTAAACCCAGTGTTGAATAGCAAAAAATGCCCTTGCAATGAAGGAAATTAAACCTTTTGGAGGTCAAGTTGTTAAAGTTGTTTGTATAGCCAAAACTTTTTCTTTAAACTGTTGAATAGAATAGCCTACGGCTTTATTGCCATCTGTGTTCTCACTGGGTAGATTCACCCCTTTATGTGCCCTGGTGGCCATTTTCAGAAAGACAGAAAGTGGTGGGAAATTCAAAATGTAATGCCGCATACACACAAGCGGACTTTACGGCAGACTTTTTCCGGCGGACTTTTTCACAGACTTTACGATGGACTTTCCGAATGAACGGACTTGCCTACACAAGATCAACCAAAGTCCGACGGATTTGTACGTGATGACGTAATGACGTAAATTAAGGAAGTTTATAGCCAGTAGCCAATAGCTGCCCTAGCATCGGCTTTTGTCTGTCGGACTAGCATACAGATGAGCGGACTTTTCGACCAGACTCAAGTCCGTCGAAAAGATTTGAAACATGTTTCATTTCTAGGTCCGTCGAACTTTTGGGGAAAAAAAGTCAGCTGGAGCCCACACATGATCGAATTATCTGACGGAATCCGGTTCACAGGACCAAGTATGCCGTAAAGTCCGATTGTGTGTATGCGGCATAAGAGTTGTCACCACAACAGAAGGTGAGGGTACATTTTTCAGGGGAGACACTTGGTCAGGAATACATTTCTAAGAGGAGAATTTCTCTTTGTAGAGATTTCCTTTTACTGCAAAGCAAAAAAAAACCTGACGGCAGTTAAAACACATCCTACTCTAGCCAAATCACTTTTTACAAGGTCTGTAAAGAAAATATCCAGCCATGTAATATGAAAAAAGAGACATTAATTGAAGATGATACAAGAAACATTGAATATGGGACAATAATGCATCAGTCCCCTTCAAAGTAGGCACCTTGGGACCACACACAGTTCTTCCAGCACCTCTTCCACTGTTGAAAACACTCTGCAAAATCCTTTGTCAGAGTAGCCATCAGCTGCCTCGTCATATTTTTCTGAGTCTCATGGACAGTCTGAAATCTCTTTGCTTTCAAAGGTGATTTTAGTTTTGGTAAAAGCCAGAAGTCATAGGGTGCCAAATCTGGACTGTAGGGGGCTAAGTCCCCTGGGTGATTTGATGTTTCAGCAAAAAATTCATAAATATGGACACTTCACAGTAATGTCTGTAAAGCTCATTCAGGGTAGCATGTGGCTGCATAGCAAAGTCACTATAAGACAATAAAACAACAACAAATAGTCTAACTGAAAATCTCCTCTGGTAGCAATTGCGGACAGTATAACCACAGAACATTTCCTGTTCATTCAAGAAGGCATAGTAAGTGATCATTTTCCTTTGTGTTCCTTACTTTGGTGGCAGGGGAAGGGTTAAAGTATACATTAAGTGCACTTTAAAACAAAATTCAATTAACCTTTTTGCCTCTTTGCGTTGAGCTAATTTTACCCTCCACCTCCACAGATGTATACTTATGGAAATCTGACTGCCGTGACCTCTGTTCCTTATTCCCATCCTGCACTGCACGTCCTATCTCTCCAGACCACGCAGGCACATTATAGCCCCATAGACTTCTTTGGGGCTTGTCCTCATCCATCTTTGTTATCTGGCCTTGAGGCAGGACTGGACTTGGAAAAAAAAACAGCCCTGGAAATAATTTCATACCAGCCCCATAGCATTATTTTACCAGCCCAACAGCATAAAGTCATGATTTGCCAAACACTCCTGCAACATCGCTGGAACTAGATGGGACTCAGGTATGTAT